>NC_069790.1:53018628-54268628 GCF_027406575.1 Nycticebus coucang
TATATTCTGAACTATAATTCTTTGCTCATTATTTGTGTTGCTCATATCCTTGTAGCTTGTCTTTTTGCTTTTCTTTTTGTTTTAATGAACTCAATGTAAATGCAATCCAGTTTACCCATTGTTTTCCTTTTGTGGGTGGCACTTGTGTTTCTTGTTGACACCACTCAGCCATCTTTCTTGGGAAAGAAACTTTCCCAGGACAAAAATGACTCTGAGTGTTGGCCCCACTTCTCTAGATCCCTATCTTCATGCCTGGTGACTCCTTGGGATCCTGTTATCGCTTTGGTGATTCCTAGGTGATTTAAAAAAGAATTCATTTAATCTTTTTTAGTTATCCTTGGCATGAAAGTGGATATGAGTTATGTATGCGTGAGTAGCCTTTACCATATTTGTAAATTGTGGGATGGAGGGTTTAGGTATTGTTTCCTAGAAGCCCAGCAATACATTAAAAGTATGTATTAGTCCCTATATTATTGTTGGAAAGTGGATGGATCCTTTAGAGCAGGCATCCTCAAACTTTTAAACAGGGGGCCAATTCACTGTCCATCAGACTGTTGGAGCACCGGACTATAGTTTAAAAAAAAAAAAACACTATGAACAAATTCCTATGCACACTGCACATATCTTATTTTGAAGTAAAAAAACAAAATGGGAACAAATACAATTCACACCACTTCATGTGGCCCGTGGGCTGCAGTTTGAGGATGCCTGTTTTAGAGTATCTGGGATGCTGTTTTGACAGAAGTGAATGTACTTATATTCCTTTGTCAAGAGTTTCACACTTTGCCCATGTAGAAAATTGATAGGCAATTTGTAACATTGACTTTAGTATTATCTCTTTGTCTCTTCATCTTTTCCTCCTCTGTGACTGACTAAATTCTAATACTTTAAGGACATTTTGAAAGCCATCTTTCTTTGTGGCATCGCATCACTGTCAATTGGACACTAACTCCCAACATTGGGGACCCAAAGCACCTGGCTATGCCACCATTCTGCACACTGAATACAGGCTGAGCTGCTTTGCACTGAGGGCGGGCACATCTACATTAATTTCCTTTTGCTGCTGTAACAAATGACCACAGATTTGGTGGCTTAATGAACAAAAATGTATTGTCTTGTAGTTCTGTAGGTCAGAAGTCTAATGCCAGTCTCACTGGACTAAAGCCAAAGTGTCTTTAGGGCTGTGTTTCTTCTGAAGAGCCTCTGGGGGAATTGGTTTCCTTGACCTTTCCAACATCTAAGGGCTGTCCATGTTCCTGGACTTATAGACCCCCTATTTTTAAAGCCAGCAACAACAGGTTGGGTCCTTCTCATGCTACCAACCTTCTTGGTCTCTAACTACCGTGGAGAAAGGCTCTCTGTTTTTAAGGGCTCGTGTGATTGGATTGGGCCCACCTGAATAATCTGGGATAATTTTCCTGTCTCAAGTTCCTTTACTTAATCACATCTACAAAGGTTCTATTGCCATGTGAGGTAACATAGTCACAGGTTCCAGGAATTCTGGGGGCCCTCATTCCATCTACCACAGCAGCCGTATTGCCTGCCTGCTCTCTGAAGTACTTAGGGGCAAAGACATGCTTCGTTTATCTCTTATGTCTCCAATTTCTTACTCATAGGAAGAAGTCAATATATTTAAAAAAATTAAATTGAACACATTTTGTAAAAGTCATTACAGAGATAATTAGCTATTGGTATAAGAGAAATAAAAAAAGATCAGAAAACAATCACACCAGTTTAAAAGGAGAAGAAGAGAAAAGTGAAATGTTAATCAGTGAAAACTACTACTCGCTAATCCACTGTGAGGTTAGGACTCCCATTCCTGTCCCATCCCATCATTAGCAACACAAGGAAAAATTAGAGGGACTGTTGTCTGGCTAGATTAGGGACCAAGGAAGCTGACTTGAACAATCTGAGAATTAATTCTGGAAAAGAGAATGATGATTTATATTTTCATTTTAAGCTAGTTAAAAAGCCTTTGGAGATGACAGAGGTTTATGACATTTTGGTTTTTTTACTCTCAACTGAAGAAAGGATAAAATATGTGCACAATGTGCTAAAAACAAGAATATATGTCTAAAGTCTTAATTTTAAACTAAGCATTAAGAAATTTTTAGAATTTATGAAGCATTAAGATCAATGAATTTTAATAGCCATTGATATGTTAAGATATCGGGCGGCGCCTGTGGCTTAGTCGTAAGGCGCCGGCCCCATATACTGAGGGTGACGGGTTCAAACCCAGCCCTGGCCAAACTGTAATCAAAAAATAGCTGTTGTGGCGGGCACCTGTAGTCCCAGCTACTCGGGAGGCTGAGGCAAGAGAATCGCTTAAGCCCAGGGAGTTGGAGGTTGCTGTGAGCTGTGTGAGGCCACGGCACTCTACCGAGGGCATAAAGTGAGACCCTGTCTCTACCAAAAAAAAAAAAAAAAAAGATATGTTAAGATATCTTAGATGAACATTTCTATCATTTTCATTTAGTTGATACCTCAGCTTTGCTAACTGTAAGAAATACTCTAATCAGGTGTTTGAAGAGCATGCTAAATTTATAAAATGACCATTATGCTTGGTGATTTTAGTCTTAATGTTTATCTAAAACACAACGAAAAGTAAGTGAACGAATGAGAGAAAAATATTTGCAACACGTTTTATTTTGTATTTCTAATAAACCAAGAAATCTCATAAATCAAAAAGAATAAAAAAGAAAGATAGGAAAATGATAGAGATTGGCAATTCAAGGAAGGTGGCCAATAAAGATTTAAAAAGACGCTCAACTTCATTGTCAGAGAAATAGACAGGTCTGGGATGAGGGCAGGGCACATACAGGTTAAAAAAGGGCCACGGTTGCTTCTGCCGAGTAACCTTGCCAAGAAACACCCGAGGGACGTCTGAATCATGCTCACATTTTAGAGAGAGTCTAATATTTGACTGGCAATGCTTGGTGTTTATTTATTTATGCCTTTTCCCTCCTAGATGAATAATTCAAAGTCTTTAGTGAATAGCAGTGCACAAATAGATTATTGCTGTTGAAATGTCCAAGATTTTTTTCCTCCTTATAGTATCTTTAAGTGAAATGTCACTAAAATAAGACGTTTTAGAATAGCCCAGAAATATGTGTGTGATCATTAAACTAAGAACAGCCCCAAATCATATTTCACACATAGATGTATGACATTTTGGGTTTTAATTTTTAAAATATTAGACTGATTTAATTTTTTAAAGCACTCGTTTCTTACCCTTTTGCGTAAATTAGTAACCTTTGACAAAATTCTTCATTTAAACTAATGCATTTGAAGTCACATCGGACTCCAAAAATTAGGAATTTTTAAATCCCATTTTAATGAAGTTAAGAAAATATGGGCTCTTAGAATCACTAAGAATCCTCCGTCTTCTCGTCCCATGTCTCCTATATTGCTTGTAACCCTTGGACAAATACCCTAAGTGACTGGGCATTCTTGGTGTTTCTGCAAGATGTTATTTCTTCCCTGAGGCAGCCCATTCCTTAGATAACACTGACTCCCACTGCTGTAACTACAGCTGATTCTGTTGTGGCTCTGGCTTCTGCCCCTATAAATTTCTACTCTGATCTCATGATGCCATTCATAACGAGTGTGCTATTACTTTAAGACAGCCAATATTACCTTCTTTCATTCTGGCTCCTTCAGCAGCTTCTCTCCTTCCCGTTGCTCTTTGACCAGCCTTTTGTCTAATTCTGAGCATGCCCTTCGGCTTGCGAGGATGTTCTCAGTAAGGGGAGCAGGGCAGAGAAGTAAACCAGCGTGTCCCTTGCTCTAAATACATTCCTATGGGCTCCTCCTTAACTGGCTGCCACATCGACAGAAGACAGAATAACTTCTGCTCTCTCCTGGAAGCAAAATAAACAGAGAAATTACATAGTAGGGAATTCTAAATAGTATATTAGGATTTGTGGATTGCAAAGACAGCAAAAACTTTCTCCTTTTATTTCTCTCTGATTGGAGGCCTTGGTATTATTTTCATCATTCTTCGAATTTTCTCTTAAATGCCACACTCACAGTTTCTTGACATTATTTTTAAATGCTGGTGGAATTCTCCAGTTATTTCCTCCTTGGCATATTAGTTGGTGCTATGTTAAATTTATCATTTGGCCACTTTTACTCTCTTGCATCTTAATGAGGAATGCTAAGGTTTGCTGGTATCTGTAACTTGGGATTTTTCTCAAACTGATTCTGCTATGAATAAATCACCACTTAGACTTGCTTTCAGCTATTAAAAAAAAACAAAAACAAAAACAAAACACAAAAAAAACAGAACATGTCCCTGCTGGAAAATAAAACAAAAATAAAAGCTGGTTTTGGCTTTATGTAATTATCTCATCGCTCATCTTCTAAGAAATAAATATTGGAATTGGTATAGACTTTCTCTGATGTGTATTACCTGTTTTGTTATTAGAAAAAACAGTAAAATTGACTACAATTGAGCTGCTTTAAATTTTGGAGTGTGACTTGAGATTTTCCCATACTAAAGACTTGAGGTCAAGTCTGTTGATTTTGCTTTGTTCCACTCTTCACCTCCTGCAAACCAGCAATCCCTCAATGTTCCACCCCTCTGTAAATGGCTCCCTAACCCAGCCAGTGACCCAGCTGGCCCCTGAGAAACATCCCAGACCCGTTCCTCATCCTCCTTCCTCATAGCCCGTGGCTCAGTGGATCTGGTATACCTGACTTCTTCCTGTTCCTCTCCACCCTGAATCTAGCATTGGTCCTGGCTTCCAAATTGTCCTCAAACTTACCCCTCACCTCCAATCTTCATCCACTTAGTGCTTTGGAGATACAGTACTTCTGACCCATTGTCTTCAAAATAAGGGGCACCCCAAAGAAGATGAAATATTTGGGAGTATACCTAACAAAGGACATGAAAGATCTCTATAAAGAGAACTATGAAATTTTAAGAAAAGAAATAGCTGAAGATGTTAACAAATGGAAAAACATACCATGCTCATGGCTGGGAAGAATCAACATTGTTAAAATGTCTATACAACTCAAAGCAATATATAATTTTAATGCAATTCCTATTAAAGCTCCATTGTCATATTTTAAATATCTTGAAAAAATAATACTTCATTTTATATGGAATCAGAAAAAACCTTGAATAGCCAAAACATTACTCATAAATAAAAACAAAGCAGGAGGAATCATGCTACCAGACCTGAGACTGTACTATAAATCGATAGTGATCAAAACAGCATGGTACTGGCACAAAAACAGTAGATGTCTGGAACAGAGCTGAGAACCAAGAGATGAACCCAGCTACTTACCGTTATTTGATCTTTGACAAGCCGATTAAAAACATTCATAGGGGAAAAGATGCCCTATTTAACAAATGGTGCTGGATGAACTGGCTGGCGACCTGTAGAAGACTGAAACTGGACCCACACCTTTCACCATTAACTAAGATAGACTCTCACTGGATAAAAGATTTAAACTTAAGACATGAAACTATAAAAATACTTGAAGAAAGTGGAAGGAAACCTCCTGAAAGAATTGGCCTGGGTGAATATTTTATGAGGAGGACTCCCCAGGCAATTGAAGCAGTATCAAAAATACACTACTGGGACCTGATCAAACTAAAAAACTTCTGCACAGCCAAGAACACAGTAAGTATAGCAAGCAGACAGCCCTCAGAATGAGAGAAAATATTTGCAGATTATTCCTCCGATAAAGGTCTAATAACCAGAATCCACAGACAACTCAAACATATTAGCAAGAAAAGAATAAGTGATCCCATGTCAGGGTGGGCAAAGGATTTGAAAAGAAATTTCCCTAAAGAAGACAGACGCACAATCTACAGACACATGAAAAAATGCTCATCATCCTTAATCATCAGAGAAATGCAAATCAAAACTACTTTGAGATATCACTTAACTCCAGTAAGAGTAGCCCACATAACAAAATCCCAAAACCAGAGATGTTGGCGTGGATGTGGAGAAAAGGGAACACTTCTACACTGCTGATGGGAATGCACACTAATACGTTTCTTTTGGAAGGCTGTTTGGAGAATACTTAGAGATCTAAAAATAGACCTGCCATTCGATCCTATAATTCCTTTACTAGGTTTATACCCAGAAGACCAAAAATCACAACATAACAAAGACATCTGTACCAGAATGTTTATTGCAGCCCAATTCATAATTGCTGTCATGGAAGAAGCCCAAGTGCCCATCAACCCACGAATGGACTAGCAAATTGTGGTACATGTATACCATGGAATATTATGCAGCCTTAAAGAAAGATGGAAACTATACTTCTTTCATGTTTACATGGATGGAGCTGGAACATATTTTTCTTAGCAAAGTATCTCAAGAATGGAAGAAAAAATATCCAATGTACTCAGCCCTACTATGAAGCTAATTTATAGCTTTTATATGAAGGCTATAACCCAACTATAGCACAAGAATATGGGGAAAGGGCCAAGGGAGGGGGAGGGTGGGGGGAGGTTTGGGTGGAAGGAGGGTAATGGGTGGGGCCACAGCTATGGTGCATCTTAGAATGGGTACAGGCAAAACTTACTAAATGCAGAATACAAATGTCTACATATAATAACTAAGAAAATGCCATAAAGGCTACGTTTAATAGTTTGATGAGAATATTTCGGATTGTATATGAAACCAGCACATTGTACCCCTTGATTGCACTAATGTACACAGCTATGATTTAACAATAATTAAAAAAAAAAAGATAAGGGGCACCCCTTTTAGCCTGGTATTCAAGGTTCTTCAAGACCTTTCTGCCTCTTATATCTCAAGTTTATCTCTCTCCAGATTCTTACACATGTTCTTCAATTCAGCTGTACGCAACTATTTGCTATTTTTTGAGAGCACCATTCTTTCCTTTAGGAATTTTCCGTTTTCATCCTCTCTCTTCCTTTCTCCCTACTCTCTCCTTCTCTCTATTCTTTACTTTCGCACTTAGCATGATGAAATTTGTTCCTTGTCAGTAGATAAATAGAGGCCTTGGTCTAAGAGCTTCACGGCTGTTCCTTTTACTTAATCAGTTCATCTCTCCTGGACATTTAAAGCTTCTTCGAATATCCTTGCACACATTAGTCTTTGGGTAGGAATATCTACAGACTATACTTACAAAGAGAAATTGTAAGGGCAAAGAGATACTTTTGATAGATATGCTAAATTGCCCTCCTTAAAGATTGTACCGATTTATATTCCCCACTCCCTCAACTTAACAGCATGCCTGTTTTTCCCCTTCTCACCATCATTGAGTGTTATCAGTTACTTTATTTTTGCCCATTAGTAAGTGAAAATGAATTCTCACTTTGGTTATAGTCTGTATTTTTCAATTTCCATGTTTTATATTTTGAAATATTTGGTATTATATAAAAGACTATATGTACATAATAATAGTGTTTATAGTAAACTAAACATACAGAAACCTGTGTTATCTACTACCCAGCTTAAAAAATAGATCATTACCACTAGAGCCCCCTCTAAATTTGTCCCCAAATGAATAAAGCCAAAACCAACTTGAAAATAAGAGTAACGGTGATTCGAGATGCCCAAAGATGTCTAGGGCATCCCCACAGCTTTGTGTACCTAGCAAAGTACTGTGTGGGTCCTGAGGTTACTGTGCCCAGGGATGCCCTATGTGAACCCCAGATAGAACTCTACCATGCAGTTTAAAACTGCATAATCTTGGGTAGTCAATTCTGTGCTACTTCCAAATACCCGACTCTAACAGAGAAAAGTTCTATACTAGAGTTCTGCTGAATCCTCAGCACTCATGCCTCCCAGGGATGAAATGTCAGGTTTCAAACACCATCAGACACCTCACCCAAGACAGGAGACATGACATCCTCCCCCGGTGCTCTGCTTCCCTCGCTGCCACGCAGTACGCCAGGGGTTAAAACTGGGTGCAGTTATGGAAGGTATTCATTTGGGATTATGCCCAGAACCCTGGGATACCTCAATGCTCCTCCAAACCCCAGCTCTGTGTATCCGCAAGGATACGTACAGGGAAGGACAGCAAGGGAAAGAAAAACCCGACTTTGTTTTCTATACTTGAGTCAAGTACCAGGGCTGTGCCCTCTGGCAAGCAGGGCTGGACACATAGCATTTTTAGTCCTGAACTAGTTCAGTCTAAACAGCCAAATGGTGTCTAGCTTTTAGTGCCATGAGAAGGTACGCAAATACATTCATTTATTTATGCAACAGTTATTTACCACCTGCTGTGTCCCAGGCTCTGTCCCTGTATGTATGAAGCTTATTTTCTGGTGGGAGAAAGACAAAGAATCACATAAATGAATGTAAAACTAAAATTAATCTGTGAAATACTATGATGTGGTCAGTGTTATGAAAAAGAATTGTGCTAGTAGAGCACGTAGTAGAAAAAATAGAGCAAGAAAAAACAAGTCTTCAGTGCTGAGGGAGGTTGTAATTGTTCGTGGTTATTTTTTCCTTCTGCATTCTTGCCATGCTCCTTATAGGTAGAGTAAACTTTCCCACACATTTGACTTTGGGCTTGGCTGTTGATTTGCTCTGGCTGATGCAATGTGCACAGGTATAAGGTATGCCACAACTGAGGAGAAACTTTAAATGTGTTTGCCTGATTGGGCCATATGCCTCTTGCTCTGGACCTCCACACACACACAAAAAAAAACAAAACAAAAAACAAAAATAAAAATTTCATGCCCTCATCTTCAGTCCTGGAAAAAGAAGACACACGAGCTGGACTGCACCCGGGCAAGCCTTGCTGAACCCAGCCAAGCCAGCTGGAGCCCAGCAGAACTGGAGCAAACTGCAACCCACATGTAATGTGAGCAAGAAATAAATGTTATCATAGGCCACTTAGTTTGGGGGTTGTTTCTTACCACAGTAAAAGTTGACAAATACAAATTTCTACTCTCACGACTTGCCTTGGCTGTGGCTGGGAGGCTGTAGCCCGTGGCTGACGTCACAGACAAGTAAGGCAGTTAAGAGATGGCTGGGTCTCCTTTCATGGAGGAAAAGCTCTGACATTTCCAGCTTCTTGGAAGGAAAGAGAGAGATGTGAACAGCTTTGCTTCCAATCCAGCTGAAGTAACAGGGACTAGACTTACCCTCATGCCTGAAACAAATGCAAACGGATAAGGAAAGACAGTTTGAAAGACACTGTAAATCAAGTGAAAAAAAAAAAAAAGGTGATTCCTGAGAGAGAGGAAAGAACATCAAGTGGGCTCTATGATTGCCCCATCTTCTGCTTTGAGAGTTTCCAGGCCATGGTACAAAGAGATGAAATCAGGGCAGAGCCTGGCAGACTTGCTGGATTGAGGTAAAAGAAGACTAAGGTGCTGAAATTCTGAGGACAGAGAAAGAGAAGTAAGAAAGAGAAGTTCACAGAGGGAACCTGGGAGATCTGCAGGGGGTTCTTCTTGAGTGTTAAGTATTGAGGAGTGAAGGTACCCAAAGCCAGCAACACAACCAACTGAAAGAAGGATTACAGGCTAATACTAGGCTAGAAATAGTCCTTGTCACACCGGCCAGACTGGAAGATCTCAAGATTCATGAAGTATTATTCAGAGTACATGTTCTGGGCCATAATGTCAATGAACTAAAAAGAACTCAAATCAGACAAAGTATATTCTCTTGTCACAATGAAATTAAACTAGAAACCAACAACAAAAACACATTTGGAAAATTCTCAAATATTTCCAAACTGTACAGAACACTTCTAAATCCAGGGGTGAAAACAAGGAAAGTAGAAATTAAAACGTGTTTTTAAATAGAACGAACAGACATATACAACATATCAAAATTTGAAGGATGCTGCTAAACCAGTTCTTGGGAGATTATTTATAGCACCAAAGTCTTCTAGAAAGGAAGAAATGTCTCAAATTAAACCTTAAATAAGAGGAAAGGAAGTAATAAAGACCAGAGTAGAAACTAATAACATAAAAACCAGAAAATAACTGGGTATATACATATGTGAAAACTTTCCAAACGGTATACTTCAAATATATGCAGTTTAGTATATGTCACTTATACCTCAATAAAGCTGTGACGTGATTTTAAAGGGAGAGCGGGAGGAGCAGAGGGGAGTGGCAGGAAGATCCAAGTCTGATTATCATATTAGCTCTTAATTTTGAGGGAAGGAGCTTGGGGGGGGGTGGTTAGGACATAGATGGAGATCTTAACCTTCCCCCTTACACTACTTAACCCATAAAACCGCTGGAATAGCTCCAAAAATAATTTCAAGTCCTGCTGAACCCCAGCTTTACTTCTGTTGTCCCCATCTCAGTTGATGGCATTACCATGTAGCCAGTCTCCCTTGCTTGCCTTCAGTCCTTACCTCCCTTTCACATTCTGTAAGTCACTGCTAACTTGTGCTATCTTTAAGTGTTCTTCTTTTATTAGTTGTCATGCCAATTAATGCCCATAGAATCATCAGAAATATTTTTCCTAAGATACGTATGATATAGGCAGTCCCCAGGTTGCTAACAAGATAGCTTCTATAGGTTTGTTCTGAAGATGAATTGTACATAAGTTGGAACAGATACATTTACCTATTAACCTGTAACAGATTCTATTTTCAGTGTGAGTTGTATGTAGGTCAGATTTTGTAACTCAGGGACTGCCTGTGCATGTATTATTTTCAAAGTTGCACCACCCCTTTTCCTTATCTATATGATGCGTGTCCTTAGCAGGGTTTATAATTCCCTTCACAATCCAGCTTTCGTCCTGTTTCATTGTTCCTTTCCCACTTCATGCTCCAATTCCAGCCATTCTGGATAATCCCAAATATACTATGTTGGGCTTGTTTTTGGTATTATTTGCTTGTGTCTTTGTACCTGCTGTTTCGTCTACCTCGTCTCCACATGGCAGTCTCCTATCTGTTCCATAAGATTTAAAATATCATACCTTGGAATATGACTGCCTTTTGTTGGACCCCAAATAGTTTTGCCCTAGTAGCATTTACCAATGGCACAGATAAGATGCTCACTGTAATGTGGGCTGGTAAAGTTGGGCTTCTGCAGTGGTTTGGGTTGGGAGAAGTTACTGAAATGCTGGTGCCCAAGGAAAGTAGCAGGAAGAGAGAGTGACTAAGTAGATTAGAGGTTGCAATATCCCCCTTTCTCAGAGCCACATAAAAACTATGAACATTTTTAGAAATATAACAGTAAAATACGAAGAACAGTCATTTTCCTTAGACATGAAAGAGCTGTGTCTGGATATTGAGAAGCTTGCAATTATTAACCCCAACCACCTGGGAAATAATTTGCTTACTGACAAAGGGAGCCGTGTCATCCAAAAGAGACTCTAATGAGGTATTTGAAATGAAGGTGCATGCACCAGGGACAAGAAGAAATTCAGTCATTTCCTTACACAGGCTGGTGTAGCCAAAGACAAATTGGAAGTTCATGTGCATTCTTTTTTGTTAGCAGGAACATTATGATTCATTTTAATCAAGAACAATCACTATGTGGGAAAAGTAACCTGGTATTAAGAAGTAAAAGTTAAGTTTCTTAATTAATTTCTGCTAAAATGCTTATAGCTGATTTATCTGGTTTATTTAATAAAGAAAAATAATTTTAAATATCTTAAGATAACAGAGCTTTAAAACTTGACCCTATAAATAATATTTCTACTTCTAGTATCAAAAGACTCTGGCAAATAATTTTTAAGTGGAATGTTGGCACAAAGAGGTAGAAAGTTTTTTTTTCCATGATAGATTTGTTATCTGCTTTTTCCCAGAACTGTTAGTTTTAAATTAATGAATCTCTCCCTTAAACCCCTTTCCCAGTGCAAATACTGACCCTCCTTCAAGTCATTTCTGTTTTACATAAAACTCAAATAAGCTTCCAAAATGAATGGCTTTCTTTTGAGAAAAGCCTCTCAAATGGATTACTACAGGAAATTGAATGGTATCATTTTATTTCCTGAACCATCAATTATAAAATGTACACGAAACATGTTAAAGGGCTTGAGTAGTTTTTCTGTGCTTTCTGTGTATATTTTTTAGTGTCTACTTCCACAATGGGAAATCTTTATTTTCTATCCAATTTAAGCAACATTTCTATCCTCTCTATTTAATAGAGAGGGTTTTTTATTCACTGGTTTCTCTTCATTTTAGAAAGAATGTGTCTCTTTTTTTGGAATGGTTCTTTAGTAAATGTGGGTTCTTGTTTATTAATACAAAATTTGGACATATTTAAAATTAGAGACTTCGGTTTCTGGTGATATTCAGGGCTACTTTATTCAGACAAATCCTTATGGTGAAAATAACTAATTTCATGATGAAGGTGGAATATATTTCTTAAAAAACCTCTTAAATCTCAAAAATTTTTTCTTAAAAGTAATGAGATGTTAAAGAGTTGCAAGGCTAAAATCTGAAGAAAAATGGGAAATAAAAGAGATTAGTTGAATACTAGAGCTGGTTTTGCCACTGCATACTTGTTATTTCAGAATGTCTAAACTTTGACTTGAGTAGCTTCTGAGTATGAAAGGAACAAAATTTAAAGCTCATGTTAGAGGATCACATGGAATGGGGAATTTAATAGGAGACTCTCCTACCAAAGGGATAAAGACCACAAAGTACATAAAAGAGCATTTGGAGTGATGAAAATAGTCTATATTTGAAAAAATAGAGATAATATTAAATTTGGTAGAAAAAATAACTTACAGACACAAGGAGGTAAAAAACTACAAACAGAATGAAAGATGAAAAGAAAACACACCGCACCAGATCATAGTCAAACTGCTGAAAGCCAAAGTTGAAGAAAAAATCTTAGCAGCAACAATAACAAAAACAGACACGTTACACGGAGGTGACCAAAAGTCAGTATGATTAACAATTAACAATTGACTTTTCATCAAAAATAATGGAGGCCTGAAGATATTGTCACATTTTCAAAATGCTGAAAGAAATATCTGTCAACACAGAATTCTATATTCAGTGCAACTATCCTTTTAATATGAACATAAAAGTGAGCCAAAAGAGGGAAGGAAATTTTTATTTTTCTCTCAATATGAACAACATCATATGACTTTTAATAGGTAGAGGATTTTTTATTTTCTAAATTCTCACATTTCAGGAAGAATATACACATTCTGTTACTTTTCTGAATGCATTTAAAGGACATATGATGGCTTAAAGCAAAAATTATTTCTCTGTAATTTTGGAACTTTTTTTTTTTTTTTTGTAGAGACAGAGTCTCACTGTACCACCTCGGTAGAGTGCCGTGGCATCACACGGCTCACAGCAACCTGTAACTCTTGGGCTTACGCGATTCTCTTGCCTCAGCCTCCCGAGTAGCTGGGACTACAGGCGCCCGCCACAACACCCGGCTATTTTTTTGTTGCATTTTGGCCGGGGCTGGGTTTGAACCCACCACCCTCGGCATATGAGGCTGGCGCCCTACTCACTGAGCCACAGGCGCCGCCCAATTTTGGAATTTTTAACCTACGGAGATAAAATATTTATGACAAAAATAACAGAAAGAGTTATAGATGAGGTAGATGAAGCTATGTTGTTGCAAATTTTCCTTATTTTATCTGAAGTAATTCAACACTACCTGTAAGTAGATTAAGATAAGTTAAAAATGCATATTATAATTACTAGACAAACTACTACAAAATAAGAAAAAGAAAAGTAACTAAAAGCCAGTAGAAGATTACCATAGAATACTAAAAAATAATTGATCAACACAAAAGAGGGCACGAAAAGGAGAAAAAATAATGAACAAAAACAAAATGAGACAAATAATGAGAAAATAAACAGTAAAATGACAACCATACATTTAAACATATAAATAATCATTTTAAATATAAGTAGCCTAAATGCTCTAATTATAAGGGAGAAAATGTCAGACTGGATAAAAAAGATAAGACTCAACTACGTGCTTTACATAAGAAATGCATTTAAATACAGAGAAAAAATAGGTTAGGAATTAAAAAATGGGAAAAAATATACAAAACAAATAGGAAGCATAACAAAGGTAGAATTGCTATATTTCTATATGTTATAATGTTATGTGTCTTCATTTGCCAAAATTCTTATAAAATTATATACTTAAAAATGGGTGCATTTTGGTGTGCATGAATTATGTCTCAATGAAGTTTTTTTTAAAGTAACACACAGATAAGGGCAGATTACATGTCGTGAAAGAGAGAAAACTAAAAGATCATCAGAAGCCATCCTCTAGCATACAACCAAGAAGAAAGATGATCAAAAAATATGAAGAAAAAGGTAACAGGCATGAAAGATAGAGTCAGAAATATGAGATTAACTGGAATCTTAGGTTGAGAAGACAAAAGGACATGAGGTAAAGAAAAAATTTTTTTAAAGTGATAACAGCTGAGAATTTTCTAGAATAAAATTCTAGAAATTTTTCAGAATAATAAAAAGTATTAATTTAAAAGTTCAAGTTTTCCAGCAATCTTAAGAGACACAAGAAATTTGGCTTGGAGTTAAGAGGAAAAAGACAGGGTTAGCTGAAAGGGAACAAGAGGTGTATTAGTTATCTATTACTATGTAATAGATAGTAATAGATAACACCAAACTCAAAACAACAAGCACACGTTATTACTCAAATGTCTATGAGTGAGCCAGATGTTTGTGCTGTTCTGGGCCTGGCTGGGCTCATGCATGCATCTGGAATCAGCCAAGGATGGACTGATCTAGGATGACCCTACTCATAGTTTTGGGAGTTGATTTTTCACTGGCTGGGGAGGTGAAGGTGATTGGACCACCTTTCTCTCAGCCAACACGCTATTCGCAGGGCTCCAAGAGAAAGCAAGGATCTGTGGGATCTCTTGTGACCTATTCATGAACTGGCACATTATTCTGCCACATCCTACTAACTAAAGCAAGTCACAAAGTAAGCCAGAATTCAGGGAATAGACAAAGGGATTGAACGCTAGAAAGGCTGATTGCTAAGCACACCAGTAGGTACAAAGAATTGGAGACATTTTGGGGGGAATCACTCTACCACATGAAATGAAGGCTGGTTTTTTTTATTTGTTTTGTTTTTAATGGAAAAGACTTGTTTATGTTCAAATGACATTGGAAAGGAATTTGGAAAGGAATTGTATAGAGGAGAGGTTGATATATGAGAGGGAAGACATAATGGAAAGGAAGAAGTTCCTGGGATGAGGGAGAGTGTATGATCTACAGCACAAGTGGGGGAGTTAGCCAGACACTGCTTCTGTCCAGCATCTGGGAAGAAGGTGCAGGTGGTGAGGAACAGAGCCATGTGTTGGCTTGATATTGTTGTCCGATGGCTCCTTTTCACTGAGGATTGTTGTCTGATGACTCCTTTTCACTGAGAAGGAGGCAAAATAAAGTGTCAAGAGCAAGAGGAGATGTGGAAGGTAATTTCTTTCTTCCACCAGATATGGAAATAAGCCTAATTTGGGAAATACTGTAGAGTGCCTGATTGAGATGTGAGCTACAACTTTAAAATCTCATCAATTAGCATGCTGCTGTGATTTCCTCCAACCACATGCAGCTGCTTAGATGCCGGCATGGACAAGATGGACAGTCATATTCATCTAAGGTTGGGATTTACTAGGCTGGGGAACTGGAAGGACAGCAGTGCAAGGACATAGGAAGAGAGTGGTGCACAGTCACAGATGGCAGATCAGACCGAGAGGGAAGCAGGTGTGGAAGGTGGTTCTGTTAGTGTGCTGGGCCTACTGTGCCAAATATTATAAACTGCATGGTGTAAACAACAGTTATGTGCTTTATTATAACTCTGCAGGCTGGAAGTTCAGCAGGTCTAGTTTCTCCAGGGGCCTTCCCTTGGCTGGCAGATGACTGTCTTCTCTCACTGTGTCTTCACGCTGTTTTCCTCTGTGCTTGTCTGTGTCCTAGTCTCCTCCTCATATAAGGACACCAGTTGTATTAGATTAAGACCTACCCTTGTGACCTGATTTCCCCTAATTACCTCTTTAAAGGTTCTATCTCTAAACTCAGTCATATTCTGAGGAACTAGGGTTTAGGACTTCAACATATAAACTTTGGAGCGACACACTCAGCCCAAAACAGTGGTAATAATTGAGACATGAAGGGATTCACTGACTAGTAGCTTAAAGTTAAAAAAAATCAATGTCATGGGAGTGGATAAAAGGCAATTAAAAGAACATGAGGTTGTGGTTAAAGAGTGTGATGCCTGAATTGATCACTTCAGAGGAGCAGTTGTTCCTCATGTGATGACAAAGTTTAAGGCATGTCCAGTTTGTGGGAACTGCAAGACTCTAGGAGAATGAGTCCTTGAAGACTTTAGGTTAGACGTGGGGATGTAGAGGCCCTCCTTCCAGAAAGACTTAGGAGAGGTCAAATACTGTGTATGGAAGACTCTGGTCTGTCTGGAAGGAGTCAGCTTCAGACCACTCTTCATGTGAGGACTCAGTAAGAGCTTAGGCCTCATGGGCAGCAGGCTCTGTGGGGCATGGAGGTCCTGCAGGCCTGAGAGGAATGTGAGCGGGTAGTGTATTGAGGGTGGAGGGAAGGGTAGGCGTGAGCCCCTCATGCTCTGATCTTTGGGCTGCATTCAGATGGAACATTACTTCTTGCTTTATACCTTTGCTATCAGCACACAGCAGTAGAAGGCCATGCTAAACACTGAAATAGTAGGCAAATAAATGTTACCCTCCCCATTGGTAAATCACATATTCTGAACTCCATTCTACAGGTTTACCTTTTTGGTGCCTGACTGCTCTGGTTACCATGTTTTCCAAGCCACAATCCTGAGACATGTAGGCTGGTAATAGGACAGAAGTGGAACCCAGGCTGGTCCTGGACCTTGGTTCTGATTGGTAATAATAATAATATACTTTGAGCAGATGGGTATTAGATGCCAAATCCTACACTAAACTTCTATTAACTTGTTAAATTTTCACAACAATCTGGCTTTTACATAGACGTTAGGTGTTCTAGATTTGGGATTCACCTCAGTGGTATATATTGCAAAAATCCTCCTCTAGTGTGTGGATTACCTATTCAATTGCTTACTGCTGCCTTTCATGATCCTAACCTTAGGGTCTAATTTGTGTTATAGTCCCATTTATGAGGGTTTCCCCCTGTATCATAGCAGTTTTCCTTTTCTGTTTAAGAAATCTTCGCTTGTTCTGTTATTATCCTAAAGACATTATTGCTTTATGTTTCATATGTAAGTCTTCAATCCACTTGGAATTGACTGAGGTGTGATGTAAAGTAGATAGTAAGACTTTTTTTTATAGCTATCACATTAGCTGAGTCCCATTTATTGATGTGACCACCCTTTCACTGAGGTATCACCTTTGTCTCAAATCAGGGAGCCGACATAGTGATGTGATTCTGTGTTCTCTATTCTGTTCCATCACTTTATTTGTTGTTGTGAGGTTACCCATATTAATCTAACTTTACAGATGAGGAAATTCAGGCACAGGAAGGTTGAGTAACTTGCCCTCAGTGACATAACTAGTAAATCCACCCTATTAATCATTTAATACATGTATCTCTTTAAAAATTTTGTCAAGACAGGGTTTCTCCATGTTGCCCAGGCTGGTCTTGAACTCCTGGCCTCAAATGGGTCTCCTGCCTTGGCCTCCCAAAGTGTCTGTATTATGGGCATAAACCACTACACTCAGCCCAACTAATACACAAATCTTTTATTTAAATTTTGAGACAGAGTCTCACTCTGTTGCCCCAGGATAGAGTGCTGTGGCGTCATAGCTCACAGCAACCTCAAACTCTTGGTTTCAAATGACCCTCTTGCCTCAGCCTCCCAAGGATCTGGGACTACAGGCACCTGCCACAATGCCCAGCTATTTTTAGAGATGGGATCTCTCTCTTGCTCAGGCTGGTCTCGAACTCCTGAGCTCAGGCAATCCACCCACCTCTGCCTCCCAGACTGCTAGGATTACAGGTGTGAGCCACAGTGCCCAGCAATACATGAATTTTAAGAGCAAGTTTATCAAAAGTTACTACATTTTTCTGAGGAGATTCCTGAATTGTTTCAGAGAATACTACCTCTGAATTGGGAAATGGTATGAGGGATTAATGGAAGGAGGATCAATTTGGACAGCTATGTGGGTTTATATCACTCTTCCGAAATTCATCAGCAATAAGAATATAGGCAGTTAAGCCCATCAAAATGTTTCTTTATTTGTAAAATGAGATAAGCTGCACTTACCTACCAAGGCTGGACAAAACCCAGTCAGACCATGTATATATAACCTCGCACATGGAACTTAAAAATGTAATTGGTTTCCTAGTTCCTGGACAAAACTGCTTAAACTTGAAGAAATGCATTGATGAATTTTCTAACATGATATGTTCTGAGCAATTTTGGTGTGTTTAGTTAGTTATTGGTTGATTTGCTTTGGGGGTTGACTCTAATTTGAAATCAAGTTTGGGGCCTTACTAAGAAAATAATGAATAGTTATTAAAAACTAATGACAAAGATAAAAGGAGAAAGAAGAATAGAGCTGAGAAAAAAAAAAACCTACTAGTAATTCTGGCTGAATTCACAGCTAGCTGTAAAATCTCAATCTTTATTTTCATTTTACTTTGCAAACATCAGTTATCCTGAGCTTTAGAAGAAAAGTACACAGAAAGTTAGCGACTTGCCTAAGGCATTACTATTAGATTAGTGGAGGATTAGGATGTGTGGCCTGTTCCTCAGCTCACTCTTGTGTTGCCTAATTTGCTCACAGGAACCTATGATCACTGAAGTAGTTTTTAGGGGCAATTTATATCTCCATCAAAAGCAGGTCCTTTTAAAAATCATTTCCCCCCTCCTTCCTGCTTCTCACCTTTTACCTCTTATGATTCTCTTTTCCCCTTCTCAACTTTTCTCACTTCATCTCTGCCTGTGTTTAAACCCACCTGCGCATTATACTGCCCAATAGCATTGGCTTAACAAAATGCTATCTCCCGCATCAACCTTAAGCAGCATTTTGGAAGTAGGCTGATCTTGAATCAATGAGAAGCATTTGTACAGCAACCCACTGTGCTTTGCAAAATTACCTTGATTTGAGAGATAGTCCACAATTCCCAAATATTTGCAAAAGGCAATTATTTTAAATTTACTTTCAAACTGCGTATGGCGCCACTCATCCTGTCATGGTAGAGGAGGAGGGGCCATACCAGCTCTTAGCCCCACTGGGTGCTGAGACTCACCCCTGCTGTGGATGGATGCATTAGGCATCCCAGACTGACCCCCAAAGATATTTATATCATCCCACCAAGTCCCCTTGTTGGGATTCAAGGCCCCTGAAGCATTCTTCTGATTACAATTTCCATGAGATGGGCCTTTGGTGAGAGATAAAACTTATCCTGTATTTTTTCTTTGTTTGCCAAAGAATAGGAAGAATTGAAATTTCTTAATTTCACTGAAGTAGTTTTTAGAGGCAATTTATACCTCCCCCCCCAAAAAAGGTCCTCTTAAAAAACATTTTCCCCCTCTTTCCTGCTTCTCACCTTCAGTGATTTTTTTTAAAGACTTGAGCTAAGACAGTTCCTCTGAATAAAACATAGGAAAAGAAGCACACAATTTTCTCTCGAGTCACATTCCAAACTGATGGTTAATATGCAGAAGTCATCTAAATGGAATAAAACATTTAATTTCAGAATACATAAAGACTATGTGAGGCCATTTAAAAAGCAGGAGAATATGTCTTATCCTAACCATTTTTCTTCTACTTTCAAAATCTGAGGCTGTTTTGTAGCTTTATTAAATGGAATATGCCTCAGGCTTTGCTTTTTAATAATTCCATTTTCCCTGGAACTTTCATTTTGAACCATCCTTGGATCTAACAGTGCACTGGAATTTTAAGCATGTGAGGAGAATAATGGAGAAATTTATTTGTGTTTCCTTTCCCCAGTACTTCAGACAGCATTACAGACATGTCTGGCACCATCTAAAACCCAGAGCCCTTCACACTTAGGGTAGAATGTAGGATTTTTCAACGCTTGTGTCCTGGTTTAAGGCAGGAATGGGGCTTATGCTCCGGAGTAAAGAAACAAATCTGGAAAGAATAGTGGTGGAAGGCTTTTGCGTTAGGATGAGAGAGGAACACATCTAGTAGGAACAAAACCAATGATAGCTTTCCTTATTCCTTTGATGGGGTCTAGAACTCAGGTCTAGAAAACAAACAGTGGTGTCTAGGATTTAGAACTGAACATCTCTGTCCCTGAGAGAGAACCCTTTTGTTCTCTCCAGCCCTTCTTCCCCTTCCCACTACTAACATCAATGAGGAAAGGAAGGCCTTCCAGAACCTGTGTCAAATGCTCAAAATTCCAGAAAGTATGTTAGTTGGCATACCAGTTTCTGGAATTCATTTCCTGTTGGCAACGGTTTCTCAGTAGTGCCTGGAGGATAAAGGCTTAGTTAAAAGCCTAAGCTTGTTTAACACCTCTCAGGCTCTGAGTAGCCAGTGCCAGTGCTGTATAATCACATCCCCATGCTATCACCAGCAGGGAGGCTTCGCTTTGGTGTCTGTCTGTTCCATCCCTAGACAAAGCTTCGTCAACCACAGATGTAGCTGTGAAGTCTATTTTAAAATCTGGAGCTTAATGCACATAAAGTTGGAAGAGAAATGTAAACTTGTAAGCAGAAGTGAAGAGAAACTGCCACGAAGGGGTAACAATTGGTACTGAGAGACTTAAATCTATTTGACTGAGTGTATCCTCGGGAGATGAGGATGGGATGATGAGTTTCTAAGCCTTCTTTGGTCACATGCCCCCAAATTCAGCTCCCAGGAAAATTACATTTCTAACCATGCTACAATGAGGACATGTGTATCACATGGAGGAAACAGGGTTTATGTATGCAGGTACCAATTTTCTTATCAACCTTTACTTCCTTTTTTGTCCTTGTGAAAACCATATAACCCTGTAATATTCTTTTCTCAGACTGCAGGCTTCTTGAGGGTTGGAAACCCTGCTTTTTCTTCCAGGTATGCTGAGCACTCATGTAATGCAGTTATGGAGAGAATGAACATTTGCGATGAAAGACCACAGAAAGTTATTTTTATTTCCAAAATTAGAAAATCATTAGCATATGATTAACTATTTTTTTTTTTTATTGCTGTTGGTAGATAAGTAGATCTTGAATTTATTTTACAAACAAGACCTGTTCTATCTACCTTTTCCTTTAGGAGGCTAAAAGCGATTAACTATTTCTTTTCTTTTCTTTTTTTTTTTTTGAGACAGAGTCTTACCCTGTCACCTTCAGTAGAATACTGTGGCAACACACAGCTCAGCAACCTCAAACTCTTGGGCTTAAGCGATTCTCTTGCCTCAGCCTCCCAAGTAGCTGGGACTACAGTAGCCCGCCTCAACGCCGGCTATTTGTTTTGTTGCAGTTGTCATTGTTGTTCAGCAGGCCCTGGGCTGGGTTTGAACCCGCCAGCTCCAGTGTATGTGGCTGGTGCCCTAGCTCTGAGTTACAGGTGCCAAGCCAACTATTGCTTATTTGAAGAATATTTTAAATAATGAAAGAAATCAGAGAACTTTCAGAAGATGACTGGAATGGTCAAAATCTTTTTCCATTTTGATATGTGCGATGGTAAACTTTCTGTGTCCACTTGTCTAGGCTGCAGTGCCTACATATTTGATCAAACACCAGTCTAGATGTTGCTGTGAAGATATTTTCTAGGTGTCCATACATATTTAAATCAGTAGACCTTAAGTAAAGCAGATTACCTTCTATGATGTGGGTGGGTCTCACCCAATCAAAAGCCTTAATAGAAACATCTGAAGTCCCTTAAGGAAGAAGGGATTCTGCCTCCAGTCTTCCTTTGGACACAAGCTGCAACATCAACTCTTTCCTGGCTCTCTGGAATCTTGTGAGCCAATTCCTTAAAATTTGTCTCCCTCTCTCTCTTCCATCCCCAGCCTCCAGCCTCTCTTTCCTTCTCTTTCTCCTCTCCCTTACACTTCAATTCTATTTGTTCTGTTTCCCTGCAGAACTCTAATACAATATGTAACAGTTACCTTTTTAGAACGTAACTGGGACTTGACAATGAACATGTTGGGTGTTGGTGCTGCTGTTGAAATGTTAAGACATTAAGAATAGGCCGGTGCAGTGGCTCATGCCTATAATCCTAGCACTTTGAGAGGCTGAGGTGGGTGGATTGCTAGAGCTCAGGAGTTCAAGACTAGCCTGAGCAAGATTGAGACCCTATCTCTAAAAAATAGCCAGGTATTGTGGCGGGGACCTTAGTCCCAGCTTCTTGGGAGGCTGAGGCAAGAGGATCACTTGAGCCCAAGAGTTTGAGGTTGCTGTGAGGTATGAGGCCCAGCACTGGAGGCACCTGGGCATTTAATCTTCTCAATGAAGTACACATAAAAATCCTTTTGGCTTGGTGTCTGCAGGTCAGTGGTTAGGGCAGCAACCGCATGCACCAGGGATGGTGGGTTCAAACCCTGCCAGGGCCTGGTAAACAATAATGACAACAATAACAACAACAACAACAAAAAGCCAGGCATTGTGGTGGGGACCTGTAGTTCCAGCTACTGGCATGGCTGAAGCAAGAGAATTGCTTAAGACCAAGAGTTTGAGGTTGCTGTGTGCTGTGACGCCATAGCACTCTACCAAGGGTGATATAGTGAGACTCTGTCTCAAAAAAAAAAAAAAAAAAGAAGAAAAGAAAGAAAATCCTTTTAATATGATCATTGTGGATCTCACTTTCAGCCACTGACCTTTAAGGAAGAAGAGCAAATAAGCCCCACACTTAGGTCTACTGACTGATTAGCTAGTAAGACAAAAGTGGCATTTAATCAGAGAGGCTTGTCCAAACAAGTAGCAATGTCTTTTCTCTCTCTGACTGCCTAGATTTAGTCATAATTAAATTTGTATTGACTGCTGACTATATTTAGACTGCTGAATTAGGTGTTGTTGGGACTGAACAAGAAATAAAAGATGTTGACCCTCACGGAGCCTACCTACTGAAGAAGTCAATTTAGGATTAAATCCACATTTAATTCTAAACAGCAAATCCTAGACACCAAATCAATTATAATATTGCATAGAACTATTTTTGTCAGAGAATATCAGGTGTTTTTCAAATGAATTCTTTTTATAATCTCAACTTTTTACTCAATGCTGAAACTTTTTTCTAACTTAAAACAAACAATATTGGAGGTTTTATTAAAGTTGCTATAACAGTTAAGCCTCTTTATAACTCCAAGATTGACTTCATGGAATCATTTGGGAAATACCTTAGGGAGTTTTAGATGAACCAGACCTAGACTTTTTCTTAATGCTTAATGTCCTAAATTATTTATAGTTCATGTTTCTTATATGTAGAAAACAGTACAAATCTTAATAAAAGTTTATAGTTTACTGTTGTTACACAGCCCAAGGCCTTTATTTCACAAGTATCGGAACTCAGTTCCTGGAGGTAAAATGATTTGCTCACAGTTGCTCATTGTCTAAGTGAGTCCCTTGCAAGCTGTCCAGACAAAGGTCAATATACTGAGACAACAAGAGTTGCAGAGGAGAAAGAGTTTAATATTACAAGGTGCCAAATGAGGACATCGGAGAAATGTCTTGATCCACCTCCTAAAGAATTCTGGGGCTAAGATTTCTAAAGGCGCTGTAGTGAAAAAAGGGCTAGGGAATTGAGTCTGGCTGGGGGATGAACTCACTGGCTTGGGAAGCAGAAATTGACTTCTTGGCTCAGACGGTCCCTGGAAAGAGGCTTGTGTATTTGTTGGAATGGTTCCCATGCACGGTCACTGGTCAAGTTGACATCAGTTGGTCCCCTTGAAGGAAGAGTCTGGAAAATATCTCAAATATCAGTATTAAGTTTTACAATAGTGATATTATCTACAGAAGCAATTTGGGAAGTCACCAGTCTTGTCCCTTTCAGGGATATGTAGTAGGCAATTTAGGGAACAATGACTGGTTAACTTCTGGCTATATCTATACTTCTGTAGAAATCAGACTTTGACTTATCATAGTTCCTTTCTTATGGCCTTATATATGTTTTTTTCTTGTATAATTTTAATATAGGTGGTTTCACACTTAGTCACTTTGGTTAGTTAATGTAACTAGTCACACACATAATTATGAAGTTACTATGGAGGACCAGTCTAACTCCAACAAATATGTTGCTATTGCTTTACTTTCCAGGTTGTTGCTCAGGGTGTTGGGAAATGGGCAACCTGACCTGCTGGGGTCCCTCACAAAGAGCCTGCTGCCAGAGGCTGGTCAGCTCTGGTCCAGTCTCGGGCTGTTGTCTTCCCTGTGGTTTGTTAAGACCTCTCAGTATGTTAGTGAGGCAATAGTTCTTTCCAGCCTTTCTGGCCTGGGGTCATTCCTGGGTCACAGGTATCCAAAAGGGTAGATGAGTCAGACCTGTGACTTACAGTGACTCTGGGCAGCCTAATTACTGAAACAGAAACTCAACTTCTTTTTGTATAGAAACTTTATTAGAAGTATGAGTCAGCAGTAGCTACTTGCAATACTGTTTTTGGACTGTTAATAGAATGTCTCTTAAAGTTGAGTTGAATGAGTTGAAATTGCACAGTTGTTCAAGGGGTCTCCTGACTATGCAACCTACATTTTGAATATGACCTAGAACTAAGAGGCTTAGAACTTTATTTTATTTTATTTATTTTATTTTGAGATAGAGTCTCAGTCTGTTGCCCTCAGTAGAGTGCCGTGGTGTCACAGCTCATAGCAACCTCCAACTCTTGGGCTTAAGCGATTCTCTTGCCTCAGCCTCCCGAGTAGCTGAGACTACAGGTGCCCACCATAACATCCAGCTATTTTTGGTTGCAATTGCCACTGCTGTTTTTTAGCTGGCTGGGGCCAAATTTGAACCTGCCACCCTCTGTATATGGGGCTGGCACCCTACCCACTGAGCACAGGTGCCACCCTGAGGCTTAGAACTTTAAATCTACACTTAACCCAAATCCCAGCTCCCTTTCATACAATCCCAAGATCCACGTAGGCCCTTCCCAGTCTTCTGTTCTCTGAAAGTATATTGTAATTAAAGATGGATCCAGGACAAATTTCATTAGGATTTATACCCATTTCTATGTGTGAGGCTCTAAGTGGTGTTTTGCAATTACCATTGACTATTACTTGTAAAACATCAATTCTTCTTTACCTTAATATTGTATCTCATCTGTAATTTCACAATGCAATTTCTTCTAATTCAGCAGTAATTACAGACCCCCTAATAATTAGGTTGGAAGGCAGCACATCAGTATTAGGAAGGGAAACTGATGTACCTCAGAATGGAAGCCGAGTGCCTTAGTAAGAATTAACATAATTGGTGAGGCAAGGATAGCCCACTAAATGTTTTGTCCCTTTGGCTTGAATGCAGAATGAGTAGCCAAAAGCCTTCTTTGTGTAAAGGTGGGTTGATAGATGTCCTGCTGAGAAGCCATGTCCTGTAAGAGACAAGGAATCACGCCAGAACAGGACTAAGTTTTGTCCCCTGTATATCACAAACATATCAGTGTCATCTCTGTGTGGAGTGGGCTCATTTTCAAGCGAGTCCTAGCACTAATTGTGTAGAATGACTCAGTGCTGAGGACACTGCTTGGTTCCTGGGTTTTTGTCTTCTACCAAGGAGGCCACTCAGAGAGAGACCTGTGTGGCCCTTTGTCCTCACATGGTACATAATCTGGGGCTTCTTGATCTCGGCCCAGTGCCCTTTCCATATGGCCTTAGTGTACCACCTTGCCCTTCATAGGCAGTTACTTCCGTGACTCCAATGGAAAAAGAGTAAAATGACTCCTACCATGTTAGAACATTGTGCGACACCAGACATGGCCAGACACTGGAACGGTTCTTACACCCATTTTCTTGTGACAAAAGAGATTGGGATTTGTTTTAACTTTTCCCATGTGCTTTTCTATTCCCAATTCCCACCTGACCCCTATAATTATTAGACTATAAATTTAGTCCTCTTTGACTCTTCTAAAAACAAACACAAAAAATTAGGAAAATGGCATCATCCCTGCTTCTGCTTGTATCCTACAGAAAGGTCTGACTTATTTGGGTTGTAATCTCCCTTCTTTCTCCACATACAGAGAAGTCTATCAACCATTTGGCCTTGTAAACAGCAAAACAGTCACTCTTGCTTCTGCTGAATCTGGTTCTGTTCAATCGTGTTATTAGTTAGATTCCTTCAGATAGGAAGGAAGAAGTTTGCTGGTATAATTTAGATGATAGCATGCACAGAGGGGGCTGACAGTGAAGAAAGGATCGCTCAGCCCAGGGTCTGCTCCAATCTCAGCACTTCAGAGAACTAGAGGAACTACTCTCCCATTTCTGTGGCTGTCTGAATAATGTCTGTGTTCAAGGTGAAAGCATAAAGCAATTAATGGTATTTGAAAAATGATTGTGAAAAACGAGGATGCTTCATAAGCCACAGGTCCTCCCACATTCTTTTTTTTTTTTTTGAGACCGAGTCTCACTATGTCACCCTTGGTAGAGTGCTGTGGTGTCACAGCTCACAGCAACCTCAAACTCTTGGACTCAAGTGATTCTCTTGCCTCAGCCTCCCAAGTAGCTGGGACCTCAGGTGCCCACCACAATGCCCAGCTATTTTTTGTTGCAGCTGTCATCGTTGTTTAGCTGGCCCCGGGCCGGGTTCGAACCCGCCACCCTCGGTGTATGTGGCTGGCATCATAACCACTGTGCTATGGGTGCTGAGCCCCCACATTCTTTTTATATATGTGAAGAGAAAGTCACAGCTTAGATCTAATTTTGAGATGTGCATTAGGGCTACCTGTGAGTCTGGATTGTATGAGGAAATTCTCAAGACTCCTGGGAGGAAAAAAAGACTCCTGAGAGAAAAGGTAAAAGCAAATTGAGATTAGACAGTCAGATTCCTCTGGGCAGAGGAGGCAGCCAGGAAAGTCCCCAGCCTTTTTCACAAGGAATGAACTAAGCAGCTGGGCCTGGCTGTAGGTTCCATAGGTGGCAGAGATAGGGAGGAACAAACCAAGTCAGGAGTCAGTGGGTAAAGCTGATGTTCAAACATTGGAAACACCATCCACAGATAGTCACTACCAAGGATCAAAGTCAGATTCTCAGAGCCTAGGGTCAGCATCACACTGGATCAGATGGACAACAGGATGGGAATAGGTGAGGGGAAAACAATAGTCATTGAGGTTACACCAGGGTGTTCCTTATTAGAAGGAAGTAGAAGGTGGCTTGCTTTGGAGCCACCAAAGAACCAGAGCCAGGACAACCCAACAGTAGAACACTACGTGGCAGCTCATAATGACCTTCCCATGCCCTCTGGCCTGGGTCTGGAACATACTGGTCAAGCAAAATCTGTCTAATCATGAGGTAAGATCCATCCAGCACTCCTCATCCCTGGATGGTCTTGGCAGCAGCTGGAGATAAGTGACAGCAACAGGAGGAAGGGGACTATGAGTGCCCAGCCAATGTGGCCAGTAGACAGCGATGGGAATGGGGGCATATACCCCCAGCTGAAAGGACATGATGGCCATGGAGGATGACCAAACGCCACTGAGATCTTTAGGAACTGGCAAGAGATTTCTGGGTGGGGAAGAAAACAGTAGATGCCTCTGCAAGCTTCAATTCTCTCCTCAGCCGTGAAAGCCCAGCAGAATGAGGCTGAGGGAGAAGTCCCTTAGAGTCTCCCTGTCATCTTCAGCTCTCCTCCCTCCAGTCCCAATACACTTTCTCCCATGGCCACCAGTGTGGCCTTTATTCCCCTAAATGATTCTCTTAGAATGAAGCATTCGGTGGCTTCTCATTAAACCTACCAGCAGGCCCTGTGTGACCCGGCACGTGGCTGCCTGCCTGAGTCTTTCTCACCTCTCCCTCTTCACTGCCCATGAACTGAAGCCACACTGGCCTCCTCTCTGCGGCTCTCTCCCATCTCAGAGCGCTTACACCTGCTGCTCCCTCGCCCTGGGAGGCTCTTCCCAGCTCTGCGTGGCTGGTGCCATCTTCATCTCTCAGGCCTCAGCTCCTGTGTGACTGTGTCCCTGCCCTCCCTGTCTAGATTCACGCTCCTCACCATGACTG
The DNA here is from genome assembly GCF_027406575.1 of Nycticebus coucang. Lineage (NCBI taxonomy): Eukaryota > Metazoa > Chordata > Mammalia > Primates > Lorisidae > Nycticebus > Nycticebus coucang. The sequence continues at coordinate 53,046,602 of NC_069790.1, forward strand.
TTTACCACATGGTTTATTTGTTTACCTTTTATTATCTCTTCTGAGGGCAAGTGCCTTATATGTCATGTTCATATGTCCCCAGAGTCCAGCACAGTCCTGAGCATGGCAGGTGCTCCAGTGAATTTGTATCAGTGGGATGGGTGAATGAGAAAATTCTCAGGGAGGAAGTGGGGACAGGACAGGAGGAGAAGGAGACAGCAACTCTGTGCCTCTGGAAGCAATGCTGAGACGTTATGCTCTTGTTCTTCCCCCAGTGGGGCCATCCCTCCCCGCTCTCCCTTTATGGATTATCTGAGCCAGGCCGCAGCCGCTGGTGCGGATTTCAAACACAGAGGAAGCAGGTTCCAAGGTCCTGCAAGGGAGGAAAAGTCCCTTTTTCTCTACCTATCCTAGGTTCATGGTGGAGGCCCCTATCACAAGAGAAAAGCATACATGTTTGTTAAATGTGGGGTTTACTTGATACGGGGGACTTCATCAAGAAATGAAGACTCAAAGAAACACTTACACCTGCGTATATTTTATAGCAGGTTTGAGGAAGAGTGGATAGTGGTGAAGAAACAACAGGACAAAGCAATGTTAGAATGTTATGGTGACAACCCGAGGCAAGCTTAGCCAGCTTCTTCTGGGCCCCTCCCTCTGTGTCGCCTCTGTGTGGGTCACATGACCTGCTGCAGAGGAGAAGTGGGAGGAGTGAGGGCTTGTGTTTCTGCTTCTGTTTTCTTACATGCTAAAGTTCCAGATTTTGGGATTGTGTGTTCTGAACCCCATCAGTTCTGTGACATGAAGGGGCTGGCAAGTCGTCTGTGATCTTAAAACATCTATCTCATATACTTGCCACATGATCCTTCCATTAGCATCAAACAGTCCTGCATTTGAGCTAAGACATTGCCCCCTGGGGCCCCCCCTTTTCCAAATGTAAACAGCTGTGGAGAGGGTACCAGGAAAGCTTGCCACCAGCTCCCTGCCATCAACTGCAGATGGCGTGATCATGCTTGAGACAGAAACATAACAGGTGACTCCTCTTTACCTGTTAAGAACCCCCCAGAGTCCTACCCCAATGACAAGAGAAGCCCAACAAAGCACAGAACCATTGTTTTACAAACATTGGAACTGTGGGGTAAAAATAATAACCCTCACTTATAACCCACAGCTCTCTCTGCCCTCACCTCAGTCTTCTCAGTCTCTCTCTGCTGGTCTGCTCCTTCCCCCAACCCCCAGCCCTAATCTAGAAGAATTTCAGATAACAATGACAGGTAGATAGAGTTGGCTTCAGCTTCTAGAAAGACAAACCCAGGTAATCGCCAAGCTTCCACACACCTCTGCTTTCTACCTCTCCACGCACCCCTCTGAGACAAATGGGGCACACAGCATGCTATGAGCAGGGATGGGAGGGGGTGAAGGAGATGGGAAACAACAAAAATATGGAGAGAGTAAGATTGGCACAATTAACACACCGAGATATTTCCAACCAAGCCTTGTTCTGGTGCTGTTTTCTCAGTGCTTCCATCACCCTGACGTGAAGGTAAGTTTCCCAGGAAGTGCGGGCTGCTGCTGGTATGCCATTTCACACGAGGCTGCCTTGTGTGTCAGCCTCAGTATGAATGAGGCTCCAACAGGATGGTGAGAAGTAAGAAAACACCATTTCAAATAATCCCTCTTTATCCCTGAGGTCTATGAATTAATCTACTAATCTGTCTGCTGTGGAGTTTTCTCTCCGGTTGGATGCACAGGCATTTAATGGTAAAATAATTGTGTTACTGGATGAAGAGAGTCTGGCTGCCCATCACTGTCAGCCAACACGCAGAGATGGGGATAGGTCCAACAAACTTTGTCTGAAGGCCAGCAATTCCGGAGAACAGTGAGAGTAGCCTCTCCAAGACCGTTCCATTCTTCCATTTCCAAAACCACAATTTTATACATAAAAGTTAAAGGCAAGAACCATACTAGCCCTTTTCTTAAACAATAGTAATTAACACTTAACTGTAATCTCCATAACCCATGATCCATAAAAAACAGTAATTGACATAACCTGTGACCTATACAACATTCTAATTCAAAAGTTAATCTTTTAAAGCAATCAACCGCCCGACCTACTCAAATATACACCTTCAGGTTAAAACTGAATTTACAAAACAACAAGAACAGGAGATATGAGGGGTAAAGGTCACCGTAGGGCCTAAACTAGCCAGACTAGTTGTGTCATGTTGGCTGTAGCCTGACGGACCGCATCTTATTCTCACTATGTGTACTCTCAACTGGACATTTATAGACTACATGCACAGCTAATGGGGGTTAAATGTTACCTTTATTGCCTTTTTTTGGCTCTCCTGCTTAGCTGCTGCGCCTGGTTCAGAATGAAACTGATTTATGAATAGGCAGGTTATGGCATCACCTATTTGTGTGATCTAAGGGGTTCACAAGTTTACCCCATAGAACCACATTTCTTCTCCATCTACCTGTCATTGCTATCTGAAATTGTACTCGTTTATTTCTTTGTAAAAAGCAGTGCTTCTGGGATAGCTCATGTGTCTGTTTAAAAATGCAAATATTGTCCTTGGGAAAGAGAATGTGCTTTTAAGTGATGTGATTTTCCATGATTGTTTTTAATTTGAAAGGAGCAGCTAATACTCTGACTCTTCTAATGCCCTGGGGACTGTGGACAGTGATTGCTGGGACAATGGTGATATAACAAATATAACCCCAGTCTTGGTGATATCACAAATATAACCCCATGCTTGTGGCTATCAAATAAGGCCCCCTTTTTCTTCTTTTTTTCACTTAAGAGCCACTTCATTTAATACTGGAAAGATCACACCAAGAAACACCTACCCACACTCATGCCTCCTTCTAAGGCGTTGGCTCTGCCTACAGCCTTGCTGTCCAAGTGGCCATGATGGGACAATGTTGCCCTCACGGTCTTGACCACATCTGCCTGGGTGAAGAGCGAGTGAGTATCCAGCTCCAGGTGACCAAATTCACATGTTGGTCTGGCACCAAAAGATAAGCTGCATGTGCTAATTTTCTGGAGCTGCTGCAACAAATCATCGTGACTCAGGGGCTTATAACAACAGAAATTTAATCTCTCACAGTGTGGGAGGCTGGAAGTCTGAAATCAAGTTGACAGGGCCATTCTCCCTCCAAAGGCTCTAGGGAAGATGCCTTTTGCCTTTCTGTTTCTGGTGGCTGCCACCAACTCTCGTGCCTTAGTTTAGATGCATCACTCTGATCTCTATCTCCACGTGGCATTCTTTGTGTGTGTCTTTTTTTCTATGCCAACATTTGACCTTTTCTTCTATGGACACTGGTTGTATTGAATTTACAGCCTATTTTAATCTAGTATGAGCTCATCTTAAGTTAATTACATCTGCAAAGATGCTACTTTCTAAGTAAGGTCAGATTCATAAGTACTACAGGTTGGGACTGGAACGTGTCTTTTTGAGGGACACAATTCAACCCTCAACACTGGGTCAATCAAAATGTTTCTCTCAGGGATGTGAACTATGAAAAACACAGTTGGTAGTGCAGTGCCAAGCAAAACAAAGTTAGTTTTGTGCTCAAATCACGGCCATGGCAACTGAAAGCCACCTGCAAGCAGGAGTTATTTGGATGAAGGGAAGATATGAGGGAGCAGGGGGTGGAGTGAGTAGGCAGCTGGAAGGGGAGAGAGAGGAGACTGTAGTGGCTTCAGCGAGGGAAAGAGAGCCCCAGGATGCTGAGGGTGGTCCCTGCTGCTGACTGTCCAGTCTTCCTTCAGCCTCCAGCCTCCCTCTGGCTGTATATTAAACCTCCTCTTCTTAAGGTAACTGCTTTAACAATTTTCTCTTGTAACTACATGAGCTAAGATAAAAGAATCCACGGTTTTCTTTTTAGAGGTCAGTAACTGAACACAGTGACTCCAATCCAGTGCTCAGCCTCTGAGGGTGGCCGTCTTCTGTGAGTGTCAGCTCCTCCCAACCTCTGGATTCCGAGGGAAGCCTGGCTGCTGGACAGTGGGGACAGGGTCTGTCAGCACCTCCCTGAAAGAATAATAATTACCCACAGGCTACAAGAACACGCCCAGGCCTCCCAGGAGGCACAAGAGTGGTGCAATAGCTACCTTTCCAGCGTGATTCCTGAATTCCAGGCCAAATCCTAGGCAGACAGGTGGATTAGAGTAAACTGATTGCTATTTACCTACTTCGCCACTCTCATACAAGGTAAAAGGCCATACACCAAGAGATTTAGTTAAGAACCGCACTTTGGGGCTGGGTGTGGTGGGAGGCTGAGGCAGTTGGATTGCTTTGAGCTCAGGAGTTCAAAACCAGCCTGAGCAAGAGCAAGACACCCTATCTAAAAAATAGCTGGGCATTGTGGTGGGCACCTGTAGTCCCAGCTATTTGGGAGGCTGAAGCAAGAGGATCACTTGAGCCCAAGAGTTTGAGGTTGCTTGAGCTGTGATGCTGTCTCAAAAAAAAAAAAAAGCACACTTTTCACTTTCAACCTGGGATTCTCCTGAGCCGTTCTTGCCCCCAGCTGGCATAGAACAGACCCATAATTTTCTACCACTAGTGGAAATCTAACGACCAGAGACCCTGAAATGAAGAGGGGAGAGAGGGTAGAAGAAGGAAAGAGAGAGAGGCAGAGGGGTTTATTCAGGGATTATATCATATTCCACCTCCACTTGTTCCCCTTTCTTCTACCTCTAAAGAAAAGTTTTACACAGAACAAAATAATGTTGATGAAGAACTTCCTTATAAAGCTCTCAACTGTGATGTTTGAAAGACTGAGAAATTCATTTTAAGTTTGAATACCAGGTAAGAGAAATCCAGTTTGGAAATCAGATAAGTGGTTTTTCAATTCTGCTCTGCTAAACCATGGAGCCCCAAGCAAGGCAAGATTTTGATCTGACAAGTGAGAAGGTAGAAATAGGTGAAGGTCTCTTGTTCATACCCTCATCTATGATTCCCCTGGAAATGCTGAAACTCACCTGGCTGGGTTTTTTTTTTTTAAGAGACAGGATCTTGCTCTATCCCCAGGCTAAATCTCAGTGATGCATTCACATTTCTCTGCAGCTTCCAACTCCTGGGCTTAAGAGATCCTCCTGCCTCAGTCTCCCAAGTATGTCATTAAAAGTGTACACCACAACGCTAGGCTAATTTTCATATTTTGGGGAGGAGGGTCTTGCTGTGTTGTCTAGTCTGGTCTTGAACTCCTGGGCTCAAGCTACCCTCCCACTTTTGTCTCTCAAAATGCTGGGGATTATTGGTGTGTGCCACCGTGCCCAGGCCTGGCTGTCACTCTTAAAAGCAGAAGGTATAGAAAACAAAAGAACACTTGTGCCATTTGAGTGCTAACCATTCACAGGAATGGGAGGAGGGGGGATTCACTACAGATTGTCTCATGTAATCCTCCAAACTGCATGAAGAAATAGGTCTAGTAAATGAGGAACTAGAGGGCCAGAGGGATTTAAGGAGATTTCTAGTACTTGAATTTCTGGTTGAGCTGGAAATACTGGGAGATCAATATCATTCTGAATCTCATGTTTGCATTACCCTCTTCCTTTACAAGGGGCCAGGAAGGTAAGAAAAAAGAAAGTACATACTTGTACTATGATGGGTAAAATATCAGCCACTAAATGTGTATAAAGATTTTTACATTAATCTAAATGTTTATGTTAAAACATTAAATAAAAAAAGATGCAAAATTACAAATATATTACCATCTCCATTTCACACTTTCTTCTCTAAAGTAGAAAACATAAGCAAATGACAATGAAATACTTTTCCAAATCTGGACATAAATATATCAAAATATTAAACATGGGTATAAATGTGAGTAGTCTTTTCTATTTTCCTAATTGTCTTTAATAAATAATATTTCTATAATGAAAAAATATACAATGTAACTATTTTAAGGGAAGCAATTAACCCAGTGTTGGGGCTTCAGAGAATAGTATATTAGGCATTTAGGGAAATTGTAAGTGGTCTCCATGGTTAGAAATTGGAGGATTCTATTCTGAAGGCTCAAAGAAGCCACACAAAAGTTTAAATGATAATGCCAATTTGAATTTTAGAAGACTTCTGTGGAATGATGTACAGAATGAATTGGAGGCCAGCAGACAGGAAAGGTGGCATGTGGCATTGTTCATGGTGTCTAGTGTTACAGCTCAGCCAGGTTCATTACCCGCTGCTCCAGAGGAGCCACCACACTGAGACAGCAGGGAGGCTGCAGTAGAGAAAGAGTTTAATATTACAGGGTATCTAGAGAGGAAATGAAAGAAATTTCTCAAATCTGTCTTCCTGAGAATTCAGAAGAGTAGAGTTTTTAAGGATGGTTTGGTGGGCAGGGGCCTAGGGAACTGGTATTTCTGATTGCTTGGGTTGAGGGAGTGTAGACATTGTCTTCTTATGCTGAGTCAGTTCCTGGGTAAGGGTTGTGAGACCAGTGACTCCAGTTCCTTGGAATGGGTCACTGGTGTGGGTGGGTCAGTTGATCCCCTGGAATGCAGCGTCTAGAAGATACCTCAGACACCAGCTTAGGTTTTACAAGGTGATATCTGTGGCAGCAATTAAGAAAGCTAAGAATCTTTATGATCCCCAGCTATGGAACTTCTGAACAATTATAGGAAAGCAAGCTGGGGAACAATGGCCACTTTTTTAAAAACTATGCCTTGGCTGAGTTCAGGCCCCTACCACAATTCTCAGCTTACTCCCTTTCATTAATTTTATAAAGGATGGTTTCATTAGGGTATATGTTTTACCTTGACCAATAGGGCCAAGCTTGTTTTTCACACCACCATCACATCATAGAGCCCTACCCCGCATCCCAGGCCACTGTACAGATTTTTGGGTGGTTGTGTGTGTGTGTGTGTGTGTGTGCGCACATGTCCATGGAGGGAAGGGTTTTCAGCGTGGAGAAGCATTACTCCAGTTGGGCTGCTTGCTTGGGGGGACACCTGGCTGTTGGTGACTCCCTGTGTTTGTCTCTGCACAGCTCCCTGGTTCTCCCTCTTCAGGGTTGAAGGTTCTCTAGTCTATGCTACGTTACCTATTCTAATTTACCTAGTCCCTAAAGGATAAAACACTCAGACTGTCGACATGTATCTGAAAGATTCAGAATCATGTCGACATGTTTGGAGGTCAGTGGTGGTTGTTGAGGCTGTGTGGCAGAAGCCCTGTGTGATAGGAGTAGCTGAATGGCTTGCCCCCAAAAGGTATGTCCAAGTCCTAACCCCTGGTGTCTGCGAATGTGATCCTACCTGGAATATAGGGTCATTGCAGATGTGATAAAGGTGATGATCTCAAGATGAGATTTTTTTTAAGGGTGGACCCAAATCCAATGTCTGCTGCCTTGATAAAAGAGGGGAGGAGATCCGAGACATAAAAAGATACACAGAGGATAAGGCTATGTGAAGATGAGACAGACTGGAGTGATGCCTCTACATGCCAAGGGATGCAGAGATTGCTGGAGCTAGGTGAAGCTAAGAGAGAGGCATGGGACTCCTTCTGAACCTCCAGAAGGAATCAATTCTATCAGCTCCTCAATTTTAGATTTCTGACCTCCAGAATTGGAGGAATGAAGTTCTATTATTTTACACCATGCAGCTGTGGCAATTTGTTACACAGTCTAAGGAAACAAATACTATGGCCTATTAGAAACAACTTCTGAAAGCAGAGGAAGGAATGACCAACCAGACACTCAGATTGCTAATTAGATATTGTTTCCACTTAGCCAAGAGACAATGAGGCCTAAAGCAACTGAGGGTGGAGGATGGAGAGAAACAGGGATTTAAGCAATATGTATTTCCTGTCTTTAAGGACGGACTCCTCTGCTATCAGAATCTGAGATTCTGATGATTCTGATACCCCAAAGTGCAAATACATCTCACTGCTAATCATGCACATGACTAATGCATCTTTCTCCCTATCATTTAAACACTCTCACAAAACACTCTCAGGAAGTGTTTTAAAAAATGATATCTTAGAATTGACAGCATATAAAGTGTAACAGGATAGTGAAATTGAATTTTTTTTTTTTTTTAGTCTTGAAACTTTAACAGAGGCCTGACGGTTCAAAAATGAGCCAGTAGGGGCAGAGACAAGATGCTGACTGAAGCCAGCTTTCCACAGAGGCTCCCGTCCAGAAGGAGAGTTAAAGGACAGAAATTCAGCAAGTAACCTGGTGGATTAGAACTGCAATAAGAGAGAAGGTTGAGGAACGCACAACAACCCCACTGAGGTGAGCTGCGACCCCAAGGATACAAACAAAAGGTACAAAATCCATCATCAAGTGGACGGGAGTCCCCTCACCCATGAGAATGGCTCGGAGTGCCCTACAAACAAACGAGCAGAGTTCAAAGGTCCTCCCACTACACTCCATGGGAGAGACCCTCTAAAAACTGGACCTACCTCCCCTACTAGGGTGCCACGGTGCTCTCCTGCCAGGCATAAAATTGTATAAAACTGTATATATTCTCTACTTGCAACTCTGAGCTCCCAGCACTCCCCTCCACTCTCACTCTGAGGCCTAGAGGCCTGTCCCCCAGGAGTCCAGATTCTTGGGTGATTTCTTGAGGGGTGTGGACAGGGCCTAAGCTGCAACTGGTCAGTGCTGACCCTGGAGCACGGGAGTGAGGAGAGGATGGTCAGCTGAGAGGCAATCACACCAAAGAGGCGGTGTCCTGAGGTGCAGAGCAGCAGCCGTCTTTTAGCAACAATAGGGCTCACTCCTGGATATTCTGAAGCCACACCCCCAGTCTCCCTGGGAAGCCAGAGGAGGCCGGGCATCTACTCATGTGGCAACCACCACGGACCAGATCTGGGACGGAAATGCAGGCCCCGTGAGTAAAGGGTTTGCCTGAGGCGGTACTGGTCTGGGTGGAGTGTGGGGACTAGAAACGAATGCACAGAGCTGGGAAGTTCCCAGGGCAGGGCTGACCCAGAGGACTGCTTTACTGAGCCTAAGATGCACCCGGCCCTCAGGGAATCGTCAGCCTATAGACAAAGGAAGACAGGAGGCTAGAACTGACAGGTAACTGAATACAAACCTGCAGGAGCAAAGACAGGGCCTGAGGCACAGGCTCTGGGAACTCAAAACAGCTTCTCTTCTGCAGGGGAATTTAGCAGGGACGGAAACAAATTCCGGCAAAGTTGTTCTGTTCTGTTTTGCCAGTAACATCGATCAGGGGCGGGGCTGGAACTGAGTGAACACCCCCAGCCTCCATCAAGCTCCCAAAGTTGTCAGGCTTCACCTCCCCCTGCTAGATAAAGGCAGAGCGCAGTGGCCTGGCTGAGCAGAAATAGATTTCCTTGTGATTCAGGCATGTGCAAACCCCTGGAGTATCTGTTCACTACAGGCAACTGGGTCAAAGCCCTGCGGGACTATCGGTGACTGGGTGTGACAGAGGTGCAAGGTGGGGAAGGAGGCATCAAACTTTCCAGACTGATCTATTTGCTGGTTGGGTCCTCCTGACTCCACGAAACACTAGAGCAAGCCATATCAGAGTAGTCACCAGACCCCTGAGATTCAGTTGCCGGAGACCTTTTAAACTCTAAACCACCTGAGACAGGTGCTGACTGAGACAATTGATTTGGACCTTTTGAACTGAGCCAATCGCCTGAGGACTATTCAGGCGGTGCCCGGGGTGTGTGGTTGTAGGAAGGTTTGATATTCCTTTTCAAATTGTTGCCTGTGGGGGGTGGGGTGACTTAATTGCTGGTATTTCTCCACAGCTGAGACTTCAACCCAGAGTAACTGTTTCACTAGGGTCAGACAGAGACCAGCTGAAAACAAGACAGAGCCACTTAGTCCCACTACACCAAACAGGTCCCCAGTTTCTCAGGCCATAGCACTGTATGGGTCCTTGACAAAGCTCCAGGGGAAAAATGAAATGTTGTAAAACAATCATGGGGTGGAATCAGCAGAAAAACTCTGGTAACATGAATAACCAGAATAAATCAACCCCCCTAAGGAAAGATATGGCAGATGTAACTGAAGATCCCATTCATAAACAGCTGGCTAAGATGTCAGAAATCTAATTCAGAATTTGGATTGTAAACAAGATTAATAAAATGGAGGAAAATTTGGAATTAGAAATTCGAGCAGCAATTCACAAGTCGGAATTAGAAATTTGAGGAGAAATTCAAAAGTTGTCTCAAGAATTTAATGAATTTAAAGTCAAAACCAGCAAAGATTTTGATGCACTGAAGCAAGAATTTGCAGCCCTCAAAGATCTGAAAAATGCAGTAGAATCCCTCAGTAACAGAGTGGAGCAAGCAGAAGAAAGGATTTCTGACATTGAAGACAAAGCCTTTGAACGCTCCCAAATTCTCAAAGAGGAAGAGAAATGGAGAGCAAAAACAGATCATTCTCTCAGAGAGCTCTGGCATAATTAAAAAAAGGTTAATATCCACCTCACTGGAATCCCTGAAAGTGATGAAGTGGCCTTGCAAGGCACACAGGCCCTTCTCCATGAAATTACAAAAGAGAATTTTCCAGATGTGCCAAGAGATTCTGAAATTCAGATAGCAGACAGAATCAGAATCCCAGCATGACTCAATCTGAATAAGACATCCCCCAGGCATATCATAATTAACTTTACTAAAGTTAATATGAAGTAGAAAATTCTGAAAGCAGCCAGACGTAAGAAATCCATTACCTACAAAGGGAAGAATATTAGAATGACTGCAGATCTCTCTGCTGAAACTTTTCAAGCCAGAAGAGGGTGGTCATTGACTTTTAATCTCCTAAAACAAAATAACTTTCAACCCCAGATCCTGTGACCAGCCCAATCCTCTACCACAAAAGTACCCTCACTCAGAAGCTTTTCATCAAACTCCAACTTCCACAGTGGCGGAGGGATTAAAAATGTCCACTGGACTTTCGAAAAACTCGATACCCAAAGTTTTACCAGACTTATCAATATTCTCCATTAATGTGAATGGCTTAAACTGTCCTCTAAAGAGGCACAGGTTAGCTGACTGGATACAAAAACTCAGGCCAGATATTTGCTGCATACAAGAGTCACATCTTACCTTAAAAGACAAATATAAACTCAGGGTGAAAGGATGATCATCCATATTTCAGGCAAATGGTAATCAGAAAAAAGCAGGTGTTGCAATTCTATTTGCAGATACAGTAGGCTTTAAACCAACAAAAGTAAGGAAGGATAAGAATGGTCACTTCATATCTGTTAAGGGTAATACTCAATATGATGAGATTTCAATTATTAATATCCATGCACCCAACCAGAATGCACCTCAATTTATAAGAGAAACTCTAACAGCCACGAGCAACTTGATTTCCTCCAGCTCCATAATAGTTGGAGATTTCAACACTCCTTTGGCAGTGTTGGATCGATCCTCCAAATAAGAAGCTGAGCAAAGCCATTTTAGATTTAAACCTAACCATCCAACATTGGGATTTAGCAGACATCTACAGAACATTTCATCCCCAAAAAACTGAATACACATACTTCTCATCAGCCCACGAAACATACTCCAAAATCGATCACATTTTAGGTTACAAGTCTAACCTCAGTAAATTTAAAGGAATAGAAATTATTCCTTGCATCTTCTCGGACTACCATGGAATAAAAGTTGAACACAGTAATAAGAGGAATCTGCATACTCATACAAAAACATGGAAGTTAAATAACCTTATGCTGAATGATAGCTGGGTCAGAGATGAGATTAAGAAGGAAATTGCCAAACTTTTGGAACAAAACAACAATGAAGACACGAATTATCAGAACCTCTGGGATACAGCAAAGGCAGTCCTAAGAGGGAAATTTATAGCACTGCAAGCCTTCCTCAAGAGAACGTAAAGAGAGGAAGTTAACAACTTAATGGGACATCTCAAGCAACTGGAAAAGGAAGAACATTCCAAGCCCAAACCCAGTAGAAGAAACGAAATAACCAAAATTAGAGCAGAATTAAATGAAATTGAAAACAAAAGAAGTATACAACAGATCAATAAATCAAAAAGTTGGTTTTTTGAAAATGTCAATAAAAGAGATAAACCTTTGGCTAACCTAACCAGGAAAAAAAGAATAAAATCTCTAATCTCATCAATCAGAAATGACAAAGACAAAACAACAACAGACTCCTCAGAAATTCAAAAAATCCTTAATGAATATTACAAGAAACTTTATTCTCAGAAACATGAAAATCTGAAGGAAACTGACCAATACTTGGAAGCACGTCACCTTCCAAGACTTAGCCTGAATCAAGTGAAAATGTTGAACAAGCCAATATCAAGTTCTGAAATAGCATCAGCCATACAAAATCTCCCAAAAAATAAAGCCCGGGACCAGATGGCTTCACGTCAGAATTCTAACAAACCTTTAAAGAGGAACTAGTACCTATATTACCCAACCTGTTCCAAAATGTAGAAAAAGAAGGAAGACTACCCAAAACGTTTTATGAAGCAAACATCACCCTGATCCCCAAACCAGGAAAAGACCCAACTAATAAATATAGATACAAAAATATTCAATAAGATCCTAATAAATAGAATCCAGCAACACTTCAAACAAATTATATATCATGACCAAGTCGGTTTTATCCCAGGGTATCAAGGCTGGTTCAATATATGTAAATCTATAAATAATTCAGCACATAAACAAATTAAAAAACAAAGACCATATGATTCTCTCAATTGATGCAGAAAAAGCTCTTGATAATATCAGCACACCTTCATGATCAGAACACTTAAGAAAATTGGTATAGAAGGGACATTTCTTAAACTGATAGAGGCCATCCATCTACAGCAAACCCACAGCCAATATCGTATTGAATGGAGTTAAATTGAAATCATTTCCACTCAGATCAGGAAACAGACAAGGCTGCCCATTGTCTCCACTGCTCTTTAACATTGTAATGGAAGTTTTAGCCACCACAATTAGGGAAGAAAAGGTGATCAAGGGTTTCCATATAAGGTTAGAAAAGATCAAACTTTTACTCTTCGCAGATGATATGATTGTATATCTGGAAAACACCAGGGATTCTCCTACAAAACTCTTAGAAGTAATCAAGGAATACAGCAGCGTCTCAGGTTACAAAATCAACATTCATAAATCGGTAGCCTTTATATATCCCAACAATAGTCAAGCTGAAAAAACATTTAAGGATTCTCTTCCATTCACAGTAGTGCCAAAGAAGATGAAATATTTGGGTGTTTATCTAACAAAGGACATGAAAGATCTCTATAAAGAGAACTATGAAACTCTAAGAAAAGAAATAGCTGAAGATGTTAACAAATGGAAAAACATACCATGCTCATGGCTGGGAAGAATCAACATCATTAAAATGTCCATACTAGCCAAAGCAATATACAATTTTAATGCAATCCCTATTAAAGGTCCACTGTCATACTTTAGAGATCTTGAAAAATTAATACTTAGTTTTATATGGAATCAGAAAAAACCTCGAATAGCCAAGACATTACTCAGAAATAAAAACAAAGCAGGAGGAATCATGCTACCAGACCTCAGACTATACTACAAATTGATAGTGATCAAAACAGCATGGTATTGGCACAAAAAGAGAGAAGTAGATATCTGGAACAGAATAGAGAACCAAGAGATGAATCCAGCTACTTATCGTTATTTAATCTTTGACAAGCCAATTAAAAACATTCGGTGGGGAAAAGATTCCCTATTTAACAAATGGTGCTGGGTGAACTGGCTGGCCTACTGTAGAAGACTGAAACTGGACCCACACCTTTTACCATTAACAAAGATAGACTCTCACTGGATTAAAGATTTAAACTTAAGACATAAAACTATAAAAATACTAGAAGAGAGTGAAGGGAAAACCATTGAAGAAATCGGTCTGGGTGAGTATTTTATGAGGAGGACCTCCCGGGCAATTGAAGCAGCTTCAAAAATACACTACTGGGACCTGATCCAACTAAAAAGCTTCTGCACAGCCAAGAACACAGCAAGTAAAGCAAGCAAACAGCCCTCAGAATGGGAGAAGATATTTGCAGGTTATGTCTCCGACAAAGGTTTGATAACCAGAATCCACAGAGAACTCAAACGTATAAGCAAGAAAAGAACAAGTGATCCCATTGCAGGCTGGGCAAGGGACTTGAAGAGAAACTTCTCTGAAGAAGACAGGCGCAAGGCCTATAGACATATGAAAAAATGCTCATCATCCTTAATCATCAGAGAAATGCAAATCAAAACTACTTTGAGATATCATCTAACTCCAGGAAGGTTAGCCCATATCACAAAATCCCAAGACCAGAGATGTCGGCATGGATGTGGAGAAAAGGGAACACTTCTACACTGCTGGTGGGAATACAAATTAATACATTCCCTTTTGAAAGATGTTTGGAGAACACTTAGAGATCTAAAAATAGATCTGGCATTCAATCTTATAATTCCTCTACTAGGCATATACCCAGAAGACCAAAAATCACATCATACAAAGATATTTGTACCAGAATATTTATTGCAGCCCAATTCATAATTGCTAAGTCATGGAAAAAGCCCAAGTGCCCATCGATCCACGAATGGATTAATAAATTGTGGTATATGTACACCATGGAATATTATGCAGCCTTAAAGAAAGATGGAGACTTTACCTCTTTCATGTTTATATGGATGGAGCTGGAACATATTCTTCTTAGTAAAGTATCTCAAGAATGGAAGAAAAAGTATCCAGTGTACTCAGCCCTACTATGAAACTAATTTATGGTTTTCACATGAAAGCTCTAACCCAGTTATAATCCAAGAATAGGGGGAAGGGGGAAAGGGAGGGGTAGCAGGGGGGACGTGGGTGGAGGGAGGGTGATTGGTCGTATTATACCTGCGGTGCATCTTACAAGGGTATATGTGAAACTTAGTAAATGTAGAATGTAAATATCTTAACACAATAACTAAGAAAATTCCAGGAAGGCTATGTAACCAGTGTGATGAAAATGTATCCAACGGTCTATAAAACCAGTGTATGGTGCCCCATGATCGCATTAATGTACACAGCTATGATTTATACAAAAAAAGAAAAAATAAGCCAGTAGTTGCCAAGTTCTGTCTTATTCCAAAGAAAATTAGGGATTGTCTTGCAAAGTGTGTGAAGGGAGTGTTGAGTGGGTTTTGCCAGTGTTAGTTCATCACCTACATGCAGACTGCAAAGAGAGAAGGTGCAGAAATACTGGGTGGTTGACGAGCCTCCCATGAGCATTTCTTTGCAGAGAGGTATTGGCAAGTTCCCCAAAACAGGATTGCGGAAGAGAATGTTTCCTCTTCACTTGAGGCTAATGAGATGGGCTTAGAAAGAAATCACTTTGGAGAGGTTGAACTTGTGTTCCCTAATGTTTGAGGGTCATTGGGACTGTCCTCTGTCTCCTGCCTGGAAGAGTTAGGAGTCTGTGGTGGGAGCCCGCTCTGTCTCGCCACAGAAAGAGGAGAGATGGCTGTCTAGGAACAGCCTGACCTCTTAGGGTTTGGCAAGCCAGAACGAGCTGGTGTGTCCAGTGGACCGTGGGGAAGCCAGCTGGATGGGGTCATTCTGCCTGGGCTGTTGCTGAGGGTAGGGAATGATTCTAACTTGTGAAAGATCTCTATCTGGGAACCTGGAACTGAGTGGCTCTCACAGCAGACACATGGAGAAGGTAGCACCTTTATCCAAAAACTGACAGGTGAGAGACTCATCAGTAATACAGCATCTCCAAAAATCCCAACAAAATGCCAGTGAGAGGAGTCCTCTCTGCCTTTCATCATGCCTCAGGGACACCAAAGAAGAGCCTTCTGTACCTTTCAGGAAATTTATATATTTTGCACCTATTCTTTCTGATTGCTAATCTTCCAGTGCCCTATTCCTGAAGAGGCCCCCAACAGTATCAGAATGGAGGAGAGGAGATAGAACAGTGCTAAAGAAGGATCCTACAACTAAAAATTCCTCCTGCTGCAGATTGCTCAGCCTGATCCAAGGAAGAAGAAAATGTTTAAATTGGGCGGTACCTGTAGCTCAGTGGGTAGGGCACCAGCCACATACACGGAGGCTGGAGGGTTGGAACCCAGCGCGGACCACAAAAAAATAGCCAGGCCTTGTGGGAGGCACCTGTAGTCCCAGCTACTCAGGAGGCTGAGGCAAGAGAATCTCTTAAGCCCAAGAGTTTGAGGTTGCTGTGAGCTTTGACACTACGGCACTCTACTAAGGGCCACATAGTGAGACTCTGTCTCAATAAAATAAAATAAAATTAACTTAAAATTTAAAAAATAAAATTGAAAGAGACTTTTGAGTTTTCCTATAACCTTGCACTGGACCTTATTTTTAGTGGGATGATTATTAGCTTTGCTTTTATTTACTTTAGTTCATTAAAAGTATATTTGTTTTAAAGATTCTATAAATAAAATGACCATCCACTGACGTGTGCTATAGGTCCCCTCTTGGCATGGTTTCTTTCTTTCTTTTTTGTAGAGATAGTCTCACTTTATCACCCTTGGTAGAGTGCTGTGGTGTCATAGCTCACAGCAACCTCCAACTCCTGGGCTTAGGCGATTCTCTTGCCTCAGCCTCCCCAGTAGCTGGGAGTACAGGCACCCACCACAACACCTGGCTATATTTTTGTTGCAGTTTGGTCGGGGCTGGGTTTGAACCCACCACTCTCAATATATGGAGCCGGTGCACTGTTCACTGAGCCACAGGTGCCGCCCTGGCATGGTATTTTTTTTTTAAAGCAACCTTTCTTATAAGAATCTTATCGGTCTCACAGGAGTTATAAAGATGTCGGGTATAATGATGGACACAATCTAAACAAGACAGGCCAAAAGAATTTACATAAAGTAAAAACACACATTAAAAGTTAGACCTGTGGACAAATGTGCACAGTGGGAAGAAGAGGTGACAAAAGTTGGGGATCCCTTTATGAGGGCCCCTATTGCAGTGAAATTGCCTTTTTCTCTCCGCCAGTTATTATCATAGTAAATAATTTTCACTGACAGATGCAGGTACTCCATGCATATCGGAGTACACAAGGATGAATTCTGACTTGCTGCCTCTACAGTAGATAGTGATACAACTAAGATCTGAGAGACTCCCATGAAAATCATAAAGTGTGTGCTCTATCCAAGCATTATGATATCAATAAAATATTAATAGCTGATTAATAGAGGATTTGAATTTGTTAAAGTATGCAGAAGGACATATTTCCTTTTTTTAAAATTTTATTTCAGAATGTTATGGGAGTTGATTAACTTTTTTTTTTTTTTTTGTAGTTTTTGGCCGGGGCTGGGTTTGAACCCACCACCTCTGGCATATGGGGCCGGCGCCCTACTCCTTTGAGCCAACGGCGCCTCCCAAAATGATTAACTTTTGACCTTCTTTTGCTCCCAAATGACTTGCATGTAGAGTGGGAGAACTTTTGATGGCTGTTTCTCCTAATAGTGATAACAGATGTACTCTTAAAAATGTGAGAAAATTATAATAACATATTTTAGCCACAAAGTTAACATATAACATGAATCATGTTGCGCTTTAAGCCAAAATGTAGAAGGGAGTGCATTTGAATTGTAGTGCTTTTGTTTTTGTATTCTGTAGTTTCTACCAATATTCCGAAGAAACTGATAACAGTTGCTTCCTTATTTACTAAATTATGTACTAGTTGGAGGTCTTCGGTTAGAGGAAATCCAAAAGAAAACAAATGCTACTTCTTTTTTTTTTTTTTGCTCTGGGACCTTTTTAGAAGCTAGACTAAAACTATAAATTATTCAAACCTCCTATTAATTTTTTTTTTCCTGGCTGTAATGGTCCAGGCACAAACCAAATAAGAAATTGCTAAATCTACAAGAAAGTTAACTTTGCGGCCACTTCCTATAGGGAATTAAAAACTTGGAACAGCAATTCTGAGTCAGCTTTTTTTTTTTTTTTAAATGTACCCTCAAGTACCCTGTTTTGTACCAATTATGGCAAATGAGTTTTTGGTGAGTTAACGCTTGACCACTTATGCTTAAAGATCCTCTTACAGAAGAACTGGTTGAGTAGGAACCCTTCTGTAACAAGTTAGCAGGTTCTGGGAAACTAAAGAGAAAGACTAAATATCATAGTAATTTTAAGCTACTCCTTAAATTGCAAACTCATATGGGGGGGGGAAGCATTAAAATAACTTGAAGGTCTATTTTATTGGCAACTTCCTATAATTGCTAGGTGGAAATCTTACTGTTAATGAGTGAACTGAGCAATCTCAGTTGCTAATATGTTTTTTCCCTTGGTAAGTGTTTTTAAAATTCTGGAGTAGACACATCTTGCTAGTCTTACACCAGCAAATTCATTCCAGATATCTTCTGAGAGTCATAGACAGGAATCCACCTTCATCCTTCTCACTTTCCTACTATGTCTGTTCATGGACATGGTTGTCATTACTACTATCAAATGTAATTGCTTTATGTTAAAGTGGAATAGGCTGCGAGAGTTTGGGGCTCGTGAACAATGAGAAGGCTTGATTAGCATTCAGCAGTAGGCACCTTCTAATTATTTTGATTAGTTATTCACGTTGACGTGATAGGGTACGAGGAGCTCCATTTTATCCGGTACACAAAGCTGCTTCTCATCCCTGCATCTCTCTGGCATTCCCAAGATTTGGGTAGGACGCTGCTCCCAGGTAAGCTGGCAACTACTATTTGCTCAAAGGTGTGGTGCTTGAAAGTCTTCTTCCAAGGCAGGGGCAGAAGGGCAGCTGGTAGCAGTGGCTCTGTCTTCTGTCAGAAGAGTTTCTGCACTTGTGTCTCCTCAGCCCTGTACCTCTACAACCAGGTCAGCTAACCGGACTTTTTATTACATAATAGGGACCAGAAAGGTTACACAACTTGCCTGAGATTTCTTCCAGAGCTGGCTTATAATTTTACAGTGCCACACTACATGGTTTCAAAAAGAGGGTTTAATTGAGGCAGCAGGTGGCTGGAGCTGAGGTGAGAGAGTTCACCAAAATATATTGTGTCTTTTGAAACATGTGAAGGTATTATCTACTTTAAACAAAATATGGTTTAAAATGGCATATAGAACCTTAGATTTATTATCTCTTTTGGAGAAAGTCTTTCTGCATTTGCTTGTGGACTTCTGTTAAAATTTGTTACATCATTTTAATAGATTTTTTTTTTTTGTAAGGCAGTGGAGTGTACTTTTATGTTCTGTGACGAGTATGGGCCTCGGAGCCAGAACTAGACGGAGCCAATGCTTGGTTGTGTGAACTTAGGCTGCTTTACCTGAATCTCAGAGTCCTTACTTACAAAATGGGTCTGGGAACAGTTTTCACAGGGCTTACTGTAAAAAATGCATCAGTAATCCCATACAAGGTCCTTGCAAGAGTTCTGGCAGAGACTGAATGCCCCCTAAATGGCTGTCATTACTACTGTTAAACCTAATTGATTTTTATTCTGCCATTAAAGTATGAACATGCTGAGAGTTTGGGGTTCAATCAGACCTGGGGAATTGGTCATTTTCATCTGCCAGTAATTGATTTATGTTCTGCCATGTTAAAGTAGGAACAGGCTGCGAGAGTTTGGGACTCGTGAACAATGAGAAGGCTTGATTAGCATTCAGCAGTAGGCACCTTCTAATTATTTTGATTACTTACTCACATTGACATGATAGGGTACGAGAAGCTCCATTTTATCTGGTATAGAAAGCTGCTTCTCGGGCGGCGCCTGTGGCTCAGTGAGTAGGGCGCCGGCCCCATATGCCGAGGGTGGCGGGTTCAAACCCAGCCCCGGCCAAACTGCAACAAAAAAATAGCCGGGCGTTGTGGCGGGCGCCTGTAGTCCCAGCTGCTCGGGAGGCTGAGGCAAGAGAATCGCGTAAGCCCAAGAGTTAGAGGTTGCTGTGAGCTGTATGACGCCACGGCACTCTACCCGAGGGCGGTACAGTGAGACTCTGTCTCTACAAAAAAAAAAAAAAAAAAAAAAAGAAAGCTGCTTCTCATCCCTGCATCTGTCTGGCATTCCCAAGATTTGGGTAGGACGCTGCTCCCAGGTAAGCTGGCATCTACTATTTGCTCAAAGGTGTGGTGCTTGAAAGTCTTCTTCCAAGGCGGGGGCAGGAGGGCAGTTAGTAGCAGTGGAGAGATCTCTAAAGAGATCTACCAGGTCTCTCTTTAGTAAATATCAACAGTGTTGAAAGATGAGAACTGAGTGAAGGCTACAGGTAGTTGTATTATGTATTGCTGCATAATAAATCACTCTAAAATTCAGCAATCCAAAGCAAACATTTATATTTTTGCACAGTTTCAGACAATGAGGAATCTGGAGTGGCTTAGTGAGGTGGCTGTAGCTCAGGGACTCCCAGAAAGTTGCAGTCAAGCTGTCAGTTGGAACAGTCATCTCTGAAGGCTTGACTGGGGCTGACAGACCCACTTCCACAATGGCTTGCTCCCTTGGCTGTTCAGGGGTGGCCTTAGATTCTTGCCATGTGGAACTCTCTTCAGGGCTGCCTGGGTGTGCTCACAACAGGACAGCTGGATTTCCCCAAAGTGAGCAAGCCAAAAGGGAGCAAAGGATGCCTTTTATGACATAGGTCAAAGTCAGAAGTCAGACTCTATCACTTCTGCCTTATTCTATTCCTAAGAAGCCAGTCATTAAATCCAGCCCTTACTCAAGGGGTAGAGATTAACAGTCCTCTTGAAGAGAGGAATAGCAAAGAATTTATGGACATATTTTTTAAATACCGCAGAAGAGTAACCATATAATTCATCATACAAACTCAGACACTGCTAGAAGTGAAACATGGTGTAATTGGTAGTCAAGACTGGACAGTAAGTATAAACTGGGACCCTTGTGGCAAACCAGGTTGCATGATCATTGAGGTACAGGTCTTCCCACAACTTCTCATAAAGGTAAATCTCAGACCAAGGTATGTGCACCAACATTTATTATAAGGAGATGCCCAAACAGTCATACTTCACTCTGTAGGCTCAGTGAAGTCCTGGAACACTAATTAATAAGGAACTTCAATAACCGCTTAGCCTGGGAAGCTAATACCCAGGAAAAATGGGAACGTATTCTCACTAAAGATCAGCTGACTTTTTCATTATATCAGACGGATATTCCATTAGGGGAAGAAATGAAGGACAGTGTTCTAAATTTTAAGAGTCTCGTCCCAGGGTCTTAGTCTGCCAGCCTCTTTACCTTTCATGCTTATCTCCATCCAAGAGTGGGGGTATATCATTCATTTCCCCATTTAAAATGGTCTTAAATTATCCTTCTAAAAACTTCCAGGTATAGATTCAGAGAGCAATTTCTGAAGCTCTTAGAGAAATGTTTTCTGGAGTATAGCATCTTTCACATGCAACCCATCTTTCTAGTGTGAATTTATGATTAGAGTACTTGGATGTTAAACATCTCCTTGAGTATGGATTAAAGTGAATTTAAACAGACACCGACACATTACAGTGTCTATGCTGAAGTACTTAAATTTCAGACAGTATAAAAGAACTCAGTAACTTGGTTCCTAAGCAACTAACCAAACGTCAGTTTTTAACAATTCCATTAAAGAACTAGCATTTCAATGGGAAAATGGAAGTTATAGGCTAGAGAGATTCAGACTGGTAATAGTTAGTTTGAATAACTAGTAATAATTTCCTGCAGAAATTCCTATGTAAAGTATTCTCTTTAATGGTGTATGACTACAAAATTTTCCCCCATTTTTTTGAGGTATGACTGACAAACACTGTTTGTGATGTGTTGATAAGCATACATATTGTGAAATGATTCCCCCATCAAGTTAAATGACCTACTTATTACTTTGTACAGTTAAATTTTTTTTGGTAAGAACATTTAAGATCTGCTCTTATCAAATTTCACATATAATATGTTATTATTAACTGCAGCTTCCATGCTATACATTAGATCTGAAGAATGTATTGGAATTCTGAAATCTTGTACCATTTGGCCAACATCTCCCTTATCCCCAACATGCCCCCTCACTCCCTGGAAACCACAGTTCTACTCTGTCTTTATAAGTTAACTTTTAGATTCCACATTCTATGAGTTTGACTTTTTTAGATTTGAGATTTTTAGATTCTCATCCCCTGGCAACTGCAATTCTATTCTGTTTCTGTGAGTTCAACTCTTTTAGATTCCATCTTTTAGATTTTGATTTAAACGGGATCATGCAATATTTTTCTTTCTGTGTCTATTCTTATTTCACTTAGCATAAAGTCCTCTAGGTTCATTGGTTATTGCAAAAGGCAAGATTTCCTTTTTAAAGGCAGGATAATATCCCATTGTGTATGTATACCACGTTTTGTTTACCCATTCATTCATCAATGAATACTTAGGTAATTTCCAGTGTTGACTATTGTAAGTAATGCTGGAATGGCCATGGGAGTACAGATAGCTCTTTGAGATACTAATCTCATTTCCTTTGGAAATAGACCCAGAAGTGGGAATGTTAGATCACATCTAATTTTATGTTTAGCTTTCTACAGAAACTACCATACTGTTTTCTGGATAGCTATAAAAATTTACAGTTCCACTAATAATGTACAGGGTTCCCTTTTCTCTATATTCTTGCCAACACTTATCTTTTTTATTTTTTTTAATTTTCACATATACATGTGTTCATTAGGCTTCCACTTTTTGCCTTCACAAAATTAAAAAGGCTTAAAATTTAACAACAAGAACAATGTTTAAGATAGGGACCAGGAACAAAAACCTCACAAAGAACGAACGAAGACAAATACATTCAGAAAAGAAATCAGACGATTGCTGCAACAAAGTATTAAGCAATAATAATAATAGTAATGCAAAGAAAGTAACATGCACATTGTCAAATAAGAGTATATCTATTATAGATTGCTTTGACTCTGAGGTTCAGTATGGAGTCATCAATTAACTACTTCTTGTTATTTTTTTCCCAAAGTATCAAAGAATATACAACTAATATTTATAAATAAAGATAAAAGATAATTTCAAAAAATAGATCATGCCAAATCTTATAGACAATAGAAAAAGAAGAAATACTTCAAAATCATTCTACTTTATCTGGATACACCTGATATTAAAATTAGAAAAAATATATTAAAAAAAGAAAAAAAAGAAAAAATATATTATTATAAAGGGGAAATTACAAACATAATTCACTTATAAATGAGGATGCAGTATCCTGTATCCTAAACAGCATATTAACAAGTTGAAGTAAAAATTAATGTTTAAGTAATGTACTTTAGTCAAAATCAAATCCAATTTATGTGAGAATTAGTCACTATTTTCTTTCTTCTTTTTTCTTTTCCTTACCCTTACCCCCTCCCTCATTCTCTGTCTACCTACCCCTTCCCCTCATGTTATTAATTGTCATTAATTGTCCTCATATCAAAGTTGAATGCATAGGATTCATACTTCTCCATTCCTGTGATGCTTCACTAAGGATCATGTGTTCCACCTCCATCCAGGTTAGTACAAATGCTGCCAAATCTCCATTTTTTTAAATAGCGGAATAATAGTCCATGGTATACATATACCACAGCTTGCCAATCCATTCCTGGGTTGAAGGGCATTTCGGCTGCTTCTGCATTTTAGCAATTATAAATTGGCCTGCAATAAACAGCCTAGTACAAGTATCTTTATAATAAAAGGTTTTTTTTTCCTTCTGGATAGATGCCCAGTATGGGATTGCAGGATCAAACAGGAGGTCTGGGTTTCTCCATACTTCTTTCCAAAAAGGTGGTTGTATTAGTTTGCAGTCCCACCAGCAGTGTAAAAGTGTTCCTTTCTCTCCACATCCACACCAGCATCTGCAGTTTTTATGAAAACTGCAGATCTTTACTTTTTGTTAATTGCCAGCCTAACATGTGAAATAATAACTCATTGTGGTTTTGATTTACATTTCTCTAATGATTAACAATGTTTAGAACTTTTTTCATATACTGATGGCCATTTGTGTGTCTTATTTGGAAAAAAAAATCTCGTCAAGTCCTTTGCTCCTTTTTAAAAAATGAGTTGCTTTTTTGCTATTGAGTTGTATGAATTCCTTAAATATTTTGGATATTATCCCCCTATTGCATATATGGTTTACGAATATTATCTCCCATTCCATAGGTTTTGTTGATTTTCTAAATTAATTAATTAAGTAATTTTTTGCTGGCAGAAAATTTTTACTTTGCTTTAGGCCCACTTGTTGATTTTTTATTTCTTGGCTTGTACTTTTGGTGTGATATCCAAAAAATCACTGACAAGTCTAATTTCAAGGAGGTTTTTCCCTAGGTTTTCTACTAGTAGCTTAACAGTTTGGGTTTAATATTTTAATCATTTTGAGTTGATTTTTGTAGATAGTGTAAGATAAGAATTTGATGTTATTCTTTTGCAGTTAACTGCAAAAACTGTTATCCAGTTTCCCCAGCACCATTTACTGAGGAGATAGTCACCTCACTGTGTATTCTCGGTATCTTTGTAAAAGATCAGTGACTGTATGTATAGATTTGTATCTGGGCCCTCTGCTCTGTTCCACTGGTCTATGTGTCTGCTTTTATGCCAGTACCATGCTATAGTTTTGTCCTGTTCTATCTAAAAAGAAAGTATTGCTATTCTAGAAAAAAAAATATATATATATATATGTGTGTATATATATATATATATAGTGCCGTAGCATCTGAGGCCTGGACTTCCCTCTTCTGGGCTCTGCCTTGTCCCCTCTGCTTGTTCCATCTGCTGGGAGGCTGCAAAGGGCATCAAGCTGACTGCCTTACAGGGATCCCATAACTAAGGATGACTTAACTTTCTTTCCCAATGAAAGACACTGACAAATTACCTTCTACTAAGGAACTATTTACTAATGGTATCTGAAGTATTACATTGCATAGGTATTTGAACTATGTTTATCTTGACAATAGAAATGAAGCCCTGTGGTTCTCTGACCTTACCTGCATCACATCATTTAAACTCACCTGTTTTGTAGCAGAGGGGAAAAACCATTTTCCTCTACCCTCCTAGGTTCTGTGGCTGGGGCCCTAGAAATTACACAGATAAAAAACAAATTAACAAGAAAAAAAAGCAGTCTATTAAAGCATGCTAGACGCATACGTGTGGGAGAAACTCCATGATAAATAATTCATAGTGTGCTTAGAACTCAGGGGCTTATACAACACCTTATAAAAAACAGAAAATTTGTAGAGACAGAACAAGCAAAGAAAAAGGGGTTTAGGTTTTTAGGAGTGGCATACTATGAGAAGGTAAATATATGGTGAAAACTAATGGAAGATGAGGGTTATTTAGTAAAATTTGTTATGCAGCATAAAATTTGTTATGTTAAGCTGATAGGAGTCTAAAGTTGTCCTCCTCTTCCTGGCACAAGAGAAGGAAACATTTTTACAAATCAAATTTTATGTCTTTTTCCAGGGGCGGGGTACCTGCGGCATTAAAGAAACACATGACCTTCCTGGTCCTTAAGTGTGGCCTTTTGACTGGATCCAAATTCTTCATAACAAATCATTTTATTAAAACGAGCACAGCAGAGAAACACAAAGCATTTCTTGCTTCCTTTGATACTTAAAAAAGAACAATCTTGAAATTAGAAGGCCACAGGCTCCCCACCCCTGTAAGCTTTTTATGGTTTCCTTCCTTCCTTCCTTCCTTCCTTCCTTCCTTCCTTCCTTCCTTCCTTCCTTCCTTCCTTCCTTCCTTCCTTCCTTCCTTCCTTCCTTCCTTCCTTCCTCCCTCCCTCCCTCCCTCCCTCCCTCCCTCCCTCCTCTTTCCTTTCTTTCTTTCTCCCTCCCTCCCTCCCTCCCTGGGTAGAGTGCTGTGGCATCACAGTTCACAGCAACCTCAAACTCTTGGGCTTAAGCAATTCTCTCACCTCAGCCTCCCAAGTAGCTGGGACGTCAGGAGCCCACCACAATGCCCGGCTATTTTTTGGTTGCAGTTGTCATTGGTGTTTAGCAGGCCCTGGATGGGTTTGAACTCTCCAGCCTCAGTGTATGTGGCTGTCCCCATAACCACTGTGCTACAGGCGCCTAGCCACTGTTATTTCTTAGTTGTCTTCAGCTCAAAATAATTCTCATGACCAAGGGACATATTTGGGGGTGGCATATCCTGATCCCCTAGATTATAAAGACATGTTTCTCACTCACCATTAAGTGTGGATTTTCAGAGTGTGGGGACCTTTGAGTAAGCTGAGATTACTTCATGTTAAAAACATGGGATCTCGCATGAAAAACCCTTGGTTAAAACATGACGTAACCATTCAGTCCCCCTGTGAGATATTGAGCAAGTTAATAAACATCTCTGAGCTTTGTTTCTTGGTAGATAATTATACTATTTAGTTCTTAAGATCATTGTGGAGTTTAAGTAGATAAGGTACTGTACATAAAGTGTCTGATTCATGGTAAATAACCAATAAACATGAGATATTATCCTCCTTTGAGAAAAAAACATTTATAAAACAATAAGTAACTTGCTTTTTTCTTTTTAATTATTAAATCATAGCTGTGTACATTAATGCGATCACGGGGCACCATACACTGGTTTTATAGACCGTTTGAAACATTTTCATCACACTGGTTAACATAGACTTCCTGGCATTTTCTTACTTATTGTGTTAAGACATTTACATTCTACATTTACTAAGTTTCACATATACCCTTATAAGATGCACCGCAGGTGTAATCCTACCAATCACCCTCCCTCCACCCAAATCCCCCCTGATGCCCCTCCCTTTCCCCCTTCCCCCTATTCTTAGGTTATAACTGGGTTATAGCCTTCATGTGAAAGCCATAAATTAGTTTCATAGTAGGGCTGAGTACATTGGATACTTTTTCTTCCATTCTTGAGATACTTTACAAAGAAGAATATGTTCCAGCTCCATCCATGTAAACATGAAAGAGGTAAAGTCTCCATCTTTCTTTAAGGCTGCATAATATTCCATGGTGTACATATACCACAATTTATTAATCCATTTGTGGATCAATAGGCACTTGGGCTTTTTCCATGAATTAGCAACAAACATTCTGGAACATATGTTATGACGTGATCTTTGGTCTTCTGGGTATATACCTAGTAGAGGAATTATAGGATTGAATGGCAGATCTATTTATAGATCTCTAAGTGTTCTCCAAACATCTTTCCGAAAGGAATGTATTAATTTGCATTCCTACCAGTAGTGTAGAAGTGTTCACTTTTCTCTACATCAATGCCAACATCTCTGGTCTTGGGATTTTTTCGATATGGGCTAACCTTCCTGGAGTTAGATGATATCTCAAAGTAGTTTTGATTTGCAATTCTCTGATGATTAAAGATGATGAGCATTTTTTCATATGTCTGTAGACCGTGCGCTTGTCTTCTTCAGAGAAGTTTCTCTTCAAGTCCCTTGCCCAGCCTGCAATGGGATCACTTGTTCTTTTCATGCTTATACGTTTGAGTTCTCTGTGGATTCTGGTTATTAAACCTTTGTCAGAGACATACCCTGCAAATATCTTCTCCCATTCTGAGGGCTGTTTTCTTGCTTTACTTACTGTGTTCTTGGCTGTGCAGTAGCTTTTTAGTTTGATCAGCTCCCAGTAGTGTATTTTTGAAGCTGCTCCAATTGCCCGGGGGGTCCTCCTCATAAAATACTCACCCAGACTGATTTCTTCAATGGTTTTCCCTTCACTCTCTTCTAGTATTTTTATAGTTTCATGTCTTAAGTTTAAATCTTTAATCCAGTGAGTCTATCGTAGTTAATGGTGAAAGGTGTGGGTCCAGTTTCAGTCTTCTACAGTAGGCCAGCCAGTTCACCCAGCACCATTTGTTAAATAGGGAATCTTTTCCCCACTGAATGTTTTTAATTGGCTTGTCAAAGATCACATAATGGTAAGTAGCTGGATTCATCTCTTGGTTCTCTATTCTGTTCTAGACACCTACTTCTCTGTTTTTGTGCCAGTACCATGCTGTTTTGATCACTATCGATTTATAGTATAGTCTCAGGTCTGGTAGCATGATTCCTCCTGCTCGGTTTTTATTGCTGAGTAATGTCTTGGCTATTTGAGGTTTTTTCTGATTCCATATAAAATGAAGTATTATTTTTTCAAGATCTTTAAAGTATGACAGCAGAGCTTTAATAGGGATTGCATTAAAATTGTATATTGCTTTGGGTAGTATGGACATTTTAACAATGTTGATTCTTCCCAGCCATGAACATGGTATGTTTTTCCATTTGTGAACATTTTCAGCTATTTCTTTTCTTAGAGTTTCATAGTTCTCTTTATAGAGATCTTTCATGTTCTTTGTTAGATAAACTCCCAAATATTTCATCTTCTTTGGCACTACTGTGAAGTCCTTAACTGTTTTTTCAGCTTGACTATTGTTTGTATATATAAAGGCTACTGATTTATGAACGTTGATTTTGTAACCTGAGACGCTGCTGTATTCCTTGATCACTTCTAAGAGTTTTGTAGGAGAATCCCTGGTGTTTTCCAGATATACAATCATATCATCTGCGAAGAGCAAAAGTTTGATCTCTTCTGACCCTATATGGATACCCTTGATCGCCTTTTCTTCCCTAATTGTGGTGGCTAAAACTTCCATTACAATGTTAAAGAGCAGTGGAGACAATGGGCAGCCTTGTCTGTTTCCTGATCTGAGTGGAAATGATTTCAATTTAACTCCATTCAAAACGACATTGGCTGTGGGTTTGCTGTAGATGGCTTCTATCAGTTTAAGAAATGTCTCTTCTATACCAATTTTCTTAAGTGTTCTGATCATGAACAGATGTTGGATATTATCAAAAGCTTTTTCTCCATCAATTGAGAGAATCATATGGTCTTTGTTTTTTAATTTGTTTACGTGCTGAGTTATACTTATAGATTTACGTATATTGAACCAGCCTTGAGACCCTGGGATAAAATTGATTTGGTCATGATGTATAATTTGTTTGATGTGTTGCTGGATTCTGTTTGTTAGGGTCTTGTTGAATATTTTTGCATCTATATTCATTAGTGATATTGGTCTATACTTTTCTTTTCTTGTTGGGTCTTTTCCTGGTTTGGGGATCAGGGTGATGTTTGCAACATGGAACATGTTGGGTAGTCTTCCTTTTTCTACATTTTGGAACAGGTTGCATAATATAGGTACTAATTCCTCTTTAAAAGTTTGGTACAATTATGATGTGAAGCTATCTGATCCTGGGCTTTTCTTTTTAGGGAGAGTTTGTATGGTTGATGCTATTTCTAAACTTGATATTGGCTTGTTCAACATTTCCACTTGATTCAGGCTAAGTCTTGGAAGGTGACGTGCTTCCAAGTATTGGCCAATTTCCTTCAGATTTTCATATTTCTGAGAATAAAGTTTCTTGTAATATTCATTAAGGATTTTTTGAATTTCTGAGGAGTCTGTTTTTGTTTTGTCTTTGTTGTTTCTGATTGATGAGATTAGAGATTTTTTATTTTTTTCCTGGTTAGGTTAGCCAAAGGTTTATCTCTTTTATTGACCTTTTCAAAAAACCAACTTTTTGATTTATTGATCTGTTGTATACTCCTTTTGTTTTCAATTTCATTTAATCCTGCTCTAATTTTGGTTATTTCTTTTCTTCTACTGGGTTTGGGGTTGGAATGTTCTTCCTTTTCCAGTTGCTTGAGATGTCCCATTAAGTTGTTAACTTCCTCTCTTTACGTTCTCTTGAGGAAGGCATGAAGTGCTATAAATTTCCCTCTTAGGACTGCCTTTGCGGTATCCCAGAGGTTCTGATAATTCGTGTCTTCATTGTGTTTTGTTCCACAAATTTGGCAATTTCCTTCTTAATCTCATCTCTGACCCAGCTATCATTCAGCATAAGGTTATTTAACTTCCATGTTTTTGTATGAGTATGCAGATTCCTGTTGTTACTGAGTTCAACTTTTATTCCATGGTGGTCTGAGAAAATGCAAGGAATAATTTCTATTTCTTTAAATTTACTGAGGTTAGACTTGTGATCTAAGATGTGATTGATATTGGCGTATGTTCCGTGGGCTGATGTGAAGTATGTGTATTCAGTTTCGTTAGGATGAAATGTTCTGTAGATGTCTGCTAAATCCCAATGTTGGATGGTTAGGTTTAAATCTAAAATGGCTTTGCTCAGCTTCTTATTGGAGGATCGATCTGACACTGTCAAAGGAGTGTTGAAATCTCCAACTATTATGGAGCTGGAGAAAATCAAGTTGCTCATGGCTGTTAGAGTTTCTCTTATAAATTGAGGTGCATTCTGGTTGGGTGCATGGATATTAATAATTGAAATCTCATCATATTGATTATTACCCTTAACAGATATGAAGTGACCATTCTTATCCTTCCTTACTTTTGTTGGTTTAAAGCCTATTGTATCTGCAAATAGAATTGCAACACCTGCTTTTTTCTGATTACTATTTGCCTTAAATATGGATGACCATCGTTTTACCCTGAGTTTATATTTGTCTTTTAAGGTAAGATGTGACTCTTGTATGCAGCAAATATCTGGCCTGAGTTTTTGTATCCAGTCAGCTATCCTGTGCCTCTTTAGAGATAGTTTAAGCTGTTCACATTAATGGAGAATATTGAGAAGTCTGGTAAAATTTGGGGTATGAAGTTTTTGAAAAGTCCAGTGGACATTTTTAATCCTTTCGCCACTGTGGAAGTTGGAGTCCTCTGTGTCAGCCCTGCCCTGGGAACTTCCCAGCTCTGCGTGCATTTCTAGTCCCCGCACTCCACCCAGGCCAGTATCACCTCAGGCAAACCCTTTACTCACGGGGCCTGCGTTTCTGTCCCAGATCTGTTCTGTTGTGGTTGCCATCTGAGTAGATGCCCGGCCTCCTCTAGTTGCCCAGGGAGACAGGGGGTGTGGCTTCGGAATATCCAGGAGTGAGCCCTATTGTTGCCAAAAGACGGCTGCTGCTCTGTGCCTCGGCGTTGCCGCTCTGTTGTGGTTCTCTCTTAGCCAACCATCCTCTCCTCACTCCCATGCTGCAGAGTCAGCACTGACCAGCTGCAGTTTAGGCCCTGTCCACACCCCTTGAGAAATCACCCAAGAATCTGGACTCCTGGGGTACAGGCCTCTAGACCTCAGAGTGAGAGTGGAGTGGAGTGCTGGGAGCTCAGAGTTGCAGGTAGAGAATATATACAGTTTTGCACAGTTTTATGCCTGTCAGGAGAACACCGTGGCACCCTAGTAGGGGAGGTAGGTCCAGTTTTTAGAGGGTGGAGGAGTGTAGTGTAGTGGGAGGACCTTTGAACTCTGCTCGTTTGTTTGTGGGGCACTCCAAGCCGTTTTCATGGGGGAGGGGACTCGCATCCGCTTGGTGATGGATTTTGTACCTTTTGTTTGTATCCTTGGGTCGCAGCTCACCTCAGCAGGGTTGATGTGCGTTCTTCAACCTTCTGCCTTGGTGCAGTTCTAATCCACCAGGTTATTTGCTAAATTTCTGTCCTTTAACTCTCCTTCTGGACAGGAGCCTCTGTGGAAAGCTGGCTTCAGTCAGCTATCTTGTCTCCCTGTATGAGTAACTTGCTTTTTAATGCTGCCTTTGGTGCAGGTCCTGTCTGGGCCTTGCACATATATGATCATCTCAGTTAATACCCAAGCAGCACAATGAAGCAGAACCTTTTTGAGGTCATGATCCACATAGAGAATTATAACATTTGTTCAGTACACTGACATAAACAGGCGAGACTGCTCAAAACTAGAGGTAAATATCCCAGGGGGACCAGCAATATCTTAGTATCCTTGTAACATATTTGGAATACCAGGATACCAAAACACATCATGGGGGAGCCTTATTATAAAATATTACTGTCTTCTACCATACATGAGAGAGATACTGAGGTTTGGAAAAGTTAAGGCTGTGTAACTCATGCATAGCTAATAAATTGTCCATGCTGGGTGCTGTGGACTGAATGTGTCCACTCAACAATTCACATATATTAAAACATGGTCACTAATCTAATAATATTAAGAGGTGGAGTTTTTAGGAGGTGATTTAGTCATGACAGTTCTCATGGAATTGGATTAAGGTCTTCATAAGAGGGCTGGAGGGAACTAGCTAGGAACTTTTGCCTTTCTACCTTCTGCCAAGTGAGGATACAACCTTCATCCCTCTGGGGGACATAGCAATAAGGTGTGGTCTTGGGAGCAGAGACAGTATCCTTACTAGACACTGAACCTACCAGTGTCTGAATCTTGGACTTCTGGCCCCCAGAACTGTGTGAAATAAATTCCTATTGTTTACAAATTACCCAGTGTCAGGTATTTTGTTATAGCAACAAGAATGGATGAAAACATTGGGATTTAATCTTTAACAATCCCAGAAATATTTTCTCAATAAATATATGTTTAATATAACATTTCTGTCCATTACTTTTTTCTCCAAACTTATTCTGAGTCAATTATTGGTTCATCTGCAATTGTAAGAAATAACACAGAGAGAGTAAGGGGGAGGAGATTCCACTTACCTTTTACCAATTTTCCCCAGTGGTAATATCTTGCAAACCATAGTATAAGATCACGTTCGGGATGTTCACACTGATGCAATCAACATACAGAACAATTCCATCACCACAAGGATCTCCTCTGTTGCAGTTTTATAGCCTCACCCACTTGCCTCCCACCTCCACCCTTTCCTTAACTCATGTATTCACCTGATCTCCATCATGTCGAGGATGTTGTATCAGTGGAACCACATATTTTCTTGTTGCTGTGAACAGTAGTCGATGTGAATCAAGGCACACATGTCCATCAGTGAGCTATAAAAATGAGTGTAGGGTAGATATGGAAACTTGAAAGCTATGAGACAAGAGAGGTAGATAAGAGTCAGATCACAAGCCATAATTAGGCCAGTATTCTATTATAGCTGTGGAAAGCTAGTTAAGGATTTTAGGTAGAGTAACAATTTAAGATGTGTGATTTTAAAAAAGCTCACTCTGGTAGGCATGTACTAGACTAGACAAGCAGGAAAAATAATCAGAATGTAATCTCAGGAGTCCACAGAAGAGATTATAAAGAGCTGAACTGAGCAGTGGCAGCAAGAGAAGGAGGAAACACATAAAGAAGAGACTAAAGAGAAAGCATGGAGGTGGAGGCTGAAGCCCAGGACTCTGGCTTAGGTGACTGCTTGCGTAGCAGGGTCATTCACCAGGACAGATTGACAAGATCGCAGTGAGGATGACTTAGTTTTTAAATACTAATTTTGAGGTACTTGGTGGATGTCTATTGACTGATGTCCAGCAAGAGACGAGGGTTTGCGCTCTAAAGAGAAGTCCAGGTTAAAGATAGGAGTTTTTAGTCTTCTACCCACGTGTAAGAGGTCATGGAACCCACGGTGATGGGAGAGTCTCTGCATAGACTGTGATACAGAGAGGACAGTGAGAACAACACAAGTCTCTTTGCTTCCATTTTCTCATCAACAAATTGAGTATAGAGATAACCATCAAGCCTACATCATCTTCTCAGGGAAGGAAGTCTGCATGACAGGAATTAAAACATTAAAGAATTTTGCAAATTCAAGATACTGTTATTGCAATGAAGAGGATCTTAAAACATATAACTGTAACTAAATGCCAGCGAAATTTTAGCCCACTTTCCTTTATGTACTAAGCACTTCTTTAATTTTTCCAAACTCATCGGTCATGCTCCTATTTTTGAAGAACTCAGAGGGGCAGATGTGTAATTACAGCGATATTCTGAGTCGTTCTTCAGGCACAAACAGCAGCTTCAACAACCAGAATCTTATAATTAGGAACAAACTCTCAGCCACAGCTCCTGAAAAAGTGGGATGGTACCAAGTAAAGCACCACAAGATCAGATTGTCATTGAAAAGGTGACATCCCACAGGTATCTCTTCTTCCTCTGGTGCATCCATGTCTGGATTTTCCATTCACATATTGTTCTGAATCCTCCCAGCCAACACACAGTTGATATAAGACGCAGAGAGAGGATCAGATGGGAGACAGCCTTGCTGCAAATTAAAACATATCTAGTCATTCAGAGGGAGAGACTCCCTCCCCACTGCCACCATTCCCAGCCTCACCATGGGGGTGACCTATTTCCTCTAGTTTCTTTACTGTTCTTATTAATACATCCATGGATACCATAGCCAAAAGCACAAGAGAGACACCAAACAGATACTTCCTGCATCTTATTTTTAACAAAACTGAATAAAATCTAATAGTAAGTCAAAATGTCTTCTGTGTGTCTGGGAAATGAAACCATAGATTTCCACACATTCTAGAGAACTCATAAATTCTATCGAACTCACACATGTGTTTATTGGACTGTTTCCCTCTTGTTACTGAGAGAAATAGAAAATCACTTATCCAAATTCTTCATGTCACATTGATTAATGAATGCTTTCATTTATCTAAACAGTATTTACCCAGCAAGGACTGTGGGGATGAAGCTTGGGGCTTAGGGAGAAAATTTCTCAAAAAATTTACAATCTAGTGATTGAAGAGGATTTTTTTAGAATTAGTTTTTATTAAATCATAACTTTGTACATTGATGCATTTATGGGGTTCAGGGTACTTCTTTGATAGACAATGTGAAATGTTTACATTGAACTAAGTAACACATCCATCACAATTATACTCATTTCCTAATAGTTTTGAAATGTAGCATTGCATCATGCACATTAGGTGAGGTCCCCCCAAATACTCTGCTTCCTTCCATATCTCCCCTCCCCTCCCATCTCTGAAGAAAATTTTGGTTATGTTATCAAAATCTATCTACATTTTACAAGAGCTCCATATCACCCGAGGGACCTCAAATAACCAAAACTATGTGTACTTTAGATTCTGGATACTGTCCAAGCCTTTTTTTTTTTTATAAAGCTATAGAGAACGATCTTATTTATCATTGCCTAATTTCCAAAAGGTTTTGAGATAGCAGCTAAAGATCACCAATTATGAGCTGCAAAAAAGAGAGCAGTAAAAGTGCAGTAAAGACTCCTACATAACCAAATAATGTGCCAAGACTACATCTGTCCCTGGAAAAAAACTGAGTATCCCCTCAGGAAGTCACTCTGTGCCATTATGAAGCTTTGCTGAATACAGTTGTGCTTCAAGTCAAGGCATTTAACCAGTAGGGCTGGTTTGTTGTTTGATAATAGATGGAATTCAAAAAGGCCCTGTCTCGGGCCAGATTTAGTGGCTCTTGCTTATAATCCTAGCACTCTGGGAGGCTGAGACAGGTGGATTGCTTGAGCTCAGGAGTTCAAGACCAGACTGAGCTAGAGCAAGACCCCATCTCTAAAAATAGCTGGGCATTGTGGCTGGTGCCTATAGTCCCAGCTATGTGGGAGGCTGAGGCAAGAGGATTGCTTGAGCCCAAGAGTTTGAGGTTGCTGTGAACTGTGATGCCACAGCACGCTACCAAGGGCCACAAAGTGAGATACTGTCTCAAAAAAAAAGAAAAAAAAAAAAAGAAAGAAAAAGAAAAGGCCCATCCACTTCTCGCCCACATCTCACATTGTTTTTTTTCATCTAGGATTTATAGGTACTGGAAAAAGTTCTTCCCAATTACCACCTATCTCTGTTGCGTTGGTGGTGCTGAGAAAAGTCCCTGCACAGAAAGAGCAGGGCAGTGCCCCAGTGTGTCATGCTACAGAGGTAGAGTGGAGGGGAGGAGGGATCACTTCAAGGACTGGGGTTGGGACTCAGCATGGACAAAATAGATCTTTTGCAGGTCAAGGAAAAGAAATCAGTGGTGTTGGGAATGGAGGAAGCTAGAGAAGCTGAGACACAAGGTAGATTCTCTGCTCTGACTTGAATACTTGGCTAATTGCTTCTAAATCCAGAATGGGTTTTTGTAGGCTGGCTGGCTCTTTACCTCCCTACCTCTCCAGTAATGAAAATAAGACGGAATACCAGCCAGTTTAATCATTGACTCAACAGATATTTCCTGTGTATCTGTTATGTGCCAGTTTTCTCCAGGAGCTGGAAGACAGCCATGAAAAAGACAAGAACTTTGTGAGTGAGGTGGGGGTAAACATCTAGTAACCAGTATTCTGATCATTCCAGTGCCCTTGACCCTGTCTGTGTTCAACATTTTACTTGTTTGCATGTCCTTGACCTCCTGTTCACACG
Organism: Nycticebus coucang; assembly: GCF_027406575.1. Lineage (NCBI taxonomy): Eukaryota > Metazoa > Chordata > Mammalia > Primates > Lorisidae > Nycticebus > Nycticebus coucang. Next base: position 53,082,570 of record NC_069790.1, read on the forward strand.
CTCTACTTAATAGGACATGACAGTGAGCCATTCTTCCACTCCCAGACACTTAGTCTCTGCCTTGCTGTCCTTACTCTTCTTAATCATTCCTGTGGTCTCACTTTCTGTCTCATGCTCCTTTGCATTGTGTACAACAGAGGCACATAGGACAACAATGAGCAGTTCTTAGGATTGAAAGAAGACCTCGAGGCCTGAGATTCCACCCCATCCCATTTCTCATGTTCATAGACTTCCTGGCTCAACCACAGTCTTGGATTTGTCTAGTCTTTGCTCTAAGTCCTCAGCTTTTGTATGTGCCATAAAAAGTATTGACTTCTATGTACACTATTTTTTACACCTGCTATCACAAATGACTAATAGATGACTTTAGCACATATGTCTGTGCTGAGAAATATCAATATTCCTCTTTATTCTTATGCACAGCATGTTTTACTTTACCTGCAAGCCCCAGTATGAACGAACCTACCCACCATACCCCCAAACATCACTCTGCCCTACTGGAATTATTCTCATTTGGACAACTACCCTTTTTTAAAAATTAGAATAAAACTAAGCTCATTGAGATGTGGGTCTAAACACCCTAGGAATGGTGAAACAGTGGAAGCCAAAGCTCCCAAGTCCTATACTTGGGCATGGACTGGCTGGAACAAGCATAGGATTGTACTTTGAGCTGGGACATATGTGAAGCACTACCCCATCACAAGTCTAAATTGTAATTACCATCTGATGAGAATATCATTTAGGTGTCATATATCATCATGAGCATTATTGGTATTTGCATATGGAATCATTTTACACCAATGTAAAAGCATAATAAGTGGTGGATGTTGGTTGGTGAGCAGCCTGGGTAGTGTTCTCTAAAAGATAAGACCAAAGAGGCAAAGGTTTCTTGCGTATGCCCTCTCCCTCTTCAGGGACAGGTATTGTGACTTCCTACACCCTTTATTCCTTCCCCACTCAATAATTCAGTACACTTACCAGTCTACTGGAGAGTTTGGTATGGAAACACTGTCCTAAAGGGTTATGAACTAAATCAAAGGAATGGTCTCTGGGGAGCTTCTCTGTATCAGAGAGAGTCAGGCCTTCCAAGTATTTCAGTCTACCAGGGAGATCAGACATAGGTTCATGAAATAGAAAAAGGAGTCATGTTTAGAATAAAGCAACATAACAAAGAAATGGAAATTAAAACTATACCAGAATGACTACAAATTCTAGTGAGAGTTGGAATAGAGATATAATACAGAGGTGACAGTAAAAGAAGGCTTGCTGGAAACAGAAACCTCTCAAGATCGTCAGTATGGTGCCTCTTGGCAGTCTGCAACATCACAGCTGCCAGAAAGGAGGAAAACCAGCCAGGAATGCTGAGAAAAAACATCCAATGTCTGTGACAAGCTCTCAGTCATTAGCGTTCCCCTGACCACAGGGGAACTCGGATTTGAAGGTCTTGCCTGATCAGACACACTTTCTGAGTAATGAAATGTTGAGCCAGTCTCAGGAATACAAAGCCCTGTACATCTTGCAACTGCACTGCCATTTGGAACACACTCATCTCCTGCTTGAGGACATGTCCCCTGCAGGTCCAGTTTCTTTCTCAAATTTCAACAATTAAAATGGAAGAAAATGGTTTACTTTAAGGTAGAAGTAACGTGTGATCCATGTTCTTTTCTTCTAAATTGGATAATAAATATGTTGGTAGTTCTCATGTAGTAAATCATTTTTAAGTAGACTTAATACATTTAGAAAAAAGAAACTAAAAGAGGTGGTTTGAATAGGCTAGATCTTTTTTCCTTCTGATAAATTTCATTTATCTACTTGTGTATTATGTAGACAATTGAAATGTATTCATTTTTTTGTTCAAAGAACAGAAATGCCGCTTCTATTTGTTTTTTAAATTTTACAATGCACATTCTATTTACTGTGTATTAATGTTAACAAATATATTCTCAAATTTCCTAAAGGAAGTCATTTGGACTTGTGATCTCTGTCTGTACTTGTATTATCAAAAATAAACATTAAGTTTGCCCTAGGTCAAGTTGAATCTATGAAACAGCATGTTTCAGGGATCAGAACAACTTAGCTGCCACCCCATCCTTAGAATCTCAGGAGTCTATAATTAATTCAGTAATTCACCTTGGGCGTATATCATTAGGATTTGCTAAGACAACAAAGTGTTTGTTAAGGATCCTGCACGATGAATAGCATTGTTAGAAATGGCATTTCCTTATCCAGATAATACATATAATAACTTAGTTTTTAAGGGGTTACGCCCCCAACTCCAAAAGCTGTGAGAATTGAATGAGTGGCTGTAAGACTATGATTTTGGGGGTGTGTAAATCCCTGGGCTCAAAGTCTAAAAGGATTATAACAAGTAATTCTCCCCCAAAACAGACATAGGTTCCTGAAAACACACAAGGAAGAATTATTTGAAGTTGAATAACTTAAAACCAACCATATACCAAAACACATACACACATACAAACACACATACACTTGGCAGACAGATTCTGGTTGTACATGAACTTAAAAATCTCTTAAGGTTTACTGAAATACAACAACAGAGGCAGAACTCAAGATAGAAATGATATATTGTTTTACTCATTTTACATGAATAATGATGAGTAATTTACAGTTAATTTCCATTTTTCATTCCCCATTCACTAAAAATTTAACTGGCAATCCCTCTCTCACCATTTCAGGAAGTGGTGTCTAATCTAGTTTCATTTTGTCACTGATAATATTGTCAAGAGTATATTTTTTCAGCTGGGTGGGTCTCTTCCCAAATGTACCCTACTCTGCTAGTAATGAGGTCTGCTTCCAACCAGAAAAAATGTCGTGGCTCAAGGCTTTCATCAGGAATCATGATACTTCCCTCTTTCAGCTCCTCCTAAGTCATGGAGTTTTCTTCCCCTTGGTTTCAAGATGGCTGCTGCCATTTCATGGACAGTTCACAAGGCAGAGGGGGACAAGCTCAGAGGAATAGTAAGATTATCTTCTGGGTTTTGTCACTCACTGGGGAAGGGAAGGCTCTAGGGATATTCACCTACATCTCACTGGTGTCATATCAGACCCTTAGCTGGGAAGTCTAGCAAGGTAAGCATTTTGAATTTCTGCCCTAAACAAATGGGTATTTTGTTAGTTCAGAAGGAGAAAATATTTGCTACAATTATTTTTCTGAACCTGTAACTCTAGGGTTGTTGAATTCTGTCTCCCCTCCCAGCTCTAACCTCCTCAGTACCTGTCTCTGCTCATATATCCTCACAGGCTTGGTTCTTGGACCTGAGGCTCCTTTCAGTTGTCTGCTTTTATCTTTCCAGTGAGCACACAGCTCACAGCTCTTTTCTTTTTCTGACAACTCTCTCTGCCTCCTTTTGTCTCTGCCTATTCTTTTCTTTTCTTTCTTTTTTTTTTTTTTTTCCTTTTTCTAAGTACCCTTGACAGGAGCTACTTTTGATCCAAAATCCTTTTGTTAACTAGAAACATACTTAGAAATAAATTCTATATTGTCTCCTAAATGTCATTAAATGTCAGCCATTTTTATATCTGTAAAATTTTATATCCATGAGATTGTGAGTTTGCTAGGAGTTCCTCCCAAACGGGCTGTCGCTTAGGTAGGTCTTTGGTTATGAATCGAGGACCATGACCTCTGGTGATTCAAGGATACATGGCTAGACCAAAGAGATAGAGTCCTGGTTAAAAACAGGCAGGTATAAGCACAGAGTCTCTGGCAGGTACAAGGCAGTGTGGAGATTGAAAAGGGTTGCAGGAGAGACTTGTATTTGTAGCATTGGTAAACGTGCTGCAGTATGTTATTGATTTATTGATGCAACTGAGAAAAATGTATACACACCCAATACATTTAGGAATCACAAGGCTGGGAGCTCAGGAGACCAGCCTGAGCAGGAGTGAAACTCTGTCTCTAAAATAGCCAGGCGAGAGCTGGCGACATTAAATCTCGTTGGCCAGGTGATATTAAATTTCGTTGACGTGATCCTTAACCAACAGTTTGTTAAGGATCCTTATCAAAGTGTTTGTTAAGGATCTCCACATCAACAAGAGTGATTATGCAATGCCCTCACTTTTTGAATTTACTTTGAGCACTTCCTGGGAGCAGGGAGGGTGGGGGGAGCAGTCAGACTCACCTAGACACACAGAGAAACAGGAGCATCAAGTCAGCAGAGGAGAGCCTCACAGCTATCTGCAGCAGCTGCAGAGAATTCCAGATGTCTTTGTTCCCATGAAGCAAGCTCACAGCTGACCCCACAGGACCTCGGGATGACCCTCTCTGAGTCAGACTTTCTTCTTAGGAGAGACAGACACCTTGTAGCAGAACTATCTTTGAATCTAGACAACTTTCTAATTCCTATTTTTTTTTTGAGACAGAGTCTCATTTTGTCATCTTCAGTAGAGTGCAGTGGTGTCATAGTTCACAGCAACCTCAAATTCCTGGGCTCAAGTGATCCTCTTGCCTCAGCCTCTTAAGTGGCTGGGACTACAGGTGACCATCACAATGCCTGGCTATTTTAGAGACAGAATTTCACTCGTGCTCAGCTGGTCTCCTGATCTCAGGTGATCCACCTGCCCTGGCCTCCCAGAGTGTTAGGATTACAGGCGTGAGCCACAGCTCCCAGCCTTCTAATTCCTAAATGTAACCAATGTACACTTTAATAAAATGGTACCTGCATCCTCTCATGGTAGAGACCTCGAAAATGGATCAGTTTCTTGTTGGAACCAAAAAGATGTGATAACTGGACAAGAAGAGGGATGGGAGGGAGGGAGTAAGGCTGAGATGTTCAGGTGCAGGCTCCAAAACTTTCAAATAAGACTTATGGCCACCAGAGGAGGGGAGGGAGCTGCAGTTGGCAAATAGATGTACAGAAACTGCCAACTGAGCAACAGTGGAGGGAAGGTGAGATGATGCTGAGTTAACATATTGGATGTCGACATGCTGAGCCATCAGAATCCCATAGTACAGGAGAAAAATGCCTGCTTGAAATGATTTAATGTTCAACATGTGCTCTTATGATTTAGATATAGTTACTACATTTGTTTTATATCAACAAGAGCAATTATGCAATGCTTTTCAAGTTGTTCCTTAATGCACATTATCGTCTATGAAAACATATATGACATGGTTTAAAATGAAAAGCAAATGAACACCTGCATTGGGTTTTGGTTACATTTAGATCAGGGCAGGGGGCTTTGTGTTGAGTTGCTGCTGTTGGACAACAAATACTAATGAGCACCAGGGAAGCTGTACTGAGTTTGGATTTTGAGGCCTGCTGGCACTTGCATCCTTTTTATTTCTCAGATTATGTGTTTGCATGATGCGTCACAAATCTCTGAGAGAAGAGAACATTTTTTACATAGTTATAACCATAGCATGAAAATATAGTTTTCATTCCTGAATTAATGATAACACATTAAAATGATTGCCACTTAAAAATAATACATAGATTCTTCAGTAGCTTTTATCACATGATATTAAAGAAATAAGAATATTTTCCTTGAAATGAATTATATTCATATCATCATCAGTTTCTGGCCCTGGTTTTGAAATATAAAAGTGAGGAAAATTTAAAATCCCATAATCTACCCTGTTGTCTTTGCCATATGTAGGGTATGCTAGTCAAGTTCATTAGAATTTCCCAAGTCTTGTCTTTTTTCTAAAACATATTCATGGAGTCACAATTAAATAAAAATAATATTTTGTATGGAAGACTATCATTAATGGAATTGAGTGTATTTATTTATTTATTTATTATTTATTTTTTAGACAGGGTCTTGCTCTATTGCCCAAGCTAGACTACTGTGGTGTCACTGCAGCCTCAAACTTAAGCTCAAGTGATTCTCCCATTCCAGCTTCCCAAAGTGCTAGAGATTCAGGAATGAGCTACTGCTCCAGGACAATATCCTTGGTTTTTGTTTTTGTTTCTTTTTTTTTTTTTTACATGAAATCTCTAGTGAAAAAAATCCATAAACATGAATCATTCAGTTGTTCCAAATATGTTGTCATATCAGTTGCATGGTCATTTCTTCATTTTCTAAAACTGTTTTTCCAAGAAAAGGGAAGTATTATCTCAGTGTGCTTTACCCAGCTAAAATTTCCTGGTGAAAGCAAATGATTTCACTCTGATCACATCATGTTCTTATTAGACCAATATTTGGATGAACTATCTGTGTTCATTTTTGTGTTTGAATATAGCTACTGCATAATCCTAGGGAAAAGATAAACTTTCTGGTTTTTAGCTGTCAACTACCATATTACTTTGGTTGTATATAAGCAGGCTTTTATTTCTTATGGATTTCAAAAACAAATGTAATAGAGTTGCAGATTTAACTTACGCTATAATTGAAATATGCTCCTCTAATTTTGTCTATAAATAGTATGGGCTTTCCCTGACTGCTCCTAGTGGGAGAAAAAAATAACACTAGTTGCCAGCCTTATGTGAGGGAAATCTTAGAGCAAACCAATAAAGGTAACAATTCCTTTAGACAGTGTTCAGATTTGGAGAAACACATACACACACACACAAATCACAAAACCCAGCATTCCGTATTTCTTGTCTTGGGTGTTGCCTGATTTCTCTCCAAGACAGCTTCTGTGGATATGGGGCAGGGTACAAATGTGGTTTTCCTGATTCTTGGGTGAAGCGGAAGAGCCCTGGTCTTGGAGCTCTTCAGGGTGGTGGACCTAATGCAGCCAGTGGTACTTGCTCCACTGGTACTTGTGTCTGAATTCTGTGGCCATTACACCATTTGCAGGGGTCCTCAAACTTTTTAAACAGGGGGCCAATTCACTGTCCTTCAGACCGTTGCGGGGCCAGACTATAGTTTAAAAAAAAAACAACTATGATTTTATATCATAGTTGAAATATTACTGTATATTTTGATGACTTCTAGGAGTGTTGTGGTTGAGTCTTTGGGATTCTAAGTATAAGATCATGTCGTCAGCAAAGAGGGAGAGTTTGACCTCCTCTGCTCCCATTTGGATGCCCTTTATTTCCTTGTCTTGCCTAATTGTATTGGCTAGAACTTCCAGCACTATGTTGAATAGTAAAGGTGACAGAGGACAACCTTGTCTGGTTCCAGTTCTAAGAGGAAAGGCTTTCAGTTTTACTCCATTTAGTAAAATATTAGCTATGGGTTTGACATAGATAGCTTCAATCAGTTTTAGAAATGTGCCACCTATGCCTGTACTCTTCAGTGTTCTAATTAGAAAAGGATGCTGGATTTTATCAAATGCTTTTTCTGCATCTATTGAGAGGATCATGTGATCTTTATTTTTGCATCTGTTAATACGGTGCATAACATTTATGGACTTGCATATGTTAAACCAGCCTTGCATCCCTGGGATGAAACCTACTTTATCATGTAAGTCAGTAGCCTTTGTATACGCCTATAACAGTCAAGATGAGAAGCTAATTAAGGACACAACTCCCTTCACCATAGTTTCAAAGAAAATGAAATACCTAGGAATATACCTAACGAAGGAGGTGAAGGACCTCTATAAAGAAAATTATGAAATCCTCAGAAAGGAAATAGCAGAGGATATTAACAAATGGAAGAACATACCATGCTCATGGATGGGACTAATCAACATTGTTAAAATGTCTATACTTCTCAAAGCAATCTACCTATTAAATGCCATTCCTATTAGAATACCAACATCATACTTTCAAGATTTGGAAAAAAATGATTCTGCATTTTGTATGAAACCAGAAAAAACCCTGTATAGCTAAGGCAGTTCTTAGTAATAAAAATAAAGCTGGGGGCATCAACATACCAGATTTTAGTCTGTACTACAAAGCCATAGTGGTCAAGACAGCGTGGTACTGGCACAAAAAGAGAGACATAGACACTTGGACTCGAATAGAAAACCAGGAAATGAAACTAACATCTTACAACCACCTAATCTTTGATAAACCAAACAAGAACATACCTTGGGGGAAAGACTCCTTATTCAATAAATGGTGTTGGGAGAACTGGATATCCACATGTAGAAAACTAAAACTGGACCCACACCTTTCCCCACTCACAAAAATTGATTCAAGATGGATAAACGACTTAAATTTAAGGCATGAAACAATAAAAATCCTCCAAGAAAGCATAGGAAAAACACTGGAAGATATTGGCCTGGGGAAAGACTTCATGAAGAAGACTGCCATGGCAATTGCAACAACAACAACAAAAATAAACAAATGGGACTTCATTAAACTGAAAAGCTGCTGTACAGCTAAGAAGACAACAACCAAAGCAAAAAGACAACCTACACAATGGGAAAGGATATTTGCATGTTTTGAATCAGACAAAAGCTTGATAACTAGGATCTATGGAGAACTCAAATTGATCCACATGAAAAATGCCAACAATCCCATATATCAATGGGCAAGAGACATGAATAGAACCTTCTCTAAAGAAGACAGATGAATGGCTAATAAACATGAAAAAATGTTCATCATCCCTATCTATTAGAGAAATGCAAATCAAAACCACCCTGAGATACCATCTAACTCCAGTGAGAATGGCCCACATCACAAAATCTCAAAACTGCGGATGCTGGCGTGCATGTGGAGAGAAGGGAACACTTTTACACTGCTGGTGGGACTGCAAACTAGTACAACCTTTTTGGAAGGAAGTAAGGAGAAACCTGAAAGCACTCAAGCTAGACCTCCCATTTGATCCTGCAATCCCATTACTGGGCATCTACCCAGAAGGAAAAAAAATCCTTTTATCATAAGGACACTTGTACTAGACTGTTTATTGCAGCTCAATTTACAATCGCCAAAATGTGGAAACAGCCTAAATGCCCACCAACCTAGGAATGGATTAACAAGCTGTGGTATATGTATACCATGGAATACTATTCAGCCATTAAAAAAAAATGGAGACTTTACATCCTTCGTATTAACCTGGATGGACGTGGAAGACATTATTCTTAGTAAAGCATCACAAGAATGGAGACGCATGAATCCTATTACTCAATTTTGATATGAGGACAATTAATGACAATTAGGCTCACGGTGGGGGTGGGGGAAAGGGAGACCAGAGAGAGAAAGAAGGAGGGAGGAGGTGGGGACTTGGTGTGTGTCACACCTTTTTGGGGCAAGACAGAATTGCAAGAGGGACTTTACCTAAAGAATGCAATTAGTATAACCTGGCTTATTGTATCCTCAACGAATCCCCAACACTAATAATAAAAAAAAAGCCCAAAAACTATGAACAAAGTCCTATGCACACCGCACATATCTTATTTTGAAGTAAAAAAAAACGGGAACAAATACAATCACACCGCCACATGTGGCCACGGGCTGTAGTTTGAGGACCCCTGAAGTGTGCATGAAGTCCCTGTGTATGCAGCTTAGGCAGTTTCTGCATATTCCCCTTCATTCACACAAGTTTTAACTTCTTCATGTTCTTCTTACCTCTTCTTCATTGGAAAGACTGTGGCCACTCTGCCATCTGGTCTCTCCTTGACCGATTCAGCCCCATCTTGTTTACTTGGGGACACTTCTTGTTCCCGGGCCTTATGACACACTCCGTTATGCTCTTTACAGGGCATCACACTACTATGACAGCAGTGCCTACCAGGATGCCCCCCACCCAGGCTCGGTGACTGCAGGATCTGTATATACACCACAGTGGTCCAAGGCCACTGGGACAGCACAGCCTTCTCCTGGCCTGCGGCACCAGCACACCGTGTGGATTCCTGCAGGATGGCACACAGCAGCTGTGCAGCAATCCATTCAGTCTGGGGTGTGGAGAGTGGCGGTAAGAGCTGTACTGCCCACCTCTACTTCTGAGATTTCCTCACTTGTCTGAGCTGAGGATGGGTTGAAGGCAGCTTGGAACATATGCTATCTCTGAATTTGCCTTCCTAGTACTCCTCCTCCATTCTGCTTCCTTCTTCCCACCATTCCCTGGGAAGAAAAATGGGTGGGTTGTCCTTTGTAATGTTGTGTCTTCTGCCATGTAAGAGCAGTTCTGGAGCTTGGCTGTCATAAGGAGCAAAGGTTTCTTCTCTAGCCAGAGGAGAATTCCATAAACTGGATCCACCAGACTGGGACTATGGTATATTAAAGAGGGGAGATGGGAGTATTTGGAGAATCTTCCCTGAATAGCCTGACTTGGAAGTTTATCACCCATCCATCTATCTAGCCATCTATTCATCTCCTCTTTTTCTGCATAACCTTTTTTTTTATGCTAATCTCATCTATTATAAGCCTCCACCTTCTATTAGATAGGCACTTAGGCCAACATGAGAAGGCCACCCTTTCAGAGAGACACTACTAATTTTCATACTTTTTTTGTTATAAAATAAATATGTTGCTGTGAGAAGTCATGTCATTTCTATATGGAAATGAACAAAGTGCCAACTACCAGTTCCTTTTTAAAAAAGCATGGAAAAAACAAAGCTTTGGCTTTTTTCTCTTGGTAGAGTTTTTGTCACTATATAAAGCAGACAGAACATTATTTTTGAAGACAACCTTTTGCAGCAAGTGCATGATAGTGCATTATATGAATAGCTACTCCTTTTTTTTTTTTTTGAAAATTTAGGCAGCAAAGCTTGATGTTTTACCAAGCATAGCACGGGGTATCAGCAGTACAAACTGATCCACACATATGAAGTGTTAGTTAAGGTCTCAGAAAGAAATCTTGATGAGATTAAATACGTTGATTCCTATCATAGTTAACTGAAGCAGTTCACAAAAGAGGAATTCATCTATAATCTCTCCCTTAGATACTGAAAAAAAAAAAAACCCTGACTGCAGACATTAGTATCACTTGGGTCAACAAGCTGGATACCTGCTTTAAGAATAGGTTTTGCCTTCTCTATAACTTGCTTTTTTACCTTGCTTTTGAGATAAATTCTAAAACAGGATCTCATCATTAGACAAAGGAACATTCTGAAGCTTCTGTGGTACATCTCCTTGCAATGCAATTAAAAAAAATTTCCAATGCCCCCAAATCCACCCATTACAGGGGTGTATGAATTTGCCACGTAATAGGATGTTTGTTATCCAGAGCTTCACAAGGCACACAACTCACACGTCCTCAAGGTTTTGCTATGATCAAACCTCTCCTTTGTATAGACACAATAACAAGCATATCTTCTTACATTAAGTAATATGGGGTAGCCATAAAGTTCATGTAGAATTTAATAGTTAAAACTATTTAAATTGCCACAAACTTTATGGCCACACTATATTTAATATAAAAGTTTCAATGTTTGAAACAACAAGGCACAAAGTTCCATCTCTATCTTATATACAGATGAAGTTGAATAAAACTTCTGATTCTGGTTCTATTTGTGTCTTCATGACTAGGCACCAAAAATAGCAAAGGTATGGCATTTTGCTTTGGAATGTACTACAGCCAAGATATTGACAGTTAGAGGCTAACTACTCAGGCAAACCTATCTGTGCTGCTCATGTGTCAGTACCTGCACGTGCATTAAGAATTACCCCATGACATGGTGAGACAGATGAGGCCACCACAGAACAGTTCTACGTAAGTGACTCAGCTTGCCACCACACACATTATGGTTGGTGTGTGCTTTTTTATTCATATTTTAATTAATAGCAGAGAGTTGTGTTTGAATCGATTAGGTATGTTTCTGACCTGGGCACTAGCATGATGTGGGGCCAATGAATTCCACCATGAGGGCTAAATCTGTACTTTTGATGATAAGATTAGGCACAGCTTCATCTTCCAGAAAGGGAAGAACTCTAATAAATAACCTCCAGTGTAGAGAATTGAAATGTAATACCCAACATTAGGATGCAGTATAGGTTCTATGCCCATTATCCCAGGAGATATTTGGAAATAGTTTATAAACCAAGACCTATAAGTTCCTGGGTACACTGTAAATTTTATCTCCAAATATTTCTTTATCACTTGTTTATAGGTGAGGTTGAGCTTTGCATGAGAATGGATGGAGAATATGGGATGCTGGTAGCATTACCCAGCTCAGGACACTGTCCTTTACATCCCCAAATCAAGATAGTATATGATCAGTTCACCAAAACCACACTTGGTAGTCCGGTGAACATTTGGTATTACCCCAGGATGCTCTTGGAGGCCTGAGTGCTCAACCTCGGCAGTGTATCAAAGAATTTCCTTCATATACAGTACTCTCCTTGAGGGAGGTAAGTTATTAGTGGACAGTTTTCTCAATCTTATTATATTTGCAGAAATGTTTTGGTACCCCTTATAGATTGGAGCCCCTGCCAGATGCCAGTTGACCACCTCCTTAAACTGGCTTTCAGAGCATGTAGACTCTAGAAGAGTTTCTTCCTCTATCGTGTAGCCATATGTTAATAGTGTTTATTGAGGAGGAACGAATATAGTGAACCACCCTATAGAAGGCTGTAATTCATGGGACTATGGAGTGAGTGGGGAGGATGTGAGGCTTACAAATCATAGAATTAGGGATCATAGACAAGAAACGGAAATAAAGGTACTCACACTGGCATTCTCTCTCTCTCTTTCTCTCCCTCTGTGATAGAAGTAGATGTCTTTGTACCTTGACCACAATTCATGGAGAATAAGCAAAAGGTCAATTGACATAATCACTTCTGTGGGCAAATGAGATTCTTGGGCCCCATCTTCCTTCCTAAGAAATACACATGTAAAGTTTCCATTATGTAGGATGAAGGCTGAGATGGCTTAGCTTAGTTGGATCTTAAGACTGAGAATGTAAGAAACTAAAGGAGTGCTCCTTCTACTTTGCTATTTTCCAGCATAGGTCTGATTGGTTCACATACCCAACTTAGTAATAGTAAAAGAATTAAGCTCTTACATACTCCTGACACTATGCTAAGTAACTTATCTGTTCTTGACATTGCTTACAACTATTTTATAGAGGAGGAAAGGGATGCTCAAAACGTCTAATAAACATACTTAAGATTCCCCAGCTAGTAACAGGGGGAGCTGGGATTCATAGTCAGCTTCACTAGTAAATTGGGATAATCAAGCACACCTTGTGCAGTGATGGTGAGGATTCACTGTAACATACAGCAGGTACCTGTCATCTAGTACCTGAGCTGTATCCAGTCTCTATTATTAATTTTCACTTCCCCGAAATGTCTTCTCCACACATTGAGTTATGGCTTCTGTCAATTTTTCATTTGTTTTTCCGGCTGTGAATTAAAACTCATTTAATATTCTCTTTGTTCTGGTTTCATCTCCTGGTAAGTTACTGTGGTGTGTGAGGGCCACTATCTTTCCCATTGCATCATGTTTTAAAATCAAAGCAAGAGATAAAAGGCATGCATTTCTTACCATATTCTCTTTTCCTTACGTGCAAATCCATGTGTGTTAGCTGTTTAAGAAATAAACACATTTATAATGCTCATTTAAGAAGGCATGTGGGAGCACGCCTGCCTATCATACCTCATCAATTAAATCATTTTCCTGTCATGTTTATTGCCAAAATGCCATCCTAGAATTGAAATATAAGTATTTTAGGGATAGTAGATTCCTTAGGAGGAAGGCTTATGTTTTTTACCGTACATAGTACTGAGGAGAAATGTTCTTATCCAGAAAATATTTGTACAATAGAATACTGCCAACACATGAATATCTCTGGAAATACCACCTGACACCTAAAAATCCCAAACAGCCAACACCCTGATCTGACAAGATAACTTTCTATTTGGGATACAGGTAAACTTCTCCTTTCCTTAATCAAGACCTACTTGACTTAACGCTTAAACAAAACTTTCATACTTGTACGTCAAAGCCAACACTGTCACTTTGGGAACTCTTATTTGGAAAACTACAAGTGGCTCTTTCTAGATTCATGGCATTTCCCGTGCCTGGGCTACTGAGGCTTCCAGCTGTCCATGTAGGCTCATTCTATGTGTGGCTTAAGCCCTTCCTCCTGGCTGGGCCAACAGTGTGGGTCCAGGCCTGTTGAGAGTTAGGATTTAAAGATTAACCGATTCTGCATCAGACTTCATAGCACATGTCTGTGTTTATGCCCTTTCTTCCTCCGAACCTCAGCTCAGATACCTCTTTTTCACAAGGACTCCCTATTGGTATGCTCTCTGTTTATGCCAACAACCAGTATATTCATTCATCAGCAGATGGCTTGCTCCCATACCCCCAGATGCCGAGGGCCTCACTCATTGTAAATAAAGTCTAAAGCTCAAATAGGGAATGAAATCCAACTTCAACCATCTTCTACCATGTTGACCTTTTGGAAAGGGACCCTATGAAGTAGCAACAAGGCAGTTGAAATGTCAGCCAGTTGCTCAGGACCAGGCACAGTAAGTTCCTGAAGACAGTTTTGCCTATACCACCTCAGCTCTGGTTCATTTTGTTTCTCCTGGGGCCATGTGGGAAGGAGCCCTTTCCCAAGGGAGAAGGCTGTCTGACTACATCAGATCAGATAATCATTCAGACAACCAACATTTATTGCCCAGTATCTTAGGTTCAAATGTATGTCAAAGGACGTGCATAAATAAGTCACGCTTAGTCTCTGCCTTCCAAGAAATGCTTATTTATTAAAAGGTATAAGATATCTACTCTGTGGTTGTAACAAGGCTTATATTGAGAGGTACAGAGAAGAGTGGTAAGAGTTGCCTGGAGGGGTTTGAACTGGCAAGGGCTTGGGTAGTTGGAGAAGGAAAGCATGGAGGATGCACAGACAGAACAGACAAAAAAGGGAAGCGTGTTCTGGAAACACCGCAAGAGTTTTGGGGGAATAAGTGACCATCAGTTCCCAAAGTGTAAGGGACCTTCTTGGTCTTCTGGAATCTTGAAGTCAGTAATGGCTGAATACTCCTTCTATGTTCAAAGCATTGTGCTGCAGACTCTGGATAGGACAGTGAACAAAAGGAACTTGGCTTCTCCTTCTAGGGAGCTTACACACAATTTTTTATGCTTGAAGTCACGTCCAACATGGGAAACACCAGAGATGTCTCTAGGGATTAGGGTGAAGATTAAAAGACACCCCAAATGGGAAATCTGGAAGCTTTTTAGGTGAAGCGGTTTTGTCTCTACATACGTGTAGGTTATTGAAGTGCTTGTGATATGTGGGGTTAACATATTTATGTAAAGTTGTTGAACTGACTATTATAACTCTTCTCAGAGGTCTGGGAGTGGTCCTTTGATGTTAACATGAAAAGAAGCTGCTATCTGGTCTCCCTGTCTTCGACGGTCCTTCTCCATATACCCATTACTTCCTGATTGAGTCACAAATACAAGTTTTACAGACTAGAGTTTCCCCCAACAGAATAGACATGTTTTGTCCAGTTTTCTTAGTTATTATCTTCTAATGTATCTAATACCAACATCTTGATCCCCATGGGGTGGTATGTAAAAAGGAGGAATGCAGATGTCTTTCCATTTGTTTATAGCACCATAAAGTGGACAAACATGGGCCAGTCAGAAGCAGCAGCAGCAGCAGCAGCATTTCTTGGATAGGTGACCTTAGAACATTGGTACTTAGACTTCAGAGCACAAGGAATTACGTGGTTGCCAAAAATGCAAATAACCCAGTCTTCGCTACCAGAAATTCTAACTTGTATTTTAAATTAGCCTTGTATACAGATAGAAATGCTTTCAGCTGTAAGGAGCAAATAGCCACTTAGTCTCTCTCATAAGTCTCCTAGAATTATTCCAGGGTTGGGGCAGCTTAACGAAGTTGCCAGGGTCCCAGGCCCTTTGGACTTCTTGTGGTACCTTCTCAAGTGTTTCATCCAGAGCCATCTCGCCTCATGACCATGGACGACAGCTGCTGCCAGTAGCACATCCTCTCACCACCATGCTCAGGGGTAGCACCAGGCAACTCTCCTTGTGTACCTTCATCTTTTTTCAGAAGCGAGCAAAACCTTTTCCAGAAACTCCCCATTCCTGGCAGGAGTTGTATGGTTTTGGCCAGAACTGTGTAGGGAAATGGGAACCATGTTTGGGTTCTCCAGAGAAACTCAGGAACCAGTAGGAAATATTTTTATGTATATAAATTAGAGTTAGTATGAGGAATTGGTCATGCAGTCACGGAGGTGAGAAGTCCCATAATGCACTGTCTTGCAAGCTGGAGACAGTAGTCCAAGTCTGACCCCTTGAGAACCAGGGGGAACTGATGTGCAAATCCCAGTCCAAGGCCCAGAGAAGATGAGCTGACCCAGGTTGAGAAGTGAAGCAGCAAAAAAGGGGCAAATTCCTCCTTTCTCCACCTTTTGTTTTCTATTCAGGCTCTGGATAGAATGGATGGTGCCCACCCACATTGAGAAGGGTGATCTACTCTACTGAGGCTGCTGATTCAAATGCTAATCCCATCTGGAAACACCCTCACAGATACCCTCAGAAATAATCCTTAATCTGAGAACCCTGTGACCAGTCAAGCTGACGCATGAAATTAACCGTTACAGGGTAGTATTTGGGAGAGAGAAATGGGATAGAATGGTTGGAGTTTAAAAGTGAAGCAACCATGCCTTATGCCCTCAAGCCAAGCACACTGGCCTGGGAGCATACCTGGGACCCAGGAGAAATGAGGAAGTAGAGGATGGCTGTCAGGGAGAGAGACAGACATCCTGTCTGCCCCTGCTGGAGGGGTTTCTGATGTAGGTGTCCACAGACCACATTAAAGCTGCTGGTTGTCAGACATCATCTGGGTTATATCAGAATCATCCACACAGCATAATTAAGTGCCAGAGGTCTGGACTGCAGTGATTTGGTGGGTCAGGATTGATGCCTGAGCATCAAGACCTTTTTAAAGCTGATTTAGGTGTACAGCTAGGAATGAGGACTCATTGGATCCATCATTCACTTTCTCTGAACACGAGTTAGAGGCCCATGGAGAAAATATTAGGATGGTATTAGTGCTTGTCACATAGGGTAGGTGTTAGATTTTAGTTAGTATACGTGCACTTAGAGCTCAAGTCAGCAGCACATATGTGATAGGTGAATAAGTTTGGATCTCAGCCCACCCTCCTCTTATGCCAGATGATTTCAGAGGCAGATCCCAGCTTCTTCCAAAGAAAGTATTTATCCAAAACAGTGAGAAGTAGACTTGTTTGTCTTGGCTGCTATACTAGTTCTCTCCTGCTGCAGCAACAAATACAAATTTAGCTGCTTAAAACACCAGTTGATCATCTATCACTTCTGCAGGTTAGCGATCCAGGCAGGATAGGTGGTGGTGGCGGGGATGTGGGGTGTGTGTGTGTGTGGCTATCTTCAGGGTCCCGCAGGCCAAAGTGGGAATCAAAAATCAAGGTATTGGCTGGGCTGGGCTCTTCTCTAGAAGTCTGAGTAAAGAATGTACTTCTTTGCAGAATTCAGTCCCTTGTGGCTGTAAGGTCGAGGTCCCTGGTTTTCTGCTTCTTCTCATGTGTCTCCATCTTCTGAGCAGCAACAGTGTGTCAAGTCCCCCTCAAGCTCCAACTCCCTCTAACTTCTTCTGTTCCTGGTTAGAAAATTTGTTTTTAAAGGCCCAAGTGATTACACTGGGTCCTTGTGGATAATCTCCTTATTTTAAGATTAACTGTGTCTTATAACAAATCACAGAGGTGATTATCTCATCATAGACAAGTCCTGGGAGATTAGGAAGGGGCAACTTTTAGCTTTCCTGGAGCATCATTAACCATTAGCATTGAAGAATGACTATTGTTGGGCTGCAACTGTAACTCAGTGAGGCCGTCCCCATATACCGAGGGTGGCGGGTTCGAACCTGGCCCTGGACAAACTGCAACAAAAAATAGCTGGGTGTTGTAGTCCCAGCTGCTCGGGAGGCTGAGGCAAGAGAATCACCTAAGCACAAGAGCTGGAGGTTGCTGTGAGCTGTGACACCAGCGCACTGTACCTAGGGCGACAAAGTGAGACTATCTCTAAGAACAAACAAACAAGAATGACTATCGCCTTTCCTTCAATCTTGTTAACAGCTGGTATTTAGCAATCTCTCTGGATGACGTATTAGCACCTGTCATGTCTTTGATTGAAGCTCCATGTAGGTATAATTTATTTCCCATACTAGGCAAAAACCAAAGCAGGAATTTCACTCATGTGTCCTGGCCATGGACATGGCTGGCTGGCATGGCCTGGAGGGATTGGAGGCATCAGGTATTCAAGCCTCAGCATTTTGGTTAGACACAAAAGGACAAACAGCAAGAGGAGACAGTTCTATCCAAAGGACTGTTGAGTGACACTGACAGCACCACTGGGTTCAGATGCTGTCATGAATAAAGATGGTTTCAGAACAGATGGGCCTAGGGAATCTTCCCATGAACTTGCAATCACACTGCACTGGCGGCCACCCCTTCCCTGTATCTGCATGTAATCCTGCTTTTCTCAGAAGCCCAAATTGGTTCTGGCAGATGTGAAATTACTCTTTTGAAGCAAAGAATACCTTATAGTTGTTCAGAGCACTTTTCAGGAGTTCATAGGCCAGTATTGTTTTCATTTGATTTTCAATCTTCAAACTGGAAAAATTTTAAAATATTGAAAATCAAAGCATAAAGAATTCTACTGAGAGTGGGAGAGTCTGGGATAATATTGAAACGCTAAAATGAAAAAAAAAGCAAACCCTGAAGGTCTGAAGACAAGAGCTAAAGGTGAGGTTTGGGGCCACTTTTTTTTTTTTTTTTTTTTGAGACAGTCTCACTTTGTCACCTTTGGTAGAGTGCTGTGGCGTCACAGCTCACAGCAACCTCCAGCTCTTGGGCTTAGGTGATTCTCTTGCCTCAGCCTCCCAAGTAGCTGGGACTATAGGCACCCACTACAATGCCTGGCTATTTTTTTGTTGTCATTGCAGTTTGGCTGGGGCCGGGTTCGAACCCGCCGCCCTTGGTATATGAGGCTGGCGCCCTACTCACTGAGCCACAGGTGCTGCCCTGCCTGGCTTTTTTTTTTTTTTTTTTTATAGACAGGGTCCATTCTTGCTCAGGCAGCAATCCATGTGCCTCTGCCTCCCAGAGTGCTAGGATTGTAAGTCTGAGCCACTGTGTCTGGCCTTGTGACCACTTCTTTTATGATGATTTTATAGTGCATACTATGGTGTATGGCCCAGTGCCCCCAAAGAGTTTGAGGCTCTTTTTCTTTAGCTGCTGGGAGTGTTGGCGGATGGTGGCTCTCAGCTGTGTTCCTTTCAGGGAAATTACCTGCAGTTGAAGAAGGGTTTCATGTCCAAGCTCATGGCCCCTCCCTGGGCAGCCCTGATCCAATGACAACTGGTAAATAGTAGAGAAGAAGGGCCAGGCAGCCTTGCCTCAAGTTGGACAAGCCTGAGGGACTGTCCTGCTCCAGAGTTTCCCCAGGGATTGGCTCTGGCCTTTGTGAGGATGGCTTCATGATTCAACAGCTCCCTCTGCCTGGTCCTGCTCCCTCCACTTCCCCACAGGTGAAGGGCAATTCCAAGGATATTTCCCACCACCATCCTGCAGGCTCATCTCTGGGCAATAGGTTCTAACAAGTCTCATCAACCTCCAGGATAGATTGTTTGCCAGAGGCCTCCAAACTGCATGTGCCTCTGTGTGTGTGGTGTGTCCAGGAGCACATGTGTGTATTTTTGTGTTTAATCTGAGAAGAAATGGGCAAATGGTCTAACAATTTAAAATATGATTGGAAAGTATGTTTTATAATTTTAATATCCTATAATGAGGTTTAATTTTCCCTTCTTAAAGTCTTAATTTCATCCCCTCAAAAATTTTGATAGTAAACAGTGGAAAGGGGAACATTTCAGAGAGGCCAAGGTGTGTTAAATTCATTTCCTTCAGTGATGCATGGGAGCTATCTGCACTTGGGCAGTTGAGAAGAGGGGTAGATTGTCAGCCCCAGTTAGCTACCTAGGATATGGCATTTACAAAATAAGGGCCCATTTCAAAGGTCAAATTAATAACATTTAAGAGTGCTCCACCATTTAAAAAAAATGACTTAAGGAAATTATTTTCCTCAATTCACCTCAGTTCTCCACTCTTTAGTGTAGTGGTTGGGCGGTAGGTGGGCATGTGGCCCAGGAAATGCTGCTCCTTAGACCTGGGAGCACTTGTGCAGAATGACACCTGCCCTGACTCACTGACCTCTAGCTGGGATCTTCTAAAGTGTTAATTTGACTGGAACTGACACACTGATACTAAATTAGTAACTGAAAAATTTCCAAAAGAAAAACAGTATATAAAAATAGGCCAACGTAGAATCAGTCTAGATAATAAGACACGTGCGAGTCACACGTCTAAATATGTTTGCTTCATGTCCCAAAGTATGCAGTTCTATGGGTATTTTCTAGGCCTTCTAAGGTCCCTAGTTTTCAAGAAAATTGGTACAGTTTGAAGAGAGTGCTGCTTAACCTAACCTTAAATAGTGAAGTAGTAAGGTGCTGTTAAACATGGTGGGAATAAGCCTAGCTGTGGGTGACACAGTGAGCAGAAGGTTCTGGCTTCCTGTGATATACATCTTGGGTAAAAGTCTGGCTTCAGTGTTTTAAATATGTAAAATATAGAGATAAAGACCATGATAGGTTAAAAATTATATTTTTTAGAATGATAAACACTATTGAATTGCTACATTTTCAACAAACATCATCTGAAATAATTAAAAAATTCTGATTCCCAGGCTCCACTTCAGACCTACTTGACCCAGGATTAGCACACCAGGCAATCCCTGTGTCCACTAAAATGCAAGAAAAACTGGCATAATAGGCTGATTAGCTTTAGCACTAGAGAACTCTTCAAAGATTAATCTAGACCCCTTGGATTGGGTCCAAAGCACACAGATAGAACATAAGGTTTAAGTAATAAAGCAATGAAGTCATGGTCTAAGGTCCTTTTAATTGAACAAATATTTATGGATGATTTTCTGAAAATCTCAGAGGGAAAAATATTTAAAAAAAAGAATGTGACATAATTCCTTTCCTCTTGTGAATCTAAAATATCATATTTTTAACTAAATATGTAATTCAAACATTCCCTGATTCTCTGTGTTTTTATTCTTACAGTTCTTCATGAAAGATTGTCTCCTGGAAGTTCATTTATATACTGCTCATAAAATTCTAACTAGAATTTTTATTTTTTGGGGGGAACTTATCTCCCCAATTGAAGATTAATATCAGGGTGTTGGATGGGTGAGTTGGTGAATAGTACTATTACAGTCAGCTCTGTTAACATTATGGTCTACCTGAAATCCCATCAGGAATATGACTTTAGGACACAAAAAATCAAAATAAGTACATTCACAACGTTTGTGCTTATGCTCTGGATGTAGAATGCTGTGCTCCTATTGATTTATTGATATGAGGATGTCCCAGTCCATTGACTGTTCCAGAGAGTTCTTAGGGGTACAACCTTAAGGTTAAAGTTTCAAGCATGAAAAGCCCAGAATTAATGTCTGTGCTATATTTTAATACTTGACTTTGAAAACTGAGAACCTGCAGGCCCCTCAGAATATGTTTCACATCAGCAACTCCTCTAGAGACTGAGGCAGCACCTGACCAAAGGTGCACAGGGGCCAGCCCTCAGGGTTTACTATCTAAGTGAAGACTTGAAGCTTTCTCTCAAATGTGCCTTAATATTTAAGTCAGCTAAGCATGCAGTGAATAGCTTGCTTCTAACATACAACGCTGAAGAAATGCAAGATATGTGTATTTTCTTAACATTTTATCTCTAAATTTGAGTTTGGAGCCCCATTGCAGTATGACCACCAAGGGATTAAACGTGGGCCTCTCCTCCCTCCTAAGACCTCATAGGTCTATCCATCCTTGACTGTCTAAGGTGAAAGGATGTGTTAAGCTGAACATTGATCGATACAATGGGAGTATTCTACACAATGCAGTATTCAGGCTTGGGCCTTCTCTCATTTTATTTTCTGAGGACATCCTTTGCTGACCTCTGTACAGCTTCTTTACTTCACTAGGAAGTCAATCAGGAGAAGGCCAGCAGGGTTCCACCTACATCATTGCCACTGGAGTTCTTTGGGCAGCAGAGATGCTATAGCTTCCATAAGATGAGACAAAGATTCATTAATTTTACTCAGAAGGCTACTGAGAAGTATGATATTCCTGCCAAAGATTGTATTTAACCAAAAATAACAAGACAAGAAAATATAACTGAATGCCACATGAAACAATAGACAATTGACTTAGACCAACAGAGGATTCAGATAATGGCGTTATCCAACATGGATTCTACAAGGATTGTATTTAATATGTTTAAGGGGAAAAAAGATAAGATTGAGAACATTGGCAGAGCACTAGAAATTATTAAAAAATGGAAATTTTAGAATTGAAAAATATGATAAACCAAGAACTCAATAGACTTAATAATGAACAAATACTATCCACAACATTTTCATTATAGAAGTTAGTGGGTAACGTGCCCCAAACTCTAATCCCATAAAACCCTGCCTCACTTGCCTGGACAGTTTACCTGGCACAGCTTTATCTTGGGTGAGTGGACATTTGTCCTCTTTGAGCTTTGCTCTTTACTTGTGAGTCCTTAGTTGTCAATGCTTATTTTGGTGTGACACATGTGAAGAGTGTCATCAGCCCTGCAGCAGTCAAGCTGGAGGAGCCACCTCTAGACATTACGTTCCTGGGGCCAAGACTGTCATTTGCTCTCTGTAATTCTAGGACCAGCAAAGTACCTGGGGACAAGAATACTCATTCATCTGAATACAAGAACTGGATTTGAAGAGCAGAGGGGAAGTGATGGGAGGATTAAGGAGACACTTTATACTGCAGTGGTTCTCAAACTTCCTAATGCTACAACCCTTCAATACAGTTCCTGTGGGTTGTGAGCTACAGGTTGAGAACCACTGCTTTAGAGAAACCAACCCTAGCTGAAGGTCTGAACTGGGGCCTCACGGCAGTTTCTCCTGCCCCAGGTTCCCCCAGCTCCTTGTCACCACCCTCCATCTGGTCAGTCCTCCCTTCACAATGATGAGTTCTCTCCTCACTGAAGGGTATCATGTTTCTTCTCTGTGAGAGGAATATTAAGTCATAGCGAGTGGGAGATTTCACTAGAGACTGGACTGCTGATGGTGGTGGTGCAGGGGGCTGCCCCCCCGTCCTTTTTTTTTTGAGACAGAGCCTCAAGTTGTCACCCTGGGTAGAGTGCTGTGACATCACAGCTCACAGCAACCTCCAACTCCTGGGCTCAAGCAATTCTCCCGCCTCTGTCTCCCAAGTAGCTGGGACTACAGGCGCCCACCACAACACCTGGCTATCCCTTGATTACAGCCATCATTATTGGAGGGCCTGGGCTGGACTCGAACCCGCCAGCTCAGGTGTATGTGGCTGGCGCGTTAGCCGCTTGAGCCACAGGTGCCAAGCCTTTCTCCTTCTTTAATGGTAACATTTTCTCCCATCTCACTCACATGTTTAGAGGAAGTTCAAGTGTATAGCAGATAAATTTTATCCAGTGGGAAGGACTTTTGAAGATTACAATATGCAGTGGATATAAGTTACTCAGTAGTTACCTTGACTCAAGAGTAAGACACTAAGGCAGAAAGATTGAACCAAGTTGCTGACTATTCCTGTGTGCAATGCAGCAAGTTAGAAAATGTGGCTGCATGTTTTAATGAAAACTCTTTCTCCTGAAAGACATCCAGCTATGGATGGAAAATGGGGTTATTGCATTTGTATTCCTTCAAGATACATCTTTCTTCTCCATTCAGACTGTTGAACTAAATGAAGAGTGAGGTCCCTGGGGTATGTTTGTCCTGTTTTGTTAATGGAGGAGGCTAGTATTCCTAAAAGACAGCTCAAAAATGTTGTCAGGAACAGTCAAGAGTTAACAATGATCATCCTTGGGTCTAGAAACCTGATTATTACTGGTCAAATTGTTCCTGGAGCTCTTTCCCATATGAAAGAGGGTGTTGACTGACTATGGTGATTAGAGTCAGGAGATTTTATGACTGTTTGACCACACCCAAGCCTCCTAAGGTGTGATTTTGACTTACAGTAAAGCTAACACAATCAATCAAATGTTTGCTGACCTTATGTGTATAGAATATCTTGGGTTAAATCTTGTGTAGAATTACCTGTTGGAGAAGTGAAAGAGGAACTAAACATAAGAAGTCCTGATTTTAACACACCATGCCATGGAATGAAGTTAATTTTTAATTCCTTAGAGAGGAAACAACTGCCATCCTACCACATAATATATAGGTCTGAAGAAAAACAGTATCAGTTCAAAGGAAAGCGCTACTTTAACTTCATTTAAAAAAAGATTAGTCTCAACTGACGCTAACAACTGTGTGGCTGGGAAAAGTCCCTGGTTCACATTGCCCAGCTTCTATTCCCCTTGCTTCACTTATTTCAGTTTCAGTAGCAACATAAAATTTGGATAATCCTTCATCAAATGTTTTAGATGAAAAGAGGAAAAAAAGAAAACCCTTCATAAAGACATTCTGATGAGTGAGTTTCAAACAATTCTCTGCAGTGACTTTAAGTAATTGAAGAGCAAATTGAGAAAATATTCTCTATGTAGGGTTTGTAGAGTCTACAAATAAATTTCTACTGCTTAATATATAACAAAGGTTATATAATAAATCACAAGTTTCTATTACTATGAGGTGATTAGCTCTATAATGAGGCCATTTATGATCCTAAATTAGGCTTTATGCGCACACAGTAGTTTTTTGTCTCTTACTACTCTCTCAGTCTGTACATTATTTAAATACAAAGAAGACTAGATCTTTATGTATTTGAAAGTTCAGACTCAGGGGCAGCGTCTGTGGCTCAAAGGAGTAGGGTGTCAGCCCCATATACTGGAGGTGGCGGGTTCAAACCCAGTCCTGGCCAAAAACGGCAAAAAAAAAAAAAAAAAAAAAAGAAAAAGTTTAGACTCAGGTTAAGTTTCACCACTCAGTTCTGCTTCACATGTTCTTACTAAGTCACTCAGCCTCTGAATGCCAGTTTTCTATTTGGTAAATTGTTGAGCATTTGGCCGAGTAGACTGAGTGGGTCTAAGTATAACAAGATATGGAATAAGGGGCTAACCTGGTAAAGACTGTGAGGCTTTCAGATAGGAAAAAAAGGAAAAAAAAAAATTTACTTATGAGTCTCAGAAATAGCTGGACATATGTGTAACTTAGGATTGTGAAGAAAATTAGGTGAATTCACTTATCTCCCCAACTCTTTACCTGCTTCCAGTTCCCAAACTGTGATTTTTGAAGAGGGTGAACATTGACTGGGAAGAAGTCAAATTTACAAAGGAACATAATATGTGGCGATTACCAAGTAACATTCTGTTATGTTTCCAGGCTGATCAGTAAAATGAGGTGACCAAATCAGACGGATGCTGCAATGTGCTTGACACCCGTAATGCGGTGAGAGGAAACAGGAACAGGATTGGGCCTGGTGCAGCCCCATTTGGATTTGGCTGGGGCTGCGCCACGCGTACAAACAGTACAGACTGTGAAATACAGTCACCCCTCAGTACTGCCCTCAGGGGATTGTTTCTGGAACCTTGAGGATACCAAAGTCCCTTATATAAAATGGCAAAGTATTTTCATAACTTGTGTACATCCTCCTGTATGCTTTAAATCATTTCTACTTGCAATACCTAATACAATGTAAATGCTATGTAAATAATTGTTATACTGCGTGTTTTATTTGTACTTTTTATTGTTGTATTGTCATTTTTTTGTTGTTGTTGGATATTTTTGATCCACGCTTGGTGGAATCCAGAGGGCCCAAGTGTACTTACTGACATGAGATCATTGGGCAATTTTCTTATGGGGGGGCCACAAATCCAAATCCAGATCATTTTGCTCTGGGTGAAGATGGGATTGCCTCTGAAAAGAGTATTTTTCAATGTCAGTTTCCCAGGGAGAGGTCAGTTCTCCAGCAGAAATGGGGGGAGGTGGTGTTATTTCTGGCAATTATTCTAGAAAGGGTTCATGGTATAATGTCATGATACATAGTAGAATCAGTCATACTATCCATATAAAATGTTTAGGTCATTTATTCTGCTAGTTATTAAGTAATATGAATCTAAAATTACAAAAACAATGTGATACTTCAAAAGAAGTAGGCAGATGATCCGACCAAAATAAAACATTTATACACAAACACAAACTGGCACTAAAATTGAGTTCAGTGAAGGAACATTTAAAGTAAATGTTGAAAACATGGATAATCATATGAAGTGTACTGAACAACTGGGTAGCAACGTTAAATATATTTTCATAGTTTATACTATTTAAGAAAATCTAGAGAGATAAAAAATACAAACATAAAAAAATGAAGCTATGAAAGTAATAGAGGGAAATATAAGAGTATTTATTTAGAACCTTGGTGGGAGCAAGACACAAAATTCAATAGCCATAAGAACAGACTGACAGATTGACTTATCTAAAAATGGAAAAAAAACAAAAACATTACGTATAAAAACAATAATAAACATAAAAAATGGACTAATATTCAGAATTTATGAAAAGTTTAAAAATGTAATAATCCAATAGAAGAACTAGCTAAACATGAAAGGCAAATTACCAATGTGCAAAAAATTAATCAAATTTTAAAAGTATAAGTCAGCATAATTATTAATATCAGATATTAAACAATAGTATAACAATTGATCAAAACTGATAAGTTTGCTAATCAAACATTTTGGTAAAAGGGGCAGGGAAATATACTCAAATATTAAGTATAAGATAGGACACATTTTTTAGAAAAAACCTTGGCAATATCCGTGAATGTTTAACTCATGTTTTTTGACCCAGCAATTCCTTGCCAGGAACTTAACTCATGGTTACAACCAGGCAATCATTTTAAGACATTTAGTGCAGCAATATTAATACCAGAAAAAGCCTATAATCCAACGCAATTATCAATGGAGGAATGACTAAAAAGATGGCACATATATACAGAGATCCATTTAACTCTTAAAAAGGAAAACCTCCAAATTGTTAAAGAGATAAAAACATGGAGCAGAATGATATATATATAGTTTGAAAATTAAAAAACAAAACCTTTTTTCCGCTGGAGGATAGAGTTCTGTTATGTTTACACAAAGGGACTGTTGGGTAGGGGCACTGGGAAGAGACTTTTCATTTTATACCATTCATTCTGTCTTGCCAAATATATGTATTACCTTTGTATCAAAACTGAAAAAATTTTTGCCAGCCTGTGGCTTATACCTATTATTCTAGCACTTTGGGAGGCTGAGGCAGGAGGATTGCTAGTGGCTAGGAATTCAAGACTAGCCTGAGCAAAAGACCCTGTCTCTACAAAAAATAGAGAAAATGAGCCAGTACGGTGGCACATGCTTACAGTCCCAGCTACCAGGAGGGGAATTGCTTGAGCCTAAGAGTTTGAGGTTGTGGTGAGCTATGATGATGCCACTGTACTGTAGCCTCAGGTGACAAAGAAGAAACCCTATCTTAAAAAAATTACTTTTTTTTTGAAAAAGGGCAAAGATTATTTGCAACTGGTGCAATAATATCCTATTTGTATTTGTTTAGGACCCAGGATAGGCAACTTCAGGAATGCTGGTGTAAAGAAATAAACCTAAAAACATGCCCTTGAAAGAGAATGGTTCTGGGTCTAGGGAAAAATGGCACAGCGTTTGCACCTGGGGAAAAACTGGGAACTCTTCTATAAGAATATAGTATATAAAGTTATAATTATAAAATTGTAACTGCATCTTATTCTTTAATATCTAATTCAAATGCTGCCATTTCTTTGAAACATCCTAGACCACTGAACACTTCATGCACAGTCCTCCCCTAGTTTTCTGTAACGTATCTATCAGTCACGTATCATTCTATACTGAGGCTATTTTTCACTGCCATGTCAACCACCAAGCGGAGTGTGAGTTCCTCCAGTCAAGCTTTAGCCACAGGCTGAGTCCTCCTTTTGTTCTTTACGTACTTGGCAGACCATGTATGTCCAGTAAAAGTTTGTTGAATGGGTGAATTCATGACTGAAGGAAATGAAAGAGCTGTTGATCTTTTGGATTTTAGAAACATCTTATAATAAAATATTTGTGATTTGAAATGTAAATGTAAAGATTATCTCCACACACTGTTTTCTCCTCCTCCTTCTGCTCGTTGCTTTAGGAACACTGAAATGTAGCAGATGACAGTACTTTGAAATGTCAGATTTTCTTAGGGACCCCTAAACGGGTTTTCTGCTTCTGTATTCATAAGAAAAGTGTTTTGTTTAGAAGGTCTCCATAAATATGGAACAAAAAAAGGTGGGAGACATATACCCTGTTTCCCCAAAAATAAGACAGTGTCTTATTTTAAGGTTGCTCCCAAAGATGCGCTAGTTCTTATTTTCAGGGGACGTCTTATCTTTCCTGTAAGTAGGTCTTATTTTCGGAGGATGTCTTATTTTTGGGGAAACAGGGAGTAGCCTGAGAACTTTTCTTTGTCAGAACAGGAGCTCACCCTTTACTTATTATACATATCTATGGAGTACACAGTGATGTTTTCATATGTATACTGTGTAGTGATTTTGAAATTTTACATATGTATAGGGTGTCCCAAAAGTTACCATACATACATAAATGGGAAAATAGAAAATTGTGGCTAAATATATCTTTATTTACAAAATGTTCATTACAAAGTTTTACAAAATATTTTTCTAAGTGTTGATTATATAAAAAAATAGAAAATACAGTAGAAGCTCTGTAAATTGACTACTCAAGGGTCTGTCACAAATATGTCAATATACAGAGGTGGTCAACATAGGGAAATGGGCCTACTATACTGATACATACATGTGGTGCATGTTTGGTCTGTGTATGTAAAATATGATTTTATAAAAACTATGAGTTTAATTTTTCTTATTTACGGAAACCTTTGGGATATAGGCATAATAGGAAACAAGGTAGACATAATCCCTGTTCTCACAATGTGTTTAAAAAAAAACCTAGATAATTTTTAAAATATCATTAAAATTGTGGTAAATGCTGAATTAAGTCCAGAGTAGGAGAATGTAACTTAAGAAATGCATCTAAAAGCAAAGTGCATTTAATCTGTGATTTAAGGGACACATACATAGGAGTTAGTATGGTAAAATAGGATATCTAGACATAATAGAATAACCCAGGAAGCAGTCTGCAAGACCATTACAATGCTATTCATCTCAATGCAAATAAATAACACCTACTTAGTTAATTTGCATTGAACTGAGGAACCTGGGGAGGCCAACACCAGCAAACACTCCTCATGGAGATACAAGGGTGCAGCCCCCTCCAATGTTCTTGAATGGCTTTTATTGAAGTCTCAAGCATGAGAAATACAGCACAGTGGAAAGCTTCAAAGAGAGAGTAAAGGTTAAAAAAGCAAGTAGTTTATCTTTAGCTGCTGATTGAACTCCTAACACATTCTGTTTATTGCATGTCTGTCTTGCCTTAATCTTATCACTGCTAATATATGACTTAGGGCTGTGTTTAGTGAGTATTGTTTTCAGTACTCATGGTCTGCGCAGTGATTCTTGACTTTCGTCCAGATTACTCTGTCCCTAGTGCCTAGCACTTTTAACCCTATTCTCTTTATTACAAATTGCGTGTTTTATTTATTGTTCCCAATAGCTTTGGAGTCAGGTGCCCAAAGGTGAAACCTTTAATGGACATTTCCACCTCTGTGGCAGTAAATACTACTACTTTCTTTGGGTTGCTATAAAAAATTACCACTAACTTGGTGGCTTAAACAGCAGAAGCTTATTTTTTTCTAGCTTTAGAGTCCAGAAATATGAAATCAAGGTGTTGGCAAGTCCACACTCCTCTGAAGGTTCTAGAAATCCTTTGCCTCTTTTAGCTTCTGATGGCTCAGGGCACTCCTTGGTTTGTGATAGCTGAACTCCAAACTGTCTGTGTCTATGTCGACTTCTCTGTGTCCCTTGTGTGTCAAATCTCCCTCTCTCTTCTTTTATGAAGATACCTGTCATTGGATTTAAGGCCCACCTTAAATCTAGAATGATTTCATTTTGAGATCATTAATTAATCACATTAGCAAAGACCCTATTTCCAAATAAGACCACATTTTGAGATTCTGGGTGGACACCAATTAGCCCACTACAGGCATGAAACCCACCCTTTTGAGCTCCCATTTCCTGTTGCAGAGCTTTCATAATGATTATAGAAAACCTAGGTATACAGACTAATCACTGTCATTTTGCCTAGAATCTATTAACATTTGCAAATGGTTGGAAAATGGACATACGAAATATAAGTGTTTTACCTAGCAGTAAGAAGTATTTAGCTCAAGTTGTTCAGGAAAGGCAATAAGTTGAATTTAATACAAAGACCACTGACCTGAGTCAGGAAAACTGAATTCTGTTGTCCGATCTGGCATTAATTTTGTCATCTTTTAAAACCTTAACATCTTTAGACTTGTTTCTGGATCTTTAAAACAAGGGGTTTTAAACATCCTTAAGCTCTAAAACTCAGTAGTCCTTTGTTTCACTGTTTTCTATCTCTATAAATGATAAAAGAGTAAGACTTAAGCCAGAACAGATGTGATTTATGAAAGATATGAAATTATTTAACTCCAAGCCTTGAAGAATAAACAGTAATTTCTGAGTATGCTTCACTCTTGGAATAGACAGAGGAAGCATGCCCAGATGGGTACAGATGAGGTTGTTAGCCCTTTACATGGCAGGTGGATTGCTTGAACTCACACGTTCAGGACTAGCCTGAACAAAAGTGAGACCCTATCTCTAGAGACCCCATGGTGAATGCTTTGGTCATCTACCTTCATCATAAATTAGTTCAGCAGTCTCTTTTAAAGGAAGTCAATTCCTCATAGGAAGACAAAAACCAAAGTCACATTGTGATCCTTGCTGGTCATGTGTATAGACTTGCTTACCTCAAGTGCTGCTTAGGAATGTCTATGGATATTCTTCACTACTGGTTGTAAAAATCCTAGTGATCTAGGGTCAATAGCTTTTTTCCCCCTTTAATTCTCTTAACTATGAAAACATGAACTTCTTTTAAAAGTTAAAAAAAAGAATATAATAAATAGTGAATATCCTTCTAATTCTAGTACTATACCCCAGAGGTAATCAATGCCAAGTTTTCATATATCCATATACTTATAAGTTAATCATATTTATACTTATTGATAGACCTATGTTTGTCCCCCCCACCCCATGTTTGGTATTAATGCTGTCATGATATAGTTTCTATTTTAACTTCTTCCTTTTTCTTATATGGCCTGTGTCATATTTATTTATTTATTTTCTGAGACAGAGTCTCAAGCTATTGCCCTGGGTAGAGTGCCATGGCATCATAGCTCACAGCAGCCTCCAATTCTGGGCTCAAGCCATCCTCTTACCTCAGTTTATCTATTTTTAGTAGAGATGGGGTCTTGCTTGGGTTCAGGCTGGTCTCGAACATGTGAGTTCAAGCAATCCACCTGCCTCAGCCTCTCAGAGTCTAGGATTATAGGCATAAGCCACTGCACCCAGCCCAACTGCAACAAAAAAATAGCGGGGTGCTGTGTCTCAGCTACTTGGGAGGCTGAGGCAAGAGAATTGCTTAAGGATAAGAGTTTGAGGTTGCTATGAATTGTGATGCCACAGCACTCTACTGAGGGTGACATAGTGAGACTCTGTCTCCAAAAAAAAAAAAAAAAAAAGAATTAACAGGCTTATAGTTTTATCTTGGTGATTACCTTTATAACTATTTAAAATGTTATGTTTCTATATCTTAATGTCAATTTAACAAAATTTTTATTAACTTTGGAAAAGTAAAAACTATTTGGAGGTGTATATTACCTCTTCCCTTCCATCTTCCATTTTCTAACTTGTTCATATTCTTTTCTCAAGACTTATATTTAAATATTTCTATAAACATATTGTATTATTCATTCTTTATGAAATATTTAAATCCATATTTACAGATCCTCTTCTCAATGTTTGTCCATTCATCTCTTGTTTTAGATGGGCTTCATCCTCCTGATTTTTCAAGAAGTGTCCACTAATGTCTGCTCATCAACTCTTTCATTTTATATTTGAAATCCATTTTGGATTTTTCTTTCTGAGAATTTGATAAACTTTGATCCACTCTGTTTAGCACTGAATGCTATGGAGAAGCCTAAGGCCAGTCTATTCTTCACCCTCTGTTTCCCCTCCTAGAGATGTGACTTGATTTTATTGTTGCTTTGATTGTAACAGAGCCAAAGGCCTGAAAAAGAGCAAAACTGCTTTATAAGCTCTGTCTTTAAAACCCTCTCACTCCTTTTGGGAATTAAAACCTGCATCCCTACCCAAGGCAAGGGTAGGGGAGTATTCTTTGAGTTTTTTGTTCCATGAGAGATGGCTTATGGGAAAATCTGGGCAGAGGTCACAGGAGATCATGTTTGCTGGAGATGGGGTTGATGAGGATCATTGATTATAGTTAAATAGCAGTAGCCTGAAGCTGAACCCACCCCCTACTTAAGAACTCTGTATTTTTGCTTATAGCAAGGATAATGGTTTTTCTAAGACAGAAGTCTGCCATCCTCCTCATTTGCCCCCAAATTGTAAACTTCTCTTTCCTTTTCCTCAAGCCACTTTTTTTCATTCTTCCTTTGGCCATGGAGACAAGTACTGAACTTTTGGTAACAGAATTTGGTGTTCCTGAGTATGCCCATCTGTGACCATGTGGGACAGCACTCTGCAGTTCCCACCATGGCTGGAAGATGCGGGAACAGCCCTAGATCAAGCAGTAGATCTTACCCATTTTTTGGGGTGAGAGAGTAAAGGACCACCTGCCCCAGCCACTGCTGGAGCCCATTTAGTTCTGGGGAACTCCCAAGTCTCTTTCTCCCTGAATTAGACATAGCTCCAAACAACTTTAACCTTGGTGAGAAATAAAATGGATTTGCAAAGCATCACGATGCGGGTGGTGCCTGTGGCTCAAAGGAGTAGGGTGCTGGCCCCATATACCAGAAGTGGTATAAACCTAACTCAACATGAAAAAGCAATAGTTTTAATATTTCAATTAAGGAAAAAAAATCCCAATATTAAAATGCAAGCATAACTATACCTTTCTGTTCCTATCTGTGACACACACACACTATGAAACAGTAAAAAACAAACAAAAAACCCCCCCCCAAAAAACAAAAAAGATAACCTTTTATAGAACTAAAGAAAAAGCTGAATCATTACTCCTCTCCCAAACTACTTTCTGTATTTTTATCACCACAATCTTAACAATGACAAAAAAATTAATAGTGAAAATTAAACCTAAATGTTATCAAATCTAAGATTCTACTGTTACAGGAAGAGGAGGAGAGAAGATAAAACAGTTTAGAGTGAGTTTCTATGAAAAAAATTTAAAGCTTACAAAAGTCAAAACCTGATTAATTGTTAGGATTCAGAGGTTGTACCCAAATTAGTTTTATGATGGCACATCATCCAGCAGTTCTACAAAGAAGAAGTGCTGTTTATCTCTCAGTAGGCCTTCATTAGAAAACCCAAATAGCAATGGAATGAATATTAAAAACGACAATGAGTGTTTTGTTATCAAAAAGCAAGCAACTGTATTCAACTGCACTATAGCGGCAATGGGAAAGTGTATAAATAGCCTGGACAAATTTTCATTTCTGGAAAAAGAAGTATCGATAACAGAGTACAAGAACCACTAGTCACAAACAACTGCTGGTTCTTTTGGCAGAAGAAATGATGTAACACAGGGCTAATTTTAAGAACTATAGTAAAGTTCTAGGCAATACTAAATTCATTCATTAGTAACAAATCAAACTTAGGGGAAAACAATGTTCACTTCCACCTTCTACTAATACTTATAGATTAATCTGGAAAATGCCAAAGTTGCTAAATTTAATTAACTTCGTTAAATGTTCATTTTGCCTTAACCACTAAAAGAATTTCTCTTGGACAATCCAAATGATCAATATCATTAGATGAAAAATATGTTTGCGCTTTGTACAACACTTTCCTTTAACAAGGAGATAAATTCAGCAGTAATCTTATCGTATTCTTTCCAGTATTATGAAGTTATACCTTTAGAAAACTTAAAACAGGCAGTAAATCTGTATGTATTTAAGTAAAAAATCTACTTTCTAATGACTTATCAGTTAACAGTACAACTAAACATAGCTAAATGGAAAACATTTAGCTACATGAATATGTTAAATTATACGAGTCTGGTAGTAAAGCAATATAAGGTGGCATTCATATCCTCAGGTTTTTACGGGCTGCCTAATCCAAATAACTATATACACACACACCCTAATGAGGAACATACTGGATAGCAGATTACTGAAAATTGAGGCAGATAAGCAAGACTCAAAGAAATTACAAACATTTGTAATCATTTGCCTAGGAAGAGGTAGAATACCAGGTGAATTTTTATTCATATCCTAAAACTTCTAGACCAGTAGTTCTCAACCTTTCTAATGCTGCGACCCTTTAATATAGTTCCTCATGTTGTGGTGACCCCAACCATAAAATTATTTTTGTTGCTAGTAGCAACAACATGAGGAGCTGTATTAAAGGGTCGTGGCATTAGGAAGGTTGAGAACCACTGTTCTAGACAGATCTAATACCAATAGACCCACACGTTGGATGAAATATACCTAAAACACCAAGCTTCTTCACCTTGATATCCCATTTCAGTGAGCTATCAAAAGTTGTATTTCCCAATCAAGGTAGGATTAAGTAAAAATGGAAACATTTTTTTTTAACATACTAGGAGCAAATAATTTCATAGATACAAATAACTTCTGAAGTATACAAAATGTTTGCCATTCAAGTCTCAGCTCAAATGTTACTTCCTCAGAAGCCTTTCTTAATAATCCACGCAGAAAATTGCTCTGGAATTTTTCCTTACACCTCTCTGAAATGTCTTGGTCATACAATTGTTTGTTTTTCTAATACAAGAACTAAGCGTCGATGAGAACAGAGATCTTATGTCTTTTTCACCACTGTATTTCTAGCAGGTGGTTAGCACAATTATTTGTTGAATAAATTTCTCAGTGTACATGATAAGATTATTCTTAAAATAAGAAATGGAACTCTCTTTGTGTGTATACACACAACACTCACACAGATACAGATATATCTATATACACTTACCTGGACTATTGAGTAGGTTCCAATTTTTTAAGGTACATTATTCCAAGTCAGAGGTGTAATATTTTGTTGCTTTAAAATAAATATATATAGATAATTTATATTACAGTAAAAATTGTAAGCCGACTGAAAAGCTTTTACGGGAAAACAATTTAATATTTTTGGGAAAATACCCCCCCAAATTACCCATTAGAGACAACATTTATTCTGCTTTAATATCAGTTAAAACATCAGATGAGCCTTTCCTCCTTTCCTTCCCTCCATCCAGCAGGGTGGCTTCAGGTGATGGTACTCCCAGAGGAAGCAGCTCCAGACTCAGTGACAGGGTCTCAGGCCTCCACATTACTGGGAGACAAAGAGCTGAGGAAATCAAGGAGACTGGCTTTTCATAGTCAGAGTGAGCAGTCGCCTCAATAGCCAGTTCACTGGCTTGGATAAAGGAGAGAACGGGACTCTCAGCCAAGATTTCCAGATGATTCCAGAACTTGCTATCAACCCATTAGGGGACCAGATTATCAATGCCTTCTTTCCAGAGGTAGAGTAACAGGTATACTTCTGTGGATTCCTGAGAACCATGAGAACTTTGGCTCATTTCTGACCCATTGAGGATAATGAAAAGAGCAAAGATGTGAATAGGCCAGAACCACTCAACAGCCGAAGCAACAAAGTGCACTTTGCTTTTTAACTATGACTTGGATAAAGGTGACAAGATCTCCAGTGATGAGCTGTTCCAGGTGCTACTACTCATGATGGTTGGAGTGAAGACCTCAGATGAGCAGCTGGGCAGAGTCGCAGACAGGGCCATTCAGGAGGCTGATCA
Organism: Nycticebus coucang; assembly: GCF_027406575.1. Lineage (NCBI taxonomy): Eukaryota > Metazoa > Chordata > Mammalia > Primates > Lorisidae > Nycticebus > Nycticebus coucang. The sequence goes on from NC_069790.1 coordinate 53,118,356, forward strand.
GGATGGGGTGCCAGAGCTCTCGCAGAATTTGTTAAGGGTTTGGAGAAGGTGGGCATGGAGCAGAAAACGAGCACTTGAGTTTTTCACTAAGGGATGAACCCAAAGTGTTCATTGTTTTGTAATATTTAAGAACTGGAACTTGACGGTCCTCCTGTCTACCAGCTCCACCTCTACCTCATCACTCCCCTTATCCCAAAGAACTGCTGTTGCATGACAACCCCAAATATGTTCTGTCAACACAAACTGGCCTTCAGTGTATAAACACGGCATTACAGAATGGTACACAAGTCTATTTCTATTCACTTTCCATTCACCAATTCTCCGTTTATAAATATCTTCTGCTAATGAATGCTGCACATCCATGCAGTCCAAGAAAGTGAGGGGGAATCATGCCCAGAATAAAGCAGCACAGCTTTCACCAGACGTAGACTGACTGTAGCCATGCTCCTCCTCTCCAGTGAGGCTTTGGTGTACTTTTCATCCTTTTTTATGTCCTTTAGTTCCTACTTCTCTGTCACCTGATAAACCATTCACTTAGTCTTACAGTTCCCCTCCTTTTTATTGAGTCTCAAGATCTCTCTTGTACTTGGCACCCCAAGCTATGCCTGTTAAACGTATGTCTGACTTGGCAGGATAGTTGGGTGGTCTGGCAGTTCTCAGCACACGTCAGTGGGTCTCCAGGCTGTTGATGCTCCAGTTTTTTGGTAAGAAACTTTTTTTTTCTGCAGAATGAGACCATCTCTTTGTCCCTTGCACCTGTTCTATCATCCAAGGGCTGCAGTGTGGAGGTATACTTCTTAAAAGGCTCTGATTCTCAACTTACATACCCATGTGGCTGCTCGTGTTAGTGCAGTATTGATTACTCAGAAAATAGCCTGTGTCTGCAAGTTTGCTCCTTTTGGAGACATCATTACTATTAAAATGGCTGCTCTGACAATATACTTGGGGACTTTCTCAGGGCTTCTTGAACAAGGAAGCTGGACCCCCTCTACAGCCTCCTGAATCCACACCTGTGCAGCATGGTTTATGCCTCAGCGTTATGTGCACTGAAGGTTTTCCATTTCACATTTCCAAGTAGAAAGATCAGCATTACAGAAGTGCTCAATTTAACCTAGTCCAAAAGATTTACAGATTGTCCTCAGTATCTTGATGGTCTACACCAAATTCTTTTATGAATTTTACACTTGGCAAAATGTTAATGCTGGAAGCCACAGTCAATTCCTAATGTAAGCCCAAAGCATTAAATGTGTCATATCCTTAACTGCCTAGTTATATTGGCCTCCTAGACCTTCATGTAGACCACTCTTAATCCCTTGGAAACAAGAGGTCTTGCCCTGGTGGCACAACCTAAGGTGGCATTACAGGTCTTTGAGCAAGTTACAGCAACTTCTCTGCCAAAGTCTGCTTAGTTTAAGCTTCGATGAATCCGGCTGTTGCCATCCTACTGTACGTCTGTCTGAGTCTGTGCATCCATGTACCTATTACTCATTGCTTGTTTCCTTGCTTTGGTATGCTACGATGTGTAGTTGGTTCTTTAGGAAGAGGATTGTGAAAAAATCACTGCCAAATGATGAGAAATGGTAAAAAATAGGGGAGTGGACAGACTAGATTATTCAAGGATAAACAAATGAGGAATTCTTTATGAAGTACCAATCCGACTTTGTGACCAAGTGATGTAATATGGGAACTGTATAAAAAAAAGGTATGTCTGACACTCATCTGTTAGAGAGGTACTTCAGAGGCTCCTTTGTTTACATATTTAAAGTTCCTAAGATACTGACTTTTCCCCCTTTGGCTGTATATTTTTAATCTACAGTTGTGCCTTACTATTCCATTAAAATTCTATCATCATCCATCAATAATTATACTTGTGGTACAAACAAAGATAATCAAATGAAACAACTTTGAACATGGCAATTTATTTACCAGTTATTTAAATCCATTGTTTAAAAATGTTCAAAAGGCACTTTAAAAAATATTAAAAAATACATTTTTCTGACTTATGGTGATCACTTAAAATAAGCAAGTCACCAGACATTTTTAAACCATTCAAGACACTATTACCTTAAATAATTTTTAAATTCCAAAACACATTCACTAAGTAGTACAGCACACAGCTTAGCAGTAAGATTAGTTTCCCTCTAATAATATACTTCATGTAGACTATTAATTTGCAGGACCCTGCAGAGTTATTCAAACAACTAATATAACTAAAAATTAGAGATGTAAAGGAGTTGAAATACAGTACAATTCAAACCTAAAACTAGTTTTAGAGTTGTTTCTCTAAAGAGAATTTGTAAATTTTTTCATTCCAATTTGTGTTAAAATTTCTATTTTGACTCTGATGTATAAACATAACTCATTTTTTTTTTTTTAAACAGAGGTAACATTTAGCACAAAATATACACAGGTTGTTCTCAGATTCCTTAAGTATGTTATTGGACCTGCTGTAAAGTATAGAAATGAAGCAAAGCAGTTTTGCCTTTTGAGAAAAGGGTGAGTGGGTGATGTATATAACTTTACTTCCTTTGATCATTGTAGATGTAGGATTAACTTAAAATTGTAGATTTTTAAGCAGCACAAATATCCTGAGAGCCAGAAGGTATTATTCAATAGACTTTTACTTTCAATTTCATAGGGAAACCTTATTAGTAGGTATAAAATTATCAGTAAATGATAGAAATTCTAATCATTATGTAGTACTAACAACCAAATTAACCTTATGAAAGCAGCATTAAAAGTAGCTAGACATGGAAGTTTTAGTCATAAAAGAAATAAAATAAATACAAAGAAGCAGAAACTGACAAAGAGTAATAGTCTAATGAACTGAAAATTTAAATGATTAATAAGATGCTATACAATCTAATCAATTGAGGGATTCTTTCAATTACAAAAGTACCTTCATCTGGTAATATAGTTTGATAGGCTCAAAGAAGTGAAAATTAATACTCAAACATTTATGAAAATAACCAGTTAGAAAATTTAATGCTCAAATCCAAAAAATTTAAAAAAACTGGTCAGTGATTTATTTTCATATATTAATTCAGTAACAAAAACTACTCTGAAATTCATGGTATTTGAAAACAAACTATGGAACAAAAACCTTTGTTGTCTATGAACATCCCACTAGAAAAGGCAAGTATTCTATTAGAGAATATAAAGATATCAAAAGCCCATTTATATTTTGAGACCACCCTAAAATCTTTGCCCATAACAAAGATGGTAAATAAATCATCATCATGCTACCTGGTTTTATGTACTCTATTAAATACTTGGAAAAAATTATTTTTGCCTTTTTAGGTCATAAAGAACAGTCAAATGATCCTTGAAAGTGGTAAAAATTTTAATTGATAGAATTAGCAGAAAAATGTTCTGCATGTTATAAAACAGCATTTTGCTATTTCTTAAATTGTTTTAATTAACAATTGTGGGCATTTTTGATGACATTTATGTATGCTTTTACTGAATTAGTATGTACTTACTGGTATTTAATGAACCCTTCATGTCCCAATGTAAAAGTACTAAACTTAGAAAATTGCAGATTTTATTGTGGGCTCTGATGTTAGTCACTTGGAGAAGTTGGAAAAATTCTGCCAAAATGAATGATCCATTAACCCTTTAAATTATCTTTAAAGCATTTTACATTTAGTATAGTATGATCCTGGATCACACTGATTTAAAACATTAGTTTTACCTAAGTTTTAGAAAAATACCTTAATCACTGGGTAGTAATCTTCATTGTGTTCCATAGACTATTTGCTCCAGAATCATGTATGTAGTTGGGCAGTTGTTCTCAAAGAAGGATGAACAAGACTCATTTGTAGGGCCTGCTTAAACACAACTTCTAGCCTTGCCCTTGTTCCTAGAATTTCTGGGGTGGGGCCTGAGAGAGGGTCCATTTCTGACAAGTTCCCAGGTGATTTGATGTTGCTTGTTGGAAACACACTTTGACAATCACTGCCCTCGGGTATTTGGTAAGAATGCATATTCATGGAACCCATGCTAAATCAGAATCTTTGGGATTGGGGTCTTTAGAGGTGCATGTTAACAAGCTGTCAGCAAGTGTGAGAACCACAGTTTAAAAATCACTGACAATGTGGTCTGTTAATCTATTAACTGGACAATGTATCAGATGTCACATATCATGTAAGTGAAAACGGAAATCATACTAACTGACTAATGCCAAGCCTGTTGTGATTCAAATAAACACACAGACTTTGGGTATAAATCCAAACTCTGTAACTTACCAGCTTTGTGACAATGGAAGTTACTTTAATTCTCCGAGTCTCACTTCCTCATCCATAATAATGTGGAAATAACACTAAATTTATGAGGATTAATGTCAATGTACACAGAATATCTAAACACAGTACCTGGCATACAGTAGGCACTACATAAATACTATTACTTATCATTCTAAGAAATGTATATTTCCTTCAGTATCTGATTTGATCAAAGCAGATTTTCATTAATTTAAATGAAATATTTACACTCCAAGGTAACATAATAATATAACCTCATACATATTGCTCCCTATTCTGTGACAGTGTTCTAAGAGTCTTACAGGTATTCACTTATATAATCCTCAGAAAAAAATCCTGTGAGGTAGGTAGTATTATTACCCCTAATTTATAGATGAGGAAATTGAAGCACAAAGAGATTAAGTAATCTTCTCAAGGTTACAAAAATAGTAAGTGATGGAGCAAGAATTTAAACCCAGGCAGTTTGACTCTAAAGCTCAGGATTTGTCACATCTATTTCCTATGAGTAAATCTTAAATGTTTTTTGATGTGTATAGTAAATCATTTCTAGTAAAGAAAAGTAGTATACTTGGAAATTCAGGTCTTCACCTCAGTGAAGAGTTGTTCAAAGAACAGAATGAATGCATTGAAATTTTGGCAAAGTTACGGTGAAAACAGCAAAAACCAATTTAAAAGGTAAAAACTGCTTCATGTTTTCATTATGTGGACAGAGTTAACCAAAGAAACAAATATCTGCTTAAATATGCTATCCTAAAAGTCAAGGTTTTGACATGTTTTGGCACAAAAAGTAGAAATTATTTAGCTAAGCAGCAGAGTTAGTGGAGTGACAGCCACATAAAATTAAAATAAAGATAAACATAAGGGAAATCCAAATCATTTGTAACACTAAATATAATCTTATAGAAAGTCTATAAAATATTCTGTTATGATACAGATGGTATTGCTAAAGACAATAAAAATTAAAAATGTTCTTTCCTTCCCAGAAACTCTTTAAACAAATTACTATGAGACATCTCTGGTATGTTTTGACAAGAGTTTTGAATTGGTATTCTGCTGTGTTAGAATTATCCATGGACAAAACAATTATCCTAAAAGCCAGTCAGCATCAAACTCCAGGTTGTTATTCATAAATTATTTCACCTTTTAATATATGGCATTTTAGTTTAAGCCCTCTGCATTTTCTAATGCTTTTACTTAACTCTGGTCAAAATCCTGCACTCAAAATAATCTTGCCAGTGTAACTAATAGCCACCTCAGATCCTAAAATGAATTTTAAAACTCAAAACAAGTTCTTATCTCTCAACAGGATGAGAATGAAAGAAATTATAATTATGCAGTTGGAGTTTTACATAATTAAAAATGTCAGTAATTCCTGAGAGTGGCACTGATATCAGAAAAGCATCCCAAATGGCATTAAATGTACTACTTAATAGTTTAGTCACCCATAATTAATAACGAGTAAATTTGGAAACAAATTATAAAATGCACGTTTACAGAATAATATTAATGCTTTGAGTAAACAGTGATAGTAGAGAATGGTATTCAACAGTGGTTAATCATATTTAGAAAAGAGACAACAGGGACTCAGTAAAAGATTACTAATTACAACCAAGTACATAATATAGTCAAGGCCCATGATAATTTTAAAATGTGGTTTTATTAATGCACTTTAGGATAAGTGCCATTCTTATTCTACCTTCTTCTGGAAGAAATACTGCCAATTATAAATAATCACAGCAAAATTTTCATTAGACAAAAACTATTTGTGTGTGTGGGGTTGGTTCATTTATATCATACTGCAAAAACAAACTCATTTAAGTTTATTAACACTGAGCAACAATACTTCTTTCTAACATTTTCTTTAAGGCAGATCTGTTTAGCATCATGTGTGTTAACTAACACGGTGCTGTGTAGTTTTAGAAAATTTGTCTTAGTTTCCCAGTGACAATAATATATATGGTCAAAAATAGGCAACAAAATCTCTTTTCTGTCTCTCTACCTGGCCACCTTTTTAAAAACACAAGTTCTTCATATATATATATATATATATATATTTATATATTACTGTATCAAAACACGTTTTAACAGACTTCACAGCTCATTTAAAGCTTCTGTTTACAGTCATTCATATGGAAGTTTTCTTCATGGAATGTTCACTTAGAACTCCTCACTGGAGTCCAGTGTTCTGTGTCAGAAATGCAGAAGTTCTTCAGTGCAGTGCTAGCCATTTTACCTCTGTTCATTCATGTTTTTCTTTCAAGGGTTTCCTAAGTTTACTTTCGGATCTTCATTTTTGTTTGCTTGACTTATTTCCTTTAGTATATTTTCAGTTAAGGCAGGCTGATATCTGTATAAATAACCATATGGACGAAGATGATAAACGAGGTATTCTAACTCATACATAGTTGTAGAATCAACATAGTGAAAAGAAATTGCAAGATCAGAACAGCAACCAGGACCCTAAAAAGTAGTGCAAACAGGCATTGTTATTAAGGAGCACATTGCTAACACATGATATTCACATAGTTAAAAAGGACACATTAATTTTAAAAGAATTCAACATTCAAACTTAATTTATTAGATCTGTGGAAGTAGTCAATAATTCACTTAGAGTTCCTAATGATTTAAAACCAGATATGAAATTGCCAAAGTACTTCTAACTGAAACAAGGTTTTCTTATACCCTTCAGTGTTTTAGCAGATAAAATTCTTGAGACTTCTTCAAGAGAATGGGGCAGCTATAAAAAGGATGAGTACTCTATTTCTTTAACTTTTGCTTTTTCTTCCTAATTTTCTCACTGTAATTTTTTGCTTTTGTTTGCTTCAGTCTCAGAAAGATACCTCTTTATCATTTAATGACTACAAAGGTTTGTTAGTTGGTGTCTACAATATAATACTTCATCTGTAAGTGAACCCAGAAAGCACAGTATTTGAGACATAGTTCCCAGGCCAAACCAAGGAAGGTTTCAACCAAATTTTGCCTACTAGTGTACAACGTTGGGCAAATTGCTTAATGTCTGTAAGCTTCAATTTTCTCATGTGTAAAAGGTGGTTACTTAAAGGAGGGAGACAGGTGTGTAAAATGCTTGGGACTATGCTTTGCTTATAATAAATGCTGGCTATCATGATCGAATAATCCCCTAGGCCTTCAGGTAAGTAGGTCAGATTTAAATATTTGTATGGTTATCGAATAGGGTTGATTTGAGAACAAGTTAACAATAGTCCAATAAACAAAAAGGTATTAGAAAGCAAAAAAACAAAGAAAATAGAAAGAGTCAGGCTGATTCCAGAATTAAGCCATTACAAGGTCAATCTAGGATCAGAATTCGTTTCTGAGAAAATGTGGTGAAGGCTATGTTAACCAGTTTGATAAAAATATTTCAAATGGTGTATAAAACCAGCACATTGTACCCCATAATTGCATTAATGTACACAGCTATGATTTAATTAAAAAAAAAAAAAAAGAATTGGTTTCTGGAGAATATATCATTCAGGTTATTCCAACAAAACTTCACACTCTATCTTTGCAAGGACTCGAGGAGACAAATCTGGCAAGTTCCCAGAAAAAAAATCATGTTGACTTATAAATTGGGAGTCTGTAGTTTGGAGCATAATAAAAATTACCAAGAAACTATCCATTGCATTTTCTCTGAATTTTCTCTTTGAAACAAACACCGGATATGTGGGATTCTTAGAAACCACATAGACAACAGAACATTATCTGGTACCCTATTCTTTACACCATTATACAACATTAGAATAGATACAAATATGGAAAGTAAACAGTAGGTCAACTTGTGATTATCTAAAACAGCTATGTCCAACAGATATGTGAGCTACATAAAACAATTTAAAGTTTTCTAGTCATCATACTAAAAATATGAAACTAGGTGAAATTTGCATATGTTTTAACATGCAATAAATATTTAAAAAATTATTAATGAAATCATTGTTTTTCTTTTGCTTAATTCTTGAAATCAGGTGTGTCTTTTATGCTTACAGCACATCTCCATATGGACTAGCCACGTTTCAAGTGCTCAATGGCCACGTGTGCTTAGCGGCTACTGCAAAGGCCAGTTCATATTAAACTAAAGCCTCCAGATCAGCGGTTCTCAACCTTAGTGGGTTGCGACCAATGAAAATACATCGTGCATATCAGATATTTATATTACAATTCATAACAGTAGCAAAATTACAGTTATGAAGTAGCAACGAAAATAATTTTATGGTTGGGGGTCACCACAACATGAAGAACTGTTAAAGGGTTGCGGCATTAGGAAGGTTGAGAACCACTGCTCCAGATACCAAGTGTGGCCCCTCGGCTGAATCCAAACTTCACAGAATAAATCCCTTTCTTAAAAGGATTCAGAAGGCCAAGCATGGTGGCTCATGCATGTAATCCTAGCAGTATAGGAGGCAGAGGCAGGTGGAGTGCCTGAACTCATGGGTTTGAGACCAGCCTGAGCTAGAGCAAGACCCCATCTCTAAAAATAGCTGGGCGTTAAGCTGTGGCAAGAGAAGCACTTGAGCCCAAGAGTTTGAGGTTGTGGTGGGCTATAATGCCATGGCATCTACACAGGGTGACAGACTGAGACTTTGTCTCCAATAAAAAGATTCAGTTAAAAGGCTGCTCTCAAAGGTCTAGCAGGTCACATGCGCAGGCTGCAGGTTCCCCACATTCTCAGTTATTTTTAAATTGCTGATCTTCTCTGGAAACAATTTTTATATGCTCTAAAATATTGTAATAATGTTTTTAATAAGATTTACTACAGATTATAACTATTTTATTTAATTTTTTTTTTTTACTGGATGGCCAGGATACTATTGTTCAGCATTATAAATAATAAAACAGCTATAATTACATGAAAATAAAAGAGTTCTTTGCAGATGATTATGGTTACCTCAAAACCTCAAGAACCTCAGGTGAAAAATCACCAGAAATAAAGAATTCCGTTTCAGAGCCAGATTTTAAAAAGAAAAAAAGTGTTCACATATGCTAATAAGTTAAAAAAAAAAATCTAAGTAGGGCTGGGCATGGTGGTTCATGCCTATAATCCTAGCACTCTGGGGGGCCATGGAGGATGGACTGCTTGAGCTCCAAGTTGAAGACCAGCCTGAGTGAAAGTGAGACCCCCACTTCTGCCAAAAATAGAAAAACTGAGGCAAGAGGATTGCTTGAGCTCAAGAGTTCAAGAGCAGCATGAGCCAAGAGTGAGACTCCATCTCTACTAAAAATAGAAAAATATGGGCTAGGTGCGATGGCTCAGGCCTATAATCCTAGCACTCTGTGAGGCTAATGTTGGTGGACTGCCTAAGTTCAGGAGTTTGAGACCAGCATGAACAAGAGCAAAACTCAGTCTCTAAAAAATAGTCAGGCATTGTGGCAGGAGCCTGTAGACCCAGCCACTTGGGAAGCTGAGGCAAGAGGATCACTTGAGCAGTGAAGTTTGAGATTGCTATGAGCTATCACACCATGGCACTCTACCAAGGGTGACAAAGTGAGACCCTTTCTCAAAAAAAATAAAAAGTCTAAGTAGAATAGTAATAAAAAGTTGCATACCTAGGGATATAAAGATATATTTGAGAAAAACTATGAAACAATACTAAGAGACCTTTAAAAAAAAAGAAGTAAAAATATAAAAACCAGGCAAAGATATCATCATCCTAAATTAATGATTTCATATGCAAGGATAGAGAAAAAGAAAAATAATTCATCCTCAGATTAATAACTTAAAAATACTGTAAATCTTGAAGCTTCAAAACAACATCATGCTGGGCTAAAAGCAAACAGAATCATAGACAGAACTGAACCCTTCACTTGAAGAAGTCTAACATTGTTTCAGTTAGAAATACTTTGAGAATTTCATGTCTGGTTTTAAATCTTTAGAACTCTAAGTGAACCACTGGTCTAGAAGATAATTTGAAAGCACTGGCTTGTGAAGAAGAGAGTAGTAGCATCAAATATATTATTTATATAATTAGGGCTAGAGAACAGAAGGCAGAGAGAACTAGGGACTAGCCTAAAGGCATTATTAATCAGTAATAAAACTGAGTCTAAAAGCTAAGTTTCATGATTCCCAATCTCATTCATTTATTCACTACAGCAATGCTTATAATAGTGAAAAACTGGAAAAAAACCTACCTGCTAAATACATTAGCAGGAGAATGGATAAACTATAATATATTCTTATTTCAAATCATTACACAGCACGTTAAGTTAATAGAACAGATACATAAATTAATATTGATAAATCTCAATGTGTGAAAAGGGCAAATTACAGAAAAGATGCATATGGTTTGATTCCATTTATTTCAAAACCTGAAAAACATTACTACATATTATTTATAGACAGATAAACATGTAGGAAAAACAGGCATGGTAATATTAAATTCATGACAGTGGTTAACTTTGGGGAAGGAGGTAACAAAACTGGATTGGGGAGGGTATGTAAATCTCAACTGTATAACGTTTTTTTCTTTCAAAAAAATCTGAAGTAAATGTAACAAAAGATTAATATTTGGTAAAGCTTAGTGGTAGTCCAAGGTATATTATTCTCAAATATTCGTAAATCTGAAACAGTTAATAAAGTACTAGTCTGCTTATTATCGTACATGTATCTCTCCTCATCCAGGATGTAAAGTGCATGAGAACGGGAACTTGGCTGCATTTACTTCTGTATTCTCAATGCCTGGCGTATGTAGCACCACTAATATACATTTGCTGAATGATTATAGCTCATGTCCAAGTTCTCATTTACTTTGTTATATTGTCACTCTGTACAAAAAGACAAAGGAAGATGCCTAGTACTATAGAAACATACATATATTAGTTTTTTTTTTTTTTTGCAGTTTTTGGCCGGGGCTGGGTTTGAACCCTCCACCTCCAGCATATGGGGCCGGCGCCCTACTCCTTTGAGCCACAGGCGCCACCCCATATATTAGTTTTTAATCAACTACAGTCAGTTCAAGTTTTTACACAATAATGAAATTTCTAAACTTACCTCTACAGGAGGATAATAGTTATAATTCCAATACCAAAAGGTTCTGGGTAGATAACCTTTGATTAAATGGTGTTCTGGTACAAACGGATGAAACGTTTCTTTTCCAGTGGTATCTCTCGAATCCCCCGCTTCTACATTCATAATTTCCATGCATCTCCCCATTGCTAAGTCTTCGATGGAGGAACTATGTGTACATTTGTCTGTTTTAAACGCATCAACAAATCTCTTCAAGGCTTCTTTGCTTAGTACATACCCTGCTCCTCCACTCATGTAGCCCTGCTTTACATAGGGCTTAAATCTTCTCCCAAAATAAATGGGTTCTTTAGGGTCATATTTTGAAAGAAGCCACCTTAAGTTGTCCACGATGACATATGTATCATCATCTGCTTTCATAAACCAATCAGCATCTTCTAAATAATGGTCATGAACATAGTGAAAAGCTTTAATTGTTTTCCAGTATAGTTGATCTCTGCCTTCTTTGGTTTTTAATCCCACAGTAGGGAAGTCTTTATTTTCTTCTGAACTCATAAACAACACTTTATTACAACGCTGCGCCCATGTAGCTTTGACATGTTTGGCCTTTTTCTCTAGATTTTGAGGGCCTGTCATAATCCAGCAAAGAATTTTAACTTTCTGATAGAGATGTTCAGCGATGTCCGTATTCTCATCTATTAAAGATATATTTTTAAAAGTTGTATTTCACATACACACACACGTATATATACATATATATAATCTAAACAAATGGTACTGAAGAAAGCATTTTCTAAAACAATATCAAAGACTCACCTCCTATTCACCCATCATTTAGTGATTTAACTGAAAGAAAGCCAAATTCAATCTAATGTCAATTGATGTTTTGATTTACTGGTTTCGTGTCAATCTTATCCAGGACTAACAAAGGTTGACAACGAGCTAAATTCTTTCTTCTTGAACTATGGTTTACTGATCAAAAGCATCAGCATCACCTGGGAGCTTGTTAGAAATACAGACCCTCAGGCCCCAATCCCCTGAATCACAATCAGTATTTTTTTTAAATTTTTTTTAATTGTTGGGGATTCATTGAGGGTACAAGAAACCAGGTTACACTGATTGCATTTGTTAGATAAGGTCCCTCTTATACTTGTGTCTTGCCCCCGAAAGGTGTGTCACACACGGAGACCCTCCACTCCCTCTGCTCTTCCTCCTCCCCCCCACCCAGTAGTACTCCCCCACCTCCTACTGAGTACTAGGTCATGAACTGTCCTCATATCAAAATTGAGTACATAGGATTCATGCTTCTCCATTCTTCTGATGCTTTACCAAGAATAATGTGTTCCACTTCCACCCAGGTTAATACAAAGGATATAAAGTTTCCATCTTTTTTAATGGCTGAATAGTATTCCATGGTATGCATATACCACGACTTGTTAATCCATTCCTGGTTATTTTAGTAAGTTCTCTGTGATTCATAAGCACATTAATGCTGCCTTAAAAAGTCTCTGCTTGGCATTTCATAATACAAAGAAAGCTTCAGTTGGTTTTCAACAGAGTACTGACAAGAATTTCTCACTGCTCTCAAAGAGCTTCTGAAGGGCAGGAAAGACAAGTTGCTGAAGTAGTAGTTCATTTTTGAAGTTCACAAGTATCTGCTGCTGTGAATTTCTCCAAGGTGGCCTTCAAGGATTTCATACTCCAGTTCAAACCAGAGTTAATTAATGCAGGTTTGAGATTACTTCCTAATAGTAATATATCTCATTCCAAAATGCAATCCACCAGTCAGAAACAGAACAGAATGGGTAGAGATGAATTTCCAAGATTGTCTAGGGCAGCATTTTTCAAAGTACCAGTGTGCAAAGAAATAAGGAGCTTATGCTAGAATATAAAGCAATATACTACTACTTTCATCCATGCTGGCTTGCCACCAGACAAACACAAAATCCATTTAACCAATCAATAAGCTTAGAGGCTTTGACTGATTTACAACCTGGTACAAGTGCCTTATCTGAGTGCCGAAAAACAATTCATAGACTGTCAGGTCAGCACCACACATTGAGTGGCACCAACCTGGAGTAAATGCCCAAACATGAGATCCTAGACCTGTGCTTCTCAAATTATTTGTGGTAAAAGACCAATTATTTATTCCCAAATAGTTAAGAGACCTACATTTGTAGAAATATGATAAAAATGAATTACCAGAAAAATAGAAAAATACAAAACACAGCTCTAAGTTTTTATTTTTAGATTCAGACAAAATTAATGGTCATAAAAGTTTAATGTCTAATTATCATAAAAGTTTCTGGTTACTCCCAAGTAGATGTAGACAGCACAAGTCTACAAACCACACTTTGAGTAGCAATGTGGTATTCTGATGAATTACAAAAGCTTAGTCCTGTGAAAAACAGAGACATAATATCCTAGCTAACTGAGAGGGAATAGAAGCAAAGGCTGGGTGGAATATGAAAATATTTTCATGCTCTTCTGAGTGTCAATTCACAATCCAAAAGGAAAAAAGCAGACTAAGTCACCCTGTTGTTAGTCAGAAAGCATTCGCATCTCCTATACTTGAGGAGCTCAATCTCAGCTATACAGATATACCAGATCCCGAATGAATAGAGAAAACAGTATATACAGGAATCCCCAATTTGTTTCACCTAGGACAAGACAACTTTGTCTTCACTGCTGCTATCTGGTAGATACTCCCATTCTTTTAATTATTCATTCATTAATTACTTTCATTATGCATTCATCAATGACCAGCCATGCTGGTACAAAAGATGAAAAAACAAATGAGGCACATTTCTGCAACCAAGAAATTTATAGTCCAATAAGGGAGTCAGACAAGCATACCAATAATTGCTACATATTAAAAGATGTTATAACAGAGCAATGTACTAAGGGTTCAACTTGCTGAAAGAAAAGGAAGTAGTTTTATAAATTCTATAAAGCAGTGATATAGGGCAGTAGATAGAACAGAGGAGGAGAAGAGAGAAATGATACTAAAAAAAATAAGAGATGATGCAGAAAATAGGTCTTTTAAGTGAGTAAAAACTGATAACCAGAATCTATAAAAAATTCAAGCAAATAAGTAAGAAAAAAAATCAACCCCATAAAGTGGGCAAAAGACATGAATAGAAGATTTTCAAAAGAAGATAGATTAATGACCAAAAAACATATGAAAATTGTTCAATGTCTCTAATCAAAACCACAATGAGATATCACCTATCCAGTGAGAATGGCTTTTATTAAAAAAAATCCCCAAACAATAGATGCTGGTATGGATGAGGAGAGAAAGAAACGCTAACATACTGTTAGTGGGACTGCAATCTACAACCTCTATGGAAAGTCATATGGAGACACCGCTAAGAACTAAAAGTAGACCTACCATTTGATTCAGCAATATCACTACTGGATATTAATCCAAAGGAAAGAGTCATTTTATCAAAAAGACATTTGCACTCAAATGTTTATTGCAGTACAATTCACAACTGCAAAGATGTGGAACCAACCCAAGTGTCCATCAATTCATGAGTGGATTAATAAATCGTGGTATTATATAGACCACAGAGTACTACTAGGCCACTTAGAAAAAAATGGTGAACCGATACCTTTTGTAACTAACTAAATGGAAGTGGAGAGCATTCTGTTAAGTGAAGTTATGCAAGAATGGAAAAACAAAGAGCACATGTACTCACTATTAAACTGGAACTAATTGATTAACATCCATGTGTACATTTGTTAGCAAAACTCAACAGAAAGTAAGCAGGCTGGAGGAGGCAAGAGGGAAGTTGTAAATTAAATTCACACCTAATAGGTATAATGTACACCGTCTAGGTGAGAGGCACACATAACTTTTACTCAAACTGTACAAAAGTAATTCATGTAACCAAAACATTTGTATCCCTGTAATATTCTGAAATAAAATAAATAAGAGGAAAAAGATTCATTTGCTTGCATAGAAAGAAAAAAATAAGTCAGTAAGAGCTCACCAAAACAAAGGACAAAAGGCATGGTAAAGTTTGGTTGAGTGCAAGTACATGGGTATAGCTGAAGGGAAATAAATGAATTAAGGGAAATAAATGTGGATCTAAATGTGGAGATCTAAAAAATGATAAAGTAGAATTATTAGAATTTAGTGACAAATGGGATTGACTGGTATGTGAAGGCAAGTATCTACTGTGATTTCATAGTTTCTGGCATAAAGAATATAGGGGAAAGAGAAACTTTCAGAGGTAGGAAGGAAAAGAAAAGGAGATTCATCTTAACACATGTTGAATCTGAGAGAAGTAGACTCACTTTTAGCACATCCCACATTTTGTGGGTCAATGAGCAGCACGAGTGTGTCTGTAATATATGTGCCTGGAGTGCAGCCTAGCCCAGCATACTACTGGCTGACTTCAACGGTGCTCTGAAGACATGTAGCTATGCTACAGAGGAACTGGATAGTGACCAGACTGTTCTGTGATAAGAACACAGATCACCTGCTCAGAGCTGAATTACTGTTATATAAATATTAACATAATATGACATAATATGTGCTTGCTAGTTGATAAAACTTAACCAGGCTTTGATACCTTGCCATTCAACCTGTGCTTGAGAAGCAAGGAAGAAGTAATTTACTACTGGAAAGATTAAAAAAAAAAAACAACTCCAAATTGGGACCCTCTGCATCTCTGAATTCCAATTTGTTTCCAAGCTGCATGTATTCTTTTCTGTCAAATAAATCACAATTGGCAGAGATCTCTGCACTGTGCTTGTCTTTTCACAGCACCTGGAACTGGTGCTGCAGACAAAGACAGTAAGGGGTAGATGGAAATTATGAGGACTAAAGGACAAACTTGCAGAAAACCAACATTTAAGCAGCACATGCAGGACTCAAATGAGAAAATCTGTGAGAAAATAAGTCATTAATAACATATTCTTAGTTTTTCACTTCTGCAGTTTTTCACTTCTTTCTCTCCCTTTGAGAGACATAAAGATAAAAATAAAGATAAAAGGAGACATAATGATAAAAATAAATTTGAGATTTATAGTGTGAATTTCCCTATAAAAACAAGACATAAACAAAAACTGACAAAAATAAGATAACCAAAAGATAAAAACAAAAGACATCAATATAAACACATGGATAACAAAATTGAACCTAAAGAAAAATTTTCAGAGGCAATCTGAAAAATTATGCTTATTCCCAAATCATGGTTTCCAAACAATTTCTACTAAAATAAGTTGGATATTAATCTATTCCCTAGATAAATCATAGTTTTAGCGATTCCTTTTTTCCTCAGGCAAAACAAGAATTATCATTTAATATCTGGAATGTAACGCTCGTTTTAATAAATATAGATGGTGATGTAACAAAATTCATACAAATAACTTTTCCAATTCTCTCAACACTTAGAGTAAAATAGTGCTCATGTTTACTCCTTAATAAAGTAATCCATACCTTTATGTTGGCTAGCATCTACATTGAAGTTCATTTGTCCTTCTAGATGATTCCCTCCATTATCATCTGAATGCCTAGCATGAGGATCATTATGAAGAATATTAGGCTGGTTGTTGCTCTGCTCTCCCAACAAAATACTGAATAGCTGAGAACATAAAAAAAATCCTATTGCTGATCCACAGAGGAAGGTTAAAAAATTCAGCCAAGATTTAGAGGCCATTTCCCGAAAGTGTATTTCTGTAAGAAAAAAATTAGCAGGATGTTATAAAATTATAACGTGATATACACACACAGAGTTAAAAAGTCTGACAATATCTAGTTTTAATCCAGTTAATTTCTTCAGTATAGGAGAATCTAGCATTTAACTTTTGATTACCTGTGGGTTGCCCCTCTATTTGCTGCTAAAAACAGTACAACATGGACAGTTCAATAAAACAGATGAGGAATTAGTGGGATAATTATTGTTGAAACAGGACCTGGGTAAATACATCAATATTTGCACACAAAAATCCTGTTCTCATCAAGAGCCTTTGTGGATCCAACCCTGTTTGCCATGTTCTTTTTCTTTGCTCTCAACTCTGAGTCCTGGAGTCTATCTTTTTTTCTCTTTTGGTAGCAATGGCCACCCTATTCTCCAATCCAGAGGTTAGAAAACTTTTCTATAAAGAAGTAGAAATAAAATATTTCAGGCTTTGTGGGCCACATGTGGACTCCGCTGCATCACCAACAACTTTTGAAATAACCTTAAAAAAATGTAAATGTCATTCTTAGCTTGGAGAAGGCTAGGATTAGCATAGTTTTGGGGCTCATGAACTGAAACTGGCCTGCCACCTGTTTTTGTAAGTTTTATGTATGTATTGAATACGGCTGCCTTTGCACTGTAATAGCAGAGCTGAGTAGTTACAATGAGGCAATATGTACTACAAAGCCCTGCCTGGCCCTTTATAAAAAAAGTTTGCTAATCCCTGCTCTAACATTCCCACTTCATCATAATGCTGGATTTAGGCACCCCCCTTTCCCTCCTTCACATTTCACTGTTATCCCACTAAATGGCAAGATATTGGATAGATTCTATTTTTCAACAGGATTAAACAAGATGTCTAGAACACAGTGGCTGCTCAACAGATGCCTGTTGAATTGTCCTATAAATAAACATACATGCCCTTTTGAAGGGTTTGCTGGTAATTACTAGATAGTAAAGTTATAAATTCTTATGAGAGTGCTTTTAAGTTTACAGTTTTCTATTTCTCGAGATAATTTTAAAAATGAGTTTGCTAAGCACCTACCATTTGCCAGGTGCTATCCACACATTATTTCATTTTTTGAATTCCACTATGTTCATTTGGCAGATGAGGCAAGAGAAAGTTTTTTTTTTTTTTTTTTTTGATAGAGACAGAGTCTCACTTTATAGCCCTCGGTAGAGTGCCGTGGAATCACACAGCTCACAGCAACCTCCAACTCCTGGGTGAGGCAAGAGAAAGTTTTAAAAGTTAACAGAGGCTGGGCATGGTAGCTCAAGCCTGTATCCCAGTACTTTGGGAGGCTAAGGTGGGAGGCCTGCTTGAGGCCAGGTGTTTAAGTTCAGTCTGGGTAACACTACTAAAAAAAAAAAAAAAAAAAAAAGTGGGTAGCACCTATGGCTCAAAGGAGTAGGGCGCCAGCACCATATACTGGAGGTGGTGGGTTCAAACCGGCCCCAGCCAAAAACTGCAAAAAAAAAAAAAAAAAAAAAAAATTGAGTTAACAGATAAAGGTAACTCATACAGGTTGACATAACACAGTGAAGATGTGCCACAATTTGAACACAGGTATTCCTGCTCAAAGTCCCTGCTCTCTATTACATTTCTCACACTCTTCACCCAGTTATCACTAATGGCACAGAACAAGGGCATGCAGAGTGAAAGAAGTCTGAGAGATTACGCTCCCAAATCAAAACAGTTTTGAAATATTTTGTAAAAACAAATGCACAAAGCAACAATCACCACTGCAACAATAACAAAAATAAAACAACTTCACATGATTATGTTTCCTGATTGGCTATGTTCTTTCTTTCTTTTTTTGTTGCAGTTGTCATTGTTGTTTTAGCTGGCTGGGGCTGGTTTGAACCTGCTAGCCTCGGTGTATATGTGGCTGACACCATAACCATGTGCTATAGGCGCTGAGCCTGGCTATGTTCTTTTAAACCAACCACCTGAATACCATCAGAAAAACTAAATGAATTGGTAAGGTATCAAGACAGTGAGAATTAGTAGGGTCAAGTCTGGAAGAAGGAATAAGAGAGAAGGACCTGATATCTGGCACAGCTCTATTCTTCTAACCAAGATAATTACTGATTGTGAAGAGAAAAGGAGAGAGGTAAGCAAAAATCAAAATTCAAAGTCTGCCTAGTTGGGGTTCCAGGTGGGAACCTCCCACCATAAAGTCTGTCAATGTCTAGAAACAAACAAACAAACAAACAAAAACAAAGTCTGCCTAGGAAAAAAGGTCCTGGAATATACCAGGCTTTTTATCAAGGACCCTGACAGGTTACTACAATTTAGGAATACAGGTGAAACAAAAATAGATCAACCTTTACCAGGGCTGAAGTCTAGGCTGAAATCATCTTAGCCACTGACTGGATACTTAAGATGATCTGCCTTAGCATAATAGAAAAAAATATTCTTCTAGAGCAGGGGTCCTCAAACTATGGCCTGTGGGCCACATGTGGCCCGCTGGGTGTTTCTGCTGCTGCTGCCTGTCCTGCTTAGCAGCTGACTCATTCCGGGCTGCAGCGTGCATGTGTGGAATGTGTGCCACACACTCTGACCCCCCTCCTTCTCTGTCTCTTGACTACTTTTCTCAGTCTCTCGGGTGTGATTAGAGGAGACACGAGCTTGCCTGTGCAGAGCCTGCTGCTGCCTGAGGACTGAGGTAAGAACAAGTTAGGATTTATGTTTTTGAAGTTAGGAGGTCTATTTTTTTTTTTTTTTTTTTTTTTTTGCAGTTAGTAGGGCCTTTTTTTTTTGCAGTTAAGGGGGGGCCTCTTTTTTCTGAAGTTAGGAGAGCCTTTTTTTTAAAGTTGGTTATTTGGTTGGGAGTGGTTTCAAGGGGGAGTTGCATCACAGTGATAATGCAAATAGTCACTGCTCGGTGCTAATGGAAACTGTCAGTGCTCAGAGGTAATGCAAATGATCAGTGCTCAGAGGTAATGCAAATAGTCAGTGCTCAGTGGTAATGATAATTTTAAGTGCTCAGTGTTAATGCAAATGGTCAGCGGTCAGTGTTTTTGCAAATCGCCAGCAGTCAGTGTTAATGCAAACAGTCAGTGCTCAGTGTTTTCACATGGGGGCCCCAGATAGCCGAGGAGTAGGAAACCCAATTTAATTGACAGCAAGTGCATTTATATCCTGATTGCTGTTCAGCTGTGTATGATGTCGTATGTTATGTGCTGTGTAAGCCCCAGTTCACACTGTTGCAATCTCTGAGCAGTGCGAGTTCAGCCATATGCTTGAATGGCTGAACTTGCATTAGATTTGGAAGAAAAAAGGCATATGTGCCTTCTTTTTTCCTGCAGTGGAATCTGATCGCATGGGTGAGAAGACCCATGCGATCAGATTCCTGTGCGAGTTCACAGATCGCTGTGCGGTTTGCACAGGGTAGTGTGAACTGGAAAGGTGGTGGAGGAACCAGCTCTGTAATCGTGCCAGTTCTCTCACTGCACCAGTGTGAGCCTGAGGTAAAAGTGGACCTACACCAATATGAGCACTGGTGAGGCTGCATTGATGGGCACTGATCAGATTGCATTGATGGGCAGTGCAGTCTATATGTCTCTGTGTGGGCAAAGTTATTGCTGGTATATTGTTTTTGTAGTGATATCTATCTATCTAATCTATCTATCTATCTATCTATCTATCTATCTATCTATCTATCTATCTATCTATCTATCTATCTATCTATCTATCTAATCTATCTATCTATCTATCTATCTATCTATCTATCTATCTATCTATCTATCTATCTATCTAATCTATCTAATCTATCTATCTATCTATCTATCTATCTATCTATCTATCTATCTATCTATCTTACGAATAGCAATTTGGAATCCCTAGGAAACAATGATATCAAGAAAGAGAAAAACTGAGTGGGAGTGTAGGATATTCAAAGAACAGTGGACTTATGATTACTTTTTCGTGTAGTACAAGGAAAGAGCTGTGTGTTTAATATGCCAGAATATAGTGTCTGTGTTCAAAGAATACAATTTGCGTCAATATTATCAAACTCAACATAAAAATGAATATGATCGTTTGGTTGGAGAAGTGAGAAAAGATAAAATATTAAAACTGAAAAATACATTGACAACTCAGCAAAATACTTTTGTGAAGCAGAAGAAGCTAAATATTTCATCACTGCGAGCAAGTTTCCAAGCTGCCAAGCTTATAATAGCGTGCACGGGCAGACCATTCGTGGAGGTAGAATTTGTTAAAGAATGCCTTCTTACTGTTGCCAAAGAGATGTGTCCAGAGAAGGCCGATTTATTTAGTACAGTGAGTCTTTGAGGACCTATAATTACACGAAGGATTGAAGAAATGGGAGACAATTTGCATCACTATTTGCAAAACTCCTCAAAAAAACTTTCCTATTTTTCCTTGGCACTCGACGAAAGTAATGATGTTCGTGATTCGGCACAACTTCTAATTTTTATTCATGGGATGAATGACTATTTCGAAGTCACAGAAGAGCTTGCTGCACTGCAAAGCATAAAAGGAACAACTCCAGGAGAGGGTATCTATGAAAAGGTTTGCCAAATTGTGAATGATTTGGAGCTAGACGGGGCTAAACTAGCCAGTGTGACAACTGATGGTGTTCCTAGCATGGTGGGGTCTAAGAAAGAAGTAATTGCTCACATTAACCAAGAGATGGACAAACATAACCATTCTAATCTAATAGCCATACACTGCCTCATCCACCAACAAGGGCTGTGTAGTAAATAACTGAAGTGGGACTCTGTTATGAAAATTGTGGTGTCTTGTGTTAACTTCATTAGAGCTAATGCACTAAACCACAGACAATTTCAGGAATTTCTGTCTGAGCTAAACGTTGCCTATGAAAATGTTCTGTACCACACAGAAGTCCATTGGCTGAGTTGAGGGAGAGTTTTGAAACATTTCTATGACTTACTTCCACAGATTACAGCTTTTCTGCTTTCAAAAAGCAAAGAAGTACCAGAGCTCAATGATGCAGAATGGAAATGGCACCTTGCCTTTCTGACAGATGTAACAGAGCTACTCAAAGGTTTCAATGTGCAACTTCAAGGAAAGGGGAGGTGCATCTGTGATATGCAATCACATGTGAAAGCACTTGAAGTAAAATTAGGCCTCCTCATCAAACAAGTGAAGGAGGAAAATTTCTGCCATCTCCCCACAACTCAAAATCTGTTAGCAGAAAAACCACTGGTTCATTCCAAAACAAAACATGTGTGGATTCACTGGAAAAGTTGCAAAAGGAGTTCCAAATTAGACTTAAAGAGCTTCATCTCTGTGAACAGGACATACAGCTTTTTCTATTGACATTGAAAATGTGGATATGATTTACCAAATGGAACTGGCTAAACTGCAGAATTGTGACTCTCTGAAAGGTACATTCAAGTCAAGCAGCCTTCCTAATTTCTATGCATCTCTCCCCTCTGAGACATATCCTAACTTAGGAACCATGCACTCAAAATGGCAACCATCTTTGGCACTACTTATGTCTGTGAACAGACTTTTTCCAGAATGAAACATCTGAAATCTCCAACCAGATCTAGACTAACTGATGCACACTTGCATCACTTGTTATGACTAGCAGTGACAAATATGGAACTCAACATTGACCATCTCATTAGCCAAAAGCAGGCCCATAGTTCCCATTGAAATACTGGTAAGTTTGTTGATTTAACTTTACTTATTCTTCATTTTAAATATTGTATTTGTTCCCGTTTTGTTTTTTTTTTCCTTTAAAATAAGGTATGTGCAGTGTGCACAGGAATTTGTTCATAGTTGTTTCTTTTAAACTATAGTCCAGCCCTCCAACAGTCTGAGGGACAGTGAACTGGTCCCCTGTTTAAAAAGTTTGAGGACCCCTGTTCTAGAGAAACATAAAATCACAAAGAACCTCAAATTATTACTAGAATTTCTGTATAATATTACACAATGTCCAACACAATAAACAACAACCAAGCATCAAAACAAAAATGTGATGACAGAGAAAAAAGTAGACACTAGAAACATAGCTGTAGGAGATGGAGGTAACAGATTTTCCTTCACTACCTTTGAAATAACTACTCCTGAGATGGTTGAGCAATGAAATGACAAGCTTTTTAAACATAGGCACAAAACAGAAATAGCTGAAGAAATAAACTAAAAGCTAGGTCAAAAGAAAATATGCAGAATCAAGTATAGAAAGCAAAAATAAAGGAAAATAAAGAATTGAGCAAAAAGGCAGGAGTGGTGGCTAACACCTATAATCTCAGCACTCTGGGAGGTCAATGTGGGTAGACTGCCTGAGCTCAGGAGTTCCAGACCAGCCTGAGTAAGAGCAAGACCCTGTCTCTAAAAAATAGCTGCATGTTTATGGCAGGCACCTGTAGTCCCTGCTACCTGGGAGCCTGAGGCAAGAGAATCATTTGAGCCCAAGAGTTTGAGGTTGCTGTGAGCTATGATGCCATAGCACTCTACTCTGGGTGACAGAGTGAAACTCTGTCTAAAAAAAAAAATTAAGCAACATAAATGTTAAGAAATAGAGTGATGGGGTCTAATATAAGCATTAATTGGAACCTTTGAAGGAATAGACACATAATTGAGGAGAAGCAGTATTTGAGGAAATGACTGAATATTTTCCCAAACCGAATGATTACCAATCCACAGATTCAAGAGGTTCTACAAACCCCAAGAAAAATTAAAAAAAGAAAAGATATTTGTCTGCTACAGTCAAACTGCTGAAAACCAAGGACAGGGAAAAAAAAAAAAAACTTAAAGGAAGTAGTAAGACTGAAAGCTGACTTCTTCCTGGAAATAACAGAATAAAGACTGTAGTACAACAATATTTTTAAACTGCTGCAAGAAAAGAACAGCCAACCTAGCATTCTATACATGAAAATCGGGAAAAGATTTTCAGGAAAACAAAAATCAAAGCAAATCAATCACTACTGGGCCTGCTGTAAAATAAATACTAAAAGGAGTTCTTCAGGGGGAAGGAGAAGAATTTCAGATAAAAATTCAGAAATACAGAAAACAAGAAAGAGTCATAGAAAGGGCAAATGTGCAAATAAATCCAAATAAATATGGGCCAAATAAAAAGTTTTAAAAGTCTCACAAGATAACTGGTATTACTATTATCATTAAAACAAATGACTAATTACTAGCATAAAGGGTATGGGGGAGGTGCATGGAGTTTAAGTGTTCTAAAATTATTTCACTGTCCAGAGTGGCAAAAATACTAATTAACATTAGACTTTAAAACAAAATATGTAAGCTCCAGTTTAATCATTAAAAACAAAACAAAAATATAGTAAAAAAATGTATAATTAAAACTAATAGAAAAAGGTGAAATGATGAGATACTTAACCAAAAACAAGGCAAGGTTAAAAAAAGAGAGAAAGGAATATAGATGGGATAAAAAGAAAAAAATAATAGTAAGGTGATTAATTTAAAACCAAATAGATCAAAAATTACATTAAATGTAAATAGGCTAAAAAACACCAATTAAAATTAAACATTACCAGCCTGATTAGAGGGGGAAAAGAAACAAGATGTTGCTTACAAGACACACATAAAATATACTTATAAAGATGAAAACAAAAGAATAAAGAAAGATACCTTGTATAAGATGTAAAATAGGGTGGGTGGAGTGGGTGGGGGAAGCTAGTATGTTAACATGTTAAGAGTAAAATTACTGGTTACATGGTTTATTTTCTTTGTGATACTCATTAAGCTCTAAATTTGTGATTTACACACTGCTGTATTAACATTGCAATAAAAAGTATGTATCAGAAACCTCCTCATGTAACCTCTCTGTCCCCTTTAATACATACTTAACATATTCATATTTAATATAAAAATATTTATTCCAAAATCTACAAGTCAAATTTGCATACCATGAAAACATACATGCTTATGCTACATTACATATCTTGTATTTTGAGTCTTATCCTGAATACTAATTTCAGGCAGTAGTTTGGATGATTGTAAGAGGAGGTAGAGAGGTAAAGGAAAGGCATAGGGTGAAGAAAACTGCTCAATACCTGAAATGTAAATTACCCATCCAAAACTATCAGACAATTGTTCATGCCTATTCCTGTATCTTACCTGTACCTTTTAGTTCAAAAAAGTAAGTCTTCATGGATAAAGTAGTAACCTAGGTTCCAGTTAACAACCCCTCTATAATCCAAGGAAAAGCAGAAACAAGCTTAGTACATCTTTCTGCTGTTTTCCCTGGTAGGGGGGGGTCTCAACAACCCCCATCCCTCTTCTGCCATTCATATTGGCCTTCAGTGAAATCGTCAAAAGATGCAATCAAAAGTATCCCTCCTGTCTTAAGTGAATGTTTTCAAATTCTAAAAATCTCAACTATTTGACGCTCAGTTCACTAGACCTGATTCTAACCAAAATTTGTGATCTGAGATTTTATTCAAACAGCCAAAGGGAATCGACTATTTGAATATCTGTTTGATATTAAGTCCTCCCTTTAAACACTATACGTGATTGAGACTGACAGAAGAGGTGTGTGATGTGAAAGCATCATGAATTAACAACATGAAGCCAAGAGAAGTAAATGAAAGATGTCATAACTCCTAATATCTTATGATAAAGTTATACTTGAAGAATAAGACTGTAGCAATGAACCTGAAGGAAGGCTTTTAAGGTAACATTAGCAGAAATCTAAGATTTCTGACCCGTCATCTAGTAGGCATACCGCGAGCAACTCACCACATGTCTAGTTATCCACTGACACTACACTTTACAGCACAATAGTCTTAATTTTCCATTCCTTTTTGTCCTAGTTGTGATTTTTATCACATTAATGCTAGATATAACCACTTCACTGTTGCAAAAAGGTACTAATACAATTTTCTATTGCTGCAGAGTCTACCCACTCCCAGTATCGAAAGACAAGGTAAGTCACATGGCTTTTGATACGTGAAAGGCAGAAAGCACTGTAACTGAGAAAAGAAGGACTGCAGGGCCAGAGAAAATTTCTATTTCCATCATCACAGTGGATATGAAGTAGAAAAAGTGCCAATCCACCTCCAGTAACCATGAATTCCAATCATTTTCCAAGGAGATACTGAGCTTCTAAACAAGCCTATTTTATTCTATATCACACAGGAGCTATTGTTTTAGAAAGCTAGTGATGTATTTATAGAAAGGCTTTTCCTACCTGAGAAGACATGTTTTTTAGCAAGGCATCCATCTTAGAGCAATTGGAAGGGAAATTGACTTCTTGGTATTACATAAGACTTTTTTAATTTAAAACTATTTTGTGAAGCTGTTTGATGTCTGTCATATTCTGCTATTTCTAGAGTATTATCTGTCAGCATGAACTAGTTCCTCTTTGTTGCTTGTAATACATCCCCTTCCAATTTCAAGGAATCCTGCCCATTTTTTTCCATCTCCTAGGATAAAACAGCCATCTGCGGGAGTAGAATGCACCCCAAAGCCAACTCAGAATTTTAGCAAAACCCATATTTACCTTTTCAGATTCTTAACAAGTGTGTTGAGGCAGAACTGACTGGAATAAGATATAGTTTAACCATAGAGCCACGGTGCACGTTATAGAGGCCTAAATATACAGAGGATGCCAAAAAAAAAAAAAAAAAAATGCATACAAGGCCAGGTGTGGTGGCTCATGCCTGTAAACCTAGCACTCTGGGAGGCCGAGGCAGGTAGATTGCCTGAGCTCATTAGTTCAAGAGCAGCCTGAGCAAGAGGGAGACCCCATCTAAAAAACAGCTGGGTGTTGTAGTAGGCATCTGTAGTCTCAAGTACATGGAAGGCTGAAGCAAGAGGATTGTATGAGCCCAAGAGTGTGAGGTTGCTGTGAACTATGATGTCACAGCAACTGTACCCAGGATGACAAAGTGAAACAGTCTCAAAAAAATAAAAAATAAAATAAAATCCACATAGACAGAAACAACTGAAGCCCTCCCAGCAACACCAATAAGCTGAGCAAATTGAAACTTGCACAGATGAATAAGAAAGGACTATGTCAACTATGTTTCTTGGAAGTGAAATCATGGACCATAACAGTTTGTCTCAAAACTTTCACAGTGACCCATATGTAAGATAACAAATGCTGTCAGTATATATTCAGTATTACAATTTTAATACAATTTTGCCTTTCTTAAAATGTGCAATTTTTTTGGCACCCTCTATAGGTTCATTTAGATTGGGTGGGAGAAGTTATTTATGCCAAGTACTTCAAAATCAGATGCACAATCAGAATCACTTGAAGAGAATCTTAAAAATACAGATTTCTAGGCTCAACAATTAAGATCTCAGATGTAAAAAAACTGCTAGGATAATTAAAATTGTTATTTATTTTTAAAAGGACAGTTTTGTGTTGTTTATGATTTAAAAAATCTAAAGCGAAAGAGAAATGTATGAAGGAAGAAGGAATCACCCCAAATCCCTCTGCCCAGAAACAAACATCATTAACATCTGGTGTATCATTACAGATCTAGCTCTATGAAAAACACAAGTAGGAGAAGTGATTGTAACTAACATTTGAGCCCCATACTAAGAGCTTTATGTAAATTATCTGTAAACCATAAACCAGTGTTGGGCGTCTAGTGAACCCTAACCTGGGACAACCTGGGACAATGGCCAGCAAGGGAGATTGCGCTGAGGAAAGGATGAAACTTACACCAAATTTAGTGCAGAAGCCAGAAACCTGTAATGGCATACACTGTTTCAGTGCCTGGTGGCAGCATGAAAACAATGTAGCCCCAGTCTTGTTTACCAGAGTCTTTTTATGGGGAATATAAGGCAGTATAGGAGCAAGAATGCATTATAATCAGTAGTTACCAGTGAAGGTTAAAATGAGGGAGGGGAGATTACAGCCCTCAGAAGGTTGGGTAAAGTGTAGGCAAGGACATAGGGTGATGGAACATCTGAAGAGGCCAGATAATGGTGCGATGAGAAGAGAACAGAACAGGGGAGAACAAGTCTCATTTCTTCAGACATCTCATCTTCTCTAGCCTGAGCTACTAGCTGATGGTTTCAGCTCAGCAGCACTGCTGATTTCCCCATGCAGGGATATCATGTAGACATTCCTCTGACTGGGTATCTTCAGACTCCTTTCTTCTCAATTAGGAGTACAGGGGTGGCCCGTCTTTGGGCTTTACCCTGGCTTTTGAAGGGCCCATGGGGTCTCAGCCTATCTATTCCCACTAACTAGGGACTATTATTCCCACTTTACAGATGAACTCTGAAGGATTAGCAACCTTCCCAGAGTCACACTAGCAGTCTGAATCAAGAATTTAGACTCTTAACCACTTTGTTATATGTCCTCCTCCATTTTCTGTTGTTTATAATAGAATACCTGAAACTGGGTAATTAAAAGAGAAAATACATTTACTTCTCAGAGCTAATGAAGTTTGGAAAGTCCAAGGTCGAGGGGGACACATCTGGTGAGAACCATCTTGTTGGTGAAGACTCTTTAAAAAGTCCCAAGCAGCACAGAGTATTACATGGTGAGGGGGCTAAGCACGCTAATGTGCTAGGTACAGGTTTTTCTCTCTCATGATAAAGGAACCAGTTCCCCTCCCATGATAACTCATTAGTGAGTTAATCCATTAACCTACTAATTCACCAAGGGATTAATCACAGCAGCACCCTCACAACCCAATTATCTCTTAAAGGTGTCATCTCTCACTATTGTCAGATTGGGCATTAAATTTCAACGTGACTTTTGGAGGAGATAAATATTCAAACCATAGCACTACAGTTTTACAGAACTGGGATTATATCAGTCATGCTATTTTAAGGATTTAACATATAAATTACATTCATTTGAATTTGCAGAAAAAAAGAATAAAATGAATCTAAAGGATCTGTTCAACATCACCTAGACACTTACATGACCACTTCTCCTCTAAATGATGCCGCTAAAGATTAAGAAGACTATGAAAAACATAAAGCAGTTGGAGGTCCGTCCTTTAAATATATATTTAAAATTTAGGTAGTACCTATTGATATGTTGCTGTGAGAAATGTGGAAATCAGTACTTATGCACACACACGTTTTTATATATACACCCACCACATACTCTTATGTATATAAACACACACTCCTGCTAAATAACTGGATTTTTTAAACTCTAACCCCATAACAGATTAACAATTATTATGATCTATTTTTGTTTGGAACAAGTTAACCTAGTTTATTTACATTATATAAATTATAAACTATAATTCCAAGACTTCTTAATCTTGGATACGTTACCCATTAAACTGGATTCTATGCTCACCAATTGCTCTTTTGTCCACAGTTCCTCGAAATTTGAATTCTTCATTAATGTCATTTTTATTGGCTGGATTTCAGTATGTAGTTTTAGTAATAGTAGTAATTGATGCTGTATCTAAAATTTCAGCAGGCTTGAGAATGTCTGCTATTGTCTTTGTATATGAAGCACCAACTTGACCAGGTACAAACTTTCTTCTCTTTAGAACTTTTTAAATATTCTTAGTCTTCTCACATGGGTGCCAGAGAAGTCTGAGGATGAATCTTTTATCCTTGTAGATGGATGCTCCTCTTCTCTTACACTTGTTCAATAATACTCTCATCACCAAAATTTTAATGCTAGGAGAGTGTGTTTTCATCCAGTTTTTCTGGATTTCAGAAAACCACTGGAATTTACATTTATTGCGGTATAAAGTACCAATTTTATTACTTTGTATTACATTTTCCCAAGATTAGAATTTAGTACTTATAATTTTGTTCTGAATTATATTAATTTGCTATATTTACTTATTCCAAAATATATTTCCCTGTTCAAACCACATTAAAATAACTTTTGATATACCCTTATTTTTTCTGAAAATACTTCCCTTTTAAAATTGGCACAAATCTGATACAGTGATATATCTTATAAATGTTTGTAAATACAGTACCTATGAAGTACCATGTTAGAAACTTTTATGTGTTTTCTCTGATCCTCACAGCAACCTGAAAACTTGACAGCAGTAGTCTCATGTTACAGAAGAGACTAAATATCAATATTAAGTTGACCCAAATCACATAGCCAACATGGTCAACTGGGATTCTAACCCATATTTCATTTATCACAAAGTTTCTTACTATACCACTCTTTCATCTATATCGATCTATTAATTTTCCATACCCTGTTCCTTTCTAAAATTATCTTTAGATGGAACATTTTAAAAATGGTAGTAGATTCAGCAAGAATCCATTTTTGCTCTATTTATAAATCTTGAAGTGAAAAAACAATACTGAAAAGTCTACACTCTATGAATTATAAAAATGCTAATATTTGCTGAAAGATTAGAACTGATTTCAAACTAAATGTTCATGCCTCTTCTCATTATAGCAATCTTGTTATTATTAAAAATTCAAATATTCATTTATATAAATCCTTAAACAGGGTAAACACTGCTAAAGATTTAATTTATACTGTTATCAACACAATTTTTAACTAAACACAAAAACTATTAAATAGAATAAAATTTTACTTGCAATAAATCCTCAATTACAGTTTTCCTCTAATTTTAGGGAATATTTGTATTAATTTGTGTTTCTTTCCAGTTCCAAGGGTTAAAGAAGGTTAAGCTGCCAGGCTGAGATATATGTGTAAGTTTTAGAGTCAAAAGCCATTTACAACTACTTGGCACTATGCTATATACCAGGAAAAGCTGCCACCTCCCCCACCCCAAAACCAAAAAACCTTTTCCTGCTGTCATAGAATTTACAGTCTTATTAATTATACAAGCAAGTAAAAATAGCAAACGAGGAGCTTAAAAACAACACGGGTACACGGGTACACAGCTAAAGTAATACTAAGAAAACTTATAGCACTAATTGCTTGACATTAAAAAAAGTAAAAATCTCAAATCAAGTATTTAAGCTCCCACCTCAAGAATCAAGAAAGAGAGCAAAATAAACTCAAAGAGAGCAAAATAAACTCAAAGCAAGAAGGGATAAAATAAGAGCAGAAATCATATTCTGGAGCATATGCTTCTTAGTAAAGTATCCCAAGAATGGAAGAAAAAGTATCCAATGTACTCAGCCCTACTATGAAACTAATTTATGGCTTTCACATGAAAGCTATAACCCAGTTATAACCTAAGAATAGGGGGAAGGGGGAAAGGGAGTGGAGGGAGGGGGGAGATGGGCAGAGGGAGAGTGATTGGTGGGATCACACCTGTGCTGCATCTTACAAGGGTACATGTGAAACTTAGTAAATGTGGAATGTAAATGTCTTAGCACAATAACTAAGAAAATGCCAGGAAGGCTATGTTAACCAATGTGATGAAAATGTGTCAAACGGTCTATGAAACTAGTGTATGGTGCCCCGTGATCACATTAATGTACACAGCTATGATTTAATAAAAAAAAACAAAGAGCAGAAATCAATAAAATTTAAAACAGAAGAACAATAGAGAGAAATAATGAAACAAAAAGATGGTTCTATATAAGATCAGTAAGACGAAAGAGCCTCTAGAAAGACTGACAAAGACAAAAAGAATAAAGGCACAAATTCCTAATAAAATAAATTCAGGAGGTATTGCCACTGACCCTGCAGACTTCAAAAGGACGAGGGAATACTACAAACAACTCGACACATAGAAATTTGACAGATTAAGGAGGCAGAGCAAGATGGCAGCAGAGTAACAGCTTCCTTGCATCTGGGCACCATGAGTCTGGGGAGATAGGACTCCAGGCATCTCTGGCTGGTGGGATCTGCCTATCATCACCCCTGAGAGGATACAGGGAGTCAGCGAGAGACTTCTGGACCCCAAGAGGAGGACTAAAACAGTGGAAAACCGGCAAGTGGTTGCGTGTGTTCAATCCGTCTAAACCCGCCCGCAACTGTAAGTTCAGTAGCAGCGAGACTGCAAACGAGAAAGGCATTACCTGTGAACTGTTTTGGTGTCTTTGGACTTGGCACTCAGCTGAACTGCCTTGGGGAGAGCCTGAGTGGGAGTGCGGAGAACTTTGGCCTTTGTCTAGGGCCCCAGTCTGAGCCGCTGAGCCAGACGGAGCTAATAGTGTTTGGCTATGGGTGACAGGCAGCCATTGTGAGAGATCTGCCCCGGCAAGCTCCGCCCTCAGGGTCGCAGAACTGGAATTGGGTGGGAGCTGGTAACCCAGCGACCAAGTAGCCTAAGGGCAGGGTCTGAGCCGCCCTGCAGCCCTAACCCTCGGGGGCAGAGGGAGACCAATTTTGGCACACAGGGTAAGTGGATAGCCACTTCAGCAGTGATTCCAGCAACAAGCACTTCCCTGGGAAAGCTTCTGCTCAGCAAGTGAAACAGTTCAAAGTGCCTTTTAAGTGGGTTGAAGAGAGATTTAGGGTGTCTACCTGCTGGGGTTTGAGAAACTAGCAGCCTCCAGTTGTATCAGAACTGTGATTAACATCTCATACCCCAGAAGACCACGTGTTGCCCAGACAATATTCAATAACTTATACATACTGCTTTGTTTTGGGTTGTGTGTGTGTTTTTTTTTTTTTTTTTTTTTGGTTTGGTTGTTTTTTTTGTTTATTTTGATGTTGTTGATTGTTGTTTTGTTTTTTAAGTTCAACCTTTTCCATACAGATCCTTTTTCTTTCTCAATTTTTCTAGTTTAATTATAATTTCCCATTGCTGCCTATTTCAATAATTAGAACTTCATTTTTGTTAGTGTTTCTACCGCTATTATTTGTTTTTTCCAGCCAATTTTATCCCGTAAAATTTTCTGTTTGCTTGTTTTGGATTTATAGCATTTTTGTCTTTCCTCTCTACTTGGTGGAGGTGGGGTACTGTGTCTGATCAGGTTAGCAAAGAGCTGCAGAACTCAAGGGAACCACCCAACTGGGCACCCCCAGAAGGTGGTTTTTTTTTTTTAAGGTTGTATCAAAGTACCCTACTGTACACCTATATTGCTCTGTCTCCCTCTTTCTGTGCCTCCCTTCTTTTTGTCAATATTCCTTTTACCCACCCCCTCTCCTTTCTCTATTTTTCTTTTTTTTTTCTTATCACTCGCTCCTCCTTTCTTTCATCCCTTTTTTGCTCTTAAACCTTCTCACCCTGCTGGTCCTGTAACCCTTAGTCCACAGGCATGAGATCTTAAAGAGCAAGAGG
Source organism: Nycticebus coucang (assembly GCF_027406575.1). NCBI lineage: Eukaryota > Metazoa > Chordata > Mammalia > Primates > Lorisidae > Nycticebus > Nycticebus coucang. The sequence continues at coordinate 53,151,358 of NC_069790.1, forward strand.
AGGTGAAAGGAAAAGTAGGGCAAGGAAACAGATAAAAGAAATCACTCATGAGGAAGAATCAGCAGAAAACTCCAGGCAACATGAAGAACCAGTCTAGAACAACCCTGCCAAGGGACCATGAGGTAGCTACTGCAGAGGATTCCACCTATACAGAAATGTTAGGAATGACAGAAAGGGAATTTAGAATACACATGTTGAAAACAATGAAAGAAATGATGGAAACAGTGAAGGAAACTGCTAATAAAGTGGAAAATAACCAAAAGGAAATTCAAAAACAGAATCAAATGAGAGATGAACGATATGAAGAATATAAAAACGATATAGCAGAGCTGAAGGAAATGAAACAGTCAATCAGGGAACTTAAAGATGCAATGGAAAGTATCAGCAACAGGTTAGACCATGCAGAAGAAAGAATTTCAGAGGTAGAAGACAAAGTTTTTGAGATAACTCAGATAGTAAAAGAGGCAGAAAAGAAGAGAGAGAAAGCAGAACGTTCACTGTCAGAATTATGGGACTTTATGAAGCGTTCCAACATACGAGTTATAGGACTTCCAGAAGGGGAAGAAGAATACCCCAGAGGAATGGAAGCCATACTAGAGAATATTATAAAAGAAAATTTCCCAAATATCACCAAAGATTCTGACACACTGCTTTCAGAGGGCTATCGGACCCCAGGTCGCCTCAACTCTAACCGAGCTTCTCCAAGACACATTGTGATGAACCTGTCCAAAGTCAAGACAAAAGAAAAGATTCTGCAAGCTGCCAGGAGTAAGCGCCAGTTGACCTATAGGGGCAAATCCATCAGAGTGACCGCAGACTTCTCTAATGAAACTTTCCAAGCAAGAAGACAATGGTCATCTACCTTTAATCTACTTAAACAGAACAATTTCCAGCCCAGAATTCTGTACCCTGCTAAGCTAAGCTTCAAAATTGACGGAGAAATCAAATCATTTACGGATATACAAACATTGAGGAAATTTGCCACAACAACACCAGCTCTACAGGAAATACTTCAAACTGTTCTGCACACTGACCACCACACTGGATCAGCAGCAAAGTAAGAACTCAGAAATTAAAGGACAGAACCTAACCTCCACACTGATGCAAAAGATAAAACTAAGCAACGGACTCTCACAAAATAAGACTAATAGAATACTACCACACTTATCAATTATTTCAATAAATGTTAATGGCTTGAATTCCCCACTGAAGAGACATAGATTGGTTGACTGGATTAAAAAACACAAGACATCCATCTGCTGTCTGCAAGAAACACACCTGGCTTCAAAAGACAAATTAAAGCTCCGAGTCAAGGGTTGGAAGACAATTTTTCAGGCAAATGGAATTCAGAGGAAAAGAGGAGTTGCAATCTTATTTTCAGATACATGTGGATTTAAAGCAACTAAAGTCAAAAAAGACAAAGATGGTCACTTTATATTGGTTAAGGGAAAAATACAACAAGAAGATATTTTAATTCTAAATATCTATGCACCCAATTTAAATGCTCCCAGATTCTTGAAGCAGACCTTACTCAGTCTGAGCAATATGATATCTGATAATACCATAATAACAGGGGACCTTACCACTCCTCTTACAGAGCTGGAGAGATCCTCTAAATAGAAATTAAACAAGGATATAAGAGATTTAAATGAGACCCCAGAACAACTATGCTTGATAGACGCATATAGAACACTCCATCCCAAAAATAAAGAATATACATTCTTCTCATCACCCCATGGAACATTCTCCAAAATTGATCATATCCTGGGACACAAAACAAATATCAACAGAATCAAAAGAATTGAAATTTTACCTTGTATCTTCTCAGACCATAAGGCACTAAAGGTGGAACTCAACTCTTAACAAAAATGCTCGACCCCACCCAAAGGCATGGAAATTAAACAATCTTCTGTTGAATAACAGATGGGTGCAGGAAGAAATAAAACAGGAAATCATTAACTTCCTTGAGCATAACAACAATGAAGACACAAGCTACCAAAACCTGTGGGATACTGCAAAAGCAGTTTTGAGAGGAAAATTCATCGCTTTAGATGCCTACATTCGAAAAACAGAAAGAGAGCACATCAACAGTCTCACAAGAGATCTTATGGAATTGGAAAAAGAAGAACAATCTAAGCCTAAACTCAGTAGAAGAAAAGAAATATCCAAAATCAAATCAGAGATCAATGAAATTGAAAACAAAAGAATCATTCAGAAAATTAATGAAACAAGGAGTTGGTTTTTTGAAAAAATAAATAAAATAGATAAACCATTGGCCAGACTAACGAGGAATAGAAAAGTAAAATCTCTAGTAACCTCAATCAGAAATGATAAAGGGGAAATAACAACTGATCCCACAGAGATTCAAGAGATCATCTCTGAATACTACCAGAAACTCTATGCCCAGAAATTTGACAATGTGAAAGAAATGGATCAATATTTGGAATCACACCCTCTCCCTAGACTCAGCCAGGAAGAAATAGAGCTCCTGAACAGACCAATTTCAAGCACTGAGATCAAAGAAACAATAAAAAATCTTCCAACCAAAAAATGCCCTGGTCCAGATGGCTTCACTCCAGAATTCTACCAAACCTTCAAGGAAGAGCTTATTCCTGTACTGCAGAAATTATTCCAAAAAACTGAGGAAGAAGGAATCTTCCCCAACACATTGTATGAAGCAAACATCACCCTGATACCAAAACCAGGAAAAGACCCAAACAAAAAGGAGAATTTCAGACCAATCTCACTCATGAATATAGATGCAAAAATTCTCAACAAAATCCTAGCCAATAGATTACAGCTTATCATCAAAAAAGTCATTCATCACGATCAAGTAGGCTTCATCCCAGGGATGCAAGGCTGGTTTAACATACGCAAGTCCATAAACGTTATCCACCATATTAACAGAGGCAAAAATAAAGATCACATGATCCTCTCAATAGATGCAGAAAAAGCATTTGATAAAATCCAGCATCCTTTTCTAATTAGAACACTGAAGAGTATAGGCATAGGTGGCACATTTCTAAAACTGATTGAAGCTATCTATGACAAATCCACAGCCAATATTTTACTGAATGGAGTAAAACTGAAAGCTTTTCCTCTTAGAACTGGAACCAGACAAGGTTGTCCTCTGTCACCTTTACTATTCAACGTAGTGCTGGAAGTTCTAGCTAATACAATTACGCAAGACAAGGAAATCAAGGGAATCCAAATGGGAGCAGAGGTCAAACTCTCCCTCTTTGCTGACGACATGATCTTATACTTAGAGAACCCCAAAGACTCAACCACAAGACTCCCAGAAGTCATCAAAAAATACAGTAATGTTTCAGGATATAAAATCAATGTCCACAAGTCAGTAGCCTTTGTATACACCAATAACAGTCAAGATGAGATGGTAATTAAGGACACAAGTCCCTTCACCATAGTTTCAAAGAAAATGAAATAACTAGGAGTATACCTAACGAAGGAGGTCAAGGACCTCTATAAAGAAAACTATGAAATCCTCAGAAAGGAAATAGCAGAGGATATTAACAAATGGAAGACATACCATGCTCATGGATGGGAAGAATCAACATTGTTAAAATGTCTATACGTCCCAAAGCAATCTACCTATTCAATGCCATTCCTATCAAAATACCAACATCGTACTTTCAAAATTTGGAAAAAATGATTCTGCATTTTGTATGGAACCGGAAAAAACCCTGTATAGCTAAGGCAGTTCTCTGTAACAAAAATAAAGCTGGGGGCATCAGCACACCAGATTTTAGTCTGTACTACAAAGCCATAGTGCTCAAGACAGCATGGTACTGGCACAAAAACAGAGACATAGACACTTGGAATCGAATTGAAAACCAAGAAATGAAACTAACATTTTACAACCACCTAATCTTTGATAAACCAAACAAGAACATACCTTGGGGGAAAGACTCCCTATTCAATAAATGGTGTTGGGAGAACTGGATGTCTACATGTAAAAGACTGAAACTGGACCCACACCTTTCCCCACTCACAAAAATTGATTCAAGATGGATAAACGACTTAAATTTAAGGCATGAAACAATAAAAATCCTCTAAGAAAGCATAGGAAAAAGACTGGAAGATATTGGCCTGGGGAAAGACTGCATGAAGAAGACTGCCATGGCAATTGCAACAACAACAAAAATAAACAAATGGGACTTCATTAAACTGAAAAGCTTCTGTACAGCTAAGGAGACAATAACCAAAACGAAGAGACAACCTACACAATGGGAAAGGATATTTGCATATTTTCAATCAGACAAAAGCTTGATAACTAGGATCTATAGAGAACTCAAATTAATCCACATGAAAAAAGCCAACAATCCCTTATATCAATGGGCAAGAGACAGGAATAGAACTTTCTCTAAAGACGACAGACGAATGGCTAACAAACACATGAAAAAATGTTCATCATCTCTATATATTAATGAAATGCAAATCAAAACCACCCTGAGATATCATCTAACCCCAGTGAGAATGGCCCACATCACAAAATCTCAAAACTGCAGATGCTGACGTGGATGTGGAGAGAAGGGAACACTTTTACACTGCTGGTGGGACTGCAAACTAGTACAACCTTTCTGGAAGGAAGTATGGAGAAACCTCAAAGCACTCAAGCTAGACATCCCATTTGATTCTGCAATCCCATTACTGGGCATCTACCCAGAAGGAAAGAAATCCTTTTATCATAAGGACACTTGTACTAGACTGTTTATTGCAGCTCAATTTACAATCGCCAAAATGTGGAAACAGACTAAGTGCCCACCAATCCAGGAATGGATTAACAAGCTGTGGTATATGTATACCATGGAATACTATTCAGCCATTAAAAAAAAATGGAGACTTTACATCCTTCGTATTAACCTGGATGGATATGGAATACATTATTCTTAGTAAAGCATCACAAGAATGGAGAAGCATGAATCCTATGTACTCAATTTTGATATGAGGACAATTAATGACAATTATGGTTATGGGGGGGAAACAGATAGAGGGAAGGAGGGAGGTGGGTGGGGCCTTGGTGTGTGTCACACTTTATGGGGGAAGACATGATTGCAAGAGGGACTTTACCTAACAATTGCAATCAGTGTAACCTGGCTTATTGTACTCTCAATGAATCCCCAACAATAAAAAAAAGAAAAAAAAAAAAAAGAAATTTGACAGATTAGATGAAATGTACCAATTCCTTATAAAGCACAAACTATCACAATTCACCCAATATAGAATAATTTGAATAGTCCTACAATTATTAAGGAAACTGAAACCATAATTTAAAAACTCCTTGGCCAGTGCAGTGGCTCATAACTACAACCTACAACTTTGGGAGGCTGAGGCAGGTGGAATGCCTGAGCTGAGGATTCTGACACCAGGCAGTGGGTGTTGTGGTAGGTGCCTGTAGTCCTAGTTACTTGGGAGGCTCAGGCAAGAGGATCACTGTCACCCAGGAGTTTGAGGTTGCTATGAGCTAGGATGATGCCATGGCACTCTACCCAGAGTGACAGAGAAAGACTCTGTCTGAAAAACAAAACAAAACAAAAAAAACTCCAAACTCCCCAAAAATCTCTAAGCCAAGAAAGTTTTACTGAAGAATTCTAACATATGTTTAAAAAATAATTTTTAAAAAAAGTTTTAACATCAGTTATATATAATCTCTTCTAAAAGTGGAAGAGAACAATTCCCAACTCATTTTATCATGTTTATAGTACCCTGATAACAAAATCAGAGAGACAGTACAAAAAGAAAACAATAAACCACTACCCCTTTTCATGAATACAAAAACAAAAATACTTAAAAGTACCAATTAGCATGTGAAGTACTAATACACAAAGTATTACCACATAGAATTCGGCAATATACAAAAAGAATTAAGAGCAACTGGGGTTTATTCTAAGGATGCAAGGCTGATTCGATATACAAAAATCAATAAATATTAGTCATCATATTAACAGCCAAAGGAAAAATCACAAGATTCTATGAAAGATGCATAGAAGGCACTTGACAAAATCCAATACTCAAACATGACAAAAAAACTCTCATAAAAACAAAAATAGAACGAACTTCAACCATGGATAAAGAGAAACCTAATAAAGAACATTTACCAAAATCTAACAACAAACACAATGATGAAAGACGGAATGCTTTCCTCCTTAGGAATAAGGGAAAGATGTCCGCTCTCACCACTCTTAATTGATGTAGTACTGTTAAGTTCTGAATAACATAATAAAAGAAAAATAAAAAAAGATGAAAGAAATAAAAAGGAAAACAGACTACAAGGGAAAAATAAAATTATCTCTAATTGTAGATTTGGAGATGATATGAATGTCTATGAAGATAATCTCAGTCTATGAAAAAATTCCTAGAATGACTTTTCATGGAGATAGACAAGATTATTCTAAAATTTATGTGTAAAGGCAGAAGAACTAGAATAGCTACAATAACTCTGAAAAATAAGAAAAAGGTACGAAGAATCAGTCTACTCATTCAAGATGTTATCAGCTACAGTAATCAAGATAGTATAGTATTGGTGGAGGGCTAGACGCATGGGTCAATGGAACAGAATAGAAAACTTATAAATGGAACCACATAAATACTCTAACCTGATTTTTAACAAAGATATAAAAGCAAATGAAAGGAAGAGAGAGCCTTTTCAGTAAATGAAGCTGAACATTCTTGGGCAAAAACAGTTATATGCCTTGGACAAAAACTAACTCAAAATGCATCATAGACTTAAATGTTAAAACATGCAAGTACAAAACTTTAAGAAAAAAAATAAAACTCTTTGCTATCTAGAACTAGGAATATAGTTCTTAGACTTAATACTAAAAGCGCAATTCATAAAAGGGGAAAACTGGTAAATTAGACGTTAGTCAAATTAAAAACTTTTGCTGTGTGAAAAATGCTATTAAAAAGGTTGAAAAAACTATAGATTGGAAGAAAATGTTTGCAAATTACATGTCTTAGTCTTTTTTTTCTGCTGCTATCACAGGATACTAAAGACTGGTAATTTAGGAAGAGTAGAAGTTTATTTGGATCACAGTTTTGAAGACTGGGACATCCATGAACATGGCACTGGCCTCTAGTGAGGGTCATCCCATGGTGGAAGATACCACATGGCAAGAAAGTATGCATGAGACAGAGAGAAAATAGAGGCCAAACTTATCTTTTTATCGAGAGTCCACTCTTATATGTAGTAGCAGCATTAATCCATTCACAAAGGCAAAGCCCTCATGATTTAATTTAAAGCCCTGTTAAGTGCCCTATTTCTTCATACTGTTATAATGACAATTAAATTTCAGCATGAGTTTTGGAGGATACAGTCAAACCACAAAATCATATATCTGAAAAAGAATTCGCATTGGAATATATGAAGAACTCTCAAAATTCAAAAGCAAAAATCAAAACAAAACTTAACTAACCAACACCAAAATGGGCAAAAGACATTTGACCAAAGACCTATAAATGATATATGAAAGATGGACAAAAACAAAAAATAGTGACACTACCAAATGATGGTGAGGATGTGGAGAAAATAAATTACTATATGTTCCCAGAGAAAATGTAAAATGGTATTTAATTACTATGGATCAAAGGTAACCATGAGAAAAATATGTTCTAACTCATTAAACAAATTCAACTTATTATCAAAGTGAACAAACTATTCAACCCGACAACGTGGAAAACATCAAACAAACAAACAAAAAATATATGTATATATATTTTTTGAGACAGAGTGTCACTATTTTGCCCTTTGGTAGAGTGCCATGGCGTCACAGCTCACAGCAACCTCAAACTCTTGGGCTTAAGTGATTCTCTTGTCTCCGCCTCCCAAGTACCTGGGACTACAGGCACTTGCTACAATGCTTGACTATTTTTTGTTGCAGTTGTCATTGTTGTTTAGCTGGCCTGGGCCAGATTCGAACCCACCACCTTTGGTGTATGTGGCTGGTGCTGTAACCACTGTGCTATGGGTGCTGACACAATATCAAACAAATTTGAATGATACGCTCCCCATCTGGTGAAGCTCCCCCACTCCCATAGACACCTGCCTTTCTATATCTTTAGAAAATCACAGAAAAGGTCAAGACAAATCCCTACATGCAGCTACCCAAGGTTCCAGTTGGTTACCTGTTGGGAAGCTAAATGGTTAGACAGAAACTATCAACCAGAAGCAAAATACCTTAGTTTGAAACTTAAAGGAAAGATCCAATGGTTAAAAAAACCTATGTGTGGGAAGTGGTTAAAAGATACCACCCACACATTTCATTTTTTTTTCCTTTTAGATAAAAATCTTGTTTTCAAAGTTAACATTTTCTTCCTTTTTTTTTTTTTTTATTAAATCATAGCTGTGTACATTACTGCAATCATGGGGTACCATACACTGATTTTATATACCATTTGACATATTTTCTTTTCTTTTCTTTTTTTTTTTTTGTAGAGACAGAGTCTCACTTTATTGCCATGGGTAGAGTGCTGTGACATCACAGCTCACTGCAACCTCCAATTCCAAGGCTTAGGCAGTTCTCTTGCCTCAGCCTCCCAAGTAGCTGGGACTACAGGTGCCTGCCACAACACCTGGCTATTTTGTTGTTGCAGTTTTGGCCAGGGCTGGGTTTGAACCTGCCACCCTCAGTATATGGGGCTGTCACCCTACTCACTGAGCCACAGGTGCCGCTGCCACTTGACATATTTTTATCACACTGGTTAAAATAGCCTTCCTGGCATTTTCTTATTGTGTTAAGACATTTATATTCTACATTTAGTAAGTTTCACATGTACCCTTGAAAGATGCAACGTAGGTCTGATCCCACCAATCACCCCCTCCGCCCATCCTCCCTCCTCTTCTCTCCTTCTCCTCCCCCTTCCCCATATTCTTAAGTTATAACTGCGTTACAGCTTTCATATGAAAGCCATAAATAGGTTCACAGTAGGGCTTAGTACATTGAATACTTTTTCTTCCATTCTTGAGATACTTTACTAAGAAGAATATGTTCCAACTCCATCCATGTAAACATGAAAGAGGTAAAGTCTCCATCTTTCTTTAAGGTGGCATAATACTCCATGGTGTACATATACCACAATCTATTAATTCATTCGTGGATCAATGGGCACTTGGGCTTCCTCCATGACTTAGCAATTATGAATTGGGCTGCAATAAACATTCTGGTACAAATATCTTTGTTATAATGTGACTTTTGGTCTTCTGATAGAGGAATTGTAGGATTAAATGGCAGGTCTATTTTTAAATCTCTAAGTGTTCTCCAAACATCTTTCCAAAAGGAACTTAGGAATTTGCATTCCCACCAGCAGTGTAGAAGTGTTCCATTTTCTCCATATCCACACCAACATCTCTGGTCCTGGGATTTTGTGATATAGGCTAATCTTACTGGAGTTAGACAATATCTCTAAGTAGTTTTGATCTGCATTTCTCTGATGACTAAGGATTATGAGCATTTTTTCATATGTCTGTAGGCCATGTGCCTATCTTATTCAGAGAGGTTTCTCTTCAAGTCCCTTGCCCACCCTCAGATGGGATCACTTGTTCTTTTCTTGCTAATACGTTTGAGTTCTCTGTGGATTCTGGTTATTAAACCTTTGTCAGAGACATAACCTGCAAATATCTTCTCCCATTCTGAGGGCTGTCTGCTTGCTTTACTTACTGTGTTTTTGGCTGTGGAGAAGACTTTTTAGTTTCATCGGGTCCCAGTAGTGTATTTTTGATGCTGCTTCAATTGCCTGGGGGATCCTCCTCATAAAATATTCGCCCAGGCCGATTACTTCAAGTGTTTTCCCTGTACATTCTTCTAGTATTTTTGTAGTTTCATGTCTTAAGTTTAAATCTTTAATCCAGTGAGAATCTATCTTAGTTAATGGTGAAAGGTGTGGGTCCAGTTTCAGTCTTCTACAGGACACCAGCCAGTTCACCAAGCACCATTTGTTAAATAGGGAATCTTTTCCCCACTGAATGTTTTCGATTGGCTTGTCAAAGGTCAAAAAAACGGTAAGTAGCTGGCATCTCTTGGTTCTCAATTCTGTTCCATACATCTACCTCTGTTTTTGTGCAAGTACTACGCTGTTTTGATCACTATCGATTTATAGTATAGTCTGAGGTCTGGTAGAGTGATTCCTCCTGCTTTGTTTTAATTTCTGAGTAATATCTTGGCTATTCGAGATTTTTTTCTGATTCCATATAAAACGAAGTATTATTTTTTCAAGATCTTTAAAGTATGACAGTGGAGCTTTAATAGGGATTGCATTAAAATTGTATATTCCTTTGGGTAGTATGGACATTTTAACAGTGTTGATTCTTCGCAGCCATGAGCATGGTATGTTTTTCCATTTGTTAACATTTTCAGCTATTTCTTTTCTTAGAGTTTCATCATTCTCCTTATAGAGATCTTTCATGCCCTTTGTTAGATAAACTTCCCAAATATTTCATCTTCTTTGGCACTACTGTGAACGGAATAGAGTCCTTGACTGTTTTTTCAGCTTGACTATTGTTCGTATATATAAATGCTACCGATTTATGAATGTTGATTTTGTAATCTGAGACGCTGATGTATTCTTGATCACTTCCAAGAGTTTTGTAGTAGAATCCCTGGGTTTTCCAGATATACAATCATATCATCTGTGAAGAGTCAAAGTTCGATCTCTTCTGACCCTATATGGATACCCTTGATCACCTTTTCCTCCCTAATTGTGATGGCTAAAACTACCATTACAATGTTAAAGAGCAGTGGAGACAATGGGCAACCTTGCCTGTTTCCTGATTGGCGTGGAAATGATTTCAATTTAACTCCATTCAATACGATATTTTCTGTGGGTTTGCTGTGGATGGCCTCTATCAGTTTAAGAAATGTCCCTTCTATACCAATTTTCTTAAGTGTTCTGATCATGAAGGGATGCTGGATAGTATCAAAAGCTTTTTCTGCATCAACTGAGAGAATCATATGGTCTTTGTTTTTTAATTTGTTTATGTGCTGAATTATATTTATAGATTTACATATATTGAACCAGCCTTGAGACCCTAGGTTAAAAACAACTTGGTCATGATGTATAATTTGTTTGATGTGGGGCTGAATTCTGTTTGTTAGGATCCTGTTGAATATTTTTGCATCTATATTCATTAGTGATATTGGGCTATAATTTTCTTTTCTTGTTGGGTCTTTTCCTGGTTTGGGGATCAGGGTGATGTTAGCTTCATAGAATGTGTTTGGTAGTATTGCTTCTTTTTCTTTATTTTGGAAAAGGCTGAGTTATATAGGTACTAGTTCCTCTTTAAAGCTTTGGTAGAATTCTGACGTGAAGCCATCTGGTCCCGGGGCTTTTCTTCTTAGGGAGATTTTGTATGGTTGATGCTATTTTGGAACTTGATATAGGGCTGTTCAACATTTCCACTTGATTCTGACTAAGTCTTGGGGGAGGGGGGACATGCTTCCAAGTATTCGTCAATTTCCTTTAGATTGTCATATTTCTGAGAATAAAATTTCTTGAAATATTCATTAAGGATTTTTTGAATTTCTGAGGAGTCCGTTTTTATTTCATCTTTGTCATTTCTGATTGATGAAATTAGAGATTCTACTCTTTTTTTCCTTGTTAGGTTAGCCAAAGTTTTATCTATTTTATTGACCTTTTGAAAACCTAACTTTTTGATTTATTGATATGTTGTATAACCCCCTTTTTTATTCAATTTCATTTCCTTTTGTATTCAACTTAATTCTGCTCTAATTTTGGTTATTTCTTTTCTTCTACTGGGTTTGGAGTTGGAATGTTCTTCCTTTTCCAGTTGCTTGAGATGTCCCATTAAGTTGTTAACTTTCTCTTTCCGTTTTCTAGAGGAAGGCTTGCAGTGCAATAAATTTCCCTCTTAGGACTACCTTTGAGGTATCCCAGAGGTTGATAATTCGTGTCTTCATTATCCCTTTGTTCCAAAAATTTTGCAATTTCCTTTTTAATCTCATCTATGACCCAGCTTTCATTCAGCATAAGGTTATTTAACTTCCATATATTTGTATGGGTATGCAGATTCCTGTTGTTACTGAGTTCAACATTTATTCCATGGTGGTCCGAGAAGATGCAAGGAATAATTTCTATTACTTTAAATTTACTGAGGTTAGACTTGTGACCAAAGATGTGATTGATTTTGGAGTATGTTCCATGGGCTGATGAGAAGAACATGTACTTAGTTTTGTTGGGATGAAATGTTCTCTAAATGTCTTTTAAATCCAAATGTTGGATGGTTAGGTTTAAATGTAAAATTTCTTTGCTCAGCTTCTTTTGGAGGATCTATCCAACATTGCCAAAGAAGACTTAAAATCTCTGACTATTACGGAGCTGGAGGAAATCAAGTTGCTCATGTCTGTTAGGGTTTCTCTTATAAATTAAGGTGCATTTTGGTTGGGTGCGTAAATATCAATAATTGAAATCTCATCATATTGAGTATTAGCCTTAACAAATATGAAGTGACCATTCTTATCCTTCCTTACTTGTGTTTGTTGAAAGCCTATTGTATCTGGAAATAGAATTGCAACACCTGCGTTTTCCTGATTTCCATTTGCCAGAAATTGGACAACCATCCTTTCACCCTGCGTCTATATTTATCTTTTAAGGTAAGATGAGATTCTTGTATGCAGCAAATATCTGGCTTGAGTTTTTGTATCCAGTCAGCCAACCTGTGCCTCTATAGAGGATAGTTTAAGCCATTCACATTAATGAAGAATTTGATAAGCCTGGTAAAATTTTGGGTATCGAGTTTTTCGAAAGACCAGTGGACATTTTGTTGGTGTGAATACCAATGCTGCAGAAGGACAGCCTTGCAGCCTTCAGGGTAAGCTCATTCCTGCAACGTTAAGAAATGAGGGCAAGAAATAGACTATACAGCATGGGATGGCGTGTAGCAAAGTTCTTCATTCAGGGGTCTGATTTTATACACTTCTAGTCATGTACATCTTAATCTATCAACTGTTAGTTTCACCATTATCTCATTTTACCTATCCAAAATTAACTTGTAAGGAAATATCCTGTTACACATCAATACAATCACTTCTGCAGTAAACATCCTTTTCTAGACACTGACAAATCTCTTGGGCAGGTATCTAAATAAAGATCACAAAGAAGAAAGCAGCCACAGGGGAACAGAGTTAATGGAAGAGAATGTTCAAGCATTCACTCAGTTTATTCAGCATGAAGTAACGACTGTGTCTCTCCTCAGGGAAGAGTACCTACAGACCTCTGACAATATGTTTTTAACAAATGTCAACCCTCTGGTCCGTATCTCTGAGGAAGGGCGACATGCCCTTTGGCCTCAGGCTTAACGGGGTGCACAACTTCAAAGAATTGGCTTGTAAAATTTTAACTCCAGGCAAGTTAACTCTGCGCGTTAATATGAATTTTCTCCTTCATATTAACTTTGGTAAAGTTAATTATGATATGCCGAGGGGATGTCTTAGTCGGGTTGAGTTGTGCTGGGGTTCTGAAACTGTCTGCTAAACGAATTTCAGAATCTCTTGGCATGTCTGGAAAATTCTCTTTCATAATTTCATTGAAAAGAGCCTCTGAGCCACTTCATCACGTTCAGGGATTCCTGTGAGGTGAATATTAGCCTTCTTTGAATTATCCCAGAGCTCTCTAAGAGAATGATCCATTTTTGCTCTCCATTTCTCTTCCTCTTTGAGAGTTTGGGAGCGTTCTAAAGCTTTGTCTTCAATGTCAGAAATCCTTTCTTTTGTTTGCCCCACTCTGTTACTGAGGGATTCTACTTTATTTTTCAGATCTTTGAGGGCTGCAAATTCTTGCTTCAATATGTCAAAATCTTTGGTGATTTTGTCTTTAAATTCGTTGAATTCTTGAGACAACTTTTGAATTGTTCCTCGAATTTCTAATTCCAACTTTTCCTCCTTTCTATTACTCTAGCTGCAATCCAAATTCTGAATTCGATTTCTGACATCTCGGCTACCTCTTTATGAATGGGATCTTCAGTTACGTCTGCCGTATCTTTCCTTCCGGGGGTTGATCTACTCTGGTTATTCATGTTACCAGAGTTTTGCCGCTGATTCCTCCCCATGATTATTTTACACTGTTGGGTCTGGGGCTCTAGGAGTAGTGATTAACCAGCCCTTTGCCCAAAAGCTGGGACTGGTGTCTGTGCCTTTTTCCCTGGAGCTCTGCCAAGGACCCGTACAGTGCTACGGTCTGAGAAACTGGGGACCTGCTTGGTATGGTGAGGCTAAGTGGTTTTGTCTTGTTTTCAGCTGGTCTCTGTCCGACCCTAGTGAATCAGTTACTCTGGGTTGAAGTCTCAGCTGTGGAGAAATACCAGCTATTAAGTCACCCTGCCCCCGACAGGCAACAATTGGAAAAGTTAAATTGAACCTTACTACAACCACATACCCTGGGTACCACTTGGATACTCCTCGGGCGATTGGCCCAGTTCAAGAGGTCAAAATCAATTGTCTCAATTAGCACCTGTCTAAGGTGGGAAGAGTTTAAAACGTCTTTGGCAACTAGATCACAGGGGTCTGCTGACAGCTCAAATATGACTTGCTGTGGTGCTCCGTGAGGTCAGGAGGGCCCACCCAGAAAATAGATTAGTCCGAGAAGGTTGATGCCTCCATCCCCACCTTGCACCTCTGTCACATCCCGTCACTGATAACCACGCAGGGCTGTGACCCAGTTGCCTCCAATAAGCAGATACTCCAGGGGTTTGCACCTGCCTGAATCACAGGGAGAGCTATGTGTCCTCAGCCAGGCTGCTGCTCTCTGCCACTATCCCGCAGGGGAAGATGAGGCCTGACATCCTCGGGTGCTTAATGGAGGCTGGGGCTGTTCACTCAGTTCTAGCCCCACCCCTGATTGATGTTACTGACAGAACAGAACAACTTTGTGGAATTTGTTTCTGTCCTGGCTAAATTCTCCTGCAGAAGAGAAGCTGTTTTCAGTTCACAGAACCTGCGCCTCAGGTTCTGTCTCTGCTGCTGCCCCATCTTGGCTGTAGTTTATATTCGCAGCACGGGTAGCTATCAGTTCTGGCCTCCCGCCCTCCTTTGTCTGGGCTAATGATCCTGAGGGCTGGGTGGGTCTTAGGCTCAGTAAAGCGGTTCTCTGGGTCAGCCTTGCCCTGGGAATCTGCCGGCTCTGTGTGTGCGTTTTGTAGTCCCTGCGCTCCACCAAGGCTGGTACCGCCTCAGGCATACCCTTTCCTCACGGGGCCTGCGTTTCTGTCCCAGATCTTTTCTGCCAGTGGCTGCCACTGAAGAAGATGCCCGGCCTCCTCTGGTTGCCCAGAGAGATAGGAGCTGTGACTCCAGAATATCCAGGGGTGAGCCCTATTGTTGCCAAAAATGGCTGCTGATTTGTGCCTCGGGGCACCGCCGCTGTGTGGTTCCCTCTCAGCCAACCGTCCTCTCCTCACTCCCGTGCCGCAGAATCAGCACTGATGAGTAGCAGTCTATGCCCTGCCCACACCTCTTGAGAAAATATCCAAGAATCTGGACTCCTGGGGGACAGGCTTACAGACCTCAGAGTGAGAGTGGAGGGGAGTACTGGGAGCTCAGAATTGCAGGTACAGAATATACACAGTTTTGTGCAGTTTTATGCCTGGCAGGAGAGTGCCATGGCACCCTAGTAGGGGAAGAAGGTCCAGTTTTTAGAGGGTCTCTCCCGTTGGATATAATGGGAAGAGTTTTGAGTTCTGTTTGTTTATGGGGTACTCCGAGCCGTTCTCATGGGGGAGCGGACTCCCGTCTGCTTGATGATAGATTTTGTACCTTTTGTTTGTATCCTTGGGGTCGCAGCTCGCCTCAGCAGGTTTGCTGTGCATTCTTCAACTTTCTCTCTTGGTGCAGCTCTAATCCACCAGGTTACTTGCTAAATTTCTGTCCTTTAACTCTCCTTCTGGACTAGAGCCTCTGTGGAAAGCTGGCTTCATTCAGCCATCTTGCCTCTGTCCCCCACCCACCCACACACATTTCTTAAGCCAGACCAGCAAGAATTGATTCATTTAAAAATGAATAAAAATTCATGAAACCTTAATATCTTATAGTGGAAAAAAATGAATGTAGGATATGACACATAAGAGGGGTGAAAAACATAGTTCTTTATACTTACTACATAAAAAAAAGAAAAAATCATACTCTATATATAGAGCACTGCTTTGCACTCTTAGAAACTGAAGAGATTAAAGCAATTACAGAGATAAGAGTAGATATGAAAGACAGGCAATGGAGACACAACAAAGGAATAGCTTATATTCCAAAGCAAACAAAATAAAAAAACCGATGTTTCTGAGGGAGAAAACATATATTTACAGGCTTATATATCCAGCAAGTTACCATTCAAGAATCAGGATAACCAGAAAACATTTTAAAACATGCAAGGGCTCAGTACCCATATACTTTTGGTACACACTATCTACTTAAAGATATAATTCAGTCAGACATGAATCTAAATTTTTAAAACTCAACACACTCACAAACGGAGAAATCATACAATGAAAGGGTTGGTAAGAGACATGTAATCCTTTTAATGTAAAAACAACTGTACGGTAATTATGAAACAAAGCAGAAATATTAGCCTGGAAAGAAAACCTACATAGCATAAAATGATGAAAGTCCTACGCAAAAGCAGCTTATCTTGCCAACTGAACTGAAATAGTGGGAGTGGGATGGGTGAGAATGTATTTCTAATAAATATGTGTTCCAATTTCATAACATGAGTAACTCAGATTATAAAACTTTGATTATAAAAATCTTCAAACACACAAAAAATGTAACAAAAAACCTCCATACCCCATCACACAGATTAAATTAAAATAAAAAAGTGGCATATCTACTTCAGTTATTCTTTTCTCAATTGATTATAGTATTTTAATGCAAATCTAGAAAACAAAGTCATCTCATCCCTACACTCTTCTATATACCTCTCTGAAAATAAAGACATTTACTCACAAGCCATAGTACCTAACAAAATTAACAATAATTCTTTGGACCCATCTAATCCAAAGTCTATAATCGAATTTCCCCAACTATCTTCTGTAATCAAACTGCCTCAATTAGCTTACAAATGTATTTTCACAGTTGGTTTGTTCAAATTAGAATTCAAACTGTATACACACTCACAGACAAAATGAAAAAAATAAGACAATACTTCATATAACAAATAGCTATTAAACATGAAATCCAAGTGAAGCACAGATTTCTCTAAAAAAGCTAATGTGTGGCATTAGAAAACTTAGGGTTAAAAAACAACAATAAAGCTAATTTTATCTAAGCTGACTGAAAGATATATAACCTAAATTGACAAATAACCACAGAAGAAATAAAAGATGTCAAAAGGCCAGACTTCAAAAACATCAAGCCTTTTCCTGGACGAACTATTTTAATCTTTGAAAAACTAATTTTTTATGCTACACAAATCATTCTAGAAAACCAAACAGAACTTAACAATTCTGGCTCAGCGCCTGTAGCACAGTGGTACAGCACTGGCCACAATCACCAAGGGTGGTGGGTTTGAATCCCTCCTGGGCCAGCTAAACAATGACAACTGCAACAAAAAAATAGCTGGGCACTGTGGTGGGCACCTGTCGTCCCAGCTACTTGTGAGGCTGAGGCAAGAGAATTGCTTAAGCCCAAGAGTTTGAGGTTGCTGTGAGCTGTGACATCACAGCACTCTACAGAGGGTGACACAGTGAGACTCTGTCTCAAACAAACAAAAAAAACTTAACCAATTCTTCTTTTATATAAAAGTTTGATGTAATTATCTCACAAAATGAACTGCAAAACAGACAGCATAGAAAACCTCAGTCCAATGTCACTCCAAAATAATCACTGTCAAAGAGAATGCAGCACAAACATTAGTTAGTACCTATCTAAAGCAGAGTCCCCTGGGAGCAAGCGCTATCTATCTAAGATTAGATACTTGTGTGAAAGTAATTAGAAACTATTCTTTGGGAAAATACTTAGAGGTAAATAGGACAATAAAGGCAAGGAAGATAAGCAAGGGTAAGATACCAAGGAAGATCCCATGGAAGATAATTCTAGGTCATTTCTCAGAGTAGCTCCAGAGACAATGTAGTCACACCTCAGTCGCTGGGTTAAGGCTGTTCTTAGGAAACAAATTTCCCAAATACTTCACAGGATGTACACTGGCAAAGCAGGCTCTGCTTTGAGGGTGGCCCAACAACAACAAACTCCATGGACCAGATGCTGGGAATGAACGCACACCAAATACTGACAAAAATGAAAAGAAAACCAGTTCTACAATAATAGTTGCCATAATACATCACTCTTAATAATGAACAGAACCACACAAAAGAAGATAGAGGACTTAAATCAACACAATAAACAAACTAGATCTAACAGAAATATATAGAATGCTCTATCCAAAAATAACAGAATACGTATCTCTCTCAAGTACACATGGGACACTAACCAGGACAGCCCATATGTGAGGCCACAAATAAAGTCTCAATGAATTAAAAAAGATAGATAGTATATGAAGTATTTTCTCTAACCATAACACAATGAAGTTAGAAATCAATTACAGAATGAAAACTGAAAAATTCACACATCTGTGGAAATGAAACAACCAATGGACCAAAGATAAAGCATAAAAGTTAATTAGAAAATACTGAGCCAAATGACAAAAAAAATGCAATGAGAAAATTCTGAGACAAATGGCAACAAAAACACAATATATCAAAACTTACGGGACACAATGAAAGCAGTGCTAAGGGGAAAATTTATGGCTGCTACTTACTCTTACATTAAAACAGTGGTTCTCAACCTTCCTAATGCTGCGATCCTTTAATATAGTTCCTGTGTGTTGCAACCCACAGGTTGAGAACCGCTGTAATAAACAAAAAGAAAAACCTCAAATCAAGAACTTATCTTTATAACTTAAAGAACTAGAAAAAACAAACAAACCCAAAGCTACCAGAAAAAAGAAAATAGAGAGTAGAAAAGAGATAAACAAAACTGAAAATAGAAAACTAAGCCTTCTCAAACTTCTCCAAAAAAAGAAGAGAACACTTCCTCATTCATTCTGTGACGTCGGCAATACCAAAGCTAAGTAAACTATAAGAAAACTGCAAACCAACATCCATTATGGTGTAACAATTTTCAACAAAATACTTCCCCAAATGAATTTGGCAGCATATTAAAAAATTGTACACCAGGTCTAAGTGTAATTAAGTTCAAAAATAGTTCAACATATGAAAATCAGTCAAGGTAATACACCATTACCAGAATGAAGAAAAACATATCTACATACATACACACACAGTCATCTCAATTAATGCAGAAAAAGTATTTGACAAAATCCACCACTCCTTGAAGATACAAACACTCCACAAACTAGGAACAGAAGGAAACTACCTCAACACAATAAAAGCAGTATGTGAGAAAACTCACAGTGAATGTCCTACCCGGCAATGAAAGCTTTCCCTCTAAGATCAGCCCAATATCATTACTTCTCTTTGACATAGCACTGGCAATTTAGCTATGCTCATAGCCAGAGCAATTTAGCAAGAAAAAGAGAGAAAAGACATCCAAATTGGAAAGAAATGAAAGTACCCACTTGCAGATGATATGATCTTATATGTTGGAAACCCTAAAGATTACACATACACATACATAAAATTGTTGAAATAAATGTATCCTGTTTCTTGGCTGAATTTGCTGTCAACACACAAAACATCAGCAGAACTTTTGTACTTCTGTATGTTAATAAATAATTTGTATGTTAATAAATAATTTGAAAAAGAAAGTCCATTTATAATAGCATCAAAAAGATGATAACCAGATGGTAAAAGGCTTGTACAATAAAAACTACGAAACAGTGCTAAGAAAAAATTAAAGACATAAATGGAAAAACATTACAAGCTCATAGAATGGAAGACTAAATATCATTAAGATGTCAATACTACACAAAGTGGTCTACAAAGTCAATGCAATTCCTATTAAAATCCCTACAATGTCTTCTGCAGAAATACAAAAACCCATCCTTAAATTGAAATGGAATCTTCAGGGGCCCTGAATAGCTAAAACAATCTAAAAAGAGGAACAAAACTGGATGACTCACAACTCCTGAATTCAAAACTCATTACAAAGCTAAAGTATGCAAAAAAAATATGGTATTGGCATAAAGACAGACATAAGACCAAATAAATAGTTTACAAATAAACCTTTATGGTTTATTATCCTTGGTCAAATGATTTTTGGCAAGGGAGCCAAAACTACTCAGTGGGCAAAGGACAGTCTTTTTAACAATGGTGCTGGTAAAATAGGACATCCACATATGAAAAAAGGAAGTTGGGCCCTTATATAATACAAAATACAAAAATTAACTCCAACTGCTAAAAGTATAAAATACTGAAGAGAAAAAACGGAGCAAAAAAGCCTCGTGACATTAGATTTGGCAATGATTTCTTGGATATGATATCAAAGACAAAGTCAACAAAAGAAAAAAATAGGAAAATAGGATTTCATGAAAATTTAAAAAATTTGTTCATCAAAAGATACTTCTAAAAAGTAAAAAAGGCAAACCACAGAATGAGTAAAAATATTTGTAAATCATATACAATAAGGATTAGTATCCAAAATATACAGATAATTCCTAACACTCAACCAAAAAAACCAAAAAACCAAAAAAAAAAAAAACCCCCCAAAAAAACAAATTCAAAACTGAAAGACTGGAATAGACATTTTCCAAAGATGTACAGATGGTCAATAAAAACATGCAAAGATGCTCAACAGCACTAATTATTAGTGAAATACAAATCAAAACTACATCTCACTCTCATTAAGATGGACACCATCAAAAATCAGAAAGTGTTGGAAAGAAATGTGGAAAAATAGGAACTCTTGTACATCGTTGGTGAGAATGCAAAATGGTACAGCTGCTATAGAAAACAGTGTGGCAATTCCTCAAAAAATAAGTAGAACTGCCATATGATTCAACAGTTACACTTTTGAGCATATATCCCAAAGACTTGAAATCAGGTCTCAAGGAGACATTTGTACACCTACATCCATAGTAGCAGTAATTGCAATAGCTAAAATCTGTAATTAAACCAAGTGTCAACTGACAGATAAATGGACAAGCAAAATGTAGTATTACATACAATGGAACACCATTCAATCTTAAAAAGAAGAAAATTGACATGCTACAAAATACACAAATGTTGAAGACATTTTGCTACATGAAATAAGTCAATCATAAAAGGAAAAATAAGGTTTGATTCCATTTATGTGAGGTACTTAGCCAAAATCAGAGACAGAAAAAGAGAATTTCTGCCTCCAGGGTCTAGGAAAAGAATAGAGAACTACTATTTAAACAAGCATAAAATTTCAGTTTTAGAAGATGAAGTCCTCTGAAGACAGATGGTGGTAATGGTTCCACAATATACAAGTATTTAATACCATGGAACTTTGTCCCCCCAAATGATTAAGATGGTAAACTTTATGTATATTTTACCATTAAAAAAAAAAAAGTGATAAAGATGTTGATTTCCTCCAAATTAACCTGTATGTGTAATGTGATCCCAGCTAAAACATAGGACGATTTTAAAAAATTAGTAAAAAGTATCCTAAAAATTTGAAAAAATATGTAAACATAACTGGTAAAGGAACAGAAGTAGACTAAGCTTATCATACCCATTTTAAAATATAAGAAGATTTTTAAAAATTAAATAATGTGGCAAAAATTATCCTAAATTCTATTTGGAAAAATAAGGTGTATGTAATGGGAAGTTCTCGAAAAGAGAACTGGGAAGGGTAAGGCAATAAACCCAGCTTACTACGTATTATTTAAAATATATTACCTACAAAAAAGAGCTACATTAATTAAAACAATTTGATATTCAGATCAAAAAGACTGTGAGTCTGTTAAAAAATGCATTTGCGGCTGGGCGCCGTGGCTCATGCCTATAATACTTAGCAATCTGGGAGGCTGAGACGATGGATTGCTTGAGCTCATGAGTTCAAGACCAACCTGAGCAAAAGTAAGACCTCCCATCTCTATTAAAAAATGAAAAACTGAAGCAGCAGGATCACTTGAACTCAAGTTTGAGGTTGCTAGGAGCTATGACACCATTGCATTCTACCAAGGGTGACAGCTTGAGACTCTGTCTCAAAAAAAAAAATAAATAAATAAAATAAAAATGCATTTGTAAATACTGAAGACATGGTACTGACGAACATTTTCCTCTACAATCAGACTGTCAGAAACTATATTGTTTGAAACTTTATCAATGAGAATGGAACATCCCACTCGTACATGCATGATGGATCATTAAGAAGCAGAAGCAGCCTTAATTTACAACTTGGAACTTCAGATAAGGGGTTTCCAGACACAACATTCCACATTTATCTTAACTTCGGTCTCCAAGAAACCGAACCTTGAGTCTGCTTTTCAGCCTAGGCCTGATAGCAACCTCATGACATATGGTCTTGTGTTTTAATTTAGCAAATATTGTTGCATTTAGCTTTTGCCTATTGGACAAGAAGGAAAAAGGAGAGACCTGGCACTCTCATGCACCCCTAGACAAATCCCACTGCTGCCTTTCTTTGAACAGCTGTAGGTTGCAAAGTTAGGGAAGATACACTCTCGACAAGTTACCTACTCACGCTGCTCCAGCTGAGAGGGGCTCTGCCTCCCCTAGTAGCAGGTCAAAAGTGCAGCCACCACAGCCCACACCTATGCATTCCACTGATGGCCTAGGGACTACCCCTCCTCTGCCTGTCAGTCAGAGCCAGAGCCTAGACAGGTCCCATTCATCTAGTACTCAAGGACACTATTCAAGGGCCTGGAAACCGCCCAGCTCAGTCCACCACCATAGGAACCTGCTAACTGCTGCTGGGGTCTGAGGTTGGGCCAACTGAATCTCAGATACCACCACAGGTAACAATGATGCAACTGGCCTGTCCACCAACACCAGCAATGCCAGAGTTCCAATGAGTGCTCCACAACCACTAGTGCCATCACCCACATTATACCAGCTTCCCAAGGGCCTGAGAATCTGCTCACAAGCCTGGATCTAAGCAAGCCACCAGGAGACCCATGAATCGTCCTTCACCAACACTCCTGCCAGCATAACTCACACTGAGGCCTAACACCAGGCACAATTCAGCCCACTGCTGACACCACTGGGCCACCTAGCATTTTAGTCCCCAGCAAAACTTCCTTAAAGCCGCCACTAATAATTGTACCCTAAACTACCAAGAAAATTCCAAATATCACCAATACTACATACTGCTGAAAAAGTCATACACAGATCATTGTACTGCATGCACCCAAATTCAAAGCCAAACCACCTTACTCAAATTAACAATATATATAAATCTTCTGGGAAAAAAATCTACCTGAGGAAAGCAATTTCTAAAAATTGGAAGAGGCAGCTAGTACATCAGATGTGCAAATAACAACATAAGAGCACAGGAAAAATAAAGGCACAAGAAAACATGACAAAACCAAATGAATACAAAAATTTTCCTGTAATAGATTTCAATCAAAAAGAATGCACAGGGCGGCGCCTGTGGCTCAGTCGGTAAGGCACCGGCCCCATATACCGAGGGTGGCGGGTTCAAACCCGGCCCCGGCTGAACTGCAAACCAAAAAATAGCTGGGCGTTGTGGCAGGCGCCTGTAGTCCCAGCTACTCGGGAGGCTGAGGCAAGAGAATCGCTTCAGCCCAGGAGTTGGAGGTTGCTGTGAGCTGTGTGATACCATGGCACTCTACCGAGAGCGATAAAGTGAGACTCTGTCTCTACAAAAAAAAAAAAAAAAAAAGAATGCACAAAATCCTGGATCAAGAATTCAAAATACTCTCTGGGAAGCCAAGGTGGGTGGATTGCCCTGAGCTCATAGGTTTGAGACAAGCCTGAGAAGAGCAAGAATCCGTCTCTAAAAATAGCCAGGTGTTGTAGCGGGCACCTGTAGACTCAGCTATTTGGGAGACTGAGGCAATAAAATCGCTTAAGCCTAAGAGTTGGAAGTTACTCGGAGCTATTACGCCACGGCACTCTACCAAGGGTGACAAAGCAAGACTCTGTCTCAAAAAAATTAAAAATACTGATTTTAAATAAGTTGAATGAGATAAAAGAGAACTCTGAAAAACAACACAAAGAAATAAAAGAAACCTCAGTATAAAAATGATTTACCTGAAATACACATATTTTAAAAAATAAATTCTGAAACTGAAGAATTCACTGAAGGAAATACAAAATAATTTAAAAGCTTCAACAACAGACCAGATGAAGCAAAAGAAAGAATCACAGAGCTTAAAGACAGGGCTTCTGAAATAACCCAGTGAAACAAAAATAAAGAAGAATTTTCTATTTTTTTTCCCCAGGGCCAGGTTTGAACCCACCACCTCTGGTATATGGGACCGGTGCCCTACTCCTTTGAGCCACAGGCGCCACCCAGAATTTTCTATTTTTTAAATTTTGTTTTTATTTTATTTATTTTTGAGACAGTCTTTTGTTGCCCTTGGTAGAAAGCCATGGTGTCATACCTCACAGCAACTTCCAACCTTTGGGCTTCAGCGATTCTCTTGCCTCAGCCTCCCAAGTAGCTGGGACTACAGGTGCCCACCATAACGCCTGGCTACTTTTTAGAGATGAAATCTGGCTCTTACTCAGGCTGTTGTCAAACTTCTGAGGTCAAGCAATCCACCTGCCTCAGCCTCCCAAAGTGTTAGGATTACAGGTGTGAACTATCTCGCCAGGCCTTAAGAAAGAATTTTAAAAATAAGCAAAAGACCTTGTGGTGACATTTGGGACAACATAAAGCAACTGAATATGTAAATTACTGGTATCTCCAAAAGCAAAGAAAAGAGGATTGACAAAAGGATGAGACAAGAAAGGATTACAACATCTATTCAATTAAATAATAGATAAAAACTTCTCAAATCTAGGAAAATATTTAGACATTCAGAGACAAGAGGCTCAACTATCCCCAGACAAATACAATGAAAAAGAGCCTATTCCATGACACATCATAATCGCACTATCTAACGTCAAAGGGCAAATCCTAAGAATAGAAAGAGTATAGCACCTAGTCACCTGAAAAGGAAAACACATCAGACAAACAAATCAGTAGGCTTTTCAACAGAAACATTACATGCCAGATGAGAATGAGATGACAGATTTAAAGTGCTAAAAGAAAAATAATTGCCAGCCAAGGTTAGTATATTTCCCCAAATTAGCCTTCATGCCTGAAGGAGAAATAAAATCTTTCCCACACAAGCAAGGATTCAAATGGTACAATTTAAATCCACTAAACCACAACAAACTATGAAAGAAAAAGAACACAACAAAGAACATATAAAACAACAGAAAACAATTAACAATATGGCAGGAAAAAGATCTCACACAGCAATAATAACCAGAAATGTAAATGAACTATATTCTCCACTTAAATGATATAGAATGGCTGAATGGATTAAAAAACAAGATTCAACTATATGCTGTTTATGAAATAAATTCTCCTTACCAGTAAGACATATAAAGACTGAAGAAAAACTACATTCCATTCAAACAAAAACTAAAAGTGAGCAAGAATAACTAATTCATGTTAGGTTAAACAGACGAAGTCAAGAACAGTAAAAAAAGACAAAGAAGTTCACTATCTAAAGACAAAAGGATGGATCTATCAAGAACTATATATTCATTATATAAAAGTGCCCAACACTGGAGTACTCAGATTTTTTTCTTTTCTTTTTTTTATTATTAAATCATAGCTGTGTACATTAATGCAATCGTGGGGTACAATGTGATGGTTTTATATACAATTTGAAATATTTTCATCTAACTGGTTAACATAGCCTTCACAGTATTTTCTTATTGTGTTAAGACATTTATATTCTACATTTAGTAAATTTCACATGTACCCTTGTAAGATGCACGGTAGGTGTGGTCCCACCAATCACCCTTTCTCCAGCCATCCTCTGAGTACTCAGATTTATAAAGCAAATATTACTAGATTTAAACAAAGACAGACTGCAATATATTAATAGGGGAACTTCATACCCCACTCTTAGCATTAGACAGATCATCCACTCCCCCCAAAAAAAATTAACAAAGAAATATTAGATTTAACTGGGTATCAGAAAAAAATGGACCTAACAGACATATACAGAATATCCTATCGGACAACAACAGAGTATACATTATTTTCATCAGCACATGAACACACTCCAGAATAGACCATGTTAGGCCAGAAAACAAATCTTTACAAATTTTTTCAAAAATACTGAAATCATACCAAATATCCTCTCAGACCACCATGGAATAAAAGTGAAAAATTAACACCAAGAGCAACTCTGGAAACCATATAAATACATAAAAATTAATACACACCAGAATGAAGATTGGGTCAACAAAGAAATTAAGATGAAAATAAAAATATTTCTTGAAACAAATGAAAATGGAAACATAAAATATATGGAATATAGTGAAATATAGTGAAAATCTGTGGAATATAGTGAAAGCAGTGCTAAGAAGGAAATTTATAGCAATAAATGCCTATATAAAAAGGTAGAAATATTAACAATCTAACAATGCTTCTCAAAGAACTAGAAAACAAACCTAAAATTATCAGAAGAGGTAACAAAGACTACAGCAGAACTAAGTGAAATAGAGACTATAAAGAAATAGCCAAAAAGTAATAAACCAAATTAATAAACTGCTAGCTAGAATAAGAAGGAAGATCCAAATTAACAAAATCAGAAATGAAAAAAGAGACATTTATAATAGCTAACATCACAGAAATAAAAAAAAAGTCTTTAGAGACTATCACGAACTATATATAGGGCGGACATAAAGTTCGTGTGCAATTTAAAATAGTTTAACATGGTAAAATTGCACATGAATTTTATGTCCACCCTGTACATATGCTGTCAAATGAGAAAACCTAGAGAAACTGGATAAATTACTGGAAAATACAAGCTACAAAAACTAAATAAGGAAGAAATAGAAAAAGTCCCCCAACAAGAACAATGGAAAACCCAGGACTGGATGAATTCAGAGCTAAATTCTACCAACTGTGCTAAGAAGAACATCAATCCTTAGAGAAGGGAATTCTCCCTAAGTCATTTTATGAGGCCAGAGTCACCTTTATATCAAAACCAGACAAGGATACACCAAAAAAAGAAAACTACTCTGATAAACATCAACACAAAATCCTCAACAAAACACCAGCAAAGCAAATCCAACGGAACATCAAAAGGATAACACCTCATGATCAAATGGGATTTATACCAGGGATGCAGGATGGTTTGACACAGCAAATCAACGAACATGATATAGCATATCAACAAAATGAATGACAAAAACCATCTGATGATTCTCAATATATGCAGGAAAAGCATCTGATAAAACCCACTGTCCCTTCATGATAAAATCACTCCATAATCCAGAGAAAAAAACATACCTCAAAATAATAAAAGCCATATGTGATAAACTCACAGCTAACACCATACTGAATGAGGAAAACTTGGAAAGCCTTTCCTCTAAGACAGTGAGCAGTGTGGCATGAGAGGGTCGTAGGTGTGCTGCGAAAATTTTTAAAGATCATTAATTAAATTATTTTCATGAAGTTCAAAGCACAGTAAGCATTTTTTTAATTCTTTTTTTTTTTTTTGATCAACATAATTTAAGTGTACCATGGAAGTTTAACTATAGGTTCAAATGTGCCACAAGATAATTAACATGCAAAACTCAGTAGCCCTTCTATACACCAATAATGATGTAGGCTAAGAGAGAAATCAAAAAGGCAATCTCATTTTCAAAAGATAGAAAATAAAAGAAAATACCCAAGAACAAATTAACCAAGGAGATAAAATATTTCTATATGGAAAACTACAAAACACTTTAAAAAAAATTGAAGATGACACAGAAAAACATTCCATACTCATGGATCAGAAGAATTAATATCACTAAAATAAACATATTGCCCAAAGTAATGTACAGATTCCATGCTATCATTATTAAAATACCTATGGCATTCTTTACAGAATTAAAAGAAAATCCTAAAATCCAAAGAAACTAACTAAATAAACCAAACCTAAATAGCCAATGCAATCTTGAGCAAAGAACAAATCTTTAAGTATTATATTACCTGATTTCATAATATATTATAAGGCCTAGTGTCCCAAAGAGCATGCATGGTATTGGTATAGACGTATCAAAAGAGAATGCAGAACCCAGCAATAAACCCACAAATTTGCAGCCAATTCATCTTCAAGAAAGCCAACAAGGATTTACATTGGAGGTGCAGTGGCTGGTGGCTCACACCAGTAATCTTAGCACTCTGGAGGGCCAAGGAGAGTGAACTGCCTGAGCTCCAGAGTTTGAGATCAGCCTGAGCAAGAGTGAGACCCCATCTCTACTAAAAACAGAAAAATTAGCTGGACGTTGTGGTGGATGCCTATAGTCACAAGTACTCAGGAGGCTGAGGCAAGAAGATTGCCTGAGCTCAAGAGTTTGATGTTGCTGTGAGCTATGATAGCATGGCACTCTACCCAGGGCATCAGAGTCAGAATGCCTCAAAACCAACCAACCAACCACCAAAACCAGACAAAGACAAAAACTGATACTGGGGAAAGAACAGTCTTTTCAATAAATGGTATGGGAAAATTGGATAGCATCATGCAGAAGAATGAAATTAGACCCCTATCTCTCACCATAAGCAAAAATCAACCAAAATAGATTAAAGACTTAAATCTGAGACCCAAAGCTATAAAAATAACTAGAAGAAATTAGAGGGAAGACTCTCCTGAACAGTGTTCCAAGAAAAGAATTTCTAAGACCTCAAAAGCACAGGCAACAAAAACATACAAACAGCCAACAGGTTTATGACAAAATGCTCAGTATCTCTAATGATCAGAGAAACACAAATAAAAATCACAATGAGATATCATCTTATCATCATGGCTACTAAGAAAAAGATAAATAGCATATTTGGAAAGGAGGCAGAGAAAAGGGAATCCTTACACATTCTTGGTGGGAACACAGACTAGTACACCATTATGGAAAGCATGATGATGATTTCTCAGAGAACTAAAAACAGAATTACCATTCCATCCAACAATCCCACATTGCTTATCTACCCAAATGAATAGACATCAATATATCAAAGGGATATTAAAGCATTGTTCACAATAACCAAGATACAGATTCAATCTAAGTGTCCATCAAGAAATGAAAGGATAAAGAAAATGTTGTATATATGCACAATGGAACACCATTCATAAATTTAAAAAGATTAAAATCATGCCATTTGCAGCAACATGGATGGAACTAGAGGTCATTATCATATGTGAAATTAGCCAGGCACAAATGGATAAATGTAACACGTTCCCATGTATATGTAGCAGCTAAAAAACATGAACACATGGTAAAGAGTAGTGAAACAGACAAAGAAACAGTCAAAGGTGAGTGGAGTGAGGGAACAATAAAGAGAAGTGGGTACAAGGGTACAAACATATGGTAAGTAAAAGGAATAAATTCCAGGTTTGATAAAGATGACTGTCCTTAACAAAAACATATTGAACTCAGCTGAAGGACATTCTAATACCCCTGACTTGATCACTATGCATTACATACGCATAATGAAGTTTCTCATGTATGCCATAAATTTGCATAGATTCAAAAAGCAGTGAAAACACCAAAAGGCTGATGAGGATACAGGGAAACATGATCACTCGTATGTTGCTGTTAAGAATGAAAAATGGTACAGCAACTCTGAAAAACCTTTTGGCAATTTCTTTAAAAACTAAGCATGCAATTACCATATAACCCAGCAATGTACTCCCTGGCATTTAATCCAGAGAAATGATAATTTAGATTCACATAAAAACCTGTACACAAGTATTTGTAGCAGCTTTATTTGTAATGGCCCCAAACTGGAAATAGCCCAGATGTCCTTCAACAGGTGAATAGCTAATAGTAGAACATTTATACCCTGAAATATTACTAAGCAATAAAAAGAAAGGAGCCAATGAAGCTAGCAACAAGTTAGATGACTTTCTGGGGAATTGTTTTTAATGAAAAATGCCAATCCTAAAAAGTCACGTACTATATACATCTGTTGTCCGCAACCCCTGGGGTCCATGGCCTGTTAGCAACCAGGCACAAAACAGAAGGGGAGTGGCCATCAAATGAACAAGCTTCATCTGTATTGACAGCTGCTCCTATTGTTCACATCACTGCCTAAGCTCCACCTCCTGTCAGATCAGGGGCAGTATTGGATTCTTACAGCAGTGCAGACCCTACTGTAAACTGCACATGTGAAGCATCTAGTCAGGTGCTCCTTATGAGAATCTAATGCCTGATGATCTGAGGTGGAGCTGAAGCAGTGACACGGATGCTGGGGAGTTGCTGCAAATTCAGATTATCATTATCAGAGAGGTCTGACTGTACAGGGACCAGAGTAACTCAATAATTGCTTGCAGACTCATATAAAAACCCTATCAGTGAGTGGTAAGTGACAATTAAGCTGTATCTGGTGGCAGGCGTTACAGTGGCATGTGAGTTGATGTATTTCAATAGTACAGTTGCATCTGGTTGTACTATTCAGACTTTAAGTCAGAACCTGACACTTATTTCAATCTGTGTGTGGCCTGCCCATTATTTTATTAACCACTTGTATCCATGCCTCTTTCTTGCACTGGACACTTATCTCAGTCACAGTTTTGGTAAGCCCACAAGCTAACTCTAGCAAAAATGAGACAAAGCAAACACTGTTGGAGAGCTTCCTTGAAAGGGGGTGGGAGGGAAGACCCAGTCAACGATGAGGCAGCAGAAGACTCAAGGACTGCCAACAATGTGAAAGCTGCATTAAAAAAAAAAAATAGCAAGAATCCTAATTAAATTACAAATTCATTGCAACAGGTGATCTGCAATTCTCCAAGCCCACTTTGAATTTAGTATGTGGCAACCAGCTTATCCATGAAGCCATGACACCTTTAGAACTTCTTGGATACATGGAGACCAAGCCCTCTGCATTAGAAGACAAGCCTTTGGAATTTTTCAAAAGTAATAAAAAAAAATACACATAAACATGACAAACAGAAGCAATAATTGAAGGCCATCTTTCATTAAATGTGAACAAATGTGTCTGCACAAAGAGCATCTCCCTTACAGGCTAACCATGTTGCTAAAACTAAGCCCTTAACTAATGGTAAAGTCTTGATCCTGTCTGCTGCTAAGGATGTCTACAGGGAACTTATTGGGGAGGCTGCCATTCAAAAGGTGGCACATGTTCCTCTTTCAGCTAGCACCATAACTAGATAAACTGATGAAACAGAAGAGCGTATTAAGGCACGACTGTTAGAGAAGATGAATGAGCCACCCTGGTATGCTATCCAGGTTGACAAGTCTACCGATGCTGACAACAAGCAACAAGGCTTGTTTTTGTGCACTTTTGTTCTTGCTGCCAATCAACACCACAGCTGCAGAACTATTCAAGTCTTTGAATGAATACACATCAGAAAAACTGAACTGGTTATTTTGTGATGGTTATATGTATGGATAGAGTGGCTGCCATGACAGGTCAGCTTTCTGGTTGTCACAACTCCGGTGAAGGAGGTCGCTTCTGAATGTGAGTCAATGCATTGTGTCATCTATAAGAAATGCTGGCTAGAGAAAAACATGTCACCTGAACTAAACAATGTTTTGCA
Organism: Nycticebus coucang; assembly: GCF_027406575.1. Taxonomy (NCBI): domain Eukaryota; kingdom Metazoa; phylum Chordata; class Mammalia; order Primates; family Lorisidae; genus Nycticebus; species Nycticebus coucang. The sequence goes on from NC_069790.1 coordinate 53,183,047, forward strand.
GGATGTGATTAAAATTAGTAATCACATAAAGTACATGCCCTTAACTCAAGTCCATTTGCCCAGCTCTCTGAAGAGATCGACTCAGAGCACACACGTCTTCTCTTACACACAGAAGTGAGATGGCTTTCCACAAGTACATCACTGGCCAAAATTTTTGAGTTATGAGAGCTGTTTTAGAGATTTCTTTTGGAAAAAGAGGCACCACCGGCAGCACATTTCAGTAACACAGAATGGGTTGCAAAACTTGCTTACTCATGTGACATATTCAACCTGCTCAATGAACTCAATCTATCACTTTAGGGGAAAATAACTGCGTTGAAGTCAGCAGATTAAGTCGCTGCATTCAAACCTAAAATGGAATGAGTGAACTTTTGAAACATGTTCATGTGACATGTTTCAAATATTAGCAGAGATTTTGAGAATGAAGGCCTTCTTTCTCCCAGATGATGCATGATCACGTATCTCAGCTTTCAAGAGTTTGAACGTTACTTCCCAACAACCAAAGAAGTGGGAAGGAGTGGATCTGTGACCCCTTTGAGAATAAGCCAGGTAAATCAACTTTGTCCCTGCTAGAAGAGTCAACCGCCTGACAATGTAAATGACAATGGCCTTAAAAGTAGTCTTAAGACAACTTCAAATATCCATACATTTTGGATTAAAGTCAGGCGGGATATCTTGAGATTGCCACAAAAGCACTGAAAACCCTGTGTCCATTTCCAATATCCTATCTTTGTGAAGCACGGTTTTCTGCAGCCACAGCAACCGAGATTATGGAGTAGGCTAGACTTAAGCACACACCTTTTTGGTATCACTGTCTCCCAAAACCCCAAGATGGGAACATATGGTTGAAGGAAAACAAGCTTAGGGCTGCCAATAATTCTGCATTATAGTGAGTTGAATAATTATTTCATTATAAAAATTATGTAAGAATAGAAATAAAGTGCCCAATAAATGTAGTGCAGCTGAATCATCCCACCTCCTCTCCATTCCATAGGAAAATTAATTGTCTTCCATGAAATCAGTCCCTGGTGCCAAAAAGTTTAGGGACCATTGATATACGTAACATCCTTGACAAAACTATGGAGAAAAGAATAGATTAGTAGTTGCCAAGGGTCAGGGTCTCCTGGATGGGGAAGGGGTGTGAATACAGATATAAAGGGCAACAGGAGAGATCCCTGTGGTGATGGAAACTCCTTATTTCATAACCATATAAATATCGTATCTGGGTTGCAATACTACCCTGCAGTTTTGTAAGATGTTACCATTGGGGGAAATTGGGTAAAGGAACATAGGATCTCTCTACTATTTCTTACTATCGCATGTGACTACACAATGATCTTGAAATGAAAAGTTTAATTAAAATAAATAAATAATTTTTGGCTAATCTGGACTGTTCCCCTAAATACTATGGTAATCTTGGTTCTTTCTTCAGTGAAATGGTGACAGTTTCTCTGCTGTGCAAATCTCCCTCACAGCAACAAGTTAGTTACCCTGTGTCAGCCTACAGATGTTTCCCTGATGGTCTTCATCAGACATGCTTTATCAGATCAAAATTGTCTATGTAAAACAAAAGTTCATGTAGAAATTTAATACACAATACACACATTTCAAATCAAGGAATAGATGGCTTATTCCTGAAATGATACGGAACTAATTTATCTTTTGGGAAACATAATAAGCAACCAAGTGGATCCCTACCTTTCTGCTAATAACAATTCCAAATGCTTCTAATATTTTAATATTTTTTAAAAATGGAATTAAAACAAAACTAGAAAAATTTTGCATTTTTTTCTATCATCAGTTGAGACAGAAACTCAGAAGCTATGACTACAGTAAAACTATGAGTTTATTCACTGGCTAAATTTCTGGCAGTGATGTTGCTGGTTCAAAAGTATGTTTCTTACATTTTAAAAAAGAATGTACAGCAAAAAAAAAATACCAAAAGTATCACAAATAAAGAAAAAAAACCCTAATATAAAAAACGATGAAGAAAATAAAAGATTCGCAGAAAAAAATGGTCAAAAATAATCAAATTTCACTTATAATTAAAGAAAGGTAAATCAAATGAAGAGATATTTTAACTTATACTGGCAAAAAATTTTAAATTTATTAACAGCTACTATTGATTTAGCTATGAGAAAACATTCATGTTTTCAAGAATGTATTCATGCATTCTTCCTCACAATATACACTTCTACTGCCTATCAGAATTGAATTTCAGCATTAAGCTGTCCATTTTCTATTTAAGAATTATTACACTTCCACTATCACAAAATCCAATTAATGATTTTACCACATAAAAACAATTACCATGGTTTATAAAGTTAAGCTGTATAATGCGACTTTTATTTTAGCATAAACCAATATAAAAATAGTAGAAAGCACACTCCTAGGGACACAATTTTGTAGTTCTATGATTAGGTAAACATTAATTCATTATACATCCTCCTAAATAAATTTTTGACAAAATTCTAAGAATTTCTGGATATTGAATTTACTCAGAAATGTAGATTAGTGTAATTGTTTTTTTTAAAAAAAAAAAGTTAAAAACTTTAAATGGGTAGTAACCACAAATTTTTTTAAAATGCTGAATCTCAAGTAAAAAGATACAGAAAAAACATAAATTCCAGGCAAATTTAAGAAAGACGTTCAATAGTTCTTTACTAATACTGGAAAACCATTCCCTTTTCCTATGAAGAATTTTAAATGAGTCATACTTTCCTTACTTAAAGCACTGTTTTACTTAACATATGGTGAAAAGAGTTAACTGTTTGGTAACTTAAAATTTTAAATCCACTTAAACTGTACATCAATATATACTAAGGCTGGTGTAAAATACAGTTTACTACAGACAATACTTAGAACACACAGTATCATGTCCCCAAGGCTCATTTGACATTTATCTGACAAGGAAGGGGAAAGCTGTTATTTAAATACCTTCTAAAAATTCAGATTCCCACTTGCTAAATTTACATCAGAATTAAACAACTTGAAATTATGCACAACACTTTTTCCCGGCATCCAGGAAGAGCTATCTATGTTTTATGCCCAATTTATAGAAAATTAACATATTTTTATCTCTTACACATTGGCCTAATTACTCACTCTAACACATTAATATTCTAACTTTATAAATGAAGTTAGCATAAGTTTTCTATCTCAGGAAACTTCGCCCTATCTACAATAACTTTTAGATATCTATATTAGACATCTAGGCGACTTCACATCTAGTGGATTTTTGTTTTTCTTTAAAAATTTTTTTCTTTGTGGTACTGATCATATAATGTTCGTTTTAAATAAGGGTGACTGGGAGGGTACGGACTAGGAAAGAATAAATCCCCATCCCCAAACTATGCTTATCTTTTAAGAGTATACAGTTTGCCCAAATTCAAAGCAATATGTAGAATTTGTCAGCACCTTCTAATCCAATCACACTTTGTTAGGGGAAGGGAGAGTGTAGAAGCAAAAAAAAAAAAAAATTCCTTTTCTCCCTCTAGTAGCAAGCGCCCCAACACACACTTGGCTTGTTCAGTCTGCCAGTGGCAGGGAAACTTACAGAAATAAATCGGCTACAAACCTGATGATCCAAGCCAGCTCCAGGCTCTTCTGGAAGGCGCCCGCTCGCCCGGCACTCAGGTGGCGCGGCAGCCCAGAGGCTCTGGTGGAACTTGCCGTACACCTGAGCGCCGAGTCCTGCGGGACTCACAGGTCGGCCGAGCGGCGGGAGGGGCCGGGGGCGGGGCGGGCAGCCTGGCGAGGCAGGACCGCTAAGTGATCCGGCCCGGACGCCCCGGCGCAGCGCGCGTCTCACCACTGCCTCCGGACGCCAGGCAGCGCTCGAGTAGGACTACAGGGGTGCGAAAGGGCGAAACGGAAGGACCCGCGACGAAGAGGAGGCTACATGCCGGCAAATAGCTGCCCGGTGGGCAGCCGGTCCCTATAGCAGCCTGCTGAAGCGCCAGCAGCAGGAAGTGCCCCGCTCCTTCCTCGGGAGCACGGACGCCCCTCGTGCCCGCTCCGACTCCGAGACACCTGTTCAGCCCCGCCTGGGGTTTGGTTCCACCCCCCACAACCCCCGAGACTCGGGAGGGAGAGCGGAGCCGAGACCTTGGACCCGCAGCCCGAGAGCGCCTCTGCCGGCCGTACCTGACATCAGCCGCGGCGCCCTCTCGCCCCTCCTGGGGGGCGGAGAGGGGGACGACACGGGACTGGCGACCTTTGCTCCTCTGGGCAGCCGCAGAAGTGGCTTGCAGCCGCTAGCCTAGCCGAGGCCGCCCGCTGCCGCCCAGACCATACCCCAGCGGCGGCGGCGGCGGCGGCGGCGGCGGCGGCGGCCAAGGCGGGCCCTGCGCGCGCTCCCGCCCGCCGGCTCCGCCCCTCCCCGCAGCGCGTCCAGGCCGCGGCACGCCTACGGCGCAGCCGCCACCCTGGGGTCTCCTAGCACTGACGTCGCCGCCGCCGCACCACCCCCTTCGGGTAAGGGCGGAACGGAGGGACCACGACGAGGCGGAGCTACGGCGACGTGCGGACGCGGGGATTGGCCGCTGAGCGTACGCTCCGCCCTTCTGCGAAGGGGTCTAGGAAGTCCGGGCTTGTAGGAGCCAAAGGTTTAGCCGCAGCCCCCTTGCGGCCCTGTCTTCGTTCTTCTCTACTTACCTAGTCTTACGGTAGGGTAGTGGCCTTACTTCCGGACCTCGAAGGGATGAAAAGAGAGAAGCACTAAAGTGTCAGACAGGGGGTGTCGAGAGACTTTTGCCTGAAGGACATGCTCTAACCCTGCAGGAGTCTCTTGATCTGTAGCTTGCTTTTAACCCATTCTTTTTTTTTTCTCTCTTTCCTCAGTATCTCACTGACCTGAATGAAAGAAAATATGGCAAGATGTTAATTAAATATGCAAACGGGTGCTCGGTAACATGTGTGAACCAGAAAGGGTTGAGAACCCAGATGGTGACACCAGAAAGCCTCTTGTAGGCATGTGGGGTCTTTGGTTCTGTCAGTGTTTCAGATCTGGTGGGAAAGCTTCTTAAGGGCTCTGCAAAACTCAGGTTCTTTTTTGTTAGAAAAAGGGCTATAAATGAAGAATCTCTCTTTAGAACAGAGAAAAGGAGCTACCTGTCGAGGCAACTTGACCATAGTCAGGTCTAGACCCTAGTGGCATTAGCCATCATCTTTAAGGCCAAGTTCCAGGATGGAAAAGCAGCCCTTTAAATATTCTACTCAGGCAGTTCTTTGGTACTCTACTATAGCTGTTAAAGAGTATGGGCTCTGAAATCCTAACGCCTGAGCTGGAATCTTTCCACCTACTAGCTATGTAACCTTGACAAGATACTTAACAGCATGTCTGAGACAAAGAGTAAAACAACCTATGTTATTGTTTTTCTTTTAATTTGTTGAGGTTCAGCTCACGTTTTGCAGGACATATCAATAGAACTAAAAGAATTTTAAATCTTAAAGCACTTCTAGTGATTCTGATCCAAACATTTCATTTTGCAGATTAGAAAATTGAAGCCAGAAAGAGAAACTGACTGATAGGCCCATGCTAGAATATCTAGGTTAGTGCTCTTTCCCTGTCATGCATCCAGACTTCCTCCCATACATCCTTACCTTCATCATCTTTTCCCCAACTCCTTACAATTATTGCCTAGCCTCATCTACCTTCCACAGCTTTCCACAATATCCTTCCACCCATTGTAAAACAGTCAAAGGAGACCCTTCCTGAAGTCACAGTATTCTCGGTACAAAATAAAATATAGAATTCCTTTATCTCATTATAAGTTTATTGAAAGTTCTAATGAATAAAGGAACAACATTTTTCCGTTGAACAAGGATAAGAAACTTCTGAAGTACATTCAACCACAGCCATATCTAGGAAAATTACTGGCAAGAAGCTATGTTGATAGAAACAACACTGGACCAAATCAGCCCCTTTCCCTTTTTGGTGGTTTTAATTAATTTATTTATTTGGAGATGGGGTCTTGCTATTATATTATTTCACCCAGATTAGACTGAGATGTTTATTCGTAGGTGCATTTATAATGCACTATAGCCTGGAACACCTAGGTTCCAGCAATCGTCCAGCTTCCGCCTCCTGAGTAGCTGGGGAGGCTATTAATAACTTACGTTTTTATGAAAAGAATACATGTTTATTCAAATGAATTTTAAAATACTCAGACTAAAATGCAAAGAAAATAGTTACATTTTGCCCAAATCCCATACAGTAGCCATTTTTAAAATTCATGTTACATTCCCAGGTATCTAAAAAACACAGACAATACTTTATTACATAAATTGGATCTTATTACATGCGCAGTTCTTTTCTCACTGAACAATATGTCATAAATAACATGTTTTAAGTTGCATAGTTTTTATTAGGTGGATGTACCATAATTATTCTAGCCAATAGGCTATTGATTGACATTTTTGATTAACATTTCTTTCCTTTCTAAGGATGCATTCCTCATAGGGGCATGGCCTTTTCTGGAATAGGGGGAATCATAAAACTTATAGCTCACAAGGTAGGTCAATTCTTTATGGACACTTTTTACATAGAATTTTAGGTTTCATGGCTGTGTTTCAGGATGAAGAGTTCTGATTCTTATGACCTACCTTGGGGAAGAGGGATTCTAGTTTCTATGGCTAGTCTCAGGGAAAAATGGGACTGAGAGGTAGGAGGACAGGAAGGTCAGAGAAGAACTTACACTTCTGAGCATAAATACCCTTCATTTTGGGGTACTGTTTTCTGAGCCCCTTTAGACTCAAAATTGACCAGATTCTCCCATTAGCAACATATAAACCTTGGAGAGTACTGTCATCTGGTGTCTATTGTTTAATAATATGTGTCAAAGCTCCTTAGATCAGGAAGGAAGATGTTAGTTGTTTAAACCAATATTCTTTCTTCCTTGCTAGAAGAAGGCTGATTTTTTTCAGGGTGATAACATATCCAGTTAAAAGTATTTATCTCTCAAAAAAAAAAAAAAAAGTATTTACCTTTCCACATTCTCATATAAATTATGGCAGGTAATGTGACCTGTCAATGAAATAAAAGCAGATTTCTCGGCTAGGAGCCTGTAGCTCAGTGGTTAGGGTGTCGGCCACATACACCGCGGCTAGCGGGATCAAACCCAGCCCAGTCCTGCTAAACAATGACAACTACAACAAAAAAATAGCTAGGTGTTGTAGTGGTGGGCATCTGCAGTCCCTGCTACTTGGGAAGCTGAGGCAAGGAAATCACTTAAGCCCAAGAGTTTGAGGTTGCTGTGAGCTATGATGCCACAGCATTCTACCCAGGGTAACATAGTAAGACTCTGTTTCAAAAAAAAAAAAAAAGAAAGTAGAATTCTTTAGGAGGGGCTCAAGGAAAGCTTTATGGAAGAAATATTTCTTTAGCCATGGACTTACACCCATTTTTTTAAAAACTTAGAACAAGGACATCATGCTAGACTTAGGACAGGTATATTTCAACCATAATAACAAAACTCACATATACACTTTTAATAGTGTAGGAAGCCAGCGGTGCTTGAATTTCATGATTATTTTGGAGGGCCAGCTTACTAGATCTGGACTGCCTACTTCTGAACTTGTTGTTACCTGAGGAAAAACAAATTTCTGTCATAAGCATTGAATGCAATTCCTAGTAAATATAACAAGGTAGGTCAAGTCTTTATTTATTCAGCACTACATATAGAATTTTTTAATGGGGTGAGATGACAATGGGGACAGAAATGTAAACAAAAAAGCAACAACAGCAAAACATTCTCTTCCCTAATAGACTTAGTTTCCTTTGAAATGCTCATATATTACAAATAGATTAACAAGCCATTTTATAATAATTAGGTAAAATTTGGCAAATTATATTCACTCAATAGCAATTTAAACATATGTCCAGAAATTCTTTGATACTTCTTCCTTCAAAGGATAAAGTTTAATTCCTCTCACCTTGACTTGGGGCTGTATTGTTACTTGTTCTCATAAAGAGAACATGGCAGAAATGATGTAGTGTGGCTTCTGAGGGGAGAATTAAGTACCAGCTTTCTTGTTAATCTCTCTCTGGGATTACTTGCAGGGGGACAATAGCTGTTGCATCAAAATTATGCCACCCAGGCAACTTATAGAGAGGCCCACATGATAATTAAGGCTACCAGCCAATAACCACTGAGAAACGAGGCCTCCTAACAATAGCCATGCAAGTGAAGCTTGGGAGCAGATTCTCCAGCCCAAATGGAGCCTTCATGGCAGATGACTGCCATGTGTCCCTGGCCAACATCTTTACTATAACCTCAACAGAGATCTTGAGCCAGCAACACTCAGCTATGCTGCTCTCCAATTCCAAGCCCACAGAAACTGTGAAGTAATTAATGTTTAAATGCTTATTGTTTTAATCCACTACATTTGGGGGTAATTTTTTATGCAACCATCAATAACTAATATAGCTGGATATAATAGAGCAATAGATACAATGCCTGCCACATATGCAGGTGTTCAATTTTTGTTTAAATGAATAAATAATTGAATGAAGTAGAGTATAACTTCTTTGTTTCAATAGGTACCATACAATGCTGGTACTATCTTTGATCCTTTACACCTGTATTGTATAAGGGTTTTTTTTTTTTTTTCAGTAGCTCATATTTTATTCTTAAAAATATTATTTAGAGATCAGCGGTGAATCTCACTGAAATTTGACCATTGATAGTCATGGAACTAACATGCAGTAAACAGGGTAACAGAATCCTTGATATTTGGCTGGGTGTGGTAGCTCACTCCTATAATCCTAGCCCTCTGGGAAGCCAAGATGGGTGGATGGTTTGAGCTCAAGCATTTGAGACCAGCCTGAGCAAAAGCAAGACACCATCTCTACGAAAAAATAGAGAAACTGAGGCAAGAGATCACTTGAGCCCAAGAGTTGGAAGTTGCTGTGAACTGTGACGCCAAGGCACTCTACCCTGGGTGACAGCTTGAGGCTCTGTCTCAAAAAAAAAAAAAAAAAAAGGGCTCAATGTCCATAGCTTAGTGCTTAGGCAGCCAGCCACATGCACCAGGGCTGGTGGGTTTGAACCCAGCCTGGGTCTGCTAAGCAAGCAAACAACAACAACAACAAATAGCCAGGCTTTGTGGCAGGTCCTGTAGTCCCAGCTATTTGGGAGGCTGAGACTAGAGAATGGTTTGAGCCCAAGAGTTTGAGGTTGCTATGAGCTATGATGTCATGGCACTCTACCAAGGGTGACAAAGTGAGACTCTGTCTCAATTAAAAAAAAAAAAAAACCTCGATACTTGAATTCTGTTCCTAATTTTTCACTGATTAGATGGATGACCTATGGTAAGTCACCTCACCCTTCTAACTCTCAATTTCCCTGTCCATTAATTGTGGACAATAATTCCAGTCTGCCTCAAAAGGCAAGGAATGAGATTTTATATGGACAGTATAATTATAAAAGATTAACATTCTTTCAATGTTAATGTTAAATTAGACTGATTAAGTATGCGTTATTTTATTTTTAAGCAATTAAGTGTTTTAGGTGTGAACACTATGAAGATCCTTTTTTCAATAAGTGGCAACTTATTTACTGATTTTACTGCGTACCTTTGTAATATAGTAGCATCATTCATAGCAAGCACTTTGGTTTGAGAGTGTGGCAGAATGGTTGTTTATTGTATGTCAGATCTCACTTTATATTAGCCTGCTGAAAATTTATTGCACTTTAAAAAGAGTACGTAATTATGACTAGCTCCTTTTTCTTTTCATGAATTAATTCATAATTGTGGTTGGATACATCTACCCATTTTAGAGTAGTATTTAAGCATACTTAGTAATAAATGTATAACTAACCAATAATTTGGCCTACGAATTCATCCTAGAGCAAAATTGTGCCCAATGGCAAAAATATGTGGTGAATATATGTCTTTCTTTTTCAAAGATCAGAATGTGGGGCACACAGGAAAAGGCTTTATATAATGCAATGTTAGAGGTAGAGATTATATTATTCTTGGCAATGCACAATTTAGTGGCATGGGTAACCTGAGAGGTAACATTAGAATGAGTAAGATACCACCATTGTACAAAATTCAAGTCCTAATTATGTATTGGATGAATTACTCAGGCTCTCTGGTTCTGTTATATTGTTGTTCTTGCATTCTGCTATTCACCAGTGACCCCAAATTAGTCATAACTACTGGCTTAACTACCCATCAGATTATTTGTGGTTATAGAAGATCCCTGAATGGGGGGGGGGGAAGGACAGAGCCTCATATGCCCCATTTCTAATATAAAATTAGGAAGTAAATGAAAAATAGACACCAGGAAACTAAGATGAGGGAATTCTTCTGGCAAGCGTGTACTTTTTCGGCAGAGTTTCTCATCTCTTATTGAAAATACCTGTCAGTTCTGCCCTGTAGAAACTGATGCTTGGAGGCATTTTCCAAACAGTTTTATTCCATACAGCGTAATCTTTACAAACTATACTGAGATTTTGAAACAACTGGAAAGGCTGGTGTTGTTTTCTGAGTTGACTGACACAGGAATGGGGCAAAGATAGAGAATGAAGCAGAGAAGGAGATAAAGACAAAAAGAAAGTCCTGGAAATACTTTTAGCCTCAAGGGAGGAGGATTCAGCATGACTCACAACACGTTAGCTTGAAAGCAGAGGCTGCCATGTCGGTACTGAGGAACTTACGTCATCTAGAGAAATATTCTCAATTTATGAGGTTAGGATCTCTGGGGTAACTCTATGCTCCTCTGGTTCCCTGGAATGAGAATCAGAATATTTCCTAATTGTTTTATCCTCTTTCTCAACAAAAGTTGAAAGTACTTGTTGTAAATGGAATACTTGAAGCTTTTTTTAGTTTGAAACCCCAAAGGAGTAAATTATTCATAAATGTATATGCTGCCTCTGTTATTGTAGAGAACTAACAGGTTTTAGCTGTATAATGTGACTATTTTTCTTTATTTTATGTTGTATTTATAAATCTGGACTGTGGTAGATTCTTTTTTCAGTTTTCTGTCCATCTTCCACTGAGAAGCACACCCTTCCTTATCCCTTTTCTCCAATTCCCGTCTATAGGTTGGGTCCCTATAGCTACAGTTAGTATAAGGGGACCTTTCTCTCCATCTGGGCATAGCTGATTGGATGGCATTGGAAGATATATAGAAAACCAAATGTGTCGTTTCTCCTATTCTCTTACTCAGCAAGCCACACAGAATGTTTCCCTTCTGTTCACCAAAATGTGTATGGGGATTTCTCCCTATTTCCTACCAACTCGGCAGCAGATTCTTCAGCACACACCAGCTGGGCATCCTCTAATTCAATTCTGATACTATCTACCTGGAGGTAGTATTAGATCATATAGATCCTATTGTCTGACATCACTTAAGTTACCAATCACAAGTAATAAGTTGTGGCTCATGCCTGTAATCCTAGCACTTTGGGAGGCCAAGGCAGGAGGATTGCTCCAGCTCAGGACTTTGAGACTAGGCTGAGGAAAGTGAGATCCTATCTCTATTAAAAATAGAAAAATTAGCCAGGCATGGTGGCATGCTCCTGTGGTCCCAGCTACTCAGGAGGCTGAGGAAGGAAGATCACTCGAGGCAAGGAGTTTAAGTTTGCTGTGAGTTAGACTGAAGCCATGGCACTCTACACTGGTTACACTGATAGAGCAAGACTCTAACAACATCATTTATACTTCCAACTGATTGGTTATAAATTGGGGTTCTCACTACTTCCTCCTTGGATTTGATTAATTTTCTAGGATGATTCTCAGAACTCAGGGAAATACTTATGTTTACTGGTTTATCATAAAGGATATTTTAAAGCATATAGATAACTAGGCAAATGGAAGAGTTATGTAGAGTGAGGAATAGGAGAAGGGGCATGGAGTTTTCATGCCTTCTGCAGCTGTACTACCTTCCAGGATCTTCCATGCATTCAGCTATCTGTAAGTCCCCTCAACCCTGTCCTCTTGGGGTTTTATGGAGATAATGAAGGCAAAATTAGGTCTTCAAGGTAGGGCTCAATCTGATAAACCTAGTGCACTTATAACAAGAGGAAAAGACACCATTTTAGGCTTACAGTAAAAAAAGGCCTTAAGTCAAAAACTATTATAATGAGAAAAAAGGACATTATATATTGATAAAAGGATTAATTCATCAAAAAATGTTTACAATTATAAACATACATGCACCAAATAATAGAGACCCAAACTATTTGAAGCAAATGTTCTATCATAATAACTGTAGACTTTAATATACTACTTTTGACATGGTTCCATTATCTAAACAGAAGGTAAGTGAGGAAATAAACAAATGGAATAACACAATAAACCAACTAAACCTAACTTAAAACAGAATATTCTACCCAACTATAGCAGAATATACATTCTTCTAAAGGGCATATTCTGTTCTCCAATGTAGATCATATGTTAGACCACAAAACAAGTCTCAATAAATTTTAAAAGGTAAAAACCATACTAAATATCCTTTTTGACCAAGTGGAATGAAGCTACAAATAAAAGTAGCGGGAAAATTAGAAAATGCACACATTTATAGAAATTAAACATCACAGTACTGATCAAAGAAGAAATTATTAAATATAAGGAAAATAAGAAAATATTTAGGACTAGTGAAAACAAAAACACATATATTTATAGGATGAAATGAAAACAGTGCTCAGAGGAAAACTTGTAACTATAATGTTGCAGATTAGGGGGGGGAAGACAGTGACTTGCCAAAGGCATTACAGTCAAATTAAGCTAAAATTCGATTTTCATATACCTTCATTCAGTCTGTAAAACTTGCATTTCTATTAGGCCTCTAGAGAGCCTTTCCCTTGAAGAGATTATTACAGAGGGGGTACAGCAGGGGAGGGAGCAAACGCCCGCAGGCAGATACACTTTTCCTTTCTGTCTCTTCTGCTTTGCATTTCTATTTCTTTCCTCCTCCTCCTCCTCTTTCTCTCTCTCTCTTTTTTTTTTGTTGTTGTTGTGTCTTCTACTCCTTTTTCTTTGCTCCTGGTCTTTTACTGCTCTCAGTGTTTGACCTGCCTCCTTCCAATGCCCTCCTTTTTACTTTTCAATTCTAGTTTTTATACCTGTCCTTCTTAGTAGAGAAAAGAATGTCAGTAGTACTATTATCAACAAATAAAAATTAAGTCATTGACTTTTTCTGGCTCTGTGCCAAGCATTGTAAAAAGAAAATTACATATGACATTTCTGGCCTCCAAAAATATACAATCTGTTGAGTTCCAGATGTGACTTTATTACACTTTCATGATTCTTGACCTTTTTTTTCCATCTTTTGGTCCCATTAAAAATCTGGTGACAGCCATGAATTGTCTCCCTCTAAAAAGGCATAAGATAAAAACATGCCATATTTGTATACAATTTCATAAGATTTAAAAATTCCCTGACACTCTTGGGAGTTTATGATTTCATACCAAGAACCTTGCTGATTGTCTCAATACATTTCACAATGTCACACAATTTGAGATGGGAAGAATGCCTTAAGACATTCTTAAAATGGAATAAATGTTAATTCATTTTCTTAAGAAAAATCAATAGGCCATACAACTGCCATTTGTGTGTCTGGAGAGGAAAAAAGGGAAGCGATGTTACTAAATTAAAAGTAGGTCATAATATTATCTGAAGATAAAACATTATCGACCACCTATTACATATGTGTATACATGTATATGCATTTTATTTGAAAATGATATGGCTGTTGTAAAAAATTATTATACTCAGATAGGGAAGTGAAAATTCGGAGAGATCAAATAGCCAACTCAGGCCACCTGCTAGTGAATAGTAGGATCAGAATTCCAAAGTACATCTAACTCCATGCCCCCTTGGAAGATTTTTTTTTTTTTTTTTGAGACAGAGTTTTACTTTATCACCTTCGGTAGAGTGCAGAGGCATCACAGCTCACAGCAACCTCAAACTCTTGGGCTCAGGTGATTCTCTTGCCTCAGCTTTCTGAGCAGCTGGGACTACAGTCACCTACCAAAACACCCAGCTATTTTTTGGAGATGAGGTCTTGCTCTGGCTCAGGCTGGTCTTGAACCTGTGAGCTCAGGCAATCCACCTACCTTAGCCTCCCAAGTGCTGGGATTACAGGCATGAGCCACTGTGCCTGGCTGATGATTTCTTATTTATCTTTTCTATTCAACACAACTTAGCACATAAAAGGTATCATGGAATACTGGAATGTTGATGGAATTAAACTGAACAGTTCAGGTGGCGAGCCCTTCAATGATCACTGGGAACTAGAGAATACTCTTCCTGCCTGTGCCCCACTTTCCATATCATTTCTTTAGCAAAAAGAGAAGGACATTCTAACAGGTTTTAAAGAGTATAGAAGACTCTACAAAATTTCAGAGAAATGTAGTAATTTTGTGTTATTCATCAGAGAATTATGTCAGCTCTAGCAGTGTGAGGGTAATAAGCTTGAATATACCAATTTTCATTTGAAAGGAATGTACTGAGAAGTTCATGCAATAGTATGACTTGAGGAAACTAATTTTGATTAACAAGTCTTCTGAACATGAAAGGAAGCATTTTTACTGAAACTCCTGAAATATAAAGAACATTTTGAAACATGTCTAGGAAGAAAATATAGCAATTTTAGTATTACAACAGTTCTCAAATGCAGTCTGATTTTAAAGGAAAAAGAATGTTATTGATGGAAGAAATTGTTCAGAATGTACATGCACATACTTTCACTGAAGCCTGCTGATGAAGAAAATGAAATTTGAAATGGGTTGGTGAAGAAAGCAAAAGCAAGATCAGAATGTGGGCAACTCTGAGATAGAGGCTGACTATACTTCAAAAGAATATCATTAGGGAATCTCATACACACTTAACTATGTGGAACAATAAACCTAAAGTTGAACTAAACCTAAAACTAAGTTGAACAAAATTGGAAGTAAGTAGAATCCTAGAAGCCAGTCAAGACAACAGAATGATGCAGAATCAGTGATTGTGTTGCCTTGATTGATAGGTTCATGATTTTAACATAAGCCCATCTTGTCTTCAAGTCATGATAAAGTCATTATGGAGTTTTTGAATGTCCCCAAATCCTTCCCTAAGAACAAACTGAACAACTAGAACAGCAAAAGAAAAGTTCTACTCACCACACCCTTTAGAAAACCAACTGAAAAAACATCCCCATGAGTCTCAGAACACCAATGAGTTTTGCCCCACCCAAACCACAGACAACAAAGACCCATACAGGATATCCCAGGTTTAGCAACTGTGCAGAGGCAGTGGAGGGAGAAAGCAAGAGTTCTGAAGGCTCTAAGAATACCACATATGGAAATTGCCAACAGACACTCAAAAAGGGAGGGTCTCACCTTGGGTGAAATTCTTAGCAAGTAAGTACCCTGTTTCCCCGAAAATAAGACATCCTCTGAAAATAAGACCTACTTACAGGAAAGATAAGACGTCCCCTGAAAATAAGACCTAGCGCATCTTTGGGAGCAAAATAAGACACTGTCTTATTTTTTGGGGAAACAGGGTATTTTAAGAATAACCATGAAAAAGGAGAATGCTCTAGGCTCTAATTTATGAGTAAAATAAAAAGATCTTAGCTGTATGCTAAAGGACCATGAGAGATCAGAAAGTACTGGGGTGGCTTACATACTGAAAGAACTTAAAATTATCCATAAAACTTCTTTCCCGAGAAAAATACTACTGTGAAAAGAATTCAAATTAAGCAGGATAGGACCTCTGAGAGTGAAGGAGAGAAAAGGATCAAATACTGGGAGATGAGGTAGGATTCCAGGAGAGGAAGATCTCTGAACGTGGATGTGACCATACCAGGAGGCTAGCTGCACTTACTACGTGGGTCTCTTTATCTACTTGATCTCTCTATTCTGTGACAGTTATAGAGGAGGGAGCCTTAAACAATGAAACTATAAAGACTGCCATTGCATATCCCAATTCCCCTACAAGGAACCACTTCTTAAAAGCACAGAATACCCATACGATTTGGCCTATCCATAAGCAAAGAAAATATGGTTGAACACAAGCAAGTATACTATTACAAAAAATGAACTAGGTGATGAAACAATGGATAATAAAGTATACTGGAATACATAGAATAGAAAAAGAAAACTAAATTATAGTTTAATTAGGAAAATAAATTAAGAAAACAACATAAATGATAAAAACAGCATATATTAGAAACAGACAATTCAGAAATAAGGTGGGTGAACATCAATCAGGGACTGATAGGATTCAGAACTGGGGTTGAGTCACTGTACTCTGAGGACTGGTCCAGTTCCAGTTTATCCTTATTCATAAAGTGTGGTCTTTTTTGGTCCCAGTTGAAAGCCCAGGGACTTCTCCCTTTATAACTAAGAACTCCAATCTTCTCCTTACTTCTTGAATCTATCAAAATTTTAGGCTGGGCATGGTGGCTCATACCTGTAATGCCAGCACTCTGGAACGTTGAGGCGGGTGGATTGCCTGAGCTCACAGGTTTAAGACCAACCTGAGAAAGAGCAAGACCTCATCTCTAAAAATAGCCATACATTGCGGTGGGTACCTGTAGTTCCAGCTACTTGGGAGGCTGAGGCAAGAGAATCGCTTAAGACCAGGAGTTTGAGGTTGCTGTGAGCTAATGACACCATGGCACCCTACCAAGGGTGACAAAGAGAGAGACTGTTTAAAAAAAAAAAAAAAGTTTTGCTCAAATTTCCATCTTTTCAGCCCATGTTCTCAGATGGGCAAATGCTTCGAGGCTAAAGCAATAGCACATTTTTTCTTCTCCATCCTAGTCCCCAAAATCATCACTACCTGAGTGGCTTTTCAATACCTCCAAATTGTTCTGAAACAACCTAGCTCACTATTTTCAACAATAAAACTAGGGAAATAGTTTACAAAGGGGGAAAAGAAAACAGAAAGAAAGAAATAAAAGAATTCAAGAGAAAATTGATGGACATAGAAGACAGGAAAAGAAGATTCAATATCAGCATACTTTATGTTGAAAGGAAAATGAAAAGAATGGAACAAAGCAAATATAGAAATCTGTAATTTTCTTGAAATTAAAAAGAAGTGAGCACCTATACTGAAAAAGCACACCATTAACCTTGGAAAAGGGAAGCCAGAATGGTCAATATACAAGACATATTTCCATAAAACAGGAAAATAGAAATCTCTTAAGACATGTAGGCATAAAGACTAAGTCACTCATAAAGGAAAAATAAAATTGTATAAATACGTATTTATAAAATCGTATAAATACGTGTTTATAAAATCGTATTTATAAAATCATTTCTAAAATATGGAGCAACATTTAATATACTAAAGGAAAGAAAATACAAACAATGATTTCGTGCACACTTGAACTGTTAAGTATAAAAGCTACAGAAAAAGCAGTCATGAGCTTGCAAGAACTGATGAAATGCTATTCCTTGAGATAACTACCTAGAAAACAAGCTTCAACCAAAAAAATCATAGAAAGTGCTTTGGCTAAGTTTCAGACACATAGATAACCAATAAATGTTAGTTATTGGTAAGGTATATATGTATGGATACATGCATGAAGGAATTAATTAACTACTTAGTTAATTAGTTAATACCTGAGAAAGAAAAGGAAAGGTCTGTCCATGTTACTGGTTACAACAGAGTTAGGGAAGTGATTGTCAGATAATGCTAGTTCTGGGGAAAAAAAAAATGTAGGTTAAATACATCTTATACTCTTATTTTTTAGGTTAAGTAAACTGTGTCTCAGAGTAAGTTGTTCAAGATACACAGAGATGGTCCATGGCTGAGCCAAAAAATAGATCCACAGTTTTCTGATGCTTAGTGAGGATCTCTTTAAAAACTTGCTCACTGACAAAGTGTGACCCTTAAGTATCATTACTCATTTTGCCCCCAAATAAACAAATCCTGCTCCCTGGATCTTATAGTAAAATGTTTCTTGAGGAATAGTCCATTTTTCCATTAATATTTAAAACGTATAATTCATGTTTATTATAGAAAAATCAGAAAAAAACTTCACTTATAATTCCAGAGAAAATATCAGCTATAAACACCTTTTCGTCTTCATCTTTTTAGACTTTTTTTAGTCTTTGAACAGATACCTACTCATATGTTTAAAACAAAGAGAATCATACAGTCATATTGTTCTGCAGTCTTTTTTTTCCTACCAAAGTCACTTTTAGTAAAATTTGCAGCACTTAATTAGATATATAACAGTTATTGAAAAAAATCCATCATTTTCCCTTTTCTGGTGAATAGCAGTACACATAACAGACCTCAGGGATATTCTACAACAATGACCCTTGCTGGTGCGTAACTCTTACAGCCTTTTAGAACCTTTAAAAATGCAAGTGAGCTATATAAATGTCTCAACTCCTTTAAATCCAATGAGCTATGGAAGTATAAAGCAGCTCTGGTTCATTATTCTTCAATAACAAAATAAAACAGAAAACTTGGATTCCTATTTGGCTTTCTACTATATTAACTACCAAAATAAAATTACTGTAATGCTAAGCTTTTTCAACCACTTCTTGTTTTTCACTCTTGCTTTCTCTAGTGAACGCCTATTTCAGTTTGTTCCACATCCCTCTCCATTTAGCATAAGGCCCCCCACTAATCCATTGTGATTCTGACGAGAGTTATCATTGATAATGCATCTGATCTATCCCAGGCCTGGCCAAGATCAGAAGCCCCATCTTTTTTCCACAGGGACTGGTCCTGTGCAAAGGCCGTTGATCCAGGCAAGACCAGAGTCCCTTTGTAGAATTTGATTTGTGGACCCTGAAAAAGAAAGTTCTCTCTTTTTGGATCAGAGATTTTTTTTAAGGACGTTGCCTGTGGCTGACAGTGGCCCATTATGTGGACAGAAGCCAGTGTGCAAATGGAAACAGGAAAACAAAAGATGATGGTAAAGCTCCCGGGAAACATCTGAGGCTTGGTATCCACCTATACTGGATGATATTAAACTTTTGAGATGGTAAATTTTTCACTAAATATTTCGTAATCACCTTTAATTTCCAGTAAATATATAACTAAGTCAAACAAAAATCTTTAGAGTGAATTTTATATCAATAAAAATGTAAGTTTTCATGTTACCTTATACTTTATTTTCCTGAGCGTTTCATGACTTTTTTCTTATTTTGTAGTTTTGGTGGCTAGAGAGTATTTTGTGATTTTAATTCATTCAATGTCATTTGTAAATAGTTGAACTTTCATGCGTTTTTAATTTATGTTCTCCCTTTATATGTGGTTGACATACATTTTTAAAACTTGCCAAGCTGATTAATTACAGCTCTCAGATACTTCCTAAAAACCAGAGGCAGTGTCATCAGATGGAGCTTTCCTTTGGGTGGAGAAGAAGTGGGAGAGAAAGAGAGAGAGAATAAATGTGTTCATAGGGAAAAGTTGCTATGAGTAAGTAAACGAGAAGTAAATCTGGCCTTATAGGCCAGACCCTGTTATGGAGATGTCAGAATTGGGTGGTGGCAGCAGAAAAGCCTTCCAATCAAGCCAGTGGGTTAGGAAAGCACCATTCAGATCCCCTATCTTTGTTGGCTTAACCTCACATCATACTAAACATATTAAAAGGCTTCATTTCTTACAGAAAATATCCTTTACATATAACCAAATGAAGGTTTAGTTGCCAGTTGGCCACTTGACTTAAATGTTATCTTGATAGACATTTGACTCAACATTTGTTCATTTCAATTTTCTTTTCTTGCATTGTGAGCCCAATAAATTGTTTCTTTTTCAGGTATCAAACCATTTTTCAGGTTTGAAATGCTTGTAGGCCTGGGCACTGCTCTCATATTGTCCACAGTAATGGACAGGAAAGTTCTGAAGCTAACTCTTGGTCCCCTCTCTACTACATCATGTCTCCTGTCCCCAAGTCTCTTAAGCATTACTGCGGCCAGCAACTCTGGCTTTGTTGGACCATGGCAATACCATATGTGGCACAAAAACATATAAAATGATAGATGGAAGGGCTTCTGCTGATACAGCAGATTCCCAGGGTTTCTTATGTCAGAGGGCTTTCTAATCCTAAAGCCCTTAGGGAGGAAACAAAAATTTTCTTGTTTTTGTGGTAGAGAGGTAGGGGCCAGAGTGATTTAGTTTGAATATTAATGTGTATGCATATCTAGTTCTTGAAGTGGTGTAAATGGATTAGTCTTAGATATATTATAAAATTATCTTAAAATTTTATCAAGAGCAGTAAGGTTCTGGAGCTAGATTCCTTGGATTCAATACTCAGCTCTCCACCAGCAACTGAGTTATTTGAGAAATTGATTTCACTTTTCTAAGTCTTTCATTTCCTGTAAACGTTTTCTCATCAGAAATATGAGAATAATAATACTAATAGTACCTACCTCATACGATTGTTGTGGGACATAATGAAATATTGCATAAAAACTACTTTACAGAGCTTGTCATATATTGATCTCTTTGTAAATGTTAGCTATTACCACTATTCGTATCTCTTCAAGGGCCCCTAAAGTGGTGAGTGCCACTACAAAATATCTGACCAGTTTTTAATGTAGTCACGCCCAAAAGAGTGTCTTACAATAATATTGGGGAGTCACACACACTCTAAATATGGTATGAATTACTTTTGATAATACTATGATCTTTACTCCAAACCAGAGGTTGGCCAACTCTAGGCTACCACCTGTTTTGTATGGCCCACTGGTTAAAAATGGCTCTTATATTTTTAAATAGCTGGGAAAAAATAAAAAGAGTTTTTGAGATAATAAATCTTTGTATAAGACTAGGGTATAATTTACTTATTTTTATTTTTTATTAAATCATAACTTTGTACATTGATGCATTTATGGGGTTCAGGGTACTGCTTTGATATACAATGTGAAATGCTTACATTGAACTAAGTAACACATCCATCACAATTATACTCATTTCTTAATAGTTTTGAAATGTAGCATTGCATCATGCACATTAGGTGAGGTCCCCCCAAATACCCTCCATCTTCCCATCTCTCCCCTCTCCTCTCCTCCCTCTCCTTCTCCCATCTACTTTCTGGACTATAGTTATGTTTTGCCATTCATATGAGTGTGTAGGTGATTATATATTGATTTCATAGTAGTGTTGAGTACATTGGATACTTTTTTTTCCATGCTTGAGATACTTTACTAAGAAGAATATGGTACAACTCTATTCAGGTAAACATAAAAGATGTGAAGTCTTCATCTTTTTTATGGCTGCATAGTATTCCTGGTGTACATAATACCACCACTACCACCACCACCACCACCCCCTGGGCAATTAAAGCAACACCAAAAATAGGGTATAATTTATTAAGAACTAGAGTAAAAGTTATGTTAAAGGTAGAAATTTTACTGTTGAGGATAGGGTATTTCCTTAGGAAATTAGGATCTATAATGTAGTGGTTAAGAGGTCTGGGGCCAAATCTCTCCCCAAGTCACCTTAAGAGCATCTACCATGGAGAAATATTGTGATCTGATTATATAAAGCTTATAAAGTGCTTAACATAGCTGTAAGGCCTCAATAGCTGCTGGCTGCTTCTGCTCCTAGTTTTGCTGGCATTAATATTATTACTATTATCTCATGGGAGAGATGTAAAGGCTTTGTTTATCCCCCACCTTGACTTCCCCGGGTGTTTGTATAGTGGTTTTCATCACTGTCAAGTTATAGGTGATGGTGGCTTTTCCTTCTATACCACTACACTCAGCTTGACATCTTTTTTTCCAGGGTTTTTTTTGTAAGGCAAAGTGTCCTGTGAGGGTCCAGCTCTTCTTGGAACACTGGTTCACATGTTTTTGGTAGATTTTTGGATTGTCCTCTTGGTTCCTTATTCTGGTTAAGTGGCTGATACATTGTTACCACTGTTGTTATTCTCATTTGATATCTTTGGCTTTTGGCTGTGCAGCCTAAAGTTCAGTCCTGTTGCATCTGGTACCCAGGTTCCCAGAATTGTTCCCCGCAGTTTCCTTATCAGGGCTTGCTTAATTGGGATGAGAAAACAGGCTAGGGTCATGGAATGGAGTAAACAAGGGTTTTGGAGTCAAGCAGACCTGGGTTGAAATCCCAACATCAGTACTTGCTGATTTTGTTACAAAACCTCTTTAAAGCAATTTTATTAGTAATAAAATGAATAAGACAATGCCTGTCTCAGAAGGGTTTGGGGAAAATGAAGTAGCATAAGGGGTATGCTTGTTATGAGGTACATACCCCAAATGATAATTTCAACCTGTATTTTGTATATTTACATTCCCATGCATTTAGAAATACACCTTTCTTTCCTTCTTCCTCTTTTACAGTTGCAGCTCAAAGGACCAGAGATACGCATAACAGTGATTTCAGATTTTCTTCCTGCCTTATTTGAATAGCAGGATTATAAATTTATAGCTAGTAACATATCACTGTTAATATTTGTTAGCCTCTGTTATTTCATTTATTACTACTCCTTAGGCAGTTGCTTTTCTTGGAACCATTTGTTTCCATGTACGTGACCTTGGATTTACTCTATGATTTTATTACTTAACAGAACCATTAGTTTGTTTCATTGTCTTTAATTAAGTCATACTGACACTGCACATAAAGATGCCCTTGTTTCTTGTCGGATTAAATTTCACTTTTGCTGTTTGTGACAATTCAGTCAACCCATTTAACCCTTTGTAAATAAATGTGATACTTCATCTCCATATTTCTCTCAGAGGAAATGTCACTTAAAAATATTTTTAGTAAAATGAACATTTTAATAGCAGTATATATTTTTTAAAATAGAAATCACTGATTCTTTTTTTCCCATCCCTAATTTTTAATATTCTTCTTTTTTCATTTTTACATATACATGTGTTTATTAGGTTTCCATTTTTTGCCTTCACAAAATTAAAAAGGCTTAAATTTAATAACAATAACAATGTTTAAAAACCTCATAAAGAACGAACGAACATAAATACATTCAGAAAAGGAATCAGACAATTGCTACATCGAAATATTAAGCAATAATAATAATAATAATGCAAAGAAAGTAACATTCACATTGGCAAATAAGAGAATATCTATTATAGAATGCTTTGACTCTGAGGTTCAGTATGGAGTCATTAGTTAACTTCTTATTAATTTTTTTAAGTCTCAAAAAATAGACAACTAATATTTATAAATAAAAGTAACAGATAATTTCGAAAAACAGATCATGCCAAGTCGTTATTTTTTAATTATTAAATTATAGCTGTGTACATTAATGCAATCATGGAGCACCATACACTGGTTTTATAGACCGTTTGACACATTTTCATCACACTGGTTAACATAGCCTTCCTGGCTTTCTCTTAGTTATTGTGTTAAGACATTTATATTCTACATTTACTAAGTTTCACATATACCCTTGTAAGATGCACCGCAGGTGTAATCCCACCAATCACCCTCCCTCCGCCCATCCTCTGCCCTCCCTCCCCTCCCTCACCCCCTTCCCCCTATTCTTAGGTTATAACTGGGTTATAGCTTTCATGTGAAAGCCATAAATTAGTTTCATAGTAAGGCTGAGTACATTGGATACTTTTACTTCCATTCTTGAGATACTTTACTAAGAAGAATATGTTCAAGCTCCATCCATGTAAACGAGAAAGAGGTAAAGTCTCCATCTTTCTTTAAGGCTGCATAATATTCCATGGTGTACATATACCAAAATTTCTTAATCCATTCGTGGATTAATGGGCACTTGGGCTTTTCCCATGAATTAGCAATTATGAATTGGGCTGCAATGAACATTCTGGTACAAATATCTTTGTTATAATGTGATTTTTGGTCTTCTGGGTATATACGTAGTAGAGGAATTATAGGATTGAATGGCAGATCTATTTTTAGATCTCTAAGTGTTCTCCAAACATCTTTCCAAAAGGAATGTATTAATTTGCATTCCCACCAGCAGTGTAGAAGTGTTACCTTTTCTCCACATCCACGCCAACATCTCTGGTCTTGGGATTTTGTGATATGGGCTAATCTTACTGGAGTTAGATGATATCTCAAAGTAGTTTTGATTTGCATTTCTCTGATGATTAAAGATAATGAGCATTTTTTCATATGTCTGTAGGCTGTGCGCCCGTCTTCTTCAGAGAAGTTTCTCTTCAAGTCCCTTGCACAGCCTGAGATGGGATCCCTTGTTCTTTTCTTGCTTATATGTTTGAGTTCTCTGTGGATTCTGGTTATTAAACCTTTGTCGGAAACATAACCTGTAAATATTTTCTCTCATTCTGAGGGCTTTTTGCTTGCTTTATGTACTGTGTTCTTGGCTGTGCAGAAGCTTTTTAGTTTGATCAGGCCCCAGTAGTGTATTTTTGAAGCTGCTTCAATTGGCCGTGGGGATCCTTCTTATAAAATACTCGCCCAGACTGATTTCTTCAAGGGTTTTCCCTGCACTCTCTTCCAGTATTTTTATGGTTTCATGTCTTAAGTTTAAATCTTTAATCCAGTGAGAGTCTATCTTAGTTAATGGTGAAAGGTGTGGGTACAGTTTCAGTCTTCTACAGGTTGCCAGCCAGTTCATCCAGCACCATTTGTTAAATAGGGAATCTTTTCCCCACTGAATGTTTTTAATTGGCTTGTCAAAGATCACATAATGGTACGTAGCTGGATTCATCTCTTGGTTCTCTATTCTGTTCCAGACATCTACTTCTCTGTTTTTGTGCCAGTACCATGCTGTTTTGATCACTATCAATTTATAGTATAGTCTGAGGTCTGGTAGTGTGATTCCTCCTGCTTTGTTTTTATTTCTGAGTAATGTCTTGGCTATTCGAGGTTTTTTCTGATTCCATATAAAACGAAGTATTATTTTTTCAAGATCTTTAAAGTATGACAGTGGAGCTTTAATAGGGATTGCATTAAAATTGTATATTGCTTTGGGTAGTATGGACATTTTAACAATGTTGATTCTCTAAGCCATGTGCATGGTATGTTTTTCCATTTGTAACATTTTCAGCTATTTCTTTTCTTAGAGTTTCATCATTCTCTTTATAGAGATCTTTCACGTCCTTTGTTAGATAAACTCCCAAATATTTCATCTTCTTTGGCACTACTGTGAATAGAATAGAGTCCTTAACTTTTTTTCCAGCTTGACTATTGTTGGTATATATAAAGGCTACCAATTTAAGAATGTTGATTTTGTAACCTGAGATGCTGCAGTATTCCTTGATCACTTCTAAGAGTTTTGTAGTAGAATCCCTAGTGTTTTCCGGATATACAATCATATCATCTGTGAAGAGCAAAAGTTTGATCCCTCTTCTGACCATATATGGATACCCTTGATCACCTTTTCTTCCCTAATTGCAGTGGCTGAAACTTCCATTACAATGTTAAAGAGAAGTGGAGACAATTGGCAGCCTTGTCTGGTTCCTGATCTAAGTGGAAATGATTTCAATTTAACTTCACTCAATACGATATTGGCTGTGGGTTTGCTGTAGATGGCCTCTATCAGTTTAGGGAATTTCCCTTCTATACCAATTTTCTTAAGTGTTCTGATCATGAAGTTATGCTGGATATTATCAAAAGCTTTTTCTGCATCAATTGAGAGAATCGTATGGTCTTTGTTTTTTAATTTGTTTATGTGCTGAATTATACATTTATGTATATTGGACCAGCCTTGAGACCCTGGGATAAAACTGACTTGGTCATGATGTATAATTTGTTTGATGTGTTGCTGGATTCTGGTTTGTTAAGATCTTGTTGAATATTTTTGCATCTATATTCATTAGTGATATTGGTCTATACTTTTCTTTTCTTGTTGGGTCTTTTCCTGGTTTGGGGATCAGGGTGATGTTTGCTTCATAGAATGTGTTGGGTAGTTTTCCTTCTTTTTCTACATTTTGAAACAGGTTCACTAATATAGGTATTAATTCCTCTTTAAAGGTTTGGTAGAATTCTGACGTGAAGCCATCTGGTCCCGGGCTTTTCTTTTTTGGGAGATTTTGTATGGTTGATGCTATTTCAGACCTTGATATTGGCCTGTTCAACATTTCCACTTGATTCTGGCTAAGTCTTGGAAGGTGACATGCTTCAAGTATTGGTCAATTTCCTTCAGATTTTCGTATTTCTGAGAATAAAGTTTCTTGTAATATTCATTAAGGATTTTTTGAATTGCTGAGCAGTCTGTTGTTATTTTGTCTTTGTCATTTCTGATTGATGAGATTAGAGATTTTATTATTTTTTTCCTGGTTAGGTTAGTGAAAGGTTTATCTATTTTATTGACTTTTTCAAAAAACCAAGTTTTTGATTTATTGAACTGTTGTATAATTCTTTTGTTTTCAATTTCATTTAATTCTGCTCTAATTTTGGTTATTTCTTTTCTTCTACTGCGTTTGGTGTTGGAATGTTCTTCCTTTTTCAGTTACTTGAGATGTCCCATTAAGTTGTTAACTTCCTCTCTTTACGTTCTCTTGAGGAAGGCTTGCAGTGCTACAAATTTCCCTTTTAGGACTGCCTTTGCGGTATCCCAGAGGTTCTGATAATTTGTGTCTTCATTGTCGTTTTGTTCCAAAAATTTAGCAATTTCCTTCTTAATCTCATCTCTGTCCCAGCTATCATTCAGCATTATGTATCAGCATAAGGTTATTTAACTTCCATGTTTTTGTATGAGTATGCAGATTCCTGTTGTTACTGAATTTAACTTTTATTCCCTGGGGGTCCGAGAAGATGCAAGGAATAATTTCTATTCCTTTAAATTTACTGAGGTTAGACTTGTGACCTAAGATGTAATTCATTTTGGAGTATGTCCCGTGGGCTGATGAGAAGTACGTGTATTCAGTTTTGTTGGGATGAAATGTTCTATAGATGTCTGCTAAATCCCAATATTGGATTTTTAGGTTTACATCTAAAATTTCTTTGCTCAGCTTCTTATTGGAGGATCAATCCAACACTGCCAAAGGAGTGTTGAAATCTCCAACTATTATGGAGCTGGAGGAAATCAAGTTGCTCATGTCTGTTAGAGTTTCTCTTATAAATTGAGATGCATTCTTGTTGGGTGCATGGATATTAATAATTGAAATCTCATCATATTGAGCATTACCCTTAACAAATATGAAGTGACCGTTCTTATCCTTCCTTACTTTTGTTGGTTTAAAGCCTATTGTATCTGCCAATAGAATTGCAACACCTGCTTTATTCTGATTACCATTTGCCTGAAATATGGACGACCATCCTTCCACCCTGAGTCTATATTTATCATTTAAGGTAAGATGTGACTCTTGTATACAGCAAATCTGGCCTGAGTTTTTGTATCCAGTCAGCTAACCTATGCCTCTTTAGAGGACAGTTTAAACTGTTCACATTAATGGAGAATATTGATAAGTCTGGTAAAATTTTGGGTATTGAGTTTTTCAAAAGTCCAGTGGACATTTTTAATCCTTTCGCAACTATGGAAGTTGGAGTTTGATCAAAAGTTTCTGAGTGAGTTTACGTTTGTGTTAGAGGATTGGGCTGGTCATTATGGGGGATAGGTCTGAGAATATCCTGAAGAGCTGGTTTGGTTGTGGCAAATTTCTGCAACATATGAATGTCATTAAAGTATTTAATTTCTCCATCATAAAGGAAACTCAGTTTAGATGGATACATGATCTGGGGTTGAAAGTTATTTTGCTTTAGGAGATTAAAAGTCGATGACCACCCTCTTCTGGCTTGAAAAATTTCAGCAGAGAGATCTGCAGTCATTCTAATATTCTTCCCTTTGTAGGTAATGGATTTCTATGTCTGACTGCTTGCAGAATTTTCTCCTTCATATTAACTTTAGTGAAGTTAATTAGGATATGCCTGGGGGGTGTCTTATTGGGATTGAGTCATGCTGGGGTTCTGAAACTGTCTGCTATCTGAATTTCAGAATCTCTTGGCATGTCTGGAAAATTCTCTTTTATAATTTCATGGAGAAGGGCCTCTGTGCCTTGCGAGGCCACTTCATCACTTTCAGGGATTCCAATGAGGTGGATATTAGCCTTCTTTGAATTATTCTAGAGCTCTCTGAGAGAATGATCCACTTTTGCTCTCCATTTCTCTTCCTCTTTGGGAGTTTGGGAGCGTTCAAAGGCTTTGTTTTCAATGTCACAAATCCTTTTTTCTGCTTGCTCCACTCTGTTACTGAGGGCTTCTACTGTATTTTTCAAATCTTTGAGGGCTGCAAATTCTTGCTTCAGTGCATCAAAATCTTTGGTGGTTTTGTTTTTAAATGTGTTAAATTCTTGAGATAACTTTTGAATTTCTCCTCGAATTTCTAATTTCGACTTTTGAATTGCTCCTCGAATTTCTAATTCCAAATTTTCCTCCATTCTGTTAATCTTGTTTGCAATCCAAATTCTGAATTCAATTTCTGACATCTCAGCCAGCTGTTTATGAATGGGATCTTCAGTTACATCTGTTATATCTTTCCTTGGAGGGGTTGATCTATTCTGGTTATTCATGTTACCAGAGTTTTTCCGCTGATTCTGCCCCATGATAGTTTTACACCATTTGATTTTGCCCCTGGAGCTTTGTCGAGGACCCATATAGTGCTATGGCCTGAGAAACTGGGGAACTGTTTGGTGTGATGGGGCTAAGTGGTTCTGTCTTGTTTTCAGCTGGTCTCTGTCTGACCCTAGTGAAACAGTTACTCTGGGTTGAAGTCTCAGCTTTGGAGAAATACCAGCACTTAAGTCACCCCACCCCCCACAGGCAACAATTGGAAAAGGAATAATCAAACCTTCCTACAACCACACACCCAGGGCACCACCTGAATAGTCCTCGGGCAATTGGCTGTGTTCAAAAAGTCCAAATCAATTGTCTCAGTGAGTACCTGTCTCAGGCGGGAGAGTTTAAAAGGTCTATGGCAACTGGATCGCAGGGGTCTGGTGAGTACTCAGATATGGCTAGCTCTGGTGCTCCATGGTGTCAGGAGGACCCACCCAGCAAATAGATCAGTCTGGGAAGTTTGATGCCTCCTTCCCCACCTTGCACCTCTGTCACACCCAGTCACTGATAGCCCTGCAGGGCTGTGACCCAGTTGCCTGTAGTGAACAGATACTCCAGGGGTTTGCACCTGCCTGAATCATAAGGAAATCTATTTCTGCTTAGCCAGGCCACTGCACTCTGCCTCTATCTAGCAGGGAAGGTGAGGCCTGACAACCTCGGGCACTTGATGGAGGCTTGGGGGTGTTCATTCAGTTCCAGCCCCACCCCTAATTGATGTTACTGACAGAACAGAACAGAACAACTTTGTGGGAATATGTTTCTGTCCCTGCTAAATTTCCCTGCAGAAGAGAAGATGTTTTGAGTTCCCAGAGCCTTCACCTTAGGCCCTGTCTTTGCTCCTGCAGGTTTGTATTCAGTTACCTGTCAGTTCTAGCCACCTGTCTTTCTTTGTCTATAGGCTGATGTTCCCCTGAGGGCCGGGTGCATCTTAGGCTCAGTAAAGTGGTCCTCTGGGTCAGCCCTGCCCAGGGAACTTCCTGGCTCTGCGCGTGCATTTCTAGTCCCTGCACTCCACCCAGGCCGGTACCGCCTCAGGCAAATCCTTTACTCCACGGGTCCTGCATTTCTGTCCCAGATCTGTTCCATGGTGGTTGCCACCCGAATATATGCCTGGCCTCCTCTGGTTGCCCAGGAGACAGGGAGTGTGGCTTCAGAATATCCAGGAGTGAGCCCTATTGTTGCCAAAATACGGCTGCTGCTCTATGCCTCTGGGTACCGCCGTTCCGGTGTGGTTCCCTCTCAGCCAATTGTCCTCTCCTCACTCCTATGCTGCAGAGTCAGCACTGACCAGCTGCAGTTTAGGCCCTGTCCACACCCCTTGAGAAATCACCCAAGAATCTGGACTCCTGGGGGACAGGCCTCTAGACCTCAGAGTGAGAGTGGAGGGGAGTGCTGGGAGCCCAGAGTTGCAGGTAGAGAATATATAACAGTTTTATACAGTTTTATCCCTGGCAGGAGAACTCTGTGGCTCCCTAGTAAGGGAGGTAGGTCCAGTTTTTAGAGGGTCTCTCCAGTGGAGTGTAGTGGGAGGACCTTTGAACTCTGCCCATTTGTTTGTGGGGCACTCCAAGCAATTCTCATGGGGCAGGGGACTCCCATTCGCTTGGTGATGGATTTTGTACCTTTTTTTTTGTATCCTTGGGGTCGTAGCTCACCTCAGCGGGGTTGATATACGTTCTTCACCTTTCTCTCTTGTTGCAGTTCTAATCCACCAGGTTACTTGCTAAATTTCTGTCCTTTAACTCTCCTTCTGGACAGGAGCCTCTGTGGAAAACTGGCTTCAGTCAGCCATCTTATCTCCGCCCCCAGTGGCTGTGTTCTATGCCAAGTCTTATAGACAATAGAAAAAGAAGAAATGCTTCAAAATCATTTTGCTGATCTGGGTACACTTGATATTAAAATTGAAGAAAATATATTATTATAAGGGGAAATTACAAACATATGTCACTTATAAATGAGGATGCAATATCCTAAACAACATTTTAACAAGTTGAATTAAAAATTAATGTTTAAATAATGTACTTTGGTCAAAATTAAATCCAATTTATGTGAGAATTAGTCACTATTCAATTCACAGGGATCAATCCCTCAGTCATTTCTGATTGAAGTTACTAGAGATTTTACTTTTTTATTTCTAGTTAGTCTAGCCAAAGTTTATCTATTTTTTTCAAAAAACCAACTCCTTGTTTCATTAATTTTCTAAATGATTCTTTTGTTTTAAATTTCATTAATCTCTGATTTAATTTTGGATATTTCTAACATAAATTTGATTTAAATTTGGATATTTCTCACAGAAATTGGATTTAATTTTGACCAAAGTACATTATTTAAACATTAATATTTAATGTTTTGAAAAACAGAAAGAAAGCACATCAACAAACTCACAAGCCATCTGATGGAATTGGAAAAAGAAGAGCAATCTAAGCCTAAACCCAGCAGAAGAAACATCCACTGATTCTTTAGTTAGTAAAAACATCATTTATCTTGTTGCTTTCAACTAACTTTTGTGCTTGAGAAAGAAACATTCTGCACGTGTCACTGTAAGCCTTCACTTAAGTGTAGACATTCCTATGACAAAGCTATGTGATGTATGATTGATTACACATAGGCTTCCTTATCATCCCTTAGGCTTTTGTCAAAAAAACCCAAACTTCTTTCATTATAGTTTGTATGGAAAAACTGGATTCAATTATATCACCTTGACTTCCAGCCTCATTTTAATTTTCCGCAATGTTTAAAAGTGTAGCAAAGTGGTGGCCTACTGGAGAAGGGAGGGGCAGGCGGCCCGAGGAGAGGAATGGTAGGTATCTGCACACACACACACACACACACCCCACACACACCCATGCACTCAGTATAGGGATTGAGAGAAGATAAAAGAATTTTTATCTTCTTTTAGGATAAGGATAAATTCTTTATCCTTCAGAATTTCTAAATTCTGAGCCCTTTTACTTTCCAAACAGGAAAAACTGGCTTTTTAAAGTTCTGGGACCTTTCTCAAAGGTAGTGGAATTCTGCTTTTGGAGAAACAGGAGAACTTTTGTGCCCAAGGGTCTAAAGATGAGGAACTGGGTCCGGGGATTAGCATGAGGCCCAGGAAGTGTCAGCATTTTCAGATGTGCAATTAAAAAGCCTCCTGTGAGTGAATATCCCTCCTTACCCCACGTGTAGCCAGAGGAGGAGGGCTAGCTGGCCTGTGTTCCTGAGGCTCTTTGGGGGAGTGAAGGGATGTCTCCATCAAAGGGATGTCTACCATTTTGACATCCCCCATCCCTCAGGCACCACGTGAGGAAATCCCTGAGAAGTCATCTGTTTCTTCTCCAGGTTCTTCTTTGATTCCACTGTCCCCAGGGTCTGTCACACCCTAACCTCCTCACCGTAAAACCCGGGACCACTGGCAGCGTTGGTAACGTGCAACACAGATACTTACTATAGTCTTCCCTCAGTATCCAGGGGGGTTGGTTCCAGGACCACCCCCTGAATAGAATACCACAATTTATAGATGACCAAGACCCTTATATAAAGTGATGTAGTGTTTGTATAATCTATGCACATTCTATGCACATCCTCTTCTATACTTTTAAAATCCACCCTTTTTTTCTCTTATGCATGTTGGAAGGATAAGAGTTGTCTTGGGCCGCACATTAAATACACAATAGCTGATTGGCTAAAACAAGGTCCGTGCATCCTTTTCATTATGTCTGACACCACAGATAGGGAAAAAATGTCCCCACAGAGTCAGCATGTAGACACCCCTGTTTAAATTACATCTAGATTGTTTATAGTATCTAAGACAGTGTAAATCATTATGATACTGTGTTTTTTAATTTGTATTAATTTTTATTGTTGTGTTATTATTTTTATTTTTTCCAAATATTTTCAATCTGCATTTGGTTGAATTTGGAGCCCATGGCTACAGATGGCTGGCTATATTTGTCAGGCTTATGATCTAGATTTAGACTTTTGAAGAGGGAAGGACCAAAATCCCTTCCTTTATAAAGCTTAAATTTTAGTTGATGGAGAGAGTAATATCCTAAGCAAACAAATACAATTTTCAGGATGTGAGATAGTGATAAGTGTACAGAAAATAAGGCACAGACGGGGACAGGGAGTGCTGGGAGTGGGAGCTATACCATTCAATAGGGTTATCACTGAGAAATGAACATTTGAGGAAAGACTTACAAGAAGTTACAGAGAAAAACCTGTGACTATTTTAGGGAAGGGGATTCATGGCGCAGGGAGTAACAAGTGTAAAGGGCCTGAGACATGTGCATATTCTTTATTTTGAGGGACAGCAAGAAAAGTGAGGCTGAAGCTGATTGCTAGAAATAGATGAGGTACCTGAAGATCGTGTAGAGTTTTGTGGGCCTACGAAAGGACTTTCACTTTGCACTGAGTAAGATGAGGAGCCATGGGAGGGTTTTGGGCTAAGGAGCAACATGATCTGGTTCTGTTTATAGCAAAGTAAGAATAGAAGCAGTGATATCAGTAGGCTGGGGGTAGATAGGGCTATTGCAAAAGGTAACATCACTTGCACCAGGTTGCCTCAAAAGGAGGTGGTAAGTCATTGGGTTCTGGATATGTTTTGAAGGCAGAGCCATCATCCTTTGCTGATAGATTGTATGTGGGATATGTATATGAGAGCAGGAGGCATCAAAGATGATTCCAAGGCTTGTGACCTGAACAACTGGAAAGATGAAATTTCATTAATATTTTTTTGCTGAGTTGGGGAACTGATGAAGTAATGTATTTGGGGGAACATTACCAGTTTGTTTTAGGGCATGTTAAGTTGAGGTGTGTGCTAGATATGTAATTGAAGATCTCAAGTAGGTAGTGGAATTTTTAAGTATGGGTTTCAAGGGAGAAGCTTGTGTTAGAAACACCAATTAGGGAGTCATCAATGAATAGAGGGCATTTATAGTCACACGAATGGACAAAGTTCTTTCTCTTGTGGTCCTGATGTTCTAGTGGGACTTTGGGCCAGAGTAGAGCAGGTCGGCACATATCAGAACAAGGATAGGAGGGTAAGGGCACCACTCATATGGCATCAATGCTACCTTTAATCCGTACACTAAAATGAAATTCAAATACTTTCTAAAATAAATTCTCAGTGATAATAATACCACATATTAGAATCTCAGTTTTCATCAGGGATGATCCAAATGTCCAGAAGAGCTAAACAAGCACAATACTTAGTATGATCAGAGGACAGGAGAGAAACTCTCTCCAATTATAACTTAGCAGCTTGTGTGGAATCCCTGGGCAGAGGTGGTAGAGAATCTAGAAGTTTCTGTGAACCCCATGTGAACCAGTATGAGGGTATAAACTGCTGCCTAGAATAGCCATTGTCCAGGACATGGGACCCATGAGGAGTAGTTCTCAAAACACCCACTGCCATAACCAATGTCTAGGTCAAAGAAGAGGGGAAGTGGTGGTTGGAAAATTGGCTGTTACCTCTCTCTGCTGACTTCTACAAAAGTCACCTAACAACTTAGTTTCATTTTGGTGATGTGGAACTTTACTATGGGTGACTCCAGTTTGATTTTTACTCTGGTTCGTTGGGCCCTAGTGTAGGAGCTTATACCAAAACAATGACTTCATATAATCTTTATTTAACATCTGTGGTGAATATTAAAAGAGACACTAGGCACTGGGTCAGCACCTTGGACATCCTTTGCTTACTGCTGACCGTAAGCTGACTGAGCAGGTTCTATAGTCATAGCTACCAAATTAGTTGTGTTCCTAGATATGAAAGAGTATTGTGAGCTTGGGCTTCAAGTAGGTGATCCAAAATGGTCACGTATAGCTTATTGATGAGGATACATTCTGAAAAATGCATACTTAGGTAATTTCTTTCTTTTTTTCCCAACAAATCCTATATCCACTGGAGCTTGGGTAATTTCATCACAGTGAGTACTTATATAAGTCACCCTAGATGTTTAGTCTCCTACACACCGAGGCTATATGGTATAGCCTATTTCTCCCAGGCTATAAACCTGCTGGATACTGTAGGCAACTGTAACACAATGGTAAATATTTGTGTACTAAACTTAGAAAAGGTAACACATCGCACTACATTTACTACAGATTATGACATTAATGACATCACTAGGTGGTAGGAATTTTTTGGGTCCATTACAATCTATGGGACCACCATCATATGTGCAGTTTGTTGGTGAGGGAAACATCATTATGCTATGCCTTTCTGTATAATGTTGTACCAATAGCACTGCAATTTGTGATGGAAGCCAAGGAATTTATGGATCTGAAATAAATGATCTATCTGGAAACACACATCATGAGTTTGAGTATCTTATCACACCAAAATGACCATCTGAAATTGTGATATAGTCATTAGTTATCAGTATTACTGCAGGGGCATGTCTTCCCCTCCCCCTCTACCTCAATCATTGCATGTCCTGTGCCCCCTCCTTACATAATCGTTCATCTCCATCCCTGCTGCCTCTTGGCTATTCTCCAAGGGTGCTATGCCCACTCTTGCCTCATGGTAGCATTGGTTACATAATTTTTGGAGCTTAGTGCAAAATGAAAATATATGGCCTTTTGCTCTAAAATTCCTAAGAACTTTAAGATGGTAACTGCAGAAAATTAAAGAAAGCACAGAGATTTTCTTTTTTTTTTTGAGACAGAGTCTCACTGTGTCACCCTCTGTAGAGTGCTATGGTATCACAGCTCACAGCAACCTCAAACTCTTGGGCTTAAGCAAGTCTTTTGCCTCAGCCTCCCAAGTAGCTGGGACTATAGGCACCTGTCACAACATCTGGATATTTTTTTGTTGCAGTTGTCATTGTTGTTTAGCAGGACCAGGCTGGGTTTGAACCCGCCAACTTCAGTGTATGTGGCTGGCGCTGTAACCACTGTGCTACAGGAGCCAAGCCAGCATTTCTAAGAGTGGGGCCCATGTGACTGCACAGATCGTATACCCTGTCACATGGGGTCTGTACTTTGCATGTCTTCTAACTGGACTCTCTCTCTTCAGAGATCTACAAGTCTCCCTCATTTTGTTCAAGTCTCTGTTCTTCAGGAGGCCTTCCTTGAACGTCTTACCTATAGAGATTCATAACTTGTCCCCTCTTTTCTTTACCCAGAATTACGTTTCTTCATAGGACTCAATCTCTTTTTATAAGTCTTTTTGTTTATTGTCTAATTCCCTCCACTAGAATTCAAGTCCCTAGGGAGTGGGACCCTCGTCTTGTTCATTGCTGTCTCCCCAGTGTGTAGTAGAGTCCTGGAATATATTATGTATTTCACGAATATTTTCTGAGTGAATGATTAAATGAATCCTATCACTTCATTCAATGAAAGTCAAGTAGCCTTGTATTTTATCTCATCTGTCCTTTAAAAATGCTCTTTTGCTTCTCATACCTAAAATAAATATTGCCTTTTCTGTCTCTTTTTCATAAAGTAGTTTTAGTGCTGATCATTTACAGTCTACAGAGCTGCATAAGGAACACGTGAAGTGAAAAAGGAGCTCTGCAAACCTTGTAAAGTCTCCAGTCTCATACAGCCTTGTAGAGCTAAAGAGCCAGTTATTTTATGAAAGTCCTCTTTTGAAAGATTTATGTAGTTTTATAACCTTCTACTTCAATTTGTATTTATAACTTGCAAACCAAAGACAGTGTCCAGTTTCTATATGGAAAACAGACTCTTTTGGTGGTGATTGTGTGTGACAGGCACAGGGAAGCTGTAGACTCAGCACCCCCCCGGCTGCCACTTCTTCCAACTTGTCTCCCTCTCCTGACAGAGGGAGGATGGGAGGGACCGAGGAGAAGAGTGAGCCACAGTAGGTTGAGTCGAGATTACTGAAATTTAATTTAAGATGCATCCTTTCTTTATTTCTAATAAAGACTTCATAGATGTGCCAATAAAATGCTAATTCTTTAGACAACCCTAGTGACCATGTCTGTGACTTTTCTTTCTTCAGCTATCAATGACAGGCTTATTCAACTTATCCAGCATGATCCGCTTTTAATAAAGCTCGTGTCCATAGGTTTCAAACCTTTCATCATTTGGTGTTTACAGATTGATTTCTTTCTTTCTTTCTTTTTTTTTTTTGGCAGTTTTGGCCGGGACTGGGTTTGAACCCGCCACCTCCGGCATATGGGGCCGGCACCCTACTCTGTTGAGCCACAGGCCCCGCCAGATTGATTTCTTTTCCTTTTTTAAAAATTATATTTATTCATTTTATTTGTTATTTTTTATTTTTATTAAATCATAGCTGTGTACATTAGTGCAATCAGTTTGATGAAAATATTTCAAATTGTATATAAAACCAGCATATTGTACCCCAAGATTGATTTCTTTATAGTGTTCTTGAGCCTTCATTTGAATACTGGCCTTAGCTCTTCACGTGCTGAAGTTTTCTTTCTTCTTTCTTCTGGCGGTCAGTAGTTGTCTGTGTTTTACACGCTGGGTAGTCTTCTTGACTCTGGAGATTTATAATGTGTTATTTTACCTAGTCGTTATTTTCTTCTTGTCATAGCCCTTTAAAAATTTTTTGATGTAATCTACCTTTTTAAAATGTTAACACAGCATTCTTGGTTAAAGAGGAAGTTGCTAAAGCAACATTTTTAGACCTTAAACTTCCCTTGACTTTCTAATGAAGAGTTTTAATTATTTTTCTGTTCTAATTTAGGTTCCTTTGTATTATTAAAGAAAAAAGTTTAAAAGTAAACATTTTGGGGGTAAATTTTATCATGTATGTGTAAACTACTTACATCTGATTCCAGTTGTTTCTTTTACGCATTGCTTTGCCATTTAATTTCCTTGTCTGTGTGATCAAAGGTGAATATCACTGAGCATTCATTATGTATGAAGTACTCAGATAAGCACTTACTTGCTCTGTCTCATTTGAGCCTCACCATGGGCCCATGAGGTAAGCATTTATTCTTAGACTTATTTTTCAGATGAGAGCATCCCGCCTAAGGTAATGGAGTAGTGTTTGGCAGAGCTAAAATTCTAACTGTTATTTCTTTGACTTAAGAACATGCTTAACCAGTGTACTATAATGTTTCTATATTATTCGTGGCTTGGACAATATCCCTTTCCAAGTCCATTAATTTCTTCAATTTTCTATCCTGTCTTCACTACAGTTGTTTATACTTTTTCTAAGGCAGCAAGGCCTGGTAGTTCAGGGCACAGGCTCTGCAGCCAGATAAAAAGGATCCAGGTTCAGAGCTGCCATAGATGAGGTATGTAATCTTGGGCAAACTATTTAGCCTTTTGTGCCAGATTCCTAATCTGAAAGTGGGAAATAATAGTACCTACCTCACAGAGTTGTAATAGTTAAATAAATCAAACCATCTAAAGTGTTTAGAACAGCCTCTGATTTATGGAAGTGCCCTATACATAGCTAATATTATTATTTATTAGTTCAACACACATTGTTAGGGAGTGATTCATTCTGTTACTAAGTGCCAGGCACCACACTAAATCCTGAATGTAGAGGATGATTAAGACAGAGTCTTTCCCTTGGGGCATTCAAGTCTGATTGTGGATCATAGAGATAGTGTTCATGAGAGGTGTACCCACACTTGGAAAGGCAGGCCAGGTAGGGTGTGGTCAATCTCACTTCACTACATTAGGAAGAAAATCTCTGACAAGTGGTGAGACAACAAGTTGTAGAACTCTCAAACTAGTTCTTTCCCTCTTGGGTAGTTAATTTCCCCAGGCAGACTCCATAAGCCTTACCGTTATCCCAATTTCTCATTTTCAATGTGACTTTTCTAATCTATCAAAAGATGGTGTCTTTTTCCTGTGCCTTGAACCTGGACTAGCCTGTGATGTGCGTTGGCTAATAGAATGTGGTGAAAATGGTGCGGTGTGTCTTGCAGGCTGAGACCTTAAGAGAGCTTGAGGATTTTCTTTTCTGACTCTTAGGATCCAGCCAACACTTAGCCTGGGCTGGTCCTTAATGAAAGAAATGCTGCAGGAATGAAGTGAAACTCGGTGAGGGTCAGATCAAATTTTCAAGGCCTGTGGATGCCAGGTGGTTTTAATCCATGTGTTTGCCACATGGATGTCCTAAAGTCCCCCCAACCTCCCTGTCCTCAAGGCTGCCCTGTTCTCTAATATCCAATTTTTTTCAAGTTCTCCAGCTCCCATTCCACATTCTCAGGAACACCCAACATCACCTTTCCCTTCCCTGACCTCTACCCCTAAGTATCTCTAGAATTTCAAGGACTGGGGAGTTGAGTTACAGGATCCACTTCCCTTGATGTCCTCTTGTGCCCATTTCCCTCTTATCCTAGAATTATTCTTCCTGTGACAACCGTCCTGTTTCTACACTACTTCCCTCTTGATAGATTCTGTCCTATTCTTTGTTCTCCCCAAACAGCTTGAACACACAGCTGCAAGGGTTAGAAGACTTTTTTCTCAATTACTTTGAAAGTTTTAGATAGAGAATAT
Source organism: Nycticebus coucang (assembly GCF_027406575.1). Classification (NCBI taxonomy): domain Eukaryota; kingdom Metazoa; phylum Chordata; class Mammalia; order Primates; family Lorisidae; genus Nycticebus; species Nycticebus coucang. The sequence goes on from NC_069790.1 coordinate 53,221,903, forward strand.
ATTCACATAATTAAAAAATCAAATCATATAAAAGGGTATGTAGTAAAAATTCTCACTCCCACCTTTGCCCTCATCTGCCTTATTTGCCTCTTTTTCCCGCCCTAAGTAAGCACTTGATTAACTTCTTTCATATCCCTCCCTAAGGTTTACTTCTGCAAATGTAATGCAATAAAAATACAGATTTTTTTTTCTTTTTGTTGAACACTGTTGGCAAAAGCTATGAAAATATGCTGCCTGGACCCACTTTCAAATCTGTGCTGTCATCTGCTTTCTATGGGGCCTTCCCAACTGCCCGGAAAGATCCTTTCTTTTCCATTTTCCCACAGGGATGATTTCACCATGACAATATTTTTTGAAGAAAAAATTGGGACACAAGATCTGAAACATGAGTTTTATAAAATATGAAACCAGATAGTGCGCTTGCCCTGGAAAATGTGCAACCAAGATCTCTGCAGCTATTGCAACCTTCCTTAACCCTGAAGGCCTGACCTTTACTCTGGGGTAGCAAACTTATTGTGTGTTGTTTGCACTGGCAGACAGGACTACAGATCAGGAAAGAACTGGGAGTGACTTAAACTTGAAAATTAGACTTCCCTGTCTTGACAGGGGAAATGTGTCATTGGCCACCCTTCTCCAGGGGCTTCTGCCTGCTGCCATCTGCTTGGGCCTCCTGCCCGCTGTTGAGACCTCCTCCTTTATCCTTTTTTTTTTTTTAAAGAGACAGAGTTTTACTTTGTTACCCTTTGTAGAGTGCTCTGGTGTCATAGTTCACTGCAACCTCCAAGTCTTGGGCTCAAGCAATTCTCTTGCCTCAGCCTCCTAAATAGCTGGGACTACAGGCTCCCACCGCAATGCCAGCTATTTTTAGAGACGAGGTCTCACTCTGGCTCAGGCTAGTCTCGAACCTGTGAGCTCAGACAATTCACCCACCTCGGCCTCCCAGAGTGCTAGGATTACAGGTGTGAGCCACTGCGCCCAGCCCTCCTTTATCTTTTTGTTTCTATTCCAAATGCTGGCACACTCTTATTGCTACCTCCCTCTTCTCAGGCTGCCCCGAAAATTCCTATTTCCTTTTTGTTTTATATATGGAACAATTTAGCTTGGTAGGTGGGAGTCATTCCTTTGGGAATTTCCAGAAGAAACAGGCGTTTCTTGAGCAGCATTTAATTTCAGTAGTCAAGTCATGCTATAATATTTTTCATATAGATGGGAGAATGCCCCTATTTAAGATTAATGAGATCAGATTCTCATTGGACTTATCATCTAACAAACATCTCACCTTTTGGGTTAATGTATTTTATACTCTTATTCCCTATGTTGTTTCTATGGCAAAGACAATTAGTGTTTCCCAAATAGTCCAGCTGTTTCTCTCCATTACCAAGCCTCATTTGCAGTAAGGTTGGGGGCTATGGAACTTGTTCTGGCCAATGAACTATGAATAGAGGTGGTGTTGTGTCTCTTCTTCACTGAAGCAGTAAGAGCCACTGTGCCTTCTTCTATCCTTTTCTTCCCTTGTAATGGAGGCCAAGTTTTCCAGATGGCATAGTTAGAAGCTACAGGAATGCTGTCAGACCCACATCACACCAGGATGTGATCAAAAAAAGAAAAAAAATAGTTGATTGTGATAAGAAATGGAGATGTCCTATTTTTTATTTTTTGAGATGTTTTAGATTCTTGCATTGACACATGATTGTATGTCTGTGCTACTTAAGCCAACATTTTTGGAAATTGATTAAGCATAAAATCTCTAAAACAATAACATATGTGTGTATAGCTTAAGACATGCAAATGTGTCTCCACATTCTGTATGAATTACAATTTGAACATCTTTATAATTGTTTACACGTTTGGAGGTCCCATGCATGTATAAATGAATTCCATTTCAAGTATCTGAGTATCCTAACGCTTCTGTTCTCAAAGCCAGAAAGAACTTCAGTTACTAAATATAAGCTCACACTGTATTGTCTTTTCACTTATTCCTAGTTTTGTGTTCAGATGCTGGTACAGTGTCCTGTTGGACCCACTTTTAAATTTCTTTCTTTCTTTTTTTTTTTTTTTGCTGTTGTTATCACAATTACTTTTTTTTTTATTAAGTCATAACTGTATACATTGATATGATCATGGGGCATCATACACTCGCTTCATAGACCATTTGACACATTTTCATCACAATGGTTAACATAGCCTTCCTGGCATTATCTCAGTTACTGTGCCAAAACATTTACATTCTACATTTACCAAGTTTCACAAATACCCCTGTAAGATGCACCACAGGTATGATCCCACCGATCCCCCTCCCTCTACCCACCACCCCCCTCCCTCCCCTCCCTCTCCCACTTCCCCCTATTGTTAGGTTGTAACTGGGTTATAGCTTTCATGTGAAAGCCCCAAATTAGTTTCAAAGTAGGGCTGAGTATATTGGATACTTTTTCTTCCATTCTTGAGATACTTTACTAAGAAGAATATGTTCCAGCTCCATCCATATAAACATGAAAGAGGTAAAGTCTCCATCTTTCTTTAAGGCTGCATAATATTCCATGGTGTACATATACCACAATTTATTAATCCATTCGTGGATCAATGGGCACCTGGGCTTTTTCCATGACTTAGCAATTATGAATTGGGCTACAATAAACATTCTCGTACAAATATCTTTGTTATGTTGTGATTTTTGGTCTTCTGGGTATATGCCCAACAGAGGAATTACAGGATTGAATGGCAGATCTATTTTTAGATCTCTGAGTGTTCTCCATATATCTTTCCAAAAGGAATGTATTAATTTGCATTCCCACCAGCAGTGCAGAAGTGTTCCCTTTTCTCCACATCCACGCCAACATCTCTGGTCTTGAGATTTTGTGATATAGGCTAGGCTCACTGGAGTTAGATGATATCTCAAAGTAGTTTTGATTTGCATTTCTCTGATGATTAAAGATGATGAGCATTTTTTCATATGTCTGAAGGCCGTGCGCCTGTCTTCTTCAGAGAAGTTTCTCTTCAAATCCCTTGCCCAGCCTGGAATGGGATCCCTTGTTTTTTTCTTGCTGATGCGTTTGAGTTCTCTGTGGATTCTGGTTATTAAACCTTTGTCAGAGATATACCCTACAAATATCTTCTCCCATTCTGAGGGCTGTTTGCTTGCTTTGCTTACTGTGTTCTTAGCTGTGCAGAAGCTTTTTAGTTTGATCAAGTCCCAGTAGTGTATTTTTGAAGCTGCTTCAATTGCCCGGGGGGTTCTCCTCATGAAATACTCACCCAGACCAATTTCTTCAAGGGTTTTCCCTGCACTCTCTTCTAGCATTTTTATAGTTTCATGTCTTAAGTTCAAAACTTTGATCCAGTGAGAGTCTATCTTAGTTAATGGTGAAAGGTGTGGGTCCGCTTTCAGTCTTCTACAGGTTGCCAGCCAGTTCACCCAGCACCATTTGTTAAATAGGGAATCTTTTCCCCACGGAATGTTTTTAATTGGCTTATCAAAGATTAAATAATGGTAAGTAGCTGGATTCATCTCTTGGTTCTCTATTCTGTTCCAGACATCTACTTCTCTGTTTTTGTGCCAATACCATGCTGTTTTGATCACTATTGATTTGTAGTATAGCCTGAGGTCTGATAGTGTGATTCCTCCTGTTTTGTTTTTATTTCTGAGTAATGTCTTGGCTATTTGAGATTTTTTTCTGATTCCATATAAAAAGAAGTATTGTTTTTTCAAAATCTTTGAAATATGACAGTGGAGCTTTAATAGGGAGTGCATTTAAATTATATATTGCTTTGGGTAGTATGGACATTTTAATAATGTTGATTCTTCCCAGCCATAAGCACGGTATGTTTTTCCATTTGTTAACATTTTCAGCTATTTCTTTTCTTAGAGTTTCATAGTTCTCTTTATAGAGATCTTTCACGTCTTTTGTTAGGTAAATTCCCAAATATTTCATCTTCTTTGGCACTACTGTGAATGGGATAGAGTCCTTAACTGCTTTTTCAACTTGACTGTTGTTGGTGTATATAAAGGCTACCAATTTATGGATGTTGATTTTGTAACCTGAGACGCTGCTGTATTCCTTGATCACTTCTAGGAGTTTTGTAGTAGAATCCCTAGTGTTTTCCAAATACACAATCATATCATCTGCGAAGAGCGAAAGTTTGATCTCTTCTGACCCTATATGGATACCCTTGATCGCCTTTTCTTCCCTAATTGCAGTGGCTAAAACTTCCATTACAATGTTGAAAAGCAATGGAGACAATGGGCAGCCTTGTCTGGTTCCTGATCTGAGCGGAAATGATTCCAATTTAACTCCATTCAATATGATATTGGTTGTGGGTTTGCTGTAGATGGCCTCTATCAGTTTAAGAAAAGTCCCTTCTAGACCAATTTTCTTGAGTGTTCTGATCATGAAGTGATGCTGGATATTATCAAAAGCTTTTTCTGCATCGATTGAGAGAATCATATGGTCTTTGTTTTTTAATTTGTTTATGTGCTGAATTACATTTATAGATTTACGTATATTGAACTAGCCTTGAGACCCTGGGATAAAACCCACTTGGTCATGATGTATAATTTGTTTGATGTGTTGCTGAATTCTGTTTGTTAGGATCTTGTTGAATATTTTTGCATCTATATTCATTAGTGATATTGGTCTATAATTTTCTTTTCTTGTTGGGTCTTTCCCTGGTTTGGGGATCAGGGTGATGTTTGCTTCATAGAACGTTTTGGGTAGTCTTCCTTCTTTTTCTACCTTTTGGAACAGGTTGAGTAATATAGGTACTAATTCCTCTTTAAAGGATTGGTAGAATTCAGACGTGAAACCATCGGGTCCCGGGCTTTTCTTTTTAGGGAGGTTTTGTATAGTTGATGTTATTTCTGAACTTGATATGGGTCTGTTCAGCATTTCCACTTGATTCTGGCTAAGTCTTGGAAGGTGGCATGCTTCAAAGTATTGGTCAATTTCCTTCAGATTTTCATATTTCTGAGAATAAAGTTTCTTGTAATATTCATTAAGGATTTTTTGGATTTCTGATGAGTCTGTTGTTATTTCGACTTTGTTGTTTCTGATTGATGATATTAGAGATTTTACTCTTTTTTTTTCTGATTAGGTTAGCCAGAGGTTTATCTATTTTATTGACCTTTTCGAAAAACCAGCTTTTTGATTTATTGATCTGTTGTATTATTCTTTTGTTTTCAATTTCATTTAATTCTGCTCTAATTTTGGTTATTTCTTTTCTTCTACTGCATTTGGGGTTGGAATGTTCTTCCTTTTCCAGTTGCTTGAGATGTCCCATTAAGTTGTTAACTTCCTCTCTTTCCGTTCTCTTGAGGAAGGCTTGCAGTGCTATAAATTTCCCTCTTAGAACTGCCTTTGCAGTGTCCCAGAGGTTCTGATAGTTCGTGTCTTCATTGTTGTTTTGTTCCAAAAAATTGGTGATTTCTTTCTTAATCTCATCTCTGACCCAGCTATCATTCAGCATAAGGTTATTTAACTTCCATGTTTTTGTATGAGTATGCAGATTCCTGTTGTTACTCAATTCAAGTTTTGTTCCATGATGGTCTGAGAAGATGCAAGGAATAATTTCTATTCCTTTAAATTTACTGAGGTTAGACTTGTGACCTAAAATGTGGTCAATTTTGGAGTAAGTTCCGTGGGCTGATGAGAAGTATGTGTATTCAGTTTTGTTGGGATGAAATGTTCTGTAGATGTCTGCTAAATCTAAATATTGGATGGTTAGGTTTAAATCTAAGATTTCTTTGCTCAGCTTCTTGCTGGAGGATCGATCCAACACTGCCAAAGGAGTGTTGAAATCTCTGATGATTATGGAGCTGGAGGAAATCAAGTTACTCATGTCTGTTAGAGTTTCTCTTATAAATTGAGGAGCATTCTGGTTGGGTGCATAGATATTAATAATTGAGATCTCATCATATTGAGTATTACCCTTAACAAATATGAAGTGACCATTCTTGTCCTTCCTTACTTTTGATGGTTTAAAGCCTACTGTATCTGCAAATAAAATTGCAACACCTGCTTTTTTACCATTTGCCTGAAATATGGATGACCATCCTTTCATCCTGAGTCTGTATTTGTCTTTTAAGTTAAGATGTGACTCTTCTATGCAACAAATATCTGGCTTGAGTTTTTGTATCCAGTCAGCTAACCTATGCCTCTTTAGAGGACAGTTTAAGCCGTTCACATTAATGGAGAATATTGATAAGTGTGGTGAAGTTTTGGGTATTGAGTTTTTCAAAGGTCCAGTGAACATTTTTAATCCTTTTGCCAGTGTGGAAGTTGGAGTTTGATCTGAAGTTTCTGAGTGAGTTTACTTTTGTGGTATAGGATTGGGTTGGTCATTGTGGAGGATAGGTCTGAGAATATCCTGAAGAGCTGGTTTACTTATGGCAAATTTTTTCAACTTTGAAGTATTCAATACTTCATTTCATTGAAGTATTTAATTTCTCCATCATAAATGAAACTCAGTTTAGCTGGATACAAGATCCTAGGTTGAAAGTTATTTTGCTTTAGGAGATTAAAAGTCAATGACCACCCTCTTCTGGCTTGAAAAGTTTCAGCAGAGAGATCTGCAGTTATTCTAATATTCTTTCCTTTGTACGTAATGGATTTCTTTCACCGGGCTGCTTTGAGAACCTTCTCTTTCATGTTAACTTTAGTGAAGCTAATTATGATATGCCTGGGGGATGACTTATTGGGGTTGAATCATGCTGGGGTTCTGAAGCTGTCTGCTATCTGAATTTCAGATTCTCTAGGCATGTCTGGAAAATTTTCTTTCATAATTTCCTGCAGAAGGGCCTCTGTGCCCTTCGAGGCCACTTCATCATTCTCCGAAATCCCAATTATTTGTATATTGCTTTTCTTTGAATTATCTGAGAGTTCTCTGAGTGAGTGATGCGTTTTTGCTCTCCATTTCTCTTCCTCTTTGAGAGATTGGGAGTGTTCGAAGACTTTATCTTCAATGTCAGAAATCCTTTCTTCTGCTTGCTCCATTCTGTTGCTGAGGGAGTCTACTGTATTTTTCATATCTTTGAGGGCTGTAAATTCTTGCTTCAGTGTGTCTAAGTCTTTGGTGGTTTTGTCTTTAAATTCGTTAAATTCTTGAGACAACTTTTGAATTTATCCTCGAATTCCTAATTTCATTTTATTAATCTTGTCTGCAATCCAAATTCTGAATTCGATTTCTGACATCTCAGCCAGTTGTTTATGAATGGGATCTTCAATCACATCTGCCATATCTTTTCTTGGGGGGGGGGTTGTTCTATTCTGGTTATTCATGTTACCAGAGTTTTTCCGCTGATTCCGCCCCATGGTTATTTTACTCCTTTGATTTTTCCCCTGGGGCTTTATCGAGGGCCCATACAGTGTTGTGGCCTGAGAAACTGGGGCCCTGTCTTGTGTGGTGGGGCTAAGTGGTTCTGTCTTGTTTTCAGTTCGATCCTATTGTAACATTTACTCTGGCTTGAAGTCTCAGCTGTGTGGAAAAACCAGCAATTAAGTCACCCTGCCCGCCCACCTCTGGCACCAGTTGGAAAAGGAAAATCAAACCTTCCTACAACCGCTTACCCAAGGCACCACCTGAAAAGTCCTCAGTCTATTAGTTCAGTTCAAAAGGTCCAAATCGATTGTCTCAATCGGCACCTGTCTTGGGTGGGAGAGTTCAAGAGGTCTCTGGGAACTGGATCACAGGAGTCTGGTGACTCCTCTGATATGGCTTACTCCAGTGCTGTGTGGAGTCAGGAGGAGCCACCTAGCAAATAGATCAGTCTGGGAAGGTTGATGTCTCCTTCCCCACTTTGCCCCTCTGTCAGACCCAGTCACTGGTATCTCTGCAGATGGCTAACCCAGTTGCCTGTAGTGAACAGATACTCCAGGGGTTTGCACCTGCCTGAATTGCAAGGAAGTCTGCCAGGCCCCTGCAGTCTGCTGCTATCTAGCAGGAGGAGATGGGGCCTGGCATCTTTGAGTGCTTGATGCAAGTGATGGGAAGGAGGTGTTCACTCAGGCTTAGCCCCGTCCCTGATTGATGTTGCTAACAGAACAGAACAGAACAGACAACTGTGCAGGTTTCTGTCTCTGTTTCTGCTAAAATCGCCTACAGAAGACGGGCTGTTCTCAGTTCAAACGTCTTTGCTGCTGGAGGTTTGTGTCCGATTACCTCTCTGAGTTGGCCCTGCCCTGGAAGCTTCCTGGGTTTGTAAGCAGTGTCAGGCAAATCCTTTGCTCACTCGTGGCCTCCTCTGGTTGCCCAGGGAGACAGGGGGTGTGGCTTCAGAATATCCAGAAGTGAGCTGTTTTGCTTTTGTTTGCGTCCTTGTGATCACAGCTTGCCTCAGCGGTGTTGATGTGCGTTCTTCAACCTTCTCTCTTGGTGCGGCTCAAATCCACCAGGATACTTACTAAATTCCTGTCCCTTAACTCTCCTTCTGGATGGGAGCCTTTGTTGAAAGCTGGCTTCAGTCCACCATCTTGTCTCTCCCCCCCCCCACTTTTAAATTTCTTTAGAACTTTCCAGAAACAATTATGTAGAATCTTGGTCTATTTGTTTTCTTAAAGTTTTTCAAGGTAAACTTCGTAATTTTGTTGTTGTTGTTGTTGTAAGGGAGCTGCCATAGTACTCAGATTATTTTATAAGCTTTCTACTGAACAGCATGTCCAAAATTCTGAATCAGCAACCCCATTTTCGGTCACCCGGCAGGCCCCGCACTGGCTCCCCAAGACCTTTCCTTCTCTCAGGCACTGACTCACATAGTGCAGATTTCTATTGAAATTTCCTCCTAGTACCATGGCTGTCATGGGGAAGTTTCATTCATTTTCTAGCACTGCTTTAACAGAACACCACAAACTAGGTGGCTTATATAGCAGGGATTTGTTATCTCACAAGTTGTGGGCTTGAAGTCTGAGATCAAGATCTGTGAGGGCCATTATCCCTCAGAAGGTGCTAGGGAAAGACCTATTCCTGGCTTCTCTGCTGGCTTCTGGTAGTTTCTTGGTTTGTGGCAGCATAACTCCATCTTGACGTGGCTTTCTCTGTGTGTGTCTATGTTTAGATTTTTTCTTTGCATAAGGACATTGATCATAATGGATTGGGGGCCTACCCTACTTCAATGTGACTCCATAACAACCCTATTTCCAAGTAAGGTCGGGTTTTGAGGCACTAGGGGTTAGGACTTCAATATATGAATTTGGGAGGACATAATTCAACCAATAACTGTCATCAATATTTGTGGAGTCAGTCACATAAACACAAGGGTTAACAGCAAAGGCCTTAGAGTCAGACTCATTTGTGTTAGAATTGTATTTCTGCCATTTGAACTTCAGTTTCTTTGTTTCTAAAATGAGGGCCATTGCTCATTACCTTTTAGAAGTGTTTTTCAACCTTTTTTTATCTCATGGCACACTTGAACCTATAGTTAAACTTCTGTGGCACACTTAAATTATGTTGTTCATAAAAAGAGTAAAAAAATAATATATTTACTGTGCTTTGAACTTCTTTCAAAAATAATTTAATTACTCACGCCTATAATTCTAGCACTCTGGAAGGTTGAGGTGGGTCAGTTGCCTGGACTCAGGAGTTCAAGATCAGCCTGAGCAAAGAAAAACCCCATTTCTACAAAATAGAAAAAAGAAAAAAGTAATAAAAACTAGCCAGGCATTGTGGCAGGTCTTGTAGTTCCTTATAGTTTACAGCTCACTCTTGGGCTTAGCTACTACAAGAAGATTGCTTGAGCCCAAGAGTTCGAGGTTGCTGTGAGCTATGCTGCCATAGTACTCAATCCCAGGCTGAGTAAGACTTTGTCTCAAAAATAAAATTTAATTAATTATCTTGAAAATTTTTCGCAGCACACCTGAGATCTTCTCATGGCACATCAGTATGCCGTAGCATACGGGTTGAAAATTACTGCCTTATAAGGTTAGGTTGTGTAATCAAATAGCACATATGTAACAAAAATAGAGTGGGGCTCCTTCTGTCTCAATTTTGTCCATGGCCTCAAAGACGAAAACCAAAATAAGTAATTACATTGTACCTTCACATTCCAAAGTAAGTTGCTAGAGTACCTAGACGACTGTGTGTCTATATGTGTGTCTTTCTTAGAGTATAAAGCTTTTGGCCTGGGTTGTACAATCTACTTTATCCACTGATAAAAGAATCAAGGCTAATAAGGCCAGAAGAAGGAGTTTGCTTTTTAAGAGAGAATTGTTCTTCTTGCTCTCAAAGCTTTTTCCTGACTTAAAGTCAGGTGACAGGGACCCTTCAGAGAGTTTGGGGAGAAGCAAGACCTGCTGCTGGACTCGTGCCTGGGAGGATTACATGTGGAAGACTATAGCTGGAATTGCCTGCCTGGTGGCTGCAGGGGCCCGGGGCTCTCCCACTGACAGCAGTATAATGAAGTGGAGAATTGCCCATGTGTCCAATGGACTGGAGGAATGAAGCTGGCCTGGAATCGTTCCACAAGGCTTTGCCCACAGGAGGTTCCTGCCAAACTGGACCTTATATATAGTATACCATCTATATCACTGGATACAGAAGCTGAAGGGAATTTGTCACTGATGGTGCACAATGGGGGTTTCCCTGAGGAAACCATGGCAGCACCCCGGCAGAGACAGCTTCAGCCTTGGGAATCTGCCATATCCAGAGGGTTCTGATGGCAATTATATCCAGGCCAGTTTAGAGACTCCTCCATCTCCAGTTCTATACCTTCCCAGTTGTGTTCCAATCTCAGAAGCAGTAGAGGGAGACATGAAAAAGACAAGGAAAGCAGAGAAGTGTCTTACAGAGAAAGGGAACAGAAGCCAACCATGTTCTCCCCAATGACAGGCTTTCCACTTGAAAGGAATCTCAAGCAGGGATGCACATAAGCTTTTAACTGGATGAGAGCTTTGAGTTATATTATGACCACCATAGAATGCACATTTTAATGACTGAAATGAGATCATTAGGGGGCTCATAATGAATTGGAGGACTTTTTATGATCTGAAAGTGACTGAAAAAGGGATAAGACCTGCCTCATTTAATTCATGGAGTAGGGGTCAAATCTACCCATAGAGTTTAAGTAGGATGGGAGAAAGAACAGAGCTGCTCTCTACTTGCATTCATCCTGGCAGAAATAAGTACTCCTTAAAAGTTACTATTAATCTGTTGGTGCTGATGAAGAATTATTGTAGTTACTATTTTGACTGATGAAATCTATACCAACTTTCATGGCAATGTCAGTGTATAGTTTCAGGGAAACAGAAATCACTCCAGCAGTTTTATGTAGGAAAGGATTTAATGGGTAATTAGGTGCTTGCAAAAATCATTGGAGAGCCAAGGAGCAGACTCTAACTTAGCTTCTAGAAATAACACACAGGTGATAATCATCACACTGACTTGCCAGGGGAGCTATATAGCCCCTGCCACAGTCACAAAAGTGTGAGTCAGGAGTCTACCACAGAAACTTTTGGATACTTGAATGTATATTTGGAGTTTGAGGATCAGGAAGCCATTATCATCTTTGTAGCCATTAACTCGTAACACTCATGAAGCTGGGAATTGAACATGGAAATGTTGTTGCAGAAAAACTCAATGTCTGCATTGCCCTACTTACCAATAGCAACAAATATCACTGCAGGCAGTAGCCCTGGTCTCATTCCTGCCTTTCAATGCTATTTAATGGAAGGTACTTAATTCATAATCAGAAAGTTAGCTATGAAGGAGTCAGAGAAATATAATTTTGAGCTTTCAGCTTCTGCAATACAGACAGTATTGTAGATAGTAGTTTGGAGTGGATGCTAAAAGTTGGGGTTTCATGTCCACCATGACGATCTCAGATCTCATGCATTTGAAATACACATACATTAATATCAGTGGCCCAGTCTCTGTCTAAAGGACCAAATACTGGATTCAGCTGGGCTTTTCAAATAGCAACTTTATTGAGGTATAATTTGCTACAATAAAATGTACCTATTTTAAGCATATAGTTGAATGAATTTTGATAGATATAATGTAAATGTAATCACCACCATAATCAAGATATAAAATCTTTCCAACATTTCCTTTGTTTCCCTTTGTAGGCAACCCCCCACCCCCCCAACCCAAGAAACCACTGATCTGATTTCTGACACTATAGACTAGTTTTCCTTGTTCTAGGATTTTATGGAAAACAAAGGCATGTGAGATACACAGGTTTTTAATATTTGAAAATAGTTTTTTTTTTTTTTCTCTAGCCAAGAATCTAGCATGGCATGGTGTGTCTTTGAGTGTATTTGAAATCAGACAAACTCAGAACTGAATCCTAGCTTTACTACCTATATACTTTGGCTTTGTGCAAGTTGAATGTGCTAAGCCCAGATTTCTTAACTATAAAATGGTCATTTAAAACAAAAACAACTGCAAAGGTTAGAACTAATGCATGAAAAGCACACAATTGACACCCATCCATAAACAGTAACTATTATTCTACTTGGTGAGGACTAATTTTCTGTTTATGCTAGTTTTCCACTTAAATTCATTGAGACGATTGTGCTTCTGTGGAGAACGTTATTGCTGACTTTCACGTGTGATTGCCATGGAGTAATTACAAGTTTTTCTCTGGAATATCAGACTGTTTAGATTCACATTTGGGTTCTACCACTTGTGTGTGACCTCATAAAGATTCTGACTCTTTCTGTGGCTTGGTTTTCTCTTCTGTAAAATGGGAATAACAGTAATACATGCACCCAGGATGCTTGTGGTAATTAAATGAGATAACGCATATTATTATAGTTAATGTTCAATAAAGTTTAAGCTCTTATTAGATAATTATTAGGGAAAAAAGATCATTATTAGGTCATCAAATATGAAATGTCTGATTTTGAAGCAAAAGTTTAGTTTATTATGTCTGAAACAAGAAGCAGTACCATTAATCAAAGTATATGCCTAAACTATCAGCACAGTTTTGCCATCTTAATGGTAGCTTGTTTGTGCTAGCAAACCTGGAGAGTGGTGAAGAAATCATGAAAGTCATTTTCCATTGCTTATTGAGGATTAAATAGTTTTCTTTGCAAGAAGTTGTCCAAAGCCTGGAAACCATGGTAGTCAGTTGGTAGTCAGAGTTTCCAAGTCCTGCATTTGTAGTTTGAGCGGCATTGTTTGTGCAACAGGTGGTCAAGTGGTATCTTGCAAGATGATTGGCCTACCTCTATTGACCAATTTTGGCTGCTTAATCACAAGCATCCTCATCATATCCAGTTGGCTGAAGTAGACATCCGCTGTAATTGATTGGCTAACTTTCACGAAGCTTCAGTGGGTAATACCAGCACTGAAGCACCAAATAGATATCATTAGCTCTTTTTGATAAATATTCAGTTTTGTACTGAGTTTTCACATTTTTTCATTATCCAGCCATTGTACCAAATGCTTGCACTGGTCAAAAATAATCTATTTTTCACTACACATATCTATATGGTATAGAAATGGTTCATCTTCATGTTGTCACAAAAAAGAAAGGAAAGCTTCGAGATCATATCCCTTCTGATGCTCATTTAATTAATGAGGAATCCAGGTTCTTTATTTTTGTTTCAAAAGGTCCTATATGGTTGGAATAGTAACATCAAAGCTTGCTGCTAATTCATGTGTAGGTTGAAATGGATTTGCTTCTGCTAAAGCTTTTAGCTCATTATCCACCTTGGTCTGAGGTCACCCACATGGCTTATTTTCAAGATTAAAATCACTAGAGTTGAATTTCTTAAACCAACCATGTACTGTGCATTCATCAGCCACATCCTTCCCAGTGCTTCAATGATACTTCCAGCTGTCTGCACTGCATTGGTTCCACAATGGAAATTGTATTTGAAAATAACATGAAATTTTGACTCATCCATAGTTTCAAAAAAAATTCTTTACAAAAGTTTGAAAGATAATCACAAGCCAAAACATGCATTGGAAAGAATGAGGATGTACCTTCACAAGAAAAATAAAACAAGAAGTGTCAAAGTGAAATGTCAGAGATATCAACTCTGAGCTTAGTACTTAAAGAAATTGACGTTTCATACCTATGACCCCAGTATTTCATATTGACACTTCCTTAAGTTCCCTCAGAATGAATTCTGCCTCTGTATCTTCACCCAAACTCCTTTCCCCAAGAAGAGAACCTAAATGGCAAACTAAAGTTTCCCATTTCAGCCTCTAGGGAATTCTCCCCGTTATTTGTACCTTTTCATTTAGCCACACTGCCTGTTACCCTTGAACTGTAGAATGTTTGAGATAGAAAGAATGCTTCACTCAAACTCTTTATTTTATAGCTGGGGTGTAATAGAGGTCCAGTAAGGATAAATGATTTTCCCAAGACCGTATCTTTAAAACATAGACCATAGACTGGTTTCTTAACTCTGAGTCCTGTGTCTACAACATGATTTCAAGTACTTAGTAGAGTCCCTGCACATAATATTTGGTAGTTTACTGGCTCATTACGTTAATTCTTAAAATATGCTATGCTTAGTTCTAGAGCCAAATCTAAGAGCTTTGCTTGTCATAATGCCTAAACTCTTATCATACTCCAAGATTAAGGAAATGATACTCATAACTGGGTTATAGCTTTCATGTGAAAGCCATAAATTAGTTTCATAGTAGGGCTGAGTGCATTGGATGATTTTTCTTCCATTCTTGAGATACTTTACTAAGAAGAATATGGGGAAGAGGGAAAGGGAGGGAGGGGGGAGGGAGGACGATTGCTGGGATTACACCTGTGGTGCATCTTACAAGGGTATATGTGAAACTTAGTAAATGTAGAATGTAAATGTCTTAACACAGTAACTAAGAAAATGCCAGGAAGGCCATGTTAACCAATGTGATGAAAATGTGTCAAACGGTCTATAAAACCAGTGTATGGTGCCCCATGATCGCATTAATGTACACAGCTATGATTTAATAAAAAAAAAAAGGAAATGATACTCAGATCTGTCAAAATATAATCACAAAGCTTATCATCAAAATCACCTAAGATATGTCATGTGCTTTACATAATTATGAGAAGGATGCAGGATACACTACAGAGATTTTATGTGGCGAATATAAATTCCTGCTGATGTAGTAATGTCAGTTCTTTTAGAGACTAGCCATAAATTTAATAAATCTGCTATTTAATTCAAAGAAAATACTTTTTTATAATCACCGGTTCAGTCCTTGGATAAATAACTTTGAAAGGAATTTCAATGATACCTTTCCTTCAGTATGACAAAAGCCTTCGTACTATATCCACACAAGGCAAACACAATGGGATAAAAGGTAAAATTCAGGCTTAGACTCTGCTGCATCTGAATGCAAGGTAGCAGTTCTACGACTTCTCTAGGACTGAGTAGCTCAAAGCGTCATCTCTGGCAAGTACATTTATGTCCAAGTGCCCCTTTGGGTTTGTTGGGGAATGAATAAGAAAGGTCAGTCTTCATAGTCTGGGAAGGAGGAAGAAAAGAGGAAGAACATAAGAAAGTTATGAAGGTACCTCTATATTAAAAAAGTTAAAGAGCAATTTCATTTCTAGAAATTTTTCTCTCGAAATTTTGAAATGCTCTGTGTCAGAGGTTCCCAAAGCCATCCCTCAGTGATTTGATAGAAGGATTTATAGAATTTACCATATATTTGTACTCATGGATAATATTATAACCATAGAAAGATTTTTTTAAAAGCAAATCAAACAAGGGAAAAGGTGCCTGGGACAAGTCAGGAGAAAACCAGGCAAAGCTTTCAAGAGTCCTCTCATATTGTGGTGGCTTAATTCCTTCAGTGCTGAGTTGTAACAACACGTGCAATGTATTACCTACTAGGGACTCATGAGGGACTTTGTGCTCAAGGTTCCTTTTTTGTATTAAAGGCTGGTCAAATGCCTGACCTCACAGGTTCGAGACCAGCCTGAGCCAGAGTGAGACCTCATCTCTAAAAATAGCCAGGCATTGTGGCTGGTGCCTATACTCCCAGCTAGTTGGGAGACTGAAGCAAGAGAATCACTTGAGCCTAAGAGTTTGAGGTTGCTGTGAGCTGTGATGTCACGGCACTCTACCAAGGGCAACAAAGTGAAACTACGTTGAAAAAAAAAAAAAAAGACTGGTCAAATAGGAACTCTTTGCCTACCACCTACCAAAATTACAGGCTCCCAGAAGGAAAGCATGTATTCCACATAAACCATATTGTTTGCACAAACAGTGTAGCCATGGAAAGCCACTCTTGTTATCTAGGAGAAGTTTTATATCTGTGTAGGGAATTTTCTACAACCAAGAGCCGTATATCAGCCGAGGGCTGATCTTGTAAGCAGGACTTTCAAAGATCTGCTATCTTAACACTTTTCTGCACCCACTATTTTCTTCATTCCAGCATGCACAGAGACTTAAGAATGACAACTATTATAACCTAATTTGAGATGATTAATCTACAGCACCGGATGGGGTGACTAGTTTGTCTAAAATCATATTTAGTTAGTTGGTTGAACAAGTTCACTTGGGACCACAGTGCTGGGCACTCAATTCTGGCTATCAGGTGGGTTCTTCAGTTTTTCTCTTCTTTGTATTTGCTGGGGCTCCCAAGATCCTACCAGTTGGGCTTCTTCTCCTATGTTTAGTGCCTGGGTTGGGATGGCTGGAACAGTGCTATGTCTATGCAGATTCACCAGATGGATGTCTTGGGCTTCCCTACAGCATAGTGGTCCAAGACACTTGACTTCTTACGTGATAGTCCTAGAACATCACTTCTGTCACTTTCTATTAGTGAAGCAGGTTACTAAGACGTGCTCCAGATTGAATGTGAGAATAATTAAACTCAATAGCAGGAATAGCAAAGAATTTCCAACTATTTTTAATATATTGCAATAAATCATTTATCTGGATATCTTAACATATATTCATTTCTATTATAGTTATTTACTCTGCATATTTAGTCGCTCCTGCTGGTGTTCCTTAAGGCTAGGAAGCCAGTCTGCTTCCGTTGCCAATTCTCCAGTGTTTAGCAATACTTGCTTATGACACATTAAGGAATTATTTGTTGGATAACTGAATGCTATTAAATGCTTACTTTATGTCAAGCCAATACCAAACCCTTTTAAATGTGTTGTCTTGTTTAATCCTAACCTTGTAAAGTAAATTTATTTATTTATTTGAGACAGAATCTCATTCATGTCCAGGCTAGAGTGCCGTGGCATCATCCTAGCTCACAGAAAACTCAAACCTTTGAGTTAAAGTGATCCTCCTGCCTCAGCCCCCCAAGTAGCTGGGACTACAAGTGCTCACCATGACAGCTGGGTAATATTTCTTATTTTTAGTAGAGACAGGGTCTCACTCTTGCTCAGGCTGGTCTCAAACTCCTGAGCTTAAGTGTGACCTCCCAGAGTGCTAAGATTACGGGCATGAGCCATTGTGCCCAGCCACATTTTAGTTCTTTTAAATTAAAAAAAAAATTATTTCTGAAAAAGAAGCAATAATAAAGAAAAACTAATTCTTTCTGTTGTCCAGGCTGGAGTGCAGTGATGCAATCATAAATTTCAGCCTGTAACTCCCAGGCTCAAGTGATCGTCCTGGTGCAGCCTTCTGATTAGTTAGGACTATATGCATGTATCACTATGCCCAGCTAATTTAATTTTTTTTTTTTTTTTTTTTGGTAGAGACAAGGTCTTATTATATAGTTTAGGCCTCAATCAATCATCCTGCCTTGGCCTCCCAAGGTTCTAGGATTACAGACACGAGCCACTCTGCCAGCTTCCATTTTTAGATGAGGAAACTAAGGCATGAGTTGTTTGCTTAAGATAGGTAGGTAGGTGGTGCTCAGCATATTTGGGCTCAGCAAGCTCCAGAGTGTATTCTTAATCATCATACCCTACTTCTTTCATCATGGGCTGGACTTTGCATGAGGAGTAATCCTCAAAGAATCCAAATCGTGGTACTCAACTATGCAAACATTAGAGCGATCTTAGGCCCTTTATTTAGTTTATTTAATTCTTCTTCCTATTTGATTAGAGAAGTGGAGAGAGAAATTTGAAGTGAAGGCCAAAGACTGGTAATGGGCTCAAAGGCATTCTAACTGGCAAAACCATTTCATGCAATCTTGAATATTATGAAATCTTCAGGCATTTACAATCTTGAAAAGCTGTTTTTTAAAATATGTAAAACGAACACAGGGTAAAATAAAGAAAACAATTGAAAAATAGAAAGAAACACTTCATCATGTTATGTGGGCTTTGGGTTATATTTGATTCTGAACAATTGTTCATTTTTATTTTTAAAATTAAATGTGGTAAAATATAGAGTTAAGGGCTATATTTCTGATTTCTTATGTATCTGTCATTAGAAAATAGCTAAGATTAGAAACTTTTTTCCTTGAAATTAAGTGATTTCAAGGAAATTGAGTGATGAAGTCCCCATCAAGATAGCAGTGGCATATAAGACTGTTCCTTGGGAGAGGAGATATTTCTGATATTTCGGATTGAAGGGGAGTGCAGAGTATCTGAAAGCAGAGGAAGGAAGAGGCAGGAGAGAAATTTAAACTACAGAAGAGGACACAGCTGAGGAGGGGGGAAGCAAAATCACAGGAGTTTTCCCTGGGATGGTAACTGGGGCAGATAGGACTTTAAGAATAAGTTCTGTTATTGAGTAACAGGAAAGGTAAGGTGATAATGACCAGTGTATGTTGGAAGTTTATTTTTCACTGACATAAAAACACTCCTGGAAGAGAGCAGTCCAGAGCTCGTTGCCAACTCCCTGGGCGTCAGAAGATCCATTTATTTCAATCTTATTGCTCTGTACTGTGGACTGACACAGCTAGTTTGGTCTCACACAGTTTTTAGGGCTTTTTTGGTAGAAAACACTAGATTTCTAGTAAGCGCCTTGCTATATCTCAAGTGAGTCTTGCTACCAGGTTATATAGAAAGCAAATCTCAGAACAAATTCTGCCATGAAAACAGACATTTATAATAGACATTTACAAGCAAGCATAAGAATAGTTTATCTGTTCTTTCAATTCAATGTAGTCTCAGCCCTCCCTTCTCCAATCTCTAAACTCATCTGGCATGAAAAATTTAACCTAGGCAGGTATGTCAACATTCTAGAAGTAGGTATCTGTTATCTACGTGGTCAGCCAAAAAGCCCCTAAAACCAAAAAAAGCTGTGCCCAGGGTCATTTAGAGATTAATCCACCAGCACCATCCCTAAAGGTACAGGCCACAGGCTCCAGGCCACACTGTATTCTTTTACTCCATACATACCAAAGGTGGGGGTTGTCTCTAAACATTTTAGTCAACCTTTTATCTTAAATATCTTTAACCAATGGCAGTTCATTTCTAGCATTCATTAGTAGACTGCTCTTTTTATTTAACTTTAAAAACCCATTTCTGAAATTTGCTGTGAATATTAGCAGAGTCCTGCGCTGATCCAGATATGAATGACAGAAACACTTGTAGTCACTTCTAGGATATAGGCCTTTCAATTGGAATATGAATGCTACACCCCTGGAATTGAAACTTTCAATTGAAATGTTAGCTCCCTATACCTGTGTTCTAACCTAACCTAACTATAACAAACAGAATATTTCCATTTAATTTAATTGCATACTCAAATCATGGCTTATACACATTTCTACTTAGATTTCACTGGCTGAAACTTAGTAACTGGGCCATGACCAATGTCAAGAAGGCTGAGAAAAGTAGTCTTTATTCTGGGAAGCCATATGCCTTGATATGGTAAGTATTACTACTAAGGAAGAAGAAATGAATAGACACCTTGCGGGCCCTGGAAGGTTTCCTGTGCAGAGGAAGGACTCACCATAGTTGCTCAATACTTTCACTTGCATTGCAATGAATAAGTCCTACTCCACCCTCAGGCTGTGGGAAACTTTCCAGGTATGAGAAATAGGAAATAGTCCCATGTCTTCCCAGAAATGGGCCAGGATTGTAGCAATGGCTTAGTAAATGTGTAAAGGCAAAAATTTCTTCCATCAATTCTCATGTATTCTAGTTTATGTTAGGATCTTGCTGCTATAAGCATGTTCATGGGTTGGCAACTTTAGGATCACTGGAGAACTTGTTAAAATGCTGACTCTGCATTTTAACAGGATTGCCAGATGATTCCTACATGCAATAAAGTTTCAGAAGCACTGTATTCAGTTGCTTCGTCATTTTCCCTCAATATACTTGTACCCAACCAATCTGAAGTTGGTACCAAACTGTTTCCTCTAGGAAGGCAACTTTAACCTAGAGCACAAAAGTTAGTATTTTGTGAGAATTCATGAAATAAGTGGTACATTGTAATTTAGATCATAAATTACTCAGCATTTCATGCAGATTAGTTTAGTATCTTATGAAAAAGAATTAACATTTTTTTTGGTCCATAGTAAGAAAATAACCAGAAGAATATGTTAAAAGTGGATCTGGTTGGAAGATAGAATTCTGAATAATTTTTTAAAAACTTTGTTATACTTTCAAATTTTTCTTTTATGAATGTAAATTATAAAGTGGACAAGTTATTGTTTGAAAATGTTAGGAGACATTTGCTTTAGTGTTAGCAATAAATTAGATATTTGAATAGAAAATAAATCTCTAACTGGTCTGGAAGAGAACAACTATGGCCTGGAATCATTATGAATCCATCTAAGACAAGCTTCTGCAGTTGCCAAAGTAATCTGTTTCTTCACAGGAGATGGGCTGTGCTTATTTTGGAATATTATTCTTAATGGCTGACTTTTGCAACTCGAAAATTTTAATGTCATTTCCAAATGCTGTTTTAAAAGTATTTTTATACTGAAACTCGGCATGGAAGTTTAATAAAATTTTCTTCTGGTAATTGAAATGATTTAATTCCACCACATTTATTGGACAGCTGAAGGTTACAAACCTCTGAATCTAATTTTCCTTTTTTGTTTTTGTTTCATTTTGGAGGGAAGGTACACAAGAATTAAAAGACATGGGTCTTGCATTGGGGAACTCACTTTGGAGGACTCTAGTAAAATTATTGCATAACTTGTTCTAGCTATTATTATAATTCTATACATTCTTTCCAAAACCCATGATATATATTAAACATTTGATAGAAAAAATATGAGGGTCAAAGGACAACATGCATATAAGGGACATAATTGCACAATAGCAAATACAGAAACATATCAAGTTTTTCTCCTTCTGCTTTTGGAGGAAGATGAAGGACAGATGAAGGGAGCAGAGGGACCATGAGGTTTCCCTGATCAGTCATTGGCAGGAATTTTGACTTGCGAGCTTGCAATGAAAAATTCATTCCTGAGCCTTGACTCTTGAAACAAATTTCCCCAGAAGAAATTTTTCCTTGGTGGCCAGATTAGATTCAACTCACTGAAAACAGTTGAGTGTTAATGAGTAAGATTTCACATTCTATCAGAGGATTTATAAAAAAAAAGCTTGTTCAATTCTCTGACATTTTAATTTGTGAACTTATTAGTACAGATGTTAATTTTTATGCATAGTTTTGTTCATAAAGAGTTCTTTCTTTTTTAAAAGTCAAGAAATTAAAATAAGTTGAAAGTTGAGATTTGTTTTGTTGTTATTGCAAGGAAGAGAAACTCACTCTAACTAGCTTAGTTTAGAAAAGATTTATTACAATTTTATAGATATATCACAGTATTCAAAGGAATTGGGCCTCATACAAACTAGAAAGATGTTCAGAACCAAGATAAATTATATCTCTCCTTCTCAATCTCAGCTTCTTTTCCCACATCTATACCATTTTGATCTCTCTACATGTCAATTTCAATTGCTTACCCCTCATCCTGCAAATGGCTTCCTCAAACTCGCCCCTGACTGGTAACGATCTCTCTATATTTTATTGCAGGGAGAATGGGGACGAAAGACCCCATTCTTGGCAAGGGAAAACACCCCCAGAAAAGGGGAAAAACAGAGAAATAAACTGAGTAAGGTGGAATAAAAACAGTTTAGCTAGATTACTTTCAAACTAACAGTTGAAGTACTTGTCTGGGTAGTTTCTGCTTTTACTGAAAGCCTAGCCTATAAGGGATACAGCTTACAAACACCCCTCCTGTGATTTGTAGGCACCTGAAGGACAATGAATGTTGCAGAAGCTGCACGCAAAGCCTAGAAAGAAACATTGGCCAAGCTGACTGCTGCCCAGTCAACAGTCAAAGCAAATACCCATTGTGGAAATTTATATAATGGCCAGGGCAGAGATCAAGGGAACAACTCAAGCTCTGAAATATGGGCAGTAGAGCTTGTACCCTAACCACCTTGTAACCTTCCCCAGAGGGAAATGCCTTTGGGTGGAGATAAGGGGAAAATTCCTTTTTCCACCGATTCTTCAGAAGAGAACTGATGTCACTGTGTCTGCTCCACAGAGAAACTAGAGGGGTCTAACCTTCCCCAAGGGATCTGTGTATGACCACAGACAAGAGGCTGCCCCCACACAAGGCTCAGGTTCTGGATTTCTCGAGGCTGCCCAGACTCTTAAAGTTAATGATTATAGATAGAATAAGAACTAACATGCTTACTCAGAGAAACTGCTGGCATTATAAATTCTCTTCCTCAGCTTATCCCCTTAGATAAATAAGAAAAGCTTTCAACAAAAGTTGGGTAGAACAAACACTCAGAGCCACTTGCTGAAGTCCTAGAAGCTAGTGGTGGACCCCTGTACCCACCTTTGGAAATTCTGTTCTGTGTGTTCTGCCTCTTTATTCCTCGTTGATTTTAATTTTATTTTTTTCCCAGTTGATTACTACCATTTCCACAGGTCTTAAAAGACCCTGCCCCTGGGGCAGGACCCCGGCATTTTATAGTTTGAATTAATGATGCAGAGAATATGATTGGTGTAGATCATCTGTTCTAGTCAAGGTATGTCAATCAAAGGTCTGTGATAAGCCAATGAATTGGCTGCCCATTTGGGGCAGATACCTGACCCTATCAGCCAGAGCTGAGAAAGGAGAGGTGGCTGCCAGGTGCAGTGGCTCACACCTGTAATCCCAGCACTCTGGGTGGCCAAGGTGGGCAGATGACCTGAGCTCACGAGTTCGAGACCAGACTGAGATAGAGTGAGACCCTGTCTCTAAAAAATAGCTGGATGTAGTGTTGGGTGCCTGTAGTCCCAGCTACTTTGGAGGCTCAGGCAAGAGAATTGCTTGAGCCCAAGAGATTAAAGTTGCTGTGAGCTAAGATGCCATGGCACTCTACTGAGGGTGACAAAGTGAGACTCTGTTTCAAAAAAAAAAAAGAAAAGAAAAGAAAGGAGAGATAGCATGCAATATTGTGGGCTGCTTATTCTTCTGGGAACATCTTTGCTATTGATAAAATAAAAGAATACATATTGGCATTGAAGTTGGACTTAGCAAACCCAAATCTATAAAGTGAAGCTATAGTGCACATGAAATAATTATATGAAGGCTGGAGGCCACTCTGTTATAAGGAAGGGCCCTGGGCCCTGGACCCAGCTGCCCAAGGGAATATTTATATATTGGGTAGAACTAAATGGTCAAATGAATAGTGTGACAAAAAGTACCAAGGGGTGAGAATCCAATATGATCTTTAGTGATTTGAGAAAGCTTATGACAACATGAAATGATGAAAAGCTTAAGGGTTATGCCAAAAAAAAAAAAAGTGGAGAAAAATACATGTTGAGTAATCCATTAGAAATTAAAATTTATATTAAATTGTCTAAAGAATTATGGTCCAAGATGGCTGATGAAGCATATGCTCAGGAATAAAAATATGCAAAGAATTTTTAAAAAACCAACAATGAATGAAATGAGGGTCATGGGTAGACAAGAGATTTTGATAAGTCCTGGAAGTTTATTGGTGTTGCTATAGCAGAGTAGAGGAAGCCATAGCCAGCCGCACCCCATGAGCTCACTGTCCTGGCAGACCCCTAGAGAGGCTCTAGGCTTTGATGCAACAACTGGGAATGGATTGGGGAAATTAACTAAAAAGATATGTAGGCAGGCATTTACCCTATGCCAAAAATTAGGGGGGATTAAATAAATTTAAAAACCTGCCCAGGAAAAAATAGGGCAGATGACAAGGGAGAACACTCCCGGAGTAAATACCTCTTAATTCTGGCATGTAAGAGTTCCCAGAATCACAGCTGGCTTTGTGCCTGCCCACACTCTGTTGAACCCTGCCATTAACCAGCCCTGATGTTGTCTGTGCAGCTCCCAGAATGTCTTTATAAGGACAAGTTCTTTTTTTTTAAACCTTTCATTTTGGCATAATTTTAGATTTACAGAAAAGTTGGAAGAAAAGTACAAAGAATTCCCATATACAGTATACCTAGATTCTTGAAATATTAACATTTTAACATATGTGTTCTATCCCTTTTTCTCTCTCTCTTCATAGAGAGATGCATAGATAGATGGATATATAGACATAAATTTTTTTCTGAACCATTTGAGAGTCAGTTGCAGATCTGATGCCTCTTTATACTCAGATTCTCCAGTGGGTCTCTCTTAAAAACGTTCTGTTACATAATTACAGGGAAAATATCAAAGTCAGGGAATGAATATTGATATGATGCTATTATATAGTTATAGATTATATTCAGATTTTGCCAACTTTTTAAAAGGTTTTTTTTTTTTGCGGTTTTTGGCTGGGGCTGTTTGAACTCGCCACCTCCGGCATATGGGGCCGACACCCTACTCCTTTGAGCCACAGGCGCCACCCTTTCATTTTTAACAAAAGAAATTTCCAGATCATATTGCATTCATTTACCTTATCTCTTTATTCTCCTGTAGTGGGGCTTAATCCCCCAATATTTGTGATTCATGACATTGACATTTAAGATTACTGATCAGTTATTTTGTAGAAAGTCCCTCGGTTTGGGTTTCTCTAATTTCCCTCATGATTAAATTTAGATTATGCACTTTTGGCAGGAATACCCCAGAAGTTGGTGCTTTTCTCAGTGTGCATCTTATCAGAAGACCCAGGATGTTAATCTTTCCCCTTATCGTCTCAAATTCTTAATGTAACAACCAAGGATCAATGTCTATCAGATGAAAGTCTCCAACACAAAAAGGAAAACCCAAGATAAACCGACAGAAAAACAAGTGACATCAGAGGAAAGAAATAATTCAGCGAACAGAAGTATACTTCAAAATAGGACAGAATTTCCAACTGGCGACTTTTGAGACTTGAAAAGCTATTGCATATATAAAGTAAGAAAATTTATGCTTTGAAACAGAAGTAACTCTTAGAAGATGAAATTGTAATTACAGAAATTTTAAAACAGATAATTTTGAAGATGAAATCAAGAAATTCACAAAAAAATAGAACAAAGAGAGAGAGAGAGATGGGGAAGGTAACAGATAAAAGAGAAGATCAGTGCAGGAATTCAGTATTAGGTTTGGATTTGACTGTATATAATAGGAAATCACAATGTGATCAAAGATTGACAAGAGCATTCCCACTCACATAAAAGAAGAAGGCAAGTCCAGGATAGCTTGGTGACTCCAGTGAGTCACCAAGAACACCAGCCTCTTCCCTTCCCATTCTGTCATCTACCAAATGGTTTCCATTTGCGCAGCTGCCTCGTGGTTTGAGATGGTCAGTGTAACTGCAGCCATTATGTCTGAATCAAGACTGGAAAAAGAAGTAGTCAGAGGGAAAACCAAACCAAACCAAAAAAAAAAAAAAAACAAAAAAAACTCCCTCCAAGAAGTGGCAACTAACTTCAAGTAGCTTTTCAATAAGTCTGTTTACATCTCACTGGCTAAACCTAACTACCAAGGAAGCTGAGCCATGCAGTCCTTTATTTCAGAAGGGCAAACTGATAAAAACATAGGTATATTTGTACTAAGGGAAGGACTATTGATACTCAGTTAGGCAGCTAGAAGATTTGTTTGCCACCTGGTTTAATTTGTGACATAATTTCCTATGCAGGAGATACAAATCATTAAATTAAGTGTCTACCAAACACTTAGCATGATATATTTTTATATACATAGTCATAACAGTTTGAAATTTTAGAAATCTAGGGATTAAAAAAGTATAATTCCAAACAAATACAACATGTTTAACAAATATTTAAAAGATCCGTCTTGTTAAAAAATAAAAGGACTGCACACACACAAAAAAATGAAACATTTTTCAGGATCAGCTTTGAAAAATTAAGATATTGAAAACATTCCAAATCATTGAAGGTTTTGAGGAAGAGTTTTCTCATCAACTGTTGGTGTCAGTATATATCAGCTTTGGGGGATGAAATGTTGGCAACATTTATCAAAATACAGTAGTTTTCTATTGCTGCTATAACATATTACCATAAACTTGGTGGCTCAAAACAATACATATTAAACACACACACATACACACATGCACACACTTACTAACTGGAGACCTGCAGGTCAGAAGTCTGGTATGGATCTCACTGCAGTACAATCACAGCATCGCCAAGGATGGTTTTTTCCTGAAAGCTTTATGATCCATTTCTAGGATCTAGCGTGTCGGGGCTCTAGATTCTGTTTCCAGCTCATTCTGGTTGTTAGCAGAGTTCAGTTCTTTGCAGATATAAACCCAAGTTCCCTACGGTCTTGCTGGCCGTCATATTCTTTGGTGGCCGTCTTCCTCCTGCATCTTGGAAGCCAGCAATGGCGGCCAGCCTGAGTCTCTCTGACATTTCACATCTCCTCCTTCTTCTCTTTCAACTCTAACCCAGTCAGGAAAGGTTCTCTGCTTTGGAAGACTCATGTGATTAGAACGGATGCACCCAGATAATCCAGGATAATCTCCCCATCCCAAAGTCAGCAGCCTTCATCACATCTGACAAATCTCTTTTTCTGTACAAAATAACTAATTCACAGGTTCTGAGGATTAGGCCATGGACATCTTTGAGGTGGATGAGGAGCATTATCCTGCCTACCACAGTAAAAAATGGATTTTCTTTGGTTGAGCAATTGCGCACATTAACGCAAGACACATAGCCTAACACCTGAGATAAGAGAGAGGGGAACAGAAGACTTAATTACCAGTATCAAACTTCTTATCGGCATCATGAAATGCTAAGAAAAATATGGAGCAAGGAGGGCAACTGAATGAGACTCTGTCTCAAAAAAATCCAAACCCAAACAAACAACAACAAAAAACCCCAGAAAAATGTGATATTATTATAGAGGAAGAACATGGGCTTTAGAGATAGCAGGTGGCTTAAATCCTGACTTCAGTACTTCTGAGCAAAATGGGACTGACGGTCACCCTATATTCCTTTAAGGCAGTGTTTTTCAACCTTGTTTATCTTATAGCACATTTGAACCTATAGTTAAACTACCATGGCACACTTAAATTATGTTATCAAAAAGAAAAAAGTTACATAAAGAAAATACTTACTGTGGTTTGAATGTCTTTTGAAAATAATTTAATTAATGATCTCTAAAAATTTTCACTGTACATCTAAGATCTGCTCATAGTGTGCTGTGGCCCACCACTTGAAAAATCATTGCTTTAAGACCTAGTAGGACCAGCTAAGAGGCCAAAAGCATTAAAAGGATCTTCCAGGCTTACTTTCACAGTATGTGGGGCCTGACAGGTGAAGCACTGTGCCAGACACACTGAGAGATGAATAGGATATAGTCCCTGTCCTGAAAATAATCTGGGTCAGAGCAGTAACCTACTAGGAGAGCTTCACAGTGGCAAGGACTGTTCTTAGTGTATTCATGGAGTGCCCTGGTACTCCAGAAAAGTCCCCTTAACCTGGGGACGTGGGTCCAGTGAGGCTTCTCTTAAAGGACCTATGCATTTTGAAAGACAAATAGGAATGAGCTGGACGGAGGCCCTCGGAAAGGGCATCTAGGTAGGGCAAGAGGCATCCATTGCTGGCACCATTCTTCCTCTTCATCAGGTTGGGCTTGGCACTGAAACTCCTTTACAAATATTTGCTCTTCTCATTTGCCACTTCCTTGCGTGTGTGTTGCATTGGCCAATATTTGCTTTTGTAGAAGACTGCATTTAACAATGCTTAATGCTGTGTTTGCTTAGGTGGTGCAAAGGATTATAGATTACTTGAGTTTCCCTGTTTTCTTTTGAACTTCAGAAAACATCCTGATAATTCTCATTTGCCTTTATACATGTTCTTCATGCACTGAGCAACTTGAGTCTATAAAAATAAATCAAATGGCACAAACCCAATTTCTAATGTCTTGCCAACAACCAGGGGGACATCTTTTTGGTTAGTTGTAAGAAAGATATAGACATGGCATGTTGGGCACAAAATTGGGTGTGGGTTTATTTTCTGAAGTAAAACCCAGTGACTGTTTATTATGGAAACTACTACAAGTTTCTGTAGTTATGGAGACCACCGTTAGACTACTTAGAATGATCAGAGGCTTAGGAGTCACTAGAGGATGAGATTTCTTATTTGTGAATTAATATTTTAAAAATTAATGGCAGATTTTTAAAGACATTCCTACAGTCTTCATAATTCTACAGTGTCTTCTATTTTGTGTGTGTGTGTGTGTGTGTATATATATATATATATACATCTATGAGATCAGAGACCAATTCTTGAATATATTTGTACATTTTGGGTTACCTAACTTTTATAGTCAATAACCAATAAGTATTTATTGAATGTATGCATAACCATCATTACCACTAATTGAGCGTTTATTTTGTACCAGATACTATAATTATCATTTTATATACATCATCTTTATGTATTTGGCAACCAAACCCTTGTAGATAGCTAAAAGTATTCCCCTTTACCAGACAAGAAAATTACGAATGAGAAAATTTAAGTGATTGTTTAGGTTTTTCTTTTAGGTCTTTCAACTAGTGAATGAAGGAGCTGAATTTGAAGTTTTACCTCTTTTACTTCAAATTCTGAGTTCTTAATTACTATGCAAAAAGGGAGAATGAAAGAAAATATGTTTATTTTTTTAAAAGTTTCTGATTGCAAGTAACAGAAACCAATTTGAAACGGCCTAAACAAAGAAGGCAAAATTTATTATAGTAATTTAAGGGCCACATGAAGGGGGTAATAACTGGGTTACAAGGAAGGAGCAGGCACACATTTGGAAAGCCATCAGGAATTCAGGATATATTCTCTCTCCACCTTTGATCTTGGCATTTCTGCCTGTGTCCATCTTATTGTTTTCCCCTTGTATCAGTTTTCTCTGCCCATCCGCCCATATGACAGAATATGGCAGCCCCACAGCTCCTAAATATAGAAATTGCAGTTGTAGCCATACAAAGAGACTGACAGACTATTATTCTGTGGTTGCAACTCTAATTTCCTAGAAAAAAATGATTGGCTCAACCTGGGTATATTTCTCCAATTAACTGTATCTAGATGGGTAAAGAGTCACAGATTACCAATATAGTTTCTGGAAGTCCATGCTATGGATTGGGGAGCCATTCTCAGAGAAGAGGATGGCTCACTGTTTAAGCAGACCCTTGAAAAAGCATAGGCTACAGAGTTCCAATTCCAGGCAATGCCAAGAGCCAAAGCCATGTAGAAAGTAGGGTAATCTTTCTCCTCAACCCTTCCACCTCTTGGGTTTCTGTTCTTCTATTTTTATTTTAAACACACAAATTAAGAATTATAATCGTTTCCTGATTTTAAAATTAAGAGAACATAGGGAATCTTCTGAGGTGCTACGAAATTAAGAGCGCATAGGGAGTTTTCTGAGGTGCTAGGAAAATCTTAATCAGCGTGGTGGTTACATGAGTAACCATCTACATGCTTAGATTTGTTAAAAAATTAAAGGAGCATCAAAAAATTGCCATCAAATTGGGAGCCATGATTTCAGTCCCATCTCAACAATGAAAAAAAGAAACTTATGTGAATATATTTTCAGAGTAAGTTTTTGCCAGGCTGGAGAATAGATGAATGGAAAGTAATTCAATCGGGAGGTTCTCGGAGAAGCAATTTTACCATTTTCTTTTCTTTTTTTTTTTTTTATTAAATCATAGCTGTGTACATTGATATGATCATGGGGCATCATTCACAAGCTTTACATACCATTTACCAAGTTTCGCATACACCCTTGTAAGATGCACGGCTGGTGTAATCCCACCAATCCCATACCCTTTACCCACCTCCCCCCTCCCTCCCCTCCCTTTCCCCCTTCCCCCTATTCTTAGGTTGTAACTGGGTTATAGCTTTCATGTGCAAACCCTAAATTAGTTTCATAGTAGGTCTGAGTACATTGGGTACTTTTTCTTCCATTGTTGAGATACTTTACTAAGAAGAATATGTTCCAGCTCCATCCATGTAAACATAAAAGAGGTAAAGTCTCCATCTTTCTTTAAGGCTGCATAATATTCCATGGTGTACATGTACCACAATTATTAATCCATTCATGGATCCATGGGCACTTGGGCTTCTTCCATGACTTAGCAATTATGAATTGAGCTGCAATAAACATTCTGGTACAAATATCTTTGTTATGATGTGCTTTTTGGTCTTCTGGGTATATGCCCAGTAGAGGGATTACAGGATTGAATGGCAGATCTATTTTTAGATCTCTGAGTGTTCCCCATATATCTTTCCAAAAGGAATGTATTAATTTGCATTCCCACCAGCAGTGCAAAAGTGTTCCCTTTTCTCCACATCGGCGCCAACATCTCTGGTCTTGGGATTTTGTGATATAGGCTAGTCTCACTGGAGTTAGATGGTATCTCAAAGTAGTTTTGATTTGCATTTCTCTGATGATTAAAGATGATGAGCATTTTTTCATATGTCTGAAGGCCGTGCACCTGTCTTTTTCAGAGAAGTTTCTCTTCAAATCCCTTGCCCAGCCTGTGATGGGATCCCTTGTTTTTTTCTTGCTGATGCGTTTGAGTTCTCTGTGGATTCTGGTTATTAAACCTTTGTCAGAGATATACCCTGCAAATATCTTCTCCCATTCTGAGGGCTGTCTGCTTGCTTTGCTTACTGTGTTCTTAGCTGTGCAGAAGCTTTTTAGTTTGATCAAGTCCCAGTAGTGTATTTTTGAAGCTGCTTCAATTGCCCGGGGGGTTCTCCTCATGAAATACTCACCCAGACCAATTTCTTCAAGGGTTTTCCCTGCACTGTCTTCTAGCATTTTTATAGTTTCATGTCTTAAGTTCAAAACTTTGATCCAGTGAGAGTCTATCTTAGTTAATGGTGAAAGGTGTGCGTCCACTTTCAGTCTTCTACAGGTTGCCAGCCAGTTCACCCAGCACCATTTGTTAAATAGGGAATCTTTTCCCCACTGAATGTTTTTAATTGGCTTATCAAAGATTAAATAACGGTAAGTAGCTGGATTCATCTCTTGGTTCTCTATTCTGTTCCAGACATCTACTTCTCTGTTTTTGTGCCAATACCATGCTGTTTTGATCACTATTGATTTATAGTATAGCCTGAGGTCTGGTAGCGTAATTCCTCCTGCTTTGTTTTTATTTCTGAGTAATGTCTTGGCTATTTGAGGTTTTCTCTGATTCCATATAAAATGAAGTATTGTTTTTTCAAGATCTTTAAAGTATGACAGTGGAGCTTTAATAGGGATTGCATTGAAATTATATATTGCTTTGGGTAGTATAGACATTTTAACAATATTGATTCTTCCCAGCCATGAGCATGGTATGTTTTTCCATTTGTTAACATTTTCAGCTATTTCTTTTCTTAGAGTTTCATAGTTCTCTTTATAGAGATCTTTCATGTCCTTTGTTAGATAAATTCCCAAATATTTCATCTTCTTTGGCACTACTGTGAATGGGATAGAGTCCTTAACTGTTTTTTCAACTTGACTGTTGTTGGTATATATAAAGGCTACTGATTTATGAATGTTGATTTTGTAACCTGAGACACTGCTGTATTCCTTGATCACTTCTAAAAGTTTTGTAGTAGAGTCCATAGTGTTTTCCAGATATACTATCATATCATCTGCGAAGAGCGAAAGTTTGATCTCTTCTGACCCTATATGGATACCCTTGATCACCTTTTCTTCCCTAATTGCAGTGGCTAAAACTTCCATTACAATGTTAAAAAGCAATGGAGACAATGGGCAGCCTTGTCTGGTTCCTGATCTGAGTGGAAATGATTCTAATTTAACTCCATTCAACATGATATTGGCTGTGGGTTTGTTCTAGATGGCCTCTATCAGTTTAAGAAATGTCCCTTCTATACCGATTTTCTTGAGTGTTCTGATCATGAACGGATGCTGGATATTGTCAAAAGCTTTTTCTGCATCTATTGAGAGAATCATATGGTCTTTGTTTTTTAATTTGTTTATGTGCTGGATTACATTTATAGATTTACGTATATTGAACCAGCCTTGAGATCCTGGGATAAAACCGACTTGGTCATGATGTATAATTTGTTTGATGTGTTGCTGAATTCTGTTTGTTAGGATCTTGTTGAATATTTTTGCATCTATATTCATTAGTGATATCGGTGTATAATTTTCTTTTCTTGTTGGGTCTTTTCCTGGGGATCAGGGTGATGTTTGCTTCATAGAATGTGTTGGGTAGTCTTCCTTCTTTTTCTACCTTTTGAAACAGGTTGAGTAACATAGGTACTAATTCCTCTTTAAAGGTTTGGTAGAATTCTGACGTGAAACCATCTGGTCCCGGGCTTTTTTTTAGGGAGGTTTTGTATGGTTGATGCTATTTCCGAACTTGATATGGGCTTGTTCAACATTTCCACTTGATTCTGGCAAAGTCTTGGAAGGTGACATGCTTCCAAGTATTGGTCAATTTCCTTCAGATTTTCATATTTCTGAGAATAAAGTTTCTTGTAATATTCATTAAGGATTTTTTGGATTTCTGAAGAGTCTGTTGTTATTTCGTCTTTGTTGTTTCTGATTGAGGATATTAGAGATTTTACTCTTTTTTTCCTGATTAGGTTGGCCAAAGGTTTATCTATGTTATTGACCTTTTCGAAAAACCAGCTTTTTGATTTATTGATCTGTTGTATTATTCTTTTGTTTTCAATTTCATTTAGTTCTGCTCTAATTTTGGTTATTTCTTTTCTTGTACTGGGTTTGGGTTGAAATGTTCTTCCTTTTCCAGTTGCTTGAGATGTCCCATTAAGTTGTTAACTTCCTCTCTTTCCGTTCTCTTGAGGAAGGCTTGTAGTGCAATAAATTTCCCTCTTAGAACTGCCTTTGCCGTGTCCCAGAGGTTCTGATTGTTCATGTCTTCATTGTTGTTTTGTTCCAAAAAATTGGTAATTTCTTTCTTAATCTCATCTCTGACCCAGGTATCATTCAGCATAAGGTTATTTAACTTCCATGTTTTTGTATGAGTATGCAGATTCCTGTTGTTACTCAGCTCAAGTTTTATTCCATGGTGGTCCGAGAAGATGCATGGAATAATTTCTATTCCTTTAAATTTACTAAGGTTAGACTTGTGACCTAAGATGTGATCGATTTTGGAGTAAGTTCCATGGGCTGATGAGAAGTATGTGTATTCAGTTTTGTTGGGATGAAATGTTCTGTAGATGTCTGCTAAATCCAAACTGTTGGATGGTTAAGTTTAAATCTAAGATTTCTTTGCTCAGCTTCTTGTTGGAGGATCGATCCAACACTGCCAGAGGAGTGTTGAAATCTCCAACGATTATGGAGCTGGAGGAAATCAAGTTGCTCATGTCTGTTAGAGTTTCTCTTTTAAATTGAGGTGCATTCTGGTTGGGTGCATAGATATTAATAATTGAGATCTCGTCATATTGAGTATTACCCTTAACAAATATGAAGTGACCATTCTTGTCCTTCCTTACTTTTGTTGGTTTAAAACCTATTGTATCTGCAAATAAAATTGCAACACCTGCTTTTTTCTGATCACAATTTGCCTGAAATATGGACAACCATCCTTTCACCCTGAGTCTGTATTTGTCTTTTAAGTTAAGATGTGACTCTTGTATGCAACAAATATCTGGCCTGAGTTTTTGTATCCAATCAGCTACCCTATGCCTCTTTAGAGGACAGTTTAAGCCGTTCACATTAATGGAGAATATTGATAAGTGTGATGAAGTTTTGGGTATCGAGTTTTTCAAAAGTCCAGTGGGCATTTTTAATCCTTTCGCCAGTGCGGAAATTGGAGTTTGATCCGAAGTTTCTGAGTGAGTTTACTTTTGTGGTATAGGATCGGGTTGGTCATTGTGGAGGATAGGTCTGAGAATATCCTGAAGAGCTGGTTTGGTTATGGCAAATTTCTTCAATATATGAATGTCATTAAAGTATTTAATTTCTCCATCATAAATGAAACTCAGTTTAGCTGGATACAAGATCCGGGGTTGAAAGTTATTTTGCTTTAGGAGATTAAAAGTTGGTGACCACCCTCTTCTGGCTTGAAAAGTTTCATCAGAGTGATCTGCAGTCATTCTAATATTCTTGCCTTTGAAGGTAATGGTTTTCTTTCTCCTGGCAGCTTTGAGGATTTTTTCCCTCATATTAACTTTAGTGGAGTTAATTATGATGTGCCTGGGGGATGTCTTATTGGGGTTGAATTGTGCTGGGGTTCTGAAGCTGTCTGCTATCTGAATTTCAGAATCTCTAGGCATGTCTGGAAAATTTTCTTTCATAATTTCTTGCAGAAGGGCCTCTGTGCCCAGCGAGGCCACTTCATCTGTTTCTGGAACCCCTATGATTCGGATATTCGCCTTCCTCAAATTATCCCAGAGCTCTCGGAGAGAGTGATCCGTTTTTGCTCTCCATTTCTCTTCCTCCTTGAGAGTTTGGGAGCGTTCAAAGGTTTTATCTTCGATGTCAGAAATCCTTTCTTCTGCTTGCTCCATTCTGTTGCTGAGGGATTCTACTGTATTTTTCATATCTTTGAGGGCTGTAAATTCTTGCTTCAGTGTGTCTAAGTCTTTGGTGGTTTTGTCTTTAAATTTGTTAAATTCTTGAGACAGCTTTTGAATTTCTCCTCGAATTCCTAATTCCACTTTGTTAATCTTGTCTGCAATCCAAATTCTGAATTCGATTTCTGACATCTCAGCCAGTTGTTTATGAATGGGATCTTCAATTGCATCTGCCATATCTTTCCTTGGGGGGGGGGGTTGATCTATTCTGGTTATTCATGTTACCAGAGTTTTTCCGCTGATTCCACCCCATGGTTGTTTTACTCCCTCTGATTTTTTCCCCTGGAGTTTTGTCGTGGGCCCGTACAGTGTTGTGGCCTGAGAAACTGGGGCCCTGTCTGGTGTGGTGGGGCTAAGTGGTTCTGTCTTGTTTTCAGCTGGTTTCTGTTCCACCCTAGTGAAACAGATACTTTGGATTGAAGTCTCAGCTGTGGAGAAATATCAGCAATTAAGTCACCCCGCCCCCCACCGGCAAACAATTGGAGAAGAAAAATCAAACCTTCACCGTGCACCCAGGGCACCACCTGATTTGTCCTCAGGCGATTGGTTCAGTTCAAAAAGGTCCAAATAATTGTCTCAGTTCTTCACCTGTCTCGGATGAGAGCGTTTAAGAGGTCTCTGGGAACTGGATCATAGGGGTCTGGTGACTACTCTGGTGTGGCTTGCTCCAGTGCTGCGTGGAGTCAGGAGAAGCCACCCAGCCAATAAATCAGTCTGGGAAGGTTGCTGCCTCCTTCCCCACCTTGCACCACTTCACATCCAGTCACTGATAGCCCTGCAGTTGGTGGACCCAGTTGCCTGTAGTGAATCGGTACTCCAAGAGTTTGTACCTGTCTGAATCATAAGGAAGTCCGCCAGGCCTCTGCGCTCTGCCTCTCTCCAGCAGGAGGAGGTGAGGCTGACAACCTCGGGCACTTGATGAAGGTTGAGGGGTTTTCACTCAGGTCCAGTCTCGCCCCTGATTAATGTTACTGACAGAACAGAACAGAACAACTCTGCAGTTCCCCTGCAGAAGAGAAGCTGAATTGAGCTCCAAATCAGCTTGTCTTTGCTCCTGTATTGTCTATAGGCTGACGATCCCCTGAGGGCCAGGTGCAGTCTTAGGTTTAGTAAAGTGGACCTCTGGTCAGCCCCACCCTGGGAGTTTCCCTGGTTTGCAAGCTGGAGTTGCCTCAGGCAAACTCAGAGTCTCTGGTTGCCCAGGGAGACAGGGGGTGTGGCTTTAGAATATTCTGTAGTGAGCCATATTGCTAGCAAGAGAGGGCCACTGCTTTATGGCTCAGGCAATGGCCGTTCCGGTGTAGCTCCCCTCCGGCCAACAGTCCTCTCTCCGCTCCCGTACCCCAGAGTCTGCACTGACAGGCTGCAGCCCAGCACTGTCTACACCCCTCGAACAATCGCCCAAGAGTCCGGACCCCTAGGGGACAGGCCTCCAGACCTTGGAGCGAGAGCAGAGGGGAGTGCGGGGAGTGCTGGGAGCCTGGGGTTGCGGGCAGAGAACACACAGAGCTCCACACAGTTTTATGCCTGGCCGTATTGTCACCAAAAGACGGCTGTCGCACTGTGCCTCAGGGAACTGCCACTCCGGTGCAGTCCCGTCTCCGCCGACCGACCAGGACTGGCCTGCAGACCCCAGTGTGAGCGAAGGGGAGCACTGGGAGCTCAGAATTCCAGGTAGAGACTATATACAGCTTATACGGTTTTATGCCTGGCAGGAGGATGCCGTGGCACCCTAGTAGGGGAGGTAGGTCCAGTTTTTAGGGGGTCTTTCCCATGGAGTGTAGTGGGAGGACCTTTGAACTCTGCCCGGTTGTTTGTGGGGCACTCTGAGCTGTTCCCATGGGGGAGGGGACTCCCGTCCGCTTGGTGATGGATTTTGTACCTTCTGTTTGTATCCTTGTGGTCGCAGCTCGCCTCAGCGGGGTTGACGTGCATTCTACAACCTTCTCTCTTAGTGCAGCTCAAATCCACCAGGTTACTTGCTGAATTTTTATCCTTTAACTCTCCTTCTGGACGGGAGCCTCTGTGGAAAGCTGCCTTCAGTCAGCCATCTTGTCTCCTCCCCAATTTTACCATTTTCAACATGGGACCTGTCTTTCTGCCTTAACTATTGCTCTAGGTTTACTTGAAAGGAAAGGAGACTTCCTGGAAGGAGAGAAATCAGTGTGCATTTCTTCCAAAGGCAAAGCTCTGGATAAGGGGTGATACTGATGGCTCTCTTTACTTTTCGTCAAATACCATGTTTGTGCTTTGTTTATTCCACTGTCATTTGTATTGGACACTTTGAAGGGTAGAGTTTAGGAATGCAATAAAAGCAAGACCTAGATCTGTAAGTCTCTTAAAATGACACCATCTGGGATGATTTTTATTGTTTGTCCCTAAGCAATACTGCCACCTATTGGTAGAAGAAGAGAACTTTATCTCAGTGTTCATCTGCAAGTCCTAATGTTGGAGTGAGTCCTCGTCAACTATCATTAACACTGTGTCTACCCTCAGAAGCCTCTTCCCCCAGACGATTCTTAAAAGTAGGCCATAAAATGAAATAGATGACAGGGCACATTATAAGTCCCTTCAGAAAGCTGGGGTCTTTTCTGCCTTCTACATTTGCTTGAAGGAAACTTCCACTTTCATTGCCTCATTTTTCACTTTCATTCTACACAAGATCTTAAGATCAAGAAATTACTTTTTCTATTTTTATGGCAGCAAATTGCCTTTGTAAATCTCACACTTAATAGAGGAGATATATATTTACTATGCGTTGCTTAATAATATATTTCTTTGGCAAATACTGCCTTATTTATTGACTTCCATCATTTAATTTTACTACTTTTTGTGTGGCTTAGTGTAATAGTTTTGCTTTTCCATCCAAGTAAATGCTTTTAAAAATAAGAGTTGAGAGAAAATTTGGAGGTTCCATGGCTCACACCTGTAATCGCAGTACTTTGGGAGGCCAAGGCGGGAGGATCACTTGAGGCCAGGAACTCTGGATAGTTTAGAGAACAGACGAAAGTCTGTCCAGGTTTGTTGACATAGATTAGCTTTCTTCCTGAGATACGGCTTTATTCAGTTAATGAAAACTCAGGGAGGGGACCAGAGGTAATTGTTTTCTTCTTTGGTAGGTCTGAACTTTAGGCAGATAAGGAACTTCAGAGAACAACTTTATCTTATGTTTTGGGAGAGACTGGTGAGTTGAGGTGTGTGTGGAAAAAAACAGGGATTTTAAGGTTTCTTCTGTTTCACATGTCAAAGTGCTATATTTTGGGGTATTGGTTTTTGAGCCCCAAAGAAGTTTCTTTGAACTGTACATAGTATAATTTTGATAGTATTGTTTACCATTTTGTTCAATATAATAACCTCTTTTCCTCTCAGAAAAGTAATCTTTGCTTTTGGCACCAAGTATGAGCTTCCCTTCTGATCTAGAGAAAAGGGACAAACAGCAGGCAGGAGGTGGACAGAAGATGCCAGCACCCCTGGCTGTGATGTGGTCTGATCTCTTGAGCTGCAGAAAGGGAAGCTGACAAGCGCTATTTCTTAATAGCTGCATGTGGCAGGGGAGCTTCCCCCTCAGCTGTTTAAGGAGAAACAGCTGAAGAAGGAAGCCTGCATTCCCTAGGGCTCCGTCTGTATATCTTAAGCATGAGTCAGACCCCAGGCTGGCATTTGTCTCCTCCATTAAGAGCGAAGTCCCCTATGTCTCCAAACAGGCATCTCCCAAAATAGCCAATGAACACCTGGACCTGTAAGTGAGAGGGGCCAGTCAGAGAAGGCTGGTGCTTCTTGATCCTGGGGACTGGGGGACGCTGGCCCACATTTTCAGAGGCTAGACAGCTTTCAGCCTTCAGATAGAATAGACAGTGGGAGAGAACATTTACCCGTGGTTCTCACTTTAGAGAGAAGAATCAATCCTATGGCATCATCTTTGTGGATTTTGTTTATTTGTTTGTTTTAACAAGTTTAAAACCTATTCACTCCACGTATCTGATTTTATTTCCAGGGACATTTTTAACATCTCATCTTAGCCAACCTACATTCATCTAGTAATGCTGATATGGATGTTATGGTATAGTTAGACAGAATAGAACACAAAGTTAAGATATGGTTTCATTTTTCATTTAGTAATGTCTATTTTCTGGCAATGAGGAAAAATTGCACTAATTTTCAATCAAAGCAGTGATTAACTTAATGTGAGGATCAGCTAGGAGTTTTTTTAAAAAGCTCTGGTGCCAGGCCTTATCTCAGATCAATCACCCTATGGGGGTAGACATCAAAATGTTTAGGTTTCCCCAAGTGATTCTTATGAATAGCCAAGGCACAGAACCGCTGAAGAGTGTAATTTACCCAAGTGATGACAGGTGTCTCTATTAATTCAGTTCATGGTGTATTCATTGCCATGATCACTTAGCACTTTGCGGGTTGATTTGATTATTTTGATGTCATTTATGGAGCCTAATAAAATCAGTCATTGGGGAGCAAGCAGGGATAACAGCCAGTTGGGAAGCTGAGGTTGCATAAACCAGAGGGGAAACTTTGTCAATCCTCAAACCTGAAGAAGCCCAAAGCACCAAAGTCAGATATACTGACCCCTGAGTCCAGAGACCTGGACACTGACAGTCAAAGTAGTGGATTTGGTATTAATAGGGGGCAGGGAGTGGGATTTACATGAGGAAAATTTCCTAGAATAATTTTTCTCTGCAACTGGCCTGCTCTGTTTAGTTGGACGGGAATAATAGTGAACAGGCCCTCACATTCTTTAAGACCCTAAGGTGGAGAGGCGGAGCAAGATGGCAGCCGAGTAACAGCTTCCTTGCATCTGGGCACCGTGAGTCTGGGGAGATAGGACTCCAGGCGTCTCTGGCTGGTGAGAACTGCCTATCATCACTCCTATGAGGATACAGGGAGTCAGCGAGAGACTTCTGGACCCCAAGAGGAGGACTAAATCCGTGGAAAACCGGCAAGTGGTCGCGTGTGTTCAATCCGTCTAAACCCGCCCACAACTTCCACAGGCACAAGAACTTAAAGAGCAAGAGGAAGTGAAAGGAAAATTAGGGCAAGCAAACAGATAAAAGAAATCACTCATGAGGAAGAATCAGCAGAAAACTCCAGGCAACATGAAGAACCAGTCTAGAACAACCCCACCAAGGGACCATGAGGTAGCTACTGCAGATGATTCCACCAGTATAGAAATGTTAGGAATGACAGAAAGGGAATTTAGAATACACATGTTGAAAACAATGAAAGAAATGATGGAAACAATGAAGGAAATTGCTAATAAAGTGGAAAATAACCAAAAGGAAATCCAAAAACAGAATCAAATAAGAGATGAACGATATGAAGAATATAAAAAGGATATAGCAGACCTGAAGGAACTGAAACAGTCAATTAGGGAACTTAAAGATGCAATGGAAAGTATCAGCAACAGGTTAGACCATGCAGAAGAAAGAATTTCAGAGGTAGAAGACAAAGTTCTTGAGATAACTCAGACAGTAAAAGAGGCAGAAAAGAAGAGAGAGAAAGCAGAACGTTCACTGTCAGAATTATGGGACTTTATGAAGCGTTCCAACATTCGAGTTATAGGAATTCCAGAAGGGGAAGAAGAATGCCCCAGAGGAATGGAAGCCATACTAGAGAATATTATAAAAGAAAATTTCCCAAACATCACCAAAGATTCTGACACACTGCTTTCAGAGGGATATCGGACCCCGGGTCGCCTCAACTCTAACCGAGCTTCTCCAAGACACATTGTGATGAACCTGTCCAAAGTCAAGACAAAAGAAAAGATTCTGCAAGCTGCCAGGAGTAAGCGCCAGTTGACCTACAGGGGCAAATCCATCAGAGTTACCACAGACTTCTCTAATGAAACTTTCCAAGCAAGAAGACAATGGTCATCTACCTTTAATCTACTTAAACAGAACAATTTTCAGCCCAGAATTCTGTACCCTGCTAAGCTAAGCTTCAAAATTGACGGAGAAATCAAATCATTTACGGATATACAAACATTGAGGAAATTCGCCACAACAAGACCAGCTCTACAGGAAATACTTCAACCTGTTCTGCACACTGACCACCACAATGGATCAGCAGCAAAGTAAGAACTCAGAAATCAAAGGACAGAACCTAACCTCCACACTGATGCAAAAGATAAAACTAAGCAATGGACTCTCACCAAATAAGACGAATAGAATACTACCACACTTATCAATTATCTCAATAAATGTTAATGGCTTGAATTCCCCACTGAAGAGACATAGATTGGCTGACTGGATTAAAAAACACAAGCCATCCATTTGCTGTCTGCAAGAAACACACCTGGCTTCAAAAGACAAATTAAAGCTCCGAGTCAAGGGTTGGAAGACAATTTTTCAGGCAAATGGAATTCAGAAGAAAAGAGGAGTTGCAATCTTATTTTCAGATACATGTGGATTTAAAGCAACTAAAGTCAAAAAAGACAAAGATGGTCACTTTATATTGGTCAAGGGAAAACTACAACAAGAAGACATTTCCATTCTAAATATTTATGCACCCAATTTAAATGCTCCCAGATTCTTGAAGCAGACCTTACTCAGTCTGAGCAATATGATATCTGATAATACCATCATAACAGGGGACTTTAACACACCTCTTACAGAGCTGGACAGATCCTCTAAACAGAAATTAAACAAAGAT
The DNA here is from genome assembly GCF_027406575.1 of Nycticebus coucang. Lineage (NCBI taxonomy): Eukaryota > Metazoa > Chordata > Mammalia > Primates > Lorisidae > Nycticebus > Nycticebus coucang. The sequence goes on from NC_069790.1 coordinate 53,263,269, forward strand.
GTAAGAGATTTAAATGAGACCCTAGACCAACTATGCTTGATAGACGTATATAGAACACTCCACCCCAAAGATAAAGAATATACATTCTTCTCATCACCCCATGGAACATTCTCCAAAATTGATCATATCCTGGGACACAAAACAAATATCAACAGAATCAAAAGAATTGAAATTTTACCTTGTATCTTTTCAGACCATAAGGCACTAAAGATGGAACTCAACTCTAACAAAAATGCTCAACCCCACCCAAAGGCATGGAAATTAAACAATCTTCTGTTGAATAACAGATGGGTGAAGGAAGAAATAAAATATATTCTTATCCTAATTGCAAAGTTAACTTTAAAAAAAAAAAAAAAAAAAAAAAAGACCCTAAGGTGATGATTTTTTTTTTTTTTTTGTAGAGACAGAGTCCCACTTTATGGCCCTTGGTAGAGTGCCGTGGCATCACACAGCTCACAGCAACCTCCAGCTCCTGGGCTTAAGCGATTCTCTTGCCTCAGCCTCCCGAGTAGCTGGGACTACAGGCGCCCGCCACAACACCCGGTTATTTTTTTGTTGCAGTTTGGCTGGGGCTGGGTTTGAACCCCCACCCTCGGCATATGGGGCCGGCACCCTACTCACTGAGCCACAGGCGCCACCCCCTAAGGTGATGATTTTTAGAATGATTTTTTTTTTCTAATTGAGAGATTCCTTTATTATTATTTTGTCAAGAAAACAACCACATTAATTTATGAAATATATGTTAAGTGCCTTTTCTGTGCTTACTAGGGATACAAAGATTAAATGTATACCTGTGAGAATCTACAAGCTAGATGAGGAAAGGGATGCAAAAGACAAATATATTTTTTCATAAACTGTGGCAAAGAAAACTATATTAGATTTGGACAAAGTCTTGAGACTCTGTCTCAAAAAAAAAAAAAAAGATTTGGACAAAGTTTTGTGAGTCTGGTGTTAACCCTAACAACATTAACCTTCATTGATTTCATTTTCCTTCTTCCATGGTTATACACTGGACTTGGTATTTTTTGCATAGAATGTAAACCAACACTGTGGGTTTGTCCTGTTTTTGTCATTTGTGAGATGCATAGGTTGAGCTATAAGAAAGCTATGAAGGGACTTGAAACTCAATTTGTGCAGTTTCAGAAAGCCCTGACTTGGACATCTCAGTTGGCTTATCCCCTTACTTCTTATGTAATCTTTAAGTCACTTAATTTCCTGCAAAGGACTTGAGTTTTCTTGTCAGCCTATAACAGTAGCAAAATTTATAATTTTGTTCCTGAAAAATTGAGATCTTATCTGATATTTGCAAGATTTATTTTTCCTGTTTATACATCAAGGTCACCTGCTCTGAATTTTGTACACTTAGTACAAGGCTCTTGTACAATTTTTGCTAAAAAGGCATTGAGATTGCATGATGCTGAAAACCATCTCTGATCCCTTGCAATCCAATTTTTCTGCCACCCATGTATTCCTCGGCTCTTGTTTATTTTGGGCAGGCTGTTTTCCTACAAGTACAACCACGTGAACACAGCTCCTGATCACTTGTTCACATCAAAACAAACAGCCTCCCAAGAAACAGAAAGAGTACAACCTGAGCTGTTGGCTAGAGTCCGTACTACACGAGGAATCGTATCTGACAGGCTCTGACAGTGGAGCAGGTGAACAGACATAACGAAAACTCATGTGAGATGTCTTCCAACATTGGAGGGGAATAGGAAAATCATTATGTCAGATAAGGTCTGGCATAGGGATTGGAAAGGGCTAGTGGTGGGTGTATACTTTGCCAAATATTAATCCACAGATAAAGTCTCATTTTGTTGAATAAAGAGAAGAATAACTTATCTAAGTTGTGAACTAACAAATTTCCTAGGCATTCTATCTAAAAAGCATGTTTATCCTCTTTGATAAATCACATATCTGGGTCTGTCAGTTCAATAGTTTATATGAAGCAGGGAGGTTTAAAGCATAGTTAATTCACTATTGATCATCATTAATAAATTCATCACTTTGTGGGAAAATTTACATAAAATTACTTATATTTTGCCTTGATTGTTCCTTACTTTATGACTTAATGGTTGGGAACCAGCTGTGAAAGTTGATTATACAGACTGGGTCATTCTTGTCATACCAAATAAATTAGAGGTGGGGGGGAGCACTCAAGGCAAATGACATTACTCCAAGAATCTAGCTCTCTGCATGCCTGGCTGCTGAAACTGCTTGTTGTAACCTGAAACCAGTTTTAATCCAATAGCTACTCAAACAACTTGCTGCAACTTTTAAGACCAGTTTCACCCACCACAATTACTCACCAATCAGATTGCTTGTTCCCCATACCCTTACTGGTTCCATTAACTTTCTTTCAAAATAAAATGTAACATTTCTGCTTTTTATCAAACCTACAACTTTCTCTTTGTTCTTCAGACATGGACAACCAAGTCTATGTGTGTGCTTCAAATTGTTATTTGTGTTTACAAAATAAAATGTTTTAGAATTTGTCCTACACTGTATTTGACTGCAACAACAGCCATAGGCCTATTGGTAGAACACAATATTGACCTCTACTGTCCTGGTCAAGGTTGTTAGAAATAGTCTCCTTACTAATCACATATGTATTAATTTTTAGCATATAAATGAGTAAAATAGTCATTTGCCCTTTCATCTCTTGGGAGTTTGATCCAAATCTATAAACATTCTGGTCAGGGAACAGGGAACGCATGAACGGTATGGTCCCATAGATTTGAGATTGAGGACCCATTTTTACCAGTAGCCCTAATGAGACAAGGAGAAACTTGTCTTGTCAAAGAAGCTGAAGAATAGAGTGGATGTACACAGGTGAGGAGAGGAGGGACAGTGCAACTGCAGAGAAAGAAAGGAGAAAACCTCTCAGTACCTTTCTTTCCAGGTCTCCTGAGGACAGACTGGGCTTTTGATTCTATGCAATCCCTTTGTGTCTTCTCAATAAACTCTTTGTATTCATGTTTATTCAAATGGAATTCTGTTTCATTTGCTAAAACCAGTGGGACCCTGAAATTAAACCTGTTGTTCCATTGCACCTGTTTCATTCAGATCTCTTATATTCGTTGTAGGTTTATCAAGCCTCATTCTCCTATGGCTCTTTCCTAGGGTCTCTCTTTTATTTTCTTGAAAAAAGTAGTAGTTCCAGTTGGCTTTCTGACATGATAAATGGGATGGAGGGCCTTCCATTCTGTCCCAGAGGCATATTGCATTGTTAGGTCATTTTGAGGTCAGGCAGGGCTGCTGCGAATCCATGAAGTGCCTTAGTGTGTACTTTTAGAGGGAGCTCCTTCCTCTAGGTAGACCAAGGCCCACTCCAGGGCACAGGGCTTGGCAAGCAGAGCACAGGCTGAATGTCAGCTGCTCTTCCGCCTTGGCATGGCACCCTTGGCAGGTACCTGGTATAATCTGCACATCCATGTAATCCTCACAACCACATGTAGAGGCCCTGCGTCATGGATGCATACACATAACTGTAGGGAGTTGAGGAAGAAAAGAAAACACATACTAATTGGGGAAATAGTTATTCCAGCAAAGTCAGTAGAGTCCCAAAGTTCAGGCTAATAAGAAACCGGCTAAAGGGATATATCTCTTCCTTCTGATCTTTGAGTATTCTCTCTTGGTGTGTGATAAGAGGGACTTTACCTAATAAATGCAATCAGTGTAACCTGCTTTTTTGTTCCCTCAATGAATCCCCAACAATTAAAGAAAAAAACAAAAAAGTGTTCTTATCCTTTTCCAACAATATAAAAAGAAAATAATTATCTATATCCCCATCCCCTGTGGACAATTTAAGTACAACTTGTGTATGTGACTCTTTGTTGCCTATAACGTAAACTCCAAGTTCCTTAGCAAGGGAACAATACTCACCATTCCTGGTCCCTGCCTTCTGCCCCCACATCAAATCTCCCTCCATCCACTCTCTGTAGGCCCTACAATGCTATTTAGTCTCAGAGTGAGGTTTCAGTTTTTAGCTTCCATTTTTCCACTTTTGTATCTTTCGTGTACATGTTTGCTGTCTGTCTGGCTGTTCATATTCTGTAATTTTATAACATCTGTTGGAGTTTTAGGAGGTGGTAATTAGTAATATACCTGTTTCTTCCTTTGAGTTCAGGACCATTTATAAGATATGAGTAAGGCCAGGCACAGTGGCTCATGCCTGAAATCCTAGCACTTTGTGAGGCCAAGGCGGATAGATTGTTTGCACTCAGGAGTTTGAGACCAGCCTGAGCCAGAGTGAGACCCACATGTCTAAAAATAGCCAGGCATTGTGGTAGGCACCTGTAGTCCCAACTACATGGGAGGCTGAGGTAAGAGAATCACTTGAGCCCAAGACTTTCAGGTTGCTGTGAGCTATGACACCATAGCACTCAACCCAGGGTGACAGAGTGAGACTGTGTCTCCAAAAAAAAAAAAAAAAAGATAAGTGTAAGTATCAGGCATACAGAAATAAAGACATCCCTAAATTGAAACTAATCTTGGGCTTCAGACCATGTGGGCGAACTAGTGCTCACCCTCCAGGTGTGGAGGCAGCCCACCCCAAAGTGAGGCCGAGCCCTTGGAGCTGATCTATTTCCCCAGAATCAGTATTTCTCAACCACTGAGAAAAAGAAAGGATGTTCCTATTGCTTGTAGGCTTTTAAATGAAATAAAATAAATAAATAAGCATCAGTAGATGGTGATGAGGGGACTTGATTCATGTATAAACAAAGCTAAAGTTTTTCTGGATGTTTAAGGAGAGGAAAGCTAGAAAAATGGGGCATCCTGATAATTTGGCAGGTAGACTCTCAGAGTCTTTGTCATGAGCGTGTTAAAGAAGATGCAGCAAGCACAAGAGAGATAGCCCACGTGACAAACTTCTGTAGAACAAATATGTATGTTTAAATGATATGTGTCACTTAAACATACATGTCTTAAACAGATATTGAAATTATGATAAGATATAAAACATAGACTAGCATATGGACAAACTAAACGATTGTTGCATGCAAGAAAGTCTAGGAATGTGTTTGATTCTCTCATATATTAAAAAAAATTTTATTTTGATACATTACAAACATAAAGAAATTATAGAGGATAATATAAAGAATGTTCATATACTTTGCACAGTTTTGTAAACCTCCTATATAAAAATTTAAAAATACAGTTTAAATATGAAATGCAGCTTTAAGAAAAAAATTCCCTAACATCTGTCAGCATCTCAAAAACAATTAATGTTCCTCCATTCATACTTTGGGGATCTCAAAGCCAGCAGCCATTGAGATGGTCCCCAGTGATCTCTGGCACTTACACCTTCAAATAACCTCACCCTCACTGTGGACTGAATAGAGTGACTTATTTCTAGCGAATAGAAAAGAGAAGAGATGTCACTTCTGAGATCAAGCTACAAAGATTTGGTGCTTCCTCTGGGGGAGTCCCTCTTGCCTCATGGCTCACCTGCTCTGAAGGAAGCCAGATGTCACATGAGCTACTCCATGTAGAGGCCCATATGGCATGGAACTGAGGGAGACCCCTGGCTGGCAGCTGAGAGGAAGTGAATCCTGCCAGTGATGCTGGCTGCCGTCAGGTGAGCCTTCAGATGAGACTGCAGCCTTAGATGAGGCTAAGCTGTAACCAGAAACTATAAGACAATAAATGTTTGTTGTTTTAAGCCATGAAGATTTAGGGTGATTTATTATATAGGATATCATACATGAAATAGTTCTCAGAAATATGATTAGGCCAGAAGGGATATAACCTAAGAATCATAGGAATGTCTGGACAAGGAGGCAAAACAAAACTCAATCTTTAGCAGACTTTAAGTATTATGTCAAGAAGGATTAATAATTTCCCTTTGTGTGATTATTCAACGGGGAAAATTCTGTAAAGTACCTGGTACTTTGTTCAGCACATGGTAAACTCTCAAAAACAAGTTATTATAATAAGAGTATTCTCAAGGGTTTATTTAAGAGAAGTTCCATTATGAACAAATTTGAGGATGTGAAGAGGGATAGGGTTTGGAAATCATAGGAAGTAGTGTTTGGAAACCATAGCAAAGAGCTAGATGTTTAGTAAGAGCAGGGATGCTTATACAGAGTCTAGGGTATATCACTATACCATGGGAAATTCTTTTAAGAAATTAATATGGGCAAAATTGATCTTATAAAAAGTTTTTCAAATTTTTTTTCGAGTTTTTTGATGTGCTGTTTATTTCTATCATACCAGAATTGGTGAAAATATTTGTTTTGCCCACATCTCTTGGCAATTATGTTTTAACCTTTTGTTTTGTCACACTTTCTTCTTTCAGCAGTGATTCCTAATCTTTTAAATATCTTTTGTCTCTTCCTGCAGTAAACTTGCATGCAGTCTGCAAGGACATTGGCTGTCCTCTTCCCTTTTCTCCTCTCCCTGACACCCCCTTGCCCCCGGCCTCCTTAACTCTCTTCTGGATTACTGCACAGTTTCTCAGCAGGACTTCTCAGCCACTGCCAGCCAAGATCCTAAGCGGAACTGCAATAGTGCCGATTACAACAGTACTTGATACAAGAAATTATAGCCGTTACTATTATAATCAGCCAGCAAGACTGAAGCAGAGAGATAAAAAGGGTTTGACAAAGCCCGTGGGACGCAATAACTCAGGTAGAGGAGAGAAGCCACTGAAAGTTGAAGGGATTTAGACTTTCAACATCAGTGTGACAAACAATATAGTCTGGGAGGTCAGTGCTATTTACCAGGTTGATTTAAGGCATGAAGAGGTGTCACATTTAGTGAGCAATTACGCTCAGGCCAGACAGGCCCAAGGAGCCAGAAACTAAATTAGATTATCAAGCATAAGATGCCAGTGAGCTGAGCTGCCTGTGCACGGCATAAGTATTTGGGATCAATAACCAACAATAGTTATTCCTCTCAGACTTTTGCCCTTGGGGTAGAGCCTGCATGAAATGAACGCAGCTGTTTAAAAATAAACACTTTGGTTTACGAGACTCAAATAAAGAAGAGGCTGATTTATTTGTAAAGCGCCTCAACTGCTGGGTTCCTCGGGGTTGGTGTGTCGTTCCCCCTGCCTGACTGCTCCATCATGCACAGCTCCTCTGCGCTCACTGCTCCCAAAACCAGTTTGGCCGGAACCTGGAAAGCTGGCATGACTTCCCATCATCGGCAGGATCTCAGCTCCTGATGGTAAGGAGATGTAGACGGCACGTGAAGTCCTCCTAAGTTAGTGCTGAATCCCTAGGACCAGCCAGAGTCAGGATGGAGACAGGTCCTCCATCCTGTCCTTCTTCCCCAGCACCAGAAAATTGCTTCAGACCAAGCAAGCGCCCCCCACCTTCTACAGACCTGCCTGGGTGCCTTCTTGGATCTTGTGTGTCTAGGCCAGAATTGGCAGGTGGCCACAGGACCATCAGCTGATTCCATTCTGTGTAGCAAGAGAAAGTAGAGGGAGGAACTGAAACTGGAGGCCTGAGCAGGTTCCTTCTACATCAAGGCCACTATGGCCCACAGAAACCAGGAGAAGCCTGTTTGTGCAAAGTTTCTTCACATCTGCACACAGGATACCTGGATGGGGGTGGGAGCCAGCACAGTGGAGAGAGGACAGAGGGGACCAGTGCTCACCTTTCCATAGCCCTCTTCCATATATATGTTTAATTCTACAGTGATGTTAAAAAGAAAACTTCACCAGACCCCACCACTAATAAATCCATTGCTGTAATTTTCCATTTGCCTTTCTGATCTTATCTATGTACAAGAAGTGATGAGAATTTATAATCAGAGAATAAATGTAATCAGTAAAATCTGTGATGACTGTGATTCCAAGGGTTTCTGGCATTAATTTTAAATGGAATGCCATCATCCTTCACACTGAAAAAAATAAAGCATAAATCCTGAAAATTTTCAAAAATAATGTTTATTCTCACTAAGTGGTTTTGTATGACTTTCGTTATCTTCCACTTGTTTTGTTCAATATGGAATAATTCTGGGAAATGTTTAAGGGTGGTAAACTATAAGGCATAGGCAGGATTTTTTTTTTTATTAAGTAAAATACACATAGATCATGAATACATTTATGCATATGTGGGGTACAATGTGTTGATTTTTTTTATACAATCTGACGTGGTTACATCGAACAAATCAACATAGCTTTCACCTCATTTACTTGATTATTGTGTTAAGACATTTATGTTCTACACTTGACAGATTTGACTTGTACCCTTGCCATATGCTCCAGAGGTGTGGTCCTGCCTTTAACCCTCCATCAAACCTCCCTTCCCACTCCATTTCTCTCCTTCATCCTGGGCTATAGTTGTGTTCTATCTTTCATAAGAAAGTGTGAGTAAATATAAGTAGGTTTCATAGAAATACCGAGTACATTGAATACTTTTTCCTCCATTCTTGAGGAATGGAGAATATGTTCCAGATTCCTCCATGTAAACATAAAAGAGGTAAAGGCTCCATCTGTTTTTAAGGCTGCATAGTGTCCCATGGTATACATATACCACAATTTATTAATCAATTCATGGATTGATGGGCACTTCCATGACTCGGCAATTATGAATTGAGCTGCAATGAACAATCTAGTGCAAATATCTTTGTTTCAAAGTGATTTTTGGTCTTTCGGATATATACCTAGTAGAAGAATTGTAGGATCAAATGGCAGATCTACTTTTAGATCCCTGAGTGTTCTCCAAACTTCTTTCCAAAAGGAACATATTAGCTTGCATTCCCACCAACAGTGCAGAAATGTTCCCTTTTCTCCATATCCACGCCAACATCTGTAGTTTTGGGATTTTGTGATGTGGGTTACTCTTACTGGAGTTAGATGGTATCTCAAAGTGGTTTTGATTTGCATTTCTCTGATGAGTAAAGATGACAAGCATTTTTTCACGTGTCTGTACATCATGCGCCTGTCTTCTTCAGAGAAGCTTCTGTTCAGGTCTCTTGCCCATCGTGAAATGGGATCACTTGTTCTTTTCTTATTAATACGTTTGAATTATCTGTGGATTCTGGTTATCAGACCTTTTTCGGAAACATAACCTGCAAATATCCTCTCCCATTCTGAGGGCTGTCTACTTGCTTTACTTACTGTGTTCTTGGCAGTGCAGAAACTTTTTAGTTTGATCAGATCCCAGTAATGTATTTTTGGTCACAGGCAGGATATGAAGAAAAACATGTTAGATCTCCCTCCAGGATTTGGTGATAGGTCTTTTGGGGCTGTACTCTTTCAATGTGTGAAGCCAACAGGAGAAAATATCAAATAGTTCTCATTGCTACTTTGTCAATACCTACCACGATTACACCAGTGTGCCTTATGACTGCCAGTAGCTTCTTGTCTTTTAAAGAAGTAGAGTAATCCTTTGATTTATCCGTAGTCAATCATCTCTTTTAATGGGAAAAAAGATCCCAGAGAGTATAAGCTCATTTATCACTTGGTTCCACTTTCTGTCTTAATGCCAATAAGACCCAAACTTTGGCCTTTGTCTCTGACCCAGAGAAGCAGGAGCCCTTTCTCTCTCCCTGGGGACAAACCTCCTCCTTTCACTCTGCCTTCCTCTGGGAAGTTTGCTCTGTTTATTCTCCATTTGAGATGAAGATCTTTCTATAGTCAGTATTTCCCTCTCAGTCCATATACATGCTGAAGCTTCCCCTATCCTAAATAAAAGCCCTTCCTTCATTTTAAGACATTTCTGGACATCAAACTTCTTAAACAATTTGTTTATGATTGTCATTACCTTGTGATTTCTTTTTGTTTCTTAATGCATTACACTCTGGCTTCTAACACTTAACTGCAGTTTAGAGGGCAAAATAATGGGCCGTTGATAAAGGGATGCCAATCTGTCAATCAAATACATCCTTATGGGATACTGCTATCTTGGGGAAGTTACTACAATTTAGGGTTGGATTGTAGTAACAGAACATTTCTAGTGTTTATCAAAGACGTGACTCATGCTAATCAAACTTGTAAGTGACACGTAAAATAAAATTTCAAGTTTTTAAGTTATAATGATAAATATTATCACCATGTAAACCAGACTGTGTAACTAGTACATTTCTTCTAAGTAAAAACCCACATAGATGCCGTTTGAAAGGAAGGGAATTCAATTCAGAAAACTTACTCCATTGTATGCTTCTATGGCTAATCATTTCAAAGTTTTTATTTTTTATTTTATTTATTTATGTATTTTTTACCAGGGAAAATTGCTAATTCAGTCCCCCACTACCACAAATTATGCAGTCAAGTTTCCACATTTGGGGACATCACAGGGGCCAGCAAATCCGGGGTGCAATGAATGAGCCTCACCCTGGGAAAACCACCTTTGTGATCATAGTATCTCTCCTGCCAGGTAAGCATGATGACTTCAAATTTTAAAAGCTATAAGCAACTGTATTTATAATATAGCAGTCTGGAAAGACTAAGCAGTACCTTAGTCTGTTTTGATTTACTGTAAAGAAATATCTGAGGCTAGGAAATGTATTTTTAAAAAGAGGTTTTAAAATGTTTAGAAACATCAGATACATCCCGTATCTCCTCGTCTACTAGGCAAACAGTTCACCCTGCTCCCTTCCTTCCTTGTTACCTTTTTACTTAGCACATGTGTCAGTCCCTTTGCTCTGCAGTCTATCCTCGCTGGTGGTCAGAGCCATGCTGCCAGCTGACACATCTAGTCACTCTATCTTCTGCTTAAAACCCATGCTTACCCCTCTTATCTTTGAAATGAAGTGTTGTACTCTCAACACTTGAGATCTCTGGAATCTGAGTTCATTGTATCTGCCCAGGCACAGCTTCTGCCACTGGTTTCTATAAACTTGGGCTTTAGTAGAAAACATGTTCCAGAACACACCAGAACTTCCATGCTGCCTTGTCACTATCTATGCCTGAAGTATCCTTCCCTTCTCTATCTCCCTAGAAAACTGACCCTCATTGAGAGGTGGTACAGTCCTTCCTGAGCCTGGTGGGTCATGAAAATCATCTGGGAGTTGCTTTAAAACATCCACCCACCCATCCTCTCTCTCTTTCACTCTCTGGAGGTCTGAAATTTCTAGGAGCTGTATTTTTTGAAATCCTCCCCAAATAAACTATATAACCAACTAGTTGTTTTTGAAACAACTATTGTACTGGAAGTCATGTGAGGTAGAATTATTTGGTGCTGGGTTTGAATCCCAACCCAGACACTTAGTTAAGTCATATCCTAGCTGTGAGGTGTTTGGCAAATCACTTTGCCTTTCTGAACCATAGCTCTCAATTGGTAGATGAGGATAGAAATGCCTAATTTACAATGTTAGCATAATGACTAGAAATAAAATATATAAACTACTCGAAATATGTTAAATGCTCCATAAATTATTGGTATTATTATTATCTTTCAAGATTTAGTTCAAATGTTATCTGCCTTCTCTGGCCCTCTCATGTACCTGGTTATTCTCTCTCCTAAAACAAAATTTTATTCTTGCCTTTATTATAGGGTATGTGTACCCAAAATTGTAGTACAAAAAAAAGTTATATTATTTTGTTCCTTAAAGTCCAATTAAATTTCCTTTGAACAAACACTAGGGTTGATGAGATGTTTAAGCTAAGATATTACAATAGAACCTTCATACTTGACCACCTCCCTACCTTGACCACCTCCTTAAGTTGATCTAATTTTCATAGACAGGACATGTACCACATGTACTTATCAGTACAGTAGGCCTAGTTCCTTACGTTGGCCACCTCCGTGCATTGACCAGTTTGTTAAAGTGAGGTTCTACTATATTTGATGGGGAACCCACACAGTCCTGGCAGGAAGCTTTCTTATCCTAAGATGATAGTGGTCATTGTCACAACTCACATGATTCCTTTCAGGCAGATAGCTTTGTGGCTTCTGAGCCAAATTTAGACCTGGAAACTGGCAAAGGGTCTAGGCATCCTAGTAGATAAATGGGCCTGGTCCCATCTGAGGTGCTGTTACTCTCTGAGATGCAGCCAGACAGGGAGTGTCTGCTAGCCTAGAACCCCCAATGCTTATTCTCCACCCCACCGTCAGCCCTGACCTGAGCTCCAGAGAAGTTGAAGAGCCCCGTTTCTTCTCTCCTCCTTGGGTCATTATCTTCTCCTATCATGGCGGTAGTCTCCCTCTCTGGACAATTCAGAATTCTAGTTCCATTGTGCACAGGGAGAAACTTCTAGGTATCTGGCAACCCTACATTTTTGACTGACAAGAGCTGTTAATAAATACCACGAGGTGAAGGAGGGTAATTGGTGGGACCACACCTACGGTGCATTTTACAAGGGTACATGTGAAACTTACTAAATGTAGAAAATAAATGTCTTAACACAATAACTAAGAAAATGCCAAGAACGTTATGTTAACCAGTGTGATGAAAATATATCAAATGGTATATAAAACCAGCGTATGGTGCCCCATGATTGCATTAATGTACACAGCTATGATTTAATAATAAAAAATAAATAAATAAATACCATGAGGCAAGTTAACCCAAGTACTTTTTTGAAAAAGGAAAAGAGAAAAGAAGTTCCAGTGAGAGCAATAAACAATATTTCTATTTCTTTTTCTATCACTCTTACATTAATTACTTTGTATTGTGAGTATTAATCTCTTTCACTGCACAATGAATCCAATTAAGTAACTCTAGCTTTGGGGTATATGCATTTTCAATGTCTAGTCTAACCTTGTTCTCTGCACCTACTATATATTTAATAAGTGACAGTTGAATCGATGAATAAAGCAATAAATAGATAAGTGAGTCCATGGTACATGAATTAGTTGGTTCTACAAAATGACTCTTCAAACCCTTGTAAAAAATGTATTACTTTAGTGGATATTACACAAGTAACACATGTTGGTATCAAATAAAATAATATAGAAGTACATGAATTAAAAGATTTTATGACTATGTCAAAAATGTTTTCCTTGTTTTGTGATGGAGGAATATGAAACTAAGAGGCTTACTCTAAGTAACTGGTTCATGATTAATAAAAAAAGTTATGTGGAATGTAAATGTCTTAGCACAATAACTAAGAAAATGCCAGGAAGGCTATGTTAACCAGTATGATGAAAATGTGTCAAATGGTCTATGAAACTAGTGTATGGTGCCCCATGATCACATTAATGTACACAGCTGTGATTGAATAAAAAGAATAATAAAAAAAGAAAAAAGTTTGTACTAAAGTTTAACATAATATTTGAAAATTAAAAGTTCTTCAAGTTTCCTTTCTGCAGTTAGCACACTTAAAGACATTTATAAAACCCTCAGAGGAGCTAGATAGGATCACAGAAGTAAGAATCTGAAATTCTGCACCTCTAGTTACACTTCAGTATTTGGCCAGGTTGAAGGGTTGGGGAATACTATAAATTCTGGAAACAGAACCGACAAGTTCTTGATGACAAGTAGTTTACATGTTTAGACATTGTGACTAAGAATCTAATCAGGGTTCTTAATCAGAGTTCTTCAACTACTGGCAGAAGTTGAAAATAACGTCTTATTGGAACACAGGTACACCCATTGGTTTACATGTTGTCCATTGCTACGATGACAGTTTCAACAGAGATATTATGGCCAGTAAAGTCTAATATATTTACTATTTGGTCCTTTGCAAAAAAGATCTTGCTGACCCTTCCAATTTGTTATTCCCAACAGCCAGCCTCAGATTCCCAGGAGCCCATGGAGTTACTCAAAACACCTGGTGTTTTTAAAAAACCCTTGTGTTGTGGCCCATTCCTATAATCCCGGCTACTTGGGAGGCTTGGGCAGGAGGATTGCTTGAACCTAGGAGTTCCAGGTCAGCCTGGGAAACATGGTGAGATCCTTGTCTCAAGAAAAAAACAAGCAAACAAAACCCCCCAAACATCTGTGAGTCTGTATATTCAACAAACTTGACTATAGTACGAACAAATCTGGCTTACATATAAATTTTCAAACATATATTAAAAATACAAAATAAGCAAAATTCAAATTAATTTAAAGCATTAGTGGGTTTTTGGTAGTCTTTTATATTTATTAATTAGAGGATTAATCAAAATACAATTTATGTTATGTGGAGTTGCTTAAGGGCCTGATTTATTTTTTTCTTTTTATTGATTGTAAACCATCGATCTAGTTAGGCTCTGTGGGCCAGGAAGATTGCCTTAAAGAAACATAGAAATCTTGATCAATTTAAATATTTGAAATTAATTATAATATGTGGTCACTGATGCCAAGGGCCAAATTCTATCTCACAATAAGTATGATAGGTGAAAATAATATCTTGAGGCCCTTAAGATGCAACAATAATTATTTTTTCATGAATACTTAGATTATGACAGACACTGTTCTAAGAGTTTTTCATGAATTTGCTTATTTAATCATCGCAATGTCACATGGTGACATCAAGATACAAACAAAGCTGTATGTTAGGTTCAGGATTAGAAAGTGTTATTTGAAGTCCAGGAGCAGTGGCTCACACCTGTAATCCTGGCACTTGAGAGGCTGAGGAGGGTGGATTGCCTGAGATCACAGGTTTGAGACCAGCCTGAGCCAGAGCAAGACCTCGTCTCTAAAAATAGCCAGATGTTGTGATAAATGCCTGTATTACTGGCTATTCGGGATGCTGAGGAAAACAATCACCTGAGTCCAAGAGTTTGAAGTTGCTGTGGGCTATGATGCCATAGCACTCTACCAAGGGTGACAAAAAAAGCCTGGCTATTTTTTTTTTTTTTTTTTTTTTTAAGAGATGAGGTCTTGCACTGGCTCAGGCTGGTCTTGAACTCATGAGCTCAGGCAATTCACCCACTTTGGCCTCCCAGAGTGCTAGGATTACAGGCATGAGCCTGGCCCTTTTTTTTTTTTTTTTGGAGACAGGGTCTCATGCTGTTGCTTGGGCTTAAGTGCTGTGGTATGATCATAACTCATGCAGCCTCAAACTCTTGGCTTAATCAATCCTCCTGCCTCAGCCTCCAGAGCATTTGGGACTACAGGAATGTGCCAGCATGACAGCTAAGTTTTCTATTTTTGGTAGAGACAGGTCTCTCTTTGTTGCTTAGGCTGCTCTTGAACTGCTACCCTCAAGTGATCCTCTTGCCTCACCCTCCCAAAGTGCTATGGTTATAGGTATGAACCACTATGACCAGATGTTCTACTTTATATGTGGTGAATCTCTCTTCCTGTTATGCCCTTTGATGATGAATCTCATTCAGTAGATATTCATGGAGCACCAATACATCAAATGCTATGAAATGTTGGCAGTGGAATAATAAAAACAAGCATTTATAAAATACTTAGACTATGCTAGGCAACATTCTATGGGCTTCACAGGTATTAATTGAATTTTCACAATAACCTAAAGAGAGTACCATTATCATCATCATATCATTTTAACGGAGGAGGAACTGAGGTTAACTAACTTGCCCAATGTTACACAGCTAGCGGGTGAGGAAGGTGCATGTGAACCCAGGAAGCCTGCCTCTGTACCCTGTGCTCCTGCTCATGCTCTGTGGCCTGTTCCCTAAAGAGGTAAATAATGTCATTCTCAGAGTATGGACAGTGAAAGAGAGGGGTATAATGAAAGGAAACATTAACCATGACAATGAGCCTTTCCATCAAAAAGTAAAAGTGAAGAAATCTCTCTTTTTATAAAACCTTACAGGAACTCCTCAAAAGACTCCCCTGGGGCTTGGCCTTTTCGAGAGACAGCTTGGGGAGGGAGTCAGAGTGCCAGGCCCTGTCTCCCAGGGGAGCCTTAAAATATCCAGATGCCTAAGATCCTCAAAATTTTAAACATAGAGTTATCATATGACCCAACAACTAGACTCCTAGTATATAAACAAGAGAAACATAAACATTCATCTACACAAAAATTTATACATAAATGTTCTAGCAGCCTTATTCCTAACAGTCAAAAAGTGGAAACAACCTTGTGTTCATCAACTGATGAATGGGTAAGTCAGGTGTGGCATATCCATACAAAGGAATGTTAGCCATGAAAAGGTGTGAAGTGCTGATATGTGCTACAACATGGATGAACCTTCAAAATATTACACTAGATGGGAAAAAGCCAGCCACAAATGTTCACCTATTATGATTCCTCTTGCGAGTAATGCCCAGGATAGGCCAATCTAAAGAGACAGAAAATAGGTTGGTACTTGCCTGGGTCTACAGGCCAGGGGTGGGAAGGGGAATGAGGGGTGATGGCTAAAGTTTCTTTTTTGGAATGCTGAAAATATTAAAATTAAATTGTAGTGATGGTTGCAAATTTCTGTGTGTATACTAAAAACTACCAACTTGTACCCTTTGAATAGATGAATTGTATGCTGTATGAATTATATGTCAATAAAACTGTTAGAAAGTGATAGCAGCAACTGTGTGTGTAAACACACACACAGTCTAGATGTCTAGGCCACACTGCTAAGCTGTGGATTCCTAATATTTGGAGTGTATTTAAGAGTCATTAATATGAATGAGAACTACAAAGGTATATAACATTTTTTAGTTAGGGACTTTTTTTGTTTGTTTGGAGGCACAGTCTCACTCTGTCATCCTGGGTAGTGTGCAGTGGCCTCATAGCTCACAGCAACCTCAAACCAGTGGCTCAAGCTTTCCTCTTGCCTCAGTCTCCCGAGTACCTGGGACTACAGGTGCCTGCCACAACAGCTGGCTAATTTTCCTATTTTTAGTAGACATGGGTCTCGTTCTTGCTCAGACTGGTCTTGAACTCCTGAGCTCAAGCAATCCACCTTGGCCTCCCAGAGTGCTAAGATTACAGGCATGAGCCACTGTGCCCAGCCTCAGTTATGGGATTTTGATTAGTACATCCATTTTTTTTGTACTTGCCTCACCTCAAATTGATAAGCATTCATACTTTTCTGTGATAAATACTAGCAATAGTAAGGAATAATTTAAAACTATAAGTATTTTCCTATAAATTCAAGTCTCATCCCATCTCAAGCCTTGCAAGATTAGAATTGTAGGAGAATTTTATTCGGGAGGAGAGAAACATCTGCTCCTGCTCCTCTCACCTGCAGAGGTGGGACCAGGTGCTGTGACTTAGGTTCAGAGTTCCAAGTTCATTTTTTTAGTTTATGGCACAATACCTTTATACGTTGATGCAAGACCCCTGACATTTTATCTAGTCCTGTTTGTCCCCAATCTTCCCTGCATATAACCATTCTCGAATGTTTAGTGTCTAACTTTTTATATGTGATCTTTTGTAATATATATTATTTTGTGCGCAAAAGTCCTAAACTATTTCTACATTATCTCTACCTCATCTTTTTTTTCATCTCATAAAGAGGAAGACACTATGCCAATGTGGCCACGAATGATGGCTTTGCATTCTGAATGCCAGGGTTCAAGTTCCACCTACTCCATTTACTGGCTGCATGGTCTTGGATAGGCTGGGAAACCCCTTTGCCTTGCAGTTTAATCCACGTTGAAGTCTGGATGCTTTAGCACATGCCTCAGAGGTTGTTATAAGGCTTGAATGTGGTAAGTGCATTGGACTGTCTGTCTTTCCCCCGCCCCTTAATCAAAGATTTATTATTGTTTTGTTTCCAGCATTAAAATTTACTATAATTCATAAATTTCCATCTCTGTAAGTTTTAAAACACTGACCTCACACAGGCTGTTACATCTGCATGTTAAGACTCACTTATTCAGCAAAGAGATCACCCAGCCACCACTCTCATGTGACCAACTCACTGCTGCCTGAAAGAGGAGTTGTTTTGATGGAGACAGGTATAGTTTTTCATTATATTTTCAATTATTGAGACTTGTCCATTCTTTCACTTTAATAACTTATGGTTATTAGAAAATTATTTACTTACAAACTATCTTACAGGAGAAAAATCAGACCACAGATTGTACCACAAGCACTCAGGCACTCAGTGGGCACTTCAGTTGTAGCTACTTAAATCCTTTTCAGTTATTCCTTACTGGGTTTCCCAGATTGTCAAATCCCTTCGTCCCCATCATGCTCATAGTTGGCAGACAATCCTGTCTCTTATTGTGTAGATAAAACAGGGATCGTGGGGTATAGTCTTTGATGACTCTTTTCTCTTTCCAAGAAAAGTACCTGTGGTCACTTCCTTCCCTACTATTTCAGAGAAGAAGAAATTTTGCCTTTCCAAGCTTAAGTTTTCCTCCTACACTAGAGAGTCAAGGTCCCTGCCTGGGGGAAGTAACATGCCAAAACTGGGTAGAGACAATAAATAAGCAGTTCATATACAGAGTGTTTTCAGCTAGAAATGCTTTGAAGATAATAAAAATAGGAAGATTTGCTTTGGGTGATAAGGGAAGGCCTTTCTGAGGAGGTGACATCAAAGCAGAGACGAGACTGTCAGGTGAAGATCAATGAGCCACAAAGTCTAAATAGAAAGAACAGTCTGTGCAAAAGCCCTCAGGGCGGAAGGAGCTTGATGTGGGTGAGAAGCAGAAGGTCCCAGTGATGCTGAAGTGCAATGAGCAAGGGAGAGCAGGGGACGTGAGGTCAGAGCATCGCTCTGGGACCTCCCACAGTGACAGAAATGTTCTATGTCTGTGCTGTGCAGCATGGTACCCAGCAGCCACTAGCCACATGTAAATTAAATACAATCTAAAATTCAGCTGTTCAACGACATTAGCCACATGTGCAGGGCTCCATAGCCAGGTGTGGACAGTAGCTGCCATAGGACAGTAGGGGTCAGAGTGTAAGTAGGAACCAGCTAGAAGGGGCTTTGCCCATCAAGGTACATAGTTTGGATTATTTGCTAAGTGTGGAAGGTTTGAAGCAGGGACTACTGTGGTTTATTTACATATTAAAAGACCTCTGGGGCAGGGAGACAGTAAAGAGAGGAGACAGGGAGACCAGTTATAGCCATCGCATAAGGGAGATGAAGGTAGCCTGGACTCACAGGCAGCAGTGGAGCAGAGAAGTGGATGGATTTGGGGTTTATTTTGGTGATAGTTTCAGCAGAAGTTGATAATTACGTGCAAGATGTGATGAAAAGAAAGCACTATGGATGGATGATTCTAAGATTTTTGGTTTAAGCACAAATCTTCCATTATATGTATCATTGCCAAAAATTGGGCTCTTCCCATTTTGATGGTGGATTACATTCTGTTTCTCTGTTTCAATTATCCTTCCATTTCAAAAATTAAACTTAGAGGACTTCAGGATGGCGTGGTGCTGCTAGTGTGTTCTACCTCTTCCATCACACCTCGGTTGACATTGCTGTTTTCCAGGCCAAATAAAATGGGTAATTCAGGCTAGGTGAGATGAATCACGTCTGTAACCCTAGTACTTTGGGAGATCAAGGCAAGAAGACTGCTCGAGCCCAGGAGTGTGCGGTTGCAGCGAGCTATGATAAAGCCACTGCACGCTAGTCCAGGTGACAGTGCGAAACCCTATCTCAAAAACAGACAAACAAAAACAAAACAAACAGACAAATAAGGCTAATTCTTAGTTCTAACTCTACTTAATCGCTGCAACATGTGTGGCTGTTAATTTGCACCCTTCTTCCTTTGACTCCAGGCCACTCTTTCCTGCCTATCACCCTGTCTTCTCGTCAGTCTCTGCCTCCTGGTGTGGGCCTCCCCAAACTTAGTCATTTTTGGTCTCCTGTGGACAGCTGGAGTATTCAGATCCATCCTGTTGTCTACATTTTGTGTCTACATTCTGCAGGCTCACAAGTCTGTAAAATATAGCACCAGCCATTTCTGTAAGCCAGGAACTTTGCTAATTGATTTACATACATTATCTCATTTAATCCCTTCCAGAACTCTGTGGGGTTGGGAGGACTACTACAAACGTCAGACAAGGAAGCTGAGGCTCAGAAACATCCCAGACTTTGCCTAAGCTCAAAGAATTAAAAATGGTGGAGCTTGGATTTAAAGTCAAGCCTGGTGGCTTTTCAGCTGTGTCCATAACCACTGTGGTTACCACTGTCTATAGCCCAGCTCAGACCTCACATTGCCAGACTGATGCTTTGAGCTGCTTAGTGGACAACATGTAAGTGTAGTACAGGAATTTAAAGTAAGTACAAAAGTATTTTTTTTATCACTAGCTCCCTTCTGTAA
Organism: Nycticebus coucang; assembly: GCF_027406575.1. Lineage (NCBI taxonomy): Eukaryota > Metazoa > Chordata > Mammalia > Primates > Lorisidae > Nycticebus > Nycticebus coucang. The sequence goes on from NC_069790.1 coordinate 53,283,288, forward strand.
ACCCTACAAATATGTTAACCACTGTGATAAAAATGTGTCAAATGGTTTATGAAGTGAGTGTATGATGCCCCATAATCATATCATTGTATACAGTTATGATTTAATAAAAAAAAAAATAAAAATATATATATAAAAAAAAAAAAAGTAAACAGTAATAAAACCAAAATACCTCCCTGCCTTGGATTTCTTCTTTGGTTTCATGGTGAAACAACCAACTAGTCTCTTGAAACTAGAAACATCTTTGTCTTTTCTTCCACATTCAGTTGGTTTCTGAGTCTTGCTAAGTATACCTCAAAGGTGCCCTTTGCTAAAGGAATTCTTATTCCCAGAGTTTGAGAAACTCTGTGGTTTGCATTAGGACCACCCAGATCACTGGGCCCCATACCCAGAGTTTCTGATAGGGAGGTCTGTTCTGGAGCCTGAGAATGTGCATGTCTGAAAGTTTCCAGATGATGCTTGTGCTTCGGGGACCACAGTCTGAGAACCAGTGGTCTGGAGTGAGTTACAGATCTCAACAGCACCAGGCAAGGAGCAGGTGGGCTACAATAAGAGAGACGTACCAAGTGCAGCAGAAGCCTAGTGAAGGAGGGATTCGGTTTGCCTGGGGATAAAAAGTAAGGCTTTGGGAAACCTGCCACATATGTGATGAGGGCTTCCATTGTTCTGGTTCTTTCAACCTGCTGCCTCATTCATTAATTCAATACATTCCATTTATAGAGTAAATTCTCATTTTAGACTGCATAGGAATTTTCTCTTTGAAAACAACTAATGGATTAAAATTAAGGGAGTGGGAGGAAATAAGATTCAGAAGGGAATAATAAAGGTAATAGTTGATATTTCCTCTAAAAGAGATATAAACAAATACAGACGTCCATTATTTATAGTAAGTGGAGCGGGGGTGGGGGAAGACAGGGAACCACCTAATGTCTTTCTGAAAAACAGCCAAAACTGCCACCAGCCAGAGTCCCATTTCTCCCCTGGCTCACAAATGTATACAGCATTAACACCTCGTCCCTTTCTCTTATGCCTCCTCCCTCACCCCCGGGCCACTAAACTAGAATCTGCCCATCAGATTCCACATCACAATCCACACCTCTTTTCATAGGTCCTCACAGAAAATGATGAAATGTCTAGTCTGAATTCAAATTGTCAGACAAGGAGGGCACGAGAGAGCAGAGAGAAAGCTGGGCTGAAAGCTGCCCTGGGTTCATCCTCTGTCTCTCCCGTTCTTCAGGTCCACCCTCTGCTCCAGTAATTTGCAGAGCCCTGTAAACTTTGCAGTTCGTCCTCCTGGGAAGTGCACCTGGCCACCGTAGCCCTGCGTCTGGGCAGAGAGGACGCTCAGCTGTGCATGACGGAGGAAGGCGGCGCCGCGAGAGCCAGGCTTTATTTCTCTCTTCCTTATGGCTGCCGTCCTCTTCTCTCCACCACATTTATAGATATACAAGCAAATATTTCTTTCTAGAAAATGAACACGGAGAGCACAGAAAAATGAGAGCACAGAGAAATGTCATTCATGGGATTTTAATAATTGCACAAGGCAACATTATGAGTACAAATGGCAGTGATGAAAGAAAAAAACACCTCCATAATCCCATCGCTTTAATGTATTCAATAAACTACGGATATTTTTCAAGAAATTGAGTTTTTACTCTTTCTCATATTTGCACAGGTATTTGTGAACAGAACATTCATCAAAGGCCCTGAGTCCTGGCTGCCCATCTGAATCACTAAGAAACATGTTCCAGGGGTTGGGCTTCAGGCCTATGCACTTCTATTTTTGCTAGCTTTTAATTGAGGCAAACATATTATATAAAAAATGCAAAACAAGAGACATTTTCACAAACCGAACCAAACTGAATAACCATCACCAAGATCCAGAGGCAGATTCTCACCAGCAGCACACAAGAGCGTTAGTACCGCTTTCCAACTACTGCAGCCCAGTGAAGGGGGCAACATCCTGAATACTAGCATCATGGGTTAGCTTTGTTTGTTTTTGAAATCGAAAATAAAACCCTCAGAATAAAGCAATACACATTTTTTGTGTCTAACTTCTTTTTGTCCGTGTTACATGCGATTCACCCATGCTGTTTCAGGGAGTTGTGATTTCTTCTTTCTCATTGCTTTATAGTATTTCATTATTTGAATAAACCACTGTTTATTTATCCACTTTACTATTGATGGGCACCCAGGTATTAACAATTTATAACTGGAATGTATTAAAATAAAGGTAATTCTGTTCAACAAAAGTCACCATTAAGAGAATGATATGAGAAGGAAAATACTCACAATATGTAACCGCATAGTTGTGCCCTGGGAGAAGAGGTGAATATATATACAGAAGGTGACAAAAAATGTATACACATTTTAAAAAGGGAAAAAAAAACTGTATTAAATTTGTAATGCTCAGTCATGTTTGACTTTGCAACTGCAACAGGTGCTCAGTGTGACTTGTATTCATCTTTTGTTACTAGTATACATTGAGTATTATAATTTTAGTACTTTTTTTCCTTTCGTAAAATGTGTATCCATTTTTGGCACCCTCTGTATGTATACACACACACATATAAGAAACATTCAATTTTATGGTGGCGCCTGTGGCTCAAGGAGTAGGGCGCTGGTCCCATATGCCGGAGGTGGCGGGTTCAAACCTAGCCCTGGCCAAAAAAAAAAAAAGAAGATTAAAAAAAAAAAAAACATTCAATTTTAAAAACACTTGACACATCTCAAAGAAAATATGCCAATTATGGTGGCATCTTGTTGAGTAGCATTTATTATTTTTATTGCATATTCTTTTTTCCTTCCTTTCTCTTTTTTTTGGGAGACAGAGTTTTACTTTGCCATCCTTGGCACAGTATTATGGCATCATAGGTCACAGCAACCTCAGATTCTTGGGCTCGAGTGATTCTCTTGCCTCAGCCTCGTGAGGAGCTGGAACTATAGTTGCCCACCACAATGCCTGGCTATTTTTAGAGATAAGATCTCGCTCTGGCTCAGGCTGGTCTTGAATCTGTGAGCTCAGGCAATCCACCCACCTCGGCCTCCCAAGTGCTGGGATTATTGGCGTGAGCCACTGTGCCAGGCCCTTTTGTTGCATGATCTTGTGTGTCATATGATGACAACTCTGATGATCATTCCAGAGAAAGAGTTTCAAAATTGCTTTGAAAGGTGAACTATGGCATCAGTGCATATCTTCCCAAGAGTACTTTGAAGGTGATCATAGTGATATTTATTAATGAGGTATCTAGCCCTTTTTCTAGGATGAGTTAATAAACTGAACTGTCATACCTTATATATGCTCCAAAAGATAAGTATTGTGTAAGATATTTTTAGCCGTACATTTGTAATGGCCTAAAACAGTCATCTTCATGTTTAATGCTCTACAGGTGATTCTGAACCAAGAACCATGACAATAAATGCATTTTCAATAAAATTTTAATTTAAAATTGCATTTTATGTACTAACAATAGGAAAGTCATATATCTCTATCTTTCTCCTTTGTAAGAGATAAAGCTTAGATCAGCAGTTCTCAACCAGTGGGTCGTGACCCACAAGAACTGTATTAAAGGGCCACGGCATTAGGAAGGTTGGGAAACTCTGGTTTAGATGATGATAATGGTTTAAAAATATTTATTTATGAAATACTGAGTTTTTTGTTATTTATTGAAATACTAAATATTTTGAAGAACATTTCTATTTCTTATGTGATAAGACTTTTAAAAGGCCTTTGGCTTTTGTGGTAGGATCTACTATACCGAAGGGATAAAGTCAGGAAAAAGTAATAATAATTCTTTAGTAATAAGTCTGCACTATAATATAATACAACTTGGTCCTCAGCTACATTCTGAAATTAAAGAGGCTGGAAACTATTTCCCCTCTCTGTGAAGCCATCTGTTCCTCGGGCAAGATTATCAGGGCACTCATAAATAGGAGATGGGTTGTGATCAAAAAGCTTACTTTATTAAAAAAAATGATGAGTCAGTCTCTTATTAGTAGAGACCTTGTGCGAGAGCCAGGCTGTCTGCTAGGTCTTTGATCTCCTAATTGTCCCAACCTTCTTGGGAGGTGGAAGGTGGTTCTTCTACTGCCGTTTGGCAGGTGAAGGAGTTGTGCTCAAGGAGGCAAGGTCACCTGCAGCAAGGTCACACAGCTTGTAGGTGATTGAGCCACATACTCTCTAGGAGATGGGTGTTTCTGATGCCTGCCATGGAGAAACAGGTAACAGTATTTATTTAGGGGGTTCTATTTCCTAGGCACTGAGCTAAGCACTAGATTACGTCAAATGGGTCCAGGAGGAGTGGAGACCTGGCAGCTGGTGGAAGGAAAAATTGACATTTTGCGAGAAGCTGTTTGGGGGGAGGGGGTGGCAGCAGGGGCATCTTTAGCGTGTGAGACCAAAGCACGAGAGCTGATTCATTCTTTCCGATAGGTTTGGGCACTGGACAGGAGAATGTCATATCCAGTTTTGAATGGTACTATGCATAATATAACCTGCACACAGTGAAGGTTTTATTCTAGGTGGTAGATAGTCAAGAAGGTGGAGAATCTCTTTGATGAATTTCAAGAGACAAGTTAGGACCAATGTGGCAAGTGAAGTTGAGCACGATTCTTGAACTCTATTCTGATTTTCCAGGGGCATTTGGAATGAACACTGGTGTGGCAGACGTGTGCTAACTAGGCTTATCTTTATCCAGAAGGTGGGTGTCAAAGGTAGTGCTGGGTTGAACAGACTGGGTCAGACTACAAATTGATAGCAGTGGCCTTGTATGCAGTCTGTACCTTTACTTGTGCTGATAAATCCTTCTCAGCTGCCCACTCAACTCCAATAATACTCCCAGGAGTGCTTTGAGATGTCCTGGTTCTCAGGTAGATGTTTAGGAAAGATGCATCTTTCTTACTTGGGCCTGACGCGGGAGACATTTAGCTCTATAGCTGGCTTCGTGTACTAGGCCATTAAGATGCTGCTGGACCCAAGTGGAAAGGATCTCATGTCAGCTGAGGTGTGAGCTGTAGAGCACAACCACTGAATCATGGCCATTTACCACCATTCACTGAACACCTGCCCTGCACTGGATGCTGTAATTTATGCCTTACAGGCACCTTACCTCCTTTTATACCTTACCAGAAATTTTCAGTATGGATATTTTAATTCTACCTAATGGTTGGAATATTCAGGATAAGAGACGTACAGATGCTTGTTTAAGGTCCCACAACTTGTAAGTGGCTGAAGGTGGGTTTTAACTTGATGTGTGTAATTCTGAAGATGGTGTCCTCTCTAGTTTATGACTATGTCTGGCAGGACCAGGCTGGAGAAATGTATCCAAGCACATGGAATACATACAAGGCGTAAAGCCAAGCGGTTGGAATGATCATACATTTTCCGTGAGGGTGATGTTGCCTCCAAGGGGACAGCAAAAATTCGTAAGTCTTCTTAATGGTTTGTGGCTCTGCACAAGACAGGAGTACGTAAACATAAATATCGTATATCTGTGCTATTACCGTTTTATGGAGGGGGTGGGACTAGAAAGTAAAGAGTCTAGGAAGGCTCCTTAGGGATGTGATATTAATCGAAAGGTTTAGAATCACTGACTTAGATGCATATCTGAAAGGGGAGGGTATTGTGGTTAGATTTCAACCTGCCTCCTGAAGAACCTTCTCCAAAGGCATGGCAGGGCTGAGTTTTCCTTAATTTTACCGGAAGAAAGCTTACTGTACACTGGGACTAAATATAGTGTCTCTCACCCAAATATTCTCAGCTTTCCCTAGTGAGCATCGTCATTATGTCATTCTTTGTCCACAGAAGTCTGTCCTTAAGGTTCTGTTGGGCAGTGCTGAGCTGGCATGCTGCAGAGTTATTGGTGGGTCCAGAGGGTGGAAAATATAGTTGCAAGTAATTACTAGCAAGGGTGGTCGAGGGAGCAAAGATTTTCCCCTTCTAGGTTCTGGCTGCTCTGAGTGTGGTTCTCAGAAGGCAGCACCAGCTACCCAGTAGTGTGATAGAAGAGTAGCATTGCCATCCCGCCTGGCACCACGGGGGCAGAAGTTCATGAGACCTCCAGGTGATTTGTATACACATTGAACTTTAAGAAGCACAGCTGTACAGCAGGGGTGTTCAGCTTGGCTATGTTAGAAGCGCCTAGGGAGATGAGACACTAGAAGATTCCTAGGCTGTACTTCAGGCAACTTAAATCAGGCACTGGCTCTGGAAGGCCCTTGCAGGTGTGATTTTTATACTGGGTGTTCTGATTATGCTTTGAATGGATCCCTGTGTCAAGGGTAGTGTTGGGTTGAACCGACTGGGTCTTGATCCCTGTGTTGCAAAGGATAATCTGTGTGTTCAGAAGGGGTGCGGGGCCAGGAATGAAAGCAGGGAGACCATTCCCATGTGTCCTATCAAACACAGCAAAACGGCACCAATGTTTTCTTCTGGGTTTTCCCTCAAGATAGGAAAGAGGTCCCAATTTTAGCTCACGCACTGTGAACATCCCCACCTGGACTCACTCTGGTGCCCACAAGTGTTGTGAGTAATCGATATTTTATGAAGACTACTTGGCAGTGACATATCGAGACTAGATTCTCCAGGGGCAAGAGAGGAAGTAAAGGGGCTATTGAAAGGGGCTGTCCAGTAGAGAGATACTGGTGGATTCAGTAGGGGAGGTATCAGAAGAGAAGAAGGAGCGAAGAGAAGGGATCAGAACTAGTATTGAGTTTTTTTTTTGAGACAGAGTCTTACTATGTCGCCCCTGGTAGAGTGCTATGGCATCACAGCTCACAGCAACCTCAAACTCTTGGGCTTAAGGAATTCTCTTGCCTCGGCCTCCCAAGTAGCTGGGATTACATGTGTCCACCACAACGCCCAGCTATTTCATTGTTGTTGTTGTTGTAGTTGTCATTGTTGTTTAGCAGGCCTGGGCTGAATTTGAACCAGCCAGCCCTGGTGTATGTGGCCAGCACCCTAACCACTGACCTTCAGGTGCAGAGCCTGGTATTGAGTTTTGAATAGCAGTTGTTGCTGGATTAGATTTGGTGAATGAAAGAGGGTAACTTTATTTTTTAAACAAAATTTTCTTATAGTTTGTTAATATGGTTAATTATATTCTTAATATTTTAAATCCAGATTCTCTTCTATTTGCAATTATGTAATATGTTGGATAATTAACTTTTCAAAGCTCTAGGAGTGCCTGAATATTGTTTCAGTTCATGAGCATTAATCTCATATCACTCATCAATCTGTGCTGTGACTCTCTTATTGCCAGATCTGAGTTTAATGTTTGGTCTTTAGTCTCCTGAATCACTGCAAATTATGAGGTTGTTGGCTCACTTTCTGGATGTTTTCAAATTCTGTGACAGCAAGTCTCTTGGGAAAAGCAGAGTTTCTCAAGCTTAGAACTCTTGGCCTTTGAGGATGGATAATTCTTGGTTGTGGTGGGACTGTCCTGTGGCTGGTAGGGTGTTTAGTATCATCCCTGGTCTCTACCCACCAGGTGCCAGATCCATGGTCCCAGTTGTGATGACCAAAAATGTCTACAGACATTGACAAATATGCCCTGGGGGGTAAAATTTCCCTAAGTTGACATAGTCAACTAGGGATTGGGCTAGAAGAGTTTTATTATAGGGTTTAGACCTCACCCAATTGTGGGAGGCAATGAAGTCTATGAAAAGCTGTTGCCTCTATGTCTAATCACAGGCCCATGGTCACTGAGTCAGTAGGTACAAAAGTTGAGAAGAAAAGCTGACTGTGAAGCAGGGTAAGTGTGGACAGACTGGATCTTCTTCTGTCTCTTAGTGTCTTGATGATGCCGGTGACCTTCCCTGTAGAGTTACACAGGCATGTAGGATACTGAGCACCAGGCTTATAGGAGCGGTCACCAGTTCTTGAGGGAGGTTCTGGGAGTGGGACAATCTCCTAGCCGGCATGGAGATGCTTTGCAGCTGGAGACAAGCCTTCAAGCAACTGCATGCATGAATGAGATAAGATTGGGCCCTTGTTAGAAGCAGGTGTTGGACATTGAACATTTGTGGTACATGCTTAAGGATGGAAAGAGCACGTATCCATCCTTAAGCATGTAGCTGTTGTATGAGCACTCCCTACACCTGTTGTATATGGTTTCAATGAAAGGCCACGGCGGAGGTTACTTGAAGCTTCCCTGCACCTATGGGAAGTCTGCCTCTTGCAAGCATTGTACTTCTAATCCATGTCCTGGCTATTTCTTGTGTGCGGTGTTGATATGGTGTAGCGGCACCGACAAAAGCACCTGACTGAGGACATGGAGAGGCTAGCAGAGGAGATGTGGGAACTGGCCCAGCTGTTGCCCCACCCTGACCAAGTGAGCCCGTGGATCTGTGACCTGCAGCACGGCGCCCAACACTCAGCTGGACACCTCAGTGGCAGCTGCTTCACCTCTGAGGTTGAACTCACACATGCAAATTTTTCTCATCCAAACCTAGCCCACCACCACACTAGGAAGGGAATGGTTCCAATTCAGCTAAATCAACATGGAAAGCCATCAGAGAAAGAGTTGGATTTGAGATTGATTTTGGAAAGAAAGCTCAATAAACTATGAAAATTGATGACTGGATTTGGTAGGGAGGGAATTAGGATTACTTGAATATTTTTTCTTTGAATACTATTTTTAAACTCAAACTTTAGATTCCTTTTTTGCAATAAAACAGACTCTTCGCTGTTGACAAGATTATTTCTGACTTGCAAACGTTACCCTCCCCCATGTTTTTGTCATTCCTTTAACTCCTCATGCCATCTTGGCTGCCACAATCACACAGGAAGTGTGAGGTCACTTTTTCCTTGCATGAGTAGGAAGCCTTAGCAGCACACATTAACTGCTGTAATGAGATGAGATGCATCAATTTTTTTAACCATGTCACTAATGTTAATTATGCTTTCATTTTCAATCCAAGTTACTTTCTCTCTCTTGAAGTTACATAATGATTTTGACGATTAACCTTTTGTAGCTCTAGAAGTGCCTGCATCCCACCCAAGCATTTTGCCTTTGTTACATCCTTACATCACTCTTAGAGCATTGCAACTCTTCTATAAATTCAAGATTAATGTTTAGTCCCAATCTTCAGAAATGGAGTTCACTTCCTGCTTGTTGAAATTTTCCTCTAATGATTGCCAAGGTCACTGTCTTTTCCTGATTCCCTCCTCAGCCTCTTTTGCCTATTCCTCTTTCAGTTTCTCTAGTATTGAATCTCCATAGTCTTACCTTTTATCTTTTTCTCTTTTGCCCTCCAAGGATGAAGATGACAGATTCCACTATCCTGGGTGATGGTGCTGACACCTTAGTGGCTTGCAATCTACATAATAATGGCACCAGCTACTTGGTGAGCAGCTACCACAGGCCGAGCACTTTGCTAATATAATTTTTAATTTTTTAAAAAAGCTAAGATCTTTTGAATGAAACTATTGATGTGGGCATTAATTATTCCAGTTTTCAAATGGGGAGATTAAGTCTCTGTGAAGGATTTTGCCTCGGCCAGTTAGCCATTACCATACATGCCAGGTGCTTCATACCCAGAGGATTTTTAACTGGGGACCATCTGAGTTGTGAGGTCCTGCACTACTCATATCTGGTCATTCACCAAGTCCTCCAGTGTTGGGGTTAGAAGACTCTGCATCACTGTGGCTCTGGGCATTATCTCCCACCTCCTCCTGACCTCCTGCCATTGTTCTTTCCATATCAAATTTGACTATGCTGGTGCCAAAATTATCTTCTGAAAAAAAAAAAATCAATCTGTTCCTGTCGGTTTGCTTTGAAACCTCTCCTGACTCCATGTTGCCTGCAGAATAAATTGCTATCTCTTTAGTATGCCACCTGAGACCCTTGACAACTGGCCCAGGCTGTCTTGCAGTCAACTATTTTTCACACACATGCAAGGGGTTATTTTTCATGTGAATATAGATGCTGTTAAGATGTAGAAAATACAGATTTATTTCAAAACCTGACTGAATTCATTTTGTCTCTTTAAAATATTTTAAATTTTTAATGAGTTCATCTTGACATTATAATCAGATTTTTTCTCAACCAAGGAATGCTAAAAGAGCACAACTATTATCACATAGAGTAGCAATTTTATGCCTGGCAGGAGATGCTCCTAATGTAAGTGTTAGGATTAACTAGATCAGATTTTTATGAAATATTTCTTCTAAGTTTCAGAGTTTAATGATTTAAAATAACTTCTTATGTGAAGCTGGAAGAAGAGTATGGACTCCAAGTTCAAGGGTATACCTAGATTGATAAATTTGGTTAAATTTGATATGTGGGGAAGGAAGGGGGAATGGTTGTATGGTAGAAGGATGGAAGAATACTACCCCCAAGGCTTGTATAAAGCAGGGAATGGTTCCATTCTTTGTTCTCAATACTTCAGATAAAATCATTTTTAAATGCTTCTGGATATTTTAATAGGCTCCCATAAGAGAACTAAGACAGTGTTAAGAAAAAGACATCATTTAGTAATCCTGCAATGTCATGCTATGAAACTCTGTCTTCTATTATGTGCAGTGACCAAAGAGAGGATGAGAAGCTTTTTCCATCCTAAGGAAGCTACTGGGTCTTCAGGCAGCATCACAGGACACTGGACAGTCTCCCCTGAAATAAGCAGTGTGTGGGGTTTGGGAACAGTGGGCTATGGATTCAAACAGATTTGGGTTCAAAGCCTAAGCATTTGCTCAGTAACTCCTGGACCTGAAACAAATCAAAACTCTGAGAATCCATTTTCTGTTCTAATGGGAACAAAATGCACATTTCAAAGTTATGGTGCAGTTTATAAGAAGTCAGGTTGATCTTTAAGGAATTTATACAGGTTCATCTGCTTTTCTACAGGGCCACGCTTCCAAATACCTCTAATATTATCTATTTAATGCTTCAATCTCTCTGACTGGAAGTGTCCTTGGGGCTGATTTAGTCCACTTAGTTTACTAAATGGAAACTCAAGGAATTCTTATAGGCTATCTTCAGTTCATCAAAAAGGAATTAATTATATGACCAGGCCCCTGCTGTATGCTCTTTTTCCCTTCCAGCATTGACTTCATTCCTAGCGACGAGGACATCAGACACCAGTCAAGTAAAATTGAGGTAGACAATTCACCTGGTTGTAGTGAATGGTCCAGTGCCTATTCAACACAGTGCCAGGCCGGGAGCTGATGGACAAAGTAGGTTCTTCACCTGAGGTGCTCACAGCCTGGTGGGAAGCACAGACTTAACTCAAGATCTGGGTTAAGCTGGAATTACCATACATGCCAGGTGCTTCATACCCAGAGGAAAGAGAGATGCATGTGGCTGGGAACAAAACAGAAAGACTTCTGATGTCTTTGGCACTGAAGGGCAGTCTACCAGCTCACCAGGAATTAGTCCAACATGAGCTCTAAGAACATATCAAATAATGCACCATCACGGAGTCAGGACAGGAATCAGATGCAGTGGAAATTAAAAACAACTCCAGGCCATCATTTTCTCTAAAGGAGATATAAACAAAGGCAGAAGAGCATTACTTACAGTGTGGCAAGCCAGGTGGCCTCGAAACAGCTAAGATTGGGCTCTTGGTTCTCTCGTGAAATACCTCTGTTCTCTGGTGGCATTCCTTTTCCTACAGCCAGACACACAGGGCTACTCCTGGCCCTCGCCCTCCTCTGCCCTTTCCTTCACTCTACACATGCTCCCTTCCTGCCCATCCCCCTTTCTCTCCCAGCCCTTGGTTGGAGGTGGCATCTGCCCCTTCCAGGCCTTACCAGGGACCTTCCAGGAATAAGGAAACTTCCAGTTTGCACTCACACTCCAGAACCTAGGAGGGCGGAGGGCAGAGAGAAGGCTGAACCCAGCTGAGGGCTGCCTGTGGCCTCCTTTGTGCTTTATCTATTTCTGTGTCACCTTTTCTGTGCAGTTTTAAAGTTATTTGTAACCATCAAGCAAGTCAAGGTACTCAACTGTAGTTGGGCATCTGAACCTTCAAGAAGGCTTTTTAAAGATGGGCTCTTCCAGGCCACACAGAGACAGACGGGGAACTCGGGGCTGGAGATGGCGTCTGGGAGTGTTTGCTAAAGCTGCACAGGTGTTTCTTCTGCTGTGTTGGCAGAGCTGAGAATCACAGGAGTTAATTTTGTGTAGAGTTGTCATTGAAAAGTGAATTTTGACAGCTCATATTATAAAAAAAACTGATAAGCAAGCTTAAAGAGTTAAGCTTAAAGATTGTGAATGAGTAAGAAAACAGATTTCAAAATACAAAAATTTTCAAATGCTGGCTTGGCGCCTGTACTCGGCAGCTAGGGCACCAGCCACATACACTGGAGCTGGCAGGTTCGAATCCAGCCTGGGCCTGCCAAACAACAATGACAACTACAACGAAAACATAGCTGGGCATTGTGGTGGGCGCCTGTAGTCCCAGCTACTTGGGAGGCTGAGGCAAGAGAATCGCTTAAGCTCAAGAGTTTGAGGTTGCTATGAGCTGTGACACCACAGCATTCTACCAAGGGCAACAAAGTGAGACTCAGTCTCAAAAAAAAAAAAAAGAAAAAAGAAAGAAAATGAGGTGCTCCCTGCTCGGGGCATGTAGCACAGTGGTTAAGACACCAGCTACATACACCAAGGTGGGTGGGTTCGAATCCGGCATGGGCCAGCCAGGCAACAATGACAACAGCAACAAAAAATAGCTGGGCATTGTAGTGGCTGCCTGTAGTCCCTGCTACTTGGGAGGCTAAGGCAAGAGAATCGCTGAAGCCCCAGAGTTTGAGGTTGCTGTGAACTGTGACACTACAGCACTCTACCAAGCTTTACTAGGGTTGACATAGTGAGACTTAAAGGCTCAAAAAATAATTTTTTTTTGTTCAAATGCTTTTTGATATTTCTCCTTCTGACAGTTGTGGAGTTTGTTGGGAAGTGTCCTGCTCAGGTTTGCAGGTCTGGATGGGTGGGCAGTGCATCCTGGCCCAGGTGTGGGATCTCTTTTTTTTTTTCTTTAATAATTGTGGTAGTGTCTGCACATCAAATTTTAATATATGGTGATAATAATGGCTAACATTTTAAAACTCCTTCTGTGTGCCAGGTGCTCTGCTGGATCTCACTAGTCCTCTGATTATCTCTAAATCCTACAATAGTCCTGGAATGTTGTGTATGGCTTCCACTTGATACGTGAAAGAACTAAGGTTTAATGTTACTCAGCTTGTAAATGATAAAGCCAGGATTCCAAAACAGATCTTTTATTCTAAAGTCCAGACTCTTCAAATGATGTAACCTAATCATCTGTACTCTCATATTAACCTGAAATGTAAAAAAGTAAAGTCCAGATTCTTAACATGAGAGCTTGTGAGAGCATGAAAAGGGTGGAAAGGATTTGCCAAATATGAGGTACAAACCAGGATGCTCGAGTATACAGACCAAAGAGATGGCTGGCACCAAGGAGGCTGGAACAAAGGAAGAGAATGTAGACAGGATGATTGCTGACACAAGATATAGATCTTCTTGGCTATTTTACTGCTCACATTTAAGCCTCCTCTCCTTTCGTCAGAGGCAGTGGAGGTGAGCCTTGATCTGTGCTCCATTGAGTACACCTGGGTGTGCATGTGGGCACCTGACTCTGACGACAGAGTGTTCTACTAAGATGCCAGTGGTCTACCACATGGGGGAGGGTATGGATAGACCTTCTAACTTTCTTTAGCCCACTAGAAGATTTCATGAAAGTCCTCTTGGAGCTCTTGAGCTTGCTGACTAACTTTCCTGCATCAGATTTTTCTGGAGCACCTCTATGTGCCAGGAAGTTTTCTAAGCAGTGGATCATGTCAGTGGATCCATCTGGGGGAATGGGGTCCTGGGAAGGGTGTTCTATGTAGAGAAAGGTGACAACTGGCCCTAGGTATATTGGATTAGGGCTGTACAGATGGCTGAGCCATGTAGTCAGTTACCTCCCCTAAAGAGGGTGTGGCAATAGAGCACCTGTCTGCAACTGGGTCCTGGGCAGATAGACAATTGTGGGGATACATATCATGGCAGCTGGGAGGAGAAAGCTAGAGGGCTGATGAGGTTGAATTTAATTAAGTTGTTGTGGAAGAGGAATTGGTTAAAATGAAGGCGATTATCATGTTTTCCAAAATTCCTTCTCTGGAAAACCACAGTTTTTGTTCTTCAAGCCTCCAAAGGATGGAATGAGGCTCACTCACATTGTCAAGAGTAATCTCCTCCACTTAAAGTTAAGTGCTTATAAATGTAGTCATATCTACAAAATATCTTCACAGAAACATTTGCACTAGTGTTTAACCAAGCAAATTGGCACCATGGATTTAATCATCACAAAATCCTTAGACTGCCTGGAAGTAGAGGCCAAGGGGTGCTGTTGAGATGAGACTCATTATGGATGTGATGTATCCAAATATTCCTGTCAACTGCATTAGGAGGCTTCCATGGATAACAATGGTCTTTTTGGGGTAGTGAAGAGGGCTAGTCGTCTGCCCTTGTTTGTTGCCTCTATACAACTTTCCCTAGAGAGGCCTGCTAGATTCTTCTCATCTCCAGGACTGCTTCTGGATGCCAAGATCTCTGCCAGGATCCCCAAGAGAAAGCATTCTGTTGCTGCCTGAGCTGAATCATGTCGCTGCCAAAATTTCAGACTAGAGGATTTTCTGGGCTGAGTAATTTCCCAGATAAGATTTCTGTGAGGATTATTTGAACACTGGGAACATAACAAGAGGTAAAATTAGGTGGCCCCAAATGGCCTAAATCAGTGCTGAACACTAGAACCATTTGGGGAGCTTTTAAACATATGTATTCCTTGGCTCTACTGCCTGAGGTTCTAATTTAATTGGTTTAGGGTAGGATGCTATCATAATTTTTTTTCAAGTTTTTTTTCAGTTGATTCTCATATACAACCAGGGTTGAGAATCACTGGCTAACTTAGGTCAGATTCCCTAGGAGCAGACCTAGGCTGAACATTTGCCAGTTATTATTAAGAATGTGTTCTGCATTGAAATCTGTAAGGACGTAGGGAAAACAGGAAAGGGAAGGGGAGGGAAGGAAGCCTCCTCTTCAGAGCCAAGGGCAGCCCTTCAGAGAAAGTCTCAGCCTTATCTTGATCTGGGAATTTCCCAGACATACTTATACCCAAGAAGAAAAGGAGAAGGAGCAGAGTTCCCCTACTTCCAGTTTAGTCAGTCACTGGGAGAAATACACACTTCCGGCCACTTCCTGGGTTTGTATAGGTGGTCCAGGTCTATCCTCTGAAGGCCACAGGTAGCGAGTTAACAGCAACACTTTCAGAAGCTGGGGTATTAGTGCACAGAAATCCTAGAAGGGATCCAAGGGGGATTTTAATGGGGGGGGTACTAAGAGCTCCCATACCCTAAAGAAATGGTTCTTGTCACTGTTTCTAGGTCTGCCTTAGTGCTAGTGGTCTGTGTGAAGCTATTAGAGGAGGCTGTTATACAAAGATTCTACTGCAAGGACTTAAATAAAAGCAGACTTGATTGCTAATAATACTTGGAAAATATCAAGAATTGTGATGGGATTGAGATTTTCGCCCTATTAGCAAACTATCAAGTTTTGTGAATGCTGGTAGAAGATATGAGACTCCTGGGTCAGAGATGACAAAAGATTTAATTATGGTAACAGCAGTAGCTGGAGTATCAACATTTTCTTACATGGTGGTTTCAGGGCCCTAATTCCCACAGGGCAACAAGAAGAGGACTAGCTGACACTTAACTCATGTACTGAACGGATTGGTTCACAGAGAGGAACCTTGGGCTTAGAAAACCTGAATCTTTTTAATGAGCAGTAAGTAAAACTTCTCTTTGCTCTAAATCAGGAGCATCCAACTTAGTTTCTTTTCTGTTGCACATTGGAAGAATAAAAGCTGTCTTGGGCCACATAGTAAATACACGAACATTAATAAAAGCTGATGAGTAAAAAAAAAAAAAAAAAAAAAAAGACCCTATGGCCACTTTTTGTGATACTTAACACCACAGATAAACAAAAAAGTTCTTCACAAATCAGCATGCTGCCCATGGGCTGCAGGTTGGACACCACTGCTTTAAAGGCAGACACTATCTTTATCTTCCCAGGCTATGCTCTGTACAATGGTTCTCAAAAAGATGGTTTGGTACAAAGGTAGTTAGTGTCTTTGCTTGCAAGATGTGCAGGAATGTGAGGAACCTATGGTTCAGGGGCAAAGCATTCTTGGGCAGGTGAACTTGTGTTGGTGATTATGGACTCACCATGGCATTGGGGAAGGTCTTGGTTTTCACATTTAAGGCTGGGCTGGATCAGGGTTAGCCAGGATTGGGAAGGAGGTAAATAGGATCTGCTGCTGCTGTTAAGAGGCCATCTGATATCCCCCTTATTCTTCATATGGAGTTTGCTATTAGAATAACTGGAGTGGTGGAATAAAAGATGGATTGGTCATCTGTAACAAATCCCAGGAATCACAGCATGTCTCTGGGTCCTGGGGCCTTTCATCAGGAGGCTGCTGATCCTTTGCTGGCATCCTAACTTGTAATTTCCCATAGTGTCAGTCCCAAAGAATTTTCATCACTGATTCTTAATATTCAACATTAACAAAGGTTTTATTTTATTTTATTTACATTTTCTTTTCAAGACAGAGTCTCACTTTGTCACCCCCAGTAGAGTGCTGTGGTGTCATAACTCACAGCAATCTCAAACTCTTGGTCTCAAGGTTTTTGGTTCATTGCAACCCTTATCTCATTTGAGGCTCTTAAAATAATAAATACCCTCCTCCAGTTAATCTTCATTTTGCCTCTGACCTTCTCCTGACTTTATCCACACCAATTGGCCCAACATAGTGAAACTTCTATTTTGCCCCATCTTCCATAATCTCTATTAACCTACTTGTGGTTTTCCAGTTTAACCTCTCTGGCCCATAACTTCAATAATGCTCCTCCCCAAATCTTTATTTTCCTTCCTTTTATCTTCCCATGTAAGTACAGCAACCCCCAATCTATGAGTAGCCAACTATTTTCTTGATTTCTGGTCTGTCAGGTATTTCTGGAGAAAATCACTTCGTTGATGCACATGTGTTTCTGTTTTTACCTTTGCCAACCCTAACAATTTCCAGCAACGTTCCATGAATGTTTTTTATTTGTTTTTGTGGTTATTCCAAATATCATCACTTCATGATATAGTAACAAGCAGCCTACACGGCCTCTTTTGGCAATGGCAATGGCCTCTTTTGATTTTCGTATCCGTATTCTAAGTAAAGTGGTCCTCAAAAGAGCCTTCCATCCAGACACAGAGGTTGACACATTAAGTACACTACATATGTTAGGCATTTGTTTTCACAGGGCTTCTTCTTTTTTATCTTTTTTTTTTTTCAGACAGAGTCTCACTTTGCCATCATTTGTAGAGTACTGTGGTGTCATAGCTTACAGCAACCTCAAAGTCCTGGGCTCAAGTGATTCTCTTGCCTCAGCCTCCCAAGCAGCTAGGACTATAGGTGCCTGACACAACATCTGGCTATTTTTTAGAGACGGGGTCTCACTCTTGCTCCAGCTGGTCTTGAACTCCTGAGTTCAGGTAATCTACCTGCTTCAGCCTCCCAGAGTGCTGGAATTACAAGCGTGAGTCACTGTGCCTGGCCTTGTATGTTAGGTATTTGGAAGCATGGTACTTTTAGTGATAGTAATAGAGAAAAGAATACATATAAATACCCATAAGAACAATTTAATTTTATTTAAAGTTATTATAATGTTGGAACATGTTTCTGTTATTCAGGTTATAAATGAAGAAACTGAGTCTCAGAGAAGTGACACTGCAATCACATAGTTACCAAGAGTGTTCCCAGGATTTGACCCCAAATCTGTTTGAATCTGGTCTGCTCTGTCCAATCACCACACTTTCACTCTATAGAGGAGACTTTGCAATGTAAGACAACGTGCTGGAGATGTCTCCTGAAGAACTGGTGTCTTCACTAGAGCAGAAAACTATTTCTATCTTCCCTTTATATTACTGGACATGAGAGAAGCCTAAATTGTCCTGTGAAATTATACTGTTTTACATTTGAGGTGACTTAACTTCAATTCTTTATTGAAGCCTACCAAAGAAGCTGCAGTTGGCTCAGCACCCATAGCCCAGTGAGTAGGGCACCAGCCACATACACCAAAGCGGCAGGTTCAAGCCCGGCCTGGGCCAGCTAAATAGCAATGACAACTGCCACCAAAAATAGCAAGGCATTGTGGCAGGTGCCTGTAGTCCCAGCTACTTGGGATGCTGAGGCAAGAGAATCACTTAAGCCCAAGAGTTTGAGGTTTCTGTGAGCTGTGACACCATGGCACTCTACCAAAGGTGACATAGTGACACTCTGTCTCAAAAAAAAAAAAAAAAGCTGGAGTTTTTTCTTTTTTAATTATTGGGGATTCATTAAGGGTACAATGAACCAAGTTATACTGATTGCATTTGTTAGGTAAAATCCCTCTCGCAATCGTGTCTTGCCCCTAAAAGGTATGGCACACACCAAGGCCCTACCCTCTCTCTGCTCTTCCTTTCCCCACACCTCCCTCCTCCTTTCTCTCTCTGCTCTCCCCTTCTCCAACCCCCACCATGACCTTAATTGTCATTAATTGTCCTCATATTAAAATTGAGTACATAGGATTCATGCTTCTCCATTCTTGTGATGCTTTACTAAGAATAATGTCTTCCACTTCCATCAAGGTTAATACAAAGGATGTAAAGTCTCCATTTTTTTTTAATGACTGAATAGTATTCCATAGTGTACATATACCACAGCTTGTTAATCCATTCCTGGGTTGGTGGGCATTTAGGCTGTTTCCACATTTTGGTAATTGTAAATTGAGCTGCAATAAACAGTCTAGTACAAGTGTCCTTAGGATAAAAGGATTTTTTCCTTCTGGGTAGATGCCCAGTAATGGGATTGCAGGATCAAATGGGAGGTCTAGCTTGAGTGCTTTGAGGTTTCTCCATACTTCCTTCCAGAAAGGTTGTACTAGTTTGGAGTCCCACCAGCAGTGTAAAAGTGTTCCCTTCTCTCCACATCCATGCCAGCATCTGCAGTTTTGAGATTTTATGATGTGGGCCATTCTCACTCGAGTTAGATGGTATCTCAGGTGGTTTTGATTTGTATTTCTCTAATAGATAGGGAAGATGAACATTTTTTCATATGTTTGTTAGTCATTCATCTGTCTTCTTTAGAGAAGGTTCTATTCATGTCTCTTGCCCATTGATATATGGGATTGTTGGCTTTTTTCAGGATTAATTTGAGTTCTCTATAGATCCTAGTTATCAAGCTTTTGTCTGATGGAAATATGCAAATATCCTTTCCCATTGTGTAGGTTGTCTGTTTGCTTTGATTATTGTCTCCTTGGCTGTACAGAAGCTTTTCAGTTTAATGAAGTCCCATTTGTTTATTTTTGTTGTTGTTGCGATTGCCATGGCAGTCTTCTTCATGAAGTCTTTCCCCAGGCCAATATCTTAAAGTGGTTTTCCTATGCTTTCTTGGAGGATTTTTATTGTTTCATGCCTTAAATTTAAGTCTTTCATCCATCTGGATGAATAAGTCTTTCATCCATCTGGATCAATTTTTGTGAGTGGAGAAAGGTGTGGGTCCAGTTTCAGTCTTTTACATGTGGATATCCAGTTCTCCCAACACCATGTATTGAATAGGGAGTCTTTCCCCCAAGGTATGTTCTTGTTCGGTTTATCAAAGATTAGGTGGTTGTAAGATGTTAGTTTCATATCCTGGTTTTCTATTCGATTCCAAGCATGTATGTCTCTATTTTTGTGCCAGTACCATGCTGTCTTGAGCACTATGGCTTTGTAGTACAGCCTAAAATCTGGTATGGTGATGCCCCCAGATTTATTTTTATTACTAAGAACTGCCTTAGTTATACGGGGGTTTTTCTGGTTCCATCAAAACACAGAATCATTTTTTCCAAATCTTGAAAGTACAATGTTGGTATTTTAATAGGAATGGGATTTAATAGGTAGATTTCTTTGGGAAGTATAGACATTTTAACAATGTTGATTCTTCTTATCCAAGAGCATGGTATGTTCTTCCATTTGTTAATATCCTCTGCTATTTCCTTTCTGACAATTTCATAATTTCTTTATAGAGGTCCTTCACCTCCTTTGTTAGGTATATTCCTAGGTATTTCATTTTCTTTGAAACTATGCTGAAGAACTCCCTTCAGCATAGTGAAGTCCCATTTGTTAATTAGCTTCTCATCTTGACTGTTATTGGCATACACAAGGGCTACTAGCTTGTGGACATTGATTTTATATCCTGAGACATTACTATATTTTTTGATGACTTCCAGGAGTCTTGTAGTCGAGTCTTTGGGATTGTCTAAGTGTAAGATCATGTCATCAGCAAAGAGGGAGAGTTTGACCTCCTCTGCTCCCATTTGGATTCCCTTTATTTCCTTGTCTTGCCTAATTGTATTGGCTAGAACTTCCAGACTATGTTCAATAGTAAAGGTGACAGAGGACAACCTTGTCTGGTTCCAGTTCTAAGAGGAAAAGCTTTCAGTTTTACTCCATTCAGTAAAATACTGGCTGTGGGTTTGTCATAGATAGCTTCAGTCAGTTTCAGAAATGTGCCATCTATGCCTATACTCTTCAGTGTTCTAATTAGAAAAGGATGCTGGATTTTATCGAATGCTTTTTCTGCATCTATTGAGAGGATCATGTGATCTTTATTTTTGCCTCTGTTAATATGGTGGATAACATTTATGGACTTGCGTATGTTAAACCAGCTTTGCATCCCTGGGATGAAACCTACTTGATCATGATGTATGACTTTTTTGATGATAAGCTGTAATCTATTGGCTAGGATTTTGTTGAGAATTTTTGCATCTATATTCATGAGTGAAATTGGTCTGAAATTCTCATTTTTAGTTGGGTCTTTTCCTGGTTTTGGTATCAGGGTGATGTTTGCTTCATAGAATGTGTTGGGGAAGATTCCTTACTCTTCAATTTTTTGGAATAATTTCTGCAGTACAGGAATAAGCTCTTCCTTGAAGGTTTGATAGAATTCTGGTGTGAGGCCATCTGCACCAGGGCATTATTTTGTTGGAAGCTTTTTATTGTTTCTTTAATCTCTGTGCTTGAAATTGGTCTGTTCAGGAGCTCTATTTCTTCCTGGCTATGTCTAGGGAAAGGGTGTGATTCCAAATATTGATCCATTTCTTTCACATTGTCAAATTTCTGGGCATAGAGTTTCTGGTAGTATTCAGAGATGATCTCTTGTATCTCTGTGGGATCAGGTATTATTTCCCCTTTATCATTTCTGATTGAGGTTGCTAGAGATTTTACTTTTCTATTTCTAGTTATTCTGGCCAATGGTTTATCTATTTTATTTATTTTTTCAAAAAACCAACTCCTTGTTTCATTAATTTTCTGAATGATTCTTTTGTTTTTCATTTTATTGATCTCTGATTTGATTTTGGATATTTCTTTTCTTCTACTGGGTTTAGGCTTAGATTGTTCTTTTTCCAAGTCCATAAGATGGCTTGTGAGTTTGTTGATGTACTCTCTTTCTGTTTTTGGAATGTAGGCATTTAAAGCGGTAAATTTTCCTCTCAAAACTGCTTTTGTGGTATCCCACAGGTTTTGGTAGCTTGTGTCTTCATTGTTGTTATGTTCAAGGAAGTTAATTATTTCCTCTTTGATTTATTCCTGCACCTATCTATCATTCAACAGAAGGTTGTTTAATTTCCATGCCCTTGCATGGGGTTGAACTTTTTTGTTAGAGTTGAGTTTCACCTTTAGTGCCTTATGGTCTGAGAAGATACAAGGTAAAATTTCAATTCTTTTGATTCTGTTGAGGTTTGTTATGTGTCCTAGGATATGATCAATTTTGGAGAATGTTCCATGGGATGATGAGAAGAATGTATATTCTTTATTTTGAGATGGAGTATTCTATATGCATCTATCAAGCACAGTTGTTCTGGGGTCTCATTTAAATCTCTTATATCTTTGTTTTTTTTCTATGTTTTTCTTTTTCTTTTTATTAAATCATAGCTGTGTACATTGATATGATCATGGGGCATCATTCGCTAGCTTCACAGACCGTTTACCAAGTTTCACATATACCCTTGTAAGATGCACCACTGGTGTAATCCCACCATCTCCTTCCCTCTACCCACCTCCCCCCTCCCTCCCCTCCCTTTCCCCTTCCCCTTATTCTTAGGTTGTAACTGGTTATAGCTTTCATGTGAAAACCCTAAATTAGTCTCATAGTAGGGCTGAGTACATTGGGTACTTTTTCTTCCATTCTTGAGATACCTTACTAAGAAGAATATGTTCCAACTACATCCATGTAAACATGAAAGAGGTAAAGTCTCCATCTTTCTTTAAGGCTGCATAATATTCCATGGTGTACATATACCACAATTTATTAATCCATTCATGGATCGATGGGCACTTGGGCTTCTTCCATGACTTAGCAATTATGAATTGGGCTGCAATAAACATTCTGGTACAAGTATCTTTGTTATGTTGTGATTTTTGGTCTTCTGGGTATATGCCCAGTAGAGGGATTACAGGATTGAATGGCAGATCTATTTTTAGATCTGTAAGTGTTCTCCATATCTCTTTCCAAAAGGAATGTATTAATTTGCATTCCCACCAGCAGTGCAAAAGTGTTCCCTTTTCTCCACGTCTGCGCCAACATCTCTGGTCTTGGGATTTTGTGATATAAGCTAGTCTCACTGGAGTTAGATGGTATCTCAAAGTAGTTTTGATTTGCATTTCTCTGATGATTAAAGATGATGAGCATTTTTTCATATGTCTATAGGCCGTGCACCTGTCTTCTTCAGAGAAGTTTCTCTTCAAATCCCTTGCCCAGCCTGCGATGGGATCCTTTGTTCTATTCTTGCTAATGCGTTTGAGTTCTCTGTGGATTCTGGTTATTCTAGGGTCTCATTTAAATCTCTTATATCTTTGTTTAATTTCTGTTTAGAGGATCTGTCCAGCTCTGTAAGAGGAGTGTTAAAGTCCCCTGTTATTATGGTATTATCATATATCATATTGCTCAGACTGAGTAAGGTCTGTTTCAAGAATCTGGGAGCATTTAAATTGGGTACATAAATATTTAGACTTGCAATGTCTTCTTGTTGTGTTTTTCCTTTGACCAATATACAGTGACCGTCTTTGTCTTTTTTGACTTTAGTTGCTTTAAATCCATATGTATCTGAAAATAAGATTGCAACTCCTCTTCTGAATTCCATTTGCCTGAAAAAATTCTCTTCCAACTCTTGACTCGGAGTTTTAATTTGTCTTTTGAAGCCAGGTGTTTCCTGCAGACAGCAAATGGATGGCTTGTGTTTTTTGACCCCGTCAGCCAATCTGTGCCTCTTCATTGGGGAATTCGAGCCATTAACATTTATTGAGATAATTGATAAGTATGGTCATATTCTATTCATCTTATTTTGTAAGAGTCCATTGCTTAGTTTTATCTTTGCATCAGTGTGGAGGTTAGGTTCTTTAATTTCTCAGTTCTTACTTTGCTGCTGATCCATTGAGAGGGTCAGTGTGTAGAACAGGTTGAAGTATTTCCTGTAGAGCAGGTCTTGTTGTGGTGAATTTCCTCAATGTTTGTATATTAGTAAATGATTTGATTTCTCCGTCAATTTTAAAACTTAGCTTAGCAGGATATAAAATTCTGAGCTGGAAATTGTTCTGTTTAAGTAGATTAAAGGTAGATGACCATTGTCTTCTTGCTTGGAAAGTTTCATTAGAGAAGTCTGCAGTCACTCTGATGGATTTGCCCCTGTAGGTCAACTGGCACTTACTTCTGGCAGCTTGCAGAATCTTTTCTTTTGTCTTGACTTTGGACAGATTCATCACAATGTGTCTTGGAGAAGTTTGGTTACAGTTGAGGTGACCTGGGGTCCAATATCCCTCTGAAAGCAGTGTGTCAGAATCTTTGATGATATTTGGGAAATTTTCTTTTATAATATTCTCTAGTATGGCTTCCATTCCCCTGGGGCATTCTTCTTCCCCTTCTGGGATTCCTATAACTCGTATGTTGGAACGCTTCATAAAGTCCCATAATTCTGTCAGTGAATGTTCTGCTTTCTCTCTCTTCTTTTCTGCCTCTTTAACTATCTGGGTTATCTCAAGAACTTTGTCCTCTACCTCAGAAATTCTTTCTTCTGCATGGTCTAACCTGTTGCTGATACTGTCTATTGCATCTTTAAGTTCCCTAATTGACTGTTTCAGTTCCTTCATCTCTGCTATATCCTTTCTATATTCTTCATATTGTTCATCTCTTATTTGATTCTGTTTTTGAATTTCCTTTTGGTTATTTTCCACTTTATTAGCAGTTTCCTTCATTGTTTTCATCATGTGTATTCTAAATTCCCTTTCTGTCATTCCTAACATTTCTTTTTAGATGGAATCCTCTGCAGCAGCTACCTCATGGTCCCTTGGAGCCAGGTTCTTCATGTTGCCAGGAGTTTTCTGCTGATTCTTCTTTGTAAGTGATTTCTTTTATGTGTTTCCTTGCCCTAATTTTCCTTTCACTTCCTCTTGCTGTTTAAGTTGCCATGCCTTTGGACTAGAGTTTTGATGAGTCAGCTGCCAGTGGGATTAGACCGATCTAACACACACAATCACTTCCCAGTTTTCCATTGCTTTTGTCCTCCTCTTGGGGTCCAGAAGTCTCTCACTGACTCCCTGCATCCTCAAAGGGATGATTATAGGCAGATCCCACCTGCCAGAGATACCTGTAGTCTTGTCTTCCCAGACTCATGTTGCCCAGTTGCAAGGAAGCTGTTACTTGGCCGCCATCTTGCTCTGTTCTTCCCAAGCTGGAGTTGTTTTAAGAGAATTATTGAGAATGAGTATCACATCTTACCCTATTTATACATGCCCTAGGCTAATTTCCTTTCCTTCACCCACCTCGTGCACACTTATATACACACATGATCATGTGAATACAAAACCAAATATATTTTTTGGCCCAGTTATACTTTGTTCTCAAAGCTTATATCCTTGGAATGAACCTGCCTAAAAAAGTTACTTAGCACCTGCATATGTACTTAGAATTGAAACAGTATTTTTACATTTAAAAATACATAAAGTTACATAAGTACACGATACCAACAAATAAAAACCAGTCACAGAAGAATAAATACCATGTGATTCCAACAGCCACGAGGAATCGAAAAGAGTGAAACTCATAGAAGCAAAGAACAGAATGGTGGTTGCCAGGTGCTGGGAGGAGAAGGAATGCAGAGTTGCCTATCAGTGGGTGTAAAATTCCAGTTACACAAGATGAGTGTTTCTAGATATCTGCTTTACCATTGTGCCTATTGATAACAATGCTCTACTGTACACTTAAAAATCTGTTCAGAGGATAGATCTCATGTTAAGTGTTCTTACCATATTTTTTAAAAAAGAACACTATAATATTATACATATAGTTGGCTCCAAAATTTTAAGGTATGAGAATTTTTTTTTTTTGAGACAGAGTCTACCCTGTTGTCCTGGGTAGAGTGCCATGGTGTCATCACAGCTCATAGCAACCTCAGACTCTTAGTCTCAAGTCATCCTCTTGCCTCAACCTCCAAATTAGCTGGGACTACAATCACCTGCCACTACGCCCCACTAATTTTATCAATTTTTACTAAAGACAGAGTCTTGCTCTTGTTCAGGCTGGTCTAGAACTCCTGAGCTTAAGCAGTCTACCTGCCTCGGCCTCTCAGAGTGCTAGGATTATACAGGTGTCAGCCAGTGCACTGGGTCAGAATCTTTCTTTTTAACATCAAAAAAATTACAGCAGCATATGAAAATAGCTATTTTTTTGTATTTATTTCATTGATTGAAAAACACATGAATAAAATCAGTATGAATTCAGTAAAGCTTTGAAATGAGTTTATATTTTCTTCATCTCAACAACATCTATATCTACCTGAAAAATAATTACTCATAGGTGTCTGTGAGGCAGCTTACAATCAGGGAAGCTGGACCAATTGCTAAGGGTCTTTGGGGACACACTGAGAAGATTGAAATTTATTCTGTAGGCAAGATGAAGTCAAAAGAGGTTTCAAAGCAAAGTGGCAGAATTTGATTGATTGCATTTTCTGAAAGATAATTTTGGCAGCAGTGTGGAGAGCTAAGTGTCATATGGGAAGACCAGTAGCAGGTCAGTTGGGGGTAGGTGATGATGTCAGGAGCTTCAGTGACACAGAGATACCTCTAACCCAGGCAGGATGTGGAGCATGCTAGAGAGGCATGGCCAGAGGTGTTTCTATATTTAGACAATGTGTTGGGGATGAGACCATGAGAATAAGAAGGAATATCAAAGGAAATGACATTTTATCAATTGACTTAAGTATGGAGGAGGAAATTGAAGTAGGGAAATCCAGAGGGTGCCAAAATTTGTACACACATTTTAAAAAGGAAAAAAACTACATTACTGTATTAAAATTGTAAAACTCAAGTTACATTTGACTTCTGCAATTACATGAGATGCTCAACATGACTTATATTCATCTCTTGTTATCAGTATATATTGAGTTTTCCAATTTTATTTTTAATTTAATTTAATTTAATTTTGTTTTGAGACAGAGTCTCACTCAGACATCCTGGGGTTGAATGCCATAGCGTCATAGATCACAGCAACGTCAGACTCTTGGGCTCAAATGATCCTCTTGTTTCAGCCTCTTGAGTAGCTGGGAATACAGGTACCCCCCAGAATGCCTGGCTAGTTGTTCTATTTTTAGTAGAGATAGGATCTCTTTGCTTATACTAGTCTTAAACTCCTGAGCTCAGGTGGTTCACCTGCCTTGACCTCCGGAGTGCTAGGATTACAGGTATGAGCCACTCTTCCTGGCCAGAGTCTTACAATGTTAAAACAGTTTTTTCCTTTCTTAAAATGTGTATGCTTTGGGGGGAAGCCTCTTCCTATATAATGAGTTGGATTTTACATATATGTATGTATATCAGATATACATATATATTCAATGTACATATAAAGAACAGAATGTGGTCAGTAATCAGGTATGTCCATTAAGCAGCTGTATTTGGTCTAAAACTGCTACCTATAGCTCCAACTCATACTGCCTTAGTTTTAGACTCATATACATGTATACAACTTTTCTTTTTCTTTTATTAGAAAATGTAATGCTAAGCAAACTACCATAGTGGGAGACTAGAACTTAATCCCAGAGGACCTTCTGGGAAATGATGCAAAATACCCCAAGGATTAGGCAGCTCAGGTGTTTATATGCCAACCTCAAGAATTCCTGGTTGAGGATTATTTCCTGGGGTGAGGGTTGATTCCCATGCATTATTCACTGGTTCAGCTTAGATAGACCTATGGTTTCTCCAGCTCCCAGTCAATAAGAGGTAAATACTGGCAGTTGGAACTCACCTGGAACCCTCCAAAAAGACTGAGGGTACTAGAGAGATTGGGCCTACTTCCCCAGTCCTATGGGGAAAGATTGTAAACACAATTAGCAGAAAGGCAACCCTAAACCTCTAAGAGATTAACCTATTAAAACCAACAGGAAACGTAGAAACAATATAATCTTAATGGAACAGGAAGGGAAAATGTCACTGTAGTCCAATTAATTGGGCTAATGTGTTTAAAGAAAGTTGGAATGGTCATTAGGGAAATACAAATCTTGAAAAGATACAAAGTGTGTTGGAGCTGTACTGCTCTGGACACTGAAAGCTCTTATGAGCAAAATTAGTTATCTGGTGCCTTCTAGAATGTCAATATTAAATTGGGGAGGGCAAACTTTTTGTGAAATGTCATGTAATATTTTGGGCTTTGTGGACCATGGGGTCTCTGCTACTGCTATTGTCACACAAAATGGGAATTGTGTTACACTGAAATTGTATTAGTGGATGCTGAAATTTGAATTTCATACAGTTTTCATTTGTCATGAGATATTAATGTACTTATGTTATTCTTCAATTATTTTAAAATGTAAAAAACCATTCTTAATTATAAGCCATACAAAAGCAGGTAGTAGGTCGGATTCAGCTCATGGGCCACAGTTTGCTGACCTCTGTTGTATGAATGGAGGCAAATGAATATGTCTATATCTGTAGCAACTTGAGGCTCTGGTCTTTTAAATATCTGGCTCAACCAGAGACCTTGCTAACACTCAGTAAACTGTTCTTCACATAATATGTGTTGCAGAATCTCAGACACATTGCTGATGGCACTTTCTTAAACTTACCAGAAAGATTTTTTTTTGTTTTTGTTTTTCTATTTTTGACATAGGCTTTATGACTTTTTTGTTAAGTCCTATTTTTTATTATGATACAATTCATATATAGTAATAGTCACATTTTAAAGTGTATAATTCAGTGGTCTGTAGTCTATTCACAAAGTTGTGCCATCACTATCTAATTTCAGAATATTTTTCATCATCCCACAAAGAACCCCGTAATGTTCTTAGCGTACCCCTTTCTCCTAATCTCTGGCGAACACCAACCTACTTTATTTCTCTAGAGATTTGCCTATTCTGGACATTTCATATAAATAGAATTGTACAATACATGGCCTTTCATGCCAGACTTTCTTTGTGTAGCATAATGTTTTGAATATTCACCTATGTTGTAGCATGTATCTGCACACGTAGTCTCCAAGCTACAATTATCTGACCAATGTATGACTTGCACTTACAAATGGAAGCTATTACAGTAAGCTATTATAGTAAGTCTCCAAGTTACAAACATCCAATGGACATCCAACTTAAGAATAGAGGCAATTACACATAGTAGGTAAATGTACCTGTTCCAACTTACATATAAATTCAACTTAAGAACAAACCTATAGAACCTATCTCATTTGTAACCTGGAGACTGCCTGTACTTCATTCCTTTTTATGGCTGACTAATGTTCCAGGGTATGCATTTACCACATTTTATTCATCCATTCATCAACTGGTAGACATTTGCTTATTTCATTTTTTTGACTAGTATGAATAATGCTGCTATAAACATTTATGTCTAAGTTTATGTGTGGATATATACTTTCAGTTCTCCTGGGTATGCTTTGAGAGTTACCATTTGCTGAGTCAAATGGTAACTACTTTAAACCTTTTTTTTTTAAATATTAAATCATAGCTGTGTACATTAATGAGATCATGGGGCACCATACGCTGGTTTTATAAACAGTTTGACACATTTTCATCACTCTGGTTAACATAGCCTTTCTGCATTTTCTTAGTTATTGTGTTAAGACAATTATATTCTACATTTACTAAGTTTCACATGTACCCTTGTAAGATGCATCGCAGGTGTAATCCCACCTTTTACCCCCCTCCACCCATTCTCCCTCCTCCCTCCCCTCCCTCTCCCCATTCCCCATATGCTTGGGTTATAACTGGGTTATAGCTTTCATGTGAAAGCCAAAAATTAGTTTCATAGTAGGGCTGAGTACATTGGATATTTTTTCTTCCATTCTTGAGATACTTTACTAAGTAGAATATGTTCCAGCTCCATCCATGTAAACATGAAAGAGGTAAAGTCTCCATCTTTCTTTAATGCTGCATAATATTCCATGGTGTACATATACCACAATTTATTAATCCATTCATGGATCGATGGGCACTTGGACTTTTTCCATGACTTAGCAATTATGAATAGGGCTGCAATAAACATTTTGGTACAAATATCTTTGTTATAATGTGATTTTTGGTCTTCTGGGTATATACCTAGTAGAGGAATTATAGGATTGAATGGCAGGTCTATTTTTAGATCTCTAAGTATTCTCCAAACATCTTTCCAAAAGAAATGTATTAATTTGCATTCCCACCAGTGTAGAAGTGTTCCCTTTTCTCCACATTCACGCCAACATGTCTGGTCCTGATCAAACTAAAAAGCTTCTGCACAGCCAAGAACACAGTAAGTAGAGCAAGCAGACCAGCCCTCAGAATGGGAGAAGATATTTTCAGGTTATGTCTCCAACAAAGGTTTAATAACCAGAATCCACAGAGAACTCAAACGTATAAGCAAGAGAAGAACAAGTGATCCCATCACAGGCTGGGCAAGGGACTTGAAGAGAAACTTCTCTGAAGAAGACAGGTGCACGGCCTACAGACATATGAAAAAATGCTCATCATCTTTAATCATCAGAGAAATGCAAATCAAAACTACTTTGAGATATCATCTACCAGTAAGATTAGCCTATATTACTTAAAACTTTTTGAGGAATTGCTGAATCAACAGAAAGTTTTAAACCACTGTACCATGACTGCCACCTGGCTGACAGTGATTGTACAACACAGTCAATTATAAGAAGCATTCTGATTTTGAAGAGGTTGAAATTTGAAGTAAAGAGTGTGCTTAGGACTGATGTAATAGAATATAAGAATGTGACTTTTATTGTACATTTACATTTGAGGAATACAAATAATAGTAACTCTGTGGGCACAAGCCTTCTGATCCACAAATCAGGTCATATTTCTTATTGTAAATTAAGATAATTGGAATTTCAGTTTACACAGTAGAATGAGTTTGATTACCATGAATCTACTTATAGGTCATATCAACTTCAGTTTCTGGAAAGACATAGTTTTTAGTTGCAAAAGCAAAGGTTCAAATTTGAGATTGTAATGTCTTCAAAAAACAAAACACCTCCCAGTAAGCTAGCCAGCCTAGCCCAGCCCTCACCTCTCTACCTGACTGTGCTCTTTAAATCTTTATGCAAACATATCTTCACAGTGTCTGCAAATACACAGTTTTACATGTGAAAATCCCCATTTTTGGATCAGAAGATGGATTTTTCTCTAAGACAAAGAAGGTTTTTTTTTTTTTTCTTTCTCAGAAGGCTTTGGACAGTTGATTTTTTTAAATGTTTTTTATTCTAAAGAAGTACCAGATTGTGTAGCAGCTAACCCTATGAATGCATGCTTGGGTTTAGTGAAAGGGTAGTTAAAGAAAAAAGTTGAATCTGGTGATGGACCTGTTCACCTTCCTTGGAGGACTGCTACAATTGCTTCATTCTTTTTTGTGGAATCTTACATAGCATTTGAGATTTTGTTTTCCACATTGATAAGACTGGAAGACAAGTGGTATTAAGTGGTTTTTCAGTTCAGAAGATGCGATAAGCCCAGTAGTATGGCCTGCCTTCAACTTTGGACATAGAGGAATGGGGAAGAGGAAGAGAAATGAGAGAACTTTCCATTTGATTCCTTCTAAGAGGCAAAAATCCCTAATGTGGCTCTGTCTGACTTTACAGTGTGTTATATAGCTCCATCTTTTGTAAAAGTGTAACTAACTCTTTTCCTTACACCCAGGATGGATACTTGGATGTTTGACTTATTCTAGGTGATAATTGTAATGTTATATTGAAAAGGCTGAGACTCGGGCACTTTCCTCAGTTGGGAGTGAACTTTCTTATCAGAGAATTTGCCTCAGAAGCAATGTTCTCAAATTTGGGGTTGAGCTATTATAGATTCAAGGTGTGGAAAAGAAACCTCAAACAAGAAAAATAGTTCCAATAAGAAATACAGGTTTTCCTTTTTTCCCCTTAATAGTTACACCATATGATGAACAGACTATTATAGAAACTGTCATTGCTTCCAGATCAGCAGAGGACCATTGTGTGTATTGCCAGGCCTTTACATAAGAAAAGTAAAACTTTTATGATCCAAAAAAAAAATAAATTGTCTTTCAGTTTGGAAGGTAATGAGTGGGAAACGAAGGGGAGACATGTGTAGACACTCTTTATAAAACTTTGGAGGTGCAGACAGAGATATGAGTGGATTTGTCCCTAAATTGGCGAGATGGCAAAGGGTCATCTGGACCCAGGAGGATGTGAAGAATTAGCCACCAGCACTAATGGAAGAGGAGTGGTCTGGGTGGGAATCTTAGTCACTGTGTGCAGCTATAACAAAATATCTGGGACTGAATAATTTTAAAAGGACAGACATTTATTTCTCATGCTTCTAGAGGCTGGTGCCAGAAGGTTTGGTGTCTGTTGTGGGCTGCCCTTGGCTTTCAAGATGCTGTCTTATGGGTGTGTCCTTACATAGCAGAAGAGCTGGCAGGGTCGTAAGTCACCTTCCAAAGGCTCCTTCGGTTAAAACTTTTGCTGGGGGTTTTAAGTTTCGACGTAAGAGAATTTTTGAGGGACAAATACATTCAAAGCATAGCAGTGGGGGAGAGCAATGTTTTCCTCTGAAGAGTCAGTAGAGCCTGAGTTGCTGAAACAGTGATATTTGATTTTGGAAATACAACGGTAGAGAATGTCCAGATATACCCTGTCTGGAATATTGTGTGCTTTGGGAAGGGGAGGGTAATCAGAGCATATGGGAACTGGCCTCCAAAGCTGGAATAATCATTGAGTTAAATAGTGAAGACTAGGTGGTCTGTTAGGTCCTAAGGACAGAAAATACTTTCATGCACAGGGCATGATAATTAGTACTGAAGAAGACCCAGTGGAAGAAATTCTGTGGTGAGTGTGGCTGAGTAATTGCTGAAATGAAGGCTCTTGGGTCCCAGTGATAAGCAGGAGTCAATATTGGAGCAGCAATATTGGCTATCTGGCAATAGTCTTGTCTGGAATGTAGGTGCCTCTGGTATTTGTATTCTGGAAAATAGTTTCTTAAATGCAGGGGCAGTTTGGCGGCAGGAGTATTGTTCCAATCACTTTGTCTGCATAACAAACCTCCCCAGAACTTACTGGCTTGACACGTGTTCTGCTCACAGATACGCGACTGTGCAGTGCTTGTCTCTGCTCTACCGCTTGTCGGCTGAGACAGCTACAGTAGTCTGAAAGCTCTCTCTCCCACGTGCTGCAATTGATCCTGGGAAGATTCAGGCACCTGGGGCTGCCGTAGCTGGGGCTCCTTGGACAGGGGTTCCTCTTTATTTTTATGTGCCCTTCACGTGAATGTTGGCTGGGCAACATTCAAACTCTCTAGCTGGGCAGTTTCAGTACCAGGGCTTCTTTTATGTTAGCTCTTAAGCCATCTGTCCCAATAAGGAGAGAGAGCCAAATGGGAACTAATTGTCTTTTTTGATTTAGCCTAAAAGTGTGTGCAGTGTGACTCTGCCTCTTCATCTTTGTTGAGGCCAATACAGAGATCTAGAGTCGTGTCCATGTGGCAATATAAGATAGATGTGATTATTTTTGGAAAATACACTTTGCCACAGCCCAGCTTTTGACCACAACAGTTATATCTCTCCCACATGCAACATAGTCTTCCTCTCCCTGACTTAACTCTCAGCCATGCAGGGCATCAAGGCCCAGAATGCTGTTATCTGAACCTCATCCTGGTGAGGGCAGAGCTCACGGAATGCAGTTTCTGGTGTCCAGCTCCTTGAGTACAATCCTCTGGATCCAAAAGGTCTATGAACTAAAAAGACAAGTTCTATGCTTCCCACACACCCCAAACACAATAGCAGAATAGACTTCAGAGAACTGCTATAAGCACTCCCCTTCAAAAGTGGGGGACAT
Source organism: Nycticebus coucang (assembly GCF_027406575.1). NCBI lineage: Eukaryota > Metazoa > Chordata > Mammalia > Primates > Lorisidae > Nycticebus > Nycticebus coucang. The sequence goes on from NC_069790.1 coordinate 53,316,684, forward strand.
GGGAAGCACCCAACAGTTCTTCCAAAGCAAGTTGGAAAGCCAGGCATCTGCTATGTTACCCTTGATTAGAATTCAGTCCTAGTGCTTAGGAATTATTTACTGTGGCTTTTGACTCTGCCCTCTAAATTTTTGGTTTTTGCCATGTGAGTCATTTTTTTTCCATAATAAATAAATAGTGTCTGCAGCAGAGTAATTTTTTCAACCTTCCAACCCATAATTGTTTCAGAGGCTAAAGGCCTCTTTTAATTTTGTACTTGTCACTGTCCCTTGTAGTTTAAGCTGATTGCTTATTCTAATATAATGATCATAGAAACTTTGTAAAGTTCCTCTGAATCTTACTGGATTTTTTCTCCATTAGACAAAAGCCAGACCCACAAATCATTGAGATAAACCTTTCTCTACCTTGGACTCTCTTATAAGACTATTGTATGACAATGTATTTAAAATTCTTGGAACACAATATTGTTTAAAGAAGAGGGTCTGTGGCCAGGTACAGTGGCTCACACCTGTAATCCTAGCACTCTGGGAAGCCAAAGCATGTGGATTGCCTACACTCAGGCACTCGAGACCAGCCTGAGCAGGAGCAAGACCTATCTCTACTAAACAGAAAAAAGTAGATGGGCATGGTGGTGCATGCCCATAGTTCCTGCTACTTGGGAAGCGGAGACAAGAGGATTGCTTGAGTCTAAGAGCTTTAGGTGTGAGCTATGATGATGCCACAGCACTCTATTCAGGGTGACAGAGTGAGACTTTGGTCTCAAAAAAGAAGAAGAAAAGAAGAGGATCTGTGAGGCAGGCAGACCTTTAAGATTCTTAGGGGGACTTCTGCCTGAGACACAACCTTAAATAGTCTTATTTAGACCATGCATTACTTGATAAAGCCCCAGATTTGATCTTTGCTATTTTTAGGTTTTAGAATCATCTGCCATTTGGAGAGCTGAGAATGAGAAGTATTTTGCTGCTACTTAACAAGCGTCTCCTTTTCTCTAGCTTCCAATAACCTTTTCCTCACTTGTCTTTAAGTCCTCACCAACTTCCTCAAGGGCCATCAGGCATCTGCGAATGGTCCCTTCAAGGATCTTCAGGCTTTCACTGATGCTTTCCTCAAGGTTATTCCAGCTCCTCCTGACAACCCAATTTCAACGCCATGTGTTTTAGGTTTGGTTATAGTGTCACCCTCTCTTTCAGGCATCAAAATCTGTTCCAGTTACTATGGTTTTGTAAAAAAACCCCTAAATCTTAGAGGCTTGGCACATTAACTGCCATGCGAGTTATGAACTATTTTTCAAGTTTTCACATTACTTTTTACATTACTAATTTTCAAGTTTTTATGTTACTTTTTTATTGATATATGTTTTAGAACCATTTGTTTTTGAAATTTTTATTCTATTTTGGTAATAAAACACCGTGGCCTCAAGGAAAAAACATTCTAGTACGGCAGTCAATATGTTATACAGTAACATTTATTTTGATGATAAATCTGTGGTTTGGACAGGACTTGGTGGGGACAGCTAATCTCTGCTCCTCTTGGCATTAGTTGGGGCAGCTTGAAGTCTTGGTGATGGAATCGTGGGAAGCTCTCTGGTTGGTGTGAAGAAGATTCAAACACCTGGGGGCTGGCACAGCTGGGCCTCCTTGGGCATCTTTCTCTATTTTTATATGGACACTCCATGTCACCTCTCAGTATGTCATCTTCAGCGTCTTCTTATATGTCAGCTTAGGACTCCCACAATGCAGTCCTAGGAAAGAGAGCCAGGGGAAGTCATATGTCATGACCTAGACTACTGTTTGAGGCAGTTACAGGGGTCTGCCTGATCGAGGGCATGGAACACAAATCCCATTCCTCAATCACACGGTTAGAACAGAATGTGGGGTGGGATACGATCCATGCAACCATCTTTGGAGATTCCCTCTTCCACAGATTTACAGGTTGTACATTTGCTTTGCTTTTCTCATCCTGGTGCTACCTCAGAATTTCTGTGCTTGCTTGTGAGAAGTCCTTTCTTATGCTGCCTACACTGGACCGTTGGTTACATTTCCTGAGGATGGGTCTGCATTTGCTCTTCCCTGGAGTTCCAGCTTCTAAGTCAGGAGAACTTCCTGGTGGTTTTAGCTCCTGGAGAGTAAGCAAATGGTGAAAATCCATCTATGATCAGGATTTCTGTTGCTGCAATAAGTTTACTTAATCAATATTTATTGAGCACCTGTTTTTAGCCAGGCACTGTAACAGAGATGCAGGGGATTGGCTTAATGCCTAAGAGTTTACAAGTGCCCTCTCTCTCTTTCCCTCTCTCTTATTTTCTCTCTCTTTCTTTCTTCCTTCCTCCGTCCCTCCCTTCCTTCCTTTTCTTTGTTTAGTTGGACCTGATTTCATTCTTAATAGCTCAATTCAAATGGTTTGTTAATTTTTACTTTTTTATGATTCGCTGATAAGATTATCAATTCAAAGAATTTTGAATCCCAGAGTCAAAGCATTCTATAATAGACATACTCTTATTTGACAATGTGAATGTTACTTTCTTTGCATTATTATTATTGATATAGCAATTGTCTGATTCCTTTTCTGAATGTATTTATGCTCGTTTGTTCTTTACAAGGTTTTTGTTTCTAGTCCTTGTCCTAAATGTTGTTATTGTTATTAAATTTTAAGCCTTTTTAATTTTGTGAAGGCAAAAAATGGAAACCTAATAAACACATGTATATGTAAAAATAAAAAAGAAATAAATAAAAAGAAAAGCTTCAATCCCCCCAAAAAAAGAATTTTTGTATGTCTCTAGCATTTATGATAAATTCTTTCTTTCTTTCTTTTTTTTTTTTTTTTTAGACAGAGTCTCACTTGGTCACCCTCTGTAGAGTGCTATGGAATCTGTAGCTCATAGTAACCTCAAACTCTTCGGCTCAAGCAATCCTCTTGCCTCAACCTCTCAAGTAGCTGGGACTACAGATGCCTACCATAACGCCCAGCTCTATTTTTATTAGAAACGGGGTCTCGCTCTAGTTCATGCTGGTCTGGAACTCGTGAACTCAGGAAATCCACCCTCCTTGGCCTCTCAGAATGCTGGGATTACAGATGTGAGCCACAGTTCCCTGTAATAAGTTCTAATAAGCAAATTGGGTGGGAGTCAAGAGAAATATTTAATGGTAATATCATGGTGATAATTTTATACTGTTAATACATTACAACTTTTTCTTCCATTGTATCCTATAATAAAAGAGAGCAGATGAAGCCACCTATGTAAGGCAGTTGCATACTATGGGGATAATACATTGGGCATAGAAGCAAACAGATTTGAATTCAAATACTAAATAAACACTGACCAACACTTTGATCTTGGAAAAGTTGTATCTTTGAACTTCAAGTCCCCCTACCACTCCCCTCAAAAAGAAGAATAAAATACTTTTTTCAGAAGATGTTGTTAGGTTTAAATAAGATTGTTCTTTTGAAGATTAACAAACAGTATTTTTCCTATTTAAGAGTGCCATACTTCATTAGCTCATGTCTGTTTAGTGCTTAGAATTTCTAGGGCTGAATGGTATCTTAAAGTATTTTAATGAACATTCACAATTTGGTAGGTGTGGAAACCTTAGGAGGAAATGCACATTCTGAGCACCTGTGTGACTAGAGCTTGATCTTGGGGGTTTACCTCACACACTAGCCGTAGTTTCTACTTCATGGATGGGGGATTAGCCAGAAATTAAATACTGATGAAAAATCAACATTGAATTGAATTGAATAAATATTTGAGAGTTTTCTCAGGGCTGGTGATTGTAGTAGTACTTGAGCTAGTTTCCTTATCAGAAGATGCTCCCAATCTAAGGACAAAAAGACTTCAACTCAATCAATCTGACTGCAGTTGAACCGAAATAGCAGCTGAAATAAAAATTTGAGACAAGAGTGGAAGGGAGATTTTGCCTATAGACAAAAGGGACAACTTTCCTAAATCTGTCGTGTGTATTGGGAAAATAGTCCACCATTCTAGCCATTCCTTTTTATCAGTTTGACAGATGTCTAAGGAACATGTCTTTACCAGGTTCTGTGTTTAATTCGATCAGAGGAAAAGAAGGCAAATAATGTGCCAAACAGTTTACAGTTGGGGTTGGAGGTGTTTGGTGGTAAGATAAGGAAATAATCACCACTATAGTTTAAAATTTCCTCATTGGTGTGTCAGCTCCAATGGGCAGTGATTTTTGTCATTTGTGTGTGTTACAACATTCCCAAGGGCTCAGAACCGTTCTTGATACCTAATACAGTCTAAGTAAATATTTGTGGATTGAAAGAATCTAATAAACACAAATGTAAAGAAACATAAAAGCTATTGGCATTGGCAGATCCCTGAACCAGGCAGTCACCAAACAGTAGAAAAAGTCGGTCCATCCTTATTCTCTGTGGAAATGAAGGGCCAGCAGCCAAAACTTGCTTTATGATTCAGAGTTACCTGCGTGTTTCTGATGGCCTGGCTTACTAATTTAGACGTAATGGGTCCATTTCCAAACCTCCTTTCTTCCCGTGGAATTAAAGTTTAAGGTGGAATTTTTTGGCAGCAACAGGTTTTCAGATCCCTTTACAGTCTTGAAGGGGTTTGCAAAATGATGTAATCTCCAGCCGGGATGAAAATATCCAGGCACGGGAGGCTAAGAAGAGCTGAGGGCAGCCTGCAGCGGCTGTCTGTCCTGGGCATTAGTTGGCATCTGAATGTAGAGGATACTTGCCTGTGGCCTGCAGCTGGGCAGAGTGAGGTGAGCTGGTGGGAGCTGAGGAAGCACCACGTGAGTCATGTTTGTTTTCTCACCTCTTATAGCTCCTTCCCCTCTGCTTGCCTTCTTCACAGATTTCCAAGTGGATATTTCTTTCTAGAAGCAAATGACTCAGAGTGCACAGATACATGATGTTATTTTACAAATATCATTATAACCACCATAAGAAAATTCACTATCTTAACAAGCTAACGACTGGCATTTTTCCACGTGCTGTTTACACCGTCATTGTGTTTGCACAATTTTGAGATATTTGTATGCAGAACAGAGGTAAACAGGTTTCTACTCTGGCTGGCCACCAGAATGGTCAGGGAAACTTTCAAAGCTGTGACCTCACACCAGACTTACATATCCAACATTTCTGGGGGAGGGTGATGTATCTGTTTAGTATGTTTCCAAAGCTCCCCAGGAGATTCTAATATAAGCAGCATTGAGAACTCCTTGAGCAGATTCAGTTTTGCATAACGTTTAGAATTACAAGTCCTTTACTGTGCTGATGTTATTTATATAATAATAGTATTTTTGACGTCTAGGTGTTTAGGAGTTAAGGTTTTAACAGTGGAGTTGACTAAGAAGAATATTTTCTGTAAAATACTACATATTTTATATAGCACAAAAAGGTAGAGATGCAGCAGCCTGGGGGGATGGGTTGGGTTGCAGGACCAGGAGCAAGGCCACTAATCTGCATGCATGGTGTGCAAGGGAAGGGCAAGACCCAGCAGGTCACATATTCATATTCATAGATGCCTTTTTCACACATACCTATATTCATAGATGTGTTTTTTACAGCTCCTTTTTAAAAATTTCAGGTTGATATGAGGGTACAAACAACCAAGTTACAATATGTGAATTTGTTAGGTAGGGTCCCTTTTGTAGTTATGTCTTATACCCAAAAGATGTGCCATACATCCCTACACTGTGCCCATTCAGTGGGAGCATTTCAAGTCCCCCTCCCCTTTCCGCACTCCTTCCTTCCCTCTCTCCCCAACTTGAATTAAAATGAGTTTTTCTCCTATGTGGGTGTGAATTAGATTGTCCACTGGCTTCATATTAGTATTGAGTACATTGAATATTTGCTTTTCCATTCTGTGATACTTTACTGAGAAGAATGTTTTTCAACTCCATCCAGGTTAATACAAAAGATATGGAGTCACCATCTTTCTTATGGCTCAGTAGTATTCTGTGGTATGCATATCCATTCCTGAGTTGATGGGCATTTAGGTGTTTCCACATCTTGACAATTGTAAATTGAGCTACAATAAATAATCTAGTGCTTATGATAAAATGTTTTGTTTCTTCTGGGTAGATGCCTAGTAGTAGGATTGCAGGGTCAAATGGGAGATCTAATTTAAGTTTTATGGAGATTCTGCATACTTCTTGCCAAAGAGGCTATATTAGTTTGCAGTCCCACCAAAAGTATAAAAATGTTCCCCTCTCCCCACATCCACACCAACATCTGAAATTTTGGGATTTTGTGTTGTGGACTAATCTTATTGGGATTAGGTAATATCTTAGAGTGGTTTTGATTTGCATTTCTCTGATGATTAGGGATGATGAGCATTTTTTCATATGTTTGTCATCTGTCTTCCTTAGAGAAGGTTCTGTTCAGGTCTCTTGACTAGTGATAGATGGGGAGATTGTTAGCTCTTTTCTTGTTGATTAATTTGAGTTTTCTATAGATTCTAGTTATCAAGCCTTTGTCAGATTCATAATATGCAAATATCTTTTCTGAAGGTTGCCTATTTGCTTTGATTATTGTGTCCTTAGGTGTGCAGATATACCTAAAAAAAAGATCTCTACAAAGGGAATTATGAAACCCTAAGAAAAGAAATAGCAGAAGACATTAACAAATGGAAGAGCATACCATCTTCCTGACTGGGAAGAATAAACATTGTTAAAATGTCTATGCTCCCCAAAGCAATCTACAGATTCAATGCAATCTCCATTAAAATACCACTATCATACTTTGAAGATTTGGAAAAAATAGTTCTTCATTTCATATAGAACCAGAAAAACCCCTGTATAGCCAAGGCAATTCTTAGTAATTAAAAACAAAGCCAGAGGCATCACCCTTTCAGACTTTAGGCTACAAGTACACAGTAATCAAAACATCATGGTATTGGCACAAAAATGGAGACATAGATATTTGGAACAAAATAGAAAACCAAGAGATGAAACCAATCTCTTATAGCCATCCAATCTTTGATAAACCCAACAAAAACAAACACTTGGGAAAAGAATCCCTATTCAATAAATGGTGCTGAGAGAACTGGAAGACCACATGTAAAAGACTAAAACTTGACCCTCACCTTTTACCACTTACAAAAATTGATTCAAGATGGATAAAAAATTTAAATCTAAGGCATGGAATGATAAAAATCCTAGAAGAAAGTGTGAGAAAAACTCTTGAAAATGTGAGCCTAGGGAAAGATTTTTATGACGAAGACTTCCACAGCAATTTCAAAAGCAATAAAAGTTAATAAATGGGACTTAATATAGCACCCTTTTGTGCAAGGCTCTATGTTAAGTATCTCTAATCTTCTAGTTATCTCTAATTTTCACTGGAATGTTCTTTTTCTACTTACAGTTGACAGGAGAAAGAACCAAAGCTCAATGAAATAAAGCAACTTGTTCAATTTCACACATTTCATGTTTGATTTGCCCAAGATTCTAATGCTCATCTATTATCTGATTCTAAAACCAAATGCTTCTGCAGAATCATAGCACGAACATACGTCCAGGGCTGCCCGAGACAGTCCTGATTTGTTCCTCTTGTGTTATAACGTTTAATAGCCCTCCTTTTCACTCTCAGAAGTTCTGGGTTCCACAATAATTTACATGATCTTCCTACCCATACTTCAGTGATAATACTATAGAAACCAGGCTTTAAGCTAAGTGTAGAGGGTGTCAGTAGTTTGCTAGGGCTTAGAAACCAGTATTCCAAAGTATGGTGCTTTGACATGAACCGAAGAAGTCTCAAGGGCTCCCTGACCCTTAACCCCTGACCACACCCCCAGCCTTGTCTATCAATCCTTTGTCTCCCTCAAAGCACAGGATGAAGTGGTTCTCTGAAGTTCCTTTATCTGCCTAAAGTCTGAACCTGGAAAAGATGAAAATAATTACCTCTGGTCCCTTCCCTGAGTTTTCATTAAACGAACTCATATCATAGGAAGAAAGACTGAAGTCTGTCAACACACTTGGATAGACTGGATAGACTTTTGTCACAAACCATTGTCTGCTCTGTTCCAACCAAGAGTTCCCCTAAAAATCATTTACTATCCCCTTAAAACCATTCACTGTCCTCCTAAAATCATTCACATTTCCCCATCTCTCTTCTTCTAAGAGGAAGGGTATGTAACTACCTGCGCCTCATTAGGGTGTTGGGCAATCCCTCTGATTCTCCCACAGGCATGCTAATAAATTTGTATGCTATGTCTCCAATTAATCTGTCTTTTATTAATTTATTTTTCAGGGGAGCTTCAGAGGGCAAAGGAGGAGTTTTCCTTTGAGCCATACAAGGCCTAGGAAAAGCAGGATAAAGGATGGGCTGGAATGTCCTCGGTGATGTCCAGAGGTGACTGCCTAATAAGGCAACTTGTGAATGTAGGAAGAATGGATACTTGTGAGTTGACAGAAGAGGAAACAAAAAACTGGAGAAAAGAAGGTATTTGTGTGGGGAAACAGTGCTGTGCTGTAGATAAATGTTACAAAGGCAGGGCAGGCAGAGGAGCAGGACATCTGTAACAGGTAAAGTAAAAGAACACCTAGCTGGTTCTCCCACTTTGGTTAGAGTTAGTGTTAAAAGATAACTGGTAAAACAGTTAAAAATCATGATTCTTATAGTAGAGGAAAAAATTTTCTCCCTGTAGTCTCTTAGGTTCTCTAAGTGGTGTCCTACAATGCAGACCGACAAAAGACAGACTAATAAGAGAAAAATTAACATGTGCAGGGCACATGCACATGAGAGCACTCAGTGATGACTAATAAAAAGGGGTGGTTAGAACCTAAGTCTACATATTATCTCACCAAAGAAAAACAAATTTATAAAGCAGTCACCAGACAAGGGAAAAGTGTCTAAGGCTTCCACGGGCAACAAAGTGGGAAGGCAAATATGTGGCAAAACTATAGAAGATAAGAGTTGTCTCAATAAGGTTTGTTGGGTAGGTTCCTCTCAGCGCCTTCTTCTCAATCACCTTTAGTGGTAAGGTTGTTATCCCCTTCCTGGTACAGGAAGTGTATGTGTAGGTTGGGGCTGGGGAGACACCCTCACAAGGGGAATTATGAAAAAGGGCTTCTGTCATGGGTGGCACACGTGGGGCAACTCAACTGCTCTTCATGCAGAATTGACATCAACAAGGAGAATTATGATTTGCATGCAGGCAGACGGGGCAGGGGGTACACAGAGAACTTTTCTTGCATCTCCATCTCAATTGTCTTCAGCTCAAAATAATCTCCATATTTTGGAGTGGCATATTATGGAGCAGTATACTCAAACCCATTCATTATACAGGCTTAAAAAATGAGCACATTTGCTTATTTCATAGGGGAATTGGCCAAATGTTATAACCTATACAAAGCAAAAGTAAAAAAAGCACAAATGTATATATAGAGTAAAAGGGTATTGAATCGAATGGGCAAATGGAGGCAATTCTTTTTTTCCACAGAATGGCAAGAAAGACAATAAACCTCGTCAGAACATGACAAAATTTCCATGTCTATCAGTTACCTACAACTTAAAAAGTTTAAAGTCAAAAGACAGGGCTGGAACCTAGTAACCTGGATGGGTATCTTCTACATAATGAACACTTTTCTGTTGTAACACAAATTCTTTTCTGCTTTAGACACATGCTGGGAGGATGATAATGATGCAGGAACTTGCCAAGTGGGTTTTTGGCTTCCCGAGGGAAAGAATTCAAGTGCAAGCCAAGTAGAGACACAGTTTATTGAGTTAGAGACAAATGATAGATTCTCCTCCACAGACAGAGGAGGGGGTCCTCTCTTAAGCAGGAAGGAAACCCCTATGGGGCAATGGTAATATTTTTAAATGTTCAAAAACCCCATATGTGACCAGCATTATCTTGTAGCCAGGCCACAAATTTCAATCATAAACTGCTGTCACAGAAAGGTAAACACAAACAGTTCAGAAGGCATCTGGCTTAGCAATTCATTGATCCTTGGACGGGCCCAGACTGGCAATTTGCTGGCGACTTCCTTGTTCAGGCTGGTTAATGTCTGCTATCCATCGAAATGGCTGCATTCAGGCTCCTTCAAAGTGCCTTTTCTGCCTTATCCCCACATGAATAACATGGAGGTTTGGGGAGTGCTTGGACTTAAAGTTTGGAACACTAGTTAGACTACAGAACAAGATAATTTAGGTTAGGGATGGCACCTAAACTGGTCACCATAGTCAGGTTTCTGATATTGGGGGTGGGGTAATTATCCCTAGTGTTTCTGAGCTTATCCTTTTTCTGGTGGTAGCAAAAGGTCAAATGCTAAATAAACCAATCTCACAACTGTCTGACTTGCATCCATCAAGGAAAAGAACTTACCTCTGAGTTTCATGGGTGGAGATGGGCCTAGCTCCAGGAAATTAGAAACCCTACCTCCAGTCATAAAGATACATAAATTTAGCAATTTTATCTTGTAATCATGAATACAATGGATTATATCCACTTAGGTATAAATAAGGGAGGTTTCTTTTTTGTCTTTTTTGAGTGGGCTGCCTGTGGTACACATCACATTCTGGTTTAATGCTTATTTGATAATAAAATTATTTTCTTTCTCTTCTTTGTGAAGAGGTTTCTTGGGGTGGGAGGACATTTTGTCTATAATTATCTTTCCTGAATAGTAGACACAAGAGTAAGAAGAAACTGGAGACTTTTTTGCATGTATCACGGAGGGCCTTGCAGGCTGTGTTCAGAGGCACAGTAGGAGAGCTCTATTAAGGAGGGATCTAGAGTTGGCTAGTGGGAGTAAGGCAATGGCCTCGGGAAAGCTCTGTCAGCCCCATCCATCCCACAACTGCCATAGGGGGTCCTGAAGAAAGATGCTCTGGTATTGCCTGAGCTGTGGCGTGGCTATGTGGCTCCACTTCCTTAGACTGAAAGCTTTCTTAGAGATGCAGACTCTGTTCCCCAGGATTCCAGCTTACTAGACAATATGGCTAATTGGCAATTTGACTGTTGGACACTTAGCAAATAGTGAAATTAAGCCACATGAGAAGGTAGAGTTCAATAAATCAGTCTACTATTGTGATTTTGGGGTGCTATTTGCCTCAGTTGCTATATGCAGAGGTGGTGAGAACCAAAGCCAACTTACAGTGACACTCAGCCTGGACTCTCAGAACCTCCTTGTCTACATTAACGTGACTTTGCTATTCCAATGTTTTCATTAACATTATATTACTTTCCCAGAGTGTCCTGCCCAGGCAGATGGCTTGATCATTCCCTATAGGAGAGACTCCAAAGACAGAATAACATCAGTGGCTTCAAAACTGTTTTCTTAATCTGCACCCTGTACTGCCAGCACTTGCAAATGACTTCTTTTTAAAGTACTGTGTCTGTGCCCTAACCCACTACTACATCTCAATAAACATCTCAGTGGGAGTTATCAATTTGGAAGAGAGTTAGGACATATCTATTTTGGAAAAGCACTGGACAGTAAGAAACCCTGTTCTTGGCCCTTTTAACCAGCTCCTGAATATATTTCGGTCAAGCACTTTAGTTTAACATGCACAACACAATTACTTGTTTATAATATCACCATCCTTATGAATGTAGGTATCAGATTTATTAGTTCAGGCCCAGATCAGGCAAGAGAAACCACATAGTAACGGACATGTTTAATGTAAGAAACTAATAACTATAAAAGAAGATAAACATAGTAAGAGATTGGCTCGGAAGAAGTGAAGTCTAAAGAATCTAGGCAGAGCAGAGAGAGCCCCCAGAGCTGAGCAGAGCACAAAACGAAGGTCTGCCACCTTCCAGGGCTGGGAGCCAGATTTGTTGGAGAGGATAGCAGGGAAATCTTTGTGGTGTTTGTGGCAGAACTTGCCAGAAATCAGCTCTCTGAGAGCCAAAGTAAGCTGGTCACAGGGACATACCTTACTGGGGAGACATTCTGCTATAAAACAGTCTGAGGGAGCACCTCAGTGCCTGCATGCTGCCTGTCAGTAACTAAGAGAATCTTGAGTGCTACAGGAGAAGGTGCTGGACAAAGATACACGCAGACTTGAGCACACCAGAGCAAGGAAGCAAAACGCTTTCCTCCTGTGCCCTCTACTGACAAGCTAACATTATGTCAGCTGCAGAGGAAAAATATTTAACAGTTTCAATTTCATCGAATAGGCTTTCGGTGAATTTGAAGCTGAAAAGCTATCAATTGCTAACAGGCACTCGGGAAAGTGATTCCAGGCTGTTCCCCTCCCTCCTCCCTAACCTTGTTAGCACCCTGTTCTGTAGGTCTTGCCCTGGAAATGCTGGAAATGTCTGGGCGTCCCTGCAGCTTCGCCATCATCTCCTGCCTCCTCACTGGCCCCCTGCCTCTTGACTCTCCACTCTTCCCGCTCTTCCCATTGCTTCCAGAGACAATTTCTTGAAGTCAAATGCATCTAGTGATGGACTGTGCTAATCATTCCTCTATGTATTTATGCAGGGTGCAAAAAAGACTAAGAGATATAGTACTAACTAATCAAAAATGATACAGCAAATGAGCATGACAGCATAATACTATATCTGGAAATGAGAAATTCTCTTCTTGAATTTCCCATCCTATTTATTTGCCTATTGAATTATGGTTTAGAAGCAGTCAATACAGTTAAGGAATTTTGAGAGAAAACTGATAGAGTGAAGAATTAAAGAGTAGAAGTTCTTCTTTTTCAAACTTGAATTTCAGATACTGAAAAAGTTCTTTGAAGCCCCGGATTGAAGAGACGAGAAATGCACTATCATTAGAGTTACTGACTAATAAACAATTTAATGATTGGTGTGCACTATATTCACTGCCCTGAGAGGTGTTGACATCTGGGCAGAGCCAATTTCTTCATTAGGCACAGTGGTCAGTACCACAATGAAAATTAGAAGAAAAGATGGACTTTTAAATTAACATTAATATATTTGTATATCAACATAGCTGTCAAGTATACACATTTTAAAATATTATTCTATAGAAGGCAGGACTCACAAAGCTAAAAGTGCTTCATGCCCACAAAAGTCATAACGCAGCCCTGTGTCTAGGGCTGATGTCAAAAAGAGTGTCTCGGCTGGGGACAATGGCTCACGTCTGTAATCATAGCACTCTGGGAGGCTGAGGCTGGTAGATTGTTTAAGCTCAGAAGTTTGAGACCAGTCTGAGCAAAAGTGAAACCCTGTCTCTATTCAAAATAGAAAAACTAGCCAGGCACAGTGGCAGGCCCCTGTAGTCCCAGTGACTCAGGAGGCTGAGGCAATAGGATCACTTGAGCTCAAGAGTTTGAGGTTGCTGTGAGCTATGATGTCAACACACTCTATCCAAGGCAACAGAGTTAGACTCTGTCTCAAAAAAAGAAAAAGAGAGTAAGAGAGTTTCTCACAAGCAAAAAGGCTAAGATTCACTGATGGGTTCTCATTCATTTTTATTGATCATTTCATAAGAGCTTTCTTTAGGGATTTAAAGTTTAATAATTTTAATTTATATGATTAGTCATTGTTGTTCCAAGGCTGTGGAACCTGTAGCCCAATGTTGAATGTGGACTGGAGATGGTGTATAACCTCTACTGCCACAATACTGGCTCGAATTACTAGAATCTCTCTCTTGAACTATTAGCCATTTAATTAGTGTCCGTGTTTCTTCTCGTGAAGAAATTGATTCTTGAGAATCAATTTTCTATAGAGTTACCTAATGAGTCTTTAAAAAGAGATAGTGTCTCATTATGTTGCCCAGGCTACAGTCCCATGGCCTCAGCATAGCTCAAAGCAACCTCAAACTCCTGAACTCAAGTGATAACCTGGCCTCAGCCTTACCAGGAGCTGTGACTACAGGCACCTGGCACCATGATGGCTAATTTTTCTATTTTTAGTAGACATGCAGTCTTACTCGGCTCAGGCTGTCTTGAACTCCTGAGCTCAAACAATCCTCTCACTTTGGCCTCCAGAGTGCTAGAATTACATGTATGAGCCACTGTACCTGGCCAAGACTAGAATCTTTATAAACAAGAGGAAAATTTAGTTTTTCTTTTTAATAATTCATTAAAAAGAACTTTTAAATATATCTGTCCCTTGTGGTAGCTTTAATATGGAAATAAGGTTGAAGTCAAGGGAAAAAAGTTATTTAGTTACAATATTGTATTAAAATCTAATACAGCTGGGCTCAGTGGCTCATGCCTGTAATCCTAGCACTCTGGAAGGTTCAAGGGAATGGATTGCTTGAGCTCGGGAGTTCTAGACCAGCCTGAGCAAGAGCAAGACCCATCTCTAAAAATAGCTGGGGTTGTGGCAGGTGCCTGTAGTCCCAGCTACTCGGGAGGCTGAGGCAAGAGGATCACTTGAGCCCTAGAGTTTGAGGTTGCTATGAGCTATAATGCCACAACACTTTACCCAGGCTGACAGTGTGAGACTCTGTCAAAAAAGAAAAGAAGAGAAAAGAAAAAGGAAAAAAGGAATCTAATAGTTTAGTCTCTAGTTGTTTCTTCTATTGAAAGCAGGGGATGAAAATTGTTTTCTATCCTACCCCAGCCACCTGTTCTTCCAGCAGCATTACCAGGGCAACTGGATTAGATAAATCATTCTCCCTACAGAGGCCCTAGGTGGAGAGAGGAGATGAGACCTGGATTTGGACATATGTAGATTTATATAAGTTACCAAATATTATGCCTCAGTTTCCTCATCTTTAAAATAGGAACAAAACGTTTTGTTAGGTTACTGGTAAGTTTAAGTAAGATCAAGTTGAGCCTGAGAAGATTATGAAAAACTGATTTCTCTTTCTACAGTGCCATGTGCCCAAAGAGCTAACTCTCATTTACTGCTTAAAATTGTAAGGCTGTGAGGAATCTTAGCTCTTTTTCAGTACAGCTCCTTGCATCACACATGTAAAAATACTAAGAGACCATATAAGATTTATCATTCACACTATTAAATTGTCATATAATTGGGAATAGGTGACAAAGTCTTCTGACCTAGTATTCTTAATCCCTAGTGATGATTAATTGACTTCAATCAAATGCTAATGAGATATTAAATGGATCCAATAGAAAAAATAAGTGAGAATCTCCCTAATTCGGGACATTAGGCTGGTATGATGAATAATAATAATTCCTTTATCTGAAATGACAGCTAGAAATTCTTAACACTGGTCATATACTAGAATCACCTCGATCCAGTACCTCACTCAAAATTTTTCATTCTGTTGGTCTGGGGTATGATACAAGAATTAAACATTAACACAACTAAATATTATTTAGAATGGGATAATGGCTGTGATGGAAATGAGAAGTGCCTGAGAGTACAGGAAGGAGGGATTTGCCTGGGGATTAAAAAGGCAGCATGGAAAAAACTAACTGAAAAACAATTCATAATTATTTAACTCAACAAATATCTATGAAGCAAAATGTCTCTCTCAGGTATTGTGTTTGATACCATGTGAATAAAAGAAGGGATATGAGCCAAGTGGTTTACAATTAAGGAATAGAATAACGGAGGGAGGGGGGTGGGGCCTTGGTGTGTGTCACACTTTATGGGGGCAAGACATGATTGCAAGAGGGACTTTGCCTAACAATTGCAATCAGTGTAACCTGGCTTATTGTACCCTCAATGAATCCCCAACAATTAAAAAAAAAAAGAAAAATTAGAACAACAATAATTTATAAAAAAACAATATTTCATTATGCAGAAATAATTTAGATGAATTTAATGTTGTATGTTTTTATATCTAGACGTACAATAAGCACATACATGATTTATATGCATAGCTGCATAAGGATTTCATGTCTCAAAATATTTGTTGATTGAATTAATAGATATAAATGTCTTGTTATCAAATAGAATTCCATTATACATATAAAAAAATAAATTGTGGTATATGTACACCATGGAATATTATGCAGCCTTAAAGAAAGATGAAGACTTTACCTCTTTCATGTTTACATGGATGGAGCTGGAACATATTCTTCTTAGTAAAGTATCTCAAGAATGGAAGAAAAAGTATCCAATGTACTCATCCCTACTATGAAACTAATTTATGGCTTTCATATGAAAGCTATAACCCAGTTATAACCTCAGAATATGGGAAAGAGGGAGAGGGAGGCGAGGAAGGGGGGAGGATGGGCAGAGGGAGGGGGATTGGTGGGATTACACCTGCGGTGCATTTTACAAGGGTCCACGTGAAACTTAGTAAATGTAGAATATAAATGTCTTAACACAATAACTAAGAAAATGCCAGGAAGACTATGTTAATCAGTGTGATCAAAATATGTCAAATGATATATAAAACCAGTGTACGGTGCCCCATGATTGCATTCATGTACATAGCTATGATTTAATAAAAAAAATAAAAATAAACAGAGGAAAAAAAGTCAAAAAAAAATAAAAATAAAAAAAAGAAAAAGAATTTATAATTCCTTCCAAAAAGATATAAACAAATGCAAAAGTTACCTGCCTTATAGAGAAGCAAACCAGATAACCTCCAAATAGCAAGAGAGGGACTTCTTTGAAGACCCAGGTTAGTCCTGGATTTTTATTTTACTGGTTTCAATTTGTGCTATGATAGTTTGGCTCATAGATACAATTTACAGGTTTTTCTCCCCTCCCCTGATCCTTTCCTCCCACATTTCTTTACATCTCAGCCTATAGAATTGGCCTGACAGTTGCAACAGAGGCCTTAGCCCACTTGAAGACCCGGCCTATTCCTTGTAGAATGAGGGCATGTCCCCAGCAGCAGTAGAAAATCAAGACCACAGGATGTGGGAGAAGTACAAGGAAGGCTGACAGCACTGGAGGGCAACTGGAGCACCTCTCTCTTCCCCTTTCTCTGCACTTTGTAATAACTTAGTGAATTGGAGAGGCTGGATCTTTCTCACATCTAGACACAGGAGGGTGGTTGGCTGAGGGACTGGGCAAAGTGGGAGACCATTGAGGAGAAACTGGGAGATTGCGTTTGTCTCTTCACTTTCTCCTTGCTGACCCTCCCTTTCCCTCCTACCATTGCCTGCCTCACAGGCCTCTAAATAGAGATTTCTTTATGTAAACAAATAGCAGAGAGCCCAAAGAAAGCAGTTATTTCTATGACCTTGTTTATTGCACAAATAATATTGTAACAACAGTAATGGGGAATTCATATAAAAATACTCCTATCTTAACAAATCAACTATTGTCATATAACCATGCAGTTTATTACTCTTTCTTCCTATTCTTTGTTTTGCACAATTTTGAAATAATTTGTAATTAGAGAAGTGATCGATGGATCTCAAGAATTATAGGGATGTTGTCCTCAGGTGTTCCTGCCATTTGGTGTTCTATTTCTCTTGATATCTTATTGCTGTCATTTGTCAGAGACTCCAGGAATAGATGTTATAACAGAAACTATTTGGGGGAAATAAGGTGTTTTGTGTAGAATAGGGTGATGTGATGTACCAGCCACATCCCCTTTCTGCTGAAAGTGCTGCTGGTTCAGAGCTCTCCAGGCATTGCTTTCAGCTGAGGATTTTCCTTGTTCGTGGATATACTGTATAACCAATAACTAGTTGATGCAGGGTTATAAAAACCCTGCTCTTGGGACAACTTTATAGGCTGTTCTATTTTCAGAGCTTCCGTGGGTTGGGATGACAACTTCATTGACATTTATCATAATCCAACTGCTCCCTCTGCCCTATCCTGGTCCTTTTCCTTCACAGATGTTGATCTGCGAAGTATTTTCAAATAAAACTCCTTCATGCTACAAGCTTTCTCAAAGTCTGCTTCTAGGGGAACACAATCTATAACAAAGATAGTGATTGCCATAGGAAAATGCAACCTGGCTTGGGTAGGTGGGAAAGCTGAGTGAGGCTAGTCCATATAAAGAAAGAGTACCTTCTGAGATACTCTAATTATTTCAGGCATTGTAAAACAGGGTTAGGTTACTTTGAATAATCCCTTCCTACATAGAATGGGCATATTGTTACAGGGTTCCCTCATTTAGGGCTGGACAGGGATGCAGTTTCTTAGGCCTGAATAATTTCATATAAATTTCCTAGGCCTGGACAATTTCATGTAAGTGGGGCCTCTTCTGAAGTGGATGCCCTGCCATTTTGCCCCTGGCTGGAGGGACTGAATTCATTTGTTAATACACTCATCAACAGCAAAGATGGCTTCCATCTATAAAGTTCTGGCCAAGTGTAATTCTCAAGACCTTATATCCCTAAACAAAAGACCCACTAAGAGATTTTCCACTTGAGTCTTTCCTTCTGCCAGAAGCTCTGGTGCTTTTTATTCCTCCTGTACTCTTTTCTGTCTAATAAATCCTATCTTACCAATGATCTGTGGTCTGTGGATTCGTTCTTCAAATCTCTAAAACCAAGGACCTACTGCAGAAAAAAATGCCTCCAACAATATTAATTGAATCGAAGATTGTAGTATAAACAATCAAATAGTACATGAATAAAAAATGTTCTTTAATAAATGAGCTTGTAAGAAATGGTTCTTATTTGGGGGAGAATTTTCAGGGACACAGTGTAGGTTGAACGTGGCAGGAAATGGGTCTAAAATGAAGGCAACAGTTGGGTTTACCAAAGATGTTTACAATTGGGAGGGTAAAATAGACTCTGGCTACCTCGGCTTGTCCTTTTCCTGGGGGTAGATGTCAAAGTTAACATCCAGCTAGAGAGACTAATTAAAATATGTGTGTCACCAAAGTTCCCCCAAAACTGTGTTCAGCTCTCCAATGGACAGTTCTATGGTTTGAACGTGGCTCCCAAAATTTATGTGTGGGAAATTTAATCTCCAATGCAACAGTATTGGGAGGGGAGCCTAATGACAGGTGTTTAGGTCATGAAGGCTCCTCTCTCAAAATGGATCAAAGCCGCTATAAACAGAGCTTGTAAGAGTGGGCTCACTCTCCTCTCCTGCTCTTCTCATATGAAAAGTGAAATGATCGAAAAATTATAAACTTAAGAGTTTTGCAGTAAAGACAAAAATCAGTCTTTCTCTCTACCTGGTTTCTTTCTCTGCCCAGCAGTTAGCACAACCCCTCCCCCCAGTTCCCTTTTCACAAAACCCTGGAGGAGCCCAGAAGACCAAAAGGAAATGTATATTCTTCTCTTAACACTCACTAGTTCCCTTGTTTTTTAGAATTTGTTCCCATAGCTTCAAGTGGTTTCTGAAAATCCCTAGGACAGACAATGGGATGTAAATGCTTATAAATGGAATTAGAAACACCTGTAAAAAGTCTGTCTTTATCCTTGCTGGAGGAAAAATGGATATAACCTTCACATATGTGATACCTTATAAATTTGGCTATAATTACCTTTTTTTCTCTTTACCCCTCCCCCTTAAATTCAGCAACTGCTTGATATAGGTGGTGGGTCTTCTTTCTTTCTCTATTTGGGATGCCACACATTCTCTCTCCCTTCTCTCTCTTTTTTCCCATTCTCTTTCCCTCTCTCACTCCCTCTCTCCTTCTAAAAGAAAATAAACTTATACTTTTATATCCTAATCTTGATCTAGAGAAATTATTTTCTCATCCAGCATGGAGCCCCTCCTGAGCTTTTCACTCTAACAAGATGAAACAGCAGTCAAGTCATACTCCCCACTTTGAGCTGTATGTTTGTCTCTTTAAACTGCTTCCTATTGCCACAAGTAGGTATGAATTACCCCAATAATGCCACAGCAGACACTATAATTCACACTTTATAGCTTAAGAGTATACAGCTAATCACTAATCGTGATTAGTGGTATTGTTTCTGTAAACCAATGGGAATTGCTGGCAAAAACTTTGTATCAGGTTCACTGCCTGTCCTTTCTTTTTTTGCCTTCAATGATCTACTTGGACCCAACTTGGTGGCTAACACCTATAATCCTAGCACTTTGGGATGCTGAGGCAGAAGGATTGCTTGAGCCCAGGAATTTGAGAGCAGTTTAAGCAACATAGTAAGACCTCATCTCTACCAAAAAAGAAGGAAAGAAAGACGATAAGAAAAGTTAGCTGGACATGGTGGCAGGTGCCTGTAGTCCCAGTTACTGGGGAGGCTGAGATAGAAGGATTGGTTGAGCTTAGGACTTTCAAGTTGAAGTGAGCTTTGATGGACAAGGTTTCCCCACTGCTAAGTGCTGGACATGAACCCCATTTTCTAGGCCTAAGTAAGCTCAACCATGTTCTCTGGGCCCAAGCAGTTCCAAGAGTCAATCTGACCAGTGTCCCACCTACGCTGTCTCTCCTGGAGCAGAGAACACACTCTAAACAAGATCAACATCCCACCTAAGCTGCTAGTCCTGCCACTTTGGGAGCAGAGAGCACACCCTAAACAAAACAAGACCATATTTCTACACAAGGGTAGCTTTAAATTCTGCCTACAGGTCTCTGGAGCCAAATGATTGTGACATTCCATCTCCTCAAACCTCTCTGACTGCAAGGTCAGAAAAGCTGTAAATAACCCCCTAGATGGATATGAGCTACTTGCTCAGGAACCCCCCCTTCAGGGACCCCTCTTTGTTGTGAGAAAAACTCTTTTTTCTCCCCTTATCTATCAATAAAATCTATCCTTAAATTTACTCATAGTGGTCTATAGAGTCATTCTTCAAGTTTCTGAGACCAAGGACTAGGCAGAGACAGGCTCTGACTATATGAGACATGACTGCACTCTAGCCTGGGAGACACAGCAAGACAATGAAAAAAAAAAAAAAAGATCCACTTGTAACCATAGCTAATCAGAGCATACATTCAGGGCAATTTGAATCTTCGCTCCTTGGTTGCAATCATCAAGTTTGGCCCAAAAGGACTCTCTTTCAGAGCACATGTAGTGAGAATATGATGGAGTCAGTCAGCCTAGGGCCAACATGGCACAGCTGTGCTGGTTGGTTTAGGTCCTACCTGACCTTCCCCTCCTTTCTTCCATCCTTATTGTTTTGTAAATTCAGCTTTAACCTAAAAGTATAATTTGAGGAGTTTAGGGCAATTGATTTAGGAAATTAACTTTCGAATTAGAAATGTTTTGGGTCATAGGTTATGCCAATTATTATTAATTATGGTTATGTTGATTATTATTGTTTACGATAAGGGTTAATATGTTTTTTTACCTTAAACTTTTATGTGTAAAACTGTGGTTTTAGAGAGGGAAGGGCACAACAGTTTTAGACAGGTTACTCTCACTGTTTTCCAGAATTACTGGACTCTAACAATAAAGTTTATTGGACCTAATCATTGTCTCTGCATTTGGCTGACAGTGACAGGCAGCCAGACTCACTTCATTTACTTATATTAATGTTATCTCAGTGTCTTCCTTTTAGATCAACATCCCAATAATAGACATGATTAAAGATAAAAGAATTCTGGGCGGCGCCTGTGGCTCAGTGAGTAGGGCGCCGGCCCCATATGCCGAGGGTGGCGGGTTCAAACTCAGCCCCTGCCAAACTGCAACAAAAAAATAGCCAGGCGTTGTGGCAGGTGCCTGTAGTCCCAGCTGCTCGGGAGGCTGAGGCAAGAGAATCGCGTAAGCCCAAGAGTTAGAGGTTGCTGTGAGCTGTGTGACACCACGGCACTCTACCCGAGGGCAGTACAGTGAGACTCTGTCTCTACAAAAAAAAAAAAAAAAAAAGATAAAAGAATTCTGATACCATCTTCTTGGAGTAAAAGCAGATCCCACACACTAAGGGCTCACTCCCACATGGCTGACCTCACTTTGGAGACCAATCTCATGTCTTAGGCCTCCTATACTTGTGACATATTAGTTATGAATTGGGGGTTCCTGGGATTCTCTCCTCATGTTTGATAATTGGTTAGAACAGCTCATAGAACTCAGGAAGGCACTTTACTTGCCATTGGCAATTTATTATAAAGGATACAACTCAGGAAGAATTAAACAGAAAAGACACACTGGGTGAGGTATGGGGGTTTCTGGAACTTCCTTGCCCTCTCTGGGTGTACCACCTTCCCAGCACATGGCTGTGTTCTATAACCCAAAAGTTTTCTGAACCCAATATTTAGGGGTTTTATGAGGTTTCACTGCAAAGGTACAATTAATTAAGTCATTGGCTATTATTGATTTACTCCAGCCCCTCCAGCCAAGAGGTTTCAACCCTCTAACTGTGTAGTTGGTTCCTAAGTCCACTAGACCTTGTCCTCCCAGAGTCTCTTTATTAGCATAAACTTGGGTCCTGTAGCGAGCAGCAGATTCCCCCACATCCTTATCACTCAGGAAATTCCAAGGGTTTTAGAAGCTCTGTGCCAGGAACCAGAAGCAAAGACCAAATACATATTTCTTGCCATCAGATTCCCAAAACACAGTGTAAGAGCTTGTGAAGCAACACTTGGTGAAGAAGCTGATTTTAACATTAAGAGCTAAGCATTCTGAGAATGTATGGACCTAGGGAGGCCAAGTGGGGAGAAGAGGTGGAGGCAGAATGTTAGCCAGAAGGTCGGGGCTGTGCTTGAAGCTTTGCTTGTTCACCTCACAGACTCCTTTCTTCTTAGCAGGAAGGGTGTGCTGGAAGCAAGCTCCAAGGTCCTCCTGTGTACCCACTGCCAGAAGGCCAGAGCAGCCTTCTGTTGTCACTGGGTGACAGACATCCAGGGTCAATCCAAAGAAGAGTGGTCAGGTGGGGTGTGGTGGCTCAAGCCTAAAATCCTAGCACTCTGGGAGGCCAAGACCAGTGGATTGCCCAAGCTCAGGAGTTTGAGACCAGCCTGAACAAGAACAAGTACTAAAAATAGAAAAACTAGGTGGGCGTTGTGGCAAGTACCTGTATCCCAGCTACTCGGGAGGCTGAGGTACGAGGATCGCTTGAATCCAGGAGTATGAGGTTGCTGTGAGTTATGACACCATGGCACTCTACCCAGGGCAATGGAGTGAGACCCTGTCTCAAAAAATAAATAAATAAATAAAATAGGGAGGTGCCCATAGCTCGGGGCGCCGGCCACATACACTGAGGCTGGTGGGTTCGAACCCTGCCAGGGCCAGCTAAAACAACAATGACAACTGCAACAACAACAACAAAAATAGCTGGGCATTGTGGTGGGTAGGTGCCTATGGTCCCAGCTACTTGGGAGGCTGAGGCAAGAGAATCGCTTAAGCCCAAGAGTTTGAGGTTGCTGTGAGCTGTGACGCCACAGCACTCTACTCAGGGCAATGGCTTGAGACTCTGTCTCAAAAATAAATAAATAAATAAATAAATAAACAAAATAAAATAAAATAAAATAAAAATAAAAATAAAAAATAAATGAAAAATGGAGTGGTCGGGTGTATTAGGAGCAAGTGGTAGCAGTGCTAGGGTGAATGCATTTAGAGCACTTCCTGATGCATTAGTGGGCGTCTAGAATTTCCGCCACCCCAACTTGTTCAGTTAGCAAGCATTTATTGAGTGCCTCCTATGTGCTTGGTTAGCTCTGGACTGTGTTAAGAGGAGCAGATATCTGAGAAAAGACAGATGAGGAAATAATAATCTTTAGGGGGAGTGGTTGTTCTGTAAGAGCAGGACAGCAATTCACTACAGCCCATTTCTATGCAGTCCGAGCACGAAGAAGAACCACGGTGTTTGGAGGGGCTGAATCACGAGGACAACTGATAACATCATTGCAGTTTTGAAGGGTATCTTGCAAAGTGGGAGCATCCATTGGTATGGAAGGTTGCAGGCCAATTGGCTGAATAGTCCATGAAAATGGAGCATCTCTTTAATGATCAGGTAATTTGCCCCAACTTGGGTGACTGCAGGGTAGGTGGAGAGGAGGAGACATCTTACTTTGAATATGACAGGAGGATGTCTAAAATGGAGGCCCTGATTATTGCAGAGGCATTTAAAAATGATAATGGTGCTTCTGCCTAAGCTCTCTTTGCCTTGGTGGTGGGCATCAAGCTAAAGAAAGTCATCAAGTGTGTCAGCGTCCCAGCTATTAATTTCCTAGGACTTGGCCAGGTGCAGTGGCTCATGCAGAGGAGGCTGAGGTGGGAGATCACTTGAGGAGTTCACAAGACTGGGCAACACAGTGAGACTCTGTCTCTAAAAGAAAATAATTAGCAGGACATGGTGGCATACACCAGTACTCCCAGCTACTCAGGAGGCTGAGGTGGAAGGATCGCTTGAGCCCAGGAGTTAGAGGTTGCAGTTAGCTGTGAATCACCCTGCTGGACTCCAGCCTGAGTGATAGAGTAAGACTCCATCTCTTAAAAAAAAAAAAAGTCCTGGGGGCCGGGCCCAGTGGCTCCCACTGCCTGTGCTCCTTGGCTTGTGGCTGCATGATTCCTATCTCTGCCTGTCTTCAGGTGACCATCTTCTCAGTTCCTCTGTGTGTCTCTTTTAAAAACACTTGTCACGGAAGTTAAGGCCCCCTGGTTATGTGGGGTGATTTCATCCTGAGATGCTTAAGTTAATTAAATTTGCAAAAACCCTTTCCCAGGTCAGGTCATATTCACAGGTTCTGGGACTTGGGCATATATCTGGGGACAACCGTTCAACTACATACCAAGTCCTCTGCATTTGTATTCCGAGACACAAATGGACAGAGGTGGTCTCACAAATAAGCCTGTGTTTCAGGTTGTTACATGCGTGCTCTAAGAACTCTTTCTCAGCCTTCCTCACCTCTGTCCTGTCACCAGGTGTTCTAGAGCACCACTAGACACCATGGGAAGATGTGTTTTTCTAAGATATTCCTGGTCTGAAAGATTTCCTGCAGATAAGGCTGACCCTGCTACACCCTGGGAGTCTAGCTTCTAAGTTGGGCAGTTGTTTAACAGCAGATTAAAAGGACTCACTTTGAAAAGTTGACGCAAATGCCCTCAATACACAGTAGCTATTATTGTTATCTCAAGGTCTACTGCACTGACTCTGAATAGTCTGATTATGGCCTTTACTGAGTGCCAGTTTCTAACAGGAAGAATCCAGGCCATAGAGGCAGCCTTGACAGCTAATCATTGTTGCTCACAGCTTTCTGTGCTATAAATGCAGCAGTGAGCATCATTTGTACCTACATCCTTTAGAGAAAAACTAGTCCTCACTGTGGTGTTAAAAACCTTGCTTTGAAGTGTTGGGCTGGGTCCTGTCATCACAGCACAATTGGGTAAAAATAAAGTGAGTTTTCAATTGCAAAGATGGACTGATGCTTGGATTCTGGCAACCCGTTCCCCTTTTGTGGGAACTGTTTAGAGCAGTTAGGACCAAGACGTTGTGGATGGGTTGGTCACGTCTGACAAGCCACAGGAACTACTAGATGACTCTCTTCTGAGGACCTTTCAATACTACAGTGCAGACAGTTTCATGTTCATAACATTGAAGTAAATGTGAAAACCGAGTAGCAGACTTAAGTTAGAGAATGATATTATATAATGCAATACCAGGGCCACGTTGTAATATTTCCTCCTCTGCTCTATATTTCTCTGTAGCACTATCCAGATTTATATATTTGACTTATACATCTTGGGATTTTTCCTTTTATTTTTCTTCTTCTTCTTCTTTTTTTAGAGTCTTGCTCTACTCACCCTGGGCTATAGAATAGCTCACTGCAACCTCCAACTTCTGGGTTCAAAGGATCGTCCTGCCTCAGCCTCCTGAATAGCAGGGACTATAAGACACCAACCACCATGCCTGGTTAATTTTTCTCATTTTATTAGAGACTAGAGATGGAGTCCCACTCTTTCCCAGGCTGGTCTCAATCCTCCCACCTTGGCCTACCAGAGTGCTGGGATTACAGGTGTGAGCCACTGCACCCGGGCAAATTTATATATCTTGTTGATTCCCCTTGTCTTTGCCCCCTGTACCACGAATATAATAAGCTCCATGTCCTAGAATACAGTAGATGGCCAAAATATACTGTTTCATGAAGAAATCAAACCTTAACTTTCTGCTCTAACAACCCCAACCATAAGGTCCACACGAAGAGAAAGGCATTCCTTCCTCTGGTCTCTAACCACAGCACCACTTTCAGCAGCTAAAAGCCTGTTCACCTCTACCTCTTGTGTTCAAGAACGACAAAGGTTTGTGGTTCATTTAGGATGCAATGAACTTGGGGATACTGTTGGAAAAGAATGAGGGTAAGATGAATTTTCTGGGGGCCTTTTATCCCAAGGCTGCTGATTCCTAGTCCAGGATGTATAAACGTCTCTCATGTTTAAGACAGAGCCCAGAAATGCTCTGGGGAATTCTGTTTGAGGAGGACCTTTGTTTACTTAATGCCCAGTGTGTTCTGGGGCCTGGGCTAGATATTCTTACATTCACTGTTTTATTTACTACTGTAAAATTATACATTCTTCTCCAATGAAAATACCCCATTCATCTGTTAATCCTACTTCCATACTTGTCTAGCTTATAACCACACATGTAATCCTCAGTCCCCATTATATCTTAAGAAATCAACTTGCTTCTGGCTTTACTTCTTTGCTTTCCAACTTAAAACAAGCAAGCTATATTAGGTTAGACTGGGTTATGCTGTAGTTACAACTCCCACATTTCAGACACTTACAACAAAAAAGGTTCCTTTGTTCACTCAAGGTACCTGTTGATCATGGGTAGACTTCTGGCCTTTCTTCACATAATTTTTACTCTGGGCCCTGGGCTCGTGGAGTTTCCTTATCTGGAACTTTGGCAGAGGGGAAAGGAAGAGGTGGTAGGCCATGCTATGACTCTTAAATTAACTTTCTATTTACAGGTGACACCTGTCCCTTCTGCTCACACTTTACTGGCAACAGCAAGTCACTTGACTAAACTGGTATCAATGGGCTAGGGATAATCGTTCCTACTCCAACAAGAGGAGCTGAATATTTCTTTCTTTTTTTTTTGTAGAGACAGAGTCTCACCTGATCACCCTCGGTAGAGTGCTGTGGCGTCACACAGCTCACAGCAACCTTCAAATCCTTGGGCTCAGGCGATTCTCTTGACTCAGCCTCCCAAGTAGCTGGGACTACAGGCATCAGCCACAATGCCCAGCTATTTTTTTGTTGCAGTTTGGCCGGGGCTGGGTTTGAACCCGCCACCCTCGGCATATGGGACCGGTGCCCTACCCGCTGATCTACAGGAGCTGCTCTCCTTTTTTTTATTGTTAAATCATAGCTGTGTACATTAGTGCAATCAAGGGGTAGAATGTGCTGGTTTCATATACAATCTGAAATATTCTCATCAAACTGTTCAACGTAGCCTTCCTGGCATTTTCTTAGTTATTGTATGTAGACATTTGTATTCTACATTTAGTAAGTTTTGTCTGTACCCATTCTAAGATGCACCGTAGGTGTGGCCCCACCCATTACCCTCCTTCCTCACTAACCTCCCCCCTCCCTTCCCCTTCCTTGGCCCTTTCCCTATATTCCTGTGCTATAGTTGGGTTATAGCCTTCATGTGAAAGCTATAAATTAGCTTCATAGTAGAGCTGAGTACATTGGATACTTTTTCTTCCATTCCTGAGATACTTTGCTAAGAAGAATATGTTCCAGCTGCATCCATATAAACATGAAAGAGGTAAAGTCTCCATCTTTCTTTAAGGCTGCATAATATTCCATGGTATATATGTACCACAATTAGCTAGTCCATTCATGGGTTGATGGGCACTTCGGCTTCTTCCATGACTTAGCAATTGTGAATTGGGCTGCAATAAACATTCTGGTACAGATGTTTTCGTTATATTGTGTTTTTTGGTCTTCTGGGTATAAACCTAGTAAAGGAATTATAGGATCCAATGGCAGGTCTATTTTTAGGTCCCTAAGTATTCTCCAAACATCCTTCCAGAAGGAACGTATAAATGTGCATTCCCACCAGCAGTGTAGAAGTGTGCCCTTTCCTCCACATCCACACCAACATCTCTGGTTTTGGGATTTTGTTATGTGGGCTACTCTTACTGGGGTTAGGTGATATCTCAAAGTAATTTTGATTTGCATTTTTCTGATGATTAAGGATGATGAGCTTTTTTCCATGTGTTTGTAGATTGTGCGTCTGTCTTCTTTAGAGAAATTTCTCTTCAAGTCCCTTGCCCACCCTGAGATGAGATCACTTGTTCTTTTCTTGCTAATAAGTTTGAGTTCTCTGTGGATTCTGGTTATTAAACCTATATCGGAGGTATAACCTACAATATTTTCTCCCATTCTGAGGGCTGTCTGCTTGCTTTACTTACTATGTTCTGGGCTGTGCAGAAGCTTTTTAGTTTGATCAGGTCCCGTAATGTATTTTTGATACTGCTTCAATTGCCTGGGGAGTCCTCCTCATAAAATATTCACCCAGGCCGACTCCTTCAAGAGATTTCCCTGCACTTTCTACAGGTATTTTTATAGTCTCATGTTGTAAGTTTAAATCTTTATCCAGTGAGAGTCTATCTTAGTTAATGCTGAAAGGTGTGGGTCCAGTTTCAGTCTTTTACAGATCACCAGCCAGTTCACCCAGCACCATTTGTTAAATAGGGAATTTTTTCCCCACTGAATGTTTTTAAATGGCTTGTCAAAGATCAAATAACGGTAAGTAGCTGGATTCATTTCTTGGTTCTCTATTCTGTTCCAGACATCTACTTCTCTGTTTTTGTGCCAGTAGCATGCTGTTTTGATCACTATCGATTTATAGTACAGTCTCAGTTCTGGTAGCATGATTCCTCCTGCTTTGTTTTTATTGCTGAGTAATGTTTTGGCTATTTGAGGTTTTTTCTGATTCCATATAAAATGAAGTATTATTTTTTCAAGATCTTTAAAATATAACAATGGAGCTTTAATAGGAATTGCATTAAAATTATATAATGCTTTGGGTAGTATAGACATTTTAACAATGTTGATACTTCCCAGCCATGAGCATGGTATGTTTTTCCATTTGTTAACGTCTTCATCTATTTCTTTTCTTAAAGTTTCATTGTTCTCTTTGTAGAGATCTTTCATGTCCTTTGTTAGGTATACTCCCAAATATTTCATCTTCTTTGGCACTACTGTGAAAGGAATAGAATCCTTGACTGTTTTTTTGGCTTGGTTATTGTTAGTATACATATAAAGGCTACAGATGTATGGATGTTGATTTTGTAGCCTGAGACATTGCTGTATTCCTTGGTCACTTCTAAAAGTTTTGTAGTAGAATCCCTAGTGTTTTCCAGATATATGATTATGTCATCTGCAAAGAGTAAAAGTTTGATCTCTTCTGACCCTATGTGGATACCCTTGATGGCCTTTTCTTCCCTAATTGCAATGGCTAAAACTTCCATTACAATGTTAAAGAGCAATGGAGACAATGGGCAACCTTGCCTGGTTCCTGATCTAAGTGAAAATGCTTTCAATTTAACGGCTGTGGGTTTGCTGTAGATGGCCTCTATTAGTTTAAGCAATGCCCCTTCTATACCAATTTTCTTAAGTGCTCTGATCATGAAGGGATGCTGGATATTATCAAAAGCTTTTTCTGTGTCAATTGAGAAAATCATATGGTCTTTATTTTTTAGTTTGTTTATGTGCTGAATTACATTTATAGATTTACGTATATTGAACCAGCTTTGAGACCCTGGGATAAATCCCACTTGGTCATGGTGTATAATTTTTTTGATGTGTTGTTGGATTCTGTTCATTAGGATCTTATTGAGTATTTTTGCATCAATATTCATTAGTGACATTGGTCTATAATTTTCTTTTCTTGTTGGGTCTTTCCCTGGTTTGGGGATCAAGGTGATGTTTGCTTCATAGAATATTGGGTAATATTCCTTCTTGTTCCATATTTTGGAAGAGGTTTAGTAATATAGGTACTAGTTCTTCTTTAAAGGTTTGGTAGAATTCTGACATAAAGCCATCTGGTCCTGGGCTTTTCTTTTTAGGGAGATTTTGTATAGTTGATGCTATTTCAGAACTTGATATAGGCCTGTTCAACATTTCCACTACGTTCTGGCTAAGTCTTGGTAGGTGGCATACTTCCAGGTATTGGTGGATTTCTTTCAGATTTTCATATTTCTGAGAGTAGAGTTTTTTGTAGTATTAGTTAAGGATTTTTTGAATTTCTGAGGGGTCTGTTGTTATTTCATCATTACCATTTCTGATTGATGGAATTAGGGATTTTTTTTTTTTTTTTTTTTTGTGACTTTTGGCCGGGGCTGGGTTTGAACCCACCACCTCCGGCATATGGGACCGGTGCCCTACTCCTTGAGCCACAGGTGCCTCCCGGAATTAGGGATTTTACTCTTTTCTTCCTGGTTAGGTTGGCCAAAGGTTTATCTATTTTGTTGATCTTTTTAAAAAACCAACTTTTGGATTTATTGATCTGTTGTATAATTCTTTTGTTTTCAATTTCATTTAATTCTGCTCTGATTTTGGTTATTTCTTTTCTTCTGCTGGGTTTGGGGTTGGAGTGTTCTTCCTTCTAGTTGCTCGAGATGTCCCATTAAGTTATTAACTTCTTCTCATTCCATTTTCTTGAGGAAGGCTTGCAGTGCTATAAATTTCCCTCTTAGAACTGCCTTTGCAGTATCCCAGAGGATCTGATAATTCATGTCTACATTGTTGTTTTGTTCCAAAAATTTGGTGATTTCCTTCTTAATGTTGTCTATAACCCATCTATCCTCCAGCATAAGGTTGTTTAGCTTCCATGTTTTTGTATGGGTATGCAGGTTCCTGTTGTTATTGAGTTCAACTTTTATTCCATGATGGTCTGAGAAGATGCAAAGGATAATTTCTATTTTTTAAAATTTGCTGAGGTTAGTTTTGTGGCCCAGGACGTGGTCGGTTTTGGAGTATGTTCCATGGGCTGATGAGAAGAATGTGTATTCAGTTTTGTTGGGATGAAATGTTCTGTAGATGTCTGTTAAGTTCAGATGTTGAATGGTTAAGTTTAAATCTATGATTTCTTTGCTTAGCTTCTTTTTGGAGGATCTATCCAGCACTGCTAAAGGGGTGTTAAAATCTCCCACTACTATGGAGCTGGAGGAAATCAAGTTGCTCACGTCTGTTACAGTTTCTCTTATAAATTGAGGTGTGTTCTGGTTGGGTGCATAAATATTAATAATTGAAATCTCATCATATTGAGTATTACATTTAACAAATATGAAGTGTCCATCCTTATCCTTCCTTATTTTGGTTGATTTAAAGCCTATTGCATCTGCGAATAGGATTGCAATGCCTGCTTTTTTCTGCTTTTCATTTGCCTGGAGTATAGAAGAGCATCCCTTCACCTTGAGTTTATATTTGTCTTTTAATGTAAGATGAGATTCTTGTATGCAGCATATATATGGCTTGAGTTTTTGTATCCAGTCAGCCAAACTGTGCCTCTTTAGAGGACAATTTAAACCATTCACATTAATGGAGAATATTGATAAGCCTTTCGAGAGTCCGGTGGACATGTTTAATCCTTTTGCAACTGTGGAAGTTGGAATTTGATCAAAATTTTCTGGGTGGGTTTACTTTTGTGGTGGAGGGTTACTATGGTCTTTATGAAGAATAGGTCTGGGAATATCCTGGAGAGCTGGTGTAGTTATGGCAAATTTCTTCCACATGTGAATGTCATTGAAGTATTTAATTTCTCTGTCATAAATGAAACTCAGTTTAGCTGGGTACAGGATCCTGGGTTGAAAGTTATTTTGTTTTAGGAGATTAAAAGTCGATGACCATCCTCTTCTAGCTTGAAAGGTTTCAGCAGAGAGATTTGCAGTTATTCTAATATTCTTCCCCTTGTAGGTGATGGTTTTCTTTCGTCTGGCTGCTTTCATAATTTTCTCCTTCATATTAACTTTAGTTAATATGAAATTGATTATGATGTGTCTGGGGGATGTCTTGTTTGGGTTAAGTCATGCTGGAGTTTTGAAACTGTCTGCTATCTGAATTTCAGAATCTCTTGGCATGTCTGGAAAGTTCTTCTTCATAATCTCATGGAGAAGAGACTCTGTGCCTTGTGAAGCCACTTCATTGCTTTCAGGGATCCCTATACGACAAATATTGGTTTTCTTCAAATTATCCCAGAACTCTCTGAGAGTGTGATCTATTTTTGCCCTCCATTTCCCTTCCTCTTTGAGAGTTTGGGACCGTTCGAAAGCTTTGTCTTCAATGTCGGAAATCCTTTCTTCTGCTTGCTCCATTCTGTTACTGAGGAATTCTACTGTGTTTTTCAGATCTTTGAGGGAGGGATGCAACTTCTTGTCTCAATGTGTCAAAATCTTTGGTCATTTGGTCTTTGAATTCATTGAATTCTTGACATATCTTTTGAGTTACTGCTTGGAATTCTAATTCGATGTTATTTGCTATCCAGATTCTGAATTCAATTTCTGACATCTCAGCTATTTGTTTGTGCATGGGATCTTGTACTGTGTCTGCCCCATTGATCCTTGGGGGAGTTGATCTACTCTGATTATTCATATTGCCAGAGTTTTTCTGTTGATTTCGCCTCCTGATTGTTTTTCGCCATTGCCTCTGGCTGTTCTCAGAGTTGGGGAGGTGTCTCTCCAAGATTAGACCCCAGTGGGATCACTCTACTTTTTCTGGATCTTTGTAGGGAGTGACCCTGTGTAGTTCCTCTGGGGCTGCATCAGCCAGGGAGTTTTGGTTGTGGAAGCAGCTCTGGAGTGTGACACACCCAGATCCAGCAACAGGGCGGGGGATGGTGCACACAGTTCTGGGAGTGCCTGGCACCCATTGACTTTGGCACACAGAGCCCAAGGCTCCAGCAGTCTCTGGCCAGGAGAAGGGCTCCACGCAGAGGCAGGGAGGGCTCTGGAAGGCACGTGGATTCCAGAGTCCTTGGCCAGACGAGCGGGCCGGTGTGGAGGCAGGGAGAGTACAGGAGGGAGGACGCTGGGTTATGCAGCTCCCACAGTTCCTGGTCAGGGTGTGTGGAGTCCCGGCAGGCACAGGTCATGGGTCATGGGTCGTGGCGCAGCTGTTACTGAGTTCTGCTCAGGTGCCAATCCTGGTTGTGGTGCAGCTCTTATGGAGGTCCGGGTGGTGCAGCTCTTATGGAGGTCCGGGCAAGAGGAGGAGCTGGATATTTCTGAGCAATAATAAAATCTACCATAAGTACTGTCCTTGCCAAGGCACACTAGCTGCACCTACATGCCCAAGCCCTTGTATTTTTCTCCCACACACTGTCAAATCCAGAGCCTGAATGCATTCCCTCCACGTCTTGACTTCAGCTCTCTGACTATGCTGAGTTATTGGAGGATATGCCCTCTCTGATCGCCCAGTCCACATTCCTTGCTGGACTGCCATGTGGCCCAGCCATCTTTTCTTTTTTCCTTCATCAACTTTTTTTGACATTTTTCTGTTATTTCAAAGTCTACCCTCACAATATCCCAAATCCTTCAATACCTACAGATGATGAGCCTTCTATATTTTACAGAAAACAGTGGTCTATAATTACAAAGTCTTCTAAAAATTGTAATCCCTTCCATTCCTTTTCTCCTCTCTTTTGTTTTTTTCCCACAGCACTTATGTATCAAAATTGATATACTTAACTGATGTATCTAGTGTGTTTCTCTCTGCTTCCCCTTCCTCTTCCTCTAGGTTTGCCACCAGCAGGACTTCCCTTTTTTCTGTGCTAAAGTAAAAGTAGTTTTTTCTCTCCAAATGCACTGCATTCTGCCCATTCCCCATGGCTTTCCTCTTAGCCCTGCTCCATTCAACTCTCCTGCTTTCTTAATAGCAAGTCCCTTCCTCCTCACTGGCTCTTTCTGCTTTCTCTCCATACTGGCTTCTGCTGTCCTCAGGAACACACTGAGACCTTTCATGTCCCACTGCTATTTCTTGGAAGTATGTTCTCTACCTGTTTTGCCTGCTGAACAGCTTCTTGGGAAGACCCAGGCAGTCTTGAGTTACCACATTAGGTTTGGAGCCCTCAACTCTGCCACTTACCTGTTTGGGGGTTGGCATGTTCATTTGTCTTCATAATCATTTGCCATTTCCTTAACTGTCAACAAAGAAGGATAATGGGATAATTATCACTTTCCATTTTTTATTTTTATTTTTGAGACAGAGTCTCACTTTGTCACCCTCCATACAGTGCCATGGCATCATAGCTCACAGCAACCTCAAACTCTTGGGTTCAAGTGATCCTCTTGCCTCAGCCTCCTGAGTAGCTGGGACTACAGGTGCTCACCACAAGGCCTGGCTAAAGACAAGTTCTTTCTCTGGCTCAGGCTGGTCTAGAACTCCTGAGCGCAAGTGATCCACCCACCTCAGCCTCCCAAAGTGCTAGGATTATAGGCAAGAACCACCCTGCCTGGCCTACTTTCCATTCTTGATATGAAGAGTAGAAATAACTTATACAAAATGCATTGCAGTTAGGAGGTACTCAGTAAATGGCAGCCTATGTCATTATTAATGTTATGTCAGTCTCTGCTCAGATGTCATATGCTCTGAGATCTACTCTGAATCATACTTAGCAGTTTTCTGTATTAATAGAGCTCTATTTTAAATGTTTAAAAACAGTAATTAATCTGATTCTAATTAGTGGTTCTTCCCAGTAAATTTTTAATCTTTTAGATCAACATCTCTGTCCTCCCCCTCCTCAATCTTACCAGTGTTTCCTTATTTCTTCTTTTATTCACAGGCTAAGTCACTGGTCTTCTTTTATTTGGGACCAAATAATTTTCTTTTTTGGAAGAGTAAGTAGTTCTCAGTTCCATGAGATGTGTAGGTCTTCAAAATAAATGTGTTCCACAATCCCTGTTAATGTTTCACTTTTTATTGTACCAAGGCTAAATATCAGATTGTTGGGGGCCAAAGCAAGTAGAGTCATGATAATCTTTCTTGAATTTTGAACTCCTTGTGTTTTCCATAGTGTTGTTTAATCTGACGATTTAAACATAGGCATCAGGAAGAAATTCTATAAAATTGAAGGAAAAACAGGAGATACTGAAGTAAAGATCAGTAGTCCCATTTTAAACTGCATTTAAATATTTGGTAAAAAGGACCATAAATACAAGATCAAAGTCTGCTGAAGCATACATCTAACATTTGTAGGATGGGGTGAGAGTTCAGATGAAGGCTCCAACTCCATTTCATCCCGCTCTGGCTCCATCCTTTATCTTGAGAGCTCATCTCTGTGAGTGTCATTGGAATTCCTCCCTGGGTGAGCAAATTGATGGTCTGAAGAAAACACAAGTGTAGTCCACAGCAAGACCTCTGGTTTCAGGGAGGCAAAGGTGATACTCTTATTGAGTCATAATCAACCTAGTATTTGGGAAAGTGCTAACCATGCTCCCTGCTCTGAAAGCATTTTTTGTATTTTTTTTTATGGGGAGGAGGGGTGAGTGGGCTAGTGGGCTACTTTTGTAAACTAGTTGGGACTCTAGTTCAGGGTTATCTAACATGTAAGTCATGAGCTCTTGGGTAGCTTTGGAGTGATTGTAAGGGATTAGCAAATTTGAATGCTTTCATATAATTTTCTATAGACTCAATAAATGTGTCTTACTCATCAACAAATACTAATTTTACAAAGGCGGACTATGTTGAATAAAATATTACTTTAAGATGTTATTAACCTTGATGAAGCTTTGTATTATAATCAGTATTATGCACATACATACCAGAAGAATACCAAAGGATAGCTACCCCACTTGGCTGTGTAATTACTATGTATTTTTTTCAATTTAGAAAATAGATCTACCTAACCACCCACCACCCACCCCCAGAAAAAAACTGCTGAAAAAAACTGATTTGATTGATATTTATATTTTTGAGACAAGTCTCATTCTGTTGCCCAGGCTAGAGTGCTGGGATATCAACCTATCTCATAGCAACTTGAAACTTTTGGGCTCAAACGATCCTCAGTGTCCCAAGTAGTTGGGACTACAGAAGCCCACCATGATGCCTAGCTAATTTTCTTTATTTTCAGTAGAGACAGGGTCTCAATCTTTTGCTCAGGCTGGTCTTGAACTTCTGAGTTCATGAATGATTCTCTCATCTCTGCTTTCCACAGTGCCAGGATTACAGGTATGAGCCACCTTGCCCAGCCTGATTTACTTGATATTTAAAAGGACTTTAGACTTCAACTAATCGTCTCATGACTGAACAAGTGTAATCTTATGTTGTTGATTACATTTTGAGATGGGAAACTAGACAGTGGAAGATTTTATTCTGATTCCTCAGTGACTCAGGTCAAAGAATTTTAAATGCTACTAGGTGCTTTGGGGATAAGATTTCAATATGAAGATGGAGTGACGTGGGAAACAGGCCAACATAATTTAGTTTTCATTTGTGTCTAACAATTAAATGAATTGTTTTCCACTCTAGTTAAATACAGTGCATCCTCAGTTATTACATCTTATACTAATGTATCAGATAGGGTCTGATAGGAAGTAGATGGCATACCTTTATTGAGATTAATTACAGAAATGTGAGTAGGGTTTAGGATAAGCAAGATGCCTGAAGGGGCAGGGAAGGGAGCAATTCTTGGAATGTGAAGAGAAAGAGGCTTGGGAAGGGTCAGCCAATAGGACCTGAGGCCCTGAGGAGAGGAGCTTCCACATAGGGAGCCAAGGAAATAAATATCCCAAGACTACTCCATCCCACTCTCTCCATCTCCTTGAAGTGTCTCTCTTTGCACAATCTCCCTGTAAGAGGCGGCAAGGAAGCCAGGGCACAAAGGGAGACACAAAAGGGTGGAAAGTGGCTCTGGAAGGACAAGCAGGAGATACTCAGCACAACCAGCCATGCTAGATAACGTGTCAAGTACAGGAACCTGTCTTCCACTACATGGGGAGGGAGGAATAGGCTCTGCTGTACACAGATTATGACTCAGTTCTTTACTGTTGTGAACCAGTGTGTGTTTGCATAAATCCCCCAAATTCTCTGAGTCTTATTTTTTCCTTTGTAAAATGTAGATAGAAGATCTACTTTCCCATGTTGCTCTCAAGTTTAAAAGATACTATGTCAATTACCATATATTGATTGACATAATGTTTGAGTATGTTTGAAGCTGAAAACTTTGGGGTGAGGTACAACCTTAGAAATGTAATCATTTATCTTTGCTCTTGCCTGTCAACTACTATGTGTCTACTACGTGTTCTGTGCTTAGGGATTTTCTATTCCTGGCAATTTTTGAATTAGTTGGGCATGCGTTGTATGGGCATATCAATGTATGCTTGTCAAGCATAGATTGTAGTCTGATTTTAGTAGGTCTTGCACATATAATTTTACTATTTCTAAACTTATAATGGTGCTGATGTGCTTAGTAAAAATTAACTTGTTATGAAATCATAATTTTTTTATTATGATGTATTTTCTTTATCAAAAGGATACTACAAAGGCATTATCTTCTGGTGGAGGCAGGTTGAGAAAACCTGTTTTGAGATTCTAAAAGGCAAGGGTATTTAACACGTTTAAGGACTACTCATGTATGTTGGCTTCGTGTATAAACTTGATTTACATTTTATAAAAAATTTTAGGCCTTACACATCAGTTTCTTAGGACAAGCCTCTCCCTGTACCGCGTAATAAGCGTGAGACCATGAAACAAAAACTGGTAAAGACTTCTCTTAGAGCAACCCAAGTGCAGAAGACTCCCTAATTGTTAGAAATGCAGGTAAGGTAAAGGTAACCTTAGGTTATAATGGAGCGCCTGGCCAGATCTCTGAGGCTACCCTTAAACTGGGGTCCACTCACACTTCAAGGAAGTGGAAAAAGAAGAGGGGCTCCTTGCTCCGCATCCCTGCCCTCCTCCCTCCTCTGTCCCGCCCGGCCTCAGCCCCAACCCCAGCCCCCGCCTCAGCCCCGCCCCGCCCCTGCCCGCCGCCACACCGCGGGCCACGCCCTCGCGCGCTGGTTGGTCCTCGCAGGCATGATGAAACTTCCCGCACGTATTACAGGAGCCGGAGGAGCATAAAGTGAGCGGAGGTTGCCCGCCTGAGGTCTGCAGCCTTCCAGGCCGTCGTCGCCAGCCTGACCCGCTCTTGCTCAGGTAAGCTGGGGCTCCGCCGCCCCGCGCAGCGCGCCTTCGTGCGTGCCCCGGACTGCCCCGGGAGCGGACGGAGGATGCGCTGCAACCTGGCACCGGCAGACGCGGTTCCGGGGCGCCTGCGGATGCCGCGGCTCCTGCCTCCTACAGTCAGGGCGGGGCGGGTGCCTAGTGATTGTTGCGCACCTGGGAGCAAGCTGGCGAGGAAAGGCCTGTGCCCTGGGCTCCTGAGAGGTGCGGTGAACCGCGGCCGGGAGGCCGGAACGTTCTGGAGAGAAGGCCTAAGTTAGCCCCTGTAAATGTTATTTATTTTTTTTTTACCAGATGGCGTCTAAGCCTGTGGGAATTTTCGCAATCTGGAGGCCCTGCTGCGGACCGGCTGCGGAGCGTGCATGTGGCTGGGGCGCAGTCGGGTGTCATGGGCTGTGGTGCATTTATTCTCTTAGGCCAGGTCTAGAAGGGAGGGTCTCTGCGTTGTTAGTTACCCCGTCAGCTTCGCTGTCAATACTTTCCACTTTATCTGGCTCCTGTTCACCTTGCCTCCTTCCCCTACCTGCACTCCTTCCTGTAGACTGCAAGACTCAACAAGTGACTTGCTGAGCAATCCCTACCAAGAAGAGCCCTGCATAGGGAGACATGCGGGCAAATACAATAAAAGGGAAAGAACTGGCTTGACCTTTTTCTGGAGAGCCGGCTTCAGATTAGTTACTGCTGTAAATAAAGGGATAGTTTTCGTTTCAGTCCATGGCCAGCATTACTGTTTAACTGTACATTGCAGTGGGTGGTTGATTCATAATTTAAAAGCACTAACTTAAAAAGTAAAATCATTTGCATTGCCCTAAGATTAATTAGCAGTAAAGTAGGGCTTGAACTTGCCCAGGAGTCGGTTACCAAATCTTAACTCGAAAGTAAGATGGTATGATGAGGTTTAAGTAATTTGTAAGTGGAATAGAAATTAAATGCACTTCACACACTTGTTCTTCCTCTTTCCCCTCTAATTCAGTGGTTGGTGTGTTTTCCTACTGCTAGCTTAATACTGGGATTCTCTAAGCAGCATTACTTAGGTAAATGATTCTCTGATGACCACACTTCTTTTCAAAGCACTTTCCTAACCCATTTTAACGTACATGCATATTACTATTTGGCAGTAAAAGATAGATGGCTTATAAGTAGTCACCTCATCTAAATCTAAGTGACATGACCTCAGTCCAGTTCGATAACTGCTAACCACGTGTAATGGTTGAACACTTGAAATACTGGCTAGTCTGAATTAAGATGTGCTTTGAATGTAAAATACAATAGATTTTGACAATTGAATAAGAAAAGCAATGTAAAGTATCTTTTGAATAATTTTTAATATTGGTTGTATGTTGATACTATTTTAGCCATATAATGTTAACTAAAATATACTTAAAGTTAGTTTCAACTTGTTATTTCTTAATGAGATTACTAATATATTTAAAGTTACATATGTGGCTCACATTGGACAGCACTGCTGTAGAAATTTATGAAGAAATCTGAACATTATTGGGCACAGGCAGCAGCAGTAGGCAAAAGCATGACAAATAAGACCGTTGCCCTCTTTTAAGACTGATTCCAATAAAAATATTAGGTTATAGTTTTTTTTTTTTTTTTTGCAGTTTTTGGCCGGGGCCGGGTTTGAACCCACTACCACCAGCATATGGGGCCGGGGCCCTACTCCTTTTAATTTGCTTTTTCCTGCTGGAG
Source organism: Nycticebus coucang (assembly GCF_027406575.1). Classification (NCBI taxonomy): domain Eukaryota; kingdom Metazoa; phylum Chordata; class Mammalia; order Primates; family Lorisidae; genus Nycticebus; species Nycticebus coucang. The sequence goes on from NC_069790.1 coordinate 53,356,132, forward strand.
AAATAAATGTGTTTCACACTTCTCCTTTCCTCTTCAGTTCAGTGGGTAGTGTGCGTTTCCTATAGCAGGCTTGATGCTGGGATTTGCTAAGGCAGCCTTAAGAAGGCTTAGGTAAATGATTCCCTGATGCTCACACTTGATTTTCAGAGAGCACTTTACTAACTCATTTTACAACTTCATTTTTAAATTGAGTTGATGGCATTTTTCATTACGTTGTTGGTGTTTTTAAAGACCAAGCAAAGTTTTCGTTCATTTAGATGTAAATGAAATATCCTCAACTGGTTGCTCAAAGGGATGGATGTAACTTGAACATATATTATTTCTTTTGAGTGTTTGTCCTAAATAATCTGCTGCACATTTGCTGCACATTTGAATTAAAAAGAAATACCATGGGCGGTGCCTGTGGCTCAGAGGAGTAGGGCACCGGCCCCATATACCAGAGGTGGTAGGTTACTGGCCAAAAACTGCACAAAAAAAAAAAAAAAAAAAAAAAAATCCAAAATAGTTTTTTTCCAAGTTACAGATACTTTGACAGATACTTGGAAAAAATAGCTGTTTTGAACTCGCAGCAGCCACACAAACCTTTATTCACAGTTGAGAATTTGAAATTGGAAAGTAATTAACAAATGTAGGCTTATTTTATTTACTTCCTGGCCTACAGGGATAAATCTAATTGTTTTTCTAGGATGTTATGGTATATGTCTCGCCTACTTTGTTTTCTTATTGATGAACACAGCTTTGAGACAGAAATAATTTGAGAACATTTTTGTCATTTGGGACTTTTTTTTTTGAGACAGAGTCTCACTTTGTCACTCTCAGTAGAGTGCTCTGGTGTCATAGCTCACAGCAATCTCAAACTCTTGGGCTCAAGTCATTGTCTTACTTCAGCCTCCCAAGTAGCTAGGACTATAGGCGCCAGCCACAGTGCCCAGCTGTTTTTAGAGACTGGTCTTGCCCTTGCTTAGGCAGGTCTCGAAATCCTGAGCTCAGGCAATCTACCTGTCTCAGCCTCCCAGAGTGCTAGGATTACAGGCGTGAGCCACTGCACACTGCTTTTCCTTCCCTTCCCTTCCCTTCCCTTCCCTTCCCTTCCCTTCCCTTTCCCTTTCCTCAAAGTCTCACTCTGTCACCTGGGCTAGAGTGTAGTGACATCATTGTAGCTCACTGCAACTTCAAACTCCTGGCCTCAAACAATTCTTTTGCCTTAGCTTCCTGAGTAGCTGGGACTATAGGGGTACACATTCAGCTAATTTTTCTGTTTTTATTAGAGTTAGGAACTCTTTCTCAGGCTGGCTTTGAACTGCTGAGCTCAAGCATTCCTCCCACCTTGGCCTCCCAGAGTGCTAGTGCATTATATCACTTTCTACTCCTGTGTACCTGCCAACCTAATGGAAAATCACTATAGATAAGATCGCTTATTTTTCAACCTTTGAAATGGTTTATGCAAGTTTCTGAAATCAACATTTGATGCAAACTTGGATTGGATATTGTGTATTTGAATGGTCTGTTTTTCTCTCCACAGAGCTTATAGCTGCATTGCACCATGTGTGGTATTTGGGCCCTCTTTGGCAGTGATGACTGCCTTTCTGTTCAGTGTCTGAGTGCTATGAAGATTGCACACAGGGGTCCAGATGCGTTTCGTTTTGAGAATGTCAACGGATACACCAACTGTTGCTTTGGATTTCACCGGTTGGCGGTGGTTGATCAGCTGTTTGGAATGCAGCCAATTCGAGTGAAGAAATATCCTTATTTGTGGCTCTGTTACAATGGTGAAATCTATAACCACAAGAAGGTAAGCAAAGTAAAACTAGAAGATGTGATTAAGCTTCAGAGCTTGTTGGTTATGATAATATTACATGTTTTATATAATGCTTTTTATTTTTAGAGCATTTTCCATGTTCGTCATCTTGTTTGCTTTAGTAATACAGATAGACAGGGCATCAATGCACAAAGAGGTGAGTGAAGTGAATTGGCCAACAAAAGAAGGTGATAAAAATGGGGATTACAATTCAGATTTTTTTGACTCTTAGAATGTTTTCTCTCCCTCTACCTATTAGAGCCTATGGTAGTGCTAGGGAAATAAAAGGTCTGCACTCAGGCCAGGTGTGGTGGCTCACATGTTATCTTGGCACTCTGGGAGCCAGTGGTGGGTGGATTGCTTGAGCCAGGAATTTGAGATCAGCCTGAGTAAGAGCGAGACCTGAAAACAGAAACAACTAGGTGGGTGTTGCGGTACATGCTTATAGTCCCAGCAACTCAGGAGGCTGAGGCAAGACAAGAAGATAACTTAATCCCAAGCTGCCATGGCATTCTACCCAGGGCATAGAATCTGCATTTTAAATTCTATTAGGGAACAGACAGAAAATCAATGTACATATAAATGGTGTTCTGCGAGAAGTAGTATGGATCAGGTGAATGGGAGAGATCCACTCTCAGGAATGGTGGTCAGAGAAGACCTCTTGAGTAAGTAACATTCAGACTGAGATGTAATGGATAAGGATCAACTAGCAAGGCTGGGAAGAGTATTTCATGTAGGGGGAATAGCATGCATGGAAACTCAGAGGTGGGAATTAGCCCCGGGATTGTAAGTGAAAGGGGCAGGTGGGCAAGGTGAGGGCTGGGAAGGCAGCTGCGACCAGATCAAGCAGGACTGGGTAGCCTTGGTGAGGAGGTGGAATACCATTCTAAGAGCGGCAACACTTGAGGATTTTAAGGCAGGGATAGGATTTAATAATTGGGAGGTGATCATAGTTAATAGCTTTTGTATATAGGCCGTCCCCAGGTTACAGACTAGGTTCTATAGGTTTGTTCTTAACATGAATTTGTATGTAAGTGGGAGCAGGTATATTTAGTATGTGTAATTGCCTCTGTTTGTAAGTTAGATGTTTGTAGCTCTGGGACTGCCTGTAATTCTGCCACCGAGATTGTTGTTGTGATTATATACTTAATCAGAGATAAAAGGGTGGAAAACTGGCTGGATGCAAAAAGAATTAAGACCTTTTGCAACATTTAAATGGGAACAACTTTCTAATCTGGTGAAAACTTACTGTTAGGTTAAGAGTGGGTGAAGAGATAGAAATTCTGACCCTGGGAAGTTAAAAACCTTCCAATCCTAGTGTTTCATAAGAACCTTTTTTTTTTTTTTTTTATGCAGTTTCTGGCCGGGGCCAGGTATGAACCCGCCACCTCTAGTATATGGGGCTAGCACCCTACTCCTTGAGCCACAGGCGCCGCCCAGAAACTTTTTAATCTAAAATTTGCAAGTTCTTTTTTGTCACCTTCCTTCCCAGATTACTGAAAAGAACAGAGCAGTGAGCACCTAGATTGAATAATGTTTTGCCATACTTGGGTTGAGTCATTTGAGAGTGCAGTTATTATGACATTTATACTAAATATGGAAGCATTTGTCTCCTAAGAATAGGGACACTCTTTTACATAACACCAATACCATAATTAAGCTGAAGAATCTATAATCCCACCTAATAAATAGTCATGTTTAAATTTCCCTAAGTGTTCCAAGAATTTTTTTTTTTTTGGAGACAGAATCTCACTTTGTCTCCCTCAGTAGAGTGCTGTGGAGATAGCTCACAGCAACCAACCTCAAACTCTTGAGCTTAAGTGATCTTCTGCCTCAGCCTCCTAAGTGGCTGAGACTATAGGCGCCCACCACAACACCGACTATTTTTAGAGATGGGGTCTTGCTCTGGCACAGGCTGGTCTCGAACGCTTGAGCTCAAGCACCTTGGCCTCCCAGAGTGCTACCAAGAATATTTTTATAGCTGTTTCTCTTTTAGTTGTTGCTTTGTTTTGAGCCAGATTTCAGCTAAGGTTCAAGAATTTGGTTGTAATGTTTTTTTTGATGTCTTCTGAAACTTTTTTTTTTTGGAGACAGAGTCTCACAATGCCACCCTCTATAATAGAGTGCTCACAGCAGACTCAAACTCTTGGGCTTAAGCCATTCTCTTGCCTCAGTCTCCCAAGTAGCTGGGACTACAGGCATCCGCCACATGCCTGGATATTTTTTGGTTGCAGTTGTCATTATTGTTTAGCTGGCCCAGGCTGGGTGCCAACCTGCCAGCAGTAGTTACCTGCTGTAACCACTATGCTATGGGCACCAAGTCTGAAACTTTTGAAATATGCCTGCCATGCATTTTAATTTTATATAAAGTATTCTGCAATATAAACTCCAAAGGCCCTCCCCCCTTTTTAGACAAAAATAAAATTTGCCACTACTAGTAAAGTGCAGCCAGAGGTGAGCTGAGAGCCGAGGGAGACTGAATAGGGGAGAGCAGGAAAGGGGTAAATGCTCAGGCCAGGGCTTCCTTTTTGAATAAATCACCTGCAAGGTTTAGCTCAAGGAGAGGTGGTTGCGGGGGTGAGGTAGATTTGGGAAGCTGTTGCTAGTAATTGAAGGCAGCCACAGCCCATTTTTTGATGGTTCTGTGAGTGCTTAGAGATAAAAGCTTCCCACATTATGGCGTGAGCTGGACTGAGAAGCGAATTTACAGGCCATACATATACATACAGGTTTACTTTTTGAAATTTAAAACAACATGTTTTAAATTTGCCCTTACCATTTGCCAGGGGTGCTGATCAAGCCAGCAAACTGGGGAGTAGCTGCATGTGGTTGGTGGCATTGACATTCTCTTTGGTGTTCCTTTGGGGTATGTAGATTAATAAAGCTCCGCTGTCATCTTTCCTGTCAGTGAGAGGTAGCTTTAAAGCCACTGCAGTGGTGAAGCCCTGGGAGTTTTAGTCCACTGTTGGGGACCAGCAGCTTTGTTTTGGACTACATACCTGTCATTCTGATAGAATGATTTATTTTTCAGGGAATGGTGCCAAATTATGTCCGCCCTTTTGCTTTATATTTTAATAGGTGTGGTCTTTGGGGCTAAACCAGAGGAACTTCAGCCAATAGTATCTTCTCAAACTAAAAGTTTACAGTTCTGAAGACACATTTAGTGTGGTAACAAGTAGGCAGCCTGTTCCCTTAATTTCCATGTACAAGTGGTTGTGCATTCTTAATCTGAAAATCTAAACTTTGAAAGGCTTCCAAGTCTGAAACTTTTTGAACACTGACCTGACACTGCAAGTTCACACCTGACCTCAGGTGACAGGTTGCAGTCAAGATGCCTGTGTACAGTACATAGTTTATTCAGTGTCCCCAAAGGGAAGAAATACCCTTTTAGCTGCCTTCTGCTGTAAAACATCTTTCCATGTGTGTCCCGATTTCCCCACACAAGCACGCTCACAGTAGGTAAAAACATTGCATGGATGCAGCCTGGACCCCGTGGAGCTAAGACCTGTGTGCAGTACTCATTGTGTAATTTTTGCTTATCTCTGTTCTTGGTGTATAGATCAAAAAGGCCTGCAGATAACTGGTAAGAAAAAAGAGGAAGCATTAATGTTTAAAGCACAGAAAGTCCAGGTGTTGGAGAAACCAGGCAGCAATGTAAGGGTATGGCTGACAGGGTGAAAATGTGTGACAGGCTTCCTGAAAGGCTAGAGCAGCATGCATGCATGAGAGAGTAAGAAATCATGTCAGTTTATAAAAGCAAAGGAAGGCTTCTAAGGCAAAAACCATTGTTAATGAAGCTGATGACTCTGGAGGAAACATTTTAAAAGGCTGCCCGGCAGATAACCTCCTCATCCCTAGAGGACCCACTTCCTAGTTCCTCAGCTGCTTCTGATGTTCTTCTTACCTAAAAAATAAAATACAGTGTTTTCTAGTAACCTTTTAAAGAAAGCACAGCATGGTAGGTGGAGGCTGCAAGCCTGCTGTTGTAAAAGCTGATGTAGGTGCTCCGGTGATGCTCCTGTGCTGCTTAGTTGCCCTGAACACATCACTTTCTCACTGTATTAATGGTAGGTCATGTTTTTTACTTTTAAGTACTTATGAGTGAATGAGTACAAGGAAGTGATTGCTCATCTGTAGCATCAGAGTGAGGAATGATGGCGATGCCAAGCCAATCTTGATACCAAGATTATCCACATGACATAGTGACACCTTTGATTTCTGATGGTTCAGTGCACACAAAGTTTGTTTCATGTATAAAATTATTAAAAATATTGTATAAAATTGCCTTTATCTTGTGTGTATAGGGTGTATATGTAACATGATTTTTGTGTTTAAATTTGTGTCCATTCCTCAAAGTAACTCATTATATGCATGCAGATATTCCAAAATCCCCCCCAAAAAATACGAAGTCTGAAAGACTTCTGGAACATTTTAGATAAGGAGTACTCAATCTGTTGATATGTAAATATTTACATTATTAAAGAGCATACATAGTGTGTATTAATATGCATTTTTGTCCCTCCACACATCACTGATCTGGGACATTGCTATTCTAGTTATGAGAATATAAATCAGATTTTCGTGGGTTCAGCTTTATTTTGTATAAAATTTGCAGAATTATGAGTTGAAACAAGCCAATGTTTGCTAATGCTATCATTCTAAATTACCAAAGTGCATGAAATGATTATAGAGCACAGAAATTTTGAACCAACTTTGCAATAAAAAGTTATTGGCAAATGCACAAGGATTCTAACATTTTTGTTTGCTGTTCCCCAAGATGCAACAACATTTTGAATTTGAATACCAGACCAAAGTGGATGGTGAGATAATCCTTCATCTTTATGACAAAGGAGGAATTGAGCAAACAGTCTGTATGTTGGATGGTGTGTTTGCATTTATTTTACTGGATACCGCCAATAAGAAGATATTCCTTGGCAGAGACACCTATGGAGTCAGACCTTTGTTTAAAGCCATGACAGAAGATGGATTTTTGGCTGTGTGCTCAGAAGCTAAAGGTAATGCTAGGATTTGCTATAGATTTTCGTTTTTGTCCTGGTTTTATTTTCTTCTAAATCATATTTGAAAATTCCTTGGGAGACAATCCAAAATTTTACAAGTGACTAAGTCATGGGTTCTTATTTTTGTTTTTTTAAAAAGAGAAGAGTTGTATTTTCCTCTTAAGCACTTAAATTCTATAATCCTTGAAGTGTGAGTCTTTAAAACAGTCACTTATTTTTTGTTGTGCTGAAAAGCTCTGCATCTAGCTGGATCCTGTGTGTATTTTTAAGTTTTCCTGTGTCATATTGTAATGGTAGCCTAGGCCCTGCAATTAATTACTTCACTATGCTACCTTGCCACAGTTACAGCGTAAGTCATTTATTAGCATTTTAAAAAGTTTTACTGATATATAATTTATATACCATTAACTCACCCATTTAATATATACAATAAAGTGGTTTTGGCAGCAAATCCTTGTGCATTTATTATTAATTTTTTGTTGCAAATTGGAATAGAATTGATAGTCAGAAATGAACCGTTATATCTATAGTCAACTTGATGTTCAACAAAGGTGCCAGCACCATTCAGTGGGGAAAGAATTTCAAACACTCATGCTAGGACAACTTGATATAAATAATACATGTGTAAAAAATGAAGTTAGACCTTCATGCCACGTACAAAAATTAAATTAATGGATCGAAGACCTAGCGTAAGAGCTCAAACTTTCAAATCTTAAAAACAAACATGGGGTAAATCTTCACAAAATTGAATTTGGCAAAGCTTTCTTAAATATGACACCCACAACAACAACCAAAAAATGATAAATTGATCTTTATCGAAGTTAAGTATTTTTGTACTTAAAAGGACACCACCAAGAAAGTGAAAAGACAGTCTACAGAGTGGAAAGAATACTTGCAAGTCATACATAGCACTTTGGATGGTAAACTTTAGGAAGGCATTTGTTTTTTATCTCTTACCTGCACAGCAGTAATATCCTAAAATCTGCCTCACTGCTTCTTTTTGCCATTCTTTAAATCCTTTCTCACTTAGTTTGCAGATTTAATATTGGCTAAAGCAAGGATAATGAGATCAGTCAAAGGGTCCTTGGGACACTAGTCCCAGTGTGGCTACTAATAACCTGGTTTATTTTCAGACAGTTCTAGCGCAATCAAATGGCAAAGAACAAATATACAATAGACTGTCCATAGTTGACCACATCCTTAAGTTGACTAATTTTCATATACTGGACACGTCCCACATGTTCATATCAGTATGGTAGGGCTGGTTCCTCACGTTGACCACCTCTGTGTGTTGACCAGTTTGTTACAGTCCCGTGGGTGGTCAGCTTCCAGAAGTTCTACTGTATATGTCAGTTGCCTCAAGTGCTTCTGGGGCAGCAGGCAGAGAACACAAGGGAAAAGCAGGTGCCCACTCCACTTGTCTCTAGGCTCGATGAGCACTTGATATGGAACTGTGATCTCATGTCCAGTTTATCATCCTTTCCAGAATAAATGATCTCATCTAGAGTACTGGAATAGTTTTTCTTCCTCAGTGCTTTTAGAATAACCTATCAAAAACTCAACTGATCATGGCTTACTTAAAATTAAAACCTTTTAGTTATTCCCCATTCCCTACCTGGTTTGTGCAGCTTGCTTGAGCTCTGCTAGTTAGTGAGGGGATATGGATCCCTTTTCTGGTCTTTGAATTTAGTGCTACATTCAGTTGACTGTCTTAATCATAACGAGTCTTCTGAGTAGACAGGCTGTTACTATTTACAAATCATTGATTTTTTTATGTTAAAGATGATGGTGATGTCAGATGAGGTATTGCCCATGAAAACTTACTGAAAAAATTTGTATGGTTTTATTCACGCAGTGTATAATAACAATTTGTTAAAAGACAGATGTCTGATTTCTTAATGTCTGACTTTAAAGTACCTAAGAGTGGATCACTGCTCTTGTTTAAGGACTGGGAACCATAAAATACCTCAGTGATAGCAAAGAAATGACTGTCAGGTTATCATAAAATGTTAAGATTCAGTTTCATCTTTTTTGCTTCATGGATATATCTTTTCTTTTTATTATGTCATTAAATATGAAATGTCTGATTTTGAATCAAAAGTTTTATTTATTGTGTACCTCAAATAAGAAGCAGTACAATTAATCCAAGCATGCAGTTTGCATATTATGGACACAGTTTTGCCATCTTAACGGTAGCTTGTTTATGCCAGCAGGGAAGAAACCTCAAGCGTGAGTGGTGGTGTAATCACAAAAGGCATTCTCCACAGCTTGTTGAGAATTGAGTATTTTTTCTTGCAAGAAATGGTCCAAAGCCTGGAAGAAGCATTAGTCAGTTGGTGCAAGGTCTGCTGAATATGGTGGATGACTATGAGTTTCCAAGTCCAGCCTTTGTAGTTTGAGCAGCATTGGTTGTATGCCATGTGGTCAAATGTTACCTTGCAAGAGGATTGGCCTGCCTCTACTATTGACCAATCTTGGCTGCTTAATTGCAAGCATCCTCATCATTTTGTCCAGTGGGTTGCAGTAGATATGTTCTGTAATTGACTGAACAGGTTTCGTGAGGCTGCAGTGGATAATACCAGTCCTGGACTACCAAACAGACACTATTAGATCTTTTTGATGGATTATTTGCTTTTGGACCCGGTTATAGCACTTCATCTTCATCCAACCATTGTGCCAAGTACTGTTGTCGAAAGGAATCCACTTTTTTTTTTTTTTGAGACAGAGCCTCAAGCTGTCACCCTGGGTAGAGTGCTGTGACATCACAGCTTACAACAATCTCCAACTCCTGGGCTCAAGCGATTCTCCTGCCTCCACCTCCCAAGTAGCTGGGATTACAGGTGCCTGCCACAACACCTGGCTATTTTTGGTTGCAGCCATCGTTGTTGTTCAGTGGGCCTGGACTGGATTCGAACCCACCAGCTCAGGTGTATGTGGCTGGCGCCTTAGCAGCTTGAGCCACAGGCACTGAGCCAGGAATCCACTTTTTACCACATGTAACAATATACTGTAGAAATGGTTCACCCCCCCCCAAAAAAAAAAATAAGAAATGGTTCACCCTTATGTCATGACAGCAAAGAAAGGCAAGCTTCAAGACATCTATTTATGTTCTAATGATCATTTAATTCATGCGGAACTCATCTATCCAGCTTCTTTACCTTGCTTATTTGTTTTAAACGGTCCAACATTGGTGGAACAGTAACCTCCAACCTTACTGCTAACAAAAGATGAGATGGATTCACTTTCACTATTTTTAACTCATCGTTATCCATCTTGGTCTTAGGTTGCCCACACGGATCATTTTCAAACTTAAAATCACCAGAATGGAACTTCTCAAGCCATTGATGTACTGTGCATTCATTAGCCACATCCTTTCTTGGTTGATACTTTGAGCTGTCTGTGCTACATTGGTTCTATGCTGGAATTCATATTCAAAAATAACACCAATTTTTGACTTTTCCATGATTTCACAAAGATTGTTCTAAAAAAAAATTGGAAAGATAATCACGAGCCACAATGTGTTTTTAAAAGAATGATGATGTACCTTTCCCAATATAAGAAAAAAAAATGTCACCATTGAAAGAAAAAAACAAGAAATGTCAAAGTGAATTGTCAGAGATACCAATTGTCAAACTTAGTAGTTAAGGAACTTGGACATTTCTTACTTAACAACCTAATACATTTGTTTGCCTTATTATAGAAAATAGATTTTCTTGATTAGAAATTCTAGCAAGGCAAAAGAAATTGAATACTGGAGAGTTTCTGTTACTTTGAATAACTAAAAATCAGTATAATTTGCTGTATGTATCTGTGTGGCTTCTATTCTTATACGTGGAAGGTAAGGCTTTGGGGAGGCTTAATTTTTTCTCTATTTTCATTATATGATAGGCATGCATTTGTATTTAAAAGGGAAAACAAATGAGAATGCAGAGGGTATTAACGAATTGTGCAAATTATTGTGAAGTATTACCTAAATTACATTATTGTGAAGTATTACCTACTAAAGGTATTTTTCTGAATTCACAGGTCTTGTGACATTGAAGCACTCCACGGCTCCTTTTTTAAAAGTGGAGCCTTTTCTTCCAGGACACTATGAAGTTTTGGATTTAAAGCCAAATGGCAAAGTTGCATCAGTGGAAATGGTTAAATTTCATCATTGTAGGGACGAACCTCTGCATGCCCTTTATGACAATGTGGAGAAGCTCTTCCCAGGTAACTAGCACCCTCTCAACGTAATTCTTCTACCCCTCTCCCCTAGGTATACTCTCATACCATTTGCATGGTTTTGGTTTTAAGACCTATTTCTCACTTCATTTTAGAGGTAGCACATTAAGATTTGGCAGACTTCCCTGTTGAGCAAATGGTGTCCTTATAGGCGTTGATCAATGTGTATTTCATTTAAATAACTAAGTCAGCCCACGCTTCTCAGAGCGGTTTCATTTACTTTCTGTGTTTATAGGTTTCGAGATAGAAATTGTGAAGAGCAACCTCCGGATCCTTTTCAACAATGCTATTAAGAAGCGTTTAATGACGGACAGAAGGATTGGCTGCCTTTTGTCAGGTATAGTCAGTTAAAACTCTTAATTATATTTAGTGTGTGTTTAAATGAAATTATTTGAAGCCATCTCTTTGGTTTTGACTATAAACTGTTTACTGCATTAATCTTTCCTTCATTGTAGGATTAAAAAGTTGTTTAGAAGCTGCATTTAGTATTCATAGTAATACTGTAACTTTAAATGATGCTATACTAGTACATATTCTTTAGAATTCTGTGTAGTAAATTTTAACCAATTCAAATACCACTATCTATGTTAACCAGTGTGATGAAAATGTGTCAAACTGTTTATAAAACCAGTGTATGGTGCCCCATGATCACATTAATGTACACAGCTATGATTTAATAATAAAAAAAGGAAAAAACAACAACAAAAAAACAAATTCCACTACCATTATCACAGATTATATGTTTTATTTTTCTCTTATTACACTTCATTTCAGTTTACAAAACTTGGGGATTTTAAATGATAAAACTGTGATCATGGTGTTTAACAAGAATATATAAGATATCCTATCTTTCCCTGTCTTACGCAAGGCACAAAACCAGTATCCTTGCCTGCTTGCATTTAGGGGGCTTGGACTCCAGCTTGGTAGCTGCCACACTGTTGCAGCAGCTAAAAGAGACCCAAGTACAGTACACTCTTCAGACTTTTGCAATTGGCATGGAAGACAGCCCTGATTTACTGGCAGCTAGAAAGGTAAGGTGCTGTCTCTGCCCGTTCTGTGGTATGTAGTTAGAATGGACTTGTTATCATAATGCAAATCAAGTCAATAACTGATGATTCTCCCTCTGCTGCTGTATTGACTTAGGTAATTGTTTTAAATTAAATGTATTAGAATGGAACTATGTGCCGGTTGACTATCCACTGCGTTGTGTCCTGTGCTCTAGTTACTTTATAATATCTTTTATGACCTATGCAATCATCATAAAGCCTTTATGGTAATAATTTTTTCCTTTCCAAAGTAAAGGCATAGTGTGGTGCTTACAACTGCAGCCTGCCTTCAGGTTTCAGATCTTAGCTCTACCAGGAGAATCTTCATTTATGTGATGGGAGTGGTGCAGATAGTTTAACAAGAATATAGTTTAACTATATAGTTTAAATATAGTTTAACTATAGTTTGGGATAGTTTTCTATGGGATAGTTTTCAGGAGAAATGATGTTAATCATATTAAGTAGGGTAGGACTGAGCATACACTAAATACTTAGCGTCTGTTAGCTGTTGTTATTTTTTGTTTTCTTATAAAGTACTGTATTTGGAACTGTGGGCAGAGGAGATGTGAGCAGGAGACCTGATTCCTACTCTGGAGAACTTTTGAAGAATAGATAAGAACGTGCTATTTGAAGAACAGATAAGAGAATACTACCAATGCAACATGATCAATGCTGAGAGAATCCAAATAACCAAAGGGAGCAGAATGAGGGGTGGAACCATTCTCTATAGGAATAATAGTCTGGATATCAATGAGGCATTTCAGAAGGGCCAAAGGAGACAATTTTAGACATTTAGCCCTAAATGTTGGGCTGGAGATAGATGAAGTAGTTAGGGTAAAACAAGTGCTGATTGGGAGAATGGCTGAAGCCTTGGGATGGGGTAGCAGATGGGAAATTCAAGTGGAGTCAGGGACAGAGAGCCTGGGGCAGACAAGGGAACCTAGCTGGGTGGGGCTTGTAGGTAGTGCCCATAAAATCACTCTCCCTTTTTTGACTTGTTAGTTCCGTTGTTAATTACTAATGCTTTTTGAACTCGGTTTTGCTTTATTTTCTCTTTTTCAAAGGTAGTTCTTTTCTTTAACAAGTATGTGCATATTTCTTTATCCAATCAGGTAGCAAATCATATTGGAAGTGAACATCATGAAGTCCTCTTTAACTCTGAGGAAGGCATTCAGGCTCTGGATGAAGTCATCTTCTCCTTGGAAACTTATGACATTACTACAGTTCGTGCTTCAGTAGGTAAGTATTTTATGATAATGAAAAAGTTTTCTTAATACTGAGAAATAGAAGGTTTGAAAAATATTGTTTCAAGTAGTGGTTTAAAAACCATTATTCAAGAGAGAATGTCAATTACATTCCTATGTTACTAATTGTTTAAGACCATTTAAGAATTTCTTGAATCTCTTTGGAGTGAAGAGAACAATAAATACATAGGTCAGCCTCCACATTTATGGTATCGTGGTTTGTAATTCCCTAAGGAGTGGATACATATTTTCTGCCCGTCCCCCCACTTCTCTGTATAAAGTTTCTGGGGCTACCTATATTATCTAGAGCTATCTAAAGTCTGTATAAAATGGAAAAATAGGTCTACATTATAATCATTTTCAGTAAGGAGTGTTCACTGTAGATGTATTTTGGCAAATATTTCATCATACAACTTACTGATTTGCAACAAAGCAAGTTTTATCCTGTAGATACATACAGAGATTGGAAGCATACTCCAAATCAGACTGAGCCAATATTGTTGAGCCTTTACATGTTAATAGCTTAGATATTCCTCTTTCAGGAGAACTACCTTGGAGGACAAAAGAAACTGAGATATTACAATGATTTATGGCCCTCCAAAGCATCGCAGTAAATAAGCACATAAACGGGATATCGTGGTATTGAAATTCATGGGGTGCAAGTGGGATAGGGAAAGAAAGGTCTAAAAAGGCTCACCCAGTGTGGTGATGATAATAAGAAGGTTGAGAAGAAAGCCTGGCTTAGAGGGACGTGGAGCAGGAACCAACTGGGCATGTTTTAATAACTTATGTCATATCCTCAGTTATTTGTGAAATGACAAAAAGGCCAACAGAATTTAAACTACAAAAACTATCATTATCATCATCATCATTATTTCTGTAGTAATACCAGTATGAAAGGCCTGATTTTAAGATATCTGGGTCATAATTCAGTTTAGTAAAGTTTTGAGATGGCTGCTCTAGGTCTAAAAACACTAGAATTTTAAAATCTATTTACATAATTACAGAATGGTTCTGGGCTATTTTATTGCAGCAGTATAATGTTTGGATTACATACAAATAAATGGTTCATAAAGTCATTGTTTTAGAAACTACCTTGTCTTAATGTGAAGTCCAGTATAGTAGTGACGTTTGTAACCGTTCCTGAAAACCAACTAAAAAGCATTTCAGGTGGAGGGTTATATTGACATTGACATTCATTTCTCTCATTTAAGGTATGTATCTAATTTCCAAGTATATTCGGAAGAACACAGACAGCGTGGTTGTCTTCTCTGGAGAGGGATCAGATGAACTTACGCAGGGTTACATATATTTTCACAAGGTGAGCACTCGGAAGTAGAAGGCTATTTATGCTGTATTAAGAAAGAAATGAATTATTTGGCTGTTTTCTATCTTCTGCCCTTTTAGTATAACAGTAATTTTTTTGAGTGTCTTGTGAGTTAATCTGAGGAAACCTGATGGTGTCTGCTTTGTATTTCTTTTGGGGCGAAAGAAGTCCGAACAATGTTAGATAACTTTTATTCTTTTAAGCCGGGAAGCATGAGAATCACCTTTCTGCCGGTTCTCAATCCTGCTTGGAATTATGGCCTTAGGCAAAGTGTTCATTTTGCTTGTTCTGACCCCACCAGTTTTGGTGGGAGGGAGGTTGTTTTATAAAGGATTCCTGGGCTCTGTTTTGTCATTTACTCCCTTCCCTCCTCTTGTTTAGCTTTTTGCCTTATCCACATTTCCACTGAAATATATGTAAATGCGAGAAATAAAAACTGGTTTTTTTTGGTGCCAAAACCAGAGCTTTTGGTGTTTTAGAACTTGAGCTATTTGTTTGTACAACAGGCTCCTTCTCCTGAAAAAGCCGAGGAGGAGAGCGAGAGGCTTCTGAAGGAACTCTATCTGTTTGATGTTCTTCGTGCAGATCGCACTACTGCTGCCCACGGGTAATGTGATATTTTAAGAAGCAATTACAAACAAAAACAAAAATACTCAACAAGAAATAGCTCACTGGCCGATTTGTGTTTTCTTTTCAGTTGGCTGTATGCTACTAAGTATTTTTTTTCTTTTTTTTTTTTTTATTGTTGGGGATTCACTGAGGGTACAATAAGCCAGGTTACACTGATCGCATTTGTTAGGTAAAGTCCCTCTTGCAATCATGTCTTGCCCCCAGAAGGTGTGGCACACACCAAGGCCCCAACCCCTCTCCTGCCTTCCCTCTCTCTGCTTTTCCTTCCTGCCCATGACCTTAATTGTCATTAATTGTCCTCATATCAAAATCGAGTACATAGGATTCATGCTTCTTCATTCTTGTGATGCTTATTAACCTGGATGGAAGTTACTAAGTTTTTTTATAGAGAAAATGAAACTTGTCTCTTAGCACCAAAAGAATTAGGCTACGTTAAAAGCGTTATCTTGGTAATGCGGAGAGATTTTCTATAGGTTGTTTTAGGTGGGGTTTTCATCTTTGAAGCGTAACAACCAGAAATGAATAAATAAATAAATAAAGTGTAACAATCTTCCGTTCACATCTAAACAACCAAGAGGGAAGGCTGCTCCAGCTATTTAAAAGAAGTAAAGATTATGAACTCCGCATAACAAGTATTGAACACCTGCCATGCCCATGTGGTGCCATAGGGACCATGAGGGGATAGGGCAGTGAAGATGCAAGAGGTTTGGTTAAGATTATAAGACACCAGGTTTTTTGGGTATTATTTCTAGTTGGCTAAAATTTTCATGTTTTAGCTGATCATGTCAGGGAATTGAAGACTTTTACTGTGCATAATAAACAACCTGTGTTAAATGTTTTAGTTGCTTCTACTGAATCATACTTAGATGGGCAAATGATTTTATATAAGTTTGGGGAATGAACTGAATCTTGGTCATTACCTATCTGCTTATCCTAACCATAGTCACTAGGAGTCAGGGACAGATAGGTGATATATGGCATTGGATGATCAAATATTGGTTTATATTGCATGTTGTATGTGAATTATTCATCAGTTGGATAAAAAAAGATACTGAATTGTCATTACAATCGTCTCACCTAGAAAAAACTGAGTCAGAAAGGTCCAGGCAAGCTACATTCGTAATGATTGGGTCACTCATGTTTCTTAACTTTTTCTGCTTTTTGGGATATGAATTCTACTGTTTTCTTTATTTTTTATTTTATTTTATTTTTCTTGAGACATAGTCTCACTGGGTCACCCTATGATTGAGCTCATAGCATCCTCTAACTCTTAGGCTCAAGTGATCCTCTTGTCTCAGTGTCCAGAGTAGCTGGGACTACAGACATCCACCATAATGCCTGGTTAGTTTTTCTATTTTTAGCAGAGATGGGGTCTCACTCTTGCTTATGCTGTTCTTAAACTCCTGAGCTCAGGCAGTCCATCTGCCTCAGCCTTCTAGAGTGCCAGGATTACAGGCATGAGCCACCGTGCCTGGTTACCTACATTCTGTGGCTTTAGAAAGGAAAGCAAATAGTCTCAAACAGTTCCACTCCTTATGTCAGATAATATACAGATATGTTATTTTGAATGAAGATTATTTTTTCTTTTCTTTCTTTTTTTTTTTATGGAGACAGAGTCTCACTCTATCACCCTTGGTAGAGTGCCGTTGCATCACACAGCTCACAGCAACCTCCAACGCCTGGGCTTAGGCGATTCTCTTGCCTCAGCCTCCCGAGTAGCTGGGACTACAGGTGCCTGCCACAACCCCCGGCTATTTCTTTTTTGTTGTTGCAGTTTGGCTGGGGCCGGGTTTGAACCCGCCACCCTCCGTATATGGGGCTGGTGCCCTACCCGCTGAGCCACAGATGCTGCCCTTGAATGAAGATTTTTATATTCATTCATTAGTGGAGAACAGTCATTCGGAGGCTTGTAAACTTGACTTCATAATCTTATTATCACTCAGAATCTGGTTGCATTGCTTTAAACTCTAAACTGACAGGCACTAAACATCCATTTTGATTTAGATTTTCTTCTTTACTCCTTTAAGCCTTGAACTGAGAGTCCCGTTTCTGGATCATCGGTTTTCTTCTTATTATTTGTCTCTGCCACCAGAAATGAGGATTCCAAAGGTAGGTGAATCAACTCAAAATAAAAACTGGCCATTGCTATTAGTTTATATTTTCAACTCTTATTGATGTTCCTTTTATTTTCACGTCAGAATGGCATAGAAAAACACCTCCTTAGAGAGACGTTTGAGGACTCCAATCTGATACCCAAAGAGATTCTCTGGCGACCAAAAGAAGCGTTCAGTGATGGAATAACTTCAATAAAGAATTCCTGGTTCAAGATTTTACAGGAATATGTTGAACATCAGGTGGGATGTCTTGAAAAAATATTTTCAGGATGGGATAATTGGATGCAGAGCTCTCCTTAGCTACTCATTTTGTATTTAGTTTGAATATTTTCTATCTGTAAGAGAGATTCACAGTTCCTGTGGCCTATCCTCTTTTATAAGAATTAAGTAGTATGAGGGATTATAAATAAGTATCTGGAATTGAAAGAGAGAAGACTAATCACCATTGACCTTCTTTTAACACATTTTTGAGCATCTGCTGGGTATCATACATAAAGAGGCACAAATGATTAAAACATCAGAGCCACCAAGTGAAAGTGCGGCACTCGACGGGCAGAGATCTCACAGACCATCTAGGCTTGTATGAAAGGTCTTTATTGGTGAGAGAGGGATGCTGCAGAACAATACCAGGGAGGAGAGAAGGAAGAGAGAGAGACTAGAAAGGCGCACCCTTATATAAATTCGGTTAGGGGAAGTCTTAGAATGGTGATGGTATGGCTGAATAGCCAATAAGGAGTTACTGCTCTGATGGGAAGAGCCAGTAGGGGCAGGCCATAAGTTTGAAATTTTCAGTGGGTAATTGGGATAGGGAGATGAAATAAGTTTTGAGGCTGGGAGGCAATTCCCTGTTATTTAGAGGGCAACTTCCTGTGCTTAGAAAGGAGCTGTAACTTTATAGAAAGTAGGAAGGGCTTTCTGGGGGAGGGGCTTTCTCTTGGGCAATTAATTACCTAACACCAAGTATTAGAATATGCGTATGAATGTTTTTAAAGGTGACTTCTGCCTATAATCCCAGCACTTTTTGGAAGCCAAAGTGGGAGGGTCACTTGAGGCCAGGAGTTTGAGACCAGAATAGTGAGAAGTCATCTCAAAAAAAAAAAAGAAAAAAATTACTGTAGCTACATATGTTGTGGATATTTTAGCATTTTCTAAGAATCTAATTTAGCCTTTTCTAAGAATCTCATTTTCTTAGAATCTAAGCAATACGTTATTCAAAAGGTCTGGTACCATGCCTTAGCTTAAATTTTTTGGTTCACTTTATGAAATCAGATTAAGTATAAGTATTTCCACACCGTGTAAAAATCCGTTTTTGCTATTTTATAGGTTGATGATACAATGATGGCAAATGCAGCTCAGAAATTTCCCTTTAATACTCCAAAAACCAAAGAAGGCTATTATTACCGTCAGATCTTTGAACGCCACTACCCAGGCCGGGCCGACTGGCTGTCCCATTACTGGATGCCCAAGTGGATCACTGCCACAGACCCCTCTGCCCGCACGCTAACGCACTATAAGTCAGCTGCCAAGGCATAGACTCGCCAAGCCGTAGAGTGAAAGCAAATGTTTCATCTTGTTGTGAACGGTAGGGGACAGTGGTGGATAGAGGGCAATGAGAGCTCCCCAGGTGGAAGCTCTTACTTGGGTGTGGAAGAAATAAAACTCTAAGATGTAAAACATTACTGCTATAGTCTATTATATTTTTACAGTCCCTTCATTAGAGGTAAGTAGAAACTGAGCAGCTTTTGCAGTATCATGGTGAGGTTGGAGGGTGTAGAGAGCGGGCTGTGAGGGGTAGAGCCCTCACAGCCTGGGAACATTCAGAGAATGAGCCCCCAACTGCTTCTCCTCCATCCCCCAAACAGCCATTTTCCTTTCTTCATGCTCCCTCTGCCAGAAGTCACATAGCCCTTTCTTTCTGTAGTTAACTAGGCAGAGATCCTTGAGATCTCTCCCTTCTTTCTCCTTATCATATGCTAACAAAGTTTAGTAACTACTAAGTCACATAGCTCTTCCTTTGCTTTGTCAACTATGCTGAGATCCTTGTGATCTTGCCCTTCTTACGTCTTGTCATATGTTATTGAAGTTGAGCAAAAACATTAACAAGATGGTTTGTCTTTGTTAAAGTCATTTACATTTTCATATTGTACTGTAAGACCAAAACTATGTCTTTTGTTTATGCTACTTCCCCATTTTGTCTGTGTTACTTCCCCCTGGACAACTCTGTAACGATAGTATAAAATAAAGCTGATTTTGTGCTTTGGGGCTGGCTGTAGCCATCAGCTCAGTCAGACCCTCCCGATCCCATCTTTCTTTTCCGTGTCTTCTTTTGTGCTGTATTTTCCTCATTCTCCACCAATTCCATTCTGGTTTGCTCTCCTTCGCCACACTGGTTTGTGACAGGAGGTGAGCTAGGAAAAGGGAAAGTCGATGTTTGCAGGAACTTGCAGCCCTCCTGGCAGAGCTGCTACACAAGACATTTGGGTCTGGTGCCCACCTGGCCTCTGTCAAGTCCTTGCCTCATCTTAGTGTGGCCCTTGCATTACCTATCCCTGTCTTATTTCTGCCTATATCCCTAAGAGCTGGCTAGGCACACCCTGGAGACTTGAGTTCTTTGTAGTTCATGACAACTCTATTTTGTAAAATAGTAATCCATTTTTTCTTTTTTATATTGAGCGAGTATCTCTCTGGAGACTTATTAGGGTCGTGCTTTTTTTATAAAAGACTGGACAGCAAATACTTAGCCTTTGCAGACCTCTGTTTAAGCTGTTCAGCTCTGCCATAATAGTGCAGAAGGAGTTAAATAGACAATATGTAAATAAAGGGGCATGTTCTATTAAAATTTTATTTATAAAAATAGCCAGCAGGCTAGATGTGGTCCATGGGCTATGGTTTGTTGATTCCTATTCTAGAGGAAGAACCTGAGCTAAGCATTTGTGGTAAAAGGAATTTTTTTTTTTTTTTTTTTTTTTTTTGCAGTTTTTGGCCAGGGCTGGGTTTCAACCCTCCACCTCCGGCATATGGGGCCGGCGCCCTACTCCTTCGAGCCACAGGTGCCGCCTGGTAAAAGGAATTTTATAACTAGTTGAAAGAGAAAGTGTAATAAGGAAACAGTCAAAGAACAAGTAGATTTTCATTTGAATGTCATTGGTAGTTTAGGGACATTTCAAAATACACTATAAAGGTGAATCTAACTTTTAGGGACTTTTGAAAAGGGAACTGCTGGAGTACAGATACATATAAGAGTGTTTGATGGGCCAGGTGTGGTGGCTTGCACTGTAATCCCAGCTACTTGGGAAGCTGAAGTGAGAATTGTTGCGGCCAAGAGTTGGCTTGCAGTGGTTGTGATGGTGCCATTGCACTCCAGCTTGGTCAAGAGTGAGACCCTGTCTCTTAAAAAAGAAAGTGATTAAAAAAGAATGCTTTTATTATGTTAATGAAGTTGAGCAAAAACCATTAAGTTTTGGCTTATGAGTGAAGGTAACTATGGGTCATGCAAGTGTTGCAGGAAGACAAGGCCCAACGGAGAGAAAGAACACCCAAACACCACGTTTATAAGAGGAAGGGCTTTATTCACCAGCCAGGAGCTTACTGCATAGAATTCCAAATGGCCACTCTCCCTGACTGCCTTGGTCTTTTCCTTTTTATTGACAGTCAAAAAGTTCCACCCCAAAGGTACCCTTCTCATTGGCCAGTTTGAATCAAGCGGGAGATGCTATTCCTGCCCCTACAGAACTACAGGATTTCACAGAACTTGGAAATTTCCAAGTTTCAGGAAGTTAAGTCTACAAATTCCCAAGAGCTAAGTCACCATGGAGAGGACCCTGCATGTGTATCCTTGTGGTCTCCTTGAGAAGACCTGTTCTTCTAGACCTCACCCTTCTCGGGTATCCTCTCTCATTCCTCCCTTTTGAGACTCCCATATATTTTAATTTGGGGTCTCAATATCAGCTTGTTTCTGTAGGTGCCAATATTAATTACTTTTCAACACTGAGGTTTTAGGGACTGTGACTCTTCTTGGGTTCTCTACTCAGGCCTTAATAGTACCATGGTGGTGGGCTAATATACATATGAGTTTTACTTTTCCTGTAACATTTCCTCCTTTTTCCCAAAGTTCAAAGTCCAATTAAGACAAGTTCCTCGAGGAGTTTCCTTAGGCTTCAGATGTGCGTTGACCAGCCAGCTTCCAGTATGTGGCTGGAGCAGGGCATGTTGATTGTCCTAAAAGTTACCTTTACTTTCCAAGGGGCAGTGACACCCTCCCTATTCAGCCAGCTGTGATGACTCCAGGTGAGGATTCTTTTTCCATCTTCACTGCTGTGCATGTGGTCAGAATGATGGTGTAAAGTCCTTTCTACCTTGATTTCAGGGGGACCAGGTTCTGACTCCAGACCTAGACTTGGTCCTCTTGATCTTCCAGAGAGAAAAGATGTACAGACACAAAAGACTGGAAGTCCTTGAAGGGCCTTGCTCCATACGACTGGATTCCTGGGGGTACCATTGGTCCTTGGCACGCGTTGAACTGGCTGCCGGTGACAAACTGTAGACTGACAGTTTTGGCCAGGACTGCCAGGTGGGAGATGTAGAAGTACTGGCCCATCACCTTCATCAAATACTCCTGTCACCATGGTGGCTCCTAGAATCTGAGGACTGCTATTTGTCCATCTGGCATCTTTATTCATCCTCCCTCTGCTTCCTGGTTCCCCTCCACTGCCAACCATTCCTTCTCCCGGGAGTAGATAGGGTTGAACTATGGGACCCATGGGATGAGGAGAGCCACTCATGACACCTGGTAGGGTTGAGATGCAGCCCTTTTGGCCTCAGTATCGGCTCTGGTGTTCCCCTTAGTGATGGTGGAAGCATCTCTTTGATGTCCATGACAGTGCATAACTGCCACTTTCCAGAGAATTTGTGAAAGAATTTACATGTGATCCAGTTGACTATGTATTTCCTTTAAAATCCTTTGGCTTGTAATTTTGTTTAAGCAAATGTTTTAGGCCTTTGATATTTGACAAACCTGCCAAAATAAAAACTCCAAATCTGGGGCTTGGCGCCCGCAGGCAGTGGTTGCAATGCTGGCCACATGCACTGAGATTGGCGGGTTCAAACTTGGCCCAGGCCAACAACAACAACAACAACAACAAAAAGAAAAAACACACACACAACTCTAAATTTGGTCTTCTTGAAATATTAAGACCACTGAAAGTCATGGGAAAACAAATTAAACTTATTTGATTTATTAAAAATATATAGGAAACATTGTCAAATATGAAATGGTGATTAATTTTGTGTGGGTTATGGTTACATATATGTTTCAATATTATAAAGCATTGGTCTGTCCTAACATATAAGACGTTGGTCTGTCCTAATATATATTGTCGGTAATAATTTTAATTCATCTAAAAAAGAAAGTATTTTTAATGTAACTGGCTGAGTCCAAAGTTTATCCTAAAAAGAAAAAGAAATATTAAGAGAGGCTGATGAATTCTCTCAAATTCAAATTCCTGATGTCTTTGGAAATTGAATACCTTCAGACTAAAAAAGCAGACTTTTAGAACTTTCACTGGAAAGTTAACATGTCTATGAGTATTGCTAACCTAACTTCAACAGAACAGAAATTAGTTATATGGAACTGGGCTAGTTTGTAATGGCTTTTTTCGAAATATTGTTGATTCTTTCTGTGTTCTGTTTTCCAGAAGTCAAGAAAATAATTTTCTGTCTTTTGAGCTATTTGTAGCTTTTCAAGCAATGCATGTACTTATGAGCAAAGTGTGAAACATGTATTTTTCCGTCTCCTTGATTTCTCCGGAATTTGAAAGCCATTTGTAAGTATTCTTAATGTCTGACAATACAGTTATTTGCATAAGTTCAATAAGAATCTGTTTTGTTCTATAGGACATGATGAAGGCACTGATTATTTTACCAAGGCTTTGGCTGGAATGGCATTTCCAGAGGTGTCCAGACTGCGTTAAGGAATTAAGGCCAATAAAAAATGCTCTTTGGAAAACTGGCCAGATACCCATCAGTAACATTTCCTGATCTGTGGTAAGTAATGAAGGTCACTTGCTGGTGGGTCCGGGAATCGAAATGTGCTTGGGGACCTCAAGAGAAGAGGGATTTACCCAATGCATACAGGTATCTAATGGCACAGCTGAAACCTGGGCTCTGAAAGGCTTTCAAAAAGTCCAGCCTGAGATTCCTTATAAAAGGTTCCAGCAAAGCCAATTTTAAAGGAAAGAAGAGCCTAGATGGCTAATAATTAATTATTCTTACTGCACTTTATGCAAATAATCAGAGCCCATATGCTGAAGGTACAGTTTATTTTGGCAAATAAGTTAGTTCTACTATAATTTGCCTTAGTACAGAGAGAAATTGGAGAGAGAAAAATAGTTTAAAAGGAGGAAAAAGAGGCTGCGGTCCACCTGTATTTAGATCCCAGCCTTGTCTGTACTCGTAAAATGAGATGTAACTGTTTTACTAAATTGAACTGTTAAATGGGATTAATAGACTGTCCAAAAACTATAGAATTATATATGGTAATTATATTTACTCTGAAGTTGTTAAGACTCCACGAAGGTTGCCTGTTGGCTACACTGGAAAAACTTGTGCAGTATTAAATGTTATCTAGAATTTCCCAGTAAATGGTGTAACTGTAACACTGCATCCTTCTGTGCCTAATCCATATACTCTGCTGAGTCTGATGCAGCAGAAGCCAAGTGGCCCACTTGTCTAGACTTAAAAGATGCCTTTTTCAGTATAAGGTTGGCTCTGGGAAGCCAGAGGCTGTTTGCTTTCCAGTGGGAGAGACCAGACATGGAAACAGTACAGAGGGATCAGGTTGCCACAGGCGTTCAAAACACCCATGATTTTTGAAGAAGAGCTGGCTCGTAACCTCCAGAAATTCCCGGCTGAGTAATTAGAATGTGTGCTGTTCCGATAGGCTGATGACCTCCTTTCAGGACACTCTACCCAGAAGAGCTGCACCTGAGGCATGGACTGTCTTTTATGACATCTAGAGGTATGTGGCTATAAACTATCCAAATGGAAGGCCCAGATTTGCTAGCAGCAAGTACATTATCTAAGATTTACTATCCAGCAGGGGTAGAGGTATCTAGGCATGAAATGGAGGCAGGTCATTAATTGCCTCCTCAGCCCCATGAGCCAAAAGCAGGTCTGGAAATTCTTAGGCCCGGTTGGCTTCTGTCGTTTTTGGATCCCCAACTTTGCCATCTTAGCTAAGCCCTTGTATGAGGCAACTAAAGGAGAGGAGGGAGAGCCCTTGGAGTGGGGAGGAGAACAGGAACATGCCTTCTCCCAGCTAAAGATGAGGCTGATGGCTGCACCTACATTGGGACTACCAGACTTGGCCAAGCCCTTTACTCTGTTTGTCTCAGAGAGAGATAAAATGGCTGTGGGTGTGTAAACCCAGCTGGTTGGTTCCTGGCCAAGGTCTGTAGCCTATCTCTCTAAGCAGTTGGATGGAGTGGCAAAATGATGGCCACCCTGCTTATGGGCTCTAGCCTCTACTGCTCTCCTTGTGCAAGAAGCCGATAAGCTGATTCTAGGGCAGGATCTCAGAGTGAAAGTACCCCACTCTGTGGTCACTTTGATGAATACAAAGGGACATTTCTGGCTCTCTAGTGCAAGATTAAGTACCAAAGTTTAATGTGTGGTAACCCATGCATAACAATAGAAGTATGTAACACCCTGAACCTGGCCAAACTCCTTCCAGTCAGTGGAAGAGAAACTGAGCATGACCATGCGGAAGTCATAGATAATGTGTACTCTAGCAGACCTGACTTGTGTGACCAGCCCTGGACAGATGCAGACTGGGACTTATGTAGATGGAAGCAGTTACGTGATGGCGCAAGGTGAGTGGCGGGCTGGGTCTGCAGTGGTCACCTTAACAGAGACTGTGGAGGATTAGCCCCTACCTCAAGGGACATCTGCTCAGAAGGCTGAGTTAATTGCCTTGACCCGAGCCTTAGAATTAAGTTAAGGAAAAAGTGTAAATATTTACACTGGGTCTAAGTATGCTTTTCTGACTCTCCAAGTGCACGGGGCATTATACAAGGAAAAGGGACTTTTAAACTCTGGGGGAAAGGACATTAAGTGTCAGCAAGAAATACTTCAATTGCTAGAGGCCATATGGAAACCCCAGAAAGTGGCAGTTATGCACTGTCATGGACATCAAAACGATGCTTCCACCATCACTAAGGGGAACACCAGAGCTGACACTGAGGCAAAGAGGGCTGTCTCTCAGCTGTACCAGGAGTCACGAGTGGCTCCCCTCATCCCTTGGGTTTCTGAGCTCACCCCTATCAACTCCCAGGAGGAGAAGGAATGGTTGGCAGCAGAAGGGAGCAGGGAAGCAGAGGGAGGATGAATAAAGATGCCAGACGGACGAGTAGCAGTCCCCCAGATTCTAGGAGCCACCGTGGTGACAGGAGTATTTGATGAAGTTGCTGGGCCAGTACTTCTACATCTCCCACCTGGCAGCCCTGGCCAAAACTGTCACCTGCAGCCAGTTCAACTCATGCCAAGAACCAGCGGTACCCCCAGAATCCAGTTGTATGGAGCAACGCCCTTCGAGGACTTCCAGGTAGACTTTACTGAAATGCCCAGTTTAGAGGGAACAAGTACTGGCTGGTGATGGTCTATCAGACTTGGAATAGGTAAAAGCCTTCCCCACTGGGATAAAAAAGGACTCCTAAAGTAGTAAAAATATTACCCAGAGAAATTGTCCCATGGTTTAGGTTGTCATTCTGTTGTAAGTTTGACAATGGGCTAGCCTTCATAACAGAACTAGTGCAAATAATGAGCTAAAGTTTTGAATAATTTATAGGCCTCAAAGCTTAGACAGGGTAAAGTGCATGAACAGGACCATAAGAGCAGAAATTGGTAAACTCTGCCAGGACACAAAGCTTAACTGGATGCAGGCCTTGCCACTGGTGTTGTTCAAAGAGGCCTCTGTCAATTCTCTGCAATTTAGCAGGAACTCCTGAAAGAACTGGAAAAGACTGAACTGAATAGACAAAAACCCTAGAAAGAATAACAGGGAAAATCTCCACTGGGGTAATTAACTGTGTTCTGTGTAGTCTTTTCTGTCTGTACATCTTTTCTGTCTGGAAGATCAAGGGAACCAAGTCTAGGTCTGGAATCAGAACCTGGTCCCCCTGAAACCAAAGTAGAAAGGACTTTACACCATCATTCTGACCACATGCACAGCAGTGAAGATGGAAAGAATCCTCACCTGGAGTCATCACAGCTGGCTGAATAGGGCTTCACTGCCCCTTGGAAAGAAAAGGTAACTTTTAAGACAATCAGCATGCCCTGCTCCAGCCACATACTGGGAGCTGGCTGGTCAACACACATCTGAAGCCTGAGGAAACTCCTCGAGGAACTTGTCTTAATTGGACTTTGAACTTTGGGAAAAAGGGGGAAATGTCACAGGAAAAGTAAAAACTCGTTATGTATATTAGCCCACCACCATGATACTATTAAGGCCTGCGTAGAGAATCCAAGAAGAGTCACAGTCCCTAAAACATCAGTGTTGAAAAGTAATTAATATTGGCACCTATAGAAACAAGCTGATATTGAGACCCCAAATTAAAATATATGGGAGTCTCAAAAGTGGGGAATGAGAGAGGATACCTGAGAAGGGTGAGGTCTAGAAGAACAGGTCTTCTCAAGGAGACCACAAGGATACACATGCAGGGTCCTCTCCATGGTGACTTAGCTCTTGGGAATTTGTAAACTTAACTTCCTGAAACTTGGAAATTTCCAAGTTCTGTGAAATCCTGTCGCTATTCCTATAGGGGCAGGATCAGCATCTCCTGCTTGATTCAAACTGGCCAATGAGAAGGGTAGCTGTGGGGTGGAACTTTTGACTATCAATAAAAAGGGAAAGACCAAGACTGTTGGGGAGGGCAGCTATTTGGAATTCTTCTATGCTGTAAGCTCCCGGCTGGTGAATAAAGCCTTGCTCTTATAAACATGGTGTTTGGGTGTTCTTTCTCTCCGTTGGGTCTTGTCTTCCTGCAACACCCAGAGCCTTTAGATTGTTCTTTCCTGACTGTTCTTGGAGTTCAGCATGAAACGATAGCCTTGGTCTCTGCCGTGACTTGAAAGACTAAGGGTCAGGGACTCCCTGCAGTTTTTGTTGAAAGCAAGAGGTTTGGGTGTGGGCAGGTGTCTCCCAAGGATCACAGTGATGTTGATGGCACAGGCTAGGTGATGTTGAGAAATTTTAGTGTATTACCACCACAACAGATATTTTTTGCTCAAACTTCATGTCTAGGGGGTCTCTGATAATTGCTGAAAGGGTCCTGAATACCCTAAGACCCAGGCTGATGAAGACACGATCTGGAACCATAGTTCCATCATCAGCAAGGCAGGGGTTGAGAAAACGATGAATCATTCACTGAAACCTAAAGCTTGCACTCAGCAAGGATATGTCACGTTTCTTCATATTCCATTCAAGTAATGTGGCCATGCCTGACTTCAAGGGGGCATGCACCAGAAAGGAAAATGAAACACTTGGAGAGTGCACTGACAACTCCCCAAATCCACTCTTCAGTCACCAAATACTCAGTTCACTCTTTCCTACACTGAGGAATATGTTCTCCCCACTCTTTCCGGGTGCAGTGGCTCATATCTGCAATCCTAGCACTGTGGAAGGCCACGACAGGTGGATTGCTTGACCTTAGGAGTTCGAGATCAGCCTGAACAAGAGCAATACCCCATCTCTACTACAAATAGAAAAACTAGCTGGGCATTGTGGAGGTGGAGAGGACATGTAGTTCCAGCTACTTGGGAAGCTGAGGCAAGAGGATCACTTGAACCTAAGAGTTTGAGGTTGCTGTGAGCTGTGATGATGCCACAGCACCCTTCCCAGGATGGCAGTGTGAGACTCAATCTCAAAAAAAAAAAAAGAAAGAAAAGAAAAAAGAAACATATTTGTCTAACTCTAGGGTTACAAATGAAGAATTCCATTCTGCCATGGCCTCAAACCCAGGATTCAGATCTCTGGGTGACACACTTACATGGAAGTCCGTTTCAGGGCTGGAACAGTCTGTTTCAGCCCTTCATGATTTAACAGAAAAAATTACCTGCTCCCCACCTGCCCAATATGTAATTCAGCAGGAACAGAATAACTGCAGCAACAACATCAAAACACATTTCAGAAGAGGAAATCAGGGCATATACAGCAAGCCTTTGCTGATAGCAAATTTGATATTCAAACATTTGAGGGCCTCCATCTCCAGCAGAAAATTGTCCTTCAAGGGTTACTGTCCGCAGGAGGAGGCAGGAGTGAAAGAACTGGGGAAGCTGGTCCTGAGCACAGTGGAGGATTGAGGAGGGAACACTTTGAACAGGGAGAGAGCTAATGTCTATCAATAAAGCTACCTTGGCTCATGCCATCGTAATTTTGGTACCCAGAATAAGTGTTAACAAGACTTGATCACCCTTCCTGAGTGCCAAGGACTGCTCTGAAAGCTATACTCAGTCTTCACAAGAGCCCTGTGAGGTATGTCCTATGAGGTCATTTTGTGGATGGGAAAGTTGCTGTACAGAGGTATTTTGTTGTATGCCCAGGGTCACATAGCTAATAGGTGTGGGATGGTTGGTTTCAGGTTTCAGGGTTTTAGAGACTTTATGCTTAACCCCTACTCCATGTTACCTTTCAAAGGGATAGATTGCTTTGAAATCTTTTTCCATGGAAAAATATAATTTTTCTTTAATTCTGTGTTGTTAGTGAGAGTGTATATTTTAAAGGTAGCTCATTTAGCAAATCTACAAATTTAAGCATTATTTTTAATTTTATGATTTTTGTAATGAATACACATACACACAGGATTTAGACCTTGTATGATTTAGATCTCTGTGTGTTTTTACCCAATTTCAGGCCCTACCTAGCCAGTAAATGGATGCCTAGAAATTAATTCATAGTTATTTTTGCAACTTGGAGGATTTTTAATAATAAGACAAAAAAGCCCTACATAGCAAGCAGTATAAAACATTTATTTTAATCAGAGGGCTAGTAATATTTAATATCAAACCACAAGGTGGCAGCCACAACACGTTTTTCTCTTCAGGCAATTCTATGCCTTTCTCCAAGGTTGGAGAAACTATTTTATGCTAATTGAAGAGAGGCCATGTTCATTTCATAATATAAATCCCAGCACAGAAGTTCTAAGTTCTGTGGAATAGAAGTTTGCTATTGATAATTAGAACATAGTTTTGACCTGCTAACATCATGTGACTGTTGTACAGTGTGAACTGCTTTCTGAACATCTTATCTCCCTTTCCTTTGGTCCACCACCTTAAACATACCTGTACAATGTGTTCCTTATACACATAAAAGTAAGATCCTTCCAGCTACTCAGAAGGCTGAAGCAGGTGGATTGCTTGAACTCAGGAGTTTGAGGTTGCTATGAGCTAGGCTGAGGCTATGACACTCAAGCCTGGGCCAAAAGAGTGAGACTCTGTTTCAAAACAAAAGGTTAGATCCTTTTTACTCTGGAAGGTAAGAAAAGATACAACCTCAAATCTGTTTTTATTTGCTTTTTGACTATAGCAAAGTAATCTCTGTGAACTCTCACAATCATACACTCTACCTAACCCTGACTTATCTTAGTTTATTCCAATGTAGCTAAAAGATAAAATTTGCACTGAGCACCATGTTTACACATAATACCAGTGAAGATGTTCTGGGGACTCACTGTGCACTTGACACTGGTCTAAGGCCACACTCGGTCTCTAGGACAGTCCTGGGAGGTGCCCCATTATTGGTGCTGTCCCCATTTTATGGTTGAAGAAAAGGAATGTGCAGGCAGCCCCAGCATTGAAAGAGAAGATGGTTAACTTGTGGCCAATAGCATTGTCCCTGCATTGTTATGGATACCACAGGAAAGACTTCTGTGTCAGCAAGGTGATTTTCCCTTGTGGACAGATGATCCGAGAACCTTGGTGAGCCTCGTGGCAATGACATCATTCTGTGCAAGTCTGTTGTTCCTACCAACGAAGCCATAACGTCTATTAACTTTACATTTTACAGGGTTGAACTCACAGGCCGTAGTTTCAGTGGAAATGCTGAATTTATGAAGCAGGAGGTTTGAAAGTGGAGGGGCAGGGAATAACTGAGTGTGTGTGTTAGTGTATTTCAGGGAGTGAGAAAAACAGTTGAAAAAAATGATTTATTACTGGATAAAGTGGCAGCATTTCTGGAGCTAAGCATCAGTGGACCAGACCAAATCCTATGAACTTGGGATCTTTGTGAAAACACACCCACTTCCGCATTTCATCCATCCTATTACATTAACCCCTGACCAAGCCACAGCCTGCTGTATTGGCACCAGGGATAGGGTGTGTAGCTCTCAAATGACCACAAGGTGGGGCAAGATGATATTCAACTACGTTCCAAAAGATTTTTGGGGAAAATTTTTCTCTCTATTTTAACATCTGAATCTTGTGCATGTTCATGTTTGTGGTCATAGATTACACTAAAACCCCAGGTAATGACCTTGCAAACATCTTATCATACTGTATCATGCAATTTTTTGTACCACAGACCTTGGACTGTATTTCAAAGCCAGCTTTCTTCTATCACCACACCTGGTGCTCCTTCCTCTCTGTGACTTACCTTGGCTTGTGGGGTGGGGGAAGGGGGTCTCTCCAACTAAGATGGGAGTAGGAGGAAGAGGGATAGGGGAAGGTGAGTACTGCTTTGGGATTCATGTGGACCATGTGATATGTAATGTCATATATTGTCACCCAACCAGGCATTGCACACTCAGTTGCTGAGCGGGGCCACGCAGAGGGGTACATGGTGAGGCCTCCCTGGGAAGGGTGGGGAGCTGTGCCAGTGGCAAAGCAAGCCCTGGCACAGTCTGCTCCTCAGATCCAGCTCTTTGATGCTGAGTGTCAATGTAGGTGTTCTTTGTAAGAGAAGCCAGAAATCCAGGTTTTTATTAAAAAGTCTTTTGATTTTTAAAAATTGGCTAAAATGTTTAAGAATTTTCAGACCAAACACAACATGTCCCATGTGCTAACATTAATCTCCATATAATCAATATAAAGTAACTCAACACAAATATCAGTAGCCTTTCCTGACTTCTTACTATACAGCCAGTATATTGTTAACTATAAGAAGGATTTTTTATGTGATTTCATTTCACTCATTCTCAGTCATCCCTTCAACAAGCCTGTGTCAAATGCCTTCTTGTGCCAATCATTGCATTACTCAGTAGAGAATAAAGGTACTTGTAGGGAACTAAAAAATCCTTTTCCTTACCCATCCTCTCTGCTTCCTCTGAGGCCCAAAGGCTTCCCACACCCCTCTGCTTAGTGGAAGAAATGAGCAGAGGAGTGAGGATGGCTGGGATAGATTCACAAATGGAGTGGGAGCCTCTGAGAATGTGTGTGACCCAAGAGAAGTCTGGGTCAGGATACCTTGTCTTTTTCAGATTCTGAGGGATAACCAGAGGAAAAGAAAAGCAGACCACAGCATGATAGATATCAAAAGGCACAACTTCCACAAATTTAAATCCATGAATTGGCTTTTGTGATTCACATGTTAGGTAGCATCTGATCTAAAAATAGAGAAAGTATGCCTTCAGGCATGATGAGACGGTAGGTTTTTAGAAGGTAGTTTGAGCAAGAAAGGGAAAACAGCATAATACAAAAAGCAGATAGGTTAACATCAGGTTACTTCAGGTTGCTTTCCATAGAGTTAAAGCAGAGGGGACTTCCTGATCATATTGGCTAAAACGTGCCTGTTCAGGGATTTCGCTATTCATCTCTCTCTCCTGATACCTCAGAAGGCCAGATAAACTACGGAGTTTTGATAAGGTGATGTCAAACTTTAGCACGAGTTGACTTCATTTTGGTTTGGTTCTATGTCAGGTGTTGAGTCCAAAAAATTGCCTCCTATAAATTTTATTTAACATAGATTATGGGCTTTTCACCAGTGAGAAAATGTATTTCATTCACCTTTTATGTTCCCAGTGTCAAGTGAAGTTCCTGGGAAATAGAGGTGCTCACTAATGTTCATCAAATGACTGAACAGGCTGGGTGCGGTGCCTCATGCCTATAATCCTAGCACTCTGGGAGGTCAAGACAGGGCGAATTGCTTGAGCTCAGGAGTTCAAGACCACCCTGAGCAAGAGTGAGACCCCAAATCTACTAAAAGAAGAAAAGAAAAATTAGCAGGGTGTGGTGACACATACCTATAGTCCCAGCTACTTGGGAGGCTGAGGAAAGAGGATCTCTTGAGTTCAGTATTCAAGGTTACTGTGAGCTATGAAAACAGAACACTCAAACCTGGGCAAAAGAATGAGACTCTTGTCTCAAAAAAAAAAAAAAAAAAAAAAAAAAAGACTGAATAAGTGAATAAGGAGAGGACAGGTAATTTTGATTATGTGATAAATGATGTTATCAGAGATTGCCTGTTAATCTCTGGAAGGTGCTTGTAGATGGTAATTTATGGTAAAGATGATGGTAATTCAGTATGATATCTTTCTCATGCTCACCCAAACTGTCGTGTTTCTGAAGTCTAAAGTCCTAGGTAGGCCGGGTATGGTGGCTTATGTCTGTAATCCTAGCACTCTGGGAGGCCAAGGTGGGGGGCTTGCTTGAGTTCAGAAGTTCTAGACCACCCTGAGCAAGAGCAGCGACCTGGTCTCTGCTAAAAATAGAAAAACCAGCCAGGCACTATGGTAGGTGCCTGTAGTCCCAGTTACTTGGGAGGCTAACGCAGAAGGATGACTTGAGCCCAGGAGTTTGAGGTTGCTGTGAACTATGATGACGCCATGGCACTCTACCTGGGGTGACAAAGTGAGACTATCACAAAGTCCTAGTAGGAGGGAATTTTTGCAATTCAGGGCAGTGAAACTGTTGAGGCATGTTAGGCCCCTGGGCGAATGTCTATGGTATCAAGTCTTAGGTTCCTTCCAGTGCCCAGGAACCATGTGCGCAGTAAGTAAACTGCCACGAGGTGGTGCCCTCGCTCGTTTATCACAGTGGACCACGGCTTGCTTCTATCAAGGGGACCAAGTGTAAAGGAGCTGGAAATGTTACAACTCTTAAAGCTACTGAACGCTCCCTCAAATTTGAAATGTAACATTGGTCTAGCTGGGTGCGGTGGTGGTGTTCGCCTCTAGTCTCATCTACCTGTAGTATCAGCTACCTGAAAGGCTGAGGCAGGAGGATAGCTTGGGGCCAGAAAGTTCTGCATCAGCAGTTTCAACCAATTGTAGATGAAAAATATTTGGAAAATATTAAAAAAACCCTCATACAGTAGAAAAGAATACAAATGAAAATACTACAGTGTAACAACTGTTTGCATAGCATTTGCATTTTATTAGGTAGTATGCATAATCCAGGGATGATTTAAAGTACATGGTTGGATATGTTTAGGTTATATGCAAATACTACATCATTTTACATTAGGGACTTGAGCATCTGGGATTTTGGTATCCTCTGGAGTCCTGGAACCAACCCTGGTGGACACAAAATGAGTACTGTTTTGTAGCCTGCTTTGTATCTTGCTTCCCCCCTCCCTCCCCGAGTGATACAGTACTAATATTTCCCCACGTCATTAAATATTGTCAAAAGCATCATTTTAAATTCAGGATATTTTATTTTCTAGATATGCCATGAATACATATAATTTTCTGATTCTTAAAAATGTAAATTATGTCTACTTTTTCACTACAAAAAATGAAGATTCAATGAACAATGTTGTAGCCAATTCTTTGATCATGACCATAATTATATTCCTAGTTTAAATTCTCAAAAGTGGGTTAATGGATTAAATAAGTTGCAAGATTTTTAGGTTTTGATAGCCATAGCTAGGTTTCCTCCACAAGAGCTACATTCATTTTTTGTGTCTATTCTCTCACTTCTTTGAATACTCACCAATAGTATTTTCATTTAAATATACTTTTACTTTAGGTAAACTATATACAAATATATTGACATTTCATTGTTCAAATCTATACTATTTCTATTTAATTACTATTGAAGATAAATATATTTTCCTAAGTTATTAACCATTTTTTTTGTTTTTGGAATGGCTTGCTGATTGCCTCAGTCCAGTTTTTTATTAGACATTAGATTTTTTCTTATAGATATGTAGGAATTTGCTATATGTTTAAAGTATTAACTGCTGCAATTATGTTTATAGTTTGTTACTTGCCTTAGTTTTTATTGGGTATATTTGTTTGGTCATATAGAATTCAACATATAATGCAATCAAAGCTTTTTTTCTTTAAGTTTTCTACATTTAGATCCTTTGTTAGGCATCATTTAGCAAGAGGTAGAAGAAAGAATGAGCATTTATTATGGTTCATTATAAATTATTCTCTAGAATTAACTCTCCTTTGTATCTTTGGTTTAGAATTTTTCTAAAGAATCCTTGACCATACTCTAAGGAAATTGCTTACTAAATCCTTCAACTCGTACTGGGAAACCTTACCAAAGGCTCTTAATTGAGAAAGAGAGAAGCCCTTTTCCCCTAGGAACCACTTTGAAATATATAGGAATGTTTTTGATTGTCATACCACTGGGACAATCTACTTAGTAGGTGGAGTCCAGGAAAGCTAAAGATCCCTCAGTGTACCATAAGGTACATTTAAGGGAATTATTTCTTCTAAATGCAATAGCAGCTCCCAATGAGAAACACTGTTAGGCTATCATCCAAAGACACCTTAGAAAATACCATTTCTTAAAAACATTATGTCAAAACACTTTCTGAGTTGATATATGGTCATATTTTTTTCCACACTGTATTTTGATATATGCAAACTTAATGGATTGGAACATGTCGAACCTTCTTTGCTTTAATAACATAACATAGGTTTGAGTTGAATAAAGACTCTAGACAGATACTAAGCCTGTGACTGGTTTCAATTTGACTTATTGGGTAAGCTAAATTTCTGATTTGCTCAGAAAAAGTTGCAGAATGAGTTAGATTAAATTAATTGGATTTGTCGATTGAGAATAGTTATAGTCTTATTGATGCTTCCAAAAAATTCTACCAGGGACACATCTATTTCCTATTTCAAGATGCTTTCCTTTCCATGTTCTCTAGTAAAGCTTGTGACCTTGGGGTTGCTGCTGCAACTGCTTTGCTCAGCGTTCCTCTTCTGATTTCTCAGGGTGCTGCTTGTTCCAATGCAAATGTGGAGGGCAGGAAATAACGGGGTCTGTTTTTTTCTGTCAGTGCTTTGTCCCTTGGAAATATAATTATTTTGTTCACATGAAATTGCCTTTAATCAAACA
The DNA here is from genome assembly GCF_027406575.1 of Nycticebus coucang. NCBI lineage: Eukaryota > Metazoa > Chordata > Mammalia > Primates > Lorisidae > Nycticebus > Nycticebus coucang. Next base: position 53,391,815 of record NC_069790.1, read on the forward strand.
ACAAATTGGTATAAACCAGAGGTTTTATTGTTGCCTGTAGGTGTCAGTGATTATTAACTTGTCATTCTAAATGGAAGGTGTTGGTTTCACCCAGGAATTGTAAAGTGCTATATTAATAGCATGGTTTATTGTGTTCTAATAAAAGTTAGTGAGATTCACACACCATCTTCACAGGAGAGAGCTGAATATGTGTGCTTATTATGATGTCATTTAAGGTATTAGTTAGCTAGAAATGGCACACAAAAGGCTTATTAAATTAAACATTTTACCTGATTATGTAAAATATTGAATAGGGATAAAAGAGTTTAAGAACAGGATTTGATCATTGTGGTCAAACTCAAATAATGTGTCTTAGGAAAATTAGATTCCAAGATACACTTAGGGTACAAAAACTTTGTTTTCTAAGTTTTAGCTTCAGAACAGGATGTCACAATAATGGTTGATTGTTCCCCCAAAGACACTGGCAAGATACACTCTGGAATGTGGACGACAGTTCAAATGGAAGGAGTCGTCAGAAAGGTGTTGGAAATCGAACTACAAACACCATCTTCCTCTTGTGCAAGCGCTTGGATAATGTATACAATTCTGAAGTCACCAGGAAGACAGAGTGGCACTGAAGAAGTCTGGGAGGAATACACTGAAATGCTCAAGGGAAAAGAACAGGAATTACTTGAGGGCAGACTCAAAAAGAGTCTTCATCAAAACAAGAAAGGGGGCGTAGGAATGGGATCAGAATCATTTTTTCATGGTTGTTGCTTTATTCAGATGTATTCTTTCACTGAATCAAGAGTGTGTAGGAGACAAAAACACAAATATGTTGGAAGTGATGCACCTAAGTATGGTGTTTTCTAATAATTTTCAAATAGAGTAAATTGGAAAGTTTTAGAGATGCATCCCTGGTCTTCTGAGGCTGAAGTAACAGAGTGAAGACAGCTCTGCCTTTCCACAAACCACCCTGCATTATAGAGACAGAGCACTTGAGCTGGAAGGACTTGAAGACAAACTTGGTACTAATGGTTATGTTCCTATTTTTATCAGAATTACAAATTAGTTTGGAAAGGTAAATCCAAAGCATTGTACTACCATGAATATAGACAATTCACAGGTATATTGGCTAGTCTTATTAGAGGGGGGCCAGAGGAGGCTGGACAGATCTTGCTGGAAATGGAAGAGGAGATTTATGCATTAGATGTAGCCAGATTCAATTTGTGATTCTATGATTTATTTTTTGAAATGGCTGGTAAGAGAGGAAAATGAGGATCAAGATTATAGATGGGATGAACCTCAATATAAAATGCTATGATCTGGCAATAGACAATGAAGCTGCCAACTTTCCTCATTTCCTTTATTTCCCTCTTTCCAATTTAATGTTCCCTCATTCAGTAGATATTATCAAGCTCCAAGGTCCTATTCTGAGCAAGCATGATAGGCCAATAGTAGTCGCTCAATACATGTTAAGTTAGTGGGAAAATTATGATAATTAGTCGTAAGACAAGGAAGATCAAACCATAGTTTCCCTCCCCATTTGAGCAGAAAGAAAGTAATGAGGAGGAGAGGAACAGAGTTGAAAAGATGGGATATAGTTCTACTAAAGAATTAACCATAATATAATGTGCCATACATTTCCTAAGTACTATTTAAACACCACCTACAAATTTTGAAATGCTATTCTTTCATTTTTATCTGCTCAAAATACTTGCTAATTTTCTTGATTACTTTTTTGAACCATGGGTTTCTTAAAAGTGTGCTATGTAGTATTTAGTTTCAAGTATTGGGGGATTTTTCCAGAATTTCTTTCTGTGTTTGATTTCTTATTTTAATTCTTTTATGGTGAGAAAGCATACTTTTTATGATTTGGATCCTTTTAAATTTATTGTGTGTGTTTTTAAATGATTACAGATGGGACTGTTTGGATTTGGGTTGTCACTTAGTATATCATCAGGTTTAGTAAAACTAGCTGCTAGCTCCTGCAACAACCCACAAATCTCAATGCTGAACCCAGTATTTTAGTGGTAGCAACTTTTTCTAGGTTATCAAGCTGATTCATTTAGTGACTCCATCATCCACTACATTCTCTTCACATTTCTACACTGGAAACTTTTCATTTAGCTGCCTAATGAGTGAAGAGAAAGAACCGGGAAGAGATGATGTCAGTTCTAGGAGTCAGTTCTTAGAGTGATTTAAATCACTTCTGCTCACTTTCCATTAGCTGGGCCCAATCTCATGCTTAGATATGCAGAAAGTATTTCAGGAGTTCTCAGGAACAGAAGATAAAGATGGATATTGAGGACTCCCGGCATTCTCAGCTGTTGCAAGTCTAGAATTATCTAGAGCAAGGCTGTTAGATAAAGACATATTTCTTGATTTTTTAAAAAAACTTTCTGAAATTATTGGTTACTTTCTTCTCTAAATAAAACCTCTTGCACTTTCTTCCTGTAACACTGCAGAAAATTGCAGTGAAGTTCTTAGAGGTCTGCTGCTCATCACCTGCCACCCAGTCTCTTTTCCTGGTTTTTGATGTCTCGTGCCTGCTACTTCAGTTTGTCCCATTCACTATAGACATGAACAGCTCTCTTTCATCAAGAACACACTTAAACACGATAGATAATGAGCAGAAATGATTATCATCAAAACTCCAAAAGGCCAATCAAGGGGGCAAGTCCAACGTGGAAAGAAAAGAAAATTGACATTGCTGTTTCAAAGTTCCTGCAACCAAACCCTAGCATAGAAGCTTCTCACTGGGTGTTTCTTTCTAGATCTTACAATCTGACCTGTTGGCATAAATTTGGATTCCATTTTAAGGCATCCTGCATTGCTTAATTTCTACTTTATCTTTTCCCAGAGCCCGTCCCTAAACAACAACAACAAAAAATCTGTTAGCTGCCTTAAGAAATCAGCAAAATGCTCGCTTAGAAAAACAGAAACCTTTTCGCCAACCAACCAACCAAACAACAAAATTTATAGGAAAGAGATTTTCTACCAAAGGGAAACATCTTTTACCTAATTCTGCTGAAAATTTCAATTTAAGACTCAGTATTTCCCTTGCAAAGTAGTCTTTTGTCCCCATTTTGTCTACCTAAAAAGGAATTTCCTCAAATAACAGTTTTCTCCCTATAACACAATCTTGCTTCTTAGAAGAACTACTTTTTCCACTGTATTTATTCGTTTTTTTTTATTCCTTGGGACATTTTTTTCTCCTTACACTAATGGTATATTCTAATAAGCCTGTATAACTTTAGGAAATTATTTGAAAACTGAAGGAAATCTAAGCTTTCAAAGAATCATTAGGAAAATAGAGCACACACTCTCAACATTGTGCACATATTAGGATCATCATGGGAGCTTCTAAAAATCTTGATTGTCAGCCCACACAACAGACCAATTAGATTAGAATGAGGGAGGGATAGGAGCTAGATATCAATATGTTTTTGAAAGTTTTTCATATGATTCCAATGTGCAGCCAAGATTGAAAGCTACTAGATTAGTGAGCAATCCAACCTCAATTTAAAGAAGTTAACTTTTAGATTATGGTTAAATTGCAACAAGATGCATGTGTTTTCAAAAATATAGAGGTAGGTATACTTTTACAACCATTTCTCTTGGGAAATAGCCTGCAATTCTCTTGGATTACCATTGTTTATAGATGCTGACACTGGGATATGTTGTATTGGCTTCCACATGGAAGTGGAATTAGATTGCTATATTTTTGTCACAAGTAATAGCATCAACCATGGTAATAGTTCGGCTATCAAATTTGTATGTTTCAAACTTGGAAATGGCTCCCCCATCACTTGAATTTTACCTAGGAGTAATTAAAGCATTTCACAATAAATATAATTTAAAGTAAAGGAAATTTTACTAAATTTTTCATGGCTGAGATTATTGGACTGCTGGTAAAGCTTTTTGAATCAGTGAGTTGAAGGAAATGCAAAAGTGATTAAAATAACTTTACACATGTTCTAAACTCTCAGCCCACCTAGTGTATAATTTTATAAGGTCTTAATAAATTAATTTTAACATTAATTCTCTGGGCTCAGAGTTATCATCCCAAAACAGTGAAAAGTATCTGAATTCTACCTTCTCCACAACCCAATAGATATTTATAAAGGAATTGGGGGATTTTCTATGTATGTGAAGTGTACAGACTATTGGCTTCAAGAAGTCTTTCTTACCCCTACTCCTTCTAACTCCCACTAACAGGGATCTGGTTGAGTGATTGCCTTCTTTCTACTGTTTCCACTTGTATCATTCCATATCTGTCTGGAGTATCAATGCATTCCAGTCTTTTCCATCCAAAACTTTCAAGTCATCTTTGACTTTTTATTCTGCTCCATCCCCAAACTCCAGAGCTACCAAAATAAATTGTTTCTCACTTCGGAATATCTTTCAGATGTTTCATATCCTCTACGTTTCAACTGCCACTTTTTGTAGAGTAAACCTTTATTACTGAACTTCCTCGCTGGCATCCCAGCCTTTATCAGTCTCTCTCTTTTTAATTAACCCTGCTTTTCTATGAATTTTTACCTTCATAATACTTCTAATACTTTCAGCAATGCCACAAATTCCAAACTCCTGGGCCTGCTTCTTGAAACCTTTCAGGATCTTCTCTGACTCTTCAACTTATTTCCTGATATTCCAACAGCCACCTATGCTGGCAAAATAGACATTTCTATGGGAATGTCTTTTTTTTATTTTTTTCTTGAGACAGAGTCTCACATTGTCCCCCTTAGTAGAATGCTGTGGCATCACAGCTCACAGCAATCTCCAACTCTTGGGCCTAAGTGATTCTTTTGCCTCAGCCTCCCCAGTAGCTGGGACTACTGGCACCCTCCACAACACCAGCTATTTTGTTGTTGTTGTTGCAGTTGTCATTGTCATTTAGCGGACCCTGGCCGGGTTCCAACCTGCCTGCCTTGGTGTATGTGGCCGGTGCCCTAACCAGTGAGCTACTGCACTGAGCCTATAGGAATGCCTTGAAAGGAAATTTTGAAAAGGGAGCAGTGGTGCTTAAAGGTGATTATTAGTTATCTTGAAAGTTCCTTTTGATGTAGCACAATTCCCTGAAGATGCAGTCTAGTTGATTTGAAAAAATAAAATTCATTTGTTTTCCCTAGAATCAATCATTCCATGACTTGAGTAAATCACTTGCCTCAACTAAGCATAAGGGAATGATTGTAATTAACTCCTGACCCCCAGTTATTCTTTGTAACAGTGAACAATCAACAGACATGGCAGACAAATAGATGTGAGGCTCATATCAAGATTATGAATCAAAAATCTGTTCTTGCTGTTTTTGCAATGCATGCAAAGCTGATTCATTAAAGAATCAGCTCTTCTCACCCTCAGGAAGACAACCCTAGAGATGCTAATTAGAACATCTCTGCCCCCCAGCTTTTTCTACTCTATGGAAGTGCCCCAGTCTTCAACCCTGGCTGAAGGGGCAGGCTCAGGTGATAATATTTTTTTACTTTATAACTTCTTTGGATCTACCATGACTGGGCAGTGTATCTTAGTTTATTTAGGCTGCTATAACAAAATACCATTGACTGAGTGGCTTATAAACAACGGAAATTTATTTCTCACAATTCTGGAAGCTGGAAGTTCAAGATCAAGGTGTCATCAGATTTTGGTGTCTGATCTGGGGCTGCTTTCTGGTTCATCATCCTGATAGCTACGTTCTCACATGGTAGAAGGAAGGCAACAACTCTGGTGTTTGCAGCCCCTAATAAGGGCATTAATTCCATTTCTGATGGCTCTAACTGCATAATCTAATCACCCACAAAAGTCCCAATTAATGAATGCCATCACATCAAGGATTAGGTTTCAACGTACACATTTTGGAGGAAAATAAACATTCAGTTCATAGCAGATGGTAACACCAACTCACAGAACAATTGGTTGCCGCAAAAACCCACAGACCCGAGCCAGTGGGCTACAAGTTGGCTGAGTCAATCATGAGGCCTAGCCAATAAGTGGTAGTTGCTGAAGGTTGCAAAGAAAAGAAAAACAAGGAGAAAAAAGATAATATTTTAAAGTTCAACTTCATCAATATTTTACTCATTTTCTTTCAACCACTTCCTCTACCTTCTTCTCTTGTGTTTTTTTTTTAAATCCAGATATCATGTTATTTCATTTCTAAATACTTCATTATGTACTTCTAACACATAAAGCTTTAAAAAAATAATTTTGCAGAAGTGATAGTAATTTTTAAATATTGTCTGATACCCCAGTTGTCTCAAAAATGTCTTTTTTATAGTTAGAGTCAGAGTCCAAGCAAAAGCTTTATATTGCATTTAGTTATTCTGCCAACAGTCTACTATGGTTGTTTGCCCTGTAGAATTTCTAGGTTTGGCTGACTTCTTCCTTCATATTGGGAAGGTTAAAAGTGTCCCCCTAACCTTTATAATGCTTAGAAACAGAGAGTTAGAGGCTTTATTTATATTTGGGTATAATTTTTTAGGCGAGAGTATTTATGGCTGCTATTGTATACTTTTTAGTACATAGTAATTTATGAAGTATATAATATCTGATTGTCCTGTTTTCAGAAATGTAGTAGCAGATGAAAGCTGGCCACATACTGATTATTGCACCTCCCACAGTGTGGGAGCTCAGTTCTCCCACACCAATCTTGCTTAACTATTGTGCCCTGCTTGGCCAGTAGAATGGTACGCTGCCAGTTCCAGCCCAGACTCCTGGAAACCTGGCCAAATCTACATTTAGGGAGTCTTGCTAAATCCCACTTGAATAATCTCACTTGGTCTCTGGCTCTTCCATCCTGTTTTCTCCCTTCCTTTGTTGTGAAGTCTTTTTTTTTTGTTATTAATTTTTGATTTATCCTTTTATTGTTTCATTATGAAAATGTAAATATGTATATATTTATATATTCCTATTTGTTATTTATTTTCACAAAATGTAAAATATTATAAGTACTATATTATACATTGCTTTTTAAACTATTCAATCAGTTCTCTATTGATGGAATCTGGCTGTCTTCAGCTTTGTGCTTATACAAATGATGCTGAAATGATTTGGGGTTTTGCCAGCATGTCAGAACTAGATTTCCAAGATGAGGTTGATGGGTGAAGATGTCCATGCATATGTATCTCTGCTACGTGTGTGGTCAGCTGAAATTGAAGTCTGTTGGGAGAGCTGAGAAGGCAATAGAAACACCAGAGTGGAGACACAAAGAGGGCAATGAAGTGGTCCCTCAGAGGGCCCCAGAGAAAGCACGTGGATCCTAGAGCCACCTAAGTGCCCTGTGAGTATCGAGGTCCAGTCTACCTGTATCCTTAAAAAATAAAATTTTCTTGAGGTAACTTGAGTAAGGTCCTGATCCTTAGAACTAAAAGAGTCTTAGTAGAGTATTTAGAGAAACTATATTGAAAATTTCTATTTTTATAAATTTTGTTAAATTTCCAACAATTTATTATGAAAACCTTCAAACAGATGGAAAAGTTGGAAGAATAGTACAATGGATATCACTGTATCTACCACCTAAATTCAACAATTTAAATATTTTTTATATAATTTTAATCTGTATGACAATTTGGAACTAAGTTTCAGGTATAATATTCAGTCCCTAAATATCCTAAGAATAAGGACAGTCTCCTAAATAACTACAGTATTATTTTCAGAACTAAGAAAACGAGCAATACTTTCCTGTTCTCTACTGATATCTTATACATATTCAAATTTAAATATTATTTCCAGACTGATTTTATAGCTCCCTTTTATTCAAGGCATATTTAACTACCCTGTTTCCCTGAAAATAAGACAGTGTCTTATTTTAAGGTGTGCTCCCAAAGATGTGCTAGGTCTTATTTTCAGGGGACGTCTTATCTTTCCCGTAAGTAGGTCTTATTTTCGGAGGATGTCTTATTTTTGGGGAAACAGGGTAGGAAACATGCACTTTATTTGGGGTCTATGGGTATGTAAAATACAAAGTTATATATTTATACATAAAAACACAAATTCATGTTAAGGAAGCATGTTTCACATTCTAGCATTAAAAGAGGGTTTGATGTTTTGTTGAATAAATTTTAGCATCTATGGAGAAGATTAAGTGATTTTCCTCCTCTGACCTTTTAATGTAATGAATGTTCTATTAGATGGATTTTTCAGTATTAACCTTTACTTTAATTTCTTGAATAAACCCCACTTGGTCATGATATATTTTTAGAAGATTAATGCTGGAATTTACTTGCTACTATTCTATTGAAGATTTTTTCATCGTTATAGGTGGGTGGTCCACAGTTTTCTTCTCTCTGTGTTCTCATGTGTGTGCAGGTGTGCAATATTTATTAGGTTTGGGTTGACACCTAATAGTAGTAGTCCCAGCTACTCAGGAGGTTGAGGCAAGAGGATGGCTTGCTTGAGCCCAGGAGTTTGAGGTTGCTATGAGCTATGATGCAATGGCACTTTAGCCTGGGGCAAAAGCGTATACCTGTTATCCTGAGCTAGATATTAACAGTGTCTCTTTCACTTTAAAAGAGTCCCAGTTTGGAGCATAAGTTATATAATCGTTCAACTCATCTTGACCCATCACTAAAGAGGGTATCCAGACCAGAGAATAGAGAGTAAATTCTACTTAATTACAAAATTTGTAGTACTCAATTTTTAGTAAGAAAGCGATGGTCATTTCTTAAAAAGTATGTATGTGAACTTCAATATAAATACGTGGGTGGGCATTCGGAATACTAAAATATGGGAGGACAGAAAAACTGAATACATTGCACTTGATGGCTCTGAAAACAGGTGGAAAATGCAGTTCATATCCTGACGAATAATGCTCATTTTAAACAAAGCAGCATATGAAATAGAAATGTTTAATAACAAATGTTATGCTCACTTAAACTCTTGGAGTTTATTTTTTCCCACAGGAGTGTCCAACTTTTTTCTTTTTTGCCTCATATTGGAAGAATAAGAGTTGTCTTAGGCTACATGTTAAATATACAAACACTAAAGAAAGCTGATGAGCAGAAAAAAAGATCTGTGCAGACTTTTCAGGACATCTGACACCACAAATAAGCAAAACAGTCCTCCAATAATCTGCATGTGGCCTGCAGGCTGCAGGTTGGACCCACCTGCTTGATATTATCCATTTTTTTGTTTATTGTTGGGGATGCATTGAGGATACAAAGAACCAGGCTACACTGCTTGCATTTGGTTATTTTCATGTTTTGAAGGTTGGTGTATTTCCTTGATAATGGTTTGTAGGCCTAGTGCTTTCATGGTGGTAGGAGTAGCCCTAATTATTTTTGCTATTTCTTCTCCAAGGAGTGATATATGTTTAAACATATCTTAAAAATTTTTGTGTTGAGGTTAGTTTAGGTGTATTAAACTTTGCTAGAAAATTACCCCTTTCATTGGGGTTTTGAATGTGCTTGTTCATTTTTTGGCATGCCTGCAAGGAATCTGTTATGCTTTTTAGTTTTCCCTATTTGATGGTTACTTCCTCATTTTACTCTGGGTGCCTGTGCTTAGAGTCTTTTTTTTTCTCTTGATGAGGTCAGCTATTGGTTTGTCTTTTTTTTTAATCCCTTAAAATAACTTCTTCAACTTAAAATTATTCTTACTAGGGTGGTGCCTGTGGCTCAGAGGAGTAGGACACCAGCCCCATATGCTGGAGGTGGCACCAGCCCTGGCCAAAAAAAAAAAAATTATTCTTACTAAGTTAGGCTTTTAATAATTTATTCTTTTTGCTTTTTTTAGGCAACTACTTTCAGGGGTGTCCAACTTGCAGTCTGTGGGTCACATGCAGATTACTTGAGGATCGTTTTGCTTATCTGTGATGTTGAATATTGTGAAAAGTATGCATGGACCTTTTCTTTTGCTTATCAGCTTTTGTTAGTGTTTGCGTATTTAATGTGTGGCCCAAGACAACTCTTATTTTCCAATATGAAGCAGAAAAGAAAAACGGTTGGACACCCCTGACTGAATGTTTAATTAATTGATTCTCATTATTCATTTTATTGATATTTTTAATGTTATTCATTTTCCTCTGATAACTGATTAAATTATGCCTTCAAGACTCTGATATGTCGTATTTATATCAATGTATTTTTTAGAAATTCTGAAATTTCTGTTTGTATGATTTTTGTCTGACCCAAGAATTGTGTTTTTAAAGTTCCACATAGAAGGGTCTTCAAAATTTCTATTATGAACTTCTAGTTTGTTACACTGTGATTAGAGAATATTTTTGCTTATCTTTACATTGATGAGATTTATGAAGATTTTGTATGAGTCAATATAAGGCCAGTTTTTATTAGCATGCCAGGTTTACTTGAAAAACAAAGTAATATTATCTAAGTTTTTGTCTGTTCTTGATTCTCTTGTAGCTTCTGAGTTTTGAAGGTTGTTGTTATGTTATTTGGTTGCATAAGATATTAGGACTTTTTGTAAATTGCAGCCGTAACATTAAGAATTTTCATTTTGTTTAATGCTTTTTGGTCTGAATTCTACACTGCCTGATTTCCAGGATTTGTTTGTACCTTTCTAGCATATCTTTATTTCTTTATTGTCAGCCTTTCTGAGTCACTTTAAGTATGTCTTATATTCTGCAGTTATAGTTTGCTGTTTTGTGAGTCAGTCTGAATATTTAAAAAGGTAGGTTTTTGATGATAAAAGTAATATGTGCTCACTGTAAAACAACTGGGAACTGCAGAAAGTATAAAGAAGAAATAATTCTCAATTCCAAGGACAACTATTGGTGTTATATTGTATTTCATGTAGTTGTTTTTCTGTTCTTTAAAAAAAACATTTGTTATGAAACATTTTTATTTTATATGCTGCTTTGTTTAAAAAGAGCATTGTTCTTCAGGACATAAATTGCATTTTCCACTTGTTTTCAGGGCCATTAAGTGCAATGTATTCAGTTTTTCTGTTCTCCCATATTTTAGTATTCACAGTGCCCACTCATGTATTTATGTTGAAGTTCACATACATATTTTTTTGAGGAATGACCACCACTTTCTTATTAAAAATTGAAATTTTTGTGATTAAATAGAATTTACACTCTACTCTCTGGTCTGGATACCCTCTTCAGTGTAGGGTCAAGATGAATTGAGCGATCATGTAAATTATCCTCCAAATGGGACTCTTAAAGTGAAAGAGACACTGTTAATATTTAGTTCAGGATAACAGGTGTATACCAAGAGTGTCTAGGGCAAAGTGGGATCTCTACTCACTGTATAGATGAAAAGCTCTACTCTGAAGATACTTCCAGACACTCCTTCTGGTAGGCTGATTATAGTCTAGTACAATTGAGAAAGATGGGGCTTTAGACCCTCTCCTACTCTCTCTCTCTCTTTTTTTAATTTTTGAGGCACAGCCTCACTCTGTTGCCCCAGGATAGAATGCCATGGCATCATTATAGCTCCCAGAAACCTCAAACTCCTGGGCTGAGTGCCATCCTCTTGCCTCAGCCTCCTGAGTAGCTGGGACTATAGGCACCCCCCCAAACATGTGGCTAATTCTTCTATTTTTAGTAGAGATGAGGGTCTAACTCTTGCTTAGGCTGCTCTTGAAGCTCCCAGATGCTAGGATTACAGGTGTGAGCACTGCACCTGGCCTTCCTACTCAGTTTTTGGAAACACATGTTCCTTCTTAGCAGCCTGATTCTTGGCTAGCTAGTTGACATTTTCATTGCACTGGTCAAAAATCTTTTATTTGTCATCATTATTGCTCTTGCCTTGATATTTTTCAGCTTCCATTTTGGTCTTCATGATGAATGCATGGGATTTTGTTCCACTGGTTTATGTGTCTGTTTTTATACTAAAACCATACTGGTTTGGTTGCTAAAGCTTTGTAGTATATTTTGAAGAGGTAATATAATGCCTCCAGCTTATTTGTTTTTAGTCGAGATTGCTTTAGCTATTAAGGCTCTTTTTTGGTTTTATACAAATTTTAGGATTTTTTTATTTCTGTGAAGAATATCATTGGTATTTTGATGGAAATAGGATTGAAACTATAAATTGCTTTGAGTAGCATTGTCATTTTAACAATGTTAATTCTTCTGATCCATGAAGCATGGGTGTTCTTTCCATTGGTTTATACTCTCTTCAATTTCTTTCATCAATTTTATGTAGTTTTCTTTGTAGAAGTGTTTTACTTTCTTTAAATTTATTCCCAGATTTTTTATAGCTATTGTAAATGGGATTGCCTTTTTGATTTTTTTATTAAGTCATTTGTACATAAATCATGCCTACATTTATGCCATTATGGGATTCAATGTGTTGATTATTTGTACAAATTGGAGTACTTACATCCTACTAATTAACATAGCCTTCACCTCATTTACCCAATTACAGTGTTAAGACATTTGTGTTCTACACCTGATAGATCCAATTGTACTTGTAATATTCTCACTCCCTCTAGTGACCCACCTCCTTCCCCTTCCCTTCCCTCCTTCATCCTAGGCTATAGTTGTGATTCATCTTTCATATGAAAATGTGAGTGATTATAAATTGGTTTCATAGTAGTACTGAGCACATTGGATATTTTTTTTTCCATTCCTGAGATACTTTACTAAGAAGAATATTTTGCAGCTCCATCCATGTAAACATAAAAGAGGTAAAGTCTCCATTTTTTTAATGTGGCATAGTATTCCATGGTATACATATACCACAATTTATTTATCCATTCATGGGTCAGTGGGCACTCGGGCTTCTTCCATGACTTGTCAATTATGAATTGAGCTGCAGCGAACAATCTGGTGCAAATATCTTTGTTGCCAAATGATTTTTGGTCATTTGGATATACATCTAGAAGAGGAATTGCAGGATCAAATGGTAGGTCTATGTTTCAATCCCTTCCTTCCCAAAGGGATGCACTAGCTTACATTCTCACCAGAAAGTGCAGAAGTATTCCCTTTTCTCCACATCCATGTCAACATCTGTTGTTTTGGGATTTTGTGATGTGGGCAACTCTTACTGGAATTAGATGATATCTCAGAGTGTTTTGGTTGCATTTCTCTGATGGTTAAAGATGATGAGCATTTTTTCATGTGTCTGTAGATCATGCACCTGTCTTCTTCAGAGAAGCTTCTGTTCATGTCTTTTGCCCACAATGAAATGGGATCACTAGTTTTTTTCTTATTAATAAGTTTGGGTTCCTTGTGGATTCTGGTTATTAGACCTTTGTTGGAAATATAACTTGCAAAAATCCTCTCCCATTCTTCAGGCTGTCTATTTGCTTTACTTAGTGTCTGCTTGGCAATGCAGAAGTTTACTAATTTGATCAGATCCCAGTAATGTATTTTTGATGTTGCTTCAATTGCCCAGGGTGTCCTCCTCACAAAGTATTCTCCCAGGCCAATTATTTCCAGTTTCCCCTGCACTGTCTCCAAGAATTTTTATTGTTTCTTGTCTTAAGTTTAAGTCCTTTAACCAGTGAGAGTCAATTTTTGTTAGAGGAGAAAGGTGTGGGTCCAGTTTCAGTCTTCTATAGGTTGCCAGCCAATTTGTTAAATTTGAAATCTTTACCCCAATTTATATTTTTGATAGGCTTATCAAAGATCAAATGATGATAAGTGTCTGGTTTCACCTCTTTGTCTTCAATTCTGTTTCATACATCTAATCTACCTCTCTATTTTTGTGCCAGTACCATGCTGTTTTGTTCACTATTGATTTATAGTATGGTCTAATGTCTGGAAGTGTGATTCTTCCTGAATTGTTTTTATTTCTGAGTAATGTCTTGGCTATTTGAGGTTTTTTCTGTTTCCATATAAAATAAAGTACTAATTTTTCCAGGTCTTTAAAGTATGACAGAGGTGCTTTAATAAGGATGGCATTAAAGCTGAAGATTGTTTTACGTAGTATAGACATTTTAACAATGTTGATTCTTCCCAGCCATGAGCATGGTATATTTTTCCATTTGTTAACATCTTCAGCTATAGCTTTTCTCAGAGTTTCATAGTTCTCTTTTTTATTTATTTTTTATTATTAAATCATAGCTGTGTACATTATTGCGATCATGGGGCACCATATACTGGTTTTAGACCGTTTGACACATTTTCATCACACTGGTTAACATAGGCTTCCTGGCATTTTCTTAGTAATTGTATTAAGACATTTATATTCTACATTTACTAAATTTCACACATACCCTTGTAAGATGCACCTGAGGTGTAATCCCACCAATCACCTTCCCTCTGTCCATCCTCCCCCCTCCCTCCACACCCTCTCCCCATTCCCCATATTCCTAGGTTATAACTGGGTTATAGCTTTCATGTGAAAGCTGTAAATTAGTTTCATAGTAGAGCTGAGTACATTGGATACTTTTTCTTCCATTCTTGAGATACTTTACTAAGAAGAATATGTTCCAGCTCCATCCATGTAAACATGAAAGAGGTAAAGTCTCCATCTTTCTTTAAGGCTGCATAATATTCCATGGTGTACAAATACCACAATTTATCAATCCATTCATGGATCGATGGGCACCTGGGCTTTTTCCATGACTTAGCAATTATGAATTGGGCTGCAATAAATATTCTGGTACAAATATCTTTGTTATAATGTGATTTTTGGTCTTCTGGTGTTTATGCCTAGTAGAGGAATTATAGGATTGAATGGCAGATCTATTTTCAGATCTCTAAGTGTTCTTCAAACATCTTTCCCAAAGGAATGTATTAATTTGCATTCCCACCAGCATTGTGGAAGTGTTCCCCTTTCTCCACATCCACGCCAACATCTCTGGTCTTGGGATATTTTGGGCTAATCTTACTGGAGTTAAATGATATCTCAAAGTATTTTTGATTTCCATTTATCTGATGATTAAAGATGATGAGCATTTTTTCATGTGTCTGTAGGCTGTGCGCCTGTCTTCTTCAGAGAAGTTTCTCTTCAAGTCCCTTGCCCAGCCTGCGATGGGATCACATGTTCTCTTCTTGCTTATACATTTGAGTTCTCTGTGGATTCTGGTTATTAAAACTTTGTCGGAGACATAACCTGCAAATATTTTCTCCCATTCTGAGGGCTGTTTGCTTGCTTTACTTACTGTGTTCTTGGCTGTGCAGAAGCTTTTTAGTTTGACCAGGTCCCAGTAGTGTATTTTTTAAGCTGCTTCAATTGCCTAGGGGGGTCCTCCTCATAAAATACTCGCCCAGACCGATTTCTTCAAGGGTTTTCCCTGCACTCTCTTCTAGTATTTTTATCATTTCATGTCTTAAGTTTAAATCTTTAATCCAGTGAGAGTCTATCTTAGTTAATGGTGAAAGGTGTGGGTCCAGTTTCAGTCTTCTACATTTCACCAGCCAGTTCACCCAGCACCATTTGTTAAATAGGGAATCTTTTCCCCACTGAATGTTTTTAATTGGCTTGTCAAAGATCAAATAACCGTAAGTAGCTGGATTCATCTCTTGGTTCTCTATTCTGTTCCAGACATCTACTTCTCTGTTTTTGTGCTGGTACCATGCTGTTTTCATCACTATCGATTTATAGTATAGTCTGAGGTCTGGTAGCGTGATTCCTCCTGCCTTCTTTTTATTTCTGAGTAATGTCTTGGCTATTAAAGGTTTTTTCTGATTCCATATAAAATGAGGTATTATTTTTTCAAGATCTTTAAAGTATGACAGTGGAACTTTAATAGGGATTGCATTAAAATTGTATATTGCTTTGGGTAGTATGGACATTTTAACCATGTTGATTCTTCCCAGCCATGAGCATGGTCTATTTTTCCATTTGGTAACATTTTCAGCTATTTCTTTTCTCAGAGTTTTATGGTTCTCTTTAAAGAGATTGTTCACGTCCTTTGTTAGATAAACTCCCAAATATTTCATCTTCTTTGGCACTACTGTGAATGAAATAGAGTCCTTAAATGTTTTTTCAGCTTGACTATTGTTGGTATATATAAAGGCTACTGATTTATGAATGTTGATTTTGTAACCTGAAATGCTGCTGTATTCCTTGGTAACTTCTAAGAGCTTTGTAGTAGAATCCCTGGTATTTTCCAGATATACAATCATATCTTCTGTGAAGAGAGAAAGTTTGATCTCTTCTGACCCTATATGGATAACTTTGATTGTCTTTTCTTTTCTAATTACAATGGCTAAAACTTCCATTACAATGTTAAAGAGTAGTAGAGACAATAAGCAGCCTTGTCTTGTTCCTGATCTGAGTGGAAATGATTTCAATTTAACTCCATTCAATACGATAGTGGCTGCAGGTTTACTGTAGATGGCCTCTATCAGTTTAAGAAATGTCCCTTCTATACCAATTTTCTTAAGTGTTCTGATCATGAAGAGATGCTGGATATTATCAAAAGCTTTTTCAGCATCAATTGAGAGAATCATATGGTCTTTGTTTTTTAACGTGTTTATGTGCTGAATTATACTTATAGATTTACGTATATTGGACCAGCCTTGAGACCCTGGGATAAAACTGACTTGGTCATGATGTATAATTTGTTTGATGTGTTGCTGGATTCTGTTTGTTAGGATCTTGTTGAATATTTTTGCATCTATATTCATTAGTGATATCCATCTATCATTTTCTTTTCCTGTTAGGTCTTTTCCTGGTTTTGGGATCAGAGTGATGTTTGCTTCATAGAACGTGTTGGGTAGTCTTCCTTCTTCTTCTACATTTTTGAACAGGTTGAGTTATATAGGTACTAGTTCCTCTTTAAAGGTTTGGTAGAATTCTGACGTGAAGCCATCTGGTCCTGGGCTTTTCTTTTTAGGGAGATTTTGTATGGTTGATCTATTTCAGACCTTGATATTGGCCTGTTCAACATTTCCACTTGATTCTGGCTATGTCTTCATGACGTGCTTCCAATTATTGGTCAATTTCCTTCAGATTTTCATATTTCTGAGAATAAAGTTTCTTGTAATATTCATTAAGGATTTTTTGAATTTCTGAGGAGTCTGTTGTTGTTTCGTCTTTGTTGTTTCTGTTTGATGAGATTAGACATTTTACTCTTTTTTTCCTGATTAGGTTAGCCAAAGGTTTACTATTTTATTGACCTTTTCAAAACACCAACTTTTTGATTTTGATCTGTGGTATAATTCTTTTGTTTTCAATTTCATTTAATTCTGCTCTAATTTTTGTTATTTCTTTTCTTCTACTTGGTTTGGGGTTGAAATGTTCTTCCTTTTCCAGTTGCTTGAGATGTTCCATTAAGTTGTTAATTTCCTCTATTTCCGTTCTCTTGAGGAGGTCTTGCAGTGCTATAAATTTCCCTCTTAAGACTGCCTTTGCAGTATCCCAGAGGTTCTGATAATTCATGTTTTTATTGTCATTTTGTTCCAAAATTTGGCAATTTCCTTCTTAATCTCATCTCTGATCCGGCTATCATTCAGGATAAGGTTATTTAACTTCCATGTTTTTGTATGAGTATGCAGATTCCAGTTGTTACTGAGCTCAACTTTTATTCCATGGTGGTCCGAGAAGATGCAATGAATAATTTCTATTCCTTTAAATTTATTGAGGTTAGTAATGTGACCTGAGATGTGATCGATTTTGGAGTATGTTCCGTGGGCTGATGAGAAGTATGTGTATTCAGTTTTGTTAGGATAAAATGTTGTGTAGATGTCTGCTAAATCCAAATGTTGGATGGTTGGGTTTAAATCTAAAATTTCATTGCTCAGCTTCTTATTGGAGGATCTATCCAACACTGTGAAAGGAGTGTTGAAATCTCTGCCAATTACGGAGCTGGAGGAAATCAAGTTGGCCATGTCTGTTAGAGTTTCTCTTATAAGTTGAGGTACATTCTGGTTGGGTGCATAAATATTAATAATTGAAATCTCATAATATTGAGTATTACCCTTAACAAATATAAAGTGACCATTCTTATCCTTCCTTAATTTGTTGGTTTAAAGCCTATTGTTTCTGCAAATAGAATTGCAACACTTGCTTTTTTCTGATTACCATTTGCCTGAAATATGGATGACCATCCTTTCACCTTGAGTCTATATTTGTCTTTTAAGGTAAGATGTGACTCTTGTATGCAGCAAATATCTGGCCTGAGTTTTTGTATCCAGTCAGCTAAACTGTGCCTCTTTAGAGGACAGTTTAAGCCATTCACATTAGTGGAGAATATTGATAAGTCTGGTAAAATTTTGGGTATCGAGTTTTTCAAAAGTCCAGTGGACATTTTTAATCCTTCGCCACTGTGGAAGATGGAGTTTGGTAAAAAGTTTCAGAGTGAATTTACTTTTGTGGTAGAGGATTGGGCTGGTCATTATGGAGGATAAGTCTGAGAATATCTTGAAGAGCTGGTTTGGTTGTGGCAAATTTCTTCAACATGAATGTCATTAAAACATTTAATTTCTCCATCATAAATGAAACTCAGCTTAGCTGGATACAGGATCCAAGGTTGAAAGTTATTTTGCTTTTGGAGATTAAAAATCAATGACCACCCTCTTCTGGCTTGAAAAGTTTCAGCAGAGAGATCTGCAGTCATTCTAATATTCTTCCCTTTGTAGGAATGGATTTCTTATGTCTGGCTGCTTTGAGAATTTTCTCCTTCATATTAACTTTAGTGAAGTTAATTATGATATGCTTGGGGGGATGTCTTATTAGGATTGAGTCATGCTGGGGTTCTGAAACTGTCTGCTATCTGAATTTCAGAATCTCTTGGCATGTCTGGAAAATTCTCTTTCATAATTTCATGCCTCTGCCTTGCAAGGCCACTTCATTACTTTCAGGGATTTCTGTGAGGCAGATATTAGCCTTCTTCAACATATGCCAGAGCTCTCTGAGAGAATGATCCATTTTTGCTCACCATTTCTCTTCCTCTTTGAGAGTTTGGGAGCGTTCAAAAGCTTTTTCTTCAATGTCAGAAATCCTTTCTTCTGCTTGCTCCACTCTGTTACTGAGGGCTTGTACTGTATTTTTCAGATCTTTGAGGGCTGAAAATTCTTGCTTCAGTGCGTCAAAATCTTTGGTGGTTTTGTCTTTAAATTCATTAAATTCTTGAGACAACTTTTGAATTTCTCCTCGAATTTCTAATTTCTACTTTTGAATTGCTCCTCCAATTTCTAATTCCAAAATTTCCTTCATTCTATTAATCTTGTTTGCAATCCAAATTCTGAATTCGATTTCTGACGTCTTGGTCAGCTGTTTATGAACGGGACCTTCTGTTACATCTGCCATATTTTTCCTTGGCGGGGGGCTTGATCTATTCTGGTTAGTCATGTTATCAGAGTTTGTCTGCTGATTCCACCCCATGATTATTTTACACCATTTGATTTTTCCCCTGGAACTTTGTCAAGTACCTGTACAGTACTATGGCCTGAGAAACTTGGGACCTGTTTGGTGTGGTGGGGCTAAGTGGTTCTGTCTTGTTTTCTGCTGGTCTCTGCCCGAACCTAGTGAAACATTTACTCTGGTTTGAAGTCTCAGCTGTGGAAAAATACCAGTAATTAAGTCACCCTGCCCCCCACAGGTAACAATTGGAAAATTAAAATCAAACCTTCCTACAACCATACACCCAGGGCACCACCTGAATTGTCCTCAGGCGATTGGCTTAGTTCAAAAGGTCCAAATCAATTGTCTCAGTCAGCACCTTTCTCAGGTGGGAGAGTTTAAAAGGTTTCTGGCAACTGGATCGCAGGGGCCTGGTGACAACTCAGATATGACTTGCTCTGGTGCTCTGTGAAGTCAGGAGGACCCACCCAGCAAATAGATCAGTCTGGGAAGGTTGATGCCTCCTTCCATACCTTGCACCTCCATCACACCCAGTCACTGATAGCCCCACAGGGCTGTGACCCATTTGCGTGTAGTGAACAGATACTCCAGGGTTTGCACCTGCCTGAATCACAAGGAAATATATATCTGCTCAGCCAGGCCACTGCTCTAAGCTTCTGTCCAGCAGGGGGAGGTGAGGCCTGACAACCTAGTGTGCTTGATGGAGGCTGGGGGGTGTTTGTTCAGTTCTAGCCCCGCCCCTGATTGATGTTTCTGACAGAACAGAACAGAACAACTTTGCAGGAATTTGTTTCTGTCCCTGCTAAATTCCCCTGCAGAAGAGAAGCTGTTTTTAGTTACCAGAGCCTGTGCCTCAGGCCCTGTCTTTGCTCCTGCAGGTTTGGATTCGGTTAGCTGTAGTTCTAGCCTCCTGTCTTCCTTTGTCTATCGCTGATGATCCCCTGAGGGATGGGTGCATCTTAGACTCAGTAAAGTGGTCCTCTGGGTCAGCCCTGCCCTGGAAATTTCCTGGCTCTGCGTGTGCATTTTCTAGTCACCATGCTCCACCCAAGCCAGTACCACCTCAGGCAAACCCTTTACTCATGGGGCCTGCATTTCCATCCCAGATTTGTTCTGCGGTTGTTGCTACCTGAGAAGATGCATGGCCTCCTCTGGTTGCCCAGGGAGACGGGGGTGTGACTTCTGAATATCGGGAAATGAGCCCTATTGTTGCCAAAAAAATGGCTGCTGCTGTGTGCCTCAGGGCACCGCCTCTCTGGTGTGGTTCCCTCTTAGCCACCTGTCCTTTCCTCACTCCCGTGCTGCAGAATCAGCACTGACCAGCTGCAGTCTAGGCCCTGTCCACACCCCTCAAGCAATCAGCCAAGAATCTGGACTCCTGGGAGACAGGCCTCCAGATCTCAGAGTGAGAGTGGAGTGGAGTGCTGGGAGCTCATAATTGCAGGTAGAGAATATGTACAGTTTTATACAGTTTTATGCCTGGCAGGAGAATGCTGTGGCACTCTAGTAGGGGAGGTAGGTCCAGTTTTTAGAGGGTCTCTCCCATGGTGTGTAGTGGGAGGATCTTTGAACTCTGCTCATTTGTTTGTGGGGTACGCAGAGCTGTTCTCCTGGGGGAGGGGACTCTCGTCCGCTTTGTGATCGATTTTATACCTTTTGTTTGTATCCTGGAGTCACAGCTCACTTCAGCAGGGTTGATGTGCATTCTTCAACCATCTCCCTTGTTGCAGCTCTAATCCACCAGGTTACTTGCTAATTTCTGTCCTTTAACTCTCCTTCTGGATGGAACCTCTGGAAAGCTGGTCTCAGTCCCTGAGAACATTTTTGATGGATGTTTTTCACCCTCTAGATCTTCTAGATTCCAAGGAACACACCCACATCCCTCCAACTGCTTGGGGTTTTCTTCTCCTCCCCTTGTCACTAAAAAATAATAGTAGCTGATAAAAGATTGCAGTGAAGATGTCCTTAAAGTGTGACATAAATAAATAAATATTTTTTAAAAATACATTTTTTTTAAAGCCTGTAAGCTCCTGGGGTGCTGCCCAGCTAAGCCTGGTTGGTGTGTGAGGTCTTCGGGACCTGCCTCCATTCCTCACAGTTCTCTTTATGATGAAAGAGATCTCTAAGATCTTTCATGTTCTTAGTTAGATACACTCCCAGATATTTCATCTTCTTTAGAACTATTGTAAAGGGAATAGAGTCATTGATTGTTTTTTCCCCTTGACTATTGTTAGTATATATAAAGGCTAAAGATTTGTGAGTGTTAATTTTGTATCCTGAGACATTGCTTTATTCCTTGAACACTTCTAGGAGTTTTGTAATTGAGTCTTTGGGGTTTTCAAGATATACAATCATATCATCTGTGAAGTGTGACAGTTTGATCTCCTCTGGTCCTATTTGATCCCCTTGATTGCCTTCTCTTGCCTGGTTTCAATGGCTAAGACTTCCATTACAATGTTAAAAAGCAGTGGAGACAATGGGAATCCTTGCCTGGTTCCTGATCTGAGTGGAAATGATTTCAATTTAACTCCATTCAATACAATGTTGGCTGTGAGTTTGCTGTAGGTGGCCTCTATTAATTTAAGAAATGTTCCTTCTATACCTATTTTCTTAAGTGTTCTGATCATGAAAGGATGCTGGATATTATCAAAAGTGTTTTCTGCATCAATTGAGAGAATCATATGGTCTTTGTTTTTTAATTTATTTATGTGATGTATTATATGTATGGATTTACATATATTGAATCATCCTTGGGACCCTGGGATGAAACCCACCTGGTCGTGATGTATTGTTTGATATATTGTTGGATTCTGTTTGCTGGGATCTTTTTGAATATTTTTGCATCAATATTTATTAGAGATATTGGTGCATAATTTTTTTTTCTTGTTGGGTCTTTTCCTGGTTTGGGGATGAGGGTGATATTTGCTTCATAGAATGAGTTGGGAAGTATGCCTTCTTTTTCTATGTTTTGGGAAAGGTTAAGTAATATAGGTACTAGTTCCTCTGTAAAGGTTTGGTAGAATTCTGATGTGAAGCCATTTGGTCCTGTGCTTTTCTTTTTGGGGAGATTTCTTATAGTTGGTGCTATTTCAGAGCTTGTTAAAGGCTTGTTCAATATTTCCACTTCTTACTGGCTAAGTCTAGGAAGGT
The DNA here is from genome assembly GCF_027406575.1 of Nycticebus coucang. Lineage (NCBI taxonomy): Eukaryota > Metazoa > Chordata > Mammalia > Primates > Lorisidae > Nycticebus > Nycticebus coucang. The sequence goes on from NC_069790.1 coordinate 53,414,107, forward strand.
GATGTGTTTCCAGTATTGATCTATTTCCTTCAGATTTTCATACTTCTGAGAGTAGACTTCTATGTAATATTCATTAAGGGTTTGTTGAATTTATAAGGAGTCTGTTGTTATTTGGCCTTTATCATTTCTGATTAATGAAATTAGGGATTTTACTCTCTGCTTCTGGTTAGGTTAGCCAAAGGTTTATCTATTTTATTGACCCTTTCAAAAAACCAACTTTTTGATTTATTGATCTGTTGTAAGATTCTTTTGTTTTCAATTTAATTTAGTTCTGCTCTAATTTTAGTTATTTCTTTTCTTCTGCTGGGCTTATGGTTGGAACATTCTTCCTTTTCCACTTGCTTGAGATGTCCCATTAAGTTGTTGACTTCCTGTCTTTCTGTTCATTTGAGGAAGGCTTTCAGTGCTATAAATTTCCCTCTTTGCAGTATCCCAGAGGTTCTGGTCATTCAGGTCTTCATTATCATTTTGTTCCAAAAATTTGTTAATTTCCTTCTTAATCTTGTCTATGACCCAGCTATCATTCAACATGAGGTTATTTAGTTTCTGTGTTTTTGTATGAGTAGGTAGATTCCTATTGTAATTGAGTTCAACTTTTATTCCATGATTGTCCAAGAAAATACAAGGAATGATTTCTATTCTTTTAAATTTGTTGAGGCTAGACTTGTGACCCTAAGATGTGATGAATTTTGGAGAATGATCCATGGACTGATGAGAAGAGTGTGTATTCAGTTTTGTTAGGATGCAATGTTCTGTAGATATCAGTTAAATCCAATTGTTGAATGGTTAAGTCTAAAATTTCTTTGCTTAGCTTTTTATTGGAGGATCTATCCAGCACTGCCAAAGGGGTGTTAAAATCTCTAACTATTACGGTGCTGGAGGAAATCACATTGCTTATGTCTGTTAATCTGTCTTACACATTGAGGTGCATTCTGATTGGGTGCATAAATGTTAATAATTGAAATCTTATCATGTTGAGTATTACCCTTAACAAATATGAAGTGACCATCCTTATCTTTTCATACTTTTGTTGGTTTAAAGCCTATTGTATCTGTGAATAGAATTACAACACCTGCTTTTTTCTGATTTCCATTTGCCTGAATTATAGATGACCATCCCTTCACCCTGAGTCTATGTTTATCTTTTAAGGTAAGGTGAGATTCTTGAACATGGTAGATGTCTGGCCTGAGTTTTTGTATCCAGTCAGCCAAACTGTGCCTCTTTAGAGGGCAATTTAAGCCATTCACATTGAGAATATTGATAAACCTGGTAGTATTTGGGGTATTGAGTTTTTAGGAAGTCCAGTGGATATTTTTAATCCTTTTGCCACTGTAGAAGTTGGAGTTTGATCAAAAGTTTCTGAGTGAGTTTACTTTGATGGTAGAGGATTGTGCTGTTCATTATGGAGGATGGGTCTGAGAATATCTTGGAGAGCTGGATTAGTTATGGCAAATTTCTTCAACATATGAATGTCATTAATTTATTTAATTTCTCCATCATAAATGAAACCCAGTTTAGCTGGATGCAGAATCCTGGGTCGAAAGCTCTTTTGCTTAAGGCGATTAAAGGTGAATTACCACCCTCTTCTAGCTTGAAAGATTTCAGCAGAGAGACCTGCAGTCATTCTAATGTTCTTCCCCTTGTAGCTTATGGTTTTCTTATATCCGGCTGCTTTCAGAATTTTCTCCTTCATATTAACTTTGGTGAAGCTAATTATAATGTGTCTATGAGATTTCTTATTCAGATTGAATCATGCTGGGGTTCTGAAACTGTCTACTATCTGAATTTCTGAATCTCTTGGCATGTCTGGGAAATTCTCTTTGACTATTTCATGAAGAAGAGCATCTGTATCTTTCAAAGTAACCTCCCTGCCTTCAGGAATTCCTATAAGGTGAATATTAGATCTCTCAAATTATCCCAAAGCTCTCTGAGAGAATGATCTGTTTTTGCTCTCCACTTGTATTCCTCTTTGAGTGCTTGAGAGCGTTCAAAAGCTTTGTCTTCAATGTCAGAGATCCTTTCTTCTGCTTGCTTCATTCTGTTACTGAGGGATTCTTCTGTATTTCTCAGATCTTCGAGGGATGCCAGTTCTTGCCTCAATTTGTCAAAATATTTGGTGATTTTTGTCTTTGAATTCGGTGAATTCTTGAGACATCTTTTGAATTACCTCCTTGAAATTCTAATTACATCTTTACATCTGTTCTGTTGATCTTATTTGCTATCCAAATTCTGAAGTCCATTTCTGACATCTTAGCCATTTGTTTATGAATGGAATCTTGTGCTGTGTCTGCCATTTCGTTCCTTGGGGGAGTTGATCTACTTTGATTATTCATGTTGCCAGAGTTTTTCTGCTGATTCTGCCTCATGATTGTTTTTTACTGGTTGGCTAGATGGGCAGATTAGGTGAAATTGGATTGGGAACTACTGGAGTTATGGTTAACCAGCCCTTTGTCAAGGATCTGGGAAAGGTGACTGCAGCTTTTTCTCCTACAGCTTTGCACAGGACCCATACATTATTATAGTCTGAGGCTGAGGAACGCTGCTTGGTGTGGTGGGGTTAGGTGGCTGTCTTGTATTCAGTTGGTCCTTGTCCGACCCTAGTGGATCAGTGACTCTGGTTTGAGGTCTTAGCTATGGAGAAATACAAGCAACTAAGACACCCCACCCCACATGGAAAACAACTGGAAGAGGAAAATCAACCCTTCCCATTACCACACAACCAGGGTACCACCAGAGAGGGTCCTTTGGTGATTGGCCCAGGTTAGGAGTTCCAAAACAATTGACCCAGTCAGGATGAACTCTCAAGTGAGAGAGTTTGAATGGTCTCCAGCAACTGGATGGTGGAGGTCTACTGGTTGCTCAAATTTGGCTCACTCCTGTGCTCTGTGGAGTCAGAAAGGCCTGCCCAGTAGCAGAGTTTGAAAAGGGGGCTGTTTCTCTTTCTCCACTTTGCTACTCTTTCAAGCCTAGTCACTGGTGACCCCACAGGGCTGAGATCCTGCTCCCTCCAATAAGCAGATTTGCCAGGGCTTTGCACCTGTCACAATCAAAGGAAGGTCAATGCCCCCTCGGCCTGGCCACTACCCTCTGCCACCAGCCAGCTGGAGGAGCTGAGGCCTGCCTGTCTTGGGTACTCAATAGCCACTGGGGAGTGTTCCACCTGAACTGAGTCTAATCCTGAGGATAAGAAGTCAGAAAATGCTTTTCTCCCTCAGCCACCACGCCTTTACCCTAGCTGCTCTGCAGCACCAGTATCCCTATAGAGTGAGGTATGGTTTTCTCTGGTAGTCCTCAGAGTTGGGGAGGTTTCTCTCCAAGATTATGTCCCAGCAGGATCACTCTATTGTTGCTGAATCTTTGTGGGAAGCGATCCTGTGCAGCTCCCAGGCAACTGCCACAGTCAGGGAGTTGGCTGTAGGAGCAGCTCCCAGAGCATGGGTCACATTGATCCAGTAGCAGGGAGGATGCTCCACATGGTTCTGGCATTGCAGGGTGCACAGTGACTTTGGCAAGAAGAACACTTGGCCCACAGCTCTGGCAGGGCGGGGGCAGTGTGGAGGCTCTAGCAGGAGCTCAGGGCACACGGCTCTGGCAGGGTGGAGTTGTGTGACTCCGGCTGGGCAGAGCACACGGTGCTTGGTCTGGCAGGGTGGGGGGCACTGCTCATGAGCCTCCTCTGTAGTCTCTGCAGGGATTAGGCTTCTAGATGGTCAGACAAGTGGGGAAGGCTGGACTGGAAATTCAGAATGGCAGGGAAAATGTTAGTTCAATTTTCCTGCCTGGCAAGAGAGTGCTCAGGGTCACAACAGGGTACTTCTGTGGAAGTAGTCTCCGCTTCCTACAGCTCTCACCCATGGGGTCAGACAAGAGGACCTCAGTTCATGGTTAGCCTGTAGAAAACCTACAAGAGCAAACAAAGAGAAAAAAAACAAACAAACAAACCCACAACTTTCTTGGGGGAGGGGATGGATACTTTTCCTTTAGGATGAATTTTGTACCTGAAGTTTGCTTTCTTGGAGTCGCAGCTTGCCTCAGCAGAGGTGACCTGCAGTTATCACTCTTCTCTTTTGGCTTGGCTCCCAGTTTCAGCTTAATTGGGCACTTTCTGGACATTATCCTTCCCTCTGGATGGGAGCTTCTGTTGAAGGCTTGCTCCAGTTGGCCATCTTGCCCCTCCTCCCCCATGATTTCTTTTTTAGCTAGTTCATTATTGATTTATAGAAATGCTACTGATTTTGTCTGTTCATTTCTTCCAAACCAAAACATTCAAATCAAAATTTAGGTAAGTTTTGATTCTCTCCTTGTATTCTATGTAGACCACTTGTCTTACTGGAGACTTGAGTTATCCAGTGTTGGTCTAATCATACATTTGGCACTAAAAATGATATTGCAGAAGTCATTGTAACTTGATTATTTGTAGTGTCAGTGATCAATCATTTTATATCTGTGAAGGTGACATAGTGTAGATGAACTTCTTTCTCTGAGTATTGGAAATGATCTCAATCTGTTCATCCTGGAAAAGATCCTCTTAGGAATGGATGGTGCAGGATCTGTGCCAACTGCAAGTCTCCATGCTGTTAGCAAAGAGCTGATTCATTACAGGAAGAGATAGACATCAGAACTTCTGCTATATTCAATAAACTTATTTCAACATAAAAAATATGAACAAATTCAAAGAACTGTATGATAAACCTGACGGTGGAATTTGTCTTCTCATACTTATGTATTTCTACATTTTATTAAATAATTTTAAATTTTTTTAAATTTTATGTATGCTTACATTGCTTTTTGTCTTCTATATGTGCTTTTCATCCAATGTTTTGTTTGTGAGATTAGTCTATGCTAATATGTGTAGCTCTAATTCTTTCACCATTGTATAGAATTCCATTATTTGACTATAACCAAATTTATTGATTTTTTTCATTTTCTTCATGCTGTATTATTAAAAGCTTTCATTTTTTCATTATTATAAGCAATGTGCTATCATTATGAATGACAAGATCAATGGATTCAATTATATTAAAATGAACACTGTATCAAAAATATCTCAGGGAAGTAGCAAAGACAATCTACTTCATCTATTTTCAGTACATATAACCAAGAGAGGGTTAGTACTCAGGATGCATAAATAAGTTCAAAAAATCACTAGGAAGAAGGCAAACAATATAGGAATGATAACAAGTTATGAGACAATTTTACAGGGGAGCAGAAAACTAAACTTGAATGACTAATAAAGTATTTAAAGATGCTTCATCAGTAGAAATAAAAAATATATAAATTCCACATTAAATATACCCATTACTCTGTAAAAATGTAAAAAAAACATGGCAAGCTCAAGTGCTAGCAAAGATGTGGATTGATGAAAACCCCTTTCATCTGGCTTGAGGAAGTTTACATGGTACAGACATTTCAGAGAATAAATAACAATATCTAGTACAGTGAAAGATAAGAATATCCCCTTGCACAGTAGCACTGCTGAAAATAAATCCTAGAGCAATTCTTACCCAGGTATCCAGGGAGATGTACACAAATGTTCTTTATGGTTTCTATCAATAAGCATTTTTCTGTTAGCATAATTTAGAGCATTCTGGTCATACTAGTTCTAAATTAAAATGGCTCAGCTCTTCTTCATCTTTAATTCATCAGTGTGCATTAATACAAAATACATTTTGATGACCAGCAAAAATATCTAATGGTTCTAATTCACTCATTCATTTTCTTTTACCTTTAGGTGCTATGTTAGGTGCTGGGATGAATAGGACATAGTAGCTACTGGATATTCATTAAAGTTACTCAGAACTTACTCAAATATTTCTATCTCTGCTCTTATAAACATCTCTGCCCCACAAGGCAAGTTTCAGCTTCACAGGGAGTGTAACATCATCTGGATGAATCTACCCCCTTATCCTGTCATCTGTCTCTTGTCATGGCCACAGAGGATGCTAAACAATCACTGGGCGATGGTGATCAGTGATAAAGTTCTTGTCTGCCTGTCTCCTGGGCTCTCATCTGTAAAGAAACATTAAAGACATCCATTTAGTCACTAGAAGGAAATGAATAAACAGATACAGAATGGCTTGTGAAATTACAAAGCACAGGCAAAAATAGTTTTCTGAAGTTTTATCTTTCAGAGCTGTTTCATTCTCAGCTTCTAAGATGCAGAGAAAATAAGGATAATAAAACAAGATTTTAAAAAAGAAGAGAAGTGGAAGCAGTTCTTGGTGCACTAATGCATTGCTCCTAAAGCATTTCAGAGCAAAACCAAATGTATTTCTTAAAGTTTTTTCCTTTAAGTCCGGGGATATTTGTTTTCTATTTATCAAATCAGGGGTATTCTATATAGTTGAGACAAACTGATTCTTCTATTTCACACGTTCCCCAAGTTGGTGAATATGTCTGTCTCAGTTGGCAGATCAGATTTTAATCTGATAAACTGCAGGGTTTGTCTCATCAAACCTGCAAATAGCATGATGTTGCAGGCAAGCAATGTCTTAACTTCTATCATTATTTATGTTCTATTATTCTATTACTATTTATAAAAATTTTCTGTGAATTTTGGGGAAAATAATAGACTATACATAACATGAAAAAAGTTTCTGTTGTGACAAAATGATCTCTGTTTACATGTCCCAACAATGCACTTTGGGCTGAATTTTTTTTCCTGTTTTGGGTAGAAGCAATGAGGTGCAGAGATATATTTTGCTTCCTTTTAATTTTATTTGAAGTAAATTGGTCAAACTTGGGGGATAGTCATTAGCAATCAAGGGTAATATATGTGAATTTCGTAGTAATAGTGCATGGCAGAGATGGTAAGGATCTTCTGTAGTGCAGTCCTTGAGATTTTAGTACCCCAGCATCTTCAATGACTGAAATAATGTAAAATTGGACTAAGCCCTTTGTTGTTAGCGCTCATTAACTGCTTGCTTCCTGCCCGACACCCAGTGTTCCCATAGCAGTTATCAACTGGGCATCTGCTGTTTTATTGTCAAGCAGAAGGAGATAGTTCCAGGGTCAAAGAATAATCTTTAAGGTTTTGAGGGGATGCGTTTTGAGGGGCATGACAAACATTGCTAGCTCAAGGCTTTCCTGTCACACAACCCTAGAGTCACCCTTTACATTGGGTTTTAAGTAATGATACCTCTGGCACACATATCCCCTGAGAAGAGTGTTCCTGAAGTGTTTTAATGCAGAAGTGCTGTGGTGGTAATCTGCCCAATGACAATCTTCCCTTTCATCCCAGTAACAAACCTGCATCCTGACCTATTAGGAGGGTCAGTCCAGAAGCACTGTGGATCAGCCTAGGTTCATATTCAGTGCTCCAGCCTTCCCACCCAGATTCTGGCACTCACTACTCTCTCCTCAAGAACAAAGTCTGGGGCCAGAAGCTGTGGCTCATGTGTGTAATCCTAGCATTCTGGGAGGCTGAGGCTGGTATTTCACTTGAGTTCAGGAGTTTGGGACCAGATTGAGCAGGAGCGAGACCCCATCTTTAAAAGAAATACACAGGCCCTGTGGCAGGTGCCTGCTACTTGGGAGGCTGAGGGAAGAGGATTGCTTAAGCCCAAGAGTTTGAGATTGTTGTGAGCTATGATGCTACAGCACTCTACTGAGGGTGACAAAGTGAGACTCTGTCTTTTTTTTTTATTATTAAAATTAAATCATAGCTGTGTACATTAATGCGATCATGGGGCACCATATACCATACACCAAACAGTTTGACACATTTTCATCACACTGGTTAACATAGCCTTCCTGGCATTTTCTTAGTTATTGTGTTAAGACAATTATATTCTACATTTACTAAGTTTCGCATGTACCCTTGTAAGATGTACTGCAGGTGTAATCCCACCAATCACCCTCCCTCTGCCCATCCTCCCCCCCTCCCCTCCATCTCTCCCTTCTCCATATTCTTAGGTTATAACTGGGTTATAGCTTTCATATGAAAGCCATAAATTAGTTTCATAGTAGGGCTGAGTACTTTAAAAAAAAAAAAAAAAAAGAAGAAGAACAAAGGCTAATAAAGGACCGAATCTCTCATGGTGGAAACATAGGCCCTATAATATATGGGGATGGTAATAACAATAGCATTAGCTAAGGCACTGACCACTTACCAGTTACTTTGCTAGGCACGGTAGTTGTGTGTCTTATTTAATTTTAACTACTTTCTTGCAAGAAAGTACAATTGTGATTCCCACAAAGCAATGAAGTTTCCCAGTGTTGACCAGCTAATAGGTAACAGAGATAGGAGTTGAACCTAGGTGGTGCAACTCCAGGGTCTGGGCTCTTAATCACTTTTCTGTAACACAGCCTTCCAAATTTTATGTAGTGCCACACATATGATCACTGTGCAGGTAACTATTTCCTACATCCATGTCTGAGGCTGGCCTCACTCTCCCTGAGCCCTGGAAGAGAGAAAAACTAGAGTTGGAGTTGTGCTCTACTTTTGGGTTAGGGTGGGGGACTCAGGAAGGCCAGTGGGGTGGGAGCCAGACAAGCTGACACTGGGGGAGTCTCAGGTCAGGCTTGAACAGGTGAGATGGATACCTGGTGGTAACTAGAAACTGTATGAGGGTGGAGAATGAGATCAGACCAGATTGGAAGGGGAGAGAAACAGACAAGAACTGAAATGCTTAAGTTTCTAACAGGAACCGAGCAAGTCCAGAGCTGGGAGGCAGTGGAGGCAAACTGAGATGCAGTGAGGACTCAGCCTGCAGGACACCAGAGTGTTTGCAGCTGCTTTTCCTGGGACATTGGGGCCACCTTTACCAGCTTGTTTAATCCTGTCCCATGGAAGCAAGGCATAATCCAAATCTTATTCTGATACCAATCACAAAAAATGGACAAAGACTCTTCCCAATCTTGCAAGGTCTACCGGCACGTAGCTTCAGGGGCTGTTAGAGTTATCCGTTATCAGCTACTCAGAGGGCGTGATTTAGGGAATTCAAAAAAGGCACTGTTAGCCCCCCAATTCTTTCCTAACTGCCTTTTATAATATGTAAAATTTCACCATCAAAGATTCATTTATTTGGATTAGAGCTCACATAAATGTCCGTGGAAGATCAGATGAGAGCGTTCGTTTCCCATCAGTTCCTTAAGAGAGGATGAGGAAATGTGAAGAGCCCTCATGGAAGGACCCTGTGCCCTGAGTTCAGAGATCAGTCTAGACGGGAGCAACTGATTCTGTGTATTAAGGAATGCTTAGTAAGAACCAGGCTAGGTGGGCACAGCCGTGCTGATTCATTTCAGCAGGAGGCAGAATGTGTTCACAGGAAACAATGAGCTAGCAGGGGTCCTCAAGCTTTTTAAACAGAGGGCCAGTTCACTGTGCCTCACACCGTTGGGAGAGCCGGACTATAGTTAAAAAAAAAAAACAAAACTATGAACAAATTCCTATGCACACTGCATATATCTTATTTTGAAGTAAAAAGACAAAATGGGAACAAATACAATCACACCACCTCATGTGGCCCGCGGGCCGCAGTTTGAGGACCTCTGATAGTGAGTTACTGGGAATGAGAAGAGGTGCAGAAAAGGGAGTGGTCAGCAGGGATGATGGGTGACACACCACGACTTGACTAGTTACCTCAACCTTTGAGGATCCCAGCCCTTTGATCAGGCCCTTGGCAGTTGTTGAGCTTTATCTTGCCTTATTTTTCTCAATTATCTTTTATTTCTTCTTTAGCATGTGAAATTCTTGTTTGTTGTTTTAGGTTAACCTCTTGTTCTTTCTCTGTGCACATTGGCTGTGTGGCAACATCACTTCATTTTAAGTAACTGGGTCTCAAAATTTCCCCATAAAATGTCTTTGCCACTTTGCCACTTGGGGGAATTCAAACTTTTAAAAAAAGTCAAAACATCCTTTGGTAGTAATGCATGAGTGTTCTGCAGCAAAAACTCTAAAGTGATATATTACGGCATCATTTCACCAAGTGCTAATTTGGCTTTGGATACTGTGCAATGAGTATGGGAAAATAATTCCAGTGGTGGTGATAAAACTTGGAGCATTTTTACACTTAACTATTATACATAGATTTATAGGTATTTAAGCAGAATATCAAACAAGAAAGCTAGCTGTGTGCATGAACAAGGACGTCAAGAAAACAAGTCACTTGGCAGACACCATGTGAGGTTCAGTAATGAGAACATTCAGTAAATGCTCCCGCTGGGAGGAATGTTTTATTAATGCCATGTCATTAGTAGTTTCAGAAATGCCTGTAAAGAATGGCTCTTGAAGCAGTCCATGAAGTTGAGATGCACCAGAGAAAAGTGGAAGTAGCTAGAGTGGGTTGTCTGTTCTCTGTGGTCTTTTCTGGCAGGGGCATGGTGGGACAAGAAGAAGCTGTCGGGTCGAAGAGGCCAAGTAGGGGACAGGACTTCCACACTGGGAGTGGTGTTCCCTGTGGGCTGATTCAGGGAAGGAGGAGCAGGGCTCAGGGTCACGGGAGTTACAGTAGAAGGCAGGTGTTTGGTCATGACTGAAGAGGTCAGTGCAACTGGGGGTAGAATGTGTGTAGTGAGGGCCATGGGGTTTTGTCCAGGTTTTCAAAGAGGAGTTTCTTAAACAGCATGCCCTTCTCATAGCACTCCATTTTTCTCTCTCTTGTTTTAAATAGATATTTATCCTATAATTAAATTAATAAAATATTTTGGATGACAAATAGGGATTAAGAGGCTAAACCAAAAATCTACATAAATATTCCTCATCTTAAGAAATAACTGAATTTTGAGGCCCATTTGCAGAGCTAAGTGCCATCTTGAATTTTGTGTTTACCATCGTCGCTGGTGTTGTTTGTCATGTTTGTATGACACACGCAGGTGTCTATGCACATTGCATAGTTCTGAATCAGGGAGATTATTGCAAAAGTGTACTTATTTTTGCTCAACATTGTGTTTTTGAGAGGTAGACATTTTAACTGTTATCCTCCACTGAATAGATATTCCATAACTCTTTATTCATCCTGCTACTGTTGCCACACCAAGGAGTCTGTCCATTCACCTGTCACCCACACCAATCAAAGGAGAAGGGAATGAAAGATCAGTAGTTTCACTCTCATTTACAGAAAAGCCAACAATTCCAGAGAACAGTCCAGAGAGCAGTGAGGATATTGTCTCAAAGAGCTGTTCTCCCCTTCCTGTTTCCCTTGGTTACTTTTATTCTCATAGTAAAGGTAAACATTAGCCATGTTATTACTCATCATAGTATACATCAAACAGATTTTTTGATAGATTACAAGGCTACCCAATATCCTCCTATCTTAAAGAGGTTATATCTTCAAAGCATCTTACTTTAGATTAAATTATATTTAGTCACTACTTTTCTAAGTGCATTATTAAGTGTACTTCATACACTGGGTCACTGATTGGCACCATGGTCTTAGGACTACCCAGTCTTTTAAGTTTCTCTATGACAGAAGGCCTTGTATGTAAATAACTCCAGACGGTGGCACACAGGCTCACCCGGCCCCACCAGCACCCTATATGTAATGGTTATTTAGGATAACAGTGGCTGGCATGACTACTAATGGCTATACATGAGTTTTTTCTAAGGTAAATGACTAATAATAGAAATTTGGGGCTACAGAATTCATGTGTCAACAACTTTTCTAGATAATTGTGAGGAGGTGTGGTTATTTAATTTACAGGATTTATTTATTTTAGACACTAACTCTTTATCAGTTATATGTATAATAATTAGTTGTTTCTATTTTATTTTGCGTTATCTGTCAATAATCAGACATTGTTCAATGTAACTGAATTGACCAACCTTTCCTTTTAGATTATGCTTCTTGTACCTCAGAGCATGAAGATGTTTTTTCCAGGTTTTCTTCCTCAGTCTTAAACTTTTGATTTTCAAATTTTATACTTAGCCCTCAATCCATTTGGAATTTATTGTTGTGTAGGACATATTAGGTACTATCTATCATTTCTTACATGTATGACCAGTTGTCCAACACAGGTTTTGAAGAATTGATTCTTTTCCAAATGATCTGTGAAGGCAACCTGTTGTTATGTATCAGTACATTGTTACAAGCATTCAGATTGTCCACTATTTGTTTACTTTTTTTTATCCTAATTCCAGCACTACAAGGTATTATTTACTTTAGCTTTTATAATTGATATCAGAGATATTTTTGACATAAGGTTAAATTAAGCTGATCTGGACAGCATTTAAACAAATAAGTAAACAAGGTACCAATTATACATGCATATTTTCCTTTAAATTTAAATACCTGCAAATTTGCCTTTAATTTTGCATGTTACATTTATTGTTATTATTCACTTTTTAAAATATAAATTTTATGAGAGGGTTTTAAAATTTCTTCAAAAACCCTCTGTTGAAAGCTTTGGCAAAGTTCGTAGTTGGAGAATACAGTTGCTTCTTAGGAAATAAAAAGATTATTAGGCTTAAAACAATAATGAAATACCACCATATCTCTATTAGAATGGCTCAAATCTGAAATACTGACACCACCAAATGCGGAGGAGGATGTGAAACAACAGAAATGCCCATTCATTATTGGTAGAAATGCAAAATGGGGCGGTGCCTGTGGCTCAGTCAGTGGGGCGCCGGCCCCATGTACCGAGGGTGGCGGGTTCAGACCCGGCCCCGGCTGAATTGTAACCAAAAAAAAAAAAAATAGCCGGGTGTTGTGGCGGGCGCCTGTAGTCCCAGCTACTCGGGACGCTGAGGCAAGAGAATGGCTTAAGCCCAGGAGTTGGAGGTTGCTGTGAGCTGTGTGATGCCATGGCACTCTACCATGGGCCATAAAGTGAGACTGTCTCTACAAAAAAAAAAAGAAATGCAAAATGGTACAGCAACTTTGGAAAAGTTTGTAGTCACTTACAAAAATATATAAGACATAATCTTACCACACAATCCAGTAATTGCACACCTTGGAATTTACCCAAATGAGTTCAAAACTTATTTCCACCCAAAAAATTTTATATAGGTGTTTATAGCAACTTTATTCCTAATTTTCAAAGCTTGGAAGCAACCAAGATGTCCCTCAGTAGGAGTTCATCGAGACAATAGAATATTATTCCTCGATAAAAAGAAATGAGCTATCAAGCCCCCAAAGACATGGATGTGTGGAAGAACCTCGAATTCAGGCTCCTGTATCTGATGTGAAGATAAAGCCAAACTCTGTGACACCATTGCTTAGACAGAAAGAAAGGTTTATTCAGTTTGGTCAAAGTGAGAAGATAGGAGAGCAGTCTCTCAGATCTGTTTTGTTACAGAGAAGAGGCGGTGAGGTTCTACCTGGATTGGGGGAAGTCTGTGTTTCTTTTAGTCTGAAATAACACCTTGAATAACCAGACTTCTAGGCATCAGTAACTAGGTGCAACTTTTTCAAGGGCATTCATTCTTTCCACAAAAACAAAAACAAAAAAAAAAACTTCACAGATTATTCTGACTGTGGAGTTATCTCCTTCTGCTTGACAAAGAAACAGTGGCTGCCCAGTTGATAACTGTTGTGGGAACAATAGGTGCTAAGCAGGAAGCAGGCAGTTAATAAGTGCTAACAACGAAGGACTTAGTCCAATTTTACATCATTTCAGTCATTGAAGACGCTGGGGTACTAAAATCTTAAGGGCTGCACTACAGAAGATCCTTACAAGCATATGCTAAGAAGCCAATTTGAAAAGGATACAAACTGTGATTTTTAACCATATGACATTCTGGCACAGGCAAAAATACGAAGACATTAAAAAGAGCAGTCATTGCCAGTGTTTGAAGGGAGAGTTGGAGGGATGAATTTTAAATAATGTTATTGGAGAACTAACTTTGAGAATGAGGCCATGAAATTGAACTAGACTGAGTTAGATATCTCTGTTATTTGCTTCCATAGCACCTTGTTCTCACCCAAAATATGAGACTTATCTCATTGTAATTAGAGTGTAATTTACCTGAGGAGGTATGCCCAGTTTTATTTACTGTTTTATCACCAGTGGTAATGGATAACCCAACACTTGGTTGGTGCTCAAAACATGTGTGAATTAATGTGTGACTCTAATAATATAATATAATATAATATAATATAATATAATATAATATAAAGAATGGATTAAATAAACTGTGGTATATGTATACCACAGGGCATAAAAAAGATGGAGACTTTACATCTTTTGTATTAACCTGGATAGGATTGAAGAACATTCTTCGCAGTAAAGTAATCACAAGAATGAAAAAGTAAGTATCCAATGTATGCAGTACTAATATGAAACTAACAGATAAACAACTATGCCCCCACATGAAAGAAAAACAAAATTCAAGTTGTGGGGAAGGGAGAGGTGGAAAAGGGGAAAGGGGAGCAGAGAAGGGGATTGGTAAACTCTCACCTAATGGGCACAATGTAAGGGTATACAGAACATCCCCTGGGTGAAGGGCTCAGCTACAACTTGACCTTTACCTAAGAAATACAAACAATGTAACCTAATCATTCGTATCCTCATATTAATCTGAAATTTAAAACAAGAATTTATAGAGGAGATGGGGAAATACTAAAAAACATAAAAAAAATCAAACAAACTGGTGCTCATTTGCCATGAACAAATGGAATAAAAATGAAACAATAAAACCAAAACCTTAAATCACATTGTATTTGCCACAATCATATTTTTTGTTTAGAGGTGAGGATTTGGCTTTCATGGGGTTCACTTCCTACCACAGAGATAAATCTGCGATTAGAGGATGCTGCCATGATTTGTGAGGGTGCATTTTAGAAGGTGTCTAGGGTGAAGGCAAACATGCTTTTCTTCCTTAAAAACAGCTAACTTGAGAAATGTTAGCATTCCTTACATTCAAAGGAAAGTAATGTGGATCAGGCTTTTAGAGGGAAACACCTGGGTGTAATTGGTGCCACCTTCACTTGTAAGTGTTGCTGGCCCAGCTTATTCTAGCCTTTTATCCAACATTGATTATTCTCTACCATGACTTCTTGTTCCAGTTCCTCCTGCCTCCAAGATTTTTGTCATTTTCTGGTAGACCATCTTTCTTCTCCACCCAGATGACTAGGTTTATCTCACAAATATCAAAAGATGCCATCAAGAGAGGGACATAGAAGTCACTAAGTGAGAAGAAAAGTATTTTCAGATCCCTGGTTAACTAACAATGGAT
Organism: Nycticebus coucang; assembly: GCF_027406575.1. Taxonomy (NCBI): domain Eukaryota; kingdom Metazoa; phylum Chordata; class Mammalia; order Primates; family Lorisidae; genus Nycticebus; species Nycticebus coucang. The sequence continues at coordinate 53,429,225 of NC_069790.1, forward strand.
TAGTATCCAGAACAGATAAAGAACCCTTATGATGCTTATGAATTGAAAAGAAAAAGAAGCCAATCCAATAGAGGAAATGGGCAACATAAAAAACAGAAATGCTACTTAATACTGCAGAGTGATGTCATTAAATTGGGAGAAACTGTGCTGCCGTGATGTAGAGCTATGGGAACTCTCACTCACTGCTAGTGAGAATGAAAATTGACACAATCATTCTTGAGAAAGTGTGCATTGCCTCGTAGAGTTGAGAAAAGAAACTTCCTGGGTAGTTGTTTCAGGAATCAACTCCAGTGCATACTTCTACATAAATGCTCTCAAAGACATAAACTTTAACAAAGGAAGCAAGTTACAGAAGAGGAGAAGTATTATTCCCTGGTAAATGTTCAAGCACAGGGAGACATAGGTCATAAAGATTGAAAAAAAAATGCTAGAGAGTAATAGTTTCAGGATAGTATAGGAATGGATTCTGGGGAGGATAATGTTCTATTTCTTGGCCTGGGTAGCAGGCACATGAGTTTTTATTTCATCAGTGATCTTTAAACCATGCAAATGCTCTCTATACAAATTTGTGTGTAAGTTATATTTTATAATTCTAACAAAAGGTATTTACAGATAGCGCAGTAATTTCTCTAGTTTTAAGCCCAGATTAATTTGGTCTTGATGTCATTAATTTTGCTCTTTCGCTTCAGGCCTTCCCCTCCCACTCTGCAGGCTTCTGCTTCTTTATGCTGTTTCAGTCTTGAGTGGTTCACTATCTCCTGGATTCCTTAGAGCTTTGCTCACTTGTCCCAGACCTGTGACCCTGTCCCAGTAATGTCCTTTCTTGGTCCTGGAGAGTAGTAAAAGGCAGTGCTCTGTAAGAAAAGAAATGGTTCATCTCTAGACCAGAATTACGTAACTTAAAAATAAGTTAATTAATTACCTAAGTTCATTTTTATTAGAGACCTTTTGTGTGCCAAGCTGTCTGCTGAGAATTGAGATATATCCCTTATCCCCAGCAGGGCACCCACAGCCTATTACAATCTGGCAGGCAGGTTGCCCTCGGCTTGCTGATGCTGATCAATGGGTGGTGACTGCTATCTGCAGGGTTATTTTGGGAAGCATTTCTTTGTCTGCCATCAGAGAAGAGGTAGCATCTGTGTAATAGGTTCACTATCTCTGTATCTAAAGTTCAAGCACACGAAATAAAGGTGATGAGAACAAGTGTCCCTTCTATAAATGCTGTGCACATGTATGTTAAAAGCAAAACAGGCATTTTACCATCACATAAAGGAAGACAAAGTGTTCAATAAACCTTTCTATGACATCTTTCTCCTGTGAGCTTCTGAGGTGCAGTTTCTAGCTCCCATTTATTTGACATTAGCCATGAATCCATTTGTCTTTAATATGTATTTGCTTTGTCTATTCAACTCATGTATTAGTTTTGTGAGGGACAGGGAGCTTTCATTTATATCCCATATGGTAATTCACAGATAAGCTTGTCTATTGTCTATTTAAGTAAGTACTTATTGACTGATTTGTCTAAAATGATTTTGGTAGCAGTATTGTACCAAATATTAGTACCGCTCCTATTTAATGGCTTGTAGTGAACCGAGTTCTTTGTTTCTAAGGGTGGTGCTTATATTTCTTGGAAATGAAATAGCCTCAACTCTGAGATTCTAACTTGCTGATCAATGGTAAACTTAATAGTGTGTTGAGAAAAGTACAAATGCTTAGCAATTGGATTGTTTCTTCCTTAAAGAATCCTTTTTAAAAATTCAAAATAATGTAGCACTATACTTCTTTTTATAGCATTCCACCTACATAGTATTACATAATTTAAAGTGGGTGCTTTATACTCTATTTCAAATACAGGCTGTCATTTTAAATAAATACTCATTATTTTGTTTCTAGAAGTTTTCAGGTGTTTGTATACTACAGAACAAATCTCATCCTTCTGTCTTAATAACTTTTAAAGGAGATACAGTTTAAATATATTTGTATATTATGCATGTTTCTGGTTTTTTGATGGAGTTTTAAGATTTTGGAAGGTCATGCATTTTAGAATCAAAAGGGAAGTGACAAATAAAACAATTTAGTTGAAAACTTGAGCTACTGAAAACTCAAGCAAAGAAAAACATTAGTTTTTTTCTATGTTTTAAGGATAATTTTGAGTTTGCAAGGCCAGTATTATGACAATCTGCTCTTATAGGTCTACCTACATTTCAGAAAGGGCAACTTTGCTCCTGACGTTGGCTAGTCTCTAATCCCCTATTGCTACTGAATTTCTTTCTCATCACACTCCAATCCTGAGAATCAGGCTGAATACGATCAAAGTGCTTAATGGACCACCTTTGAGAAGAAAGTTGGAACCTTATCTCCTCCTGTGCGCCTGTGCTGTGCAACAGTGGTAGAAACCAATTGACAAATATTGCTTCATTCTTGGAAGCTCAGGGAGTAGAGCAGGGCTGGCTATACCAATTTTATTATGACTACACACAAAGGTAGCAATTTCTATTATGTAATTTCCATAACTTTAATTAGTATATTTATCATATAATTAGTTATTGTTGCCAAATGCAGGTTTGGCTGCTGCCACCTGAGCACTCAACATGAGAGGTGAGTGTTGGTGGAGGAAAGATGATTTATTCAAATGCCAGCAGCCTGAGAAGATGGTGGACTATTGTCTCATAATCCACCTCACCTTTCTCGGCTTACCGAGCAACTTACAAAGGGAAGGGGTAAAGGAGGGGTTTGTGGCAGAGAGAAAGCTGTTATTTGCTGATGTATCAGCAAACAGCTGATCATCTCTTTGAACTTGTCATCAGCAGTGTGCCTGTTCTGAACTCCTGTTCTATTCCCCACCTTGCCCAGCAGCTGAGTAAGCAAGAAGCAGGTTAGTTGTAAACTTTCCAGGTAGAACAAGCCCAGAGCATGCTGGGAAAAAAATGGCTTCCCGTTAGCTAGCCTAGTGTTATGGTCTGAATGGCCCCCAGGGTGTACTTATAGTATCATAAAATTAATGTATGATAATAAGAAATGATTTGATAGTGTTTATATTATGGGGATAGTTGATGTAAGAATGTCCCTCAACACTGATTAAATACTGAGCAATTTGAAAATAAAATGTGAACTTTTTTTTTTCCAGTTTTTGGCTGGGGCTGAGTTTGAACCCGCCACCTCTGGCATATGGGGCCGGTGCCCTACTCCTTTGAGCCACAGGCGCTGCCCTAAAATGTGAACTTTTTATGGAAGGCAGAAAAACAATCTACACTTTATTAAGATTTTTGAAAGCCAATCCTGTAATGTATGTTCCAGACAAAATCCATTGGTTGAGTTAAGGGCAGTGTAAAGCTATGCTGTGCACAGATATTTTCCTTGGTTATTTACTTTAGATTTTGAGAGAAATTTCTAAGGAATGGTTTAGCTACAGGAATAAAAGGAAGTAGTGTTAAGTTTTCTACAGAGGAGAATTAAAATAGGATATTTATTAATGACATTCTGAGTATTAGGATTTGGAGAAAGTACTAGTTAAAACATCCTGACTACTGTGATTTACAAATGGTTACATGTAGCAGCCTGTATAGCCTATGGCTAGGAGGAATGAGAGTTATAAATAACATCTGTATAGCTCAATAATGGAACACCTTGGTGAAAAGGGCATGGGGAGAGATTTAGCTCTCGTAAGAAGCATGAGAGAGCTCGGGAGATGAGAGCATTGGTGAATAGGCAGTCTCTACACCTGTGTTGAGAGGCATGAGATCAGCCTTATATAAGGCTGGAGGAGAAGGCAGTCAGGAGTGAGCTTATTCTATCACGGACCCGCTCACTCTGATTTTGTCTCCTCTCCTGCTTGCAGAATGCCAGCATTGGCGTCTCTCTGGTGAACTAAGCTCTGCTAAAGACTGTCAAGATCTATTCTAAGACTGCTTTACCCTCAAAGACTATCTTTCTCTTTCTCCCCTTCTACTGAATAGCCCTCAGGCACCTAAGAGCAATTGTTCCTGAGCAAGATAATAGCATAGTGATCCACGTCTGGAACCTAGATAAGCTGGCCCAAGACTTGGCAGCGGTGGGCTGTGACAATTGTTAACTAGTGTGATGAAAATGTGTCAAACAGTCTATGAACCAAGTGTATGGTGCCCCATGATCATACTAATGTACACAGCTATGATTTAATAAAAAAAGTAAAACAAACAAACAAACAAACAAAAAAACCCCCGAGTGTTGGAGGACCACCTGGAAGCATCCCCCTGGTATTTCTGCATCCTTGAAGCTTGGCCAAATCTGGGCAGTTGCAGGGACTTCAAATTACTCAGAGAAATTAGATTTGTCTGTGGTTCTGGATATACATGTTAAAAGGGCACACAATCATAGAACTTTGCAAGATAATTGTTACCAAAATGACAGTTTACATTTTGGAAACAAGTACATGAAAAGGTCAGTGTGAGCTAGCATTTTTAGGAGACATTTCTGGTTAGGATAACAGATTGAATGTGAGTTACACAATCATTCGTCTTTAATACTTCACAAAAATAAATAGCAAATATGTGAAAAAAAATGACTCACAGCAATCAAACAAAAGCCTAATGCAATCAACCACAATCACCGCCATCAACAAAATGTAGCACAGAGGGAGAAACAGAGGATGCTCATGTTCTCATCAGACAGAACAGTAGAGCAAGGAAAGTTCCTCGCCTCTACTCTGCAGAAAGTACATGGGTGACTCTGCTAAACCCTGACAATGCTTTGAAAGTCTAAGCTTTGCTAAATCTTCCTCAATTTTTCCTGCCAGGAAAATTGTAAAGTTCTTTGAAATTAATTAAAGAAAAAAGTAAAGCCAAAAGATAACTATGTGTCTTATTTAGGGTGCTCCTCTAGGTTACCTCTGCTCTTCGCTATGATTTGAAGGTAACTGATAGAATGCAAATACTCTTGCCCATGGAAATGCAAAATTGTCCAGCGCAATGCAGTTGATTATTATCCTCTGAACTCTGACCAGTTTTGCTATTTGCATCTATTTATAAGTTCATTTCAGCCTTTCCTTTTCTGACTACATATGTGATATTCTCAATTCTATTTTGAATGGGCTATAATACCCTAGAGGTTCCTTCCTTAATTAATGAGTTAAATGAAATATTTGGCATGAGTTTATTTTATATACATTTATATACATTTATGCATGAGTTTATTTTATATACATTTATATGTATATACAGTCATAATTATACCCTCTTTTAAGACATATCCTGTAATATTACCAATATTCTAGGTCTAAAAAAAGAACAAACTGGATATCTTTTTTTAAAATTTCAAATTAATATGAGGGTACAAATATGGGGGTTCCATTGTTTTTAGTTCTAAGGTAAAGTTTCAAGTTGTAGTTGAACCCTTCACCCAGGCGGCATGCTGAACACCCTCACACTGTGCTTATTAGTTGAGATCCTGCCAGTTGCCCTCCCTCTTCCCACTGATCACTCTCTCTCTCCCCTCTTCCTCTTACTTTTCCTCCCTCCCCCTTGCTAAAGTATATTTGTGTTATATTGCTCGTGCTTATGTGTACTTGTTTATATATTGGTTTCATATTAGTACGAGTACATTGGGTATATATAATTTTTCCATTCTTGAGATACTTTACTAAGAAGACTCTGTTTCAGTTCCATCCAGGTAAACACAAAAGATGTAAAGTCTCCATCTTATGGCTGAATAGCAGTATTCCATGGTATGTATATACACCACAGTTTGTTAATCCATGGGCATTTGGGTTGCTTTGCAACTCGGCAATTGTGAATTGAGCTGAAATAAACATTCTGGTGCAAATATCCTTGTGGTAAAATGATTTTTGTTTTTCTTAGTAGATATCTAGTAATGGGATTGTGGGATCAAATGGAAAGTTGAATTTTAGCTTTTTAAGAATTCTCCATATTTTTTCCATCGAAGTTGTGTTAGTTTGCAATCTCATCAGCAGTATAAAAGTGTTCCCTTCTCTTCACATTTACTCTAGCATCTGCATATTTGGGATCTTGTGATGTGGACTAATCTCACTGGAGGTACATGATATCTCAGAGTGGTTTTGATTTGTATTTGTCAGATGATTAGCAATGATGAACATTTTTTCAGGTGTTTATTGGCCATTCATCTGTCATCTTGAGAGATGTTTCTCTTCAAGTCTCTTGATCATTTATAAAAGGATTTTTTTGCTCTTTTCTTGTTGATTAATTTGAGTTCTCTGTAGATTCTGGTTTTCAGACTTTCGTTAGATTGCTAACATGCAAAAATCTTCTCCCATTCTGAAGGCTGTCTACGCACTGCCTGCTTTCAACCCTCACATAAGGAATTTGATGAAGTGAAATCTGGTTAAAAAATTTATAAAAAATCAGAAGGAAGAACAGAGTCAGGGTATTCTATAATAATAAATAAAGAATATTCCTTAGTTATTGATTCTCTTTCCTGCCTAACCTGTAATCACCACCATTCCTTCAAATTCCAGAAAAGTGGATAGAATTAAAATATTCAATATTCCTAGACTGTACTTCTAAGAGTAAAGAAAAATTGATCTCAGATATTTGGAAAGAAATTATAGCAGACCATCATTGCTTTCCTAGCTATAGTGTTCTGCCCATATCCTTCAGAGCACTGCTAATATCTGCAACTCTTTACCTTAAATATTCTTTGAATCTGCAGGAGGTTTCCCTGACTGTGTGGTGGGAGAATATTTAACCTTGACCAAATGACTGGTGGGAGTTGATGTATGAGTACACAAACAACCTTGGCCGTTGGGTTGGATAATTTTAAAGAGCATATTTTGAATTATTTCCCAGAATTTCCCCAAGGGATGAATCTAAAGTTGCCTTCAGTGGTGGCTGGCTTTATAGACACACCCTTTATTGAGTGACTGCCCTTCTAGCAAATGTCTCTAATTCCTGATTGATTTCTACACCTCCCAAATAAATCACTTAATATTGAATATTTGCCTCAGGATTAGAGAATATTTGCTTTTGAGGAACCCAAATTAAGAAGTTATTCATAGAACACCAAAGCAAATAGTATGCCTGGGTAAAGCTGTCCAAGTGCATCTGTCAGAGTCCCAGCAAAAATGGGGCAAACTCAAAGGTTTCAGCTAAAAAGCATTTAATGAAGAAACTATTTACCAAGATGTGAATCATGTTAGGGAAACCAACAAGAGGTAGTGAAGCACCAGTGACACCAGAAAGATATTTCCTGGTCTAGTGGGAAACAGGGAAAAATTGTGCTAATAGAGTCAGATGAGTGTTGGAGCCAGGGGAGAGGAGCCACCTGGCAGAAGCTGGAACAGTAGAGGGATGTAGCCAGTGCAAGACTATGTCCAGGCAGGGGAAGCATGGGGGGATAAAGTGCCTTGACTTTTCTCTCTCCCTGTCTTCCAATTATCTGCCATTTCTTACTGTTGGCAGAATGCCGACTAACAGCCAACAGGCAGGGGAGCCCGCCTACCTACTGAAATCCATAGAACTCAATCTCCTTGGGCACAGAGCATATCAGAGGGTATAAATGGATCTAGGGGTGGTGGAAGGAAGGATAATTATTAACATGCTAAGCATGAGGAATATCTAGGAAAAGGAACGAAAACTATAAAAATATTTGACAGTAAAATTAAAAATAAAATAAAAAACAGGTATAAAACAACCAGTGACTCCTCCTAAGAAAATTTTAAAGAAGAAATATTTGCTTGACACTGTAGAACAACTTACTGAAAATTTGAATCCAATAAATAAAGAGCTCAAAGATAAGATGCTAATACAACAAAATGAGATGAAAAGGAAATTTGCAAACCCAAGGAAATAATTTGAGGATAAAAATTTCACAAATATAGAACTGATAAATGTACAAAACTGTGAAGAAATAGAAGTAATAAAATTAATTACAAGGAGAAAGGAACATTCACAGATAATGTTAATAAAAATCACAAAAATTTTAAAAATTAAGCAAACTAACAGGATTGAGGACAAAGAAGATAAAACATACAAATGGAAGGTGTCTTTTAAATCAAGAACACAAGAAAGGATGAGAGCAAGATGGCGGCCAAGTAATAGCTTCCCTGCATCTGGGCACCGTGAGTCTGGGGAGATAAGACTCCAGGCATCTCTGGCTGGTGGTATCTGCCTATAATCATCCCTTTGAAGATATAGGAAGTCAGAGAGAAACTTCTGGACCCCAAGAGGAGGACAAAAACAGTGGAAAACTGGCAATTGGTTGCATGTGTTCGATCGGTCTAATCCCACTGGCAGCTGTAATTACAGCAGCAGTAAGACTACAAACCGGAAAGGCCTTACCAGTGATCTGTTTTGGTGTTTTTGGACTTGGCACTTAGTTGAACTGCCTTGGGGAGAGCTTGAGCAGGAGTGCGGAGAAATTTGGGCATTGTCTAGGGCCCCAGACTGAGCTGCTGAGCCAGATGGAGCTAATAGTGTTCAGCTGTGGGCCGCAGGGAGCCATTGTGAGAGAACTGCCCCAGCAAGCTCCACCCTCAGGGTCGCAGAGCAAGGATCAGGTGGGAGCTAGTAACCTAGTGACTGAGCTGCCTTACAGCCTTAACCCTCAGGGGCAGAGCGAGACCGGTTTTGGCACACTGGGCAAGTGGATAGTCACTTCAGCAGTGATCCCAGTGACAAGCACCTTCCTGGGAAAGCTTCTGCTTAGCCAAGTTTAGAAGTTTAAAGTGCCTTTTAAGAGGGCTGAGGAGAGATTTAGGGTCTCCACCTTGTGGGGTTTAAGAAATCAGCGGAGGCCTCTAATTGTATCAGCATTGTGATTAACATCTCATATCCTAGAAAACCACCTGTTGCCCAGACAATATTCAACAAGATATATATACTGCTTTGTTATAGGTTGTTTTTGTTTGTTTGTTTGTTTCTTTTTTGGTTATTTTGTTGTTGTTGTTTTTTTAATTTCAATCTTTTCCCATACAGATTTTTTCTTTTCTTTCTTTTCTTTCTCCATTTTTTCAGTTTAAATACAATTTCCCATTGATGCCTTTTTCAATAATTAGAACTTCATTTTGCTAGTGTTTCTACCACAACTATTTGATTTTCCACCCAATTTTATCCCATAAAGTTTTCTGTTTGCTTGTTTTGGTTTGATTTATAGCATATTTGTCTTTCCTCAAAACTTGGCGGAGGTGGGTTACTGTGTCCAATCAGGTTAGCCAAGAGCTGCTGTCCTCAAAGGAACCACCCAACAGGGCACCCCCAGAGGTTGGGATTTTTTAAAGGTTGTGTCAAAGTACCCTACTGTACAGCTATATTGCTCTGTCTCCCTCTTTCTGTGCCTCTCTTTTTTTTAGTCAATATTCCCTTTTACCCACCCAGTCTCCTTTCTCTATTTTCTTTTCTTTCTTTCTTTTATCCCTTCTTGCCCTTCAACCTTCTTATCCTTCTGGTTCTGTACAAAAAGGACTCATCGAAACCTTAGTCCACAGGCATGGGAACTTAAAGAGCAAGAGGAAGTGAAAGGAAAATTAGAGCAAGGAAACAGATAAAAAAATCACTCATCAGGAAGAACCAGCAGAAAACTCCTGGCAAAATGAAGAACCAGTCCAGAGCAACCCCTCCAAGGGACCATGAGGTAGCTACTGCAGAGGATTCTACCTATAAAGAAATGTTATGAATGACAGAAAGGGAATTTAGAATACACATGATGAAAACAATGAAGGAAATGATGGAAACAATGAAGGAAACAGCCAATAAAGTGGAAAATAACCAAAAAGAAATCCAAAAACAGAATCAAATAAGAGATGAATGATATGGAAAATATAGAAATGATATAACAGAGCTGAATAAACTGAAGCAGTCAATTAGGGAACTTAAAGATGCAATGGAAAGTATCAGCAACAGGTTAGACCATGCAGAAGAAAGAATTTCAGAGGTAGAGGACAAAGTTCTTGAGATAACTCACATAGTTAAAGAGGCAGAAAAGAAGAGAGAGAAAGAAGAATTTTCACTGTTAGAATTATGGGACTTTATGAAGTATTCCAACATACAAGTTATAGGAATCCCAGAAGGGGAACAAGAGTACCCCACAGGAATAGAAGCCATACTAGAGAATGTTATAAATGAAAATTTCCCAAATATCACCAAAGATTCTGACCCACTGTTTTCAGAGGGATATTGGACTTCAGGTTGCCTCACTCTAACCAAGCTTCTCCAAGACACATTGAGATAAACCTGTCCAAAGTCAAGACAAAAGAAAAGATTCTGCGAACTGCCAGGAGTAAGTGCCAGTTGACCTACAAGGACAAATATATCAGAGTGACTGTAGACTTCTCTAATGAAACTTTCCAAGCAAGAAGACAATGGTCATCTACCTTTAATCTACTTAAACAGAACAATTTTCAGACCAAAATTCTATACTCTGCTAAGCTAACTTTTAAAACTGACAGAGAACTCAAATCATTTACGGATATACAAACATTGAGGAAATTCGCCACAACAAGACCTGCTCTACAGGAAATACTTCAACCTGTTCCACACACTGACCATCAGAAGGGATCAGCAGCAGAGTAAGAACTCAGAAATTAAAGGACAGAACCTAAATTCCACACTGATGCAAAAGATAAAACTAAGCAAGGGATTCTCACAAAATAAGATGAATAGAATACTACCAAACTTATCAATTGTCTCAATGAATGTTAATGGCTTGAATTCCCCACTTAAGAGACATAGATTGGCTGACTGGATTAAAAAACACAAGCCATCCATTTGCTGTCTGCAAGAAACACACCTGGCTTCAAAAGACACATTAAAACTCCGAGTCAAGGGATGGAAGACAATTTTTCAGGCAAACGGAATTCAGAAGAAAAGAGGAGTTGCAATATTATTTTCAGATACATGTGGATTTAAAGCAACTAAAGTAAAAAAAGACAAAGATGGTCACTTTATATTGGTCAAGGGAAAAATACAAGAAGATGTTTCAATTCTAAATATTTATGCACACAGTTTAAATGCTCCCAGATTCTTGAAACAGACCTTACTCAGTCTGAGCAATATGATATCTGATAATACCATAATAACAGGGGACTTTAACACTCCTCTTACAGAGCTGGACAGATCCTCTAAATAGAACTTAAACAAAGATATAAGAGATTTAAATGAGACCCTAGAACAACTGTGCTTGATAGATGCATATAGAACACTCCACCCCAAAGATAAAGAATATATATTCTTCTCATCACCCCATGGAACATTCTCCAAAATTGATCATATCCTGGGACACAAAACAAATGTCAACAGAATCAAAAGAATTGAAATTTTACCTTGTATCTTCTCAAACCATAAGGCACTAAAGGTAGAACTCAACTCTAACAAAAACTTTTGACCGCACACAAAGGCATGGAAATTAAATAACCTTCTGTTGAATGACAGACAGTGCAGGAATAAATAAAACAGAAAATCATTAACTTCCATGAGCATAACAACAATGAAGACACAAGCTACCAAAACCCGTGGGATACTGCAAAAGCAGTTTTGAGAGGAAAATTAATCACTTTAGATGCCTACATTTGAAAAACAGAAAGTGAGTGCATCAACAAACTCACAAGCCATGTTATGAAATTGGAAAAAGAAGAAAAATGTAAGCCTAAACCCAGTAGAAGAAAAGAAATATTCAAAATCAAATCAGAGATCAATGAAATTGAAAACAAAAGAATCATTCAGAAAATTAATGAAACAAGGAGTTGGTTTTTCAAAAAAATAAATGAAATAGATAAACCATTGGCCAGACTAATGAGAAATAGAAAAGTAAAATCTCTGGTAACCTCAATCAGAAATGATAAAGGGCAAATAACAAGTGATACCACAGTGATACAAGATATCTCTGAATACTACCAGAAATTCTATGCCCAGAAATTTGACAATGTGAAGGAAATGGATCAATATTTGGAATCACACCCTCTCCCAAGACTTAGCCAGGAAGAAATAGAGCCCCTGAACATACCAATTTCAAGCACTGAGATTAAAGAAACAATAAAAAAGCTTCCAACCAAAAAATGCCCTGGTCCAGATGGCTTCACACCAGAATTCTATCAAACCTTCAAGGAAGAGCTTATTCCTGTACTGCAGAAATTATTCCAAAAAATTGAGGAAGAAGGAATCTTCCCCAACACGTTCTATGAAGCAAACATCACCCTGATATCAAAACCAGAAAAGACCCAAGCAAAAAGGAGAATTTCAGACCAATCTCACTCATGAATATAGATGCAAAAATTCTCAACAAAATCCTAGCCAATAGATTAGAGCTTATCATCAAAAAAGTCATACATCATGATCAAGTAGGTTTCATCCCAGGTATGCAGGGCTGGTTTAACATACGCAAGTCCATAAACATTATCCACTTTATTAGCAGAGGCAAAAATAAAGATCATATGATCCTCTCAATAGATGCAGAAAAAGCATTTGATAAAATCCAGCATTCTTTTCTAATTAGAACACTGAGCTGTTTGAGTGATTGTCAGCTTAAGGGTCACACCCGGTGCCCCGACTGCTGCAGGGTTTTCCAGGGGAGGAGACAAGAAGGCTGACTGAAGCCAGCTTTCCACAGAGGCTCCCGTCCAGAAGGAGAGTTAAAGGACAAAAATTCAGCAAGTAACCTGGTGGATTTGAGCTGCACTAAGAGAGAAGGTTGTAGAACGCACGTCAACCCCACTGAGGTGAGCTGCGACCACAAGGATACAAACAAAAGGGGAACCGCAGAGTTGTTCTGTTCTGTTCTGTCAGTAACATTAATCAGGGGCGAGACTGGACCCTCAACCTTCATCAAGCGCCCGAGGTTGTCAGGCCTCACCTCCTCCTGCTGGAGAGAGGCAGAGTGCAGTGGCCAGGCAGACTTCCTTGCGGTTCAGGCAGGTACAAACTCTTGGAGTACCGATTCACTACAGGCAACTGGGTCAGCCAACTGCAGGGCTATCAGTGACTGGATGTGAAGTGGTGCAAAGTGGGGAAGGAGGCAGCAACCTTCCCAGACTGATTTATTGGCTGGATGGCTTCTCCTGACTCCACGCCGCACTGGAGCAAGCCACACCAGAGTAGTCACCAGACTCCTGTGATCCAGTTCCCAGAGACCTCTTAAACTCTCTCACCCGAGACAGGTGCAGACTGAGACAATTGATTTGGACCTTTTTGAACTGAACCAATCGCTTGAGGACAAATCAGGTGGTGCCCTGGATGCACGGTGGTAGGAAGGTTTGATTTCTCTTTTCCAATTGTTTGCTGGTGGGGGACAGGGTGACTTAATTGCTGATATTTCTCCACAGCTGAGACTTCAGTCCAAAGCATCTGTTTCACTAGGGTGGAACAGAAACCAGCTGAAAACAAGACAGAACCACTTAGACCCACCACACCAGACAAGGCCCCAGTTTCTCAGGCCACAACACTGTACAGACCCTCGATAAAGCCCCAGGGGAAAAAATCAGAGGGAGTAAAACAACCATGGGGTGGAATCAGTGGAAAAACTCTGGTAACATGAATAACCAGAATAGATCAACCCCCCCCAAGGAAATGTATGGCAGATGCAATTGATGATCCCATTCATAAACAACTGGCTGAGATGTCAGAAATCGAATTCAGAATTTGGATTGCAGACAAGATTAACAAAGTGGAATTAGGAATTCGAGGAGAAATTCAAAAGTTGTCTCAAGAATTTAACAAATTTAAAGACAAAACCACCAAAGACTTAGACACACTGAAGCAAGAATTTGCAGCCCTCAAAGATATGAAAAATACAGTAGAATCCCTCAGCAACAGATGGAGCAAGCCGAAGAAAGGATTTCTGACATCGAAGATAAAGCCTTTGAACGCTCCCAATTTCTCAAAGAGGAAGAGAAATGGAGAGCAAAAACGGATCATTCTCTCAGAGAGCTCTGGGATAATTCGAAGAAGGCGAATATCCGAATCATAGGAGTTCCAGAAACAGATGAAGTGGACTCGCTGGGCACAGAGGCCCTTCTGCAAGAAATTATGAAAGAGAATTTTCCAGACATGCCTGGAGATTCTGAAATTCAGATAGCGGACAGCTTCAGAACACCAGCACGACTCAACCCCAATAAGACGTCCCCCAGGCACATCATAGTTAACTTCACTAAAGTTAATATGAAGGAGAAAATCCTCAAAGCTGCCAGGAGAAAGAAAACCATTACCTTCAAAGGCAAGAATATTAGAATGACTGCAGATCTCTCTGCTGAAACTTTTCAAGCCAGAAGAGGGTGGTCACTGACTTTTAATCTCCTAAAGCAAAATAACTTTAAACCCCGTATCTTGTATCCAGCTAAACTGAGTTTCATTTATGATGGAAAAATTAAATACTTTAAGTACTTTCATATGTTGAAGAAATTTGCCATAACCAAACCAGCTCTTCAGGATATTCTCAGACCTATCCTCCATAATGACCATCCCAATCCTATACCACAAAAGTAAACTCACTCAGAAACTTCAGATCAAACTCCAATTTCCACACTGGCAAAAGGATTAAAAATGCCCACTGGACTTTTGAAAAACTCGATATCCAAAACTTCAACAGACTTATCAATATTTTCCATTAATGTGAATGGCTTAAACTGTCCTCTAAAGAGGCATAGGTTAGCTGATTGGATACAAAAACTCAGGCCAGATATTTGTTGCATACAAGAGTCACATCTTAACTTAAAAGACAAATACAGACTCAGGGTGAAAGGATGGTCGTCCATATTTCAGGCAAATGGTAATCAGAAAAAAGCAGGTGTTGCAATTTTATTTGCAGATACAATAGGTTTTAAACCAACAAAAGTAAGGAAGGACAAGAATGGTCACTTCATATTTGTTAAGGGTAATACTCAATATGATGAGATCTCAATTATTAATATCTATGCACCCAACCAGAATGCACCACCATATATAAGAGAAACTCTAACAGATGTGAGCAACTTGATTTCCTCCAGCTCCATAATCATCGGAGATTTCAACACTCCTTTGGCAGTGCTGGATCGATCCTCCAACAAGAAGCTGAGGAAAGAAATCTTAGATTTAAACCTAACCATCCAACATTTGGATTTAGCAGACATCTACAGAACATTTCATCCCAACAAAACTGAATACACATACTTCTCATCAGCCCATGGAACTTAATCCAGAATTGATCACATCTTAGGTCACAAGTCTAACCTCAGTAAATTTAAAGGAATAGAAATTATTCCATGCATCTTCTCGGACCACCATGGAATAAAACTTGAACTGAGTAAAAACAGGAATCTGCATACTCATACAAAAACATGGAAGTTAAATAACCTTATGTTGAATGATAGCTGGGTAAGAGATGAGATTAAGAAAGAAATCGCCAATTTTTTGGAACAAAACAACAATGAATACACAAACTATCAGAACCTCTGGGACACCGCAAAGGCAGTTCTAAGAGGGAAATTTATAGCACTGCAAGCTTTCCTCAAGAGAACGGAAAGAGAGGAAGTTAACAACTTAATGGGACATCTCAAGCAACTGGAAAAGGAAGAACATTCCATCCCCAAACCCAGCAGAAGAAAAGAAATAACCAAAATTAGAGCAGAATTAAATGAAATTGAAAACAAAAGAATAATACAACAGATCAATAAATCAAAAAGCTGGTTTTTTGAAAAGCTCAATAAAATAGATAAACCTTTGGCCAACTTAATCAGGAAAAAAAGAGTAAAATCTCTAATCTCATCAATCAGAAACAACAAAGCCGAAATAACAACAGACTCCTCAGAAATCAAAAAAATGCTTAATGAATATTACAAGAAACTGTATTCTCAGAAATATGAAAATCTGAAGGAAATTGACCAATACTTGGAAGCACGTCACCTTCCAAGACTTAGCCAGAATCAAGTGGAAGTGTTGAACAGGCCCATATCAAGTTCAGAAATAGCATCAACCATACAAAACCTCCCTAAAAAGAAAAGCCCGGGACCAGATGGTTTCACGTCTGAATTCTACCACACCTTTAAAGAGGAATTAGTACCTATATTACTCAACCTGTTCCAAAAGGTAGAAAAAGAAGGAAGACTACCCAACATGTTCTATGAAGCAAACATCACCCTGATCCCCAAACCAGGAAAAGACCCAACAAGAAAAGAAAATAATAGACCGATATCACTAATGAATATAGATGCAAAAATATTCAACAAGATCCTAACAAACAGAATCTAGCAACACATCAAACAAATTACACATCATGACCAAGTCAGTTTTATCCCAGGATCTCAAGGCTGGTTCAATATACGTAAATCTATAAATGTAATCCAGCACATAAACAAATTAAAAAACAAAGACCATATGATTCTCTCAATCGATGCAGAAAAAGCTTTTGATAATATCCAGCATCCCTTTATGATCAGAACACTTAAGAAAATCGGTATAGAAGGGACATTTCTTAAACTGATAGAGGCCATCTACAGCAAACCCACAGCCAATATCATATTGAATGGAGTTAAATTGGAATCATTTCCACTGAGATCAGGAACCAGACAAGGCTGCCCATTGTCTCCATTGCTTTTCAACATTGTAATGGAAGTTTTATCCACAGCAATTAGGGAAGAAAAGGCGATCAAGGGTATCCATATAGGGTCTGAAGAGATCAAACTTTCGCTTTTCGCAGATGATATGATAGTATATCTGGAAAACACTACAGACTCTACTAAAAAACTTTTAGAAGTGATCAAGGAATGCAGCAGTGTCTCAGGTTACAAAATCAACATTCATAAATCGGTAGCCTTTATATATACAAACAATAGTTAAGTTGAAAAAACAGTTAAGGACTCTATCCCATTCACAGTAGTGCCAAAGAAGATGAAATATTTGGGAAATTATCTAACAAAGGACGTGAAAGATCTCTATAAAGAGAACTATGAAACTCTAAGAAAAGAAATAGCTGAAAATATTAACAAATGGAAAAACATACCATGCTCATGGCTGGGAAGAATCAATATTGTTATAATGTCTATACTACCCAAAGCAATATATGATTTCAATGCAATCCCTATTAAAGCTCCACTGTCATACTTTAAAGATCTTGAAAAAACAATACTTCGTTTTATATGGAATCAGAAAAAACCTCAAATAGCCAAGACATTACTCAGAAATAAAAACAAAGCAGGAGGAATTACGCTACCAGACCTCAGACTATACTACAAATCGATAGTGATCAAAACCGCATGGTATTGGCACAAAAACAGAGAAGTAGATGTCTGGAACAGAATAGAGAACCAAGAGATGAATCCAGCTACTTACCATTATTTAATCTTTGATAAGCCAATTAAAAACATTCAGTGGGGAAGATTCCCTATTTAACAAATGGTGCTGGGTGAACTGGCTGGCAACCTGTAGAAGACTGAAAGTGGACCCACACCTTTCACCATTAACTAAGATAGAATTTCACTGGATCAAAGATTTAAACTTAAGACATGAAACTATAAAAATACTAGAGCAGAGTGCAAGGAAAACCCTTGAAGAAATCGGGCTGGGCGGGTATTTTATGAGGAGGACCCCCCGGGCAATTGAAGCAGCTTCAAAAATATACTACTGGGACTTGATCAAACTAAAAAGCTTCTGCATAGCCAAGAACACAGTAAGTAAAGCAAGCAAACAGCCCTCAGAATGGGAGAAGATATTTGCAGGTTATGTATCTGACAAAGAGAACTCAAAAGCAAACTCAAATTTAATAATCAGAATCCACAGAGAACTCAAACACAAACTCAAATTTAATAACCAGAATCCACAGAGAACTCAAACGCATTAGCAAGAATAGAACAAGGGATCCCATCACAGGCTGGGCAAGGGATTTGAAGAGAAACTTCTCTGAAGAAGACAGGCGTGCGGCCTTCAGACATATGAAAAAATGCTCATCATCTTTAATTATCAGAGAAATGCAAATCAAAACTACTTTGAGATACCATCTAACTCCAGTGAGAGTAGCCTATATCGCAAAATCCCAAGACCAGAGATGTTGGCGCAGATGTGGAGAAAAGGGAATACTTTTGCACTGCTGGTGGGAATGCAAATTAATACATTCCTTTTGGAAAGAGATATGGAGAACACTTACAGATCTAAAAATAGATCTGCCATTCAATCCTGTAATCCCTCTACTGGGCATATACCCAAAAGACCAAAAAGCACATCATAACAAAGATATTTGTACCAGAATGTTTATTGCAGCTCAATTCATAATTGCTAAGTCATGGAAGAAGCCCAAGTGCCCATCGATCCACGAACGGATTAATAAATTGTGGTACATGTACACCATGGAATATTATGCAGCCTTAAAGAAAGATGGAGACTTTACCTCTTTCATGTTTACATGGTTGGAGCTGGAACATATTCTTCTTAGTAAAGTATCTCAAGAATGGAAGAAAATGTACCCAATGTACTCAGCTCTACTATGAAACTAATTTAGGGTTTTCACATGAAAGCTATAACCCAGTTACAACCTAAGAATAGGGGGAAGGGGGAAAGGGAGGGGAGGGAGGCAGGAGGTGGGTAAAGGGAAGGGGATTGGTGGGATTACACCAGGGGTGCATCTTACAAGCGTATATGTAAAACTTGGTAAATGGTCTGTAAAGCTAGTGAATGATGCCCCATGATCATATCAATGTACACAGCTATGATTTAATAAAAAAAATAATAATTAGAACACTGAGGAGTATAGGCATAGGTGGCACATTTCTAAAACTGATTGAAGCTATCTATGACAATCACACAGCTATATTTTCCTGAATGGAGTAAAACTGAAAGCTTTTCCTCTTAGAACTGGAACCAGACAAGGTTGTCCTCTGTCACCTTTACTATTCAACGTAGTGCTGAAAGTTCTAGCCAATACAATTAGGCAAGACAAGGAAATAAAGGGAATCCAATGGGAGCAGAGGAGGTCAAACTCTCCCTCTTTCCTGATGACATGATCTTATACTTAGAGAATCCCAAACACTCAACCACAAGACTCCTAGAAGTCATCAAAAAATATAGCAATGTTTCAGGATATAAAAATCAATGTCCACAAGTCAGTAGCCTTTGTATACACCAATAACAGTCAAGATGAGAAGCTAATTAAGGACACAACTCCCTTCACCATAGTTTCAAAGAAAATGAAATACCTAGGAATATACCTAACGAAGGAGGTGAAGGGCCTCTATAAAGAAAATTATGAAATCCTCAGAAAGGAATTAGCAGGGGATATTAACAAATGGAAGAACATACCATGCTCATGGATGGGAAGAATCAACATTAGTTAAAATGTCTATACTTCCCAAAGCAATCTACCTATTCAATGCCATTCCTATTAAAATACCAACATCGTGCTTTCAAGATTTGGAAAAAATGATTCTGCATTTTGAATGAAACCAGAAAAAAAAACCCTATGGCTAAGGCAGTTCTTAGTAATAAAAATAAAGGTGGAGGCATCAGCATACCAGATTTTAGTCTGTACTACAAAGCCATAGTGGTCAAGACAGCATGGTACTAGCACAAAAATAGAGACATAGATACTTGGAATCGAATAGAAAACCAAGAAATGAAACTAACATCTTACAACCACCTAATCTTTGAGAAACCAAACAAGAACACACCTTGGGAGAAAGACTCCCTATTCAATAAATGGTGTTGGGAGTACTGGATATCCACATGTAAAAGACTGAAACTGGACCCACACCTTTCCCCACTCACAAAAATTGATTCAGGATGGATAAAGGACTTAAATTTAAGGCATGAAACAATAAAAATCCTCAAAGAAGGCATAGGAAAAACACTGGAAGATATTGGCCTGGGGAAAGACTTCATGAAGAAGACTGCCATGGCAATTGCGACAACAACAAAAATAAACAAATGGGACTTCATTAAACTGAAAAGCTTCTGTACAGCTAAGGAGACAACAACCAAAGCAAACAGACAACCTACACAATGGGAAAGGATATTTGCATATTTGAATCAGACAAATGCTTGATAACTAGGATCTATAGAGAACTCAAATTAATCCTGAAAAAAGCCAACAATCCCTTATATCAATGGGCAAGAGACAAGAATAGAACCTTCTCTAAAGAAGACAGATGAATGGCTAACAAACATATGAAAAAATGTTCATCTTCCCTATCTATTAGAGAAATACAAATCAAAACTACCTGAGATACCATCTAACTCCAGTGAGAATGGCCCACATCACAAAATCTCAAAACTGCAGATGCTGGCGTGGATGTGGAGAGAAGGGAACACTTTTACACTGCTGGTGGGACTGCAAACTAGTACAACCTTTCTGGAAGGAAGTATGGAGAAACCTCAAAGCACTCAAGCTAGACCTCCCTTTTGATCCTGCAATCCCATTACTGGGCATCTACCCAGAAGGAAAAAAAATCCTTTTATCATAAGGACACTTGTACTAGACTGTTTATTGCAGCTCAATTTACAATCGCCAAAATGTGGAAACAGCCTAAATGCCCACCAACCCAGGAATGGATTAACAAGCTGTGGTATATATATACCATGGAATACTATTCAGCTATTAAAAAAAAATGGAGACTTTACATCCTTCGTATTAACCTGGGTGGAAGTGGAAGACATTATTCTTAGTAAAGCATCACAAGAATGGAAAAGCATGAATCCTATGTACTCAATTTTGATATGAGGACAATTAATGACAATTAAGGTCACGGTGGGGGTGGGGGAAAGGGAGAGCAGAGAGCGAAAAAAGGAGGGAGGGGTGGGGAAATTAAGAGCAGAGAGAGGGCAGGAGGGAGGGGCCTTGGTGTGTGCCACACCTTTTGGGGGCAAGACACAATTGCAAGAGGGATTTTACCTAATAAGTTCAATCAGTGTAACCTGGCTTATTGTACCCTCAATGAATCCCCAAAAATTTAAAAAAAAAAAAGACAAGAAATAAATTAAAAAGAAGTATTAAATGTACATTATAAGAAAAAAATCTCCGTAATGAAACAATAAGATACTCAGTGAATGTGCATAAGGCATTACAAGTAGATTTCATCTAGAATACACAACATCCAGATATGTTCTAGTTACACTGTTGCACTTTAAGAATAAAAAACACTCTAAGTATCCTTGTAAAAGAAAATCTACACTAGAGGATTTGTTTTACAAGTTAGACAAAAGATTTCTCAATTGGACATTGGAAATTACAAATTGGAAAGGCAATGGAGAAATCTCTATTCTGAGGGAAATAAAGTATAATTCGATGATATACCCAACAAATATGTTGTTCCAGTGGACATGCAATAGGAAGATGCTCTTAAGCATTGTTAGTAAAGTCCTGTTAAAGATCCGGGATTTGAGAACATCTTGAAGATAGGCTTTGGATGGGGTTGGAGAAGAGTAAGGAGTCTTTCTAGGGAGGAAGAAAGATCATTAGCAAATGTGTGGAGGGAGAATTGAAGTTACCAAGAAGATAATAGTAGCTAGAATTGAGAACATATATTGGTAAGCGAGGGAATCATGGTTAGACAGGGAAAGTAGGGCCAATTCATGGAAAAAGGTCTTTAACGGGTGCATGAAAATGACTTCTTTCCATGGATTAAGAATGGATCAATAAGGATTCCTGAGAAGGTAGATGACAAATTAGTCCTGTATCTCTGGTGGATATTTTTACTTGTTGTTGCCATCTTCTGGAGACATTAAAACTATGATCACTTAGTACTTATGTTACTGCAATAAAACTACTACTCTGAGTGCCCAATAGACTATTTCCCTCAGTGCCCATTTAAATCACTGAACTTACAATCTTGTTTACGAACTTGGTGTTTAGAAACATTTATGGACTCTTTCAAGTCATTGGGTGAATAATTGTTCTCTCATCCACGTGTCACCATTCTATACACATTTTATGTACTTCATCAGAATGCTAAATGACTCCTCACAGTGACCAGAATTTTAACTCCTCTCCCTAAATGGTGACTTACTACAAAAGAGATGATCAAGTCCATGACTGTACGGTTAAATATAATCCCAGTTGGCCAATTTGTCATACAGTCTTTCGCATGAGTAGACTTCAGAACTTATTTTTCCCCAGCCCCTACATGAATAAGTCAAGATCAAAAGAGAAGAATGAAAAACCCATCCTTTCACTTGACAAATATATACACAGAGAACCCATTATGAGGAAAGCACAGTGAATGAGAAAGACCAGATTCCTGCTCTCAAGGAACATGCTATGTAGTGTACTCATTGTACAAAGGGCAGGTGGCTCCAGAGATAGAAGTGGAGTAAAGAAAGTGCTGTTGTAGATGAAGGAAAGTTTCAGTACTCTTGACAGGCTGGAGGTTACTGGGCTGGGAAGAAGTCTCACCAGGACATTCACAGGCTCAGATAAGGCTCAGGAGCAGAGTAACAGAAATCAAATTTTGTGAGTGTGTGCAGGGTTGGTTGAAGAGGAAAAATGGACCCTGGAGGCAGTGGTGAGGGGTTAATATAGGGGAGAAAGATAAAAAATATTTGAAGTAGAGCTGTAGCCATTGAAATGGACAGATGGGACAGCTGCCAGCAGAAGGCAATATATTTTTGTCTGCATAATGAGTGAATCTTTTACTGAATTAGTTCAAAAAAGAGGCTTAAGATCATCATAGATGGAGCATTGTCTTTACAATATGCAGAGCCATCATTTGCCATTCCTTTTATTTTCATGATGAAGGAGAGAATCAGAAGATAGCTCTTTTACAGGAAGAACATAATTTTGAATAGTTGATATATATAATCTCAAACCAGAAATTAGAAAGTGTTTCTGTTTCCCTCAATAATCTTATGGTATTTAGCTTTGGTATCTCTCCCTTACATCAAGCTTTGTAAGCCTCTAAAAGTTTTGTTTAAAATTTGGTGAGTGAGCAAGAACTTTTGTAGCTCATTAATCTCCATGCCCATAATCTTCGTAGCACTGCTCCAGAAATGTGCTGAATCCTGACGCGCCTTCTGTTTCAGTTCAATAGAGCTCACAGCTGGGCCAGTGCTATGGTAGACTGCTGAATTACCCAGAATCTGTGGTATGCAAAATTCTAAGATGATCTCCAACCCTCAAGAGTGGAGGAGACCTGTAAATATGATGGGTAATCACTTTTGTGATTAGGTTATGTTATGTGACAGTTGACTTTAAAAGAGGGAGGTTATTCTAGGTGAACCTGACCTAATCAGGCAAGCCCCTAAAAGGGACTAGCCTTCCTGGAGGGAATTTCAAAGTTTGGGAAATTTGAAGCATGAGAAGACTGAGTCCAAGAAAACGTCTCTAGTGTTGACTTTGAATGTTTGGACACCACATGGTAAGGAGCAAGGGAGCACAGAGCATCCCCCAGGTGCAGCCAGTGAGGAAATGGAGACTGTAGCCCTGTAACTGCCAGGAACTGAATTCTGCCACAACCATATGTGCTTGGAAGAGCCTTTCCAGGTGAGAGTGCAGCTGGCTGAGAGCTTGATTTCAGCCTAGGAAGAACCTGAACTGAGAACCCCTCCATACCATTCCTGGGCTTCTGACCTACAGAACTGTGAGCTAATAAGTGAGAATTGTTTTGAGCAAGTAAGGATGTAGTAATTGGTTATGCAGCAATAGAATGGTTATGCATTCATAGAAACTGAGTCAGATTCTAAACCTGACATTTTGCCTGGGTGTAAGGTGAACTAATAAATGATGTTCCTGAAACTAGAACCAAATATCTTGAGAACTAAGAAGAAGGCCTTGTCCTTGCTGTCACTGAGGGGCTGCCTGCCTTCCTTGGAAATCAGCTTCTTCAGCCATAAATGAAGTAATTAGGTAAGACACAATCTGGTTTCTCTAGCCCTGATATCTATGATTCTCTTCTGGCCACTTCTACCTATTGCTGACAAAATGAAAGCCATTGCAATAAGAATAATTCCATTCTCTGCTTGCAACATTGAGGAGGGAGGAGGAAGTGCTCTTCCTAAAAGTAATGCTGTAGTACTTGCTGAAGACAGAGTTTTTTCTATCCTTACTTCCCGGCTCACTCACTCCTGAGACATGGAAACTATGGGCTCAGCACTCTAAACACCTGTACCTTTGGCGTGACTCTTGTTGGGAGACTTACAAAAATAAATCAATTAAAAGTTTTACCTGTCATGTTGCAAGTCAGTTATCTCAAGCAGTCTCATCTTTATTTTGTTTAAAACAAAACAAAGCCAAACTGCACAATACAAGCAAACAAAAACATGTCAATTGATCCAATCAAGGGTAGTGTGTCTCTGCTTCATGGCAGACTGAATATGCGATTCATTTTTAGTGTAGGACTCCTTCCCTATCACTATGGGTGTAAAACATGTGGTATGCTCTGCACACCAACTCAAGGCAAAGAAAGGATAATGACGCCATGATTGTTGCACTGCTTCAAAAGCCAGGCATCCTGACCTTTAATAAACTAGTTATGCAACTTAATGAACAGTAATGACTAATCACAGGCAGCCATTCAATTTTTCCTACAAAGCCCGAACGAAATTCCAAATTGTAGTATCTCTATACTCTCCTTGCTTTGATTTTGGGTTCCTCTTAACATGAGAGTCTTAATAAAGATTTGTTTCATGTTCTTTTTGAAGACTAATAATTCTTTTCTCTTTTTAAAATTCTATTATCTTGAGCTACATAATTAATTCAAGTTAATTATTGAGAAATTAATCATGCAGACAAGCAAAAAAGAAATCCTAAGACAGTCATAATCAGAATTAATTTCTAATTAACTAACTCTGCTTTCCAACCACTGTCCCCTTTTCTTGGAAGTTGTCTTACCTTTTCTACCAGAAAGCTTGTGGAATTGCTTTGTATTTGTATCCTTTAATTTCTGTAATTACTGGGTCTTTATCATTGTCTATAATTTTTCATAAGGAGCTCTCTCTTTTGGCTTGTATCTATTTCTTAACATTATGAAGTGCTTTTACATACATTCTTATCCATACTTCCCAAAATATTTATAAAAAGTTTTCTCTAAAGGGATCTGTTAGTTGTATGATGTGAATATGTTCCACCTTATAAGATAATGCCAAATTGTTTTCCAAAATGATTAACCAATTTTCATACAATGTCAGCTGCATAAAAGGCTTCCTGTTAGTGGGCCAAGGTTCAGGGCAAGAATAGACACCACTCAAGCAGAGAACCAGTATAGGTATTTGTGTTTGTGAAAGTGCTGGACTATCTGGAGAAACAGAAGTTAATCCTGCTGCTGGAATATTGAGTTCAAGTGCATAGTACCACAGCTGAGATACAGAGGATAGAAGCTATTTCACTCACTGCACCCTGAATCTGGCTACCATCTCTGTCTCTAAATGCTCACATTTCTATGGTCTTGGTTGCCAGCATAATAGCAAAAGTAAGATGGTCTCTGCCTCATTCTACTTTCCAAATCTTGTTAAATGCACCCACGAGACAACTATTTTCCCTTCTTGTTTTTTCCTCTGTAGAAAAGATTTTCTCTTCATTTTTGTTTATATACATATATAAATATATAAATACATATATAATACATAAATCTATCTCCCAATATAATCTCTGATATATGATATATAATGTATAATATATAACATATATAAATATACGTATATTTCCCAATTCTTATTTTCATTTAGGATTATTTCTGGCCCACCTCCTTGCCCTGCAGAGACCACCTAATGTTTAGTCCATAGACAACCAACTTCTACCTTCCACAATGTATAAACTATGCAGGCTAATGTTTTTAAATGAAAACAACTGATTAATGGTCTATAAAAGAAATTTAGTTGAGTATAAGCAGCATTAAAAATGAAATCAATGAAATGAAATTGTATAGAAGATAATAATATTAGAGTCTATCACATAACAGTATATTCATATAGTAAGGGTATATTATTTTCTTGAAACATTATCAATTATATACATAGGTATGCATATATGTACTAGTTTTTTATTGTTGCCATAACAAATTACTACAAATATAGTGATTAAAACAACACCTATTTATTATCTTGCAATTGTGCACATGTAAGTCAAAATTTCCAATTCCCATAAAGTCCTTCCTATTGCACTAAAGACTTCCTGTTGGTGGGTATAGTGTGGCTCAGTGAGGTCCTCTCCTTACAGTCCCATACTTCTGAAATAAGGCTGTCAGCTTGGCTCTGGCTATATTCCTTTCCAGGGGCTCTGAGATGAATCTAGGAAACTTCCAAGATCATTCTGGTTGTTCAGTTCCATGTGGGTATTCCACTGAGGTCTCCATTTCCTTACTGGATGTCAGCTCAGCATATTCTAGTCTTGGGAGGCCACCCATAATCCTGGAATCATTGTTTTCTTTCTCTTCCTTCAAAATCACCAGTGGCCAGTCATGCTGGCTTTGAAGGTAGAGGGAAAAATACTGAGTGAGTAAATCAGAGCCCCAAATTAAAAAAGGCACTCACTCATTTAAGTGTACTTGAAGGACTCTGAAAATGAGTCCCTCCTTAAATGTTATATCTTGGGCACCTCATTTAACTCATTTGCTTCTGGCCTTACTGTGTGTGTGTCTGTGTGTGTGTATTAGATCATAAAGAAAATTTCCTGAGTCAAAAAATTTGGAAAACATTACCAGTGGTCCTCAAATTTTAACATTCATAAGTCACCTGAGGATCTTGTTAAACTGCAGATTTCAATTTTGTAAGTCTGGGGTGGGGCCTGAAATTCTGCTTTATTTGATCTTATTTTATTTTGTTTTGTTTTGTTTTTTATTATTTGGGATTCATTGAGGGCACAAATAATTAGGTTACACTGATTACATTTGTTAGGTAAAGTCCCTCTTATTAACGTGTCCTGCACCCAAGAGGTGTGCCATACACCATGACACCCCCATCTGCCTCCCATCTTCCCTCTCCCTGCTCCCTTCTTTCACTGCCACCTATGTTGAGGTTGTTGGGAACTATGATGATACCACAGCACTGTACACAGGGTGACAAAGTAACACTCTGTCAACAAAATAAAACAAACCCACATCACAAAGTCTCAAAGTCAAATTGATTTGAGTTTTTTTCTTATGTGGGTTTGATTACCCATCTTATGTGGGTTTTTTCTTATGTAGAAGATCATCTACTCCTTCATATCAGAATTGAATACATTAGATTCTTGCTTCTCTATTCTTGTGATGCTTTACTAAGAAGAATGTGTTCTGCCTCCATCCAGGTTAATACAAAAGATGTAAAGTCTCCGTTAATGGCTGAATAGTATTCCAGGTTATATGTGTACCACAACTTGTTATTCCATTTTTGGGTTGGTGGGCATTTAGGTTGTTTCCACATTTTGGCAATTGGAAATTGGGCTGTGCTAAACCATCTAGTGCAAATATCCTTATGATAAAAGGATTTTTTTTTCTTTTGGGTAGATGCCCAGCAATGGGATTGCAGGACCAAAAGGGTGGTCTAATTTGAGTTCCTTGAAAATTCTCCAAACTTCCTTCCAAAAAGGTTGTATTAGTTTGCAGTCCCACCAACAACGTAAAAGTGTTCCCTTCCCTTCACTTCCACACCAGCATCTGCAGCTTTGAGACTCTGGAACTGAGTGAAATGCCTCCATTAAGCACCCAAGGTAGTCAGGCTTCAGCTCCCCCTGCCGGCTGGTGGAAGAGTGAGGCAGCCTGGTTGAGGAGACATAGATCTCCCTGTGCAAAGCCCTGGTGCATCTGCTCATTGGAGGGAACTGGGTCACAGCCCTGCCAGGTTACCAAGTGACTGGGTGTGACAGAGGTGCAAGGTGGGGAAGGAGACATCAACCTTCCCAGACCAATTCATTTGCTGGGTGGGCCTTTCTGATCCACAGAGCACCAGAGCGAGTCATACTTGAGCTGCCAGAAGACTCCTGCTATCTAGTTGCTGGAGACCTTTTGAACTCTCCCACTTGAGACTGGGTGCTGACTGGGACAATTGATTTGGAACTCTTGGCCTAGGCCAATCACCTGAGGACCATTCAAGGTGGTACTCTGGTTGTGTTGTGGTGGGAAGGTTTGATTTTCCTTTTCCAGTTGTTGCACATGGGGGGGGGTGTCCTAGTTCCTTGTATTTTTCCACAGCTGAGACTTCAATCCAGAGTTACTGATTCACTAGGATTGGACAGAGACTAGCTGAAACAGAGCCACTTGGCCCCACCACACCAAGTAGGTCCCCACTGTCTCAGGCCATAGTACTATACAGGTCCTTTGCAAAGTGGTAGGGAAAAACTTGCAGTCACCAGTCCCAGCTCTTGGGCAAAGGGCTGGTAAATTACTACTCCAGGAGTCCCCAATCCAGTTTCACCTAATCTGCTCATCTAGCCAAACAGTGAAAAATAATCATGGGGTGGAATCAGTGGAAAAACTCTGGCAATATGAATAATCAGAGTACATCAACTCCTCCAAGGAATGACAAGGCAGACACACCAGAAGATCCCATTCAGAAACAAATGGCTGAGATATCAGAAATCAAATTCAGAGTTTGGATCACAAATAAGATTAACAGAATGGAGGTAAAGTTGGAATTAGAAATTCAAGGAGCATTTCAAAAGTTGTCTCAAGAATTCAATGAATTCAAAGACAAAATTACCAGAGATTTTGACAAATTGAGGCAAGAACTTGCAACCCTCAAAGATCTGAGAAATATAGTAGAATCCCTCAGTAACAAAATGGAACAGGCAGAAGAAAGGATTTCTGACATTGAAGACAAAGCTTTTCTGTGCTCCTAAATGCTCAAAGAGGAAGAGAAGTTGAGAGCAAAAACTGATCATTCTCTCAGAGAGTTCTGGGACAATTAGAAGAAAACTAATATTTGCCTTATAGGAATTCTGGAAGGTGAAGACGTTGCTTTGAAAGGCCCAGATGCTCTACTTCAAGAGATAATCATGGAGAACTTCCCAAACATGGCAAAGGATTCTGAAATTCAGATATCAGTTTCAGAATCCCAGCATGACTCAGCCCAAATAAAGCATCTCCCAGACACATTATAATTAACTTCACCAAAGTTAAAATGAAGGATAAAATTCTGAAAGCAGCCATACATAAGGAAACCATAATCTACAAGTGGAAGAAAATTAGAATGACTGCAGATTTCTCTGCTAAAACTTTTCAAGCTGGAAGAGGGTGGTCATCAACTTTTGATCTCCTAAAACAAAATAACTTTCAAGCCAGGATCCTGTATCCAGCTAAACTGAGTTTCACCTATGATGAAGAAATTAAATACTTTAATGACATGCACATGTTGAAGAAATTTGCCCTAACTAAACTAGCTCTCCAAGATATTCTCAGACCTATCCTCCATAATGACTAGCACAATCCTCTACCACCAAAGTAAACTCACTCAGAAACTTTAGATCAAATTCCAACTTCTGCAGTGGCAGAAGGATTAAAAATATCCACTGGACTTTTGAAAAACTCGATACCCAAAATTCTACCAGACTTATCAATATTTATAATTAATGTGAATGGCTTAAATTGTCCTCTAAAGAGGCACAGGTTGGGTGACTGGATACAAAAACTCAGGACAGATATCTGCTGCATACAAGAATTTCATCTTACCTTAAAAGATAAATATAAACTCAGGGTAAAGGGATGGTCATCTATATTTCAGGCAAATGGAAATAAAAAAAAAAAGCAGGTGTTGCAATTCTATATGCAGATACAATAGGCTTTAAACCAACAAAAGTAAGGAAGGATAAGAATGAACCAAGTGTATGGTGCCCCATGATCATATTAATGTACACAGCTATGATTTAATAAAAATTAAAAAAAAGAAAAAAAAAAGAATGGTCACTTCATATTTGTTCAGGATAATACTCAATATGATGAGATTTCAATTATTAATATTTATGCACCCAACCAGAAAGCGCCTCAATTTATAAGAGAAGCTCTAACAGACATGAGAAACTTGATTTCCTCCAGCTCCATAATAGTCAGAGATTTTACACTCCTTTAGCAGTGTTGGATAGATCCTCCAAGAAGAAGCTGAGGAAAGAAATTTTAGATTTAACTTAACAATTCAACATTTGGATTTAACAGACATCTACAGCACATTTCATCCCAACGAAACTGAATACACATACTTCTCATCAGCCCACAGAACATACTGCTAACTTGATCACATCTTAGGTCACAAGTCTAATGTCAGTAAATTTAAAGGAATAGAAATTATTCCTTGTATCTTCTCGGACCACCATGGAATAAAAGTTGAACTCAGTAACAACAGGAATCTACATACTCATACAAAAACATGGAAGCTTAATAACCTTATGCTGAATGATAGCTGGGTCATAGATGAGATTAAGATGGAAATCACCAAATTTATGGAACAAAACAACAATGAAGACACGAATTATCAGAACCTCTGGGATACCGAAAAGGCAGTCCTAAGAGGGAAATTTATAGTACTTCAAGCCTTCCTCAAGAGAACGGAAAGAGAGGAAGTTAACAACTTAATGGGACATCTCAAGCAACTGGAAAAGGAAGAACATTCCAACCCCAAACCCAGTAGAAGAAAAGAAATAACCAAAATTAGAGCAGAATTAAATGAAATTGAAAACAAAAAGATTATACAACAGATCAATAAATCAAAAAGTTGTTTTTTTGAAAAGGTCAATAAAATAGATAAACCTATGGCTAACCTAACTAGGAATAAAAGAATAAAATCTCTAATTTCATCAATCAGAAATGACAAAGATGAAATAACAATGGACTCCTCAGAAATTCAAAAAATCCTTAATGAATATTACAAGAAACTCTATTCTCAGAAATACAAAAATCTGAAGGAAAATAGACTAATACTTCGAAGCACGTCACCTTCCTAGACTTATCTAGAATGAAGCGGAAATGTTGAACAGGCCTATATCAAGTTCTGAAATAGCATCAACTATCTAAAATCTCCCTAAAAAGAAAAGTGCAGGACCAGATGGCTTCACATCAGAATTCTACCAAACCTTTAAAGAGGAACTAGTACCTATATTATTTAATCTTTTCCAAAATATAGAAAAAGAAGGAATACTACCCAACACATTCTATGAAGCAAATATCACCTTCATCCCTAAACCAGGAAAAGACCCAACAAGAAAAGAAAATTATAGATCAATATCTCTAGTGAATATATATATTTTTTATTATTAAATCATAGCTGTGTACATTAATGCAATCATGGGGCACCATACACTGGTTTTATAGACCGTTTGACACATTTTCATCACACTGGTTAACATAGCCTTCCTGGCATTTTCTTAGTTGTTGTGTTAAGACATTTATATTCTACATTTACTAAGTTTCACATATACCCTTGTAAGATGTACTGCAGGTGTAATCCCACCAATCACCCTCCCTCCGCCCACTTCGCCCCTGCCTCCCCACCCTTTCCCCCTTGCCCCTATTCTTAGGTTATAACTGGGTTATAGCGTTCATGTGAAAGCCATAAATTAGTTTCATAGTAGGGCTGAGTACATTGGATACTTTTTCTTCCATTCTTGAGATACGTTACTAAGAAGAATATGTTCCAGCTCCATCCATGTAAACATGAAAGAGGTAAAGTCTCCATCTTTCTTTAAGACTGCATAATATTCCATGGTGTACATATACCACAGTTTATTAATCCATTCATGGATCAATGGGCACTTGGGTTTTTTCCATGACTTAGCAATTATGAATTGGGCTGCAATAAACATTCTGGTACAAATATTCATTATGATGTGATTTTTGGTCTTCTGGGTATATACCTAGTAGAGGAATTATAGGATTGAATGGCAGATCTATTTTCAGATCTCTAAGTGTTCTCCAAACATCTTTCCAAAAGGAATGTATTAATTTGCATTCCTACCCAGAAGTGTAGAAGTGTTCCCTTTTCTCCACATTCACACCACATCTCTGGTCTTGGGATTTTGTGATATGGGCTAATCTTACTGGAGTTAGATGGTATCTCAAGGTAGTTTTGATTTGCATTTCTCTGATGATTAAAGATGATGAGCATTTTTTCATATGTCTGTAGGCCGTGCTCCTGTCTTCTTCAGAGAAATTTCTCTTCAAGTCCCTTGCCCAGCCTGCAATGGGATTACTTGTTCTTTTTTTGCTTATACGTTTGAGTTCTCTGTGGATTCTGGTTATTAAAACTTTGTTGGAGACATAACCTGCAAGTATCTTCTCCCATTCTGAGGGCTGTTTGCTTGCTTTACTTACTGTGTTCTTGGTTGTGCAGAATCTTTTTAGTTTGATCAGGTCCCAGTAGTGTATTTTTGAAGCTGCTCCAATTGCCTGGGGAGGGGGAGGTCCTCCTCA
Source organism: Nycticebus coucang (assembly GCF_027406575.1). Lineage (NCBI taxonomy): Eukaryota > Metazoa > Chordata > Mammalia > Primates > Lorisidae > Nycticebus > Nycticebus coucang. The sequence continues at coordinate 53,461,428 of NC_069790.1, forward strand.
TAAAATACTCACCCAGACCAATTTCTTCAATGGTTTTCCCTTCACTCTCTTCTAGTATTTTTATAGTTTCATGTCTTAAGCTTAAATCTTTAATCCAGTGAGAGTCTATCTTAGTTAATGGTGAAAGGTGTGGGTCCAGTTTCAGTCTTCTACAGGGTGCCCACCAGTTCACCCAGCACCATTTGTTCAATAGGGAATCTTTTCCCCACTGAATGTTTTCAATTGGCTTGTCAAAGATCAAATAACGGTAAGTAGCTGGATTCATCTCTTGGTTCTCTATTCTGTTCCAGACATCTACTTCTCTGTTTTTGTGCTGGTACCATGCTGTTTTGATCACTATCGATTTATAGTATAGTCTGAGGTCCAGTAGCATGATTCCCCCTGCTTTGTTTTTATTTCTGAGTAATGTCTTGGCTATTCGAGGTTTTTTCTGATTCCATATAAAAAGAAGTATTGTTTTTTCAAGATCTAAAGTATGACAGTGGAGCTTTAATAGGGATTGCATTAAAATTGTACATTGCTTTGGGTAGTATGGACATTTTAACCATGTTGATTCTTTCCAGGCACGAGCATGGTATGTTTTTCCGTTTGTTAACATTTTCAGCTATTTCTTTTCATAGAGTTTCATAGTTCTCTTTATAGAGATCTTTCATGTCCTTTGTTAGATAAACTCCCAAATATTTCATCTTCTTTGGCACTACTATGAATGGAATAGAGTCCTTAACTGTTTTTTCAGCTTGACTATTGTTGGTATATATAAAGGCTACACATTTATGAATGTTGATTTTGTAACCTGAGACACTGCTGTATTCCTTGATCACTTCTAAGAGTTTTGTAGTAGAAGCCCTGGTGTTTTCCAGATATACAATCATATCATCTGTGAGGAGCAAAAGTTTGATCTCTTCTGACCCTATATGGATACCCTTGATCGCCTTTTCTTCCCTAATTGCGGTGGCTAAAACTTCCATTACAATGTTAAAGAGCAGTGGAGACAATCGGCAGCCTTGTCTAGTGAATATTGATGCAAAAATATTCTAGCAAACAGAATCCAGCAAGACATCAAATAAATCATATACCACGAGCAAGTTGGTTTTATCCCAGGGTCTCAAAGCTGGTTTAATATACATAAATATAAACAAAATAAAAGAAAAAGACCATATGATTCTCTCAATTGATGAAGAAAAAGTTTCTGATAATGTCCAACATATTTTCATGATGAGAACACTTAAAAAATAGGTATAGAAGGGATATTTCTTAAACTGATAGAAGCCATCTACAGCAAACCCAAAGCCAATATTGCATTGAATGGAGTTAAATTGAAATCATTTCCACTCTGATCAGGAACCAGGCAAGGTTGCCCATTGTCTCCACTGCTTTTTAACATTGTACTGGAAGTGTTAGCCATTGCAAGAAAACGTGATCAAGGGTATCCATATAGGGTCAGAGTAGATCAACTTTCACTTTTCACAGATGATATGATTGTGTATCTGGAAAACACCAGGGATTCTACTACAAAACTCTTAGAAGTGATCAAGGAATACAGCAACGTCTCAGGTTACAAAATCAATCCTCACAAATCTGTAGCCTTTATATATACCAACAATAGTCAACCTGAAAAAACAGTCAAGCACTCTTCCTTTTGCAGTAGTGTCAAAGATGAAATATTTGGGAGTTTACCTAACAAAGGGTGTGAAAGAGCTCTATAAAGAGAACTATGAAAGTCTAAGAGAGGAAATAGCTGAAGATGTTAACAAATGGAAAAACATACCATGCTCGTGGCTGGAAACAATCAACATTGTTAAAATGTCCGTAGTACCCAAAGCAATATACAATTTTAATGCAATCCCTATTAAAGCACCACCATCATACTTTTAAGATCTTGAAAAAATAATACTTCGTTTTATGTGGAATCAGAAAAAACCTCGAATAGCCAAGGCATTACTCAGAAATAAAAAGAAATCAGGAGAAATCATGCTACCAGACCTCAGATTCTACTTTAAATCAATAGTGATCAAAACAACATGGTACTGGCACAAAAACAGAGGGGTAGATGTATGGAACAGAATAGAGAACCAAAAGATGAACACAGCTACTTACCATCATTTCATCTTTGATAAGTCAATTAAAAACATTCAGTGGGGAAAAGACTCCCTATTTAACAAGTGGTGCTGTGTGAACTGGCTGGTGACCTGTAGAAGACTGAAACTGGACCCACACCTTTCACCATTAACTAAGATAGACTCTCACTGGATTAAAGATTTAAACTTAAGACATGAAACAATAAAAATGCTAGAAGAAAGTGCAGGGAAAACTCTTGAAGAAATCATCCTGGGAGAATATTGTATGAGGAGGACCACCCAGGCAATTGAAGCAACACCAAAAGTACATTACTGGGATCTGATCAAACTGAAAAGCTTCTGGACAGCCAAGAACACAGTAAGTAAAGCAAGCAGACAGCCCTCAGAATGCGAGCAGATATTTGTAGGTTATGTCTCTGACAAAGTTTTAATAACCAGAATCCACAGAGAACTCAAACATATTAGCACGAAAAGAACAAGTGATCCCAACTCAGTGTGGGCAAGAGCCTTGAAGAGAAACTTCTCTGAAGAAGACAGGCACATCGTCTACAGACACAAGAAAAAATGCTCATCATCCTTAATCATCAGAGAAATGCAAATCAAAACCACTTTGAGATATCATCTAACTCCAGTAAGATTAGCCCACATCACATAATTCCAAAACCTGAGATGTTGGCGTGGATGTGGAGAAAAGGGAACACTTCTGCACTGCTGGTGGGAATGCAAACTAATATGTTCCTTTTGGAAAGATGTTTGGAGATCACTTATGGATCTAAAAATAGACCTGCAATTTAATCCTTCAATTCCTCTATTAGGTATATATCAAGAGGACCAAAAATCACTTTATAAGAAAGATATTTGTACCGGAATGTTTATTGCAGCCCAATTCATAATTGCTAAGTCATGGAAGAAGCCCTAGTGTCCACTGACCCATGAATGGATCAATAAATTGTGGTATATGTACACCATGGGATATTATGCAGCCTTGAAAATATGGAGACTTTACCTCTTTCATGTTTACATGGATGGAGCTGGAATATATTCTTCTTAGTAAAGTATTTCAAGAATGGAAGAAAAAGTATCCAATGTACTCAGCTCTACTATGAAACTAATTTATAAGCACCCACACTTCCATATGAATGCTATAACCCAACTATAGCTCATGAAGGAGGGGAAAGAGGAGAGGGAGGAGAGGAGCGGCAGGAAGATGGCTGGAGGGAGGTAATTGGTAGGACCACACCTACGGTGCATTTTACAAGGATACATGTTAAATCTACTAAGGGAAGAATATAAATATCTTAACACAATAACTAAGAAAATGCGGTGAAGGCTATGTTAACCAGTGTGATGAAAGTATTTCAAATTGTATATAAGACTAGCACATTGTACCCCATAATTGAATTAATGTACACAGCTATGATTTAAAAAAAAAATTCTTTATCCTATTGTTGGTTAATAGAACTTTCTGGAAATTTTTTTTTCTTTTAAAACTACCAGGATATGTGGGGATGCACAAAATAGATTTATTTCTGGGTCAACCACAGAGAAGACAGATTATCTTAGAATACACATACCACTGAATAATGTAAAAACGATGTAGTTAACATAAAAAGAGGGCATACATAAAATATAGTCTATCTTGAACATTGAGGGAAAAAGACTGGCATGTCTTCACTATGTGTGACATTGACACCACCAATAATACATCATGATGATGGTATAAGAGAAAGTACATTAACCATCTAGCAACATAGATAAGACCCTTTCTGAGCCATCTTCCACTTCTAAAAAATAAAGTTTCCTTTGTTTGCTCTGTGGTATACGTCACTGTAGGGCATTACAGCAGAGCTGCTTATCTTCTTTCTGAAGCCTTGCAAGGCTATTTTCTGTAGTTTAAAACCACCTGTATGTTTTTCGTTAAAGATTTCTAATGACTAATTTCTAATTTCTAAATGACTCTTTAAAGTGATAATCTAAGACTCTCAAGTTGTTATTCATAGCATACTCCATGTCCTTAGTGAAAAGCTGACCACTCAGAAGTTCCAACATGTGATCAGTTAGTATGTCTGTTCCATTGCCCTTTTTGAAAATATTCCATTATATTAAAGTGGGTAATCAAAGATTTATTTAAATAAAACTTAAATGCAAGCCATCTGTAAAAGTCTCCTTTCCATTTTATGTACTTTGCCATCACATTCTGAGAATGTAATTAGAGTGCCTCCTTAAGATATCCAGTGGTAATGTTGCTCTACTGATCTATAGGCACATTTAAGTAGAGGAAATACAGAGACTTCTGATTATCAAAGAAAATTTTAAAGGATAAAAATGTAAGCCTTGTATATGTTTAAAAGGAGCTGATGTAGATTTTGAAGGCAATTTCCAGAGTTCTAAGCATGTACTGGATAATGTCAGCGTCATCGAAGTAAGTGAGTTAACACCCCAGGGTGAATACTTTGAAAAGAACAGTCCTTGTTTGATGGTTGAAACATAGTTCAAATTTACCCAAGTTCCTGCAACTGCATTTGCTTTTATGTTCATGAATTTTTCTTAAGGAAATAATGAGAGTAAGGTTTGAGACCATGTTGAGGTAATTATTATTGAAAAAAATCTGAATTAAAGTGGTCAAAATAAGACTTAAAAGCATGACCTTGACTTCTTCAAATTACCTTTTACATCTTTTGATGACCAGATTCTCCCATCATCCAAACCCAGGTCATGTGCACCTCCTTGTTCATTCATTCATTCCATCCACCCGCCACCCCACCGTTCAATAATCATGAGCACCTGCTACTCCAGGTGCAAGGGGTTACCAGAGAGCAAGAGGAAAACTGTCTCTTCCATCACAGAGGTAATGGTACTTTTTCTGTTTCAGTTATGGCAATTATTATAAGACACTTAAATTATTTTGGCATATCTTATTCTCCTGTTAGTGTTTTTATGTCAGCCTCATGGTGTAATTCATGGATATGTCCCCATTGCATTTGTCATGATGTTTTATCACAAGACAATGAAGTGTGATGAATGAATGAATGAGCAAATGAATGAGTAGAAGAGTGAATGACTCAATCTTTCTTGGCTATTATTCCTAAGTAATGCAACAGCAGGTTTACCCTTCTGAAATTATATTAAGACAAATTTAACCTTGATCATTATGGATTAGAGAATAAAATACTTGGGGACTAAGGAAATCATTACAATGAAATTTTAAAAGAAATCATACAAAAGTATTTCTGTGGAATTGTAGAATACATTTTATAGCCTAAAATAATTGAATCAGGGCTGAAAAAAAGGCTACAGATATAGAATGATGTATTTACTTAACAGACTCAGTATCTGTTTAGAAGAAGTCATTAATGTGTATTAGGCAATAATATCTTTTTGTGAAATTGCAGTAGGGGAAGTATTATAAAGTTCCCTAATTATTTCTTTTTGCCTAATAATGACTCAGTGAACAAAGATTAGAAATTATAGCTAAACTTTTCTTTGTTTTAAAAAGGAGCTGTCTTTTATCCATGTAAATTGGCTTTTAAGAAACAGATTACACAGGTAAATAAGTTTTTTTAAATTGAGATTAATATACAAAAATTAATATTGAAATTAATATTGAGATATTGAGATTAATAATTCTAGAGAAGAGAGGAAAAAGGTGCCTTCTCTCTTTTCTAAGGAGATGGCCACTTGGGTTGGGTTTATTCCTCTCCTTCAGCTTTTAATTTCTTCCTGTACATTTTGCCTCCATATTGGCATTTTATCTTTTCTTTCTTCTAAACCTACACTATTTTTCATGTAAATTATTTTTGTTCAGAAGCAGGTTAATTTTTTATACAAGGTATTGCATTTATGTCTTAACTTTCAAAAATGTTTCTAAGGGTATGTGGGTAACGGAAGGCGACTTTTCAGTTTTAAGGATTTGTCTAGGAATTTGGGGGCAGAGTCAGCCATTAATAGCAAAATGAACCCACGGCTCCTCATCTACTCACACACACTTGCTACCTTCTTCCTTTCCAGAGGCAGGTTAGTTATGATAAAGGGACAGTGGATGTTGGTTGGCACCACACTGCTATCAATTTGCATGACTATATCTGGATGAAAAGTTTCAGATGATGAAGCTATGAGAGGTGTTTGTCTTGAATCTCATAACTTTTTAAATGTGTGTGTGTGTAATGTTACATATATACTAAAAAGTATATAACACATATGTGTATGGTTTGAAGGATGATTATAATTATACTGAAACAGTGATGTATCCCCCAATGTCATGAAACTGAATATACTTGGTATTTCAGAAATGCCCTGTGCACTTCCCTTCTCTCTCATCCAGCCAACTGTCCTGTCATTTGTATTAACCATTTCCATGAGTTTCTTTACAATTCTGCTACTTATGTATCTCTAGACGACGTATTGTTTATTTTTTTTCAACTGAGTAAAAAGTACAGACCTAGCTGGTAAGGAAAGGAGAATGTTGCCATTATTAGAGGAAAGATCCAAGAGAAGGTAAGCCAAATAGAACTTCCGGACTGGAAGCTGGCCTCAGCTTCCTTTGGGGTCCTCAAGTGCCCCTTTTGGGGAAACATTGGGCATAGCCATGAATTCATCCTAGAAAGTATAAAGAAATGTGGAGAAAGGTAAGTTAGACACAGAATCAAGCACCAAGAAATGGTCAGAGAGAGTGGGCTGCTTTCTACTTTCTGCATGTAGCTCATAGAGGTTATACTTCAGGTCCCAGGAGTATATTATAGCAGAACCTTTCTAGAGGGATGAAATGAGTGTCCTCAGCTGATGCAGGCACAGGACTTAGAGGGGAGAACAGGAATCTCATCAATATGTGGGCCAGTTTTTCTGAATGTTAGATCCTTGAGTTTAAAAGCTGGTTGGGCAGGGGTCTGAGTGATGACAGCCCACATCATACTCTTCAGATTGACTAACACTTCTGTAATTCAGATTAGAAGCTCCTTGATATCTTCATCTCTCAAACGAGAAACCTACTACAACTCTCCAGTGACATTACTCCATCTCTGAAATACTTACAGATCAGCTGGGTATTCCATTGGCCTTGATATGGAATCAAGAAAGATCCAGTATGATCTCATGCAAGCCTGTCTCTCCAGACTCATCTCTCGTCACTTGTTCTGTGCTACAATTGTGCTGAAATATTTGTACTCCTCAGAACATGTTCTATATTTTTATACCTCTTTGCCTCTGTTCTTATTGTTTGCTTGTTTCAGAGATCCCTTCTTCCCTGATTCCCCTGGCAAACTTCTCATCCTTCAAGATTCCTCTCTCGTAAACAGGAACTCTGGGTGTTCCCCATGATACTTTCCACTTACCATGGTATAGCCTTACTATGCTGCATTTTAATTATTTTCACTCTGTTAGTCCCCTGCTTTCCTGAGGTCAAGGAAAGTGACCCATATATTGTTTAATCATAACTGAACATCATTATCACATCTAAATATTAACAATTCCTCATTGTCATCAAATAACTAGTGTTCGAAGTTCTCCAATTGTTTAATAATTTACTTTTATTTATTTGTTTATATATGATTCATTTGTTTTTATATATTGGAATTGGTTGTTATGTCTTTTAAGTCCCTTTTCTTTTTCTTTCTTTTATTTCAATAGATTGGGGGTAGAAATGCTTTTTGTTACATGGGACGAATTGTACAATGGTAAGTCCAGGCTTTTAGTGTATCCATCACCCAAGCAGCATACATTGTACCCAATAGATGATTTTTCATGCTACATCCCCCAATCCCTTTGAGTTCCCAGGGTTCATTGTATTACTCTGTTTGACCATGCATACCTATGGTTTAGTGTCCACTTATAACTGAGAACAAGCAGTATTTGTTTTTCTGTTCCTGAGATACTTCACTTAGGACAGCTTCCAGTTACAGCCTAGTTGGTGCAAAAGACATTATTTCATTTTTTTTGATGGTCAAGTATTATTTCATTTGTGTGTGTGTGTGTGTGTGTGTGTGTGTACTGTGGCTGTCCAAAAAGTATCCAGCCACATAATATGAAAAATAGAGAGTATAATGTTGTGGACTTGTCATACATGGCATTTATTATGTTGATGTGCATTCCTTCCATACTTAGTTTGTTGAACATTTTTATTATGGAAGCATGTTGAATTTTGTCAAATGCTTTTTCTGCATCTATTGAGATGATCATATGATTTTTTTTTCTTCAATCTGTTAATGTGGTGTATGACATCAATTTATTTATTCATGTTGAATTGGCTTCGTATCCCAGGGATAAATCCCACTTAATTATGGTGTATGATCCTCTTATTGTCCTGTGCGATTTGGTTTGCTAGTATTTTAACAAGGATTTTTGCAACTATGTTCATGCAGGGGATGAAGATTCTTAATCATGTCTACTTGATTGTCTTATCAACAACTATGTCTACTTGTCTTAATTCTCTGTGTGCCTATTTCATGAAAACTCTTAATTATATCATTTAATTTCTCTTACCCTGACTTACTTCTTGAGTAATCTGAAAAAGTGTGATGTCTCTCATAATTATTAAAAATGTATACATTTTTAATACTTTTAAATATTTCTGTTGGCTTCTATTTATGTATTTGGAATATAACTCAGATTCATAAAGGTTTACTGGTCTTACATGTTCTAAATAGGTTATTCCTTTTTGTTTTGTTTTATTTTGTTTTTGAGATGGAGTGTCACTCTACCCATGCTTGGGTAGAGTGCTATGGTGTCATAGCTCACAGCAACCTCAAACTCTTGGGCACAAGTAATCCTCTTTCCTAAGCCTCCTGAGTAGCTGGGACAACCGGCACCTGCCACAACATCCAGCTATTTTTAGAGGTGGGGGGTGTCTTATTGTTGCATAGGCTGGTCTTGAGCTCCTGAGCTCAAGCAATCCACCTGTCTCAGCCTCCCTCCTGTAAGCCACTATGCCTGGCCCTAGATTATTTCTTTTATCAATATTAAATATCCTGGAATTCATACCTTGAATTCTGTTTTATTTGATGTTAGTGTCATTGTGGAATAATTGTGTTCATATTTGGCAGGTATTTTTTTTTTTACCATCTCTTTATTTCTAACAATATAATTTCTGATCCACTTCAAGATCCACTTGAAGTCTTTCCTTTGTTTTTCACAAATTCCAGCATATCTATTAACTTATTTAAAAATATACCCTTTAAAAATTATTAATAATAATTTTGTGTTAAAAGGAGCAATTTCAGCATATGCTCAAATTGAAAAAAGAAAAAGATATTCTTTTTTTTGTTTGCTTGTTTGGATGGGGTCCTTCTGAAACTATATCCCTGGAAAGTAGCACTGGGTGTCCAGACAAGGTCTTTCGTTTTACTATGTGCATTTCTTTATTTGAATTTCTGCTTGTTAGTTTCCTTTTGATTCGAGACAATGGAGCACAGAGTGTGCTGAGTATCTTCATTTCTCCCTCCCAATGTACCAGCTAGATCTCTCCACCTGTTCCAGTGCCCTGTGTGTGCTGCTGTCCTGTGTAGACAGTTGGGTTTGTCCAGCGGGAGGTACCAACAGGAGATCAGACAGTGGGAGGTTGGAACAGTTATTCTCTAGCCTCCCTGCTCTCCTTCTGCACCCACACAAAATCACCTTCTTTTGGCTCCATCATCCTTACTGAGGACAGCAGCTATCAGGCAGCCCTTTGCATAAAGAGACCCTCATTTCCTCACCTTGATCCTTCTAGACTAGGGGTAGCAGCTGCTCCCTAGGGGGTAGCATAGAGAACCCTATTCCATCATTGGCTTCTCTATACTCTGCCCATGTCTTTGTAATTAGTCCCTTTATTAAGCCTTCCTCAAATTAGCTTGTGGATACTTTGTTTTTTTATCTGGGACCTTTATCCATACAAAACCCAAACCAAAATAAAAAAAAACTCCAAAGCAATAATGTTTTTAGGCGACTTAATTATATGTATAGCTTGGACCTTTTGCTGTTTTATAACAGAATAAAATAAGAAAAAGTCTAGGCGAAGAAGACTTATTTTTATTTATTTATTTATTTTCTGAGAGTGCTGGTAGAGTGCCATGGAGTCATAGCTCACAACAACCTCAAACTCCTAGACTCAAGTGAGCGAGCGATTCCTTCCAGAGTAGCTGGGAGTACAGGTGCCGGCCACAATGTTTGGCTTTTTCTAGAGACTGGATTTTGCTCTTTTTCAGGCTGATCTTGAACTTGTGTGTTCAAGCAATCTGCCTGCCTCGGCCTCCCTGAGTACTAGGATTACAGGCTTGAGCCACCCCGCCTGGCCCTAAGAAGGCTTATTTTAGTTGCAGAAAATAAGCATATGCCAGAAAACAAAAGTAATAATAAATGTTTTATCAGTAGAAACTTCCACTGAAGTGTCTCTCCCTTTCCCTATTCACATCGTTGCTGGTTCCTGAGCCTAGCAGGAAAGCAGGCAGAGTGAGGTCCCCTGATGAGGGTTTTTATGCAGCGCTGTGGGGTAATTCCTAGAATCGGAGAGTGACAAGGTGCCTTGGAGACTCTCTGATGCAGTATGAGCAGCACAAAGCACCACACAATTTGTGACATAGCCCTAGATTTAGTTTGTAAGGTAAAGATTTAAAAACCCACCTTGCTGCTTATTCAGTGTGCTTACAAAAAGAATGTTGGTGGCTGAAATAGAGCATTGATTTTATCTTGCCAGCACTTTGGAAAATAGCTAACGATGACAACAAATAACATTCCCTGAACCCTTGCTGTCTGGGAGAGATTATTCTCAAAGCTTTTCATGTGTAATTTCACTGATCTTTCACCTAACCCTCATGTGGGGGGACACTATTGTTAATTCCAATTTTACCGACAAGGAAAATAAGACAAAGAAAAAGGTAAGGCCCATATGACAAGGCCATTAAATAATCGTGGAGCCAAGATTCAACCCTGAGCAGTTTGGCTCTAAAGCCCACACTGTTATCTACTTCATTGTTCCTGTTGTTACAACGTCTCTGTAGAAATATATACATGTTACACCAATACTGCTGTGCCTCTAACAACATACCATACATCATTCCACATTATTTATTACAACATAATATCCCTTTAAACGACTGCCTAGTATTCTGTTGTACTAATTTGATTAATCCATTTTATTGCTGGATATTAATTTGCTCTATTTCCCCCTCAATTGCTTTCTAATCCTGAGTCCTCTCATATCATAATCTCTGACCCCAGCATTTCCTTAAACTTCATATCCCATCTGTACAATCATAATAATACTTCCATTACTAAGTGATTATAATTAATCACTTAAAATTGAAAGTGATTAAAATTGTATGGTCTATATAATTTTATTATAATTATTATTCAATAGGGAGTTAAATGTTGCTGTTGGGGAATGGGGGCTCTGGATGACTGTGCACTTCTCCATTTTGTTTACCATTATATAACTCATAATGTTTATTTTATTTTATTTATTTTTGAGACAGAGTCTCATTCTGTTGCCCCAGGCTAGAGTGCCATGGTGTCACAACTCACAGCAACCTCAAACTCCTGGACTCAAGCAACCCTCTTGCCTCAGTCTCCTGTGTAGCTCGGACTACAGGCTTACACCACCACACCCAGTTAGTTTTTTCTATATATTTTTTAGTAGAGGTGGGGTCTCACTCTTACTCAGGCTGGTCTGGAACTCCAGAGCTCAAGCCATCCACCCATCTTGGTCTCCCCGAGTTGCCAGGATTATAGGCAGATGCCACCATGTCTGACCTAATACGTGATGTTTAAATGTATTGTGTAAAGAAGAATATGAGTTGGAGAGTATTTTTTTTTTAAACAAACTATTCAATTGAAGATAAAGTTAAAATATGCTTTAGCTCTCTTTTTCTAGAAATAGTCTAGGTCACAGGGGTCCTCAAACTGTGGCCCACGGGCCACATGAGGCAGTGTGATTGTATTTGTTCCTGTTTTGTTTTTTTACTTCAAAATAAGATATGTGCAGTGTGCATAGAAATTCATTCATAGTTTTTTTTTTTTTTAAACTATAGTCTGGCCCTCCAACAGTCTGAGGGACAGTGAATTGGCCCCCTGTTTAAAAAGTTTGAAGATGCCTGGTCTAGGACAACTTCATAGAATTTTACTTCACTAAGCAGAGCTTGTCCTGCATTGTTTTACCACAGGTCAGATAGCACACTCTCTTCTATACCATCAGAAAATATTTCCAAGGACTCTTAGCAATCTTTCCTCTTAAGCAAATATGCACAGGCCTCTCTCATTGCTCTGTATTTATTCCCGATGCCGCTGCCAGAGGGAGTGCTGTGGGCATTAGCAGTTCACAGGCACTTCTTAGACATCGTGTAACAGAGTTCTTGTTTTCACTATGAGAGATTCACTATGAGGGTGAGCTGCTGTATTACCAGCTCCTCATCTTTCTGTATCATATTCTGACAACATCTGTGAGAGTTCAGTTTAATATCCTCATTCTAGTGAGATTCACGCACAGATGCATTTATACCTGGGCTCCACGTGGGGCTGCATGATAGTGTGCTGATGTTTCACTCAACAAGAAAATCAACGGTGAAATGTATCTTTAAAATAGACTATCGTCCTACTTACAAAAGAGAATAATTGGCATATATGATCAGAATTTAGCCTTTCTTTTTTGTATTCCAAAATGCAATTGTTTTCTCCATGAATAGCTTATGTCAAATGGCTTAGCAAAAAATGCATGTGTGTGTGTGTGAGAGAGAGAGAAAAAATACATTTTAGACCAAACAGTTTAGTCTCTTTCATCTACTAAAAGAAAGGTTGCTGATGTGACATAAAGGTTAACAAAAGAATATGAAAGAATCGTCAATATATTTTTCTTTTATTTAAAATGTTAGCTATCACAACACATCATACAATGGAATGAGGACCTTTGAGTCACATTAAAACTTTTAAAAACATCTCTATATAGTCACAAAACATGAAACATGCTTCAGGGATACAAATATAGTTTGATACCAAAATCTCAGCATGTTGGCCATGAAAAATACCAGGGCAAGCATGAGACCATCAGGAATTTCCTTCCCTTTTAGCAGTAGTTGATACGACTGCTTCAAAGCAATTCTTTCTTTGGAGCTTCTATCATTGTTTTACAATTTCACTGAACACTGTGCTTTGTTGTGAAATTCCCATCAATTTCTACTTCTGAGGGAGTCATCATATTATAATTACAACACGTGTTTACAACACATATTGGCACAATATGAATAATAAACACTCCTTTTGAGTTTTCAACTCAAAACAACAATTGTTATTAAATAAATAATTATTCCTCCTAGTGCATGTCTTATTTTTCTTTCATTGCTCATTAACACAAATGAAGCTGAAATAAATAATTTGTTGGGTAGTTTATTTGCGCCTTCTTTCATAATTCTGCATCGCACTCCTTTCATAAGCCACTGGAAGAAAAAGAGGAGACAATTGTTTTTAGGAGGATTCACTGAGGGAGTTAAACAAAGTTCAAGGCAGTCAGTCATTTATTTTAAACTCATAATGACTTTCTCCCTCTCCTGAAGTATTTTATTGCAAGTCTTTCAATTCTGCCTCAGTTTCTATCTTGACTGGAAGTGATCTAACTACAGAACTCTTTGTTTTTTCAGGTAGTCATCATATACTTCATGCCCCCAATGTATATTTCTAGTTATTCCAACGCCGATGCTCCGCAGCTTTCTCAAGCAGTGGCAGACACCAACTGTGAGTTATAGAAAGGATAATGTCTAAAATAACCAGGAATAGTAGCAGGATAAAAGTGAAATCTGGGAGTTTTATTCTAGGACAGGGTAAATAAATTACAGGCCATGGGCCAAATCTAGCCTACCATTTGTTCTTATGGATAAACTTTAAGAGGATCACAGGCACAGCCAGTTACTCATATTGTCTATGGCTGCTCTGGCCTAGAAAGGAAGATGTGGGTAGTAGCTGCAGAGATTGCATGGCTCACAAAGTCCAAAATATTTACAATCTGGTTCTTTTCATAAAAGTTTGGCAATCTCAGTGCCAGGGGCGCCTAATTGTGGGAGGGTCTCTTCCTCTCTTGTGGATGCTTCCCAATGACAGATTGTCCTCAAGAAATACAACACCATTTAACTTACTGCCTAGAACCATGGCCTATGAAAGATCAATACTGCGTCAAAAGATATTTAATATATAGCTACAAGTAATTCAAATACTTTGAGTACCTGGACAAAAAAATGTCAAATTATATTATAAATTATAAATTATATATAATTTCAAAGGCATCTGTAACCACAAAAGGGTAAGAATCAGACTGTTGTGGTCAAAATACCTAAGGCTATTTTCAATCATCTGAGCCAGTACTTTTTACACTTAAATTTATGGCTTAGTGAAATCATTGTGCTTTTTGAAATTCGGTATACCTTGTATATATATAAAATACTGAATTTAAATAGAAACAGTAGAAAAATCTGTAAAAAATTTATGGAAATCATAGGTGCTACTCTGACCAGGTTCCTCTGTGAGGTCTCTTGAGAGAGAAGGTAAGTAAAGGCACCAGGGTTACCACTTCCCCCATTCAACACTGATTTTAACAGCCAGCTATTCTTTAAGTGAGGTTAGCAATAAGAAGGATGTTTCATATCAGTTATGTAATTATTTATGACATGGAAGAGTCCAAGCCCCAAACTGGGCAGTTCTGAAGGAAGGAAACAGTTGATGTCTCACTCTGATTTGTTTATCTTAGGAGGAGGATGCCTAGCACAGGTTTAGTCTCTGTCAAGTTTTTGGTAACATGACTCTGTTCCTTTGAGAAATGAGATGAATGCCAACATAAACTAACTAAAGATGGATTAGTAATTTAGCTGGAACATAATGTTCTCTCATATGGAAGCAGAGTTTCTTACATGGTCCTTGAACCCTCAGAAACTATATTAAATTTTTATGAGCCCTCAGAAACTATATTAAATTTTATGTATGAGTTGATAAAGGTTTCTCTGGGAGAGATTATCTACATTTGTCAAATGGGTTGTGATCCATTTGACACATGTAGAAAAGGGCCAACTAAGTATACAAGTACCTGATTGACTATGGATACATTTTTTTGCCTGTTTTTTAACATTTATATTTTCTGAACTCAAATGGAAGAACAAAGGTTTAGTTATAAATTTGTTTCTGATTAATGAAGCAATTCCATGTATCATTGCTTATAATTATACTATTACTTTAAGTACGTTTAATAGCCTTAAATCTGTTCTAAATTAGACAGTATCTACATTATTTATTAAAGGTAAGCCTGTTTTGAAATGTACATCAATTCTGGAAATGGAGAGTTGATGACTGGTATTAATAAGAAGACCACAGTCATACGCATGAGGACTAGCATGTACTGATACAAATAAAAGCCACTGTGGTTTAAATTTATAGTTTACTTCCAACAGCTAGTATATAATTCATATTAATAAAACAATTACAAGTTTTTTTATTATGCACACTGATAAGTTCTGTAAAACTTGTACTGGAGAAGCCCCAAAATTAAAGGTAAAGAAATACAAAGACTGTCTAAATTTGGAGAGTAGAGAACTATTAAAAACACTAGGAAAATTATTGTTTTGCATAAATCTAGATAATTAAGAATTAAGCCAGTACCTCTTATGGATTTTCTAGAAACTGCTGATTATTTTCTAGACAGCTGCTGATTACTTTCTAATTAACTAGGTGATGAATATTTTAATTCTATTTTCATGGAAGGTGAAACAAAAAGAATTTTAATAGCTTTTCAAAAGAGCCTTAGCCTGAATGTGCTTAACAAAAAATTTCTATGAAAATAATATAGGGTAATAATATATTTAACCTTGAACATAATGTGATGAAGGTGTTAAGAAATAAAGGTTTCAAATATATGTATGTGGCACTCACATAGAAGACAGAAACTAAAGAGAAGAAAGGAGACACACAGCCTTTATATCACCTGAAGTAGTTGTTTGGAATTAAATTGGACTTTAAGAATTGTGGCTTCCCTTGTCGCTAGAGATTTTATAGCCAGAACTGATTTATAACACTGAAGGATGATTTGATTGTGTTCCTTTTTGAAGGTACTGGAACAGACTGTCACTTCTCTTCCTCTCCAACTTCCATCAGGATGCTTATATTTTGAGCTTCTACAACTTTGTTTATTTTTTTGTTTATTTTTTTTTAATCTCATAAAACTTTCACATTACTTTGGTAACAAGTGAAAATGGATCTCGTTACTCCCTGTGTCCTCTACCCCTTAGTTCAGTAAGATTAAGTGTGGGTTATTTAACAGATCTGTAGGAGAGTATTAGATTAGCCCAAAGATTCAGGGTGAGTAATGATTAATTGGGACAGATGCTGGTAAGGCTGGTGGTTTAAGAGAAATAGACTGATATTATGGTAATATTAGCTTAATCAGCTATAAATCTACTCTTGGGTTATAGTACTATAATTAGATTTTTTTCCACTATAAATATTCACTTTAATTCTATTACTCCTTTTTAATACTTTGAAAACTATGCCTTACAAAAAAAATAGAAAATATTTGAGATATTGGTCTACTTTCAGTCATGTTTTTATACATACCAGAATTTAAAGCTCTTTTTCCCATTAGTCCAACAAAGGAATCTGTTTTATGCCCTGAAAAAATACATTTAGGGGTACTTTAATATGTATGTCTTTAAGGCAGCAAACTGTTATAATTAGTAAAAAAAAAAAAAAGCAAGCTCCCGAATATATGCCTATATAGTAAATATGCATCTATTTCAAGTTTTTTTAACCTGAAAAATATAAAGATCCCTTATAAGCTTTATAAATTACACTAAAACAATACAATGAAAGCACTTTCCAAAATATTAGCAGTACTCTTTATTCATATTGTATTTTATCTATTACCTAAAGTTTTAAATTTTGTTGCTATTTGAACTAGCTTTGATCTTTAGGGAGTGAATGCAATATTTGTGTGAAAAAGAAATATCCAGGCTTATTTTCTCATGTTATTGAATATGTTGTGTTTCCCAACAACTGAACCTTAGTTAAATAGGTCCCTATCCTTGATAATGATCATCTTCTAAAAGGTCACTATTTCTATTTGATTGAATTAAAAAAAATACTTCTTTTGGAAAAGTGTATTAGTTTTGACATGAATAGAGTACATTTATGTTTATTACATAGAATTTTGCTATATATAACTCTCTCAAAAGTCAAATCCTTAGAAAGTAAATATGAATAACATGTATTCATTTTCAAAGGTAAGACTTCTGGAAAAGGTTATTATTTTAATGCTAGTGGGAGAATTTCTCTTAATTTTTACCTTATTAGTTGAGACTAGGGTTGCTACCCTAATGTGGCCTATTCTGCCTCCCAGTGAACCAAAACCAAGACAAGATATGTGAGGGGACAATATGATAACGATGGATGAACCCCTGGGAATTCTTGTTACCTCTGGCTCCATTAACTGGTAAGCTGAAATCTAATGACTCCCAAGTGCCACAATTTTGCCATCTTCACTGCCTTAAGAAATGTTTCACTGATTGAGGTTTCCCATTCAGTTACGAGATTAAAAGACTGCATCTCGGTGTTTATCTTTAGTATGGATTCTCTACTTAGGTTCTTATTCTACTTAATTGGCTGCTGGAATATCATAATAAATGATTCATTATTTATTTATTTATGATATTATTTATCATACTGAGATGAGTTAGAAGATGCCTATAAATGCTCACTCCCCCCATGGAAGTCGGCATGAGGGGATGTTGTGAGTAATATGTGTGCTGGATTTTTAACCCTCAGATTAAAATTCTTGTTAAAATCTAACACTTTATCGGAGTTAAAAGACTTTTTCTTTTTTAACACTGTGTATCTTTTTGATAAGTACAAAATATCTAAACCACAGAGCTTTAAATGATCATATTCTAAGTAACATGAGTCTCCCCATTCTTATTTTTTGTAATTAAAAATATTGTCCCAAATTATGATAGAAAATAAGGTAAGATATTATTTAAAGTGGAATTCAGTATGATTTTACATTTAAATTTGATAAATGTCAAAGTAATTTTGAACTTACTTTTGTGAGAGATCTGGCCGTGTCCTAGAAGAAAGATAAAATTAGCAAACATATAGATCTGTGTTTAAAAAAAAAAAAAAGCTATATCTTTTAAACAGAATTACAAAATTAGTTGATTTTCAAAATATATAACATTTTCCATTTATAAATGCTAACCAAATTATTATTAATAAAATCAAATGTTTTGACAAACAAAAGAAAAATTTATTAAGTGCCTCCTATGGGCCATGGATTCAAATCCAGTCTATGAAATTCTTGAGGCCTGTAAGGCTATAACCACCTCCCATCTTCAAGGCTGGCCACCCCTTTGATACTCAGGAAGAGGGAGAAGAGAAAGAGAAAAAGGAAGGAAGAGGAGAAAGAGAAAGTGAAAGAGAAAGAGAACGAGAGGTATGCAAATCCATCTCTCCATTAAACAGGCATAATCAAGATCTCGTATTTTAGCCCATAAAAGATTTTATTCACTTTCCTACATGTGCATTCACTGGAGTAAAGATTTATAGGAATGTTTACCATAAAGAGCCTTTAACAGGGCCAGTTGTTTTTCAATTGAGGAATCTGACAAGAGACGAATTGGCATTAACTATACGTTACGCTGATGGTGCCACGAATTCAAGGAAACTGAGTATTTCTATTATGAGACTCTGGGCAGCCACATCTCACCTACCCCAGGGAATGCTGTAAGCCAGCTTCCTCGTGTGCTTGGATCATTCCGTGTGCTAGCTCCTGGGTTCTCCCCCACTCCCGCCCCCCACCTTCTCCTTCTTTGTCAATTTGCATCTTCAGTCAAGGGAACGTTTAGTTAAGGTTAGTTGCTGTTCTTGGTGGTTTGGGTCATTCTAATACTGTGAGGCTTGAGAGATAAATCTCTTCCTCCCTTTCAGGACCTGTGCTTGTCTAAGCGAGGTGTAGGCTAAAGACGCGCCCGGGGCGGGAAGTAACACCTCTCTTGGAGTGGAAATCTCCACTCAAAGAGCAGGGAACACTTGGATGCTCCGAGAACCAGTAAGCAGACCCGGCGGGCTGCCCCAGAAATCTAGGGACGGTTGCCCATCTCACCAGCATCCCGTTTGCCCATTAATCCAAAGAACTGCTGAGGCTTGGGTCTCCGGGCGATTCTCTGCAGAAGATGCTCAAAGGGCTCCGGCAGCTCCTCCTAGGGGATAGAAGCACGGACAAACTGGTTTGTAGGCGACCGGAGCGGTCCCCACGATGCGCGCCAGTCCCGGGCGAGCCACAGCTGACTCGCTGTGCGCTCAGTCCTGAAGGCAGGGAGCCGGCTTCCAGGACGGTTCTGAGTAGGGTCTGTCCCGGGGCCTCTCTCTGTTTCGGTCCCTACCAGCCTAATTCGAGTCCCGCGCCGCAGCCTCGGCTAAGCTTGGCGGGGAGAATTAGCAACCGGAGCCCTGAGCCCTCTCCGCTCTGCTCTTTCCCTACCCCAACCCCAGCCCGGGGCTTCTCACTCATCTGCTACGCCGATACCTGTTTTCGTCTTGGCTCTCTGGTGATCACTTTGGAGACCCCTCTCTGCCATAAATGCCCACAGGTGTGTGTGGGGGGTAGGGCTGGGGTAGGGAAGGGTAACAACGCTTTACAAGCCTCCCGCACCTCAGGACTTTAACTGTTCCTCACAGGTGCTCCCTGGCGCCAATAATCTGAGAGCCGCGGACACTAGCAGCTCGGTCCTCGGGTCAGCGAAATCAATGTCAAGGCACGAAGTTAACTTCCCACCCCGCGCAGTCCCTCCAGTCCGGCGCTTGCCCTGGCTCCCCGCTGGCGCCCCGCGCGCCCTCCTCTGCCGGGGCCCAGCATTTGCAGACGCTCGGGCAGTGCAGCTGGGCTGGAGCCCTCGAGATCCCGGTTACCGGGGAATTAAACCTTGGGAAACTCCCAGCCTCGTGAGAACCCCGGGCACATGAAGTAGGGCATCCCTCCTTGGGGGAGTTCCTGGATCCGACGGGGCAGCCCTCAGGAAGAAACTTGAATTGTGGACGCACAATCTGGTGAGGAACCCGGGAAATAGCGCGCGTTTACAGCCTTCCGCGCTGTCTCTGGCCGCGGTCGCGGTGCCCTCCAGGCTAACTAGGGTGCCATCTCGGGGAAAGTGACAGTTCCCAAGCCCAGGAAGAAAGGCATGGGCCGTCCCGAGACACGGTCTCACCTTGATCTGGTCACTGTCAGACCAGTCGGACCAGTAATTCAGATCATCATTGGCTCCTATTTCTTCAGCAAATAGTTGAGTGGAGACAAGAAAAAGGACCGCCAAGGCGACGAGGATTTTCATGTTGAATGTCTAGGAAGAGTGAGAGAAATCGGGGTGGGGGTGGGGGCAGAGAGAATATATCCAAGATCCAAGAGTTAGGGCAGCAGAATTTTCAGCCCCTTAACGGAACTCAGGTCCCTTAGAACCACCATAAAAAAGCTTAAGGGCTAAATAAAGTCTCACGTGTACCCTTTAGGAGAGAGAAGCACGCTCTGAAGATTCCAGAATCCTCTTGTCTCTGAATCCCAACTCCCCCAGACCCCCAACCCACCAACCCCCACCGTCAAACCTGGAGGCTCAGCAGGTGAAAAACAAAGAAGGGCGCCAGCGTTTCGGAGACCGGTCTCCCCGCTGTCCCCGGCTGCAGCGGCGCACCTAGTGCAACCACCTCTGACAGAGGCGCGGTGGGAAGCGCGCGGAGCGGAGCGCGGCTGGCGCGGCGCGGGCACTTACTGCGAGGCTCAGGTCGCGGGCTCCTCCGGCGGCTGGACTCCCGCGCTCCGGTGCAGCGGCGGCGAGGAGGAGTTCGCGGCGCGCTGCTTCGCCCGCTCGGTGCCTGGCGGTATTTATCCCGGGCTCGCAGCCTCCAGACCCACGTGACCCCCGCGCCCCGAGCGACTTTCTCAATATTTGATTAGCCGCCTCCTCTCCTTTCGCTTGCGTGATTGAGAGTTTCCGAGACGGTAAGTCGTCGATGCCCATAACATCTGGACCCAATTGGCTTCGAAATGACGCAATTTTAGGAAAATCGAGGTCTCGACATCCAATCGGGAGCGGCCTGTCTTCCGTCTGCGGATCTGACGCCCCCTCCCCTCGCTTTCAGAACGGGGTTTCATGACACCTGAGATTACTCATCAAAATTGAGTAAAGTGACTCATTCCTTGGACTTCGGCAACTTTTCTGTCTCTTGGGACGTCAGGATAAGATGCACTTTTGAGAATGGACAAATAACTTCAAGCCTTAAAACATTCCGTCGGAAACCAGGCTAAGAAAGGAACACTTGGGGGTGGGGGGAGGAAGCGTGTATGTGTTTTCTATTTTCATCTTCAAACTGTGTTGTGTTTTTGAGATACAACATCGTTTTTTGACCAGAACATCCTCTCCTAAATCAACTAGAATACTGGCATTTCTTTAGCATTACAAAAGAATTTTTAGTTCTGTAGTATTCAGTCGATGGGAGTAGATTTATTCATACTTTACGTTTTAGAGAAAGGGGCAGTGCCTGTGGAACTTACCCTTCCATCAGTGCTAGTCTAGGATATCTTTTGTATCCAGTTCTTTGCCATATCCAGGAGTAGGGTTACAAGAGGAGGTCTTTCGTTTCTCTTTTACCCTTTTCTTGAGGAAGACCAATGTCACCAAAGGACTCTACCAATTGTTCACAGATTTCTCCTGTATATGAAAGCAAGTATAGTGAAGATGCTAACTGGGTAGCCATTAACAGCACAAAATTATTAGACAACAATTTTACAGAAATCACAGCTTTTTGTGAGTCCATGGTTACCTCACAGACACATTTATTTCATCACTAAATGAATTAACAGACATTGCATCTTTGGTGGTGGTATATTCTCCCCTTAGTATTTATTTTTCAAGTAATTAAGACTTTTTTTTTTTTTAGTATGATGCATAAGAGAAATACATTTTTGAAGCTCAATTAAATCAGTAATTTTTCATTAAGATTTACTGTTCTTAAATAACCCTGACTTCGAAAATTCTCATGTATTAGGCCTAGTCTTACAATGGGATCGTTTTAATTTTATTTTTCAAAAATTTTTATATGGAAAATTATAAACATATACAACAGTAGGGAGAATAGTCCACGTGAGACGATTTCTGGTTTTCATCTACCGCTCTTCCAATTTCCCCTCAACTCAGATTATTTTGAAACAAATCCCAGACATCTCATCATTTCAACTGTATATATTTCAGCATTTTTGTGTAAAACGTAAAGATTTTTAAACATAATAAGAGTACCCTGCCATTGTTTCACATTAAACAACATAAAATAATTCTTTACATTAAATATCTAGTCAACATTTAAATATTTCTCATTGTCTCATAATTCTCCCCACACAATTTACTAGTTGAAGTCTGAATTGTAATGAAGTCTGTATATTACAATTGGTTCATATGTCTTGTTTTTATTTAGGCTGTTGCCACAAAGTACCAGGGCCTGGGTCACTTATAAACAACAAGACATTTATTTCTCACAGTTCTGAAGGCAGGAGGTTTAAGACCAGGGTGTCAGGTCAGGTTCTGGTGAGGACCCTCTTTTAGGTTACAGACTGCCTCTTGGCTCCTTATATCCTCAAATAGTAGAAAGATCAACGAAGACTTCTGGGTCCCTTTTACAGGGGGCACTAATCCAATTGGTAAGGGTCGTACCCTTGACTTACTTTCCAAAGGTCCTGTTTCCTAATACATCACTTTAGGGATTGGAATTTCAACATATGCATGTTGAGGGAACACAAACATTTAGCCCATTGTGTGTCTCTTAAATTTAATCATCTGTCTTCTCTTTCTCCCATTCTCTGGTGTGTGCGTGCAATTTATTGCTAAAACAGATCAAGAAAGTGTACTGCATTGTAGGATTTGCTGCTTGCCTTTTAACTTGTCCCTCTGCCCCATCTATTTCAGATTAATTAGTTGTTGTGTCTCGAAGCTTGATCTTATATAGGTTCTTCTGTATTCATTTATTTTTGGTGACTGGGCATATGTTTCTGTATGTTGCGTAGCTCTACTAGGAAGCATATGGTATCTGGTTTCTCCTTTTGAGTTGTCAGTAGCCATGGATGATCATTTTCTAGATCCGTTGACTTATTGGTGTTTTCAAAATGGTACTATTCTGATTTTATCATTCTTTTTTGTTTATTAGCTGGACTATTTCTTTCATGTAATGAGAAACTTTTTTCTCACCAACTGTGTAGTTACAGGCATGATTAAGAAAGATGAGCTAAATGATCACTTCCCTCCACCAATTTTGAAAATAATGAATTGGTAAATTAATGTTTTAGTCTATCTTTAAATAAGGCCTATTTTTTTTTTAAATTAGGAGTGTTATGACTTCATGGATTTAAACACATTGGAAATACAGTCAACCCTCAGTGTCCATGGATTGGTTGTAGGACCTCTGTGAGATACCAAAGCCTGTAGATGCTTGAGCCCTTGATATAAAATGGTTTAGTGTTTACATATAACATAAACACCCATCCTCTCATATACTGTAAGTCACTCTGTATTACTTATAATACTTAGTATAATGTAAATGCTACCCAAACAGTTGTTATATTGTATTGTTTAGTGCATAATGACAAGGAAAAAATCTGTATGTGTTTAGTAAATGTGAGATTTTATTTACTGAATTTTCTTTGCTATTCCTTTTTCTTTTCCTTTTTTATCTCCCTACTTTTTTTTTTTCTTTTTTGAGACAGGTTGCCCAGACTGTTCTTGAACTCCCAGGAGCAAGTGATCCTCCTGCTTTAGCCTCCCAAGTAGCTGGGATTACAGGCATAGACCACTGCACCTGATCACTGAATATTTTTGATCCACTGTTGGTTGAAATGATGAATGCGGAATCCATGGACGTGGAGTGCTGACTGTATGTATTCAGTCTATGACAGGCGTTCTTGTAACTGATGCTCAAATTGTAACATTCTTGGCCAGCAGGCAATACTTCAAATTGGCTTCTGAGACTAACATGTTTTTAATAGGCTTGGATGGCCTTTTTGTTTTTGCTATGACAAAATATTTCAGGTATAAGTTCTGCAGTTCCTGCTTCAGACCTGGAATCTGACTTTTAAGGGACACTAATTTTTTTTAATTACAACTGGTAATTAGAGATCATAGTGTAGGCATTAGGGGTGCACATTTTCATTGAGTTCTTCATCATTTCAATACCTTTTCAATCGATAAAGCTGAGAAATGTGTATATGTATAATCATGAAAGTATACTTTCTATTTAAACCAGGATATCGTAAGAGCTTTTACTAATCTAATCTATTTTAGGTCTTTTTTTCATACCCCCAATCCTAGTTTACAGGGACATCAACATGATAACTCATTTACTTTATCTCAGTACACAATAGCAACATATAAAGAATTTTTGCTTGAAGCTTTGTTCGTTTTTTAATTTTTAGAATATATCACACTAATCATGTTTAATCAAATTACTGTGTTACAAAGTCACTGTAACTTGTAGTTATATTTATTTATATTCGTCTTTCCTTCTATGATTATACCACCAACTCTTATACAGGTAGATTTATTTACTAATTTTGCTCTTGAGTTATAGCGATTGATTTTTAAACTTAATTTTAGAATTGTGTAAAATACATGGTTCCAAACTCAGCTATTAAAAATGTAATACATTCAAAGAAGTATAACTTCAATTCCTTTCTCTCACTCTCTTTCTTCTAGTTACCATTTCTTTTTAGGGTTTTGGTTTATTCTTCCATTGTTATTGTTGTTATTTTCAGTTTTTGGCTGGGGCCGGGCTTGAACCCACTACCTCCAGCATATGGGGTCAGCGCCCAACCCTTTGAGCCACAGGCACTGCCCATATTGTTGTTATTTTAATATAAAAATATGTAATGATAGTCTTCTTCTTTTTGTAAAATTCTGCACCTAAAGCGGGGACATTTTAGATTTTTTTTGTTTGTTCCTTAGTTGCTAATGTGTTTATGAGGTAAAAAAAAGACAGCTGTTTCACAATTTCTAAACTATTAGCTCAGTATAACCAGTCATATAACTTTATTTGGGCACCATGTTCTGTAAATGTGCCACAGTACATGATAAAAAATTTATTTCCTAGAATTCAGTAATAAACAATAGTGAGATAAAAATTGATCCAAGAATACATTTCCCACTTATTCCATGTCACTCATTAATTGCTAATTTAGTGCTCTGATAAGGTCATGCACTTTCTGATACGCTTTCTCCTTAACCATTGTAGAGCTTGAGATATTGACACTCTTTATTACCTGTTTTATTTTCTAGAACACTAATGTAAATATGCACATTTACAATTTACTCTTTACTAGAACATTTATGAAAATATACGTGTTTACAATATACAATTTCTAGGAACTTATGAAAATATACATATTTACAAAGTACATGTGTTCCTAATGCATGCTAAATTCACGAGTAGAAGAATGGTGAACAAATTAAGTAATTAATACATCACTTTTTATACTTGCAAATTAAAAATTGGTAGAAAAGTATGAAGAAAAGAATTACCATTGTCCATTTTCTCATCACTCAAAATGAACTGCTATACCCTTACAATTTTTAAAGGTAGAAAAAGTTATCTGATTGGTTTTATAAAATAGGACATACTCTTTATGGAAAATGAAACAATGCAGAAAAGTACAATAGTATTTTTTTTTAATTACCTGAAACTCAGAAATGGCCACCTTTAACATTAAGTGGATTCATTATGAGTATCTTTCTATGTATATTATACATTTAGAATGATAGAACAACAGAGAAATCACAATTATCAAAATAAGATGAGACCCCAGGGAATAGTTTTAATGAAAGGTAGTTGTTTAAATTTTATTTGACTTTAGTAGGAAGTAAAACAAAAATAAAATGAAAAATATTTCTTCATCACAAGATATATTTCCATAAAAGAACCAACTTGAAACAACTCAAAAATTCAAATCCTACATATTTTCATTTGTAAGTGGTATCTAAATAATGTGCACACATGGACACAGGGTGTGAAATAATTATCATTGGAGACTCAAAAGAACGGGAGGTGATGAGAGATGAGATATGATATAATAGATATAATGGACATTATTCTGTTGATAGTTACACTGAAAGACCAGACTTCATCATTACACAACATATCCATGTAACAAAAGTGCACTTAGACCTCTTAAATTCATATACATAAAAATAAATGATTGAAGTAATTTACTAATGTTAAAAAGCAAGGTTTAGGAATAAATATTAAGAGAATAGTATATGATATTGAAAAATAGATGTTTATGTAATAGCTCTTAATTTCCTGTTCCGAAAAATAAGGACCTTAGTACTCTATTTTTTTTTTTTTGAGACAGACTCTCAAACTGTAGCCCTGGGTAGAGTGCCATGGCATTATAGCTCACAGCAAGCTCCAACTCTTGGGCTCAATGTTCCTCTTGCCTCAGTTTTTCTATTTTAGTGGAGAGAGGAGCTCACTTTTGCTCAGGCTGGTCTTGAACTTGTGAGCTCAAGCTATCCACCGGTCTTGGCCTCCCAGAGTGCTAGCATTACAGTCTTGAGCCTCCGCGACTGGCAACATAAGCACTCTTAAACTTTTTCTCATCTCTTTCCCCTACCTCTCATTTTTTTCCAGTTATATAATTACTTTTACATTGTTCAGGTTTAAAACATCCTCATTCAGTTTTGCTATCATGCTTTCATTAGGTGTCTACTATTCACTCTATGTTTAAATAGATTCATTGTTCACTACCAGTCTTTTTAACCCCGCTTTGCCATTCTTCAGCTGATTTTTAATCATCTCTTATTTGGCTGGATGTCATTGTCAAGAAAGTTTTTCTTCTCCAAGAAGAAATCATGCATATTGCATTCCCTCAGGTCTTTCATGCGAGTGAATGTCTGTCAGTGGCTTCTACGCTCAAATGACATCTTGATTAGTTACAATATTTTTAGATTAAATTTAATTTTTCCCAGAACTTTATGGGCATTGCTCTATTATGTTGTGTTGGGTCTTATAGAGAATTCTGAGGGGATTTTCTTCCTCTGTTGCTTTTCTGCTTGAATATCTGAGGCATTTTTTTCATCCTTGACATTCAATAGTCAGCCAGGATATGTCTTACTGTTGTATATACTGCATCTAATTTTCTTGGAATGTCATGAACTGGTTTTGTTTTGCATGAGTTGGGGCTATCTCTTTAATATATCAAATTATTCTTTCTTTGTTTTAGAGAAATTCTGTTGCATTGTACCTTCAAATATATCATGAGGGGAATTTCCACATCAAAAAAAAAGGGTCTTTTCCTTTAGATAATAATATACAATATATTATAACCCCATGTTTATGGTATTCTTCCAAATTAATTATTTGTCCTTTTTGTCTGCATTTATGCACATTATATCAGTTCTTTTCTTTCTGTGTCAATAATTCACTTTTGTCTATTCTGTACCTTGCTGTATCTAATTTACTTATTTTTATAATTGCATTGCATTGCATATTTTCTCACAGAGTAGTAATTTCCTTTTTTATCTTATTTAATTTTTTAATGATTTTATTGATGTGCTCTTTTTTATTAAATTGCTGTTTTTATTAAGATATTCTTAGTGTGAAGTAATTGGGGGACTGTCCTTCTGTTTTCTGAGCTATGTTTTCTTCTAGTTCAATGGCAAAATGAGTTAATTTTGAGTAAACGCTACCCATTTTGATACTAAAGTAGCCATTTGCTATCATGTAAGCCTTGGACAAGTACTCTCTGCCTCAATGTTCTAGTCTGTCAAATAGAAAAATAAATAGCATTTGCTCATAAAGTTTGCTGTGAGGATTAAATGAGTAAATACATGTGAAGTACAAGAACAATGCCTAGCACATGAAATGAATATTAACTATTATTATTATTCTAAAAGGCTCCTTGTGTGTTTGTTTTTATATATGTTAGCTATTATTTTTCTAGATGGCTCTTTGTGTGTGTGTGCGCGTTTGTATGTAATGGTTAATTGTCTTGTGTTAAATTGGCTAGGCTACATGTTGCTGTGAAGGTACTCTTTTAGATGTAATTAATATTTAATCAGTAGACTTTGGGTAAAGTCATTATCCTCAGGATTGTGAGTAGGGTTCATCCAATCAGTTGCAGGTCTTAAGAGAAAAAGACCTAGGTTCCCTGAGAGGGAAGGGATACTATTTCCAAACTGCTTTTAGACTCAAGACTTTAAGACAGCAAGATGTCAACTCCTCACTGGAATTTTCTGCCTGCCAGACTGCCCTGCAGATTTCACATTTGCCAGTTCCCACAATTGTGTTTCAGCCAATTTATTTTTTTCTTTTTCTAGAGATAGGGTCTTACTCTGTTGCCCAGATTGGAGTGTAGTGACCCAATTATATGTCATTGTAAATTTGAATTTCTAGGTTCAAGTAATCCTCTCACCTCATCCTCTGAGTAGCTGGGACTGTAGATGTGCAACACCAGGCCCAGCTAAGTTTTCTATGTTTTGTAGAGGCAGTGTCTCACTATGTTGTCCAGGCTGGTCTCAAACTCCCTGGCCTCAAGCAATCCTCTCACCTTGGCATCTCAAAGTGCTGGTATTACAGGTGTGAGCCACTATGCCCAACCAGTCAACAATTTTTTTCTTTTTTTGAGACAGAGTCTCACTTTGTTGCCCTCAGGAGAGTGCTGTGGTATCATAGCTCACAGCAACCTCAAACTCTTGGGCTCAAGTGATTCTCTTGCCTCAGCCTCCCTAATAGCTGGGACTACAGGTGCCTGCTACAATGCCCAGCTAGTTTTTTTTTTTTTTTAGTATGTCCAGGCTAGGTTCAAACTTACCAGCCCCAGAGCATGTGGCCTGTGCCCTAATTGCTAAGCTATGGGCGTCCAGCCAACCAGCATCTTTTGAAGCATTTTTAACACAGTTTTGATATTCCTCTTGGAATACTGCTATATTGTTTTCAAACTATGCTATTCAACATTCCCACCTACAGTGTGCAAGGATTCCAACTTTTCCATATTCTAGCTATGACTTGTCATTTTTTTTTCTTTTTGATCTTAGTCATCTTACTAGGTGGAAGGTAGTGTCTCATTGTAGTTTTGATTTGATTTTAGTTCTTAACGATTAGTGATGTTGAGCATCTTTTCATGTGCTGTTGGCCAATTGCTTAGCTTTTTGGAGAAATGTCCATTCAAGTCCTTTGCTATTTTCAGATAAGGTTGTTTTTGTTGTTGAGTTTTAGGAGTTCTTTCTATATTTTGAAGTGTAATACCTTATCAGATATATAATTTGCACATATTTTTAACCATTATGTAGTTTTTGTTTTTTAACTTTGTTGATTGTGTATTTTGATGCACAAAAGTTTTAAATTTTCATAAAGTCCAGTCTGTCTTTTTTCTCTTGTTGCCTGTGCCTTTGGTGTCATATTCAAGAAACCATTGCCAAATCATAGCTTTACCTTATGTTTTTTTCTAAGAGTTTTATAGTTTTAGCTTATATATTTTTGTCTTTGATGCATTTTTAGTTAATTATTTTAACTACTGGATTACCAAATGGGGATTGCAAGTCAATTATTTTATATATTTTTTGTAGGAGTCCAATTTCATTCTTTTGCATATAGATAACCAGTTTTTCTGGTCTTGTTGAAAAGACTGCCTTTTCCCCACCAAATAGTGTTGGCATCTTTGTCAAAAATCACTTGACCTAATTTGTTTGACTGAATGTTTATGTATCCCCAAAATATATATGTTGGAATCCTAATCCTCAAGGTGACAGTATTAGGAGGTGGGCCTTGAGAGGTGGTCAGGTCATGAGGTTAGAGTCATTATGAATGGGATTGGTACTTTTATAAAAGATATCTCAGGGAGAGTGTTTGTCTCTTCTACTGTGACAAAAAGAGGGACATGACACAAAAATGGCCATCTCTGAACTAGGAAGAGAGCCCTCATCGGATACCAAATCTGCTGACACTTTGATCTTGAACTTCCCACCCTCTAGAACTGTGAGAAATAATTTCTATTGTTTATAAGCCACCCAGTCTATGGTATTTTGTTATTGTAGCCCAAACACTGAAAATACCATACATATGCAGGTTTATTTCTGAGCTCTGTATTCTGTTCCATTGGTCTACATGTCTGTCAGTACAACATTGTTGTTTTGATACCACTTTCATTAATGTCTCTAGTGAAAGATTTTGGACTCAAGTTGTCTGCTTCAGAGTCTATGCCACTAACTCTTTTCCACTACATTTTCCTTGAAGCTGTAGTATTGATGTCACTAATGTGCTGGGTATCTGGGAGGGGATTTTGATTACTGTAGCTTTGTAGTAAATTTTGAAATCAGAAAGTATGAGTCTTCCTGCTTTGTTTTTCTTTAATTTTGCTATGTGGTTTGTTATATAAATCTTTTTTTAATAAGTTGAACCATCCTTGCATTCCAGGAATAAATCTCCCTTGGTAATGGGGTATAATCCTTTCAATAGGCTACTGAAATGAGTTTGCTAGTATTTTGTTGAGGATTTTTGAATTAGTATTCATAAGAGATATTGATCTGTAGTCTTATTTTCATGGAGTGTTTTTGGCTTTGGTATCAGGGCAATTCTAGTCTCATAGAATGAATTAGGAAGAGTTCTCTCTTCAATTTTTTTGAAAACTTTGAGAAGGGTTGGTATTAATTCTTCTTTAAATGTTTGGTGAAATTCACCAGTAAAGTCATCAGCTCCATAGTTTTCCTTTTGTTGGAAAATTTCTTATTACTGATTCAATCTCCTGACTGAGTAGATCTATTCAGATTTTGTGTTTCTTCATCACTCAGTAGAGAGTGTGTTTTAGGAATTTGTCTCTTTCATCTAGAATATTAATATTTTTGACATATAATTATTCATAGTAATCTTTCATAACTTTTTGTATTTCTGTGGTGTCACTTTTAACATCATGTCCTCTCTTTCCTTTATGATTTTAATTACTTGAATCTTCTAATTTTTTCTTAGTTAATGTAGCTGATTCTAATTTTTTTTTAGTTAATCTAACTGATAATTTGTCAGTTTTGTTGATCTTTTTGAAGAACTGACTTTTAGTTTCACTGATTTTCTCAATTGCTCCTCTAGGCACTATTTCATTTATATCTGCCCTAGTCTTTATTATTTCCTTCTTACTATTTTTTTCCTTTATCTGGCTCCTTAAGTGGTAAGTTCTGTTGTGGATTTGAGATCTTTTCTGTTTTTTAAGGTAAATATAGCTACAAATTTCACCCGTAGCACTTCTTCTACTGTCCTGAGTTTTGGTATAGTTTGCCTTTTTATTTTCATCAATTCCTAAATACTTTCCAATTTCTTTTGTTATTCTTCTTAATTTCCGGATTGTTCAAGTGCATTTTCTTTAATTTTCAAAAAATTTGAAAGTTTTCCATTTTCCTTTTGTTATTAATTTCTAATGTTATCTCACTGGGCTTAAACATAATAATTTGTGCAATGTACCTCTTTTTAAAGAGCTACTGAGACTTATGGATGATCCAGGAAAATAAATTGTGTATACTTGAGAAGGATGTGTCTTCTCTTGTTGTTGGGTTAGAGTGTTCTGAATATGTATGTTAGATCTTACTGATTTTTCTTGTTATTCAAACCCTTTATTTCTTTACTTATCCTCTGTCTGATTATTCAGAGGGGAATATTCAAGTCACCAACTGTTATTGTAGAACTGCTTGCTTTTCTCTTCATTATTTCAATTTTTGCTTTATATGTTTTCCTGGTCTACTATTTGGTATGTAAATGTAAATATTATAACTATTACATCTTGCTATACTGAATATTTTATTACATGTAGTGCTTTTTCTTTGCTTCTTATAAGCTTTTTTGTTTGTTTAAAGCCTATTTTGTCTAAAATGAACATAAGCATTCCACCTTTCTTTTGGTTACTATTTGTATGGGATATCTTTTTTCATCATTCTCTTTCAATCTACTTGTGTCTTTGAATCTAAAATGAGTGTCTTTTGGAGAGCATATGGCTGGATCATATTTTTAATGTATTTTTCCAACCCCTGTCTTTTGATTTTTAAGTTTAATACATTTAAATTTAAAATGATTATTGATAAGGAGGGACTTACTTCTGTTAATTTGCTATTTGCTTTCTGTATAATAGTTTTGTTCCTCATTCCTGCATTACTGTATTCCTTTGCGTTTAGCTGATTTTTTTTTGTAGTGAAATATTTTGATTTCCTTTTGTGCATATCTTTAGTTATATATTTTTGTTTCAGCACACTTGTGTCAAACATTGTTTAAAATTTTTCCAGTCCACATTGTTACTATGCTCTGAATTATTTGCTATATATCCCATGATGTGGGAAGAAACAGCAGTATAAAGGCAAAGGCAGGGTTTCAAAATTCTGCACCATGCGATCTAAGGTAGATTTTAAGCAGAAATACTCAAAATCAGGTACCATGGTCAAAATTTTATCAAGGAACACCTATCTACTGAACATTAATCTAATTGCTGCTTGTGATAGTTTGGACGTTTGACCTCACCAAATCATAGGTTCAAATTTAATTCCCAGAATGATAGTGTTGGGAGCTAGGGGCTAATTAAAGGTGTTTGGGTCATGGTGACAGATCTGCAATGAATGGCTTGGTACTATTCCCAAAGTAGTGAGTAAGTTCTTATATAAGGTAGTGTATCACTTTTCTAGGATACACTAAATTATAATAGTTCCCATGATAGTTGGCTGTTAAAAAGAGCCAGGCATCACCCTTTCTCTCTCTTGCTTTCCCTCTTTCCATGTATTCTGCATCCACTGGCTCTTCTTCAACTTCTACTGTAAGTGGAAGCTTCCTGAGACACTTATAAGAACAGATGTTGGCACCATGATGCCTGTACAGCCTGTAGATGTGTGACCCAAATGAACTTCTTTCTTTTATGAAGTACCCAGATTCAGATATTCCTTTATAGAAACACAAAGACATTGCCTTTATTATTTCATGATGCTACTTTTTCAATAGTTTAAACTTTGTATTACTGTCTCTTTTTCTAGAAAGGCATTTTTTATAGGAGCCACATCTAGTTCCTGGTTTAGTGAAGTCAGAAACAGGCATGCTGTTAAAACAAAGGACACAATATTACATTCCTCCAATCCTCTGCAGTGCTATAAGAGGAATTAATTTAACAAACATTTATTTAATGTTTGCTATTTGCCAAACATATATGATGCTGGACATACAGAAATCAATGAATCACAGTCTTTGACCCAGCAAAGCTCAAGAAAGTCAGGGAAACAGGAAATGAAATAGACGCTATAACAAAGGAGTGAGCATTGTATTGTGTGTGAGGGTAGGGGGACAGAAGGCATTCCAGGGAGAGGGAACAGTTTAAGCAAAGGCAGAAAGGTAAGCGTTTGCATTGGATATCCACTGGAGAATCCAGAACCAAGGTGGCAAACATTGGAGAAAGACAGGTAGCAAGAGGGGTGAAATAAGACAAAGTCAATCATCATCAATTCTTTGTTTAGACTAAACAGCAAATTCTGTTATTAAGCAAATATAACTTTTAAGGAAAAGCAAAGTTCTCAGCTTTCTCCTTTCACCTTATACACTCCTAGTCATTGGTAGTTGAATCAAAAAATTAGGATCTGGTAGTGTTTTGAATGATGTATTAAGACATAAAGTCAAAGACAGTAGTCTTTAAAAATCTTTAATAAGTTGTGTTCTCCTTCCATTGCTTCTGGGTGCAATTGAAAAATACTCATTTAAATATATACTTGCCAAGATACTGAAGATAATCTTATTCAACATGACTCTGCAATCTTAAAATAATAAGCCAGACTAATAGGTCTACTGAAAATACTCCTAATCAGATATCAGTTTGGCTAAACTGAATCCTTAAAGGTCAAAAATTCAATTAAAATTAGGTACAGCCAGCCCAATTGTCTTGGCAAAATGGCAAGTTTGTAATGCATCACAGAGACACTAGTTAAAAATTAGGAAATAAATCATTTTGAACCAGATTACTAATAAGAATGGTCACATTTA
The DNA here is from genome assembly GCF_027406575.1 of Nycticebus coucang. Taxonomy (NCBI): domain Eukaryota; kingdom Metazoa; phylum Chordata; class Mammalia; order Primates; family Lorisidae; genus Nycticebus; species Nycticebus coucang. Next base: position 53,495,504 of record NC_069790.1, read on the forward strand.
GATTCACTGGGTACCATAAAACAGGGACGCATATTTTCTTGAGTCAAACTGAGAAACCCTGTTGTGACTGTACAGCTTATTCATTTCTTCTTTAGGCATTACTAGTTAATATATCTGACAAATGTCTTTAATTTTTGCTAGTTAAAGTGTAGACCACACTAGAACCTCTCCTTCCTGATTATACCAGTCCCACTGTAACTCATTAGGTGTTCGTAGCCACTCCGCTGACATTGTTTGCATTAATGACTACAGAAAAATGGATTTTGAGCTCAGGATGTTTATTCTGAAGTCTATGCCACTGGCTTTGGCCCATATGTTGTTTGTACTGCTATAGAGCTGATGTCACTAATATGCTGTGTTTGGTGATGGGGTGGTGGTAGGGATGCCCAAGGGAACCAATAACTATTTCTATTTTCTGAGCTTTATTTCTGAATCCAGTCAATTAATTATAAAACTCATTATCTGGACTTGATTGCTCTTAATTTCTATGAAAATTCCATCATAGGTCTACAATATAATGTCTTCAATTTTAATTGGGTATTTGGGGAAGAGGAGAGAAGGGAAAAGGGAGAGGGGAAGAGGGAGGGGGATTAGTAAGTTCTCACCTAATAGGCACAATGTAAAGGTGTACAGCATACCCCCTGGGTGAAGGGCTGAACTACAACATGAACTTTGTCTAAGAAATGCAAACAGTGTAACCTAGTCATTTATATACTTATATTAATCTGAAATTTAAAAAAAGACATAAAAAATGTTGACATAAGAAATTGCTTATGAGGAGTATATATTTTTTATTAAACAGCTATTATAGAATAGTTTATTGTGGTCTTTAATGTTCCTTATATAAGACTGAGTTTTTTTTTTTATAATTTAGTGTATCCTAGAAAAGTGATATATCTCCTTATGTAAGGTAGGAGCTATTTAATTCAACATTTCTGCTTATCCCTCCTTATTTTTATTTTATTTTCTTATTTTGCTTTTCTTGGTGTCAGAAAACTCAGAGCTAATTTTTGGACTCAGTTGAGCTAACTTCCTTGTTCAAGCTAATTATCCATATTCATATTTCTCTTTACAATTTGGTTTTTATACTCTAATTTTTTTTTTTTTGAGACAATGTCTCATGTTGTTACCCTTGGTACAGTGCTGTGGTGTCATAGCTCACAGCAACCTCAAACTCTTGGGCTTGAATAATACTCTGGCCTCAGCCTCTCAAGTAGCTGGAACTACAGCTGGAACTACAGCTACTTGAGGTACAGGCCACAACAGCCAGCTTTTTAGAGATGGCGTCTCCCTCTTCCTCAGGCTGGTCTCCATCTCCTGAGCTCAGGCAATCCACCAGCCTTGGCCTCCCAGAATGTTAAGATTACAGGTGTGAACCACCATGCCAAGCCCTATGTTCTTGTGTTTTAATTTATGAAAATTATTTTAGATCATTTATTTATTGTAAATAGCCTAAGTATAGAGTATAAAAGTCTTAACACAGTAATTAAATAAATGAGGTGAGGGATATATTAAACAGTATGATGTAAGCATTTCAAATTGAATATGAAATCAGCACATTGTACCCCATAAATGCATTAATGTATAATAAATTTACATAATTTGTATAATTAATTATTTAATAAAAAAGGATAAATATATACAGTAGAACCTCTGTAAGTTGACCACCCGAGGGACTACAATAAACTGGTGAACATACAGAGGTGGTCAACATAAGGAACTTCCACTGAATACATGTGATGCTTGTCCAGTCTATGAAAATTAGGTCAACTTAAGGAGGTAGCCAATGTAGAGAGATGGTCAGTTGTGGAGGTTCTATTGTATTTTAATATATATTTAAACATGTTTTTTTTTTTTTTTTTGTAGAGACAGAGTCTCACTGTACCGCCCTCGGGTAGAGTGCCGTGGCGTCACACGGCTCACAGCAAGCTCTAACTCTTGGGCTTACGCGATTCTCTTGCCTCAGCCTCCCGAGTAGCTGGGACTACAGGCGCCTGCCACAACGCCCGGCTATTTTTTGGTTGCAGTTTTGGCGGGGGCTGGGTTTGAACCCGCCACCCTCGGCATATGGGGCTGGCGCCCTACTCACTGAGCCACAGGCGCCGCCCTAAACATGTTTTATACACACACACACACATACCCACTCAACCAAAAGTCCTCATTAGTTTTTTCCTTACTATTTCTAATGCTAATACCCTGGACCAACCCTTCATAACCTCTTTTGTACAAGGTTTCAAAAATTTCTTAATAGTTTTTCTTAACACCTGACACAATCCTTTACCAATTTCCCTGGTACAACACAGTGTATAGCACAAATCTGGCCATATTATTCTGTTCTTCAAAACTCTTCAGTAGCTTCTTCTTCTTTTTTTTTTTTCACTAAAACAAACACAATCTACTTAGCTCATTACTTAAGATATTACCTACGATAGAATCAACTTAATTTTTGGGTTTTCTCCCTCCAGTCTTCCTCTTTAAAATTTATAACTTAGCTTCATTACTTATGGTCAATCTAATTGCTCCAGTAAGAAACCTGAACATGAAGATTAGTTTGTTTTCCTCTCTCATCGCCACCCCTGTATATCCAGTCCATCAGTTAGGACCCTCACCTTTAAATGTATCACAAATACATCCACTTCTCCCCATTTCTATTGCTATCATTTAAATCCAGGCCATTATTATATCTCCACAACTATTACTTCAATAGTCTTGCAATCCTTTTTTACATAAGAATAGTAATAAGTTTTTTAAAAACATAAAGAGTACCATGTTACTACTGTTAAAAGAAAAACTTTTGGAGGTAGGCACCATGACACATGCCAACTAGTTCCAGCTACTCAGGAGGATGAGGCAGGAGGATCACTTCAGACCAGGAATTGGAGGTGTGCTGTGACTGCATTCCAGCCTGGGCAACATAGTGAGACCCCATCTCTAAAAATATAAAAAAATGTTAAAATAGAAAACCTTTAGACAAATTAAATTTAGCAGAGTTGATTTGAGCAAAAAATGATTCATGAATCAAGAAGTCCTCAGAACCAGAAATGGCTCAAAGAGCTCTGCTTAGCAATGTGGGAAGGCAGTATTTGTAGATAGAAAACAACTGTGGTAGAAATAGCGTGGTTAAATACTGCTTGGAATTTGCCTTATATGGGTATGATTTGATGAGTCGTTTTTCTTTGGTGGATATGATCTGAACAGTTGGCAGCCTATGATTGGCTAAATCTTGGCTGGTATGATTGGTGATACTCAGCTATTTGTTACAAGAATATAATCTTAAATTACTGTTTGTTTAGAAACTATGTTGCAGTTTACTACATAAGGATTCAAAGTATGGAGGCAGCTTTAGGTCAAATTTAATTTAATTCAAGGTTACTTAAAACTTTAAGAGACCTAAATAAATTATAACAAAATCCAGAGTTCTTACCGTGGCCTTCAAGGCCGTGTATGATCTGATCGCTTTCCTCTCTGGGCTCATTTTATACCCCCTTTGTTTGCACTTACTCTACTACCAGCTTCCTATTAGTTCCTTGAGGATACCAATCCCTGCTTGGTCTCAGAGCCTTTGCCCAAGTTATACGTTTGGCTAGAGCAGGACTTGGTAAACTACATCTCATAAGCCAAATTGTTTTTTTCAATAGTGTTTTATTGGAATGCAGCCATGCCCACTGTTCAGATGTTGTCAGTGGTTGCTTTCAATTTCCAATGATGGAATTGATTAGTTGTAATGGAAAACAAATAACCTAAAAAACATAAAAATATTTACTCTTTTTTTTTCCCTATGGAATGTTTGTTGACCTTCAGGCTACAGCATTCATTCTCCTGCCCTTCACAAGGCTGGTCTCTTTTCATTCTGGAGTTTAATGTCTGCCTCACAAAGTCAGAAAGATCATAACTATAGCTAAGCAGTTTACCTTCTAAAATTTTTTTAGTATCATAGTAAGTTTGTGATTCCTTTACATTCATCACAAGTTGTATTTAAACATTGTTTACTTGTGACTGTTATTGGCCTACACAATCATGCATTGCTTAACAACAGGGATATATTATAAGAAATGCATTTCCAGGAGCTTTTGCCATTGTGTGAACTTCAGAACATCATGCTTACACAAACCTAAATGGTACAGCCTACTGCACACCTAGGCATATGGTACAGCCTACTGCTCCTACTACAAACCTGAATAGCACAGTGCTGTACTGAATAGCCAAGGTTCCTATAACACAGTGGTAAGTATTTGTGTATCTAAATGTATCTGAACACAGAAAAGGTACAGTGATTTTGGACCTTATGTGTGGTCTGCCTGAAACACTGTTATGCAATGCATGGGTGTATATTCCATAAGGACAAAGAACATGTCAGTTTTGTTCTTTATACTCAGTTCCTGAAGTAATACCTTGATTATATCAGGTAATACTAGGTAATAAATGTTACATGCCCTATTTTCCAATTCCATTAAAAAATCATTTCTCTTTGCATGGCAAATATTTTGAGACCTTTTAAGCAGGCTTATTGCCAGTTTCACCTACACTGAGAAAAGCCCTCTTTTTCTGTTCTTGTAGGGCCCTTTTTATGGTTTAATCTAGTTTCATGGGCGGGATCAGACAATAGTCCTTAAGTCTTTATTTGGTCTTGGGTTGGTATGACCTCTCATGGGGGTAAAGTAGAAGTCCAGAGAAACATTTCCCTTATTGAATGTTGCATCAAATTCAAATAGAGTAGTTCTGATAGAGAAAACTATGAAGAACATCTCATCAAAACCAAACAAGAGGAAGCCATATTTGCTTAGATAGAATTCTCTTATTAGAAAGTGCAGAAACTTCTATTCTTTAAAACAATAATAAATACTTTTACAGATAAATTCACCAATATAGTGTATCTTTAGTAATGAAATTAATCAACAATACTTATGGAGTTTCTACTCTGATCATTGGATTCATATGCAAGAGGAAATATAAACTTTACTTCTAATCATTACTGTTTTGATTAGAAATATTTCAAAGATGGATGCCAAATATTTCAAAGATGTTTAATTGCTGTGTAGTTATATGTTTATAACTACAAAAGGGATATTTTGATGTGTTAAGAATTATGTATAAGGCTAATTATTATAATTAATTAGTTGTAAAATTTTATTCAAAGAATCGGGCTTCATTGTCTTGAAGGGATGATGAACAAGGCATCAGGGAAGGGCAATATTTGAAGATACCATGTGAGGGTAACTGGTGAAGACTTCAGTAGATAAAGAACTTGAGAAACGTGAGGAGAACTGAGTAAAGCTATTTGTGGGAAGGAGGTTTGTTTGAGACCTTGGACATAGGGGATCTAGTTTACAAGCAGAATAAGAAAAAGTGGTTCCCAGGAAACTTAACTGGACTTTGACAATGAAAAATAATTTGCAAAGAAATCATATGTTCTTATTTTGGGAAATATCTAGCACTGTATGGCTGTGATCACCTTCAAAGTTTAAAGGAAACCTGAAACCACTACTGCAAAAAATAATGAAGGAATCTGATGTTTCGGTATAGATATTTATTCTATAAACAGCAAAAAGACCTGACGCCTTCCACTCTGCTTGCCTCATATAGGCCATGAATCATTATTAGTGCTGTAAAAAAATCAGTCACAAAGCTATTCTAGTAATGGAATTATCCAGTTTGCAATTACCTGGATTAACAGTTATATATAGAACAGTAATGTATTATTCTACATCTATATTAGCCACAAGAAGAATCAATAGCATTATGGGTAAATAGATTCTTAATTATAAGGAAGTAATTTAAATAGAAGTCCAATGATTTCTCTTTCTCTCTTCTAGCCAACTGGAATTCAAGAGATTTGGGATTGATTCTTCCAAAATTAGCAAGTGGCATTTCCAGTAACTAGGAATTCAGATAAATTTTTTTGTTTGCTTGTTTTTGAGATAGGCTCTTTTTCTGTCTCCTGGGATAGAGTACAGTGGGGTCATAATAGCTCACTGCAAAGTCAAACTCCCAAGTAGCTGGGATGACAGGCACCTGCCACCCGACCGGGCCAACTTTTTTCTGGTTTTTGTAAAGGAGGAGTCTTGCTCTTACTCAGGTTACTCTTGAACTCCTGGCTTCAGGCAATTCTCCTGCCTCAGCCCTCTAAAGTGTTAGGATTACAGAAATGAGACACTATGCCTGGCCCACAGAGAAACTTTTAAAAGTTTATTGCCAATATCTTCCCTATTTTCATCAGTTTGGATTCTCCTGTCATTTTTTTCTAGGACATGTTATCAGTTAGAAGAAGATTTCATAAAGGAAGAGGAAATCGAGTTATTTTTGATTTTTAAAATTTGTTTCAGGGGCAGATTCATTTTCACTTTGTTCCACCAACATTTTGTAAGTACCGTATGTGCTAGGTCTATAAAAGAAAAATAAAATCATTTCAATTACTCTATCTCTTCTAGTTGAATTGGATCTTGATACTTTAGGCTATGCAATCAATAGCTGTTTTAAAACTTTAAGATTCATAGATGACTAATACACACATACTTAGACTCAATTAGAAAATATAAGAACATAATGGAATGAAACACAGATGTTACAGGAAGATGGATCTGGTTTATAGCCTGGTTTCTATCATTCACCAGTGTTTGACTTCGGGTATATAACTTAACATGTGATTCTTTGTGTGTGTGTGTGTGTGTGTGTGTGTGTGTAATAGGCCTACTAGTGGAGTTATAGTGATATTAATGTGAAATCATATGGTAAAACACATAGTATTGTGCTTAGAATACAGTAGGCATCTAGTAAATTGCAATCATGATTTTATCTTTATTGTTCACTTTAAATGTAGTTTTCAAGTGTTTTAGGAGAAACATGATACTCCATTGAGAGAATATTTTCACGAAGGATTTAGCTCTGTATATAAATTAGCTTATTCAACACCCAGTGTCTGTAAAAAAAACCACACTCAATATATGTTTGCATTTCCTTTTTATATATCTAGGCCTATGGCACTGGCCTGTATTTTGTGAATACAAGTTGCACAAGTTTAGATAACTTAATTAAAGGCATAGCTCACTTTAAACAAACGAGGATTTAATGGCTTGAAAGCAAGATGAAAAAGATTTTCTTTAATATTACCTTCTTATACTTTCAGAAAGATCTATGATGGAATTTTAGAATTGCAAAATATCTTAGGAATAATCTTGCCAAATCGCTATTTTTTCAAATGATGAAACTGATGCCCAAAAGAATAGTTCTAAGGTCACATCCCCAGTCATCAGCAGATCCCTAACTCCTGACTTCTAATCAGTTCTTTTTCTTGTTTCTGGCTCTGCTTTCTTAAGGACAATTTCATAGGACAGGTAATATTTGAACTGGTCCAGAATATTAAGCTTTCTGAATGTTTAAAATGTGCTTCTACTAGAAGTATGGATTCTTGTTACACTTTGTGGGAACACTAACATTAGCGGTGAGGAAATACAGGTAATGCAGTATGAGCCCATCCCAGGTATAATGATGACTAATAATTCTCAGAATCTGACCTGGATAACTACTGGGTACCAGTGTAGGATGTGTCGGCTGCAGGCACGAGATGTATTTCTTGGAAAAAGTAGGGAGGTTTTCCATTTAGTATGCAAGAGAAACCCTCTTCCTTGTAAAAACGCAAAGTCTTAAGTAAAATGATTATTTCTCATCATTGCAGTTGGAGCTGTTGTTTGGTGGTGTGTTTTGGGAGATTATTATATGTTGAAATGTTGAATTCCTCATCAGGATGAGCACAAGGCAACAGTGGTAATTGCCCAAAGAGGCCAGGCTGTGTAAGAATATTAAGAATAGTGAGAATAGCAATAGTTGTTTTTTTACTGAGTTCCTACCAAGTGCCAGACTGGTTCCCTGTGCTTTGCACGCCTTATTTTGTTCAATTATATGGGAACCCTATAACATGAATACTATTATTATCCATGTTTCCTTGACTAGGCAACTGAGGCGTTGAGAGATTAATTTAATCAAAGCTCACAAATATAGTTCAGATTGAGTATTCTTTATGTGAAATTCTTGGGATCAGAAGGATATAGATTTCATTTTTCTTTTCAGATTTTGGAATATATGCAAATATACAATAAGATGTCTTGGGTATCCAATAGGACCCAAGTCTAAACACAGAATGTATTTGTTTCATATGCATTTTATATACATAGCCTGAAGATAATTTCACACAGTATTTTAACAATAATTTTGTGCATGAAGCCAAGTTTATGGGCATGGAGCCATCAGAGAGCAAAGGTGTCACTGTCCCACCCACGTAGGCAGTCTGTTTCTACTCTGAACTTCCATGCTACCAATAAGCAATCCTTTTTTTACACTTATTCACAAATAAACACTTAACAGCACATTAGCATCACCTGTGTACCTGGATCAGCTGTTAGCAACAGCAAACAGCAGTAAGCTTTCAGTCTCCATCTACGACGCCAGTGTTTGATTAAGAGGTTACCGTACACTGTATTTTATTTTTTCCGCTACGAGGAAACATCAGAAGCAGTTGAGGGACCAGAAAGTGGGTCCTCTGGGCATTAGGAGGTATTCTGTAGGATGGCTTTTTAAACCATGGTAATGTTTTCCTCCAGAGTCGTTGGCCTCTTTATGAATATTTTTTATTTATCTTGGAATTCCTAGATTTCATCAGTTGGCATAATTTCTCGTTCTGCTATGAATGCATGCTGCTCCATCTCTTCAATAAGGCCAGCACACATTTTTGCCATCTCGTCTGTAGGCACTTTTCCTGCAGTGTTAACAACGTCATCTTCATCATCACTGTCATGATCACCTTGACTCGGAACCATGTCAGTTCTTTCACCGTCTGTCAGTGAATGAACAACTGGAGCCTCATCATCGGTGTAAAACACCTCTTACACATCTACTTCTTCCAGCTTCCTCCCAGACTCTGAAGGTATGCGTTTGCACATGTAAAGAAGTCAGACATCATTTTTTCACTTGACACACAGAATTCTTCTAAGTCACCACCACTTTGTTCATCATCAGTGCTGAACATAGTCACAGGCCAACGTTTGTGTCAGGTACTCACAACTATGTCCCTAGTCACTGTATTCCAGGAACTGAGAACAAGCATATACAGTTCTTCATGCTGAACTCCTTTTGAAAACCATCCCCACCTGCACTCCTGTTCACTTCTGCTAAAATGCTGTTCACGAAAGAGTTTTTATATTTACTCTTCATTGATGTAAGGATACCCTGGTCACATGGCCGATTTAATGAGTCACATTTGGGGGAACATACATGACACAAACACTATTTAGTTTATTGTTCTTGGTCTTTGTTTCTGGGGTTCGTTTTGTTTTGTTTTGTTTTATCTTGTTTTTTTGAGATGGAGTCTCATCCTGTTACCTAAGTAGAGTGCCATGGTGTCAGCTGAGCTCACAGCAACCTCAGACTCCTGGGTTTCCAGCAATCCTCCTGCCTCAGCCTCCTTAGTCACTGGGGTTACAGGTGCCTGCCATAATTCCCCACTAATCTTTTTTTTCTATTTTTGGTAGACATGGGGTCTCACTCTTGCTCAGGCTGGTCTCCAACTCCTGAGTTCAAGCAATCCTCCTGCCTTGACCTCCCAGAGTTTTAGGATTACAGGCATGAGCCACTGTGCCCAGCCAAAATAAATATTATTTTTGATGAGTATATTTCAGCTGGAGGATAAGTCAAAGAGCCATCATCCAGTCTGGCTACCCTTCAGTGAGCACAAGTTATTGGTACAAAATGTTTTGAAACCAGTCAGAAAAGACGTTCCTGGTGGTCCATGCTTTTTTGTGAGCATAATAATAGAGTGATAAGAAACTTACTCCTTGGCCAGGTGCAGTGGCTCACATCTATAATCCTAGTGCTCCGGAAGGCCAAGGCTGGCGGATCCCCTGAGTTCAGAAGTTTGAGACCAACCTGAGCAAGAGTTGGTCTATAAAAATAGAAAAATTAGCTGGGAGTTGTGGCAGGTGCCTGTAGTCTCAGCTACTTGGGAGGCTGTGGCAGGAGGATTGCTTGAGCCCAGGAGTTTGAGGTTGGTGAGAGCTAGGCCAAGGCCACAGCAAGCTAACCTGGGCAATGGAGCAATACCCAACAGAGTGAAACTCTGTCTCAAAGAAAGAAGACTATTACTCTTTAAAAGGAGTGAAGATGTGAGCTTTGGCTTATCACAAATGCATGCCTGCTGCGTGAGGACATCCACACACAGTATGTTTTGCATCCTTAATTCTTGTTGGGGTCGTCTCATTGTTAGAGTAGGTGGTCAGTTAGCTATAAACAAGGGAGGAGGGAATGGAAAAGTTAGTCAGTTGATTCAACAAACAGCCCTTGAATGAACAGACCTGAAGAGAAGGGCCACTAATTTCCCAGCACTGCACAGGGACGAAGTGACCTTTCCCCTATAACATCACAATTATAATAAATGAACGTTGTGGTTTTGACCCCCCCTTGTGAGAAAAACAGAGGAAACTATGAGTCAAAACAGAATGAACACTGACCACCCTGCCTTCTTGGACTTCAAATAAAAGCAGCAATCTCTCAACACATGAAAACAGTTGCTCTTTTCGAGCCTTCACACTCCCTTTCTGAGGAGTGCGCTTCCGTTTCTGCATGGACTTTCCCACACCTGCCCACTTCCACTCACTGAACTTGCCACAATTACTCCACTGTGTGCCCATCCCGAAATGCCTTCCCGTGACGTTAGCAAGAACCTTTACACCAGTGACATCACTAGCTACAGTAAGTGCCGTTCTCGGGCAATAACACCCAGTCGTGTTTTATCTCATCATAGACTTGTTCTGCCATCATAATTTCATTGGCAATGACCTTGGCAAACTCATCAATGACTTCCTTCTTTCCTTTGTGATTAGCAGATGCTTTATTACTATAAATCTTTAAAAATGTGATGCTATGTCTTGTGCAAAACTTCTTTTTTTTTTTCTTTTTTTTTTTTTGTAGAGACAGAGTCTCACTTTATGGCCCTCGGTAGAGTGCCGTGGCCTCACACAGCTCACAGCAACCTCCAACTCCTGGGCTTAAGCGATTCTCTTGCCTCAGCCTCCCGAGTAGCTGGGACTACAGGCGCCCACCACAACGCCCAGCTATTTTTTGGTTGCAGTTCAGCCAGGGCAGGGTTTGAACCCGCCACCCTCGGTATATGGGGCCGGCGCCCCACCCACTGAGCCACAGGCGCCGCCCTTGTCCAAAACTTCTTTAACTAGCCTGTTGAATATTCATAGTTCCCTTCATTTTTCAGTTTATCATGATAGTTTTGCTTGTTTCATAATCAGTGTACCGTTAAGTGGATGTGCTCACCACAACACTGATGCGTCTATTCTTTCAGTACATGATCGAGATCTTCATTTTTAGTTTTATGCTGTATTTTCCTATTTTTCACCAACTTCTGTTCATCACCTTTAGCATAGAACTTCAATAATTTTTCCTTCTGTTTCCTCACGTCATTCACCTATGGTGGCCATTCTAACACCATATTTTCTTTAAGACGTTTCACACTTACATCATTGTCCAGTTTCTGCCACAGCTTGATTCTGTGCTATAGATGAACAAAAGTGTTTCCTCTTTCTCTTATCACTGTTACTCAGTGGGCTGTCTGCAGACCTTGCTGATATTTTCAACAATTTCTTTATATCACAGAGTAGAGAACAACAACAACAAAAAATCTGCAGTGAGTAATGCATGTAGGTCTCAGCCCCACGTGCAGCATGACAGGGAACCTTCCCATGGCCCATCCAGCCTGCACATGTGCCATTTCATTCATTCCCTTTGCAGGAATGCTTGTGTGGGGCCATCTGGGCATGTGTGGAATAGATAGATTGCAGCTGCAGGGGGCTGATGGCGTCTTTTTTCCCTTCTGGATGCTGAATAAACGATGTGATATGTGGCCGTGTTTTGAATGTGACTTGTCACGTGATGTCAGGTGTGGAATTTTCCACTGTGGAATCACATCAACACCCAAGATGTTTCAAACATTGGAGCCTTTCAGATTTCAGATCATCAGATTAGAAATACTCCATCTGTAGATGGAGAAAAGATCCATCTAAGATCAATTCATGCTCTACAAGGTGCTACCTCCCCGGACTTTGGAACTACTGCGAAGCCTGTTCTATGGTATTGTCAGTAAAGATTCATCCTTATGTCAACACCAGTTCTTGTCCTTGAGGAAGGCTGAAGTCCAAAATGATGATACAAAATGATGATACACAGATGTGAAGGCCATTTGACTTTTCCCCCCAGGTTTTAAAACTTTTATTTTCATATTTAAAAATTGTAAAATTGTGCACTCCAATAAATAAAATTGTTTGAACAACAAAAAATGGCATTTTTATTAAACTACATTTTATAGTCTATGAGATGCCTGGTACAGGCTTAGTGTTTGCTCTGGATCCACTGTTGTTTTACTCAGCTTCTTTCCGGCTTCTTTCTTTACCAACATGCAAATACTTTTCTACCCCTACCAGCCAGGCAGGCAGATGACACCTTTGTTATCAGTAGATCTTGATTCTTTCATGGGAGAAGGGGCAGGAGAGTCATTTAAAACCAAGCTATCCTCTTTACATCATCAGTTAAATAGCTGAAGGAAGTAAAATGAAAGGCAATGCTTGGGGAATATACAACACATACTGACAGCTCACGTGTCATTATAATTCTTCTCTTTGCTTCTCTAGTTCATTTCTTTGGAAGGCAGTGGATTTTTCTCTTGTTTTCTGTCATTTGCAATTTCTGCTTTCTGGTTGCAGAGAAAGAGAAGCAAAGCATGGGAGACTGTGTGAGCAGTGGCTGTCACCAAGTCTTCTTTGACTTTTCAGCATCTGCTGTTCAGCTGAAAAACTGAAGAGAATAGACATAAAAAAAAAAAAACTTAGGCAATTAGGGCAATGCGCTGCCTTTCTTGCTATTAAGCACTGGCTCTGAACATGCATGCGTTCACTTGTATAATGATCTGAGTCTTCTTTTCTTAACAATTGAACGTATCCTTAACTTCATACTTGGGGGTTTGACCCAAATGACACTTCTCGTCCATAAAGTCAAGGGCATGCATTCTTGTTCTCATTGTAGAACATGACTAATGGAAACACCGTTAACGGGGCTATGGTCCAGCCTCAGCAGTCCATTTGATTTGTTCCTAGCCAGAAGAAATAGAGCGAAGATTACAATGGCAGTGTTAAATTCTAAACTTGTTTTTAGTTTTATGCAGTGTTTTCCTATTTTTCACTTACGATAATATTTTATGTCTACTGGGTTAAATAAAATGTATTGTTGAAATTAAAAAAATAACCAAAATAAAAAATAAATAAATAAAATTGAAAAAAAATTAGCAGGAAGGAAGCTTCATGCAGTGGCATATGCCTGTACTCCCAGCTACTTACAAGGTGGACCTGGGAAGATCACTTCAGCTCAGGAGTTTGAGCTCATTAAAAAAAACAAAAGGAGGGTGGTCCCTGTGGCTCAGTGAGTAGGGCACCAGCCCTATATACCAAGGGTGATGGGTTCAAACCTGGCGCTGGCCAAACTGTAACAAAAAATAGCCAGGCGTTGTGGCAGGTGCCTGTAGTCCCAGCTACTCTGGTGGCTGAGGCAAGAGAATTGTCTAAGCCCAAGAGTTGAAGGTTGCTGTGAGCTATGATGCCACAGCTCTCTACTGAGGGTGACAAAGTAAGACTCTCTCTCTCTCAAAAAAAAAAAAGAAACAAACAAAAGGAAAGATTGCCTAAATTAAAAGTGTTCTATAAAAGAAATAATAAAATAAATAAAAGATAATGGGGAAAATATCTTCCAGAAAGTATAATAAAAATACAATTTATGGAAAATAAAAGAGAAAATGTAGAAAAAATAAATTATCAATGGCAGGATTCTAACATCTGACTAAGAAAATTTCTAGGAAAAGAGAAAATAGAATGCAGTGGGGAGACATTATTAAATAAATGCTTTTCTGCATTGATCGAAATGATAATCTTTTAGACACATTGGGTTAAATAAAATATGTTATTTTGTTTAATGTAAATCAAGAAATTCTCAGAGCTGAAGGCATAAGCCTCCTGGCTGAAAGAATCCCCGAGTCTTCAGAACAATGGGAATAAAAATACTCTCCTAGAGATTGTGCTAGAAATATCAAAATCTTTAATATAAGTAGTAGGCACCTGGATTGTACAGATATGAAAAGCAAACAAGCAAGGGAACAATTACACACAAAGACAGATAACTTGTACAGGAACACAAACCAGAATAGCATTAGACTTTTCATCAGAAACACTGGATATAAAAGGAAACACTATCAAAATTTGTGGGAAAATCATTTCAACCCAGTCAAACTATCAGTGAAGTGTAAAGCCAGAATCAATACATTTTGGTACATGTACATAAAAAAAGAAAATCTATTTCCATACACGATCTCTTAGGCAGAGTTGTTCAACCTTTGTTTTTTTTTTTTTCTCTGCCCCACATTGGAAAAATAAGAGTTTCCTCGAGGCACACATTAAATACACAAACAATAAGGAAAGCTGATTAGCAAAAAAAAAGAAAAAAAAAGGAAAAAAAAGTCCATTTATACTTTTTGTGATATCTGACACCACACAACATAAGAGAAGAAGTCCTCACAAAATTAGTATGTGGCCTGCAATCTGCAGGTTGGACACCCTATTTTAGAGTCACTTGAAGATGTTTATCAGCAAAATGAGGTAACCCAAGGGAGAAGATGTGGTATTCAAAGAAATAAATGAACCAACCAAGAAAATTAGTGAAAGGAGAGTCCAGGAGGACATCAGTTACATTAGTTTTGAAAACAAATGTCCAGATTGCAACAGAAGGATGTTGGGTTTCAGGAAGTAAGGCAGGACAGGGGGAAGCCCCAGAGAATGTTTTGATTAGATGGAGATATTGGTAAATTTGAAAGTCATTAAAATGACTTGAAAACTATGACCACGTAGTTAGATAAAGCATTGAAATGGACCCAGAATTCAGCTGGATCAATCCTTGACAGCTGTGTATCCTGTTATGGGGTATACATAAAAACTGAAAATAGGCTTCCATCAAATTAATGTTCCACTCAGATAAAGCATTTACATGCCTTATAAGCCAAAGAGTGAAATGTCCAAATAAATAATGAATTTGAATGGAGTTATACACTCATAATTGGTATGCATCAGTTGAAGAATTAGATAATGTATGTAACTTGATTCCAGAGATATGAGCTTTTGATGGTGTAGACCAGTGGTTCTCAACCTGTGGGTCGTGTCCACTTTGTAACAATGAAAATACATCCTGCATATCAGGTATTTACATTACGATTCATAACAGTAGCAAAATTACAGTTATGAAGTAGCAACAAAAATTATTTTATGGTTGGGGGTCACCACAACATGAGGAACTGTATTAAAGGGTTGTGGCATTAGGAGGCATTAGGAAGGTTGAGAACCGCTGGTGTAGACACTACTCAGAGTTTTTTACATCATTGTTCCCAGAGTCAGGTGTATCCCAGCCCAAATCTGATGATTTTATGTAACCTCAAACATAACAAGGCAATATCAAAAGTTCCTTGAGATGATATAATAGTTTATTAAGTGAGTTGTAATAATATTTACCTCAAATGTCTACAGCTCTGTATCTCATGCCCAGGTAAAATGTTTGGCTAAAAGTAGCCTCAGTTAATTGAGAAATTATTTTCTGAGAACACAAGTATCTTTTAACCCTGAGTACATAAATGATTTAGTGCAGAATTGATTAAAAGTAAAGTATTTTTTAATATATGTTTTTTAAATCAACTGGTAAAATTGTGTGGTGTTTACCATATACAACAAGATATTTTGTATGGTCATCCCTTGAGGATATTTGAATTCAGTTCTAGATCATCACAATAAAGTGAATATCATAGCAAATTACACAAACTTTTGGTTTCCGCCAGCATAAAATATTATGTTTACGTAATACTGTAGTCTCTTCAGTGTACAATCGAAGTATGCCTAAAAGAATTGCATACCTTAATTAAAACATAATTTATTGTTAAAAATGCTAATGATCATCTAAGCCTTCAGTGTGTCATAATGTCTTTGTTTGTGGAGGGTCTTACTTCAGTGTTGATCGCTGCTGATTGATCAGGGTGGTGGTAGCTGCGGAAATTTCTTTTCTAATAATATGTTTTATTCAACCCATGTCAAAAATATATCATTTTGACATGAGATCAATACAAAAATTATTAGTGAGATATTATCTAAGTATTTGCAAGACAACACTGAAGTTGGCCACGTTCAATGACTCTTCCTTTCACAAAAGACTTCTCTGTAGCATGTGATGCTCTTTGATAGCATTTTATCAACAGTAGAACTTTCAAAATTGAAGTCAACTCCCTCAAACCCTGCTGCTGCTTTGTCAACCAAGTCTATGTAATATTCTCATTTGGGGGTCATTTTAAGAAGGTTCACAGCATCTTCACCAGGAGCAGGTTCCACACTTTTTTTGCTCATCCATAAGAAGCAACTCTTCATCTGTTAAAGTTTTGTCATAACATTGCAGCAATTTAGTCACATCTTTAGGCTCCACTTCTAACTCTACTTCTCGCCATTCCCGCCACATCTGCAATGACTACCTCCACTGAAGCCTGGAACCCCTCAAAGTCATTTATGGATGTTGGAATCAGCTTCTTCCAAACCCTCATTACTGTTGATATTTTGACCTCCTCCCCCGAATAATCCCAAATATACTTAATGGCATCTGGAATGGTGAATACTTTCCAGGTTTTCAAATTACTTTGCCCACATCCATCAGAGGAAAGGCATCTATGGTGCTATAGGTTTATAAAATGTATTTCTTTCTTCTTTCTTTTTTATTGTTGTAGTTTGGCCAGGGCTGGGTTTGAACTCACCACCCTCGGTATATGGGGCCAGCACCCTACTCACTGAGCCACAGGCACCACCCTAAATGTATTTCTTAAATATTCAGACTTGAATGAGAAAACTCAAGTTGCAGAATATTGATGTCTTAGCAGGCATGAAAACATTAATCTCCTCTCCCATGTCCATCTCAGTGAAATGAGGTATACCTGTACACACACCACATGTGTCATAACACACATGTATATGTAAGTGTGTTTGTATGTATGTGGTAAATAGTTAAAAGTAGCTAATTAACAAATGTATTCTATTACTCCACATCATTATCATTTTTGTGGTAGGAATTCGCAAACTCTCTTTGTGGAAGAGTAAAGTCTTGACCTACATGATAATTGTTTTCTTTTGTGACATAAGAAAAGAATCAAGACCAGAATATTACTTTGTTTTTTGCATTAAGGAATCCAATGCAAATTTGTAATTCCATCTGCTTGATAGAGTGACAGTAGTGTGACACAAATTTGAAACTTATAATTGAGTAATTGAATTAAACTGATTTTTAAAATGAAATCTTACAAGTTTATATTTAGTACTGGAGTATTTGAAAGAACTCAAGGTTCAGTATATTTATGTTTAATTTATTAGATTTATAAAAATTAGTAGTTTTTTTTGAAGTGGATAACTAATATTTAATTCTAAATTTATAAATGAAGTTTAAATATCCTATGGTTTAATTAATTAAATTTGCAGATAGATAAACATCTGCAAAAGTAATGTTAAAAATAATTGTGCAAATATGTTACACCTGTAAATAGAAATTAAGGTTTATATGATTAATTTAAAAGCCTAGGGAAGAACTAAGTTTATGGGTTTCTTAACTTTATTTGGCCATAATATGTCAGTTAGATAATAACTTTTAAAACCAAAATAAACCTCTGAATAGTCTTTTCTGTGAAAAAAAACATGCATTCAAGGACATCAAAAATCTCACATTACAAGTGAAGACATTTTTCTTAAAATGGGAGCAAACAATGGGGCGATTAAACTCAAGGATAGAGACCCAGAGAAGAACAAGAAAAGAATTATCACCTTAATGATTGTTCTGCATTAGAAAACACATATATAGTTATAATGAAACAGACCTTTTTTGATTTTTAACTTCTCAAACAAGATATTGAGGGAACACAGAAGCCTTGAAATGAACGTGGTTATCAATCTTGACATGGTAATATTGAGTAAGGATGATGGAAGTTAACAGGCAAAGTGGGATGGGGAGACCCAAAAAGAAGAATAGAAAGGCCAGTAGTTTAATATCACTAAATGGTAGGTGAAAAATTGGTATCTAACAGTTGATACAAGAGGAATCCGGTAGTATGGAAAGACAGCTGATGCAGAAAGAAGAAAGCTGTGCCATTTGGGAAGATGAGGGAAGGAGAGGCAGGGGATTGCTGAGGGATACAAACCTTCATCAGCAGGGCAGAAAGTTAATGAAAAATATGGAGAATTGAAAATTGATAAAATAAGAGCTCATGGAGCATATTAACAAGTATGCTTATAAATAATACAGGCATATTAATAAAATATTAACACAAATAGAAATGAAATATGTAATTAACATATATAAATAATACATATAACATAAAATATTAATGTATATCAATAATATATCCATATTAAGATATAAATAAATAAACATTAACATATACAGAGATAGCAGAACACCGAAACAAACAGCTAAGAACTGAGTCTGGTGAAGGAAAGGGATGGGGCTAGCGAGAGTTGCTTCTAACCAGTGTGTATGTTTGTTATGCGACTTTGAGAAACAAATAATAAAAGTACTGAAAAAGAAATGCTGTGTGGGCCAGCACCTATGGCTCGAAGGAGTAGGGCGCCAGCTTCATATGCTGGAGGTGGTGGGTTCAAACCCAGCCCCAGCCAAAAACTGCAGGGAAAAAAAAAAAAAAAGAAGTGCTGTTTAAAAATATTTTCTAATTATATCTCTAGAAGTCCCCCCACCTATTTTTTTTAAAAAAAAATTGGTATAAAGAAATGTTGGATTGTTTAGCTTTTTGTATGTTTATATAAGCTTGGAAAGATAATGTCTAATTTATGTCCTGTGAAAACATAAAAAGACAAAAGGATTTTTATTATAATTCAAAATTGTCACAAAAATGCCACTCTGACCCCATATAGACCACAATTGCGTGAGGAGCCTGGTTGCTATGTGCCTGTGCAGCCCGTGCTGGGATAAAAGAGAAAAATTAAAATCTAAGTGCACATAAGAACTCTCAGTTACGTTATGAGAAGATACACGTTTCTTCCGAAGAAATATGTAAAATTGGGGAATTGGAAATATCTATGGACTACCTACTTTGGGAACTCTTTCTTTGGCAAATCAGACAACACATCAATAAATCTTGTAAGATTTCTAGTTAAATCAAAGCGTGAAGTTTGTTTTGACTTTATAGAATTCTTAAAATAAAATTCACGTTCTATTTTTTTGTTTGCATCTGTCATAAAATTTGTGTTTGTTAAAGCAGTCTACTTGTTAAAGAGAGAAGAAAATTACTATTTGCTTTTATTTTTTTGGAGGAAGGTTATTTGTACTTGACTGTTGAGACTAGAAAAGATAAAAGTGATAGTTCTCTATTCCATTTGGTACACTTTGAATTCGTCAGAGAGAAATTGGAAAGTTAATGGATGTTGGGGAGTATAGTTTTTTCCAGATTTCCTTGTCGGCTGGCTCTGCTTTTAGTTCTTGAGTAATTTAACTAATCCAGGAAAATTATATTGGCCTTTTTAATGACAGCTTTTAATCTTAGCCTGCATCTTGGTGTGTTTAAAGTGAGGGTGAAGAGAGGCTGCGTTTTGTTGATATCCAAATTACTTGGTGAAACCTGACAATTCTAATCATGCTGGAATGTTCTTCATCCTTCTTGGCTTATTTGCTATTTGGATAAATTTAACTTCTGAAGATCTTCTTAAACAGACTTGGGCAGATAGATCAGCTATGACCTGGCACTGCCAGTGACTTCTCACCTAGTATTTCTTTTCACTTGAATCCCTGTACTAGGGATATCACAAGTGGAAAGACGTTGTTCTTCCCTTAAGGGGGCTTATATTTTAGTGGGAAGACAGAAACAAACAAAAAAGCAATAAATAAATGGAACGAAATGGTTATAGATTGTGACAAGTACTTTTTCAGAAATGAAAAGTATTGTGATGGCTCAGTGCTTAAGGAAGGTGTCTTTGGGGGATGTACCAGGTGGCATGTGAGAGAATCGAAAGCAGACTGACACGTACAGAGTTAGATGAGGAGTATTCCAGATAAAGAAGATGGCAGGTGCAAAGGCCCTCTGGCCACTGTGCCAGTAGCTCTCAATGAGCAAGGGAATAATTGTGCAAGATGCAATTGGAAGGCTTTTAGCAAGGACTAGTTTATGTGGAGTCTTAGGCAGTGGTATGGAGTTAGGGTACGATTTTAAGTGTTATGAAGACATTGAAGAGACACTGTAGCAGACACATCAGTGCCTCACTCTTCCCCTACCCTTGTACCCTCCTATCTTGTGATGCACTTTTCCTCTGACACCCAGCTTCAAACCCCTAACTGCTATCACGGTACTGAGCAGCTTTGCTGTTAAGTACAGATAACTAGAAGATAACTAGGGGAACACTGTGCTGTTAAGTACAGATAACTAGGCCTGAGAAGCACACCCCAGTCGTCTCCCAGCCGTGGACCCGTGACTGCAAAATGAGGGGCCATAAGCCCAGCTCCATTGGTTTTGGTCCCCATAGGACTACTCTAAGTTGGGGTGTAATTATACCGCATAGATTCCCCCTAGGATTCAGCAGAAGCCACACTTTTTGGGACTTGGCCTGAGATCTCACTCTTGTTTGACTCCTCCATTCCCTCCCTGCTCCCTTTTTCACTCCCTAAAATGTTTCTCCTGGGAACATTCCCCAATAAACCTCTTGCATGTGAATCCTGGCAGATGGGTCTTGCTTCTGAGGAATTCAGCCTTTGACAGTTGCTCTGCTGCTACTTAGAGGATGAATTAAGCAAGAGGGTTTAAATCCTACTTTAGCCTCTTATTCGCTGTATGTTCTTGGGCAAATTACTTCATCTCTTGGTACCTCAGTTTCTTTCATAAAATCATTCAGTGGATATTTCCGGAGTGCCTATTAAATGCCAGGCACTGCACTAACATTAGAAATTCAAGTGAACAAAATAGAGGAAAGCCCCAGTGCTTGTGAAGCTCACATTCTAGAGTGCGAACCAAATCAAAACAATATCTAAAACATAAAAATGTTCATCAAGAAACAAATAACAGTGTTCAAGAGGATAGCAATTGTTAGGGACAGCCTGGAGCAGAATAAAGGGAATACTGTAGAAGTGGGGATGAGAGTTGCAGTGTTCCAAAGGATGGTCTCTTTGGGAAGATGCCATTGGGGCAGATGAAGCAGCTGGCACTAAGGCCCTGGGGTTCAGAGGACAGTGAGGAGGCCAGGGTCGTTTATAGGGACAAAAGGGGGAAAAGACAATGCTGTAGCAGATGTGGTCAGAGAGGGATTCTGAAGTATCTTGTAGCCGTTGTAAAGACTTTTACTCTCAGAGAGACTGGATACAGTGGAGGGATTTTGAACAGATTGATGACTAAATCTAACCTGTGGTTTTAAAAAGGCACCTTGGCTTCTGTGTTGTGAATAAACTAGGACTATGTGGGACAAGAGAATATAGAAATTAAAAGTAGGATCTGCATTATAGGCTTGAGACAATTAAATGGGTTAGCACAAGCAAGCGCTCAAATAATCTTAAATTGTATTGCTCTTCGTTGCTGTCTTTGGTAGCAGAGAGATTTTACTGAAAACCCATTCTGCCTACAGTTCCTCTAACAGAGATCTGAATGTGTACTCACTGTTTTCCAGAAAAAAAATTCTACTAATTAATCTGGGACCTAGCAAAGAGAAAAGAATCTCTCCTGGTTCTTAAGACTAGTCATATATTCAGGAGATTGGATTAGTTAGTTTACCACATTCAGATCACATCTTGAAAGCAGGTGTTTGTTCTACGTTGTGAACACTGGTAAGAGTGACTCATAGTTCAGGTTGAAAATGAAAAGCAGTGGCGTGGATGTGGAGAGAAGGGAACACTTCCACACTGCTGCTGGGACTGCAAACTAGTACAACCTTTCTGGAAGGAAGTATGGAGAAACCTCAAAGCACTCAAGCTAGACCTCCCATTTGATCCTGCAATCCCATTACTGGGCATCTACCCAGAAGGAAAAAAATCCTTTTATCATAAGGACACTTGTACTAGACTGTTTATTGCAGCTCAATTTACCATTGCCAAAATGTGGAAACAGCCTAAATGCCCACCAACCCAGGAATGGATTAACAAGCTGTGGTATATGTATACCATGGAATACTATTCAGCTATTAAAAAAAATGGAGACTTTACATCCTTCGTATTGACCTGGATGGAAGTGGAAGACATTATTCTTAGTAAAGCATCACAAAAATGGAGAAGCATGAATCCTATGTACTCAATCTTGATATGAGGACAATTAATGACAATTAAGTTTATGGGGGGGGGAAGCAGAAAGAGGGATGGAGGGAGGAGGGTGGGGCCTTAGTGTGTGTCACACTTTATGGGGGCAAGACATGATTGCAAGAGGGACTTTACCTAACAATTGCAATCAGTGTAACTGGCTTATTGTACCCTCAATGAATCCCCAACAATAAAAAAAAAAAGAAAAAAAAAGAAAATGAAAAGCAGAATGCACTGTGGGCCAACATTGCTTATTTCATAATTTCCTAGGGCAAGTCCAGTTCGAATAATTTAGTGATAAAGTTAGATCATGCTTGGAACAAAGACAAACTACTTGGAACAAGGTCAGAGGACCCTTTTCTTCTTAAGTTCAATATTTCCTTTTGGGTTCTCAAGTCAGATTTTAAAATGGGTGAAAGATAAAGAAAAGTCAGGCATTTACTTAAAATATTAGGATGTTTACTTTTCTTCTAAAATTTTGATGCAAATATTGAGTCAAGCCTTTTTGTGCTATCACATTTCATTAATTGACTGAAAGAGTGCCTCCTGTTTTAGAACAGATGTTGCCAGTAGTTGGCCAAATATCAAAGTGTGGACACAAGCATCCAAGTACAGAAACAAATGCTACAGGTATTCATAGATAATAGAGAAATTGCTATTAACCTGATCAGGCCCAGACCTCAGGCCCATGGGCAGGAGTTAGACTTCGAAAAAAGAATGAGTTTTGAAATTGGATGTGTGGAGAGGGAGGAATAGGCCCCTCCATGTGATGGGAAGAGCATAGGAAAAGGAGGAGAGATAGGAACTGGGGAGCCCACATAAGGAACAGCAAGGCACCTTGTTGGGGCTGTGACAAGTATAGTCATATATATGGGGTGGACATAAAGTTCACGTGCACACTATTTTAAATTGCACATGAACTTTATGGCCATCCTGTATAACTGGAAAGCAGTCAAAACTGGCAGGTGAGGCTGCTTATGGAGATACCACATTTGTTTTAGTTGTTAGTATTTCAGATTAAAAAGCACCAGTGAGTACTTTCTGACCTTAGATTTTTAGCTTCACTTAGTAGAGATGGTCTGAAGGTTAAGCTCATTAAAATTTATGACAATAAACTTTCAATAAAAATTAAAAGCGGCAGATGAGATTTAAAATCAGGTAGAGAGGCAGTGTGCCTGGGAGAGAGTGTGTGAGAGTGTTATGACAGCTTCTTATTGCTATTTATTTATGATCTCTAAAAGAGTTTCTCCAGTTCCTGCTTGTTCTGAAACCCAGTGTTTAAAGTGTAAAATCCTTAGAGACATAGAATAAAGGATAGTAATTCTCTGTCACCATCACCATTCGCATGAATGATCTGCTTGAGACTGAGTAGGGAATAAATCCCCTGTATATATCTTTCAGTTTAAAGAATGTTTCTGAAATTCTGTTTATTTCCCCTTTTCAGTTAAAGAATGGTTTCTGCAATATTTATGAGGAAGGCCAGTCATAATTAATGGCAGTACACTCTGCTACAACATCAATTTATTGCATTCCTATTGACACCAAGTCCAATGAACATCACTGAGGGTTAAATAAAATTCTGGCATTTAATGACAAGACGAAAATTTATGATTCATTCATAATCTCTCTTCTAGCAAGAAGCAAAACCCTATTATTCATGAAAAATATATGTTCTGTGATGGACTTTGCTTTATTCAGCACTGTATTGCCAGGGCCTCCTAGGTAGAGGGTTTTCAACAAATACTAGCTGACTGAATGAATGGAGGACTATGAGGATTAATAGAGGAATGAATAAAAGCCTGGATTAATAATTTCCCTGTTAGTTGGCTCCCACTTACCTCTACTGAGGTAGTTTATTTAGAACATGAGACTATATTCCTTGCCTTTCAACTGTAGGGCTTTCCTAACATTTTTTCTTTTTCATCTCCTATTTCCAAGTTTTCTGGAATGCTTGACCTCTATGAACAGAGTGGCTAGGGCTGTGATAAGTATGGTGTCTCTTGTACCTAGTAGCCTTGTAGGAAAACTACCTGTTCAGCATTTTCAAAGTAGTAAGCTTGTCTTTACTACAGATATGAATTACATATTTTTTCAAAATATTTACAAAAATGTAATAATGATTTAGCTCAAACCATAAAAAGGACAAATGGAATCCTTCTCACTCTAAATTTAATTATTTTTCTGTTGAGTCTTAGTTTTCTGGGATTTTTATCTGTTTGTTCTTTGAAACAAGCATTGTAAAGACTTTTAAAAAATACAGTAACTTTTAAACTTCTAGTTAAAATGAAATGATTGTTTTTTATAATCCTGTTTCTCCCCAATTAGGCATTTAATTAAAGCAACAAGTTATTCAATTATGTGAAAAATACCCTCCTCTTAGTTTCACAGAGATATTTTGTTCCATTCAACAAAGAAGAAACTTGGGTGATTACCTCTAGAAAATGTTGCCTCATCTGAAATTTGAAGTACAAAGTAGTTTATCTATCTAAGGCATCTGATCTTTGGTCCACTAAAAAGAAACAAAAAAGACATTTTATTAAAATTATATCGGACTGAGAGACAAGATGGCGGACTGAAGCCAGCTTTCAACAAAGGCTCCCGTCCAGAAGGAGAGTTAAGGGACAGGAATTTAGTAAGTATCCTGGTGGACTTGAGCCTCACCAAGAGAGAAGGCTGAAGAACGCACATCAACACCGCTGAGGCAAGTTGTGATCACAAGGACGCAAACAAAAGGTACAAAATCCACCACCAAGCGGACGGGAGTCCCCCTCCCCCATGAGACCGGCTCTGTAGCCCCACAATTGAACAAGTGGGCAGAAATTAAAGCCCCTCCCACTACACTCCACGGGAGAGACCTTCTAAAAACTGGACCTACCTCCCCTACTGGGGTGCCGTGGCGTTCTCCTGCCGGACATAGGGCTGAATAAAACTTTGGGAATCCTTTGCCGGCAACCCTGAATCCCCGGCGCTCCCCTCCCGCCCACTGAGGTCTGGAGGCCTGTCCCCCAGGACTTCGGATCCTTGGGTGATTTCTCAAGGGGAGTGGACAGTCCCCGAGTTGCGTCTGGTCAGCATTGACTCTGAGGCGCGCCGAGTGAGGAGAGGGCACCGGGCTGAGGGGGAGTCACGCCTCGCGGCACTTCCCTGCGGTGCAGTGCACCAACCCTCCCCGGGCATACGGGGCCCAAGACTGAATCAGACTCTGGCCTCCCCGCTGAGAGCTGAGAACCCCTACTCTCACTCGGGGTCTGAGGGCCTATCCCCCAGGAGTTCGGCTCCTTGGGTGATTTCTCGAGGGGAGTGCACAGTGCCTGAGCTGCGTCAGGTCAGCGCTGACTCTGGGATACGTGAGCGAGGAGAGGGCACTCCGCTGAGGGGAAATCAAGCCTTGGCGGCACTTCCCTGCAGTGCAGTGCAGGAGCCCTCCCCGGGCACAAGACTGAATAAGACTCTGGCCTCCCCGCTGAGAGCTGAGAGCCCCTACTCTCACTCGGGGTCTGAGGGCCTATCCCTCCGGAGTTCGGCTCCTTGGGTGATTTCTCGAGGGGAGTGCACAGTGCCTGAGCTGCGTCAGGTCAGCGCTGACTCTGGGATACGTGAGCGAGGAGAGGGCACTCTGCTGAGGGAAAATCAAGCCTTGGCGGCACTTCCCTGCGGTGCAGTACAGCAACCCTCCCCGGGCATACGGGGCCCAAGACTGAATCAGACTCTGGCCTCCCCGCTGAGAGCTGAGAGCCCCTACTCTCACTCGGGGTCTGAGCGCCTATCCCTCCGGAGTTCGGCTCCTTGGGTGATTTCTCGAGGGGAGTGCACAGTGCCTGAGCTGCGTCAGGTCAGCGCTGACTCTGGGATACGTGAGCGAGGAGAGGGCACTCTGCTGAGGGAAAATCAAGCCTTGGCGGCACTTCCCTGCGGTGCAGTACAGCAACCCTCCCCGGGCATACGGGGCCCAAGACTGAATCAGACTCTGGCCTCCCCGCTGAGAGCTGAGAACCCCTACTCTCACTCGGGGTCTGAGGGCCTATCCCTCCGGAGTTCGGCTCCTTGGGTGATTTCTCGAGGGGAGTGCACAGTGCCTGAGCTGCGTCAGGTCAGCGCTGACTCTGGGATACGTGAGCGAGGAGAGGGCACTCTGCTGAGGGGAAATCAAGCCTTGGCGGCACTTCCCTGCGGTGCAGTGCAGGAGCCCTCCCCTGACCGTAGTATTGCGTGAAACTGAATGAAACTCTAGCTTCCCCCCGCCCCACTCCCAATCCGGGTCTGGGGGCCCATCCCCCAAGAGTTCTGATTCTTGGGGGATCTCTTAAGGGGTGTGGACCCAGCACAAACTGCGGCCGCTCAGTGCTGACTCTGGGGCGCAGGGCAGAGGAGAAAAGGGTCGCCTGAGTGCCCACACCAGAGCAGCAGTTCCCTGGAGGTAGATCAACAGCCGTTTTTTCTTTAACGGCAGAACGCTCACTTCTGGATATTCTGAGGCCACACCCCCGTCTCCCTGGGCAACCAGAGGAGGCCACCGGTGACACGGCTCACAAACCCGGAAGCCTCCAGGGTGGGGCCGACCCAGAGAGGTGTTCAGACGCAATTCTCCAGCAGCAAAGACGTTTGAACTCAAAACAGCCCGTCTCCTGTAGGCGACGACAGGAACAGAGACAGAACCTCACAAAGTTGTCTGTTCTGTTCTGTTCTGTTAGCAGCATCCATCAGGGACGGGGCTAAGCCTGAGTGAACACCTCCTTCCCATCACCTGCATCAAACACTCAAAGATGTCAGGCCCCATCTCCTCCTGCTAGATAGCGGCAGTCTGCGGGGGCCTGGCAGACTTCCTCGCGATTCAGGCAGGTGCAAACCCCTGGAGTGTCTGTTCACTGCAGGCAACTGGGTTAGCCATCTGCAGAGATACCAGTGACTGGGTCCGACGGAGGGGCAAAGTGGGGAAGGAGACGTTAACCTTCCCAGACTGCTCTGTTTGCGGGGTGGCTCCTCCTGACTCCACGCTGCACTGGAGTGAGCTGTCTCAGAGGAGTCACCAGGCCCCTGTGATCCAGTTCCCAGAGACCTCTTGAACCCTTCCACCTGAGACAAGTGCCGATTGAGACAGTTGATTCGGACCTTTTGAACTGGGCTAATAGACTGAGGACTTTTCAGGTGGTGCCCTGGGTGTGCGATTGTAGGAAGGTTTGATTCTCCTTTTCCAACTGGGGCCAGAGGTGGGCAGGCGGGGTGACTTAATTGCTGATTTTTCCACACAGCTGAGACTTCAAGCCAGAGTAGAAGTTGCAATAGGATAGAACAGAAACCAGCTGAAAACAAGACAGAACCACTTTGCTCCACCACACCAGACAGGGCCCCAGTTTCTCAGGCCACAACACTGTACGGGCCCTCGATAAAACCCCAGGGGAAAAACCAAAGGGAGTAAACCATGGGGCGGAATCAGCGGAAAAACTCTGGTAACATGAATAACCAGAATAGATCAACCCCCCCAAGAAAAGATACGGCAGATGTGATTGAAGATCCCATTCATAAACAACTGGCTGAGATGTCAGAAGTCGAATTCAGAATTTGGTTTGCAGACAAGATTAATAAAATGGAATTAGGAATTCGTGGAGAAATTCAAAAACTGTCTCAAGAATTTAACGAATTTAAAGACAAAACCACCAAAGACTTAGACACACTGAAACAAGAACTTACAGCCCTCAAAGATATGAAAAATACAGTAGAATCCCTCAGTAACAGAATGGAGCAAGCAGAAGAAAGGATTTCTGACATTGAAGATAAAGTCTTCGAACGCTCCCAATCTCTCAAAGAGGAAGAGAAATGGAGAGCAAAAACGGATCACTCACTCAGAGAGCTCTCAGATAATTCGAAAAAACATAACATAAGGGTTATAGGAATTTCGGAGGCTGATGACGTGGCAGCCAAGGGCACAGAGGCCCTTCTACATGAAATTATGAAAGAAAATTTTCCAGACATGCCTAGAGAATCTGAAATTCAGATAGCAGACAGCTTCAGAACCCCAGCACGATTCAACCCCAAAAAGCCATCTCCCAGACATATCATAATTAGCTTCACTAAAGTTAACATGAAAGAGAAGATTCTCAAAGCAGCCCGGCGAAAGAAAACTATAACGTACAAAGGTAAGAATATTAGAATAACTGCAGATCTCTCTGCTGAAACTTTTCAAGCAAGAAGAGGCTGGTCATCAACTTTTAATCTCCTAAAGCAAAAAAACTTTCAACCCAGGATCTTGTATCCAGCTAAACTGAGTTTCATCTATGATGGAGAAATTAAATACTTCAATGACATTCATATGTTGAAAAAATTTGCCATAAGTAAACCAGCTCTTCAGGATGTTCTCAGACCTATCCTCCACAATGACCAACCCAATCCTATACCACAAAAGTAAACTCACTCAGAAACTTCGGATCAAACTCCAACTTCCACACTGGCGAAAGGATTAAAAATGTCCACTGGACCTTTGAAAAACTCGATAACCAAAATTCCACCAGACTTATCCTTACTCTCCATCAATGTGAATGGCTTAAACTGTCCTCTAAAGAGGCATAGGTTAGCTGACTGGATACAAAAACTTAAGCCAGATATTTGTTGCATACAAGAGTCACATCTCAACTTAAAAGACAAATACAGACTCAGGGTGAAAGGATGGTCATCCATATTTCAGGCAAATGGTAATCAGAAAAAAGCAGGTGTTGCAATTTTATTTGCAGATACAGTAGGCTTTAAACCATCAAAAGTAAGGAAGGACAAGAATGGTCACTTCATATTTGTTAAGGGTAATACTCAATATGACGAGATCTCAATTATTAATATCTATGCACCCAACCAGAATGCACCTCAATTTATAAGAGAAACTCTAACAGACATGAGTAACTTGATTTCCTCCAGCTCCATAATCGTTGGAGATTTCAACACTCCCTTGGCAGTGTTGGATCGATCCTCCAGAAAGAAGCTGAGCAAAGAAATCTTAGATTTAAACCTAACCATCCAATATTTAGATTTAGCAGACATCTACAGAACATTTCATCCCAACAAAACTGAATACACATACTTCTCATCAGCCCACGGAACTTACTCCAAAATTGATCACATTTTAGGTCACAAGTCTAACCTCAGTAAATTTAAAGGAATAGAAATTATTCCGTGTATCTTCTCGGACCATCATGGAATAAAACTTGAATTGAGTAACAACAGGAATCTGCATACCCATACAAAAACATGGAAGTTAAATAACCTTATGCTGAATGATAGCTGGGTCAGAGATGAGATTAAGAAAGAAATCACCAATTTTTTGGAACAAAATGACAATGAAGACACAAGCTATCAGAACCTCTGGGACACCGCAAAGGCAGTTCTAAGAGGGAAATTTATAGCACTGCAAGCCTTCCTCAAGAGAACGGAAAGAGAGGAAGTTAACAACTTAATGGGACATCTCACGCAACTGGAAAAGGAAGAACATTCCAACCCCAAACCCAGTAGAAGAAAAGAAATAACCAAAATTAGAGCAGAATTAAATGAAATTGAAAACAAAAGAATAATACAACAGATCAATAAATCAAAAAGCTGGTTTTTTGAAAAGGTCAATAAAATAGATAAACCTCTGGCCAACCTAATCAGGAAAAAAAGAGTAAAATCTCTAATATCATCAATCAGAAACAACAAAGACAAAATAACCACAGACTCATCAGAAATCCAAAAAATCCTTAATGAATATTACAAGAAACTTTATTCTCAGAAATATGAAAATCTGAAGGAAATAGACCGATACTTGGAAGCACGCCACCTTCCAAGACTTAACCAGAATCAAGTGGAAATGTTGAACAGACCCATATCAAGTTCAGAAATAGCATCAACTATACAAAACCTCCCTAAAAAGAAAAGCCCGGGACCAGATGGTTTCACGTCAGAATTCTACCAAACCTTTAAAGAGGAATTAGTACCTATATTACTCAACCTGTTCCAAAATGTAGAAAAAGAAGGAAGACTACCCAACACGTTCTATGAAGCAAATATCACCCTGATCCCCAAACCAGGAAAAGACCCAACAAGAAAAGAAAATTATAGACCAATATCACTAATGAATATAGATGCAAAAATATTCAACAAGATCCTAACAAACAGAATCCAGCAACACATCAAACAAATTATACATCATGACCAAGTTGGTTTTATCCCAGGGTCTCAAGGCTGGTTCAATATACGTAAATCTATAAATGTAATTCAGCACATAAACAAATTAAAAAACAAAGACCATATGATTCTCTCAATTGATGCAGAAAAAGCTTTTGATAATATCCAGCATCCCTTCATGATCAGAACACTCAAGAAAATTGGTCTAGAAGGGACTTTTCTTAAACTGATAGAGGCTATCTACAGCAAACCCACAGCCAATATCATATTGAATGGAGTTAAATTGGAATCATTTCCACTCAGATCAGGAACCAGACAAGGCTGCCCATTGTCTCCATTGCTTTTCAACATTGTAATGGAAGTTTTAGCCACCGCAATTAGGGAAGAAAAGGCGATCAAGGGTATCCATATAGGGTCAGAAGAGATCAAACTCTCGCTCTTCGCAGATGATATGATTGTGTATCTGGAAAACACTAGGGACTCTACTACAAAACTCCTAGAAGTGATCAAGGAATACAGCAGCGTCTCAGGTTACAAAATCAACATTCATAAATCGGTAGCCTTTATATACACCAACAACAGTCAAATTGAAAAAGCAGTTAAGGACTCTATCCCATTCACAGTAGTGCCAAAGAAGATGAAATATTTGGGAATTTACCTAACAAAAGACGTGAAAGATCTCTATAAAGAGAACTATGAAACTCTAAGAAAAGAAATAGCTGAAAATGTTAACAAATGGAAAAACATACCATGCTCATGGCTAGGAAGAATCAACATTATCAAAATGTCCATACTACCCAAAGCAATATATACTTTCAACGCACTCCCTATTAAAGCTCCACTGTCATATTTTAAAGATCTTGAAAAAACATTACTTCGTTTTATATGGAATCAGAAAAAACCTCGAATAGCCAAGACATTACTCAGAAATAAAAACAAAACAGGAGGAATCACACTACCAGACCTCAGACTTTACTACAAATCGATAGTGATCAAAACAGCATGGTATTGGCACAAAAACAGAGAAGTAGATATCTGGAATAGAATAGAGAACCAAGAGATGAATCCAGCTACTTACCGCTATTTGATTTTTGACAAGCCAATTAAAAACATTCAGTGGGGAAAAGATTCCCTATTTAACAAATGGTGCTGGGTGAACTGGCTGGCAACCTGCAGAAGACTGAAATTAGACCCACACCTTTCACCATTAACTAAGATAGACTCTCATTGGATTAAAGATTTAAACTTAAGACATGAAACTATAAAAATACTAGAGGAGAATGCAGGGAAAACCCTTGAAGAAATTGGTCTGGGTGAGTATTTCATGAGGAGAACCCCCCGGGCAATTGAAGCAGCTTCAAAAATACACTACTGGGACTTGATCAAACTAAAAAGCTTCTGCACAGCTAAGAACACAGTAAGCAGAGCAAGCAGACAGCCCTCAGAATGGGAGAAGATATTTGCAGGGTATAACTCTGACAAAGGTTTAATAACCAGAATCCACAGAGAACTCAAACGCATCAGCAAGAAAAAAACAAGGGATCCCATCGCAGGCTGGGCAAGGGATTTGAAGAGAAACTTCTCTGAAGAAGAGAGGCGCACGGCCTTCAGACATATGAAAAAATGCTCATCATCTTTAATCATCAGAGAAATGCAAATCAAAACTACTTTGAGATATCATCTAACTCCAATGAGACTAGCCTATATCACAAAATCTCAAGACCAGAGATGTTGGCGTGGATGCGGAGAAAAGGGAACACTTCTGCACTGCTGGTGGGAATGCAAATTAATACATTCCTTTTGGAGGGATATATGGAGAACACTCAGAGATCTAAAAATAGATCTGCCATTCAATCCTGTAATTCCTCTGCTGGGCATATACCCAGAAGACCAAAAATCACAACATAACAAAGATATTTGTACCAGAATGTTTATTGCAGCCCAATTCATAATTGCTAAGTCATGGAAAAAGCCGAAGTGCCCATCGATCCACGAATGGATTAATAAATTGTGGTATATGTATACCATGGAATACTATGCAGCCTTAAAGAAAGATGGAGACTTTACCTCTTTCATGTTTACATGGATGGAGCTGGAACATATTCTTCTTAGT
Organism: Nycticebus coucang; assembly: GCF_027406575.1. Classification (NCBI taxonomy): domain Eukaryota; kingdom Metazoa; phylum Chordata; class Mammalia; order Primates; family Lorisidae; genus Nycticebus; species Nycticebus coucang. The sequence goes on from NC_069790.1 coordinate 53,528,148, forward strand.
AAAGTATCCCAAGAATGGAAGAAAAAATATCCAATGTACACAGCCCTACTATGAAACTAATTTGGGACTCTCACATGAAAGCTATAACCCAGCTACAACTTAACAATAGGGGGAAGTGGGAAAGGGGGGGGTCGGTAGAGGGAGGGGAATCGGTGGGATCACACCTGTGGTGCATATTACAGGGGTATTTGCGAAACTTGGTAAATGTAGAATATAAATGTTTTGGCACAGTAACTGAGATAACGCCGGAAAGGCTATGTTAACCACTGGGATAAAAATGTGTCAAATGGTTTATGAAGTGAGTGTATGATGCCCCATAATCATATCATTGTATACACTTATGATTTAATAAAAAAATAAAAAAAAAATAAATAAATAAAAAAAAAAAATTATTTAACTATTTTTAATAACCAAAAAAAAAAAAAAAAAAAAATTATATCAATCTTTCTGAGGCAGGAGAATCACCTAAGCCCAGGAGTTGGATGTTGCTGCACAGTTGTGGTGCCACAGCACTCTACTCCAGGGCAATGGAGTGAGACTCTGTCTCTAAAAAAAAAAAAAAAAAAAATTATACCAATCTTCGTGTACAGGATGGAGGGAGGGGGGTGGGGCCTTAGTGTGTGTCACACTTTATGGGGGCAAGACATGATTGCAAGAGGGACTTTACCTAGCAATTGCAATCAGTGTAACTGGCTTATTGTACCCTCAATGAATCCCCAACAATAAAAAAAAAATATATAAGGTTTTTTTAATGAATAATTAATTATGAAATTAGCAGCTTTGCATCCTTTCTAGATTTTGGAAATTTGGAGGGGGGAGTAAAATGAAATGTATTAATGTTTATAAGATCCTTCTTTTGTCTTAAGATAAGCAACAAGTAACAACCACTGATACTGAACGTTTTTCTAGCCCTGCTTTGCCTTGCCCTGGTCTGCCTCGCTGGGAGGAGATGCTTATTGATTGTGTCTTGTGCTGAAGGTGTTTCCAGAACAACAAAAAGAGAAATTTGTAAGTGTCTGGGTTCGAGATCCTAGGATTCAGAAGGAAGACTTTTGGCATTCTTATATTGACTACGAGATCTGTATTCATGCTAATAGCATGTGTTTTACAATGAAACATCTTGTGTATGAAGAAGATATAGAGAATTTGGGTGGTTGAGGCAGAGACTCCAAGGTAATGCATTACTTGTACAAGTGGCAGAACTTCCATCTAAAAACCTGTTTTCAACGTGAACAATCGCCAGCATGTGGATCAGCATTGGTAGGGATTGGAAGATTCCCTCTGATAAGTCCCACAGGATGAACTTTGGCTCTCAAGTAGTTCCCTTCACCTCTTCTTGCAGAACCACCTGACTTCAGAAGACATTGAGGCGTGTATTTCTGAGCAGACTAAGAACTCTGCAGAAGAAGCAATTCACAAGTTTGACTTATTGAAGAACAGACATTTCCCTGAAGAGGATGAAGAAGGGAAAAAAGAAAATGATATAGATTATGATTCAGAAAGTTCATCCTCTGGGCTTGAACACCAGTAGTGATGACAGCAGTTCACATGGATGTAAAGTAAGTACAGATCCACAGGAATCCTGAAAAATAATTCTAATGTTACTATCTTAGGAATAGCAAATTATGTCCAGTCATAGAGATGAAAGCTTGCTAAAAATATATTCTTACCTTAAAATCACTGTCATGATACGAGCTATATTTTAAAAGTTTGTAAGATTTGCTAGAAAAAAATAAATCAGTTCAAAATATTATTATATTGCCCCCAAGAATTCTTGCTTCTGGGAATATTTTAAATGCGTCAGGATACTTTATGATATACTTCTTTCCTCCTTCTTCTCCTCTTTTAACTCCTTCTCCACTTTTCTTCTTCTCTTTCTCTTCAACCTCCTCCTTCTTCTTAATCCAATTAACTACCAATATACAGCCTTCTTATGGCTTTAATTTTAGAATCTGACTACTTCCCTCCAAAGAACCCCATCTCTTAACAATGGGACTTTCCCAAATGTAATCAGCATAGCAGAGCATTTCAGCCGTCCCTTCAGCACATTAACATGATGTGATGTATCCTGTGATTGGAATCCTGTGAAGTTTATTTTCCCAAGTTAAGTGACTGACCCACCCTTTGAGAGCAGTTTCTTATCACACCATTTTTCACATCCAGGAAAACCATGACTCAGTAGCCTCTTGGACATCATCTTGCCAAACAACATAAGAATGCAGAGGAATGATTTGGGAATTTTTATGGCATTTGTTTTTTCACTTTAGTTTATGTCATTTTTAATAGTTTGTTAGATGTGGAAAAGTTGTAAGAGATATTCTGTCTTTACTCTCTCCTCTTTTTTTCTTGAAATCTTCTCTTGTAGACCCTTTAATGACCCTGTTGCCTCCTCCATGTGCTCTCTCCCTGACTGTATTCCCTCTCATCACCCCAACATAGAATGTCTTCTCTACTAGGTGGAGAAGAGAAGCTTCGTGTCTGTATATGTAAATGCTGCATGTGGAGGGAAGGAAGGGCGAGAGAGGCCAACATCCACCCAACCCACTAAAATGCTTCCAGAGGGAATGCTATGCATGGTTGGGGTAGGGGGGTCGGGAACAGCCTACAGAGTTGGCTTGAGAGCTCTGAGAAACTTGTTTCTTCCCTATGCTTAGCTTTCTCTACCAGGCTTTATTTACAGGTAGTCCCTGGGTTACAAATGAGATAGGTTCTATAAATTGGTTTTTAAGTTGAATTTGTATGTAAGTTGGATCAGGTACATTTACCTGTTACCTGTAATAGCCTCTGTTTGTAAGTGTGAGTCATATGTCACTTGAATGTTTGTAACTTGGGGACTTAACCTTAACAGCCCCTGTTTGTAAATGTGAGCTGTTCATAAGTAAGTTGGATGTTGTAACTCAGGGCTTGCCTGTATAGGGTAGGTACGATTCAAAAGAGTCACCACCAGGTGTTTCAGGAATTTAAGATCAGTTGCAGCTTTCTCTCATATCTTATAATCTAAGAGGGGAAATTTATTTTTTTGTTTGTTTGTTTTGAGACAGTCTTACTATGTCACCCTGGGTAGAGTGTCATGACGTCACAGCTCACAGCAACCTCAAACTCTCGGGCTTAAGCAATTCTCTTGCCTTAGCCTCCCAAGTAGCTGGGACTACAGGCACCTGCCACCATGCCCAGCTATTTTTGTTGCAGTTGTCATTGTTGTCTAACAGGCCTGGGTCAGTTTTGAACTTGCCAGCCTTGGTGAATGTGGCCAGTGCCATAAACACTGTGCTACAGACGCCAAGCCTAAGAGTGGACATAAATATGTTCATAAATTTTATAATACAAGTTAGAGCGCTGTTATGTTTAAGTGCTATCATAGAGATAATGGATGAAGGGAGTTCACCAAGGTAACCAGGGAAAGCCACAGGGAGGTTTAGGCATTTCCTTTTAGAAAGCAGCTATCCTGGAGGAGTAATTTATTACAAACAAGTTATTCCTCCTCATTTTATTACTTACATTTCTAGAGGAGCAGAGAGTAAACCCTGGAGAGAGCAGTTCTAAAGACAGGGAAGTTTTGATGGCAGGGATTAGGAAAGAAAAGGAGTTGCTGGAGAAACCAGCAAGGGAGCAAGTGAGTTAGGATGTAGGGTGGTCCTATGGAGGGAGGATCTCGGGAGGGGAACCACTGGGATGTAGTTGGGGAGGAGAAGGGAAGGCAGGAGAGGGAAGAGTGGTGAGAAGCAGATGGGAGCAGAATTGGGCACACTGGTTCTGCTGAAGTTATCATTTATTCACAAGCTGTGTGACCCAGTGTTAAGCAGCTAGGTCTGGAGATGCTTCTGGAAGAAGAGTAAATGTATGTAACTTTTCCTCCTTTACATAACCTCTTGAAATTCTTTAGGGGGCTTCCTCCTCCATCCTACAGGAAGCAGATTACCATCAGCAGAAGGCCAAGTTTTGCTTTCAAGGGTCATGTGGTACTCTCAATGACTTTGGAGTCATTTTTCTTGTCTTAATAATCCTTTGTTTTTAAATTAATGACATTTGAACAGATGTGAAAATATTTTCCTACAGATAATATTCTACTTGCTTTTATAATACATGATCTGTAATATGGGAATTTATTGACTTAACGGGTATGATGTAGGGGTATATGACACACTTCCTGGGTGAAGGACTCAACTCAACTTGGATTTACCTTACAAACACAGACAAGGTAACCTAATTGTATGTACCCTCATATTGATCTGAAAAAATGATTTGATTTATAAAATTTAAGTGGGTCTGACAAATTGATTATGTTACAGAAGGAATTATTATTGCTTCCAGTGAGATGGAATATCAAGTTGGCTGAACTTTTGATCTGATTGAACAGAGTTTCTTGAAGCCTTACAATAAAATATACATTTTCCTATTTTAATGTTTTTGATTTCTTCCTTTCTCTACTTAGTGTACATACGTTTACACATAAACATACCTAAATACTTTAGGTCTTTTGTTATTTCCTTCTGGGTCTGAGTTTTCTTTGGTACTTGAATCACCAGTTGTAAAGATATGTTCAAACTTAAAATTATCTCCTGTGTCTAATAACTCATTTGAGGCCAGTTTCCATTAATGCAGATCTGAGGAGAACATGAACATGTTGATAATAGCCTGGAATGTAATAAGTTATGCCTTGGAAAGTCATTTAAACCTATATTTAGCCCAACATTTAGAAAAGTGTGGAGGAGAGGAAATCACCATGGGGAGGAGAAAGAACCTTTTTTCTTTTTCATAAGCATGTGGGTTGATGTATTTTTATCTTTTTTTTTTTTAGTCTATGATGGCGTAGGCTTGGTGAATGTTAATGACAGAAACAACACATCACATATTCTTAGGTGCTAGTGAAAATTATGGACAGAAGATTCATTTTATGAAGTTAAGGACATAAATACATGTGGATGATGTAGATTTGCCACAGTAAGATCGAGAAATTTTATAACACATATTCACTATTTAATATAATTATTGGCAGTAATTATCACTGCTCATATCTCATGACTATGACTAATAGATATATGTGCAGGACATAGGGCCGTGTGTCATAGCAGGCATTTGCTATTGTTTATGGACATTAGGTATTTTGAACATACTTCTTATATTTGAGGAATTACAACTCCATTCAGCCTCTGCCTCTGACAGTAGAAATGTGAATCTCCAAACTTCTTTCCAAAAGGAATGTACTAGCTTGCATTCCCACCAGCAGTGCAGAAGTGTTCCCTTTTCTCCACATCCACACCAACATCTGTAGTTTTGGGATTTTGTGATGCGGGCTACTCTTACTACAGTTAGATGATATCTCAAAGTGGTTTGGGGTTTGCATTTCTCTGATGATTAAAGATGATGAGCATTTTTCATGTGTCTGTAGACCATGCACCGGTCTTCTTCAGAGAAGCTTCTGTTCATGTCTCTTGCCCACAATGAAATGGGATCACTTGTTCTTTTCTTATTAGTAAGTTTGAGTTCTCTGTGGATTCTGATTATTAAACCTTTGTTGGAAACATAACCTGCAAATATCCTCTCTCATTCTGAGGGCTGTCTGCTTGCTTTACTTACTATGCTCTTGGCAGTGCAGAAGTTTTTTAGTTTGATCAGGTCCCAGTAATGTATTTTTGGTGTTGCTTCCATTGCCTGGGGGGGTCCTCATAAAGTATTCTCCCAGGCCAATTTCTTTAAGTGTTTTCCCTGCACTCTCTCCAAGAATTTTTATAGTTTCATGTCTTAAATTTAAGTCTTTTATCCAGTGAAAGTCAATTTTTGTTAGAGGAGAAAGGTGTGGGTCCAGTTTCTACAAGTCACCAGCCAATTCACCCAGCACCATTTGTTAAATAAGGAATATTTCCCCCAATTTATATTTTTGGTAGGCTTATCAAAGATCAAATGGCGATAAGTGTCTGGGTTCATCTCTTGGTTTTCAATTCTGTACGTCTACCTCTCTGTTTTTGTGCCAGTACCATGCTGTTTTGATCACTATAGATTTATAGTAAAGTCTGAAGTCTGGTATGTTCCTTTTGGGAAGAAGTTTGGGAACACTCAGGGATCTAAATGTAGACCTGCCATTTGATCCTGCAATTCGTCTACTAGGTGTATATCCAAAAGATCAAAAATCACTCTGCAACAAAGATATTTTCACCAGATTGCTCAATTCATAATTTCCAAGTCATGGAAGAAGCCCACATGCCCATTGACCCATGAATGGATTAATAAATTATGGTATACATATACCATGGAATACTATGCAGCATTAAAAAAAGATGGAGACTTTACCTCTTTTACGTTTATCAATATGAAACCAATCTATAATCACTCACACTTTCATACTTAAGACGAATCAGAACTATAACCCAGGATGAAGGAGAGAAGAGGAAGGAGATGGGAGGGGAGGGGGTGTTTGATAGAGGGAGGGTAAATGGTGGGACCACACTATGGAGCATATTGCAAGGGCACAAGTCAAATCTGTCAAGTATAGGACACAAATGTCTTAACTAAGTAAATGAGGTGAAAGCTATGTTAATTAGTTGAATGTAAGCACTCCAATTTGTACAAATAATCAACACATGGAATCCCACCCAGGCATAAATGTATTCATGATCTATGTATATATGCCTTAATAAAAGGAAGAAATAAATAAATAAATGTAAATCTCTTTTCCATCTTCCTTGTAGTTAGCGTTCAGGAATGTGATCATCTGACTTAAGCTCTGATAGTCAGAAGCCAGGAATGAAAGAGACAAGTGATATATCTAATCCATGGTGACTTGCATGATGATAAATATTGCTGGTGTCCATGTTTGGTGGGGATGGAAGTGGCACCTTCACACTAACAGGAGCACAGAGTGGTGGTTAAAGGCAGAATTCAGAGCCTAAGTCTACATGTGCTTAGAGCTCAGATTAAGCGCTTACTAGCTGTGTTGATCTTGGGCCAGTGATTTAATCTCGCTGTGCTTCAATTTCATCTTGTGTAAATTAAGAATAATAATATTAGCTACTACCTTGGATTATAAAGATTAAATCAGTTAATATTGATCACATGCTGAGGACAGTGTTTGATGACTGCAAACACTCCAGTAACAGGAAGATATTTCTCCAAGTAAGGAAGTTTTAAAGAATTGGTGAGAGAGAATAAGATTGGTTTGTATTTATACTCCTGAGACCAGGCTATCGTAGGTACTAGTCATATCCATAATTCTTAAGCTACGTGCCAGAGCGTCCTGAGCCACAGGGGCATGGAGGGATGTTCAGAGGTTTATTTTTTTGTACCTGGGCGGAACACAGTGATAGCTGACATCTTTTAGACACCTCAAGAACCACTAGCTAAAGTTAATTTCCAGTTTCATTAGTTTGTACTATATATTTTTGATAATGTAGTTTGCAAAATGAGATTTTTTTGGCAGTTACTGTGATAAAAAGTAAGTACTATGTGAAAAATTAATACGGAGTAGGATATGAAAGTGGAATTTTTTAATCTGAATTCAAGGTTTGAGAAATTGTATAGTGCCCCATACATGCACACATTCCTGAAGTTAATAGTTACATTCGAGAATTAAAAAGGGTTTTTTTCCAATAATTTTTTTTCAAATAGTACCAACTTGATAGGATAAAGAAACTTCAGTTGTTTAACCTTACCTCCTTCAAAGAACTGTAAGGTATTGCTTTTGATCTAAGGTCACTATATAAAAATCACAATGACTTCAGGAACTCCATACATCAAGAAAATCTAGCATTTCTGAGTTACACACATTTTTGGCAACAGGCAGATTGTTACCCTAGTCTGTAGAGTAAGAAATTTATTAAGGTCCAAGTGAAAGAATCATTGAAGTTCCTGATTCCTGCAAAAACAGGAAACCAAAAGCAATATCGCATCTTGACAGAGAAGTACAGAAGCCACCACCGCCATAAAGACTTGGCAGATAGGGGGCTGTGATGCCTGTAGAGGGCTGTGAAGCCTCCTGGCTTACTCCATTTATCTCACTGTCTGAAAGGCTGAGAGTCATGAAGGATGACAGCTTGAGTTCAGGGCAGATCTCCATCTACTTCTGTGGCTTTCTGTGACAATGACCACTTCAGGACCACATTAAATCGATTTCCCACTAGAATATTTTTAGCCGACACAAGTAAGGTGAGTTCAGGCAAGGTCACTATGAGGCTTGGCTTTGTGCTTTAAATGCCCCCCCAAAGCTTATTTCCCTCCCCCGAGTAGAGTCATTGAGACAGGAGAGTTTCCTTGTGCTGGATCGGTTGCTGTCAGCTTGGCACCACCATCACCAAATCCCTTCTAAACTCTGGGTTAAAGTTTAATAATGAGAACACTTTAGAAAAGATTTGAATGAAGAGGTGAAGTGGAAGTTATTATTAGAAGGCTGGGATATGATTTGATGTTGCAGCTCAATGAGTAGACGTTGGAGATTTCGCTCCACTGATCACAGCAGTGGGGAGCGTCGCCCTTGTCCCCTGTGCTCTGCCATTGTAGTGGCTGTGCTCTTCACAGGTCTTTCTGTAGTCCCCACCTCGTAGTTGTTTCTGGGTGGCTGGATGCTTCAGGTCTTGGACTTCCCCATCATCTCTGGCTTTTCTGTCAATGATAGTTTTCCGGGCTGAAGTGACTAGCAATTATTTCTCTCATCTAAATTCCTCCTTCCTTCATTTTCCTAGCACTTACTACACTCCAGTAAGCCAAAATTTCCATTTTTAAAATTATTATTCTAGTAATGCTAATACCGGCTCTGCTTCATTGGAGAACAAAATTTTATGGAAATCTGCATTTGGTTTTTGGATGAGTAGATATAAAAGCGTTGATGACCCTATTGTCCGTGGTGAAGAGGTCTGGTAATCTATAGTGCAGTGGTCAAAGAGACACGTATATGACCACTGTGGTTACCTGAAGTCAAATAAACATAGAAGACAAGGTGACGATAGAGAATTTAGGTAGGAACTAAGTGCATAAGATTTGTGGGTAAGTCGTTTGCCCATGAGTATCTTGGAAAACTTAAGATAGCAGAATAATGAGATCAGGGTTTTACACTTGCAGGTCAAAGCTCAAGTAAAGAACCAGAAAGCTTTCTTTACTGCCCTGAAAAAAATATTTATTTCATGTGCCACAGGTCTAGACAATTGGCTGAGTTACCCACATTACCCACACTGACTTAGTCCACAGGAGCTGAGTTTCAAAGTCAGGGCACTTACTGGGAAGGAATGAGAAGCTAAAGAATGAGATGGGGACATCTGGATGTACTTCCAATTCCTCTGGGCCTCCCTTCCCAGAAGAAACTTCCTTCCTTCCTTGTCTGAGGAAAGTAGCTTTCTCGTACTTTGAGAATTTATAATAAATTCTCCCGACATCTTAAAGGACAACATGGCCCCCCTCACCTCTCCTTCCCTACTTCCAAGGAGGCAAAGTCAAAAGATGATCAGACAGAAGCTCCATAAACACCAAAAGTTGTCATATTTTGCCACTTATATGGGCAGAAATGTGGGGAATATGTATGGAAATAAATCCTGTGTTAGATGAGGATAGGAAAAATATTATGTTGGATTAGACTAAATTTATTGATATACGTGAAAGCTAGAGATTCTGGTTTCACAATGCTGAGAGGGGCTCTAGCAACTTGGTTGTATGACTGAAATATGTACCCCCAAATTTTATACACTAATTGAAGGTGAGACTCCAGAAATTGTTTGGTGTTTCATATAAAAAGCTATGCGAAAGCTTAGAGAGATGAGAATTTGAAATGAACCTATCTTCACTTCACTTCACACAGGATGAATAACTACTTAGTCGTTCCTTCTGTCTCCTGGGGGGGGGCCCAAGGCATATGCCCTTCACCAAGGCTTTGAAAAATACATCATTGTGGGGAAAACCAAGATCTTTGAAAGGCTTTGTCATGACTGTTCTCTGCCACTGAGGTTTAGCAGTCAGAGTAGGGGCTTATAGAATTCGGAGGATTAATGGGGTTTTGGCTTGGGTTGTTCTCAGTGAGTTCATGCATCCCCTTCTTGGTGATTTTCCCAGTTACAGAATGCAGAGCTGGGATAGACATATTCAGTGATTAGCAGAATCTCATTATTGGCTTGTTGACCCATAGATGAGAGTCATCATTGCAGGGCTGACCAACTGGAAGCTCCTCAGATTGCCTCTCTGCACCAGAATAGTTAACCAAAGCAATTTTATGTTTCTGGAAGGATTATATAGATGAGCTCTCTCATCAACAACTTGCAGCCATTCAAGCAATTATTCCATCATGTTCCCATTCAGTTCCCCTATTTCTTCCACAGAAGACAGATGGACTTGGAGAATGGAAGTAGATTATCACACACTTAATTAGGTAATGGCTCGCACTGCAGCTGCTGCTCCACACGTGGTTCCTTAACTCGGAGAAAACCAACACAGTTCCTAGCTTTCCCTGCCAGTGTGCTCACAGGCGACCAGGCATCATACTTCAGTAGGCGCGGTTAATCTGGGCTAAGGGAAGTAGAGGTGTTGTGAGTCAGTGAAGACACAGAGGAAGAAACAGGGTATGGAGGTAAGGTGAGGAGGCCTGGAGTGCCTTGCAATACTTCTGTGCACTGTGGTGAATATTAAGGGAAGACGAGAGCAGCTTCATTCAAGCTGCACTGCCACAGACTCAGATCCCTTAGAAATAAAGTTTTGTGTTGGTCCATCAGGCGAAGACAGAAACTAGGTATATTTCTAGCTTAAGGTCAAAAATGTGCAATGTGCAATATAAAAGAAAAATCGAATGGCAGGATCCTGTGTGCAATTTAAAATAGTGTAATAGTTTAAAAAATATTTTGCACACGAACTTTATGGACAGCCTGCATAATAGCTGCATAGTCAACTATAATTGAAAATTAATAAATATAAATTATAAGAACTGAATGTTCTTGAACATACAATTGTTCAAATATAAACAGTAGTGGGCATGTCAGTATCATGATAGCATTTATAGCTTGATTTAGTTTTCTGGTTATTTTTACATGTTCAACTTCTGTGTAGTTGTGAGTCATTAAAGATAATTATGTTGCTTCCATTATATATTATATATTTTGTTCTCGGGGTTTGAAATGTATGCAAAACTCTCCCAAGTATCCTGATGCAAATAGTGTTTAATTGAGCGTCTTTGTGCCATTTGTTTTTTAAATCAGGATTTCTTTTATCTATGTTTTTTTTCTTTTAAAGATTTTTTTCATAGACAGTGTAACTTTGTAGTTTGAACACATTTGGGAGCACAGCTGCCTTTGTACCACAAGAGGTGATGAGAGAAGTATTAAAAATATACTCAGACCAAATGGAATGGCAAAACCAATCCCAGATGTGCTCGGGTGAAATCAGAAGCTGGGAACTTCATTCGTAGCCAGTTGGTGAAGACATAGAAATGTTTTCAAAGTTTCAAATTCTATCCTGCAGGTTCAGTAGTAATGGTAGCCATTTATGTAGGCATAAAGAAGGTAATGAATATATCCTTGGGAGGGAAGATATTGTAATCAAGAAAACTGTTTCTATTTTTACTTTATTAATATTTATGTTTATACAGCTAATGTCGTAATGACTACTTTGAATGCACAAGCACATGTTGTACATAGAAGTGCATTTATTGCGAGGGTTTATGGGAATCAGAATGTTCTTCAATATAAGCCAGGAGAAGTGACTCACACTCTGCGAGGCTGAGGCGGATGGATTGCCTGAAGTCAGGAGTTTGAGAACAGTCTGAGCAAAAGTGAGACCCCCATCTCTACTGAAAATAGAAAAGCTAGCCAGGTGTTGTGGCAGGTCCCTGTAGTCCCAGCTGCTAGGGAGGCTGAGGCAAGAGGATCGCTTAAGCCCAAGAGTTTGAGGTTGCTGTGAGCTATGATGTCACAGCACTCTAACCAGGGCAGCAGAGTGAGACTCTGTCTCAAGAAAAAGAAAAAAAAAGACCAATATAGCAAAACTATTATTATTTACTTTAATAATCTTTCTTATGATGATGTCAGGCTATCAAATATTCCACTGATAAGGGAGAAAGACTATGTTTGATATTAAAATCCTCTTTCTAACCATTCTATTACTATTGCTTGTTTTATCCAGGTTAAAACTGTGTTTCAGGAAAAAATAGATAACTTGAACAAATATTTTGTTTATCATTCAAATTTACTTTTAAAAATTCATTAGTTGATCACAAAGACCAGTAGTTCCTCAGATTCATAATTCATTTTCCACCTTGTGTACACACGGCCCTGTGTCAACTATCTACTGAATAAATCAGGCAGAATGAAAAGGACTCACTGCACTGCAGCATCAAAGGCAGAAACGAGACTGCAAGGTAGAGTGAGCATAAGCAGGGGTAGCAGCCTTCCACGCTCAGCCAAGAAGTTGTAGAAACCCAGAGGCCATGGGCGCACCCCCTCTCAGCCAGGAATCAGTGCATGTTTACTCAGATTTGGCTTTCAGTTCTGACATATATTTGGTTGAAGATATTTAGCAATGTGTTATGTTATGACCCAGTTGAAGAGAAGGACCAATCATATGTATTGCACTTTTTTCTTTGTTAGAATTTGCATTGACCTTAACTGTGAACAAATAGCTGGTGTACCTTTCAGCCCTTTGACATAAGCTTAAGCAAAACAAATACTTATCGCCTTCCAGAGTTTCAGAGATCTTACCCAAGATTTGTATATTTATATTTTAATTTTCATACTAATTTATATATTTTTATCTTTAGTCTCTCTCCTGAGCTACTTACTTATACATTCAACAAACATAGCAGAAATCTCTTTGTAGAGCTGTATCTTACCTTCTTCAGGACTGCATAATAATAACTGGAAGGTGTGTAGGTCCAAAGGCTGGGGAGTGGATGGCCACAGGAGGAAAGAGTTAGCCCTTGAAGCCTCATAGAGATTAACTTCTTTTATTTATTACTATTCAGGGGCTCAGTGAGTAGTTACACATTAGAGGAGGAATGTTTTGGTAACAAATATGGATCAAAGTTATTCCCTTATAAAGAGCAAGCTTGTGAATCGGAAATACCTCCTCTGTGGCTATAGTCTGAAGGGCTGTGATTCCCCTGGCCTTGTTGAGGAAGATGCTAGAAGTTTCAAAAAACTTTATTGGGTGAGGATGTTATTGCCCAAACTACAAGATCCAAACAGGCAGGAATGGGAGAGGAATGGAAATGAATGGAGGGAAGGATGAATATTTGAATCACCACCTACCCATGCCATAAGCAAGGGTGAGGAGACTTTGGGTTGTTGAAGTCTGTTTACTTTGTTTTCTACTAAGAGGTAGGGCATGTGCTTATCTGCAATCTGCTGCCACCTTGCTCCCTTACCTTAGGTCACCAGTGTTTCTTCCACAATCATCACGTTTCTGTTTCTGCTCTTCTTCCTCTTATGATCTTTGTCCTTTTGACAAATATTCATGAAGGTTGACATTTGCGGTAGGCACTATGGCAGCAGGTGCTATAAAAGGAAGTATAAGGTACGAATTTCTCCTTTAATTACATAACCTAAATTTCAGGTGCCCATTCATGTGTTCAATCTCTTCCCTGTGCTCCCCGAGAACTCTCCTGTACATGGTACAAAACAGCAGTATATGATTTACAGAGTGTTTATATTACACCTTCAGAGAAAAAGCTTGAATCCATTTTTGGCATTTCTTCTCCCTAAAACTCACTCTTATGAGTATGCTGCCAATCGGTAACGGTGGTTGTGGGAACTTTTCCTTCTGACCCTTCCCATGGTTGAGGTATGAGGAATTTGTCCTGGGAAGGAGTCAGAATCTTGGAGAAAGAGTAGAAGTTATCTATAGATCATCAATGAAAGCAGGAGGTATGGTCAATTTTAGAGGACAATTATAGGGGCGAAATCTGAACATATTTGAAATATAACATCAGCTGTAAAGACGATTGATAATATACATAGCAATTGTGTGTGAGGATTTAGGGTTGGGAAATTGTTAAGGAAAGGGTTGGGGAAAATGATGCTTAAAGAGGCCAGGTAAGTTACCCAAGATCAAGTCCAGAAGTAGTAAGTTGTGAAGGTATGATTTAAGACTGTTTAGCGACTGTACAGCCCACACTTTGAACAGCCACGCTATAGCTGCTTCAGTTTGAACACGTGGAATGTTGGGCAGACAATTATAGATGGCCGTTAGCAACTGGCGGAAGTTGGGCATGTCAGCTGTTTACTTCTTTTTCTTCTTCTCAGGTGCTGCATGATGCTGTGCACTGCGTTGCCCACCAAGTAAATGTTTAAAGGAGCAGAATGGGGCACCAGCATGGAGGGAAAAACACAGTGGTCCTCACCACAGTGTTTGTTCCTCTCCAAAGTAAAGTCTCGACTTAACCATCACGGGTAAGATCTCCTCTTAGAGCAGAAGGGGCTTAAACATCCACAGGGAGGGGAACACTCTCACTTAATACACTCAAGATTTTCAGCCACTGTGACCAGGATGAGGACTAATTATGCCCTCACTGAATAATGTTTTAAGTCTGGCACCTTTAATTTTTTTAACCATGAAAGCATTGATTACATGGGTAAGGAATGCTATGCTGTTTCTTCAACTGCCTATGTGTAAGTATTTGCAGATGGGTGTCCCAAACCACTAAAACTTAATTCCAAGGGAGTCCAGTTTCCCTGGCTTCATGGATGAATTTGCAGGAAATTGGGAGTATAAAGCACATTTTAGGTCTGAAAAACCAGAAAGATTCATATCAGTAGCTTTGCTAGCCATATACTGTATGTAGAAACATTTAGACATAATATATTCTATAGCCAAAGAACTCTGTTTTCTCCAAAGAATTTGGAACAAAGGAGTTAAGAACACAAAATATACCTAGTGGGAAAAAAGAGTGCTACTTTATTGCTGCTGAATTCATGAATCTATTAGAGAAACTCATTTTAATCCTTAGGTTTAATATGGCCTTTTTATCAAGAGTGAGACTCTTATTTGTGTCTATAGTAGAAAAATGACATTAATTTAGTTCTGTACTTTGCAAGCCCCCGCTTGTCATTGTTTTTGAATTGTTACGATTGTCCATCAATTGTACTAAGGTAGAATCGAAAATTAGGCTGTGGGTTGGGTCCTGTTAAGGATATATATAGATGTCTATAAAACATTGATAAAGATGTTGCTCTCTTATTTTTTTCCTGTAGGATAATGCTGTGTGTGTGTGTTCCAGTTTTTTGGAACAATATAAACAGGTTTGTAGTCATGAAGATCTTTTAGAAGATTCTTACTTTCAGGAGCTTTCATAACTTTGGAATGAGGCATTGTTCTGCCCCCAATTTTGTTTGTATTCCTTGAGCTGAGCTAAATATCTGAGGTCACAGGAGTCTACTGATGGTTTTGCATGTGTAAGTGGATATTCTGAATTCTGCCCAAAGTAATGCATGAATATAAGTGGTTAATTAAAGGTTTTAAAAAGTAGTATAATCCACAATTTTAATGGTACAAGGAAATTTAAAGGTCTCTTAGTTCGACACATTTATTTTGCAGATGAGAAAACAAAGACCCAGAGAACCCTTAGGCTTCACTGAGGGTCACTTGCCCAGTATATGGCAGAGATGATATCTGAAACAGTTTTTTGCCTCATAGGTCAAAGCTCCTTCTTTTTAAAGTTATGAGATGTGAAGGCATGGTGAAAAGTCCAGAGCACGACATGACTAACAGCTGTGTATGCACCACCCACTTTGTCAGATCTTAACATTTTGCTATGTATACTTCTTTTATTTTTTTTTTAAGAAAATCAAACAGATTCAATAAATCTCCTTGTATAATTGTTACTGACAATACTCCCATATTGCCTTCCAGATTAACTCTTGTTAATGCAAAACCAGTAATTGTACATATGGTATTGTTTAATGGTTTTGAACATTATTCTTCTGAAATTTGCTTTTATTACTCACCATCATTTTCAAGATATTTAAATTGCTGAGTTGTGTAGCTATGGTTCATTCATCCTCACTGCTTTCCATATTGTTAACACATTACAGTGTACTTATCCATTTACTTGATTTTAAAAAATTTTAAGATTTTTTTTTAAAAATTGCTATTACAAATGATGCTGTAATAAACATTTTTTGTATGATTTTTTCTTGTGTACAAGTGCAAGAATTTCTTGGCTATATACTTAGAAGTTATAATACTTCAACATTACACAGTATTGTCAAATTACTCTCCAAAGTGTTGTACAGTAGTGTTATATAATGCCAATTCGATAGATAAGAAATGATTCATTACTGTGGCTTCTTCTGTATTTCCCTAATTAATAATAAAGTTGATTTTCTTTTCACTTGTATATCAGTTAGCTATTGCTGCAATAATATCGGGCAGCCAAAACGTAGAGGCATTTGCTTTTATGGGTCTGCAAGCAGCTGGTGAGGCTCTGCTTCAGGCTGCAGCCCTGTGGGTCCAAGGCATTCTCCACGTCTCTTATCTTCCTGGGGCAAACAGGCCAGCCAGCGGAGTTCTTCCTGCAACAAAGGCAAGAGCACAAAAGTGTGAACCGCATTACTCACGGACATTCAAGTCCCTATCTGTGACACAACTGCTTATGTCTCGCTGACTAAAGCAAGACTCCTTGATGAGTCTAACATTGCAAAGTGGGGGAAATACCCCACCCCGATGAGACTATGGCAAAGACCTGAGTGCACATTAACTATTACAAGGGAAGGAAGAATTGTCACCAGTGATTTAGTCTACCACCACACGTTACTGTTTGGTTTCATTTTCTGGACAGTAGCGGTTCATAGTCTTAGGTCATTTTGCTGTTGGGTTGGGTTGCTTATCTTTTGCCTAGTGTTTTATAGATATTCCTTTTTTTTTTTTTTAAGACAGTCTCACTCTGTCACCCTGGGTACTGGGTCAGGCGTCACAGCTCACAGCAACTTCAAACTCTTGGGCTCAAGTGATTCTAATGCCTCAGTCTCCCAAGTAGCTGGGACTATAGGCATGTACCACAATGCTTGACTAGTTTTTCTGTTTTTAGTAGAGGCAGGGTCTTGCTGTTGCTCAGGCTGGTCTTGAACTCCTGAGCTCAGGAAATTCACCCACCTCTGCCTCCCAGAGTGCTAGGATTACAAGCATGAGCCACCACACCTGGCCTAGATATTCTTTATATAATGCAAATTCTGAATTTTAGAAATTGTAAGGTAATAAAAATCTTTCAGTCTATGGCTTGTCTTTTTGTTTATGGCATTTTTGTCCTTTTTGTCCATTTTGTTTATGGCATTTTTGTCCTTTTTGTCCATTTTGTTTATGGCATTTTTTTCTGGTGCAAAAGTTTAAAATTTTACTGCAATCTAAATACTTATCAATCTTTTTTTAATAGTTTGTGCTTATTATGTCTTGAAATTATCTCTATTTAGAGGTCCTTGATGTATTTTTAAATGTTTATTCTACAAGTATTAAAGTTTAAGTTTTATACTTAAGTCCAAGGTGTGTTCAGAATTTTTGTATATGAATAAGGTATAAATCCTTTCTTTTTCTATTATGTATTCATAGACGATCATTCCAATACCATATTTTGAGTAGTGCATTATTTCTTCACTCTTGTAATTCATTGCCTGTTATATATCAGTACTTATACATCTTGGATCAGTCTTCCACTTCATTGGACTAGTTGCAAAACCCAGCCTGTTTTAACCATTCTAGTAGTACAATAACTCTTGATGTTTCAAATGGCATATTCTCATACTTTAGTCTTCTTGCAAAAATCTTAATTCAAATATTAGCACATAGAAACTAGCAATATATATATATTTTTTTTTATTAAATCATAGCTGTTTACATTAATGCAATCATGGGGTACAATGTGCTGGTTTTATATACAATTTGAAATGTTTTCATCAAACTGGTTAACATAGCCTTCACGGCATTTTCTTAGTTATTGTGTTAAGACATTTACATTCTACACCTAGTAAATTTCACACGTACCCTTGTAAAATGCACTGTAGGTGTGGTCCCACCAATTACTCTTCCTCCATCCATCCTCCCTCCTTCCCTCCTCTCCCTCTCCCCTTTCCCTTTCTTCTTGGGCTATAATTGGGTTATAGCTTTCATAAGAAAGCTATAAGTTGGTTTCATAGTAAGACTGAGTACATTGGATACTTTTTCTTCCATTCTTGAGATACTTTGCTAAGAAGAATATGTTCCAGCTCCATCCATGTAAATATGTAAGAGGTAAAGTCTCCATCTTTCTTTAAGACTGCATTATATTCCATGGTGTACATATACCACAATTTATTGATCCATTCATGGGTTGATGGGCACTTGGGCTTTTTCCATGACTTAGCAATTCTGAATTGGGCTGCAATAAACATTCTGGCACATATATCTTTGTGATAATGTGATTTTTGGTCTTCTATATACCAAATACCTAGTAGAGGAATTGTAGGATTGAATGGCAGGTCTATTTTTAGATGTGTAAGTGTTCTCCAAACATCTTTCCAAAAGGAACGTATTAGTTTGCATTCCCATTTTTAAATGCATCATGATCAAGGAAGACACAAGTGATTAATATGAAAATATCTATGAATACAGCTTCCCACATTAAAAGATTAGGAAAAACCATATGGACAGCTCATTTGAAGGTAAAACATTATCTGATGCAAGTTAACATCATTTATGATAAAAGCAATTACAAAGAAAACCTTTTGAAACAGAATGAATGTTCCTTTATTTGGTAAACATGTCTACCAAAATTGTGGGATAAATATCTTAATAGTGAGATGATAGACACATTCTAGATAGTAAAGAAAACCAAGAAGGAAAGGTCAGGTAAGTAGAAGAGAAGTCTGGAGTTTGAATGAGGAAGGCCAAAGACAAGAGTAGTCACTAAGAATAGTGTGATTAAAAATGTTAAATGCCACAGGATGCCTTAGAAAGAAAAGGATTAAAGAGTTTCTATTTGCTGGGTAGGGTGGGGTCCATGTATAGTGCCAGTTACTTGTGAGGCTGAGGTGGGAGGATTGCAGGAGCCCAGAATTTGGAGAACAGCCTAGGCAGCATAGCAAGACTCTGTTTCTTAAAAAAAAAAAAAAGTATGTATTATGTGTTGGAACCTAAATGGGAATTATTTTCAGTGTAGTGATGGCTCTTCAAGGAACACCTTTAATCTAGTTTAAAACTTTAAGATGTCTTATTTGGAAAAGAAAATTAAGCTGTTCCGCTACCTCATACAAATACTCTAAATTTCAGTTGCATTAGAGTGGGGCATGAACAAATAAAACAATAAGAAAAAACAGGTGAGAACTGATCAGCTATTAGGATAAAAACAGCCATTCTCAGTATATAAGGTGAGAGGGATTTGGGAAATGGAGAGATTGATAAGTTTATGCACATAAATTTGGAGTACCCTTTCTGTGTATTAATAAGACAATATTGTGGAGGCTTTAAATCATTCTGACAATACCATCAACAAAATTAAGAGGCAAATAAATTATGAATATTGTTAACATACACGATAGAGCTAAGATTCAATATGTTTATTATATAGTTATAAATCATTTATCAAGAAAATAAAAAATAAAGAAATGCAGATGACCCAATACATTATAAATGCAACTTAAGTAAGTAAAGTAACTAAGACATATTGCCTAAGATTAAAAGATGAACTTCAATCCTGACAAGGGTTTGGGTAACTGGGCAAAAGAGTATATTATAAATTGGTGCAAGAGGGTTTAATATTACCTTTCTCAATTGTTCTTATTTGAGTTCAACCAATAAAACAAAGCAAATGGAGTTAGACAAAAGAATGCCAACTTTCAGTGTTTTTGATTCCTTTAAAAAAAAAAAAATCTTGCTGAGTTCTTCAGTTCTTTCCCCCTTCCAGAAGCTCCGGTGCTTTTTACTTCTTCTGTATTCCTTTCTAACTTCTAATAAAAGTCCTATATTACCACACACACAAAAAAAATCTTGCTAGAGAAATTTTTTCTCAGTGTTTTGTGACCAATGGAGACCAGGTAACAGGGAACTCCATTTCTTAGGGGTTGATTTATGCTTACCGGTTTTGCAAGTGTCTTTTCCATTTTTTCATCCTTTTACTATTTGCTCTTGTTGACTAGTCCCTTCTCTAGGGGAATATGTAAGCAAATAAAAAAGGTATAAACCTGAAATCTGTGTATGATGGCAATTTTCAAAATTTTATAATGAAGGGTTTGTGAAGTGGGAAGAGCTTTTAAACTTCAGATTTTAACCATATATTCCTGTGCCCTACAGAGTTGTGATAGACATCACCACCTTTTAATGTGAATATTTTATGATTTCAGTATGAATTATAAATAGTGTCTTCTAAGAATTTTTCCTGAAATATGTTCAGGAGTTGTGACAGTTGCTATCAGAACCCTGGCACATCTCAGCAATCACCTTTCGTGAGTGAGTTCATCCTTTGGCTTCTACTAGGAAGCAGAACAACTCTGTCCCGAAACTTTCTCTCACCTTTGGAATCTTCCCAGCCCTAAATGCAGGGAAGACCAGAGATTCCCGGGGAAAGTAAATATCCCCCAAGAAAAAAAGCTTCAATCAGTGACAGCTGAAAAATTGGTAGGTAAATGACCTCAGCTCCCCAGCGTCATCGTTGGCATAGCTCCAGTGTGTTGTACACTATTTCCTAGAGTTCACTGGAAGGTCATGCCCCAATCTTTCAGATCAGTAACTTGTTTCATAATTTACTTTTTGTTTGATCCTTTTTATATGAATTTAATTTATAAGTTTTTTCATAACAGATTTTAAGAAGAAAACTTCTCATTTCATGTAGGGTTTGTAACAAAATTAAACAGTTTATATGTGTGGATTGTTAATATTATTTTGTCTTATAGTTCTAACAGGTACATTGATTCTTAATCAGTAATTTAGCTCATGGAAAGAAAACATTATCATATATTTGAATGCTGTACCACTAACCAGAACAATTCCCAACCCTGAAAGAATACATTGCTTCATTACCGAGATGAACTAATATTTATTCTGTGTTTCTAAAAGGCAGTTATTCAAAATATTGCCTTCCTGAGCAAGTAAATAAAATTTGCTAACAAGAGAGTTCTACTAGTAAATTAGAAATTATATTTTTAAGATCTTTCAAATTTTGTACAGGATTTCACGTATATAGCTTTTATTAATGTGTATTAATGGAAAGTATTTCTTTTTTCTTTTTTTCCCTATACATGTACATATGTTTCTTTGGTTTCCACTTTTTGCCTTCACAAAATTAAAGAGGCTTAAAATTTAATAACAATAACAATGTTTAAGATAAGGACTAGAAACAAAAACCTCATAAAGAACAAACGAAGATAAATGCAATCAGAAAAGAAATCAGATGATTGCTGCAACGAAATATTGAGCAGTAATAATAATAATAATGCAAAAAAAGTAACATTCATATTGTCAGACAAAAGTATGAAAGTATGTCTATCATAGAATGCTTTGACTCTGAGGTTCAGTATGGAGTCATCAGTTAACTTCTTTTTTCTTTTTTCAAAGTCTCAAAAAATAGCGAATATATGTTTTTATAAATAAAAATAGAAGATAATTTCAAAAAACAGATCATTCCAAATCTTATACACAATAGAAGAAGAAGAAATACTTCAAAATCATTCTACTTCATCTGGATATACTTGATATTAAAATTGGAAAAAATATATTGTTACAAAGGGAAATTACAAACATATTTCATTTATAAATGAGGATGCAGTATCCTAAACAACATATTAACAAGTTGAACTAAAAATTATTGTTCAAATAACATACTTTGGTCAAAATTAAGTCCAATTTATGTAAGAATTAGTCACTATTTTCTTCTTTTTTTTTTTTCCTTTCCCTCACCCCTCCCTCCTTCTCTCTCTCTGCTCTCCCCTTCCCCTATCCCCCATCAGGTCATTAACAGAAAGTATTTCCTTTGAAGATTAATAATCTATCATAGAAAAATAGAATAACTATTAAAATTATTTGATAGTTAGCATTGTATGTTGGACAACTTAGAGTGAATTTTTGAAAAAGATATGAAAGCAGTAATTTTCACTGTTTTCACCCACACTTACCAGGTTGACATTTCACCTCTACTAGGCACATCTAGGCATACTTTTTCCTGATTATTGCAAATAGGAATATAGTGGAATCACAAACCCTAATGGTAAGACTGCAATCAGCTGACCTGAGTCTTTTATGAATATGAAATCCTATTCATAGATAGGAAGAATATTGTAATGGAAGCAATATGTTGGGGACAAAAGAAATAAAATTAAGATAAAGAAACCAGATCTTTTAGTGCCCACCCCTTGTTCCCTTACTCTTTAGATGTACAAATTCCCTTCAAATTAAAACAATCCTACTCTTGGGCAGCGCTGGCACCATATACCGGAGGTGGTGGGTTCAAACCTGGCCCCAGCCAAAAACTGAAAAAAAAAAAAAAGATAATCCTACTCTTCAATTAAACTAAATGTAACTATTATAAATCTATTATTTTCTCTTTTTTAATATAATTTTTTACAGTTTTATACAAAATTTTTATTTATTCAGAATTCTTATAGAAGCATTTGGGTATATAATAACTCACTTAGATGGTAATCTCCTTGAGGGAAAAATGCATCAGTGATGTTTCTTTTTTTTCCGAAGTACTGGATACAATCTGGATACTGACCAATTATTTTAATAATTACCTAGAGATGTACTGATGTTTTGGAGGCCAATGTAGCAACAGAAAGAAATGGAGATGAGAAAAAACAAAAAAAGGGACAGTCACACTTCATTGGTAAGTAAAAGTCATTACCTGGTTTAACCCGAAGACAATGGCTCAGTAATATAATTGTTCCACAGAGAGAAACCCAGGAAAGAGGGCAGAAAATATTTAAAAGCAATTTAATCCACCAAAATCACCTGCACAAAACCCTGATTTCTTCAAGAGTTTTCAAATTTAAGAACCTTCTGAAGAGCGATTTTTTGTTGGAGCTAAGAAAGTGCCAGTTTACAAATGGTGCAGTCAGTAGAGTACTGGTTGAAAATTAGATGTGGTTTGAAACAAAATGAAATAAAACAACACACCCTATTGGGGAGCACTTCCTACCTAAAATACTTACCTAGTGCCATGTGGTCTTTCAAAGTGCAAATGAGGGTTACTTTAAATGCTTTTATAAGAACAAGATATTAATTCTTTTTGAATAATACATGCATAATCATGCCATCTTTCTTTTAAAACTCTTTGGGTTGACCATGATTGAAATGAACACACAGCTCTCAGAAGGGCATTATCTTATTTTCTTTCCAGAAGGTAAATATTTTCCTTTGCTCTGGTAATTTTTCTAATATGCTATGAAAAGGGGAAAGGAGACATTTGAGTTTTCATTGTGTCTGTGACAAATATTCCAATTTGCTATGAATATTAAAACAGTACTAACTCATTGGGAGGAGATATGCTTTACCAAATGCTGAGGGAAGAGGTTTTGTACGAACATATGAGCATTTTCAAAATTATGGTCAGCGTCTGCCAGATACCTCATTGTTCCTAGATTTCTTCACTTCAATGATTGTAATTTCCACCTTTGTTCCATTCCTCACATACACAAACAAATCCTGAAACTGGACAATGCTGGTCCTTCTCTACTTACAAGCTTTAATTCCAGTATTCCACTTTTAGTCAACCTCCCATCCTTCTAGTGTGCTCAGACTTTGCTTGCACTTTACCTGCTTTGACTGTAGAGTCTTCTATGCTTTGATCCCTCAATTATCTTCCAGTTTCTCAGTAACCTCCTGATCCTACTAATCTAGTCATATCCAAGCCCATAATGACTTTAAATAATAATTTTACTTCTTAGCATAACACGACAACCCTCTATCACCTGCTTCTTCAGTGTCTTCTACACTCTTGACCCTCACACCAGTCCCCTCCTCACTGTGTTATTTCAAAGAAAATGTACCAGAATCTACAGTGGGGCTTTGTTTCATAGACTCAGTTTCAAAGTCTAGCTAACTAACCCTGGGTTAATCTTTCAGCCTCTCTGAATTTTGTTTAGGGGTAAGTAGTTCCTAGCTTAAAGAATTGTTGAGAGGATTAGAAAAAAATATACAAAAAGGGATGAGAAGATAGCTCATGCCTTACATTTCTTACCGTTTTTCATCTTATTTTTAAAATGATGTTGTCATGCTTAGCAGTTGTTCCCACTTTCCAGATTTTTCTTCTTAAACTTTATTTTTCCTGGTTGACTTCTACCCTTTCTTTGTTGAAAATTATACATTCTATATCATTTCTTTATTTTTATTTCAAAATATTAAGGGGGTACAAATATTTTAGGTTACATGGATTGCTTTTGTAATGCTTGAGTCTTAACTATAGGTGCCCATCACCCAAATAGTGTTCATTGTACAAATTAGGTAGGCTTTTGCCTCTCCCCCGCCCTTGTTGCTTGATTAACACTGAGTTTTACTTGCATCTGTGCGCCTGTGTGCTCATCGGTTAGTTTCAACTTAATAGTGAGTACATGTTTTTCCATTTTTAAAATACTCCACTTAGGAGAATGGTCTCTAGTTCATCCAGATTGTTGCAAAAGGTATTAATTCATCTTATTTATGGCTGAGTAGGACGCAATGGTACACATACACTACATTTTATCAATCTACTCATGAATCAATGGGCACTGGGCTTTATTCCATGTCAACTGGAAATTGTGCTTCGGTAAACTTTCAAATGCAATGTAAGCATCTTGATGAAAAGTCTTCTTTTCCAACGGAAAGTGGGATTGCTGGATTGAATGGTAGGTCTACTTTTAGTTCTTTGAGGAATCTCCATATCATCTTCCATATGGATATATTCACTTGCAGTTCCACCAATAATGTATAAGCCTTCCTTTCTCTCTGCCACACCAGAATCTATTGTTTTTAAACTTTTAATAAAAGCCATCCTAACCGGGGTAAGACAATATCTCCCTGCAGTTTTTATTTGCATTGCCCTGATGATTAGTGGTGTTGAGCATCTTCAGGTTTATTAGCCATTTACCTTTTATTTTGGGAAGCTTCTGTTCATGTCTTTTACACACTTTTAATGGCGTTGTTTGATTTTCTTATTCATTTGCTTGAGTTCTTTGTAAATTCTGGATGAGTGTATTCCTTGTGAAAACTTTAACCCATTCTGTAGGTTGTCTTTTTTGTCTGTTGATTGTTGCCTTAGCTGTGTAGAGATTTTTAGTTTAATAAAATTCCATTTTTTAATTTTTGCTGTTGCTAAATAATGCCAGTGTCATCTTCTATTTAGCATAGTGCTGGAAATCCTAGCCAGAGCAATCAGGCAAGAGAAAGAAATAAAGGGAAGAAATTGGGAAAGAAGAGATCAAACTGTTGCTCTTAGCTGATGATATGATTTGTAATTAGAAAACCCCAGAGATTCCATTAAGAGTCTTTAGAGATGATAATTAAATTCAGCAACATCTCATGATACAAAATCAGTGTACATAAATCAGTAGCACTTCTACATACTAGTAATAGTCAAGCCAAGAGTCAAATCAAAGACTCAATATCATTCACAATAGCTATAAAGAAAATAAAATACCTAGGAATATACTTAACCAAGAAGGAGAAAGATTTCTACAAAGAGAACTATGAAACTCTCAAGAAATAAATAGCAGAGAATACAAACAAGTGGAAAAACATACCACATACAATGCCCATGGATAGGTAGAATAAACATTATTAAAATGGACATTCTTTTACTCTTTAAGATTCAGTTTAACATTTATTTAATAACAAGAGCCTTCTCTCTCTCTCTCTCTCATTTTTTTTTTTTTTTTGAGCCTTCTCTTAATAGCAGGCTGGGACAAATGTCTGTTCCTTCAAGGAACTTGGACAAGTCATTCACAGTTGAACAAGCTTCACAGGAAATGCTACAAATACATTAAAATGATGTAGGTATATGTCTGTTCCTCTCGCTTGCTTGTAACCTTCTCCTGCATCATTTGTCTTTGTTCCTCAGATCTAAAGATCACATGTGTTACACAGTGAATGCTCAGGACATTCATTAGACTGAAATATAAAATTAGAAAATAAATACCAGCTCACAGAGTGAAATGTTTAGGATATGGCATTTTAACATACAGAAGAAATAAAGATAGAAACATAACTATAAATAGCTTGCAAAATTTTTTTAAAAGATTTGGGTTTGATAAAGTGTGATGACATGGAAATGGGATGCTTATTTTAAAACAGTCCACATTTCCTCTATCTCAAGCTGACTTCAAACGCCGGAAGAAAGTACACTGGCTGCTGTCGGTAGACCAGAAGGCTGAGTAGAGCCAGCATTGCACAAAGATTGGGCTTTTACGAAATAATAATAATAATAATAACTGGGTGTTAGAAGATAGAAGACAATATTAGAAGATAGAAGATAATATTTTATTTCTAACAAAATAGAGATAAAAGAAGATAATATTTTATTCTCTAGCAACTTATTTTTTGGTTATTCCTGGTGTCTCATTACTTGAAATACGCCAGTTCTTTTTTAGCCATATGTTAACTAGGGCCTTCTTTTTGTGTATATTTCAGATATTATCTCCATCTCCAACTAACAAAATGAAATGTTGAAAAAGGCCACAAATGATTTTTTTATGTGGGATCCTGTGGTGTAATTTTATAGTTATATTTTTATTTATTGATAGCTGTACTAAATACTGACTTGCTATAGAAACATGTAGCTCTTCCTTCTATTTTTAATGCAGGCTGCTTATGGGTGAGGCTGTTTCTGTCACATGCCACTTACAGCACTGACATGTGCATGGAGCTTAATGACTGCTGAGTGATAATAGAATAGGTCAAGTTTATTAGGTTATAGAATTATTCATGCATCATCTTCAAAAGGGAAACTGTACTGTTTACTTTTTTGGTTTCCTAGTTGATAACCAATTATATTCATTGAAATAATATCACCCAGGCGGCGCCTGTGGCTCAAGGAGTAGGGCGCGGGTCCCATATGCTGGAGGTGGCAGGTTCAAACCCAGCCCTGGCCAAAAAAAAAAAAAAAGAAAGAATATCACCCCCTCCTTTTTTTAAGTTATAAGAGAAATAAAATGAATTAGGGCCCCCATGTTTGGGGAGCACCCTATCTCTTTCTGTGTTCTTACCACGAGAATTTTACACCATGAATAGATGATACCATGTTTATATTAATATGTAAACTTTACTGAGAACATTCCTCCCTTCTTCTTTCTTTCTTTTTTATTTTTTTGGAGACAGACTCTCACTCTGTCACTTTGGGTAGAGTGTCCTAGCACCATAGTTCACAGCAGCTTCTGAGATGATCCTCTTGCCTTAGCCTCCTGAGTAAGCTGGGAAACAGGCCAGCCATGACATATCTCTAGATTTTCTATTTTTAGTACATATTGGGGTCTGGCTCTTACGTAAGCTGGTCTTGAACTCCTGAGCTCAAGCAATTCACTACCTCAGCCTCCCAGAGTGCTAAGATTACAGGCATGAGCCACTGCACCTGGCTTTTCTGTTTCTTTAAAACATTCTTGCCAGAAGTCAAGGGTATAATTTACTCACAATGATCAATTTATATGTCTTACTGGCAGACTAATTTAATCTGGTATATACCCTAGAAAGAGTGTATAGCACCCAAATGAGTTTTCTTAGCCAAGTATTTTTGTTAGTAGCCAAATGTTTAGATTATAGAGTTGATGGGAATCTACAGCTTGTGGTGTGTTTATGCTTCAGAAGAACACATTGCTTTTGGTAACATGTGACATGAGTCAAGTGATCAGTGGACCTTCCATTTTGAAAATTAAAAAACATGTCAATGTTATCACATGTATAAGATAATTCCCAACTTTACAAGTGGGCTACAGAAGATCCAGCAGATAGAGACAGGAATTTTTGTTAAGAAACATCTGTAAATGTGCTGTAGCACTTTATCAAATATCTGATACAATTTGTGGAGTTCTATACTATAAATCAATGTCTTGATCCTAGGAAACTTTTCTTTTTTATTATTATTAAATCATAGCTGTGTACATTAATGCGATCATGGGGCACCATACACTAGTTTTATAGATCGTTTGACACATTTTAATCACACTGGTTAACATAGCCTTCAATCCTAGGAAACTTTTCAAGCAGCTGTGACTACAATGGAGAATGGAATGCCTCGACAATGTCCCTATATGAATTATCCTCTTCTGAGCTACAGAGCACACTGGTGTGCCCCATGAGTCACGTGCAAAATGGCATCCTATGTACCAAGCATGCTGATTTGCCTTTGGTTATTTGTTGCTATTATTCAACTGAATTTGCAAAATGTCTCCTTCAGGCAGTAGTTTCAAATATGTGCTTTCAGATGCTAGTTATTTTCAAACTATTCAGAAGTTAAGTGTTTAGAAGTCAAAAGACTTCTCTGGAAAATAAAGTAAGATAAGCTTAAAATTGCCATTAGGTTGTTTTATAACTTGTTTGATTTCATTTTGATAGTAGAGCTTGGAGACAGGACATCATATATTAATTGTGAGGTCATAGGAGGAATGCAGATTTTCTTTGCAAAATATAAAATAACTAATCATATGAGTTTCTTAAGGAGGAAACTCCTGATCATTTAATTTCTTGTCATAAAATTCAGTTTGGGTGTCTTGAATTTTATAGCAATACCTTCGCTTTTTTTTTTTACTGTTGGGGATTCATTGAGGGTACAATAAGCCAGGTTACACTGATTGCAATTGTTAGGTAAAGTCCCTCTTGCAATTTTACATCCATATAGAGTTCTAATTTTTCTATATTAAAATAACAGGAACTCTAAAATCATTGACATTTTAGAACCTAGAAATGATAGATGATGAATTAGGGAAAGCAAGAGAAGTTAATAAACTGTCATCTCTCAGCTTGAGTTTGACATATGCAGGATATACAATGAGTTTTTCCAAAATGAAGACACAATTTGAGCTACTTTGGACAAGATAAATTGAGAAAAGTTAGAGTTTAGGAAATAAGCATGAATGAGAACTACATAATTTCCTTATATCATCTTTCATCAATATGAACTATTTTAAACACAAAAGCTGGTCACAAATAAACGCTGATGCACACTACCCAACTTAACAAATCTCAATATTCTGCCATATCTGAAACAGCTGTGTGTGAATGTGTATGACCGAATTACAATTTGAGTTAAATCTCTCCGTGCCCTGCTCTCCTTCCAAAATCCATCTCTCATCCTTGCTGGTCTGGTTCTGAAAACTGTCAAGTTGTCAGTGCTCTTTCATCCTAATCAGAAGCTCAAGGAAGGCAACACTATTCTCAGTCTTTGGTTGGAGGATTTTGAGAAAACCATGTCAGTTGATGTATCAATGATTCAAAAGTTGTACACAACCCCTTCTGAGTTGACTTCCTCTGTACAGCAGCTTAGTGTCATGTAATTCGAATCTGGCCAATGTGGCAAGGAGGAAGGCAGACCTGAGTGTGAGGCTCTTTCCTCTGTACTTTCCAGGGTCCTAAACCTTCATGTTCTTTCTGACTAGTTTATGTTATGATGCTTTCAAACACATTTTTCAAAGTACTTTATCCAGACTGTCTTTTTGTTTTCTGAAGGAGAAATTGGTCCGCTACAGGTTAGTTCACCACAAATAGAAGCAGAATTCCTTTTAACATACACTATGAATCACTTTATTTTAAAGAAGAAAATCTAAAATTATTTCTGTCTACTTCTTGAAAAGTATAAGGACCTTAACTTGCTTAAACTACCAGTATTCGCCCTATCAACTGGTCATCAATGCCTATATTTTTTGTAATGTTAAATAAATAATGTTTATTTTTCTTTCTCAGTAAAACTCTTGTATATTTTTTAATCTCTTTTCTTTAAGAACATGGCCAGATTATGATTGAATTTACATTAATCCAAATTTCAAATATGAAATTGCTTCTCCTCAAGCATTTTGACCTATAAAATGGCAATTTCATACAGTTTGAGATAATAGATTTTATCTTGTTTTAAACAGAAAAAATTATTCTCATTATTTTTACTGTAAATAAATAATTTACCAGCATGTTTTTGAACATTTGAATCATAGCGTTTTTGGTATTACTCTTGGTTCACTTGTCTTCTTGCTAAAATGCATTCTTTTGGTGAGGCCTAAGGTAGAAAATTCTGCAGTCTTTGTATGTCTAAAATGTCTTTTTTTTTTGGCTAAGAAATTTATCCAGAATGAAGTACATAGTGACAAATAATTTGTTTTTAATGAAAGAGCAGTTTGAAAATATGGAAGACAGAATAATAAGAGGCTTTAAGATATAACAATAAGAATTTCAGAAGTATGGAAAGAACAGTAGTTAAAACAATGGTAGCTGAAAATTTTCATTTTTGACTATTGGTTTTTGACCAGCCCAAGGAAGGAGAAATAATCTGAGTGGAAATGGTGAGGAATGAAAGAGACAAGAGACAGGATGGGATCAGAAGGTCTGATGCAGCTGATGACTGCAGCCAGCACCAAAATGTGGAAACAGCTTTATTTATGAAGTATCTTTAACAAGGTAAATCTTAACACCTGGGGAAAATATTAACTTTAAGGAGAAAAAGCTGTGTTCTTGCTGATAATAAGGGATGTATACATGGGCTACATGACTTCTGGCAGGTGAATAGAATGTTTGTTGTTAAAGGAGGAGAAGCCGTTGGGGGATTGTTCCTTGAACAATCCAGACTAGGGGGCCCTGCCATCTCACAGCCTCCGTATTCCACATGAATGGATTTCTAGGACTGGAACCAGTGATAGTACTTGTGGCTTTGTAAATGGCGCACCTGAAGTCATCCAGATCCAGAACCTCTGGGATAGCATGAGTCTTGGGAGGAATAGTTGGATTTGGTACTGGAACGTATGAAAAACTAGGTGGGGCACACTATTTCAATGTGGCCCTGGGGAGTTCAGTTATCTGAGTATTAGTCCTCTCTTAAAACGTTGTGTCTGCATGTGCTGAGACAACAAGCTACTGAGACTTGTGGGTGGAGGGAGCCCACAGATTTGGACAGTGATACCACCTGGCAATGAGAAGCAAGGAAGTAAAATTGGAGGGAAATACATGAGATATCAGTATTCTCTCTTCTTAGGTTTGGAAGACAGAGAATTCTACATAAACAAGGTTTTTTAGAAAACCAAGGGAGTAGGGAGGCCCCACACAGAGATACTGTACTTCCTGCTCATCCAGAAGTGGCAATTTGAGCTAGTTTTAATTTCATATGAGGAAAAATGTGACTATATTAGAATTGTGAGAATTTATAGTGCAATTTCATTTTACTTACAATGGAAAAAATTTGGTTTTCTCCTTCCCTGTCCTTCTGTTATATACTTTTGCATTACAAATCTTTCAAAACCTAGAAGCATGTTAACAGCCATTTATTAGTCTCATGGGTTCTGTGGGGTAGGAATTTGGATAGGGCACATCAGGAATTGTTTGTCTCTGCTATGCAATGCCTTCAGTCTCAGCTGGAAGACTCAAAGGCAGCCACGGGTGACTCATCAGCTCAGGGTGTCTCAGCTGAGGGACAGAATTAGCTGAAAGCTTGTTCACACTCACTTGTCTGATGTTTGATGCTGGCTGTTGGCTGGGTTCTTAGCAAGGACAACTACACATGGCCTCTCTTTGTTGCCTAGGCTTCTTACCAGCATGGTGGATAGTTTCCAGGGGCAAGAGTCTCAAGAAAGAAAGCCAGGTAACCCTTTTGAAATTAGCTTTAGAGATCGTACTTATAATTTCTACAACCTTCTATTTTTGTTTTGAGACAGAGTCTCACCTTGTTGCTCTTGGTACTGTGGCATCATAGCTCACAGCAACCTCAAACTCTTGGGCTCAAGTGATCCTCTTGCCTCAGCCTCCTGAGTAGCTGAGACTACAGGTATGAACCATAATGCCTGGCTATTTTTAGGGACGTGGTCTTGCTCTTGCTCAGGCTGATCTTGAACCCATGAGCTCAGGCAATCCACCCACCTCAGCCTCCCAGAGTTTTAGCACCATTCAATTTTCTGAGGAAATCACAAAGTCATGTTCAAGGTGATAAGAAACAATTTCTACCTGTTATTGAGAAAGTACCAAGATTGGCCAGGTGCGGTGGCTTATGTCTATAATCCTAGTGCTCTGGGAGGCCAAGGCAGGAGAATTGTTTATGTTCAGGAATTTGAGATGAGCTTTAGCAAGAGTGAGACCCTATCTCTTCAAAAAGTAGAAAAATTAGCTGGCTGTGTTGGTGCATGCTTATAGTATCAGGTATAGAGGTGGAAGGAGGAGGATCACTGGAGTTCAGGAGTTTTAGGTTGCAGTGAGCTATGAAGATGCCCTTGCACTCTAGCCAGGACAACAGAGTAGCAAAGTTGGATAAGAGAATGTGGAACCAGAAATATTATTGCAGCTATTTTTAGAAAATATCATCTGTGATATTCTTCAGCTCCATCCCAGATTAAACATTTTAGCTAAAAATGAACTTCTTTTAATGATCTTTCATTAAGCAGACTAAATTCTTAAATGTATTAATAACACAAAATTCACTGACATGCTTTGCTGTTCTCTTCCTCAGCTGCAGCACTTAACTTTGCAAATCAATATTTCTGGATAAAATATTTGGTAGTAGACAATAATAGATAAATCAATACATCAACTATTGTTTTTGAATGCACAAATATTTAAGATAAAATATCATGAATACAGTACTTTCTCTAATAAATAAGAAGCTAAGATATAACAAAATAAAAAATTCTAGTTGTTAATATAAGATTTCTTTTGCCTTATTTCTCTCATCTGATGTGGGAAAAATTGATTTTTTTCTCTTCTTACCTTTCACATCAATGGAAATTTAAAAGTTAAGTCTGCTCTGCATAAAGTAACAGTATTTATGTTATATTAACTTTAAAATTCAGTCTATATTTTTTTCCTTCAGTTATAAATTCCTATTTATTTGTTCGAGTCAAACAAGTCAGAGAAGACTGCTCCAGATTTCCAGAAAGAACGACAGCATGCTCACTCCCTAATATGACCAAAAAGAATGAGAGGAAGTACATGGGAGTAAACGGTCCATCAGGGCTGAATCCACGGACAAGTCTAAGTACATGCACAAAATCTGCGGAACATACGTCAGATACAGCACAGTTTCAGCCAAATATGAGCAGGCAGGTAGTGAGCACATATATGTAGTGAAGGAAATAGAAATATTATTGTAACACTAAGTATCACATTTAGGATCTGGAGTGTTTATTTTACAGTTTTTGGCTGGGGCTGGATTTGAACCCACCACCTCCAGCACATGGGACCAGCGCCCCACCCCTTTAAGCCACAGGCACCACCCTGGAGTGTTTATTTTAAAAATGTTTCCTAACTTCGTTTCTTTTTCTCAAGAAATCTGGAGACACTGCTATAATTAGATTCTGTCTACCCACTGTGCAGTATATTTGATATTAGAGAGTATATTGGTTGGGTGATTGACTTCTCCTTCTTCCTTGCACTCCTGTTCCTTCTCAAATTAGTGCATTAAAGTAGACTTTGTCCAAATTTAGTTTGAATCTAGCAGCAAGATTCACTTTGCCTTTCCCAGTACCCAGAGAATGTAGAGTTTTGTTTTTTGTTACAGTAAAACTTTTATTTGCTTGGATCAAAATAATAAGAAACAAAAATTAGAATAATCAAATTCTTCTAATGAAGTAGACACAATTAATAAATTAACTGCTAGAAGAGACTTATTTTAAATTTCTGTTCAACCTGCAGGAGATGTGATGCCAGGTCTTATCCAGCCCCACCTCCTAGTCTCTTTCTATGGCAACTGTCCTGTGTCATGTAAACAGATGTTCCCAATAAAACATCTTTGGTCATCGATGATTCTTATCCATAGTCTGTTCTATTTATTACAGTAAGAAAATGCCCAGTACATTATGTAAATTAAATTAACTAGAACAAACCACTTAATGAGTTTTGTGTTTAATGACTTCCTTTTTGCTTATAATCATAAAGAGCAGTAATATATATATATATATACCCAAATTATTTCAGGCAGTTTACAATAGGTGACAGATAGCACATCTTAAGGTAAAGCGCCAAGCTCGTTTTGCTGAATTATGATATCAATAGCTCATTTATTTCAATCTCCTACATAGCAATTTTTACTATCTAGAAAAAGTTAAAAATGAAGCAAAATAGTGATTACAAATCAAAATCAGGTGTCACAAAGTTCTAATACCACAAAATGTTTATACTCCTAAGCTCATGCTGCTTCTTATACAGGTGAGTCCCTCAATTGAATTTATACAAAATTCTGACCAATTTGGTTATGAGGCTTTTCCATGTAGCACAGATTTGAGGCTATACGATATGTGTTTAGTGGAAAAGTGTGCATTGTAAAAAGTGAGAGCTCTGGCAGGCAGAAGATGGGATGACTGATAGTTTGACAGTAAGGCAGGAGATAGAGATACTACAAAAACAGTCTAAAGGCTGTGAAACCATACAACCTACTTGCTTTTCCAGACTCTTAGTGCATTAGACGTAAAAAGCATGGGCTTGCAGTGCTTAAAGATAAATGTCAACTATCTGAGAAATTAACTAAATTCTTCAACAATGTTGGATAATCCAACTATTACTGCTCTTTATTCTGTACCTATGAATATTTCAAAAGACCTTACTTTACTCTTCTGCTATTTTATTACGTGGCTTTGATTTGGTTATAATGGGTATTTCAAAGGAGGAAGTAAAACAAATGGATTTTAATTTAGATTATTTTGGTCAAGCCTCTTTTAATTACAGGAAACAGATCTATGTTAAAATTATCTGAAGTGAAAAGAAGTTTTGTTGGTTGTTATTTTTAAAGTATGCCAGAGAAAATTCCCAAGCTTTCCAGACTCCATAAACATCAAATGGAGAGAAGTCATTTGGCAACATAGGTTGAAGGAAAAATGGAACATAGTGTTATATGATTCAAAGTAGGAAAGGTAAACCCTCTAAGTACAGTAAGAGTTAGGTTTTACTTTGTAAGACTAGAGTCGAACATATAAATAGGAGGAGATACATTTCCTGTGTTTACCATCTGTAGATATTTGGGAGATAATTCATCCTCATGATGGTCAAATCATGTTTGTTTTTTTTTTCTAAACTCTCCTTTGGCATAAAATAGCCACAGTCTTGAGTGAAACAGTTGCCTCTTCCCATCATCATATCCAGGAGACCAAAGCTCTCTCATCTTCTCTCATCCCAAGGACAGCCAGTGGACACTGAGAAAGAGCAGCAGTGACCAATCGGAGAGAAGAGCCAGTGACACAGAGGGCTTCCCAGGGTGAGAAATTCTCAAACTTTAAGATGACTCTGACGCAGAGACAACTCAATAGGAAATGGGAATCCTAGAAGCAGGAAGTACAGTCAGAATATGTGGAAGGGAGAGAGTTTGGGGACATAAGAAACAAAGAGTCAAGAATAAGGGAGAAAAGGACTTAAATCCTCCATCGTCTCCCGCTTCCCTCCAAAATGAAAATGTGTCAAACGGTCTATGAACCAAGTGTATGGTGCCCCATGATCATACTAATGTATACAGCTATGATTTAATAAAAAAAAAAAATAATAACACATATCCAGGGTGGCTTTAAGAAGTTGCCTAAGTTTCAGGGCGGCGCCTGTGGCTCAGTGAGTAGGGTGCCGGCCCCATATGCCGAGGTGGCGGGTTCAAACCCAGCTCCGGCCAAACTGCAACAAAAAAATATCCAGGCGTTGTGGCGGGCGCCTGTAGTCCCAGCTACTTGGGAGGCTGAGGCAGGAGAATCGCCTAAGCCCAGGAGTTGGAGGTTGCTGTGAGCCGTGTGACGCCAGGGCACTCTACCGAGGGCAATAAAGTGAAACTCTGTCTCTACAATAAAGAAAAAGAATAGATAACTGGTGGCGCCTGTGGGTGAAAGGAGTAGGGTGCTGGCCCCAAATACAGAGGTGGTGGGTGGCGAAAAAAACTGCCCCCTCCTCAAAATCATTTAGTTGAAAGAGTTCTCCTGCGGACCACCCCGCCCCCCCGCATATGGCAAAGGTGGCGGGTTCAAACCCAACCCCAATCAAAAACTGGAAAAAAAAAAAAAAAAAAAAGGGAAGTTGCCTAAGTTTCTTCAGTAAAGCCAGACAAGGCAATTTCCAAGCAGGTAAGATCAGCTCTCCCCTCTGTGCTTGTGATTTCTTTGTAAGTTTTAGTTACTCATTGAGAAGAAACTCTAAATGACGGCCTTTGAGCTTGTTCTTTTTAAAGGATCTCTACCTTGGATGAAGTGCATCTGCAATGGTAAAGATAGTACAAAATATCCCCCCCCCAAAAAAAATGCTTCTAAAAAGTGTATAGTGATTATTGCATTCTATTGTGAAGATTTCCTAAAAATCTTCAGTGGCTAGACATACTTTAGTAGGTATTAGAGGCATTGAAGGAAATTTATGAGTTTCCCCAATTGATCTGCCAATGGACCCTCCAAACCCCCTCTGCCATGGGCCATAAACCCAGCCATTCTCCATGTGCACATGTAAGAGCACTTTGAGAGTTGCCTGATAAGCTAAACTTGGATAGGGGCACAGCTATGCCAAGATGCTGAATAGCCTCCATACTAGGAGACTTGGCTCTAATGTAACTAAAGTTTGTAACATAGTCCAAGAGAGAACAGGACCTTAGAATGGGCACATGGTCAGCTCCAGAGGCACACAAACCGGAGTGGCAGAAAGGCTGACACCAACAGCACTCATTGGGTGCTCTCTAGAAGTGAAGGTGTCTTGTAAAGACTATGGGAATGTGCCATCATTCTTGAGGAATTTCTCCTTTGTGGAGCTGGACACATCAAGCTATTAAAATGATGCCTTTCAAAATTATTATAATCGGTGGGTGCGATGGCTCACGCCTGTAATCCTAGCACTCTGGGAGGCTAAGGCAGGTGGATTTCTTGAGTTTAGAAGTTGGAGACCAGCCTGAGCAACAGTGAGAGCCCATCTCTACTGAGAAAAAGAAAAAAAATATTGAAAAACCTAGCCAGGTGTTGTGGGTGGCACCAGTAGCTACCTGGGAGGCTGAGTCAAGAGGATGACTTGAGCCCAGGAGTTTGAGGTTTCTGTGACCTCCACGGCACTCTACTCAGGTTGATAGTGTAAGACTCTGTCTAAAAAAATAAATAAATAAAATTGTTATAATTGTATCACTAGCTGACCTTATTTTGACTTCTTTTCTCTAGCATCTTCTCACCATAGGACTTTCCATTTAGCTTGCTTCCGGGAGAGAGTGTGCTGGGCGGACAATGCAGACATCCACCCTTCGCAACAGTTGTAATTCTTACTGTAAATTTATAAATTAGCATTTTGATTTATATTCTTTATACTTTTGGTAGTTGGTTGAGTATGAGTCATCGTGTTTGAATTCGATCAACACTGCGGGATTGACATAATCAAGTTCTGGCTTTGCGAGGGTAAGAGGCTGACCCTAGACTTTTGTGAATTAATCATGGTAAATCTTATTTGCCAAGGGGAGCTTTGGTTCACTTCTTTAACTTAACTCCCTAGCATGCTTTTTGCACTCCTGTGTGGCACATTTTGAATGCTATCTGACATTAGAATCAATTGTTCATACATCTATCTTCCTTCCCTATTAGCCTGTAAAATCTCAGAAGGCAGGAGTGTGTATTTACCTCTGTATTTGTGAGAGCACAAATACTATGTCTGCTACTCAGAAACTGTACAATAAAAACATGTTTGCTGTGTGTGGTAGATGGTGCCTGGTTGTTTTTAAAGGTTTATGTGTGAAACGAAGCATAATTTTTTTTTCCTTCTAATGTTTAGGGGAGTATATCATGGTATCATTAAAATATCATCTTTCAGGAACTTTTACGTTAAAAGTCTTTTCATAGGCAAAATTATCCTTATACAAGTAGGATTTTCCTGAAAGTATCAGTAAGCTTTTAAGATTTCAGAGAAGTCTTTGATTTGCTTCAAATAGGTTGTAATAATTTAAGTGTGGAAATTGGAAATGGGAACTATTTTCATGTACATGGCTTTATTTCAAAAACCGTTTTTATAAAATAGTTAGTGGATCCAAAACAGTCTTTGTAAATAAAGACCAATGATACAATGAACGTCTGTGTGCCCAGTACCTGGTTTAAAAAGAACACATCATTTTCTTTAAGATCCTATGTGCCCCTTCACAATTCTATCCTCTTTTTTCTTCTATAAAGTATCCTGGATAGCATTGTCACTTAATTAAAAAACAAAAATTAAAACACAATTCAATCATTATTGATGCTTATGAAGATTCTTGGCCAAGCTTAAAAGTTGAAGTTGAGGGTGGTGCCTGTGGCTCAAAGGAGTAGGGCACTGGCCCTGTATACGGGAGGTGGCAGGTTCAAACCTGGTCCTGGCCAAAAACTGCAAAAAAAAAAAAAAGTTGAAGTTGATTTATGATTAATTTTATGATTATTGTGCATTGGAAGAGAAATAATTAGCAATCCCAATTTCCTAAGATATGTTTTTTATTTTTAGGATTCATCCAAAACATGGTGACGGGAAGAGACCCCAGTGTCTGTAGAGATGATTTGTTATCCTCTGTAGGAGGCAGTATGTGAGTGAATAAATGAAAGTTAAAGCTTAAAAGACACAGATCCTAAGATTTACATCGAATAAGTAATTCATGGGATCAATGTCTCTAAAATAGGGGAACACAGGAATAGGGGATATGTTTTCCATGAACTGATACTGAGATGATGTGACTCTGGCTGGCTAATTCTCCTCATTATCCTGTTAGGTTACAGATCAATGAAGTGAAAAGAAATTGGCAAACAATGACTCTTGTTCTGGATAGGTTTTTGGATACCCCGGTTCTAGGAAATAGGAAACATCTCTAAAAGTTAGTATATGCCAATTGGGTTATATTATTGTAAGATAAAAATTGCATTTAGTTTCTTTTATAAAAAATATGGAATTAATGCTTTTTCTGTAAAAAGGAATATTAATCCATTAGTTAAGTCTTTCTTTTTAATGGATTATTTCTGTGTGCCTGAGATAATCTTAAAACCTGGCCCAAGGGATAACAAGCCATACCAGCAGGTTGGTAAGGGAAAACACATTACTGTAATGGATTTCAGTAACTGTCTTCAAGAGGGGAACTTTAATGGTTCTGTGGGCCATCACAGTGTTACTTTGAAAGCACAGTAATGGAAATACACAAAGCTAAAGGGCTGTGGTTAGATACATTAGGCTCCTTGAAAAGGGCTGCCAGTCAGTAAAAAAGTACCTCCATCCAACTTTGCTACCTCCTATGTTATGCCCCAGAAATTAAGTAAAATTGGTTTAAGACTTTGAAGCAGCAAAGTCTGTTGTGCTTCAAACAAGCTTTGTTTGGGGGGAATTGTTGTTTTGTTGCTAATGCATTTACACAGCACCTAGGAAATTTGAAAGAACAGTGAAACCTAGATTTGGAGGAAGAGGTCTCAGAATCACATGCTGGGTGAAGTGGTGCCTGGGATCAGAATTATTCTTTCTAGAACTGCTCTTATGAGCTCAGAAACTAGAGATGATGAATTGGTGACATTTTAAACCAATTGAATTTCATGAGTTATGGATTCATGGACTTGGGGCAAGGATTTTATCTGTGTGATTCCTTTGATTTGTAAGACATCTGGACTATAATTGTCTTTATCCTGCATATTACTTATTATTAAAAATGATTTGTGCCCATAGCAATAAAATAGGCTGTACAATGAGAAGTGACATTTAGAAAATAATGCTTGGATTAAATTTAACTTTCTGAAGTCCAGAAGTATCCTATCCATAGACGGTGACATCTGCATGAGGTTTTCCTTGGGATATGTTTGGCAGTATTGATTTACACACTTCCTCTCCCTCTCAACTTACTTTCATTTGTCACATGGAAGTTGGGGGAATGGAAAGATTAATGCTGATAGTTGTAAAACTGCAAGTGAAATTTGACTCTTTGGTGACAATATTCCCTCCAAAGTTCTAAGACAACACTATTTTCCCCCCTGTAAAATAAAGTATGAAACTCTCTACTTCTTTATTGTTTAATTTAATTTTATTATTATAATAATAATTTTTTTTTGAGACAGAGTCTCACTTTGTAACCCTCGGTAGAGTACCATGGTATCATAGCTCACAGTAACCTCAAACTCTTGGGCTCAAATGATCTCTTGCCTCAGCCTCCCAAGGAGTTAGAACTACAGGTGCCCACCACAAGACCTGGCTATTTTTAGAGATGGGGTTTCACTGCTGCTAATGCTGGTCTTGAACCCCTGGGCTTAAGCAATCTGCCTGTTCAGACTCCCACAGTGCTAGGATTACAGATGTGAGCCACCATACCCAGTCTGATACTCTCCACTTTTAAATTTGTTAGAACTGTAAGAAAATATCTCCCCATTTTGGGGCCCTATGCCATGCTCTAGCCTGTGTCGTGATGTATCATCTCTCAGATTAGCTTCCAGGAAGCAAACACTCTGACTGGTTTTTGATTTAGCAGAAAGACTGTATCAGTGATTCCTTTTTTTTTTCCTTTTTTAGAGATGGGGGGGTCTCACTCTTGCTCAGGCTGGTCTCAAACCTGTGAGCTCAGGGCAATCTACCTGCCATGGCCTCTCAGAGTGCTGGGATTACAGGCATGAGCCACCATGCCCAGAAGTATCAGTGATTCTTAAAAGGCAAGTTTGTTCATCTCAGGCCCAGTTTGACAGCCTTTGGCACCTTCCTGTTGGCATTGAGGTAAGACCTGTAATCCTAATGTGGTCTCTTAAGACTGGGCAGTTTCTGCAACCTGTCAATCTCTCCAGCTCATTGCCCACTGGACACTGATCTTCCCAGGTCCTAGGAAGCCAAACTCTTTCTTGACTTG
This sequence comes from Nycticebus coucang, assembly GCF_027406575.1. Lineage (NCBI taxonomy): Eukaryota > Metazoa > Chordata > Mammalia > Primates > Lorisidae > Nycticebus > Nycticebus coucang. The sequence continues at coordinate 53,568,964 of NC_069790.1, forward strand.
GGGCTTTCACATATGCTGTCTCTTGAGAAGTATAGACCAGAAGGTAGTCTATCACATCAGAAGACAGAAATATAAGTTATGCCCACTGAATTCAATAAAAACACTGGGAGGAGAAAAATTAAAATGAGGAAAAGAAGACTACAGGATATTAATGTTTTGGCAACTACCAGAGCAAGATGAGCCAGATCAACAGTTGGTGTCCAACCAGAGGGAGCAGCGACAATTTAGACAGAACATTCCGAGAGATCATTCTGCTTGCCCTGGGTGTAGCCCACTCCATCTGCTAGTGATAATATAATTAGAAAAGACATGATATGCCAACTTTAAAAAGTTATAGTGGAATCCTAGCCTTGTGGAAAGCTTACTGCTATGACTAAAGGAATTAGGTGGGTGGGAAAAGGGAAAACACACCTTCAGCCTCTGTGCTCTTTCTCCCCAATTCCCCTGGCCACCCAAGCTCCTCCAAGTTAATGAGCTTTCTTTCTCTTTCTTTTCCTTCCTTCCTTCCTTCCTTCCTTCCTTCCTTCCTTCCTTCCTTCCTTCCTTCCTTCCTTCCTTCCTTCCTTCCTTCCTTCCTTTGTTTCTTTTTTATGGAGACAGAGTCTCACTTTGTCACCCTCAGTAGAGTGCCATGGTGCCATAGCTCCACTTTCTTTAAAAAAAAAAAAACAAAACTTTTAATTTCAAAATATGAAGGCAGTTTAAATGTTTTTGCCACATAGATAGCTTTATCATGCTTTAGTCAGGGCTCCAGGTGTGTACACCACCTGAATATTGCTCTTTGTACTGGTTAGGTAGGTTTTTACCCCTCCCTTCCTCTCAGCCTTCTTGATTTCTAATGCTTTTTACTTCTTTCTGTGTTCACATGTGCCCATCAATTAGTTCTAAATTATAAGGGAGTACATGTGCTGTTTATTCTAGTATTTTTGAGATATTTCACTTAGGATAATGGTCTCCAGTTAATCCATTACTTTCATGGCTGAGTAGTTCTTCATGGTAAATGCTCATGTAAATGAAGAGAGGAAGGAATGCTTATCCTCTTTTGATGGGACTGCAAACTAGTACACCCTCTACAGAAAACAGTATGGAGATTTTTCAAAGAACTGACTTACCACTCAATTCAACAATCCCACTACTGGGCATCTACTCTAAAGAAAAGCGGTCATTTTTTCAAGAAGACACCTGCACTTGAATGTTTACTGAAGCCCAATTGCAGAGATGTGGAATCAACCCAAATGTCTATCAGATCATGACTGCTACAAACATGCTACATGTGTATGTGTACCATGGAGTGGAGTACAACTTCCTTTTTTCTCCCGTTGTTTCTCATCCACCTTTTATTCTTAGTAATATCTCTCAGTTCATTACTTTCCTGGAAATTATCACCATTTTACTGGGGTGTTTATGTGTGTAGTGTTCATCTCCTGCCCTGTAGGACAAAAATCCACGAGGACCAGAATCTGTTTCATTTGCCACAGAATCCAAAGCATTTAGTACAATGCTCACCACACAGTAAATGTCCAAAAATGAATAAGCACATTCTGGTTATATCAGTTAAAAATGTTTTATTTATAGATGAAAGAAAAACCCATCTCAAACTGATTTAAGCAAAAAGGGGAATTGTCTGGTTTACATAACTGAAATGTCAGGAGGTGATGTTGGCTTAGGGCACATTTGACCGGAAGCTCTGATGATATGATGGAGGACTTGTTATTCGATCTGGTTTATAGCTAGTTTATCTGTGCCTCCCCACTTTGCTTTTCAGGGTCTTGTTTCATCTACCAGCTCCACGTGATCACACACTGCTCTTCCAGGCTCTTCCTTGATGTGAGAAGAAGGAAGGCCCGCAGCAGCGTTAGACTATGGGCACTCACACTTCGTGGTCCAGAGTTCCAAAGAGGCCTTCTGCTAGTAGCTTCCACAAAAGAAAGACTGTATCTGTTTGCCAGGAGGCCCAGGGTATGGGTGTTTGACTCTCGCTGGCTTTGATTTTGTTAAACACACATTCATAAATGAACCTCTGTGACCAGGAAGATGAGATGTGATAATTAAATTAAAGCAAGTTAAGTTCAACTGTGAATAGTGGTCTGAGGCTAATCTTATCCAAATGACAAGGTTAAGAATGGGAGAGGGTGAATTTCTCCCTAGGAGAGGGCTGGGTGGATAAAAGAAAAGGTATGTGTTGTATGGTGAATATAGAAAAGCACTAGTTTCATTTTTTTTTTTTTCTGTCTCATTCCTGTTCTTTCAACAGTCTGGTTCCTGATCCACATTTTACCAAGACATTTGATGCTGCTGCTGTGAGCCCCATTGCAGACCCACAGCCTCACATGGACTCTCTTGAGGTCATTGTCTCTCTGGCTCTCTGCTCCTGCCTAGGCTCGTGTTTCACTTGGGTCGCTATCTATCTTGTAACTTTTCCTATCTCTCTATCTCCCTCTTTTCTTTTTGAGGTACCCTAATTGAAGTGTTGTATTTCAAAGGGTCTAATATCTTACCTGAATGAGTATGAGGTAAGACAGAATGACAGGTCAAAGCCAGAGAAACTAGATCAAATAACAAGTCCAGAGATTGGATTCAGTGTTCAGAACTAGAAACAAGATCTAAAAGTGTCAGGAACAGGCAAATGTTTGGATGGATAGTAGAGGACCTACACAGTTGCCCTCTGTGTCCAGGGCTTGCCTTCATGGGCTCCGTGAAGGGGGTTAATGGTGGTTCTGTACTGACTTAGAGAGGCAGGTTTTGGTGGGCGTCCATCTCAACGAGTATAATGACCCAAATTGTGTACCTGACCTTGTGTGTTTGATTTACTAAATAACATTTTTATTTCCTACCCTTAGTTAAAATGTTAAAAGACCTTAGTTAAAATGTTAAAATGTTAAAAGACACTAAACATTTTTATTTCCTACCCTTAGTTAAAATGTTAAATGTTAACATTTAAAAGTTAAAATGTTAAAAATAACATTTTTATTTCCTATCCTTAGTTAAAATGTTAACAGAGTTAGGGTCTGCTTGACTCTGTTCATAGCAATCCCTGTTTGGCTTTCTCCAACCAGACTGGATGTTAGGCAGGAGGTGAGAGCCTGGAAGAACCAAGGGCAACCAATTATTCTAAGTATTAGCTTAATACTCTGGGCTCAGCATTAAGTTATTTTGATGGCTTGACCATGATCTTTGGTACTAGCTCTGATGAGTGGGCATCTCCCTTCTTCCTAGGCTGTGGTTCTGCATTTTATGTACCTGTTATGGTGACAGCATTTCATGGCTTGTCCTGTGCTGAGCTTTGTTACTATTCTGGTTGGTTTAAATTAATTAATTTTTAAATTGACAAATGAAGAACTATATATATATGTGTATATATATATATTTATGGTATACATTGTAATGTGTCGATACAGGTATACATTATGGAGTGACTAAATTAAGCTAATAAACATTCATCACCTCATGTGCTTATCATTTTTGTGATGACAACATTTAAAAGTGATTCTTTTAGCAATTTTCAAGTATACTGCATGTTTTTTTTTAAAGGTTTGTAATTTTTTTATTAATATTAAATTATTATTTAATTATACATTAATGTGTACATTAATGCGATCATGGGGCACCATACATTTGTTTTATAAACAGTTTGACACATTTTCATCACACTGGTTAATATCCTTCCTGGCATTTTCTTAGTTACTGTGTTAAGACAATTATATTCTACATTTACTAAGTTTCACATATACCCTTGTAAGATGCACCGCAGGTGATGGGTGGGATTACATACTGTGTGTTTTTATTAACTTCAGTCACCATACGGTACAAAAGATCTCCAGAACTTATTCCTCCTGCCTAACTGAACTTTTGTATTCTTTAATCAATACTTCTCTATTCCCCATCCCACTGTCCCCTTAGCCCCAGGTAAACAACATTCTACTCTCTATTTCTGTGAGTTCAAGGCTTTTAGATTTCACATTCCTCCAGTTTCATCTATATTGTTTAAAATGACAGGATTTCCTTCTTTTTTAAGGCATAATAATATTTAGTGTGTATATATAACACATTTTCTATATCCATTCATCCATTGGTGATTCCATATTTTGGCTATTGTGAATAACGCTATAATTAATGTAGAAAGTGAAGTATCTTTTCAGTATTCTGATTTAATTTCCTTTGGGTATATACTTGGTAGTAGGATTTCTAGGTTATATTTGTATGGTAGTTCCATTTTTAATTTTTTGAGGAAATTCCATACTGTTAATGGACTGTACTAATTCCATACTCTATAATGACTATACTAATCTATATCACCACCGATAGTGTACAAGGGTTCTCTTTTCTTCACATACTCACTAACATTCTTTATCTTTTGTCCTTTGGTTAATAGCTATCCCAACAGGTATAACCTGACACCTCATTGTTGCCTTAACTTGCATTCTTCTGGTGATTAATGTTCTTTTCTATGTCTTCTTTAAAGAAATGTCTATTCAGGTCCTTTGCCCATTTTTTAAATTGGGTTATTTATTTTCCTGCTGTTGATTTGTTTGAGTTGTTTGTATATTTTGGACACATGATTTGACCCCTTATCAGGTGCATGTTTTCTAAATATTTTCTCCATTTCAACAGAGTGTGTCTTTACTCTGATTGATTGTTTCCCGTGCTATGCAGAAGCTTTTTAGTTTGATGAAACTCTGTCTATTTTTACATTTGTTGCCTGTGATTTGGGGATCATACCCAAAAATCATTTGCCAAACAAGGGTCAAGAAACTTTTTCCCTGTGTTTTCTTTCTTTCTTTTTTTTTTTGAGACAGAGTCTCACTTTATCACCCTAGGTAGAGTAACGTGGCATCACAGCTCACAGCAACCTCCAACTCCTGAGCTTAGGCGATTCTCTTGCCTCAGCGTCCCTAGTAGCTGGGACTACAGGCACTTGCCACAACCCCTGGCTATTTTTTTGTTGCAGTTTGACTGGGGAGGAGTTTGAACCTGCCACCCTAGGTATATAGGGCCAGTTCCCTACACACTGAGCCACAGGTGCTGCCCTTTCCCTATGTTTTCTTCTAGTAGTTTTATAGTTCAGGTGTTATATTAATTAAGAGTTTAGCACATTTTGAGTTGACTTTTGCATATTGGGTGAGATAAGAATCCAATTTCATTCTTCTACATGTGGCTACCCAGTTTTCCCTTTTATTGAAAAGACTTTTCTCTGCCCATTGTGAGTTCTTGGCTCCTTTGTCAAAGATCTGTTGACTCTAAATGTAGGGATCTGTTTCTGGGCTCTCTGTTTTGCTCCATCAGTCTATATGTATGTTTCTTTTTGTCAGGACCATGCTGTTTTGATTATTGTAGCTTCGTAGTAGATTTTGAGATCAGGTAGTATAATGGCTCCAGCTTTCTTCATTTTGCTCAAGATTGCTTTGGCTAATCAAGATCTCTTGTGGTTCCATATACATTGTTTTATTTCCATGAAAAATATCATGGAAATTTATATAGGGATTTCTTTGAGTCTGTATATTGCTTCAAGTAGTATAGACATTTTTACAATATTCTTCCAATCCAAGAACATGGATATCTTTCCATTTATTTGTGTCTTCCTCAATTTCCTTCATCAATATTTTATAGTTTCTAATGCATAGATCTTTCATCCCCTTGGTTAAATTTATCTCCAACTATATTTTTTCTAATGTTATTGTAAAGAAGATTATATTATTAATTTCTTTTTTGGATAGTTCATTGCTAGTGCATACAAATGCTGCTGACTTTTGCATGTTGTGTGCTGAGCCTTTTGTCTAGTAACCTATGCAATACTCTGGTCCTTCTAGAACTGAAGTCATGACTTGCTCTTGTCAGTGCTCTTAAAAGCTAAGAGCTTGAGGGTGGCGCCTGTGGCTCAGTGAGTAGGGCGCCGCCCCATATACCGAGGGTGGTGGGTTCAAACCCAGCCCCGGCCAAACTGCAACAAAAAAATAGCCGGGCCTTGTGGCGGGTGCCTGTAGTCCCAGCTGCTCGGGAGGCTGAGGCAAGAGAATCATATAAGCCCAAGAGCTGGAAGTTGCTGTGAGCTGTGTGATGCCACGGCACTCTACCCAAGGGCAGTGAAGTGAGACTCTGTCTCTACAAAAAAAAAAAAAAAGCTAAGCGCTTGATACTAACTGACAGAAATAAGGATCTTGAGCCTAAACCTGAGGTTCAAGCTTGGCCAAACAAACAAACAGCTGTACATCACAGTGTATTTAATGAGAATCTTTGGAAGAAAAGAATCTGATTACTAGTTCAACAAGATAAAACAGTAGGCAGATGTGACATGTGTATGTTACAGTAGCTTCTGTGCATGTTGAGAGAGCACTTTAGGAGTGGAGTGAGAAAAAGTCTTACTTTTGTTGTGTTTCTTGTTGACAGGAATTATTTCTTCTCTTGAATGTAAGATGATTAATGTTTAATCACACAGGAATGTAAACTTTGGGAGGCTTGTGATGAACATGAGTCTTGTGAAGATGTTTGCTATAATAAATTGCACTTAATGGCAAAATATGTAGATTACGCTTATTATAGGTAAATACATTTTTGTCTACTTAAGCTATAAATAAACCATCTGTGGTAATTACTCCACAACTCTGTCAAAGAATTCACTTGTTTAACATAAGTTGATTAACCCATTGCTCTATAAATATCATGTAGGTTAGTTGGTTAGGCGTCAACTTTCAAATACTTTTGTCTTGTCTTCCTGAGGCCTGATAGAGATGCTATTGTAAAATTCAATGTGTACAATGCCTTGTTCTTCCATGCTGAATCCCTACCTGTTTGTCTATCTCCATGTCCAAATAGTTCCTATTTACTATTTGCTGAAACTGGGATTTACAACCTATCAGGAATAATTAGTTCTTATAACTTCCTTTTAAATTTAAGGAAGGGTCCTTTATCCTCCCTGCTGAGCTGCTCTTTCTCTATCCTGGCCTTGGGACTCTTCCTTCGGGTACGCAGTCATCCTCATGCCACCATCTCTCCCAGTCTTACCACTATAATTAATGGCAGTAGGTCTACTCAGAAGAAGTAAAAAAATTATGTTTCTCTTTCTAAAACTAAAACTAAAACCTAAATTAAGCTGTCTTTTGTAGCTGTGTGGTTCTTATCTGATTTTTTTTTTTTTTGATGAGTTAAAAGAAATTGAATGGAGAAGATGCTCAATTGACACAAACATTTTAATACAACCTCTGTAGGGACTTACACCTGACACTTTTTGGTCACTTGCTCTTAAATTTCTGAGGGCATGAGTTCACGTGAGAATTTATTAAAATTCTGGGTTCCTCCACAGATAGCAGTGAGTGTTAGATGGGATTTGAGAGCTTTCTTATATAAACATTTCTTATTATTCTATTGTAAGTGGTCTGGAGTCCACACATTGAGATATATGACTATGGTGAATTAGAGAAATTCACTGAAGTTCTTTCTAGTGTGTAAGGCAGAAAAACATGTGCTTTAGACTGTCTCCAGATTGATAATTAAAAGACTGATCAAGGGGAAGAAAAGCATCTTTTCAGAGAGATACCAGGCATTATGTTGGTGTCTGATATAAATGGATATACCATGAAGATATTTAGTTACTGAGTAATAGAAACTTTTAGTTGACTTATTGCCTGATGGAAAAAAACAGTCTCATTGTCCTTATAGGAAACAAAGATTTTCTTTCGCTGTTCACAACACTAATTCCCATAAATATTGGCTTTGTTCTTAATAGAAAGATTCTTAAAAAGAAAGGTAATTCTTTACTGTAGTTCTAATTTTAAATCACTCTGAGATTTTTTGGATGCGTTCCAACTTGTTGAATATAAAAATAGCACTTAGGAAGATAGTGCTGTCATCCATTCATCCATCTACCCATCCACCCATTAATTCACCCATCCAATCATCATTCACATACTTATCGAACATCTATTTTGTGCCAAATCATGTACTAGATAGACATAGGGAAATAGCCAGGAACAAGAAAGACAATGTAATTCTGACAAGCACAAAAAAGAAAAAATAGAAAGTATTTCAAAAGCGGGATCTAACTGAGAATGTGGTGATGGAATCAGGGAATGAAGATTGGGGAGTACTTTTGAAGGATTTCCTGATGACATAATATTTAATCTTCAATCTTAAGGATGAAAAGGAGTTAGGAAGGAGGAAATCTTCCTTTGTGTGCTTGGTGTGGGAAGACACCAGACCTATTCAAGGAGCAGAGTGAGGGAAGTCACTAAGGGAATTGGTAAGGAGTCAAAAGTTGAGGCTGGAGTGGTGTGTGGGGGCAGCTCACTGGGACTAGGTGCTTTATGGCAACACTCATGTGTAGAGAAATACCTGTGAGCCAGCTCAAGGTGAGGAATGACAGGATGGTGTTTTCTTTCAAAAAGGACAGATAACCTGCTGATACAGAGAAGGAGTTGGCAGGGTGGGTGGTGAAAATGAATGTAGTAGACATGTCAGGAAGCCATTGCTATGGTCTAGATGAGCAATGGTTATGGAGGATTCTATAGTGATGATAGTGGAATTGGAAAGAGTAGATCTGAAACATAATTTGAAACTTGATATATATTAGACAGGCAAGAATCAAGAGAGTGTGACACAGTTCTCTAGGGTACTGGTTTGAGCAACTGAGTGGGGGGCTGTGCATTTTGCTAAGGATGGAGATATTGATGGAAGTGTTCATGTAGGGAGCTCACACATTTAGCTCCTGCTGAGAGTTGCCAAGTAAGGAATCTAAAACTCCACAAATGAGTCACACATATAGACACAAATTTGGGAAGCATCAGTGACTTACAATTACTGAAGTCCTGGGATTGGAGGGACTCACTTTGGAACAGAGTAGAGATGGGGAAGCTATTGAATATGTTGCTGAAAAGGGATCCAGAGAATACAGGGAAGGACTGACCTCTGAGAGGCAAAGGATGTTTTTGCTAATACTAAGAAGGAAAGAGGGAGAGATGGATAAAGATGCAGGTAAATTTAGAGGAATTTTTGTTTGGGTAGGAAGTTAAGGGCTGCTTAATAGATTCGACTTTCTCTTTGAAGTCAGGGGTAGAGTTATCACCTGAGAGTAAGGAGGATACTGGAGGTTTGAGAAGAGAAAAGAGGGCTGAAAAGTAGTTCTTTGGGGATCTGTGCCAAAACTCTCATTTGCCTTCTTCAATATGGCTGCCAGCTCCTCCAGGGGATGGCCCAGCACTAAGAGAGCTAATTTCAATAGCAGTGCTTTGATGGAAGTATTTAAAAGGTATATGTTATTTTGATCCAGTATTAATTTTTTACAAGGCTTACTTTTTTAAAGAAACTCCAAATATACTGCCTTTTCTCTGCCTAAAATGCCTTTAGTGACACTTCAAGGTGATCAGCACTGAATTTTAGGCTGCTGACTGAGAACTGTCCATTTGTGGGGTGTCCTTGCTGAACACACTTGCCCTGAGAAGGTGGTCTTTGAATTTAGAAGCAAGAGGGAGGCCCACAAAAGACCCCATGAAGACTTGGAGGTGAACCCATCTTTGCTGAAATAACAGTTGGCTTCCTACTTAAATAACGACCTGTGGAGAGATACAAAAAGAACTTTGACCTAGAGTTAATTTTACCAAAAACTGGCGCTTGATGATGCTTAAATGCCCTATGGTTTGATTCTCTCAACATCTTCTCTAGTTGAAGAGTTTCATGGTGAAGCCTTTGACTGTTATGTTTAACAGCTGCTCCTAAATAGTCAGGATGTGAATTGATTTGAAGCCAAACTCTATAAGTGGGATTAATGTCTCTGTCTCTGTTTTTCCATCCCTAGTGCATATTTAACGAAATTATCTTTTTCTCTCTTGATTTTATTTACTCATTAGCTGTGTTGTAATGAAGATTCCGCAATGACTAATTCTTTGAGCTCACAGGAGGTAGGTTGAGACACGTCAGTGCAGGCATAATGCTGGAGTGAGAAACAACTTTCTGTTTCTCTCAGGTCACCCAGGGTGGTACAGAATTACAAGCTGCCATTTAAACCCAAGGAAAAGCCCCCTTAAGTTTGTAGAAGAAAACACCATAGAAGAGATTATGGAGAAAATAACTGGTTCTTTAGTGCTATGAGCCCTGTAGCAGTTCTGAAGAGATGGAACAGAATTTAATTTACTGAAGGCAAACCCAGGGAAAACTACTCAGGGATGGTGAACGTTCTTGCTTTTTCTTTTCTTTTGCTACATGGTTATTTTTTTCCCCACTACTTACCTTTCTCCAACCTGCTGTAAGAGGGAAAATCTGCTTTTCTCCACTGTAGAGTCACAAAATTTACCCCAACCTGTCTGTTTACACAAAACCTTCAATGTTTGCTTCTCCTAGTATCTTTAGATCCCATATTTTGTTATTCTCTCTGGTTGCACTGTGTTCCTTCCTTCGCTCGTCCTTTTCCTCACTCTTTTTATCACTCACAAAGATCTTAAAACACCACAATCTCTTCCCAGTATTTCCACCAGGATCATGGTTCTCCCAGAGGAAGGAAAGCACCTTAGAATATCTGAATATGAAATAAGGTGCTTAATATGTTAATATTACGAGTATTTGCTTCTTAAAAGAGAACCACACTTAAATTTCACAACAATAAATAGAGGTGGAATTTCATGCATTTTTTGGCCCTTGAGTTTGGATCATGGGATGTTTTAGGACTGCATGTTCTGCTTACATTCAAGGTTAAACTCGACATATACAGAGACTCGTTCAAACTACATGAGTCTTTGGCCATGCTCTGTCCTTTTTCTCAGGGCCAAGACCTCTGACCCTTTACTAGTGTAGAATCCCCCTGAAGAATAAAAGGCATGCTGGTCTGGGAGCCTGGCAGCACTGCTCTGCTGGCCCTGACTCACCGTGGCTCCCACGGGGCATCCATCAGCTTCCTCTTCCTTACCTTTTAATGGGGGTGACTCCTATCGCTCTTCTCACAGGCACTTGGGGGACTCCCATGGTACTTTCTACCCTTCTTTTTTATAGAATTAGCAAAATCTGTTATAATCTTTTTTAACATATGTATTATGGCCATCTTTAACCCTTGATGAAAACTCAAAAACTGTTCTGTTTTCGTCTTTTTATATGCATTTCCCCCCGGTACCTACTACAGAGTCAGCATGCTGCAAGGACTCAAAACATTCTCTTACATAAGTAAATTCAATTTAATAACATTTGGGGAGATTTTTCTAGGTGCAATAGCAATGCCCAAATGAATAAGAACTCAAAATCGACTTGAGAGATAGGAAAGCAACTAATGGCACAGATCACAGTACAAATGAGAGATCGTGGAGATGCTGAAGTTGTGGGAGGGTAAGACTAACAGTGACGGGAGAGACATGTGAAGAGTTCTTCAAGAAGGCGCATTTCAACTAGCCTTCAAAGATGTAAGAATTTGGGCCTGTAGAAGCCCACAAGCAGTGAGCTGCCTGGGCCAAAGTCAGAGAGGGAAGAGCTTCCCTGCCCACAACTGTGCTGAGGAGAGAATCAAGTGGATTGGTAACAAATAACACTCTTAGCAGAAAGCTTGAAGGTTTGTCATTCATAATTAATAGAATAAGTATCAGAAGTTTCTCTTTCATCAGATTTCTGAGTCTAAGCAAACATCTAATAAATAATTCATTGTCCTTAAGTGTTATCCTCATCTATAAGTTTCTCCTAGATTTTGTATACACATAATGGAACAATAATCATTACCTTCTTTAAAATAACTGCTCAGCATTCCATGCTTCATGTAATAATTTTCAAAAGGGAGATAATGCAGGTTGGGGTGATCTTTCAGTTCAGAATAGGTAAAAAATGTATGATTCTGTTCTCATAATTTGGGTCATCAAGTGTCATATGAACACAAAATGTGAAACTGTGTTCGAGAAACTAACAACCCTAGGTCTTCCTTGATGGAATTATAGTCTTTGGCAGTGAAGGAAGAGGCCTCACTCCAGCTTCTATTCTGTCTTCCTTCCCAGGCTGAGGCCAACCCAGACCCTAAGCTAGAGCTTTTGGCGTCATGCAGAGAAGTGTCTGTGAAAGCTTCGTGAAGCTGTCTGGATGCTTTCCAGACAAGGCCAGTTTGAAGGCGATAGGTGTATCTCTAAGAGCTCAATCCTTTTCTCAGTCCTTTTTCTAGTAAGAGAGCTAAAGATGCTTCCACCCTTACAATGCATAACTAGCCCTTCAACTTTGGATTAAAGAATACCTTTGTTGACATCCTTTGACACTGATTGACAATAAACATGCTTTGAATTAAATATTACACATTCCACAGGATCAGAGATGGTACCGTGAGGGACAAAGGTTTAAACTTTAGTTTGTCAAAGAGCAAATCTCAAAAGTAGGGATCCTCATAAGGAGGTTATAGACAGGATATGGATTATAGGTGGTGATATAAGAAAAAGGAAAACTTTTTGATCCAGGTTAGAATACTACAGCATCAACACCCTTTCCAGTACATGGTATGCTACCCTGCCTAGATGCCTTGGATCCATCCTCCAGCTTCCCTATTGACTGCTGCTAATAACTTATATTTGTCACCTTCAGAGAGCTGCTACACTGGACAGCTTAAAAGTCCTTCCTCCTCTCTTCCCGGCAGTGACCAAGTGATACAGGGAGACAAAAACTCTTCTCCTTTGCCTCCAGAGGGAGAAACTGTGAGGGATAATTTCTATGCCAGAGCTCCCTGCAGGATCAGGCTGGTCCTGAAGCTTCTCTGAAACACACCCTTGCTTGCCTTGGGTGCCTCCCAATCTGGCTTCTTCCATCCTTTACCCTTCAAGAAATCACTTACATCTGAATCCTAGGGTCAGAGAGAACATGATTTAAGATGTCATTATCACACAAACTGGGAAGAAACACTCTCCCTGCCTTTGGCTGCAAGAAAGAGAAAGAAGAGCTGTTTCGTTGTTAGCAAGGAGACTTTTCTGAAAGAATTATGTTTCTGCTTATGTCTGCTACTCTATGAGAATTAATCAGAAGAATGATAATAATACCACCCAGCAGACCTAAATGAATAGCAGGCATCGGTTAGTGTTTTTGAAGCAGGATTTCAGAGGACAAATATCCCACCTCTAACTTATTTATTAAGCACTACATTAGGTTTATCTAGGTTACTTTAAGTTGAAAACAAATGAGCTCAGGGAGATAAAAAAGCTGGCCTTTCTTCTCAAGTAAATAACATAAATGTAACTTCTGCTGATTTTTGACAGGACGATCTCTATATATCCTGCCAATAACCCGTTAAAACTGGTCTGTGGGGCTGCTCCTGTGGTCCACACAACCAACACAATAACCACCTGAGTACTGAAGTGGCTTCTGTTGCTTCTCTGTTGTTTACGGAGCAATCATGCAGCAGATCAAGTTCTAGGTAAACCTCAGCTCACTGTGAGCCACAGGGAAAAGAGAAGAGTGATTCAGGAGGTTGAGCCTGAATTAATCCTAAGGAGTTTTATCTAAAATGATAGTCATTTAATAGGGGATTGCAGGCTACATACAAGAGAGAGATGCTCTCAGTTTCAGAGGGGAGTGAAATGGACACACATCCCCATTCTAGAAGCCTTTGTTAACCTTTCTGAACATCTGTTCTTATATTCAGGATTAATACATAGTGTGGATCTGAGTGTATTTTCATAAACAATATTCAGGGTGGCCAGAAAGTTTGTGTACAATTTAAAATACTGTGCAATTTAAAGTTGGACATGAACTTCATGGCCACCCTGTATACCTATGGGTTATGGATTTTTTTGTGCTGTTGCATATCATCACATTCTCTTTGCCTGGAAACAGACTTCTGTTTCCTTCTTCTTTCAAATTCTCCACAGTATGTACTCTGGGAGTGTCTTAATCTCTCTTGTAAAATAGACAAATTCTGTAAAATTACTCTTGCTTCCAGGTTTATAATTGGAATTCTTTCTTATTTACTCAAGAGCATTTTGACATTTAAAGAAACTCCATAGTGAGTTTTTTTTTTTTTTTAAAACAAATAACCTTATTGAATTATGTACAGTAGCTTCCAGGTGTGTGTGTGGCAATTTGGTCTTTTTTGCACAACCAGGGAGCTTGATTTTAAATGTATTTTAGATGTTCTGCAAACATATTGATTTAGTGTAAACTATATATTGTGTGAATTCTCTCCTCTTTATTTCTAGAGTTCTAGGAATAACTGGCTGGGTCCAGCCACTTTTTCCACTATGAAAGCTGAAGGCCTTACATCAATTTCAACACCACATTTAGGGAGGATGAAAGTGACCACAGAGAATGTCCTTGGCCCATTTTGTCCAATTTGTTACTTTAGCACCCTCTGATCACCTCAGGTACTTTCCTGTCCTTGCTCGCTGATAAACCTGAGTAGTCTCTGTTACCCAATTGTGATTGTTTGAAATTTGGGTCATCTCTGGGCCTCTATTTAAAATCCTTACAGTTTTAAGACACATAGACCAAACTTAGGGCCATGGCTGTCACTTAACACCTCTGACATTATAATGGATTTAAATAAAGACATTGGGCTCTTTTTCTTTTGTAAAATGATCCTGCCTGGTTTCTAATCTTTAGGCCAAGTCTTCAGAATTCAGTGAAATAGGAATAAATTAACAGGCACCTTTAGGTGCAAGGAGAAAGATAAGAAATCAAGAATACCTGATCTTGAAATTCTCTTTCTGGACCTATTTCCTAAAACGTTTGAATAGGCTTATTACCGCTCAAGTTGAGACCTTGCCAGAGTTTCTGCTATGGCGGCAGAAGCTTCTCAGATTTTAACACTTCCGGTGCGGCATCTTTCATTCCAGGTCACTTCGTAATATTGTGGATTTGAGCTGCCGGTATTGCAAAACTTATAACCTATCTCTACTGAGCAAATACTGCCGGGAGTATCTGGAAATTGTCTGCCTGGAAATTGTCTGCCTGGATTGATATTTTCTGCCTGGATTGATATTCAAGATTGGACTTCGGGTAAACATGGTAGACTGACAAAGGCATTTATCACCACTGCCTCCTTAAACCCAGACTTGATTAAAATGGAAAAGAGAAAATAGCAAAGGAGAGCTATCAATTTTGGGAGAATAGACAGTCTATAAAGAACCTCCTCTAACCTGTGCAATAAGGAGAGTTTTCGTCTATTCTTGAGAAGCTGAACCAGGCATGGTAAGTTCTTACTGTGACCTGGAGCAGCTGCAGGCAGGGTGGAGGTACATCAAGACAACAGGATATTGAGTGAGAGTCTGCATATAGAATGAGGAATGTCTCAGTTCCCCTCTCCTGCTTAGTATCCATTTCTTTTCTAGAGGTCAGATTATTCTCAAACAGAAATGTGAGGGAAGAGCTGGGTCCAAGAGAAAAATCTTTAGAGACTTACCTTTGGAATGTTCTTGACTTGTCAACCTGCAATGAAGTCCACAACTCAACAAATTCTGTGCCCATTCAGGTGGCTTCCAATGAGCATGTTTAAATATGAATGGATCCATCAAGGATCACCTTGTAAGGAAGCCTCTACCATAAAGAATACAGGGAAATAGTCTGGCACGATGGCTCATGCCTATAATCCTAGCACTCTGGAAGGCTGAGGTGGGTGGATTGCCCTGAGCTCACAGGTTCGAGACCAGCCTGAGCAAGAGTTAGACCCCATCTCTAAAAAAACAGCCAGGTATTGTGGCAGGCACCTGTAGTCCCAGCTACTTGGTAGGCCAAGGTAAGAGAATGGCTTGCGCTGAAGAGTTGGAGGTTGCTGTGAGCTATGACACCATGGCAATCTAGCAACTGTGACAAAGTGACACTCTGTCTCAAAAAAAAAAAAAAAAATACAGGGTGGGTGGTGCCTGTGGCTCAAAGGGGTAGGGCGCCAGCCCCATATGCCGGAGGTGGCGGGTTCAAACCCAGCCCTGGCCAAAAACTGCAAAATAAATAAATACATAAATAAATGCAGGGAAATGTATAGGAAATAGAAACATACAAGGAGAATAAGAAAATAATAAATTAGTATTATCAATGAAATAAGAAATAATTGCAGTTATGAAAGAGGAGCAGGGTGATTTGAAAAGGGAAATAATCAGAGAAGAAAAAGCACCTGGGAATTAAAATTGTGATAGGAGATAAAATTGAGGAAGTCTTCTGGAAAATGCAAGTGGTGACACCACGAACAAGGTGATAAAATTTAGGAAAGTATACAGTCTTGGATTATCTAGGAGGAAAATCATATCCTTAGGAAATGATGTCTTCTATCTTTCGCTTTTCATAGAATTATTTCACTTATTCTTCTTGTCTTATCCTAGTGCCTTGGGTTTCTAGATCAATACTGAATAGGGGTAGGACAAGCAGACATCCTTGTTTAGTTTCTGACTTGAAGAGTAAATCGCGTTAATTGGATGAAGATGACCCCTTGTATTCCTAGCTGCGGTTTGAACAACATGTCCCCCCATGATACAGGTGTTGCCGATGTGATAATATCCCATGATTAGGCCAGGAGAGTTCCTTCACCCATTAATGATGCTAAGATCCTTATAAAAGAGGCTCCACTCATTGTTCAGCTAGCTTACGGCCTTGCCCTTCTCCTCCAGGGAATGAGAATGCAGCAGGGAGGTCCTCACTAGATGCTGGTGTCTTGGTCTTAGACATCACCTCTAGAACTGTGAAAAACAAATTTCTATTCCTTATAAATTTTCCAGTCTCAGGTATTCTGTCATGGCAACACAAATGGACTAATCTTAAATGAATGATGAATTTTTAAAAATGAAGATTTCCAAGTCTACATTCAGAAGATCTTTACTTCTTTTTTTTTCCACTTTAAACTGTTAAAACAGTGTTGTACTGTCCCAGGAACATAGTAGAGTATTGAAGGTCAAAGTAAAACAAACACACATTTTACTACAAATGAATCCTTCACAGAAAAAGATAAATAACTTAACATAAACATTTTAAAAGAAAAATAATTTTAATGATGAAGCAATAATAATAATTTTAATTATGAGTTCTTTTTAGCATCATTTCGCATGGAGTTAATTTGATAAGGAGGAAATAATCCCCTTGAACCTGATTTGTTAATCTAATTAATTTGTTTACATCAGTGTGGTGGTATTTTGGTAGTCTCAAAAGCATTTTAAGACAAAGTTACTATCATAAAAAACTACCATAAGGTAATATATTTAAGGTAATATGATAATATTATTTTAAAACTATCATAAGGTCAATAAATTTCAGGTAGATATAATATCAAATTTGCTTTGTATTCCATTGTGCAGATAAAGTAAACTACCAATTGTGTGTATATTTTCACTTGTATGGATGAACAACATATAGAGCTAGAAAAGATAGTTCTTTAAATGCTGTGGAATAGGAAAGACTTATTCTCTGAATCACCTGGAGCAGAGAAGCAAAGTTAGCTGGGAAATAAATATTAGATTAGTAGCAGAAGTTCTGCTTATAAGATCTCTGAAAAGACATACATCAGATTGGATTCTTGAGCTAGACTGTCTGAGTTTGAATCTCAGGACAATTACTTACCTCTCTGAGTTTTAGTTAGCTCATCTTTAAAATGAGATTATAATAGTACCTACGTCATAGGTATGCTATAAGAATTGAATGAATTAATATATGCCAGATCCCTCGGATATCTATAGGTGACAGCTATTATCATTTACTTATTATTTTTAATCTGGATATATATATATATATATCTTTCTTTTTATAGATTGCCAATCAGGGCCATTTATTTATAGTTTCTCTTTACCCCCACAAGAATTAGCATGCATGTACTAGTACGTACGTATATATAGTGTGCTGCCTATTAGCCATAATGACCCAATGAGTCACAGCAAAGCCTGACGCTGACAGCCCCCTAAGTAATAAAACCTACAGCAATCAGATTACAGTGTCATTGAGTAGTTGCCTCTGCTCTTTATGACAGCAAGTTTTCCACATCCTGGTGAACATTCTTAGTGTGTTTTGGTTGAGGGCTTTATGCCAGAACACCCTCAATCTAAATTTACTTCCTACCTTGAGCTGCTTGGCTTCGGATGTGGGCTTTACTTTTATGAGGTGTATTCATAGAAAGAAGCTCAAACCATGATGCACAAAGTTTTTGAGTATTTCTGGAAAAGAGACTCTTAGTAAGCCACATGTCTGTGAAAAAATGATGTATGATATTCTTTTGTTAAGCCTAATAAAATGGAAACAACATTGTTTCCTGAGTATTAGATAATCTTTTGATTCCTCTCATCCCTACTATGAAACTAATTTATGACTTTCACATGAAAGCTATAACCCAGTTATAACCTAAGAATATGGGGAAGGGGGAGAGGGAGGGGAGGGAGGGGGGAGGATGGGCGGAGGGAGGGTGATTGGTGGGATTACACCTGTGGTGCATCTTAGAAGGGTACATGTGAAACTTAGTAAATGTAGAATATAAATGTCTTAACACAATAACTAAGAAAATACCAGGAAGGTTATGTTAACCAGTGTGAAGGAAATGTGTCTAACGGTCTATAAAACCAGTGTATGGTGCCCCATGATCACATTAATGTACACAGCTATGATTTAATAAAAAAAAAAGGAAAGAAAAGAAAAGAAAATCAAATATTTCTCAGATATCTGAAATCTACATTTACTCTTTTTAAAGATGCATACATTTGTTTGTGTGGGAGTATTAATATTGGATAAACTTTTGTCATCTTATACACCTTCCACTTAGAATGAGTAATGTCTTTACTAGGCAATGGGAATTTAATATGTTTTATTTTCTTTTAAACCTTTTTTGTGAGGAAATAAAAGTAGCTCAAGGGATCTGAAGAATGTGAGGTCTGCAGAATTTATGAAGCTCAGAGAGACATCAGTATGAGACCTTAGTCACTGACCACAGCCCCCTACCCCACCCCATCTATGGACCTGGGGGCAATTATTTAAAGGCATTTTGTTCGTTTTTTCCTTCTGAGTAGTTTCCAGACTAACTGGCAAAGTTCCTAAGATGCTACCACATGTACAACGTGACAATGCATTACCTTCATTTTCTCGGAATTTGTGATACAAAGACCAATCTGTGATACAAAGTCAGTCAATAGTTTACATCAGTTTAATGCCAACTTGGTAAACAAGTTTAGAAACTGCCTTTTCTTTTTCCTTTAAAAACCCAACTCGTAATTGCTGCTAATCAGAGTATATATTCAGAGCTGTTTGCATCTTTCCTAGGTTGCAGTCTTCAAATTTATTACTCTCTGATTATGTTAATTGTGCCTCAGTTCCTCTTCTTTAGGTTGCCACTTGTCAGATAGGTCTATTTATGAGAGAGAATACCTGGAAAAAGTAAGGTCTAAGAGAACAGGAGACCCCAAGGATACAACTGCAAAGTCCTGCCTGTGGTGACTCAGCTCTTCGGAATTTGTAGACCCTTAACTTCCTGGGCCCTGGACACTTGCTTGCTGTAAAAGCTTGTGGTTCTGTAAAAGTTGGGGCCCCCTTCTCCAGCTTGATTCAAACTGACCAGTGAGAAAGGTGCCCATGGGCCAGAACTTTTTGACTGGGGATAAAAAGGAGAAGACTGAGTCCGTTGGGGAGCACAGCCGTTTTGAATTCTTCTGTGCCATTGCTTCATGGGCTGAAATAAAGCTCTTCCTCTTTTAAACACGGTGTTTGGGTGTTTGTTCTCTCCATTGGGCCTTGTCTTCCTGCACCATTTATTTTTTCACTTTTTCTAATTCTTCAGTTTTTAATGAATTTGACCTGTTAACTAAACACAAAACTAAAAAAGACAGTGGGACTGGCTGAATCCAAATGCCAGATTCCAACCAACTCTTCTACAGGCGCCAGCAGCCATAAAAGCATACTCAAAAACTGGGTTGGAGACCTACTATTAAATTATTTATATTCACCATGGTATAGTTCCTGTTTTAATATTTTGGGGATATAAATACAGCCACATAGGTCTAAACATGCTGAAAATATTTAACTTCTGTGGCCAGTGGACAGTTTTCTATCGCTTCCTTTAGTAGTAATAAGAAAAGACTGAGTCTACCTGGTCAGAGTAATGCCTGTGGCCAACAAAAATTGCTTGCGTTCAAGTCCAAAGTCCAACATGGAAACTAACACAGATTATTGGGAAGAAGCTTTGTAATTGGAAGAGATTGGGGATATATTGTGCTAATATACATTTCTTAAGTGAATTCCATCTGAAGTTTAATCAGTCTTAAAGTAAGGAGATGGATTAAATGTCATCTTATGATAGATGATGAAAAGATCCTTTTCATTTCAGACTTATTTTCTACTTTGGCATTATTCAGGAAAGATAAGATCCATTTGGAGGCTGGACTATGTAGATTTGCACATTTTCTGTATTGAAAAGTTCTACCCTGTTTTTATATAAACTATTTTTACTAATGTTAATTGCCATTTAAACAAAAGGTTCCTCTTGGCTGCTTTTCAGGGTCTGAAATATTTCACTGCAAGGTTTCTGAATATAACAATAGATTAAATTAGTATACAGACTAACATTACATCTGTGTGTATGTGAAATGAAATATCCACGATTGGCTGGCTCATGAATTATGAATCGACTTCACCTTTTATTATAATTATTACATAGCTCCATGGTGACTAACTTTAAAGATTATTCAAATCTCTTTTTAATGATACTTTGAAAAGTGTAATTTATTAATGTTGTTACAGAAGTGGTTGGAATGTAAGTCATTCTTGATTCTCTGTAAAGGAAGTTACTCAATTTCATTATAACCAGATATGTAGTTAATGTCAGTAAAATAGGATGGATTTGGCCAAGAAGGTCTAAAAGAGTTTAAATTCTTTTAGAAATACAAAAAGAGAGAGAGAGAGAGAGAGAGAATTCTTTTCGAAATACAGTGGTTCTCAAGCTTTAATGTGAATCACCTGGAGATCTTGTTTGGTGCTGATTCTGATTTAACAGGTCTGACTGGATCTAGAGCTTCTGCATTTCAAACACTCTTGCAGTGATAATAATTTCCCTTGCCTATGGATCACACTCTGGATGAAATGATTAAGACACTAGGCAACCTCTTCTAACAATTGTTATCACTGTAAAAGGTATTTTCTTTTTAAGTGACACAGGAACCGCTGTACCTACTTTTTTACTTATCTACTATTGAAAACAGGATTATTATTTTATATACTACTCCTTATTTTGAAATTATTATTCCATTTGTCATCCACAAATTTCACAGTTACAGTAAAGTTAAAATATGTCAAGCCCTAATGTCCCTGTCCCTTAGCCTAAATGTTGTTTAATCATGTCACATTCGCATGGCTCACACCCAGCACAGTTCTTCGCATGTAGTAGGTCATCTAGAATTGCTTGTCTGGCATCCTGAGGGTTTTAAGCAGTGTTAGAAGCAGTTTTCCACCCTGGTTACACAGGAATTACCTGGGGGCCTTTTAAAATGTACTCACGCCTGGTGACTCCCCAGACTAATTAAATCAGAATATCTGTGAGTGAGCCTTGGTATATTAGTAAAGCTCCGAAGGTGATTCTAATGGGCAGCTAGGGCTGCACCACTAAAATGAGAATGAACAAATATCCAGACATTTCCTCTAAACATCCCACCTGTGGCATCCTCTGGGTCGTTTACATGATTTTTACTGTCCTATTTCCTGGCTGTTTGGCAGAAATGTTAATCATATTCTAAGAAATTTCTGCTGCAAACTCAGAGCATAAAACATCCCAGAGAGATTTTAATTTCTTAAGTACCTCTTGCAATGTTAGGATGTTTTTCTTGTCTCTCTCCGTTGTGTACTTTAAAAGACCATTATAATTTGTTTTATTTTCGTTACAAAAGTAACATATGCTTTTAAGTTTTTTAAGATCAAGCAGTACAAAAGGGTGAAGAAATGAAAGTAGCTTCCTCCCTGCATGTCTGGCATTCTCACTTCTTCCAAAAAGAATCATCTTCATTGCCAGTTTCTGTGTATCCATCTAGAATTGTTTTACGTATATTCCATCACGTATACAGTCCTCTCTCAGTATCCACAGAGGATTGCTTCCAGGACTCCTTCACATAGCAAAATCCGTGGTTGCTCAAGTTTCTGATATAAAAGGGCATAGCATTTGGATATAACCTAAATACATCCTAAATATTTAATCATATTAAATTGTATAAATTTAAATTTAAACTATTAAACTTAATACAATTTAATATGATTTAATACAATATCATATATAATAAATTCTATGTAAATAGTTACTACACTGTCTTGGGTTTTTTATTTGTATTTTTTGTATTGTTATCTCTTATTGTTGTTCTTTTTTATATTTTAGATCCCAAGTTGCTTGAATCTGTGGACACTGAGTCCACAGAAATGGAGGGCTAAGTGTATTCTTAAATAAACACGCCACACACACACATGGATGTACAGCACAAGCACAATGTTGGCAGCTTGCTTTTCCATTTGACACCATATTTTGGAGACATTTCCATTAGCACATACAGTTCCTCTCCACGCTTTTTAAATGATGTGTAGCATCCTATTACATAGCTTCCATAATTTAGTTAACCAGATCCTTATCAAGATACATTGCAGAATGTTTCTAGTTTGTAACTACTGCTTGTATTTTTGTTGCACATCTTTACATAATTTTGGCAATATATGTTAGAAGTTTTTATACATGTAACTATCCAGCTTCTGCTCACAGCTGTTATTGGCAGTGTCCCCCAACCATGCTCTGTGATGGCTGAATATGTCAGCCTCTGCGGCTGCCCTCCTCAGCGTCCCCCAGCACAGCCGGTTGGTTGACCCTCCCACCACAGGTTCAATTGCAACCCGCTGCTTAGATTCATCCTGAGAGGAGGTAAGAGAAAACTAGAGGAGGAAGAAAAAAGAAATATTCATTATTCTCCAGTTATTGCCAGACCCTGAGGCCTTCAAAGCAATTATTAAAAAGTGGATTATTATTACCTAGGTTTTATAGATGATAAATAATGGCCAACGAAATTAACTTACTCAGACAAATAGGGGTGGAATCAAGATTAGAAATCCAAGGGTGTGTGGTTCTCAGTACTTAACAGTTAAAGTTGTCCCTCTTTCTCTGCCGTTCTGATTGGTCCTACTCACGGTGAATGAATGGAACCAGGTTGACCACTGGGCTCCCATGTCATGTTCTGAATCGCACTCTTTTCCTTATTAACCTTGTAAGTGGCCAGTATTAGGCTCTTTCATGCTTGTGCCTTGTTTCCCTGCCCACCTCTCTTCAGTACTTCATGTGGTATTCTAAGTGTCTTGGTCTAGGGACCTGTCCTCTGTGCCTTGCATATTTTAGGGCAAGAAGTTACTGTAGTTTTGCTGAAGTGCATTATGGGGATGCAAGTATTTGTTGTATTCATAGGATGTGACAAGATATTTGAGTTTCTGCTGAGTGGGGTTTTGTGTTCAGCTTAAGATCCCTTAAGAAAGTTGCTTTACCCAATAGGGGCATATAGTATAAAAGCTTTCCTTTGCAAAGAGGAAAAACAAAATGGTCATACCAAGCCATAGATGCAGAGATAGGGAACCAATATAGATGGCCAAGCAAATATAAAAGGGTACAGTAATAATAACAATTGGTTATTACTCTCTGGTACTAAACAGTAGTAGCAGGCATTTTGCAAACTGTTTTGCAGGGAAGCTATGCCTCCTTTGCAATGCCAAAGGTGAACCCTGAATAAGAGCATTGGAAGAACTCACAATTTTCTGCAAACAATGAAATTATCAATACTAGGAAAGCAATATCCTAGCACAGAACAGCTTTGAGTAAGACTAGCTGAAGACACACAGAAGAAGAATCCATTAAAAAAGCAAACAAAAAGAAAGCATTATCTTTTTCATACATGTATTAGGCTAAGAGGTTTTACCAGATCTCTAGGGAGAAGGAATTAAAACTTCATACTAATAACTAACTCATTGTGCATAATTTGCATTTTTCTGAGAAGCCTACCTCCTTGAACAGCTACTACTTTTTCACTCACATGAAACCTTAGGAATAGTGTGTGGTGCAGTGGAGCAAATAAAGTTTTCACGTGAAGTAGCCCAGGATCCAATTCTGGGTTGGCTCTCACTCATCTATGTCAGATGGTATTTTCCAAAGATGACCAGAACAATCTCTCCTATCCCCTATGCTTTAGACCTCAACACTGTCACATTAAGAGGTAGAGTCTAATTACCCTACATTTGAAAGTGGGTGGATATGTGTCTTTTTTTGTAATCAAGAGAACGTAGCACACACTGTGTGATTTCAGAAGCTGGGTCTGAAAAGATGATGTGATCCCACATTGCTTGAGGAAATGCTTGTGCTAGAAACCCGAACCACTGTATTAACAGCCTAACTGTCCTGTAGCTACCATGCTATGAGGGAGGGATAGCTCACAGGGAGAAGGGATGAGACAATATAAATACAGAGAGAGAGAGGGGGAGAGAGTGAAAAGGAGGGGTAAGGGCAGTAGTGTGGTTACATTTAACAACTGACTCTTTACGAGGAAAAAAAGTCCTGCTTGTTAGCATTTGCTAATTGCCATGACTGGATATTCCCACCACAGCCAAGTTCAAGTTGCCAATGTGACAATGTGACAGTACTATACATAGAGTCCAGGAGAGCTGACCATTACGTGTGTTTTCATTACACAAATGCATAGACATAAATCATTTCAGAAGCATAGTTAACAATAAGAACATGAGAAATATACAATGGTAAAATGTGGTGTGTTGAAAATACATTACCTTTGTTTTTAATATAATTTATTTATTTTTAAGTTTATATAATTTGATTTTGAATAATGATTGTATTTAACACTTGTCTGGCAAAATTCCTAAAGATTAACAAGCGGCTCTCACCAGCCAATAGGAGCCATGTCTTGCACTTTGCTGGGAAATTGGTTAATACATGTAATTCGTTATCAGCAGCTATAGCAGACCTCAAAGTTCTTTTCAGAAGTTCTGTCACAAATGTGATCAAGTTATGCTGAGATATTGATCTGGTACATGGTGCAGCAGGGCCTGGTACAAAGACCCAAACCGTCACCTGCGTTAATGCAGCCTCATTCATTTAGCAATATGTGAGGGACCATTTCCTGTTAAGCCATGACATGAGAAAGATCCAGAAGCATCGCTTCACAACTCCCACTGCCTCCTTTCGAGCCTTTGGTATTCTCTCTGAACCATCATCCACACATATGTTGACTAAAACTATCTTCTCCTCTATTGTTTATGTATATGGTAATTTAAAAGTACAATCAGACAAATAATGAACATGTGTTGTAGGCTCTGGGGGCATTTAAGGGAAGAATACAATAAAATTCCAGTCCTGCAGGAATCTACAATCTAGTTACAACAATAAAATTAAAACTTGGAGGAATCACAAAAGTAATAAAAGATAGTGGATGTATGTAATAAAAGTCCAGTACAGTAGCAGAGAACATAACTGTCATAGAACTTTAAAGAAGTTGAGAAAACGAACAGAAGCCATCTGATTTTATGCTCTCAGTTTATAAATACGGGACTCCAAGTGATTACTGGCCAGCTGAGTGGGAAGGGAGACAGGTTCCATCACCAACTCCATCTGCCCAATCACTGGGTAGCTGTCACAGCCCTGCTCTGTTCTCGGGGTGACTTCTCCATTAGGTACAAGGGGTACAGTGCACAAAAATATTTAAACTTTTTTTTAAGATCAGTAGGAAAAAAAAAATCTCACTTGAGGTCACAGAGGAGCTTTACTATGTGATATGAATACATTTGTAAAGTAAAAATATAATTTTTAATATTTTCTTATGGAATAAAGAGCCCACCCAGGATGGCAAAAGTGCCTCCGGCTCTTGAAAGTTATGATAAGACCCTGACCTTTATCTTTCCCTGAAAGATAAAGTGTTGAACAAGGTAGATAAGGCCCTGCTTTTGTGGAGCTTTCATTCACTTGGAGGAGAGACCAATACTGACCCAATAAACAAATCAATAAGCAGGATCATTTCAGACAGTGATAAAGGTTATGATAAAATAAAACAGTTTGAGTGAGAGGGTGAGGGTCCAAAAAAGCCATTTGAAGGTTGTGAAATTGGAGTTGATCCTTGAATGATAAGCAAAAGCCAGTTCAATATAAAGATCCAAAGGAAGAGCCTTCCAGACAGAAGGGATGACATAGGCAAGGGCACTGAGTCGGGAATGAGCTTGGTGCCTGGAGGAACCCTAAGTCCTCTAGTGCAGTGTAGAGAGAAAGGGGAAAGGGCCACAAGAGAGGGTAAGGTAGGAGGAGGAGCTTGTAGGGGATTGGGGCTTGAACCATGTAAGGGCAATGAATTCTGTGTTGAGCACTATGGGAACCCATCAGAGGAGTTCAAACAGGGGAAAAACAGAAGCTAACACAGATTACAAAAAGATTGCTCTGGGCTCAGTATGGAGAATGGTTGGATGGTGGGGTGGCAGGGCTGGGGGGATCCAGTTAGGAAGCCTATGCATTAATGCAGGTGAGCAAGTATGATTCCTATGTTGGGATGGTAACACTGCAGAGGGAAAGACAAGGATGGATCCAGGATGCATTGTGGATGTACAGCAGCAGGAATGGATGCTGGGAGGGTGAGGAAGAGGGTATTCAGAGTGGTGAGGAGCAAGGGATGTCTCCACGGAAGATCATGCATTTTGAAGAATCAACCATTTGATTAAGAAAATAAAACTATGTTTTTCACCAACTTGAAGAGAGGCTAATTTATATTGTGGTGATGAAAACACACCAAAATGAATGGGATTAAATGTATGCATGCTTCAACTGCAGTTATTTATAATGTTTTGGTATTTGGAAGCTATTAAAGGGGGAGTTAATCTTTATGTTCATATTATTTGTGAATCAGAAGATGAATTGCATTATAACAATTCTAATTGTTCTGCAGTATATTTTATTGAAAATATTTTGTAGATAAATGAAACCACAGGGGAAAGCCCAATATTCAATAGAAGGAGACTCAACAAATGAAAACAATATATAAGTAGAAACAAAAGGCAGTTTTAATGAGTATTTCATAAAGCATTGAAATAAATTTTCTGTATTAAATTTTGTAAACTCATTATGTGAAAATTAAACCAAATAGAATGATAAAAATGTTTAAATTAATAGAATCGTGTATGTGATAGAACCACAAAAATCCAATTGGAAAAGGTCAAGATGAACTTCAGAAATGAATTAATCTTACCAAGCCCCTGATTCTTGAAATGTAATAGTGCTCAATTTATGGGGTAAGACTATGTAAATAACGGTTATGACAGATTTCATAATCTACTGTCTAAAGGGGAGTATTGCTTTTCAGAGATGTGGCCCCAAAATAGTGAAGCAAGCTGGTTACTAAGTCAGTTTTAGTCCAGTTATTCTTTTAAACTAATTAGCTAGATGAATCAGATTGAACACCAAAAAGTTTCAAATTTCTTATGAGAGCAAACAATTTTCAAAGAATGTTTTTTTAATGTAGACATTTTATTTTTATTTTTTTAAATATTAAATCATAGCTGTGTACATTAATGCAATCACAGGGCACCATACACTGGTTTTATAGACCGTTTGACACATTTTCATCACACTGGTTAACATAGCCTTCCTGGCATTTCCTTAGTTATTGTGTTAAGACATTTATATTCTACATTTACTAAGTTTCACATGTATCCTTGTAAGAGGCACCATAGATGTAATCCCACCAATCACCCTTCCTCTGCCAGTCCTCCCCTTCCCCTCCCTCCCCTCCCCCTCCCTCCCCTCCCTCTTCCCCTTCCCCATATTCTTAGGTTATAACTGGGTTATAGCTTTCTTATGAAAGCCATAAATTAGTTTCATAGTAGGGCTGAGTACATTGGATACTTTTCTTCCATTCTTGAGATACTTTACTAAGAAGAATATGTTCCAGCTCCATCCATGTAAACACGAAAGAGGTAAAGTCTCCATCTTTCTTTAAGGCTGCATAATATTCCATGGTATACATATACCACAACTTATTAATCCATTCGTGGATCGATGGGCACTTGGGCTTTTTCCATGACTTAGCAATTATGAATTGGGCTGCAATAAACATTCTGGTACAAATATCTTTGTTATGATGTGATTTTTGGTCTTCTGGGTATATGCCTAGTAGAGGAATTATAGGATTGAATGGCATATCTATTTTTAGATCTCTAAATGTTCTCCAAACATCTATCCAAAAGGAATGTATTAATTTGCATTCCCACCAGCAGCGTAGAAGTGTTCCCTTTTTTCCACATCCATGCCAACATCTCTGGTCTTGGGATTTTGTGATACGAGCTAATCTTACTGGAGTTAGATTATATCTCAAAGTAGTTTTGATTTGCATTTCTCTGATGATTAAAGATGATGAGCATTTTTTCATATGTCTGAAGGCCATGTGCCTGTCTTCTTCAGAGAAGTTTCTCTTCAAGTCCCTTGCCTAGCCTGTGATGGGATCACTTGTTTTTTTCTTGCTTATACGTTTGAGTTCTCTGTGGATTCTGGTTATTAAACCTTTGCTGGAGACATAACCTGCAAATATCTTCTCCCATTCTGATGGCTGTCTGCTCGCTTTACTTACTGTGTTCTTGGCTACGCAGAAGCTTTTTAGTTTGATCAGGTCCCAGTAGTGTATTTTTGAAGCTGCTTCAATTGCCCGGGTGGTCATCCTCATAAAATACTCGCCCAGACTGATTTCTTTTTTTTTTTTTTTTTTATTGTTGGGGATTCATTGAGGGTACAATAAGCCAGGTTACACTGATTGCAATTGTTAGGTAAAGTCCTGATTTCTTAAAGGGTTTTCCCTGCACTCTCTTCTAGTATTTTTATAGTTTCATGTCTTAAGTTTAAATCTTTAATTCAGTGAAAGTCTATCTTAGTTAATGGTGAAAGGTGTGGGTCCAGTTTCAGTCTTCTACAGGTTGCCAGCCAGTTCATCCAGCACCATTTGTTAAATAGGGAATCTTTTCCCCCACTGAATGTTTTTAATTGGCTTGTCAAAGATCAAATAACGGTAAGTAGCTCGATTTATCTCTTGGTTCTCTATTCTGTTCCAGACATCTACTTCTCTGTTTTTGTGCCAGTACCATGCTGTTTTGATCACTATCGATTTATAGTATAGTCTGAGGTCTGGTAGCGTGATTCCTCCTGCTTTGTTTTTATTTCTGAGTAATGTCTTGGCTATTCGAGGTTTTTTCTGATTCCATATAAAATGAAGTATTATTTTTTTCCAAGATCTTTAAATTATGACAGTGGAGCTTTAATAGGGATTGCATTAAAATTATATATTGCTTTGGGTAATATGGACATTTTAACCATTTTGATTCTTCCCGGCCATGAGCATGGTATGTTTTTCCATTTGTTAACATTTTCAGCTATTTCTTTTCTTAGAGTTTCATAGTTCTCTTTATAGAGATCTTTCATGTCCTTTGTTAGATAAAATCCCAAATATTTCATCTTCTTTGGCACAACTGTGAATGGGATAGAGTCCTTAACTGTTTTTTTCAGGACTTAGTGTTGCTATACATAAAGGCTACCGATTTATGAATGTTGTTTTTGTAACCTGAGATGCTGCTGTATTCCTTGATCACTTCTAAGAGTTTTTGTAGTAGAATCCCTGGCGTTTTCCAGATATACAATCATATCATCTGCGAAGAGTGAAAGTTTGATCTCTTCTGACCCTATATGGATACCCTTATCACCTTTTCTTCCCTAATTGCATCAAAAATTCTATAGTGTCTTCGATCTTTTTATTCTAAAACAAAGTGGAGACTTTAGGACATAAAATGCCACCATTAAGAAATTAATTTATTTTTTTTAGTATTTATTTTTTAGGGAGAATATTGAATGCTGACATTAAGCATCTCTACTTGTCTGTGCATCTGTGAAAAGAAAAAACAGAGAGAAACTCAATGATCTCAAATGTAAGGGCCAGAAGAAAATAATCACACATATCAGAAGCATAAATTACAATTCTGCAGAAAAAAAGGTTTATGTAACAACCAAACTCACAGGACTTCACCTCACATGGCAAATCACAGCCTCACTTGTACATGACAAGCCAATTACTTCATCTGGAAGTAATGTCTGACTCCTGTTGTTCTAAGGCCTATGCTAGGGGGAATTTAAAAGTTTGGAGTTATCTCAGCATTATCAATTCATAAGCTATTAGAACTGGGAGAGTCTTTACAGAATCTTGGGTGTTGCGGTTGCTGTTTTTGGATGGGCTTAAAAAAATTTTTTTTTAAATGTTTTACTTGTTTATTTATTTATTTACTTCTTTGTCTAACCATGTTGTCCAGGCTGATCTCAAGCTCCTGGTCTCAAGCAGTCCTCCTGCTTTGACCTCCCAAAGTACTGGGATTACAGAGTTAGCCCCCAACATACTTCTCTTTGAATATATTAGATATGAATCTGCCTTTCTGTAGTTTGGGCAGATTTCCACAAACCTCTCTTGAATGATTTCACACTGCTAAAACCTCTTATATTCGGTAAACAATTGACTTAGACATTGCAAAACATTGAACTGACCAAACACTTTCTCTTCTCCTTCCTTTGCTGAATAATGCAGTTATTTGTTGTGTCCTGTTAGCTCTGAGCTAAAATTCATAATGAAGCCGTGTCAACAACCGTGATGAGTGAGGCCAAGTGAAGGGGCTACTATTGTCAAATATCTCTCCCTTGACAGAAAGATGGGAAATATAGCCTGTTTAGTATTATTATTCTAGTGATGCTACCTTGGACAATGAAAAAAATTACACTTTATTTGAAATCAGAACATTTCCCAATATTGACGGCAGCCACGTATCTTTTTAGGACAGAACCTTGGAGCAACCTTCAAATATCCAGAATCATTTTTACTTGTGCAGATGTTGACAACACAGTCAAAACTGCCTGGCATTTATGAAAATCAAAATCAATTTTATATAAAACCAAGTGCCCATGAAGACTTTACTTCAATGGATGATTTCTTTCGATTAACTGTTTCATTCATTTTGTGAATATGGGAGGTGATTATCTTTGCACATGGAAGACAAATCCCTATTGTGAAAGGACAAGGAATCTTTCCTACTTTTGACTGTGACACCAATCAGTTCTAATGCGAACTGTAATTCTTCAGTGCCCTGTAATTTTCCTAAAAGCTTCCAGATTGGAAAATGCTGCTCAAACTGACGGCTTCTTTCTCTCTTTGTATATTTGCACAGCAGGCAGATGTAGAAGTGACAGAAATGTGTCCTGTCTCATTACTTAATCTTTTTGATGGATATTGTGCTAAAAGATCCTCTCTCTTTATTGTACAAAGCTGGAGAAAGGCCCTCTGTGCTGTCATGGTTACTACATGTCAGTACTGGGATTTTAAATTGAAATACATTGTCGTGGTGAGAGCTTTTCTGCAATCTCCGTCTAACGTCGTCCCTGTCATTGATAACTCTGTAGTAGGATGTCTGTGTATATTTCAAAGTGTACAATTCAGTTTTTGTAAAGTGATTTTGCAGTAAGTGGATGGTCAAGAAAGGTATAAAATGCAAATGTTTGAGGATGAAATTGCCTTTATTCATACTTTTCAGTTAATATCTCATCTTTTTGTTATTCTTTAGAAAATATTAACTATTTCAATAAATATTTCTCTAGGGAGTTTAATTAATTACAATTATTATTATTTTAAACTCTAGGTTTTATTTATTTATTTTTTGAGACACAGTCTCACTCTGTTACTTTGGGTAGAGTACTGTGCCATCATAGTTCACAACAACCTCCAACTCTTGGGCTTAAGTGATCCTCTTGCCTCAGCTTTCCAAGTAACTGGGACTACAGGTCCCTGCCATAACAACCTGCTAGTTTTTCTATTTTTAGTAGAGACAGGAGTCTTGCTGTTTCTCAGCCTGGTCTTGAACTCCTGAGCTCAAGGGATCCACCTGCCTTGGCCTCTCAGAGTGCTAGGATTATAGGCATGAGCCAATGCATGCAGCCAACGCTTAGGTTCTTTACAAAAATGTAGCACTCACTGAAACAGCATTCTATGTACTGTTACCCAATTGCTCCCTCAGTTTTCGTATAACATTCTCTCTTAGGTAACAAGTGCTCTCTCTACTTATTATCTAGAATTCAATGAAGTTATCTACATGGTGTGCTTAACAGATACAGCATGATGTGTCAAATCATATATCCCTTTAGGTGAAAATTTTTGAATTAATTTATTTGAGAACATGCATTTTGCAAAATTGTCTTAAAATATTTCTGAAAAGTTATGCTTATGGCATCACCTATGACTTAGTATTTAGCTTCTATGAACTACTATTAAACAATCGTAATGTTCTATATAACTTTTAGTAGTCCCCATCATCTATCTCCCTTTGAAAATGAACACATTAACCCAACTTTAGAAAGCTAATGAGTCATGATGATTTTAGAAAGTTATAGGTTCTAGTATATGTTCATATTTTTCTTTTTGCATTTTCACTGTAATAACTGTAGTATTTTAGTTTGAAAAATGGAGCTTCTGAAAGGAGAAAGTAATATGACCCCAATTATAACCATTGTTCCTTTGCAAACAGACTATATAACTGTTTCATGGTAAGCATGTTGCAAAATTAAGAATTCACAAAATCAAGAATTTGTGCTTGAGCTGAATAAAACATGGTTAAAAAACAATATTGCTTTGGTGATCTAATAAACAAAAGTTTCTAAACTTAAAGGTAGATAGGTATATTTTCTTTTGCCCAACTTTCAGATAATTAGTCATTTTCCATGTTTAATTTTTTAATTTGTAAAGACAATGCTGTACTCTGTTTCTCTGATGCTTTAAGACATCTTTTTCATTATGCAAGAGATGTATGTTGACCAACCCGGCAGTCATTCTATGATTCGACTAGCCATCCCACTGTGTCTTTCAGACTGCCAGTGGTCATAGCCTCCGGGCCCTGGATTTTGTGAGTGTACATGTATTTAAAATAATGAGACAGGCTGGTCAGTCTTGACGGTTTGGGGCAACTTTCTTCTGCTTCCTGTAGAGGGGTGAGTAAATCAGGTGACAAAGGAGGCATTTTTTTCAACACGCTCTATAAGCTTCAAATTAAAACTTGTTTGCCTTTTCTCTTTAATAGATTTCTTGTAAGAATAATCAATGCCCCAGGTTCTGACCTATGGATTACTCTGAACAATTGGTGTGCATGTGTGCGCGTGCACATTAAACTCCATACAATGTTATCATAATTGGCTTAAATGGCTAATATTGATTTAGTTTACCTGCCCATATTTATATGTAAATATACAATTTCCTTTCTCTTCACTCTATCCTCCATATCCAAGACTCATCTAAAAACACGTCTTTGTGCTTGGAGATAACCCTTTAGTAGTTCTTTCAATGCAGTTTTGCAGGTGATGAATTCTCCTTATTTTTCTTTGGCATGAAGTTATCTGTGTTTTGTTTAACTCAATAATATTTTCATTGGCATAAAAACTCAATTATTTTCTTTTAATCTATTGAACAGATAATTATATTTTTGTATGATAAGAAGTCATCTCTCAGTTTAATTATTGCTCTTTAAATACATCTTTTTTTCTGGTTGCTTTTAAGATTATCTCTTTGTATTTGATTTTCTGTGGTTTTGCTGTGCTATACATCGAAGCAGATTTCCTTGTATCTTTCATGCTTGGACTGCTTAAATCCATAATAGTGTCTTTCATCAGTGGAAAATTCACTGCCATTATCTTTTCAAATACTGTCTGTGTTACATTCTTTCTCTCCTTCCTGTGGGATTGGAGATAAATGTATATTTATCCTTTTCACTGTATTATCTGTGTCTCTTATTCCCTTCCTTTGGTATATTCCATTATTTTTTTTTTCTGTTCTTTATTCTGGCTAGTTTCTTTTGAGCTCCCCACTTAATGATTTTCTGTTTAGATGTGTGTGTAATCAGTTGTCATACTCATCAACTGAGTTCTAAATTTTAGCTGTTAGAATTTTGAGCTCTAAAATTTCTATTTTATTGTTTTTCTAGTGTACACGTATTAGTTTTGGTATTCCAGTTTTCTGTTGAAATTTTCAATCCCATCTTTATCTTATTGAACATAGCCAACATAGTAACTGTAAAGTCTGTATCTCTTTGTTCAAACATATGGACTAACCTCAATGGGTCTGATTACTTTTCAGTGTTCCTACTGATTTATGTGTGTATTTTCTTCTCTTTTTGTGTGCCTAGTTTTCATTGATTAGGATCCCTCACACTTTTTGAAAAATTGCTTGTAGAAATAATTTGAAGCTTAAATAATGTTGTTTTTTCTCTGACAAAGATTTTTGTTTGCTTCCTGTTGTGTTGTAATCTCTAACCTGGTGTTACCTTAATTTAATTTCTAAATTTTATCAAACCCGATGACTTGACATTGAATCATAGTCCATGTGGGGAATAGTTTGTTTCCGGTTGATCCTTACTTCTGCAATCGAGCCATTTTAGATCCTAGTCCAAACACAGGAATTTACTAGTTTCCCCACTCTTGATGGGCACCAGCTTCTTTTTCTGTCTTTAAAGCCCCGTGAAGCTGCCAAAAATGTTGATTGGTAACTTAGCAGCCTCTTTAGGAATCAACAGATGCCCCCAGGAAAGCAGCTCCAGATCCTGGCATTATGTGTCGCCCTGCTTTTCCAGCTTCTCCTGAATGGTGCCCTGGTAACTCTTCCATATCTTATCT
Organism: Nycticebus coucang; assembly: GCF_027406575.1. Taxonomy (NCBI): domain Eukaryota; kingdom Metazoa; phylum Chordata; class Mammalia; order Primates; family Lorisidae; genus Nycticebus; species Nycticebus coucang. The sequence goes on from NC_069790.1 coordinate 53,603,576, forward strand.
ATATAATGCCACCAAGTTTTTTTTTTTCCTTATCTTTTAAAGATATCATCTGAGTGAGTTCTGGTCTGAATTATATGATTTTTCATTAGCAAAAGTGGAAGTCTCCACTTTTTTTCATCTTTATATGATCTTACAGTTCACATCATTTATATAGACCTTTATAATAGATAATATAATTACGACTTTTTATACTTATTTCACATTGGTAACTTTTATTTTCCAATGAAACTTTTCATTTTACATATTTTTCCATATGTGTGCGTGTACCACCACCCATCTTATGCTCAATGTGGAGCGGAAATGTAAACAAACAAAATTATATATTTTTTGGCTTGATAGTATAAATCCAGAGTCAATCAAACATAGGAAGAAATTGTAAGTCTTCTTATTTACATTTTTATGGCAGAAATTAATTAGGTTTAAGGAACTGATCTTTCACTATTATTTGTTACTGTTATTTATTATTGCTGTGCCTATGTTTTCTACGTAATCATCTTCCTCTCTTGCCCTGTGTTTGTCTCACACCTTTCTGGAGCCTTCACTTGATGAGCCATTCATGTTTGCTGATTAACCTGTCCCGTTCATGTTTCTTCTCAGTGGTTCTGTCCACTGCTAGGTCTCTGACAGAGCTGGGAAGCCCAACACCTGCCCACTTCTCAGCCATAGGACCTGAGATACTTGAGGACACATGAAGCAAATTGGACCAGTTAGATACTCTCTCCAGAGAGTCAGGAATTAGGTTCTAATTCATTTTGTTAAGTAATGGGTTGAAAAATGATATGACAAGTACTGAAGTAGCCATGTTTGTAATAGACATAAAAACTCAATCTGCAGAAAAGGAATAAGCAAAACGAGCAAGCAAAAAAGGCAACGCCAGCCCTGGGATGGCGTCTTCTGTTCACTTTCAGAGTTTGCTTTCACTGTGACACCTAACTGCACAAAGGACTGTGAAATGGTTTATGTCTTTCCATTAATTATGCCCCCCCACATCTTTTTTTTTTTAGTATACGTAGATTCTATTTCTTATAATTTAAATACTTTTCACCAGAGCAAGACCACACACATATCTTGAATTTTCTTTTTTGTCATTTAGTTTATTTTTACCTGTATCTGCATAACTGAAAGTTTACTTGAGGGTCTCCAAAATAAAATAACATGCTTTAGTCAACTCATTGGGTTTCAGACAATGCTTTCCAAGAATATGCTAATTCTGTGACTTTTTTTTTTTCCAAAAGTAAACTTTCTGACAGAGCTCCACAAAGGAAACAATATAAAATGCCTTTGAAAAACTCCAAGGAAAAGAAACACCACAAATCTGTCCAACCCCGTTGATTCATGCTGTGTTGTTTGTGATTAATGATATGAAGAACTAAGTCACAAAGTCCACAGAGGGATCATCTTCTTGAAAGAGCACTTTACAGAATGTGCCACCAAGGGAGTTTTTCCTATAACTTGTGAAAATGTACTAAAAAAGTACCATTAATGTGGGGAGATTTTATGTTAGTTTAAATGTATGCAGAATAAGTCTTGAAATATAATATACTTCTTGAAAATAATAGGATTCATGCAGCAACTCATAGTGCCTGGATAAATAATAGGAATTGTGTGCTTTTAAATAGAGATTTCAGAATGTTATTCCTTTTTCTCTGTTTACTTAAAAACCAATGGTAATTAGCTGCAATGGGCAGGAGAAATTGATCTTCAGGGCTTTTGATATGTAAAAATTTACATAGTAGAGCTCCTTCTTGAAAATCAGGAATTCTACCCACTAGAAAACACATAGCCCCTTATTGAATTAGTAGAACTCTGAGTTAGAAGACAAGAAGTGTACCATTTACTTGGGAAGACAAAGAGTAAGGCACAAAATAATAACAAAAGTATTTGTTATGCTTCCAGAATCATATGCTTATTAAATCTAAATTGTGCCTAATGGATTGAGACCACATGAAGTGTTAACCATGTGGAGTACTATAGACAAGAAGACCAAAAAGACCTGGTGGAAAGGCAATTACTGTGACCCATACACTTCCCCTTGGGACCCTCAAGTAAACTTACTAATGTCCTATGGTAAGAGTGATTAAGAAGTAAGCCAGTGGAGCTTTAATAGGGATTGCGTTAAAATTATATATTGCTTTGGGTGGTATGGACATTTTAACAATGTTGATTCTTTCCAGCCATGAGCATGGTATGTTTTTCCATTTGTTAACATTTTCAGCTATCTCTTTTCTTAGAGTTTCATAGTTCTCAATAGGGGGAAGGGGGAAAGGGAGGGGAGGGAGAGAGGAGGTGGGCGGAGGGAGGAGGATTGGTGGGATTACACCTGCGGTGCATCTTACAAGGGTATATGTGAAACTTAGTAAATGTGGAATGTAAATGTCTTAGCACAATAACTAAGAAAATGCCAAGAAGGCTATGTTAACCAGAGTGATGAAAATGTGCCAAAACTAGTGTATGGTGCCCCATGATCGCATTAATGTACACAGCTATGATTTAATAAAAAAAAAAAAAAAGAAGTAAGCCAGATGTGTTTCCCTTCCATGATACAATGTAAATAAATTATTTAGCCATTTCAAATTAAAAATAACAGCAAATAAAATGCAAAATATTAAGAGTTTTCAAGAAAGCATAATTTGGGAAAACCCAGGATGGGAAAGACACAGTAGAAGACATGATTTGAATGTAAACCTTAGAGAGTACCATGCCTCATGAGATGAATGCTGTGAGGACTAGACAGAGATCCCACTATCAGCATGAGGCAGAGCAAAAGCAAACTATGAGCTGCTGTTGCAACATTTGTGCTTTAATCAGATTTTTCTGGGTAGCTTATAATGTAGTCTAAGTTCTTGTCTTCTCCTTCTGTTCTTGACTACCATATCATTATTGTTTGAAAGACTTCAATTTCAGGAATATGCTCAATCGGCCAAATAAGAAGGCTGATTTGGCAAGTCATTCTTCCACAGTGTTGTTAACACTGAGGTTGGTAATGAAGCCTCAGAAGATGGGAGAGGAAGAAGGGAAAACATTTCTTCCCAAATCATGTGGCTGGGCCAAGACACATCATATATCATAATCTCTTGTGGAGCTTTCCATGTATAGAGGCCTGCTCTCTACTGCTCTAAAGCTCTGATTAGGTAGCTCTGGAAGGCGAAGAAGAAATGATCATCAGCATTGTAACAAATATTTCATCAGCAGTTCTCACTTGTGGCCAAAATTAAGACCTATATTTCAGGTTCAAGAAAGTGGATAAATACACATTCAAAACGGTGTTACTTTTTTCAACAAATGCTTTTATTTGTCCTTCTTTGAATTAGTTCCTCCTCTTACACTTGCAATCAAGGTTTAATTGTAAGTGCAATAGATTTAAACCATGTGGACATTTAGCACTTCACAAGTGTCTTAATATAGTAGTTAATAAGTGTTTTGAGTGTTCGTTGAATGAATCCTTTAAATCTGGTGCCAATGTGCATGATGATTGATTTTGTATGTCAATTTGAAATTTGACTAAATTAAGGTATACCCAAGAGCTGATAAAGCATTAGTTATTCTCAGTGCTTCAGTAGGCACTGAGCTTGTCCCTCTTCTGCTAATGGGAAACTCAGGTGGTTTTGCTTTTGATTAGGATGACTAGGCTGTCCAAGGTGTGCCTGTAAGGGCATTTCCAGATGAGACCATGTGTGCCAGTGGACTAAGAGGGGAAGATCTACCTTCAATATGGGCTGGCAGCATGCCGTCAGCTGGGTCCAGAGGAAACAAAAGGTAAAAGAAAGGCAAATCCTCGCTTTCTCTCCTGGAACCAGGATGCTCTCCTTCTTCTGCTTTTGGGTGTCAGAACTCCAGGTTCTCTGGCCTTTGGACTCTGAGATTCACATCAGCAGCTTCCAGGGCTCTTGGGCCTTTAGCCCTGGACTAAGAATTATGCCATCAGTTTCCTTGCTTTTGGACGTGGACTGAGCCAGGCTACCAGCTTCCATGGTTCTACAAATTGCAGATGCCTCTTGTGGTGCTTTTCAGCCTCTGACCTGAGCCAATTCTTCTAATAAATTTCTTTTCACACATCTCTCTCTATCCTATTGGTCTGTCTCTCTGGAGAATCCCATGTATCAAACAGTATGGACATATATGATTGCTTTCCATTTTAAGTTGGGAAACTTGAAAGCTTGAAATTTACTTAAATTACTCAGAGAATTAGGAGCAATAGCCCTTGACATTTTTGTGTTGAGGTGAATATAGTATTTCACAGATATTGGTAAATAAACTTAGGGATCTCTATCAAACAAAATAGTGACAATAGTATCTGTCATCTTTCCCTTATAGGCTACTTAAGGGGAAATTGGAAAGTCACCATGAAACTCAACTTAAATCCATAATTTGTCTTAGGCCAGCTCTAAAAAGGGACTTCAGATGGATGCATCAGACATTTGCTGATAATCTTCTTCTCCCATCCTCTTTTTAAACTTCACATCACAATATGCTAAGATAGCAATTTTTGAAACAAATGAAATTCAAGCTGCTGTAATGAAATAAAAATAACATATTCTCATCTTCTCTCTCTTCCTCCTAGTTTCTACACTGATTTTAATTCTCTTTTATAGTGTTTTAACCTTATGCCCTAGAAAATAACTAGATCATCACCATTCTTCCCTCTGTGTGGAAAAATCTAATGAGAAAACTTAATAATACTTGAAATACAGATATAATTAGGCTTATAAGTCAGCACCTAACATTAGAAAAATCCACGTCACGTTAATCTGTCTGCAAAATGAGAGTGACGTAAAAAATCTTCAAAAAATGATCAATATTCTGTTTAAACTTTGCTGAGGGCACCTTGTCATCTTAAGTGTAGACTTCTTCTCTAATTCTGGTTTAATTATTCCGTTATACTAAATTAAATTTGAGTTTATGGATTTGTAAGGCATTCATAATTAAGGGTGGCTTTCAGAGATTTATACAGAATCAACTACAATTTGGGAACAATCCAAAATTCAGTATGGGAAATAGGGATCTGCCACTGTTTGAGATGATGATATGTACTTTGAAATGAACTAAATTACCTACTTTGACAATTCAAAATGGTCCACTGTGTGTTTGACTTTGTAAGTATAGGTCCCTTTACTAAGCAGTAGTAAGTAAAGGCTACCTGTCTGCTCTGCCACAATTTTGCTACTAGATAGCATGTTACAGTGCAATCAAGTTTTACACCAAATTCTCTCAACAGAACAAATATATATTAGTAGCGAGGTTGATACCAGATCCTAGGACGAAAACCTACCTTTTCTTTGAGCTCTATGAATTTCAGTTTTATGGCTTCTTCTTTTTTTTTTTTTATTGTTGGGGATTCATTGAGGGTACAATAAGCCAGGTTACACTGATTGCATTTGTTAGGTAACGTCCCTCTTGCAATCATGTCTTGCCCCCAGAAGGTGTGCCACACACCAAGGCTCCACCCTCTCCCTCTTTCCCTCGCTCTGCTTTTCGTCCCCCCCCCCATTAATTGTCCTCATATCAAAATTGAGTACATAGGATTCCTGCTTCTCCATTCTTGTGATGCTTTACTAAGAATAATGTCTTCCACTTCCATCCAGGTTAATACGAAGGATGTAAAGTCTCCATTTTTTAAAATAGCTGAATAGTAGTCCATGGTTTACATATAGCTTGTTAATCCATTCCTGGGTTGGTGGGCATTTAGGCTGTTTCCACATTTTGGCGATTGTAAATTGAGCTTCAATAAACAGTCTAGTACAAGTGTCCTTATGATAAAAGGACTTTTTTCCTTCTGGGTAGATGCCCAGTAATGGGATTGCAGGATCGAATAGGAGGTCTAGCTTGAGTGCTTTGCGGTTTCTCCATACTTCCTTCCAGAAAGGTTGTACTAGTTTGCAGTCCCACCAGCAGTGTAAAAGTGTTTCCTTCTCTCCACATCCATGCCAGCATCTGCAGTTTTGAGATTTTGTGATGTGGGCCATTCTCACTGGGGTTAGATGGTATCTCTTAAGTACTTCATTGAGTACTTTGCCTGGCAGGTTCCCTCCAATACAAACTGATTGTTTTAAGAAAGCACCAGTGAACTTTTGATTGAGTCAGGCAATAGAACACTCAGTTAAGAAGTGTGCATAGGACTGAATAGCATTCCAGCTCTAAGGAGTTAATACTAAATGGGAAGGCTTGTGGCTCGTCAGTTCCTTATGCTCTCTTCACATGCTGGTGGAGGTAGCAGTGAGATATTTCAGGCCAACCCATATTCCTTCAACGCATATTCATCAATGAAATATAATTTTAACATTTATGCTGATCGATGAGATTGGTGACAAGGATCCAGATAGCAGCACCCAGAGCTCCGGTAGTAGCTGGGTTAGGCGGGTGAACTTTTACTGAGACTATTTGAAAGGTTTTATTAACCACCTCTGGCCTGCAGATTTGTAATTGGAATCCCTCAAAGGTCAATTAACTGTGCATCGTCAGATAACTCATTCACATGTGTAATGAGGTCTGTGATGGTTAGCAGGTTAGATTAAAGTTGTTTTGTAGGTAAAATACATTGTTTCGGCATATACTTGATAATCTTACTTCCTCCCATAGAACTAAGTACCTGCAGAACACTCATAATGCCAGACTTGCATCTGATGCCGTGCGACTGTTCTCTTTACTCAGCAGAGGCCAGAGGTCATCCTTCTACCATTGGTTATGACCTCATCTTTTTTTTTTTTTTTACCATTTATTTATTTCTCTCATTTTTCATTTTTAAAAATTATAAAATAGAATAGAATCTCTGTAAGTTGATCACCCAAGAGACTGTAACAAACTGGTCAGCATACAGAGATTGTCAACATAAGGAACTAGGCCTACTGTACTGATATGTACACGTGGTGCATGTCCAGTCTATGAAAATTAGGTCAATTTAAGGAGGAGGCCAGTGTTGGTAGTGGTCACCTATGGAGGTTCTACTGTATTAAGGAGGTACAAATGCTTTTGTTAATGGGCACCTTGTATATTGCTTAAGTCAAGTCTTTTGGTGTGCCCATCTCAAGAATAGTGTAATTGTATACAATAAATAATTTTTTACTCCTCACCTCCTTCCACTTCCCCTTCTTAGTTTCAAGTATCCTTACATCTCTATGTCTGCGTGTGCACGTTGTTTAGATCCCAATTATTAGTGACAACATGGGGCATTTGTTTTTCCATTCTTGAGAAACTTCACTTAGGATAATGGTCTCTAGTTCCACACAAGTTGCTGCAAAATACATCATTTTATTTCTTTTTATAGTTAAGTAGTATTCAATACTGCATTAATTTTTTTGAATGGTGAGGGTTAGAGTCCTGCTTAATTCTTCTACAGGTGGCTGTTCAGTTTCCTAGCACTGTTTGTTGAATAGGGCTTCCTTTCTCTAGTGTAAACTGTCTGCTTTGCCAAAGATTGGTTGGTTACAGGTAGATGGTTTTATTTCTGGGTTTTCTATTCTATTCCATCGGTCTCTGTGTCTGTTTTTATACCAGTACCATATTGTTTTGGTTACTTTTACCCTTGTAGTATAACTTGAAGTCAGGTGATGTGATACCTCCAGATTTGTCATTTTTGCTGAAGATTTCTTTGGCTATTCTGGCTGTTATTTTCTTTGGTTCCAAATGAGGCATAGAATTATTTTTGCTAGATCTCTGAAATAAACATTGGTATTTTGGTGGGAACTGCATTGAATCTGTAAATCACTTTGGGCAGTATAAACATTTTAATGATATTGATTCTTCCCATCCATGATCATGGGATGTTTTTCCATTTGTTTGTGTTGTGACTTCTTTCATCTTGTTTTACAGTTCTTCTTGTAGAGACCTTGGTTAAGTACATTCCCAGGTATTTCATTTTCTTTGCAGCTATTGTAAATGGTATTGAGCTCTTGATTTGACACTCAGCTTGACTATTATTAGCATATAGAAATGCTTCTGATTTTTTGCATGTGGATTTTGTAACCAGAGACTTTACTGAATTTATTTATCAATTCTAGGAGTCTTTTGTTGGAGTCTTTAGGGTTTTCTAGACAAAGGATCACATTATCAGCAACAGGGATAGTTTCACCTCCTTTTTTTCTCACTTGTAGGCCCTTTCTTTCTTTCTCTTGCCCAATTGCTCTGGCTAGAACTTCTAGTACTATGTTGATAGAAATGGTGACCGTGGGCTCCCTTGTCTAGTTCCAGTTCTTAGATGGACGCTTTCAACTTTTCCCCATTCAGGATGATGATGTTGCCTGTGGGTTTGTCATATACGCATTTTATAATTTTGACGTATGTTCCTTCTGTTCCTAGTTTGCTGTGAGTTTTTATCATGAGAGTGCATTGGATTTTATCAAATGCTTTTTCTGCATCTATGGAGATAATCTTATGGTCTTTGTTTTTGCTTTTGTTTATGTGTTTATTGATTTGCATATGTTAGTGATGTGTTTATTGATTTGCATATGTTAAACTGTCCTTGCCTCTTTGGGATGAGACTTACTCGATCATGGTGAATTATCTTTTTGATAATGCTGTTGAATTCAGTTTACTAGTATTTTGTTGAGGATTTTTGTTTCTATATTCATAAAGGATATTGGTCAATAGTTTCCTATTTTGGTGTCCTTTCCTGGATTTGGTATCAAGGTGATACAAGCTTCATAGCATGAGTTAGGGAGGATTCCCTCCTTCTCAATGTTATGGAATAATTTCTGTAGGGGAAATATCAATTCTTCATATATGTGGTAGAATTCATCTGTGATTCCATCTGTTCTTGGGATTTTGTTTGTTAGAAGACTTTTTTATGGCTTCTTCAATCTTGTTGCTTATAATTGGTCTGTTCAGAATGTGTATTTCTTCCTGTTTTAAGATTGGGAAGTTGTGTGTTTCCAGAAATTTGACCACTTCCTTTATGTTTTGTGTGAATAGAGATTTTGAAGGTATTTACAGATGATATTTTGTATTTCTGTGGAATCAGTTGTAATTTGTTCCTTTTCATTTCTGATTTAGCTTATTTGAGACCTTTATCTTCTATTTCTGGTTCATTTGGCTGTTGGTATATGAATCTGGTTTATCTTCTCAAAGAACCAACTTTTGTATTTTTTGGGGGGGGGAGTTTAATTTCATTTACTTGTGCTCTGGAGCTTTTTAAAATTTCTTTTCTGCTGGCTTTGGGTTTGGTTTGTTCTTTCTTTTTCTGGTTCCTTGAGATGTGACAGTAGGTTGTTAGTTTGTGATATTCCTGTCTTTTCGATGTAGTCATTTAAGGCTATGAACTTTCCCCATAGAATTGCTTTTACTGAGCCCCATAGACTTTTGAAAGTTTGTGTCTCCCTTTTCATTCAGTTTGAGGAATCTTTTGATTTTATTTTAATTTCATCATTGACCCAAAGATTACTCAGAAGCAAGTTGTTTAATTTCCATGACTTTGAATAGATTTGAGTGTTTCTCTTGAAATTGATTTCTAGTTTTATTCCACTGTAGTCTGAAAAGGTACATGGTATAATATTTTTAATTTGCTGAAATTTCTTTTGTGGTCTAAGATACGCTTAATCTTGAAAACTGTCCCATATGCTGATGAAAAGAATGCATATTCAATAGTTTGGGGATAGAATGTTTTATTAATGTTCCAGAGCCCATTTGAGTCTGGTGTTTCTGTATTGATTTTCTGCTTGGACAATCTATCCAGTTCTGTTAGAGGGGTGTTGAAGTCCCCAGCAATTATGCTATTTATTTCTTTGCTTAGATGCAGTAGCATTTGCCTTATGAATGTAGGAGCTTCTGTGTTAGATGCATATATATTTAGAATTGTTATGTCTTCTTGTTGAATTGCTTACCTATATGAAGACATCTTAGTCTTTTTTTTTTTTTTTTACCATTATTGATTTAAAGTCTATTTTATTTCACAGGAGAATGGCTACATCTGCTCACTTTTGGTTTCTGTTTGCCCAGAAGACTTTTTCCCATTCCTTAATCTTGAGTCGTTATTGAAAGTTATATGTGTTTCTTGGAATCAGTATATATTTGGGATGTGTTTTTTCATCCATTCAGCCAGCCAGCCTATGTCTTTCAAGTAGGGCATTCAGACTGTTCACATTCAGTGTTAATACTGACATGTTCTGTTCACTATGTTGGAGAATACCTTGTTGTTTTGCTTTCCCTTTTGTGCTATTATTTTATCAGAGCTGTGAGTTTTAAGCTTTGGGTTCTTTTACATTGGTGAGTATCTATTGTATTATTCTATATATAATGCAGTTTAGGGCATGTCTAGTAGTGGCAAATTCTCTTAGTGTGTGTTTGTCTGGAAAAGTCTTTATTTCTCTATCATTTTTGATACTTAGTTTTGTAGGAGGTAAAATTCTGGGCTGGAAGTTTTCCTGTATAAGAAGACTAAAAATGGGGCTGCAATCCCTTTTGGCTTATAAGATTTCCACTGATAAGTGTACTTTTAGCCTAATGGATTTCATCTGTAGGTTAGTTGTTGCTTTAGTATTGCAGCTTGTAGAATTTTCTCCTTCATTTTGACTTTAGCCAGGTTTATGAAAAGGTATCTTGGAGACCTCCTTTTGCTATGAATCTTCCCTGTGTTTGATAATCATTTTTTTATCTGAATCACCAGAGATTCAGATACCCAGAGGAAAGTTTCTCTCAATAATTCCCTCAGACAGGTTTTCCGTGGTTTTTGCTTTTTCTTCCTCTCTCTCAGGGATAACTCTAATTCTTACATTGTCCTACTTTGCATAGTCCCATATTTCTCTGAAATGATTCTTCATTCTTCTTTGTTCTTTTTTCTGCATCTTTGACTGACTGAGTTAGTTTGAAAGACTTGCCTTCAACTTATGAAATTCTGCTTGGTCAGTCCTCTTACTGATGCCTCCTGTTGTGTTTTGAAATACCTTAAATGGGTCAGGCATGGTGGTTTATGCCTGTAATCCTAGTACTCTGGGAGGCCAAGATGGGGATATTGCTTGAGCTCAGGAGTTCAAGACCAACCTGAGCAAGAGTGATACCCATCTTTACTAAAAATAGAAAAATTAGCTGGGTGTTGTGTTGGGCACATGTAGTTCCATGTGCTGGGAGGGTGAGGCAAAAAGATGCTTGAGCCCATGAGTTTGAGTTTCCTGTGAGCTATGATCATGACACTCAACACCAGGGTGAAAGAGTGAGACCCCGTCTCAAAAGCAAAAAAAAAAAAAAAGAAGAAGAAGAAGAAAGAAAGGAAGAAGAAAAATATCCTAAATGATTTTCTTTTCTTTAAATTTATATATATATACATTTTTTTTATGTTATCTACATCTTAAGTGAGTTTTTCATTCATGTCCTGTAATATTTTTTAGGCGGGCTTCTTTGTGTTGATTGTCAACCTTTTCTTTAATCTCACTCATCTTATTTGCCATCCATATTCTGAATTCCACCTCTAACATTTCAACAATTTCCTTTAGGTTAGTGTCCATTGGTGGACAACTATTATGATTATTTTGTCGACGGGTTGGGGGGAGAGGTGGGGATTGTCAAAAAGGCTCGTTTTTTTCATGTTGACAGAGTTCTTTTTCTGGTTCCTTCTCATCTGAAATTTCTTTTCTCAGCTCAAGATGAATAAACTTATAGTGCACCGGTTCTCTTCTGCTGGAAACACTCCTGCTTAGTGTAAAGAATAAGATGCCTCTGGTACACTGAAGTCCTACCCTGGAGGACCCACCTGGCATAAGATGGGCAGATGCATAGCGAACATTTAACACTATTGCTCTCTTGGGCTTCCTGCCTCACTGTTCCCCTGTGGTTGTCACTGATGGTCTCTGCATTGCAGACTGAGTAATTACTCCTCCTCGTTCTGTCAGCAGTGAGTGATTAGTCGGGCCAAGCAGGACTGAGAGCTGCTCCACTCAGATCTGCCAGCAGCAGCGTTTGTCAGCCTGAGCAGTTTAGGAGCTGCTGCACTCGGATTCGTGGGGTGGCAGCATTTGTTGGCCCATCTGGTTTGTCCTGCTCACACCCTCCAGTGATGGCAGCCAACAGCCTATGCCAGCTCGAGGGCTGCCCCACAGGTCTGCATTGGCAGCATTTGTTGGCTGGAGCTGGCTTGCAATTGTGAGCTCATACAGGCTTGAGAACTGCTGAGCTTAGATCCACAGGTGGTAGTAGCTTGTTAGTTGGGGATTATCTTCCCACACTAGCTTGAGAGATGCCTTGTTTAGATCCTTGGGCAGTTGCATTTGTCTGTGGAGTGCCAGCTTGAGGGTAACTGGGCAGCAGTGACTGTCAGCCAGTGCTGGCTGAGAGCCTCTCCATTTGGATCCTCCAGTGGCAGCGTTTGTTAGCTGAGCACAGGCTTGAGTGTAGCCCCACCCATGTTGACAGATGGTCAGTGGGGGAACTGCACACACAGTGGGGGCAGGCAGATCCTGCCCACAGGACTCATGAAAGTGCCAGGCCTCCCAAATCCCTGCTCCACCCTCTAGACTGGCAATTGGGGAGGCAGCAGCAATAGGTATGAGCCCTGGGTGAAGGCCATGTTCTGAGACTAGGATTTTAAAATGTCACCAGCCGCAGGGCTCAGGATTCATGAGCTAGCGGGCCACTGCTGTGCCCTCTCTCTGGAGCAATGCTGCTTCACAGTCTATAGATAGCTCCTACGTCAGTCCTGTGTCCTTGTTCAGTGGTTGGTCAGTGGAGGGTCCCTCCTGCAGCCCAGAGAGCAATAGTCCCAGCATGGAGCCCTGGGACTCTCCACTCTGTGCCTTCCCCACAAGTGCACTTGTCTTCCCTGTGTACCTTCAAACCACAGAGCAGGTCATCTCTCTTCCTTTTCCTTCACTCTGGGTGTCTCCTGTCACCTGTCTTTTGATTCACAATGCTCTCCCTTAGACCCATTGATGTGAAAGTGGACATGCACTGGCTACCCCTCACCCTCTCTGAGAGAGCAGGTGTGCACTCCCTTCTACTCTGCCAACTTGGCCCCTCCTCTAGTTGCTACCTTTTATTTCTACTTTCTCATTTTCACTTATCATTGGAGACTGAAAGAGCAATTTTGCTTTGTGTTCTGTCGCCCAAAAGATCACAGACTTTGTGTGGTCAGAACAGCAAGGAAGCATGAAAAGGAAGACCATCTTTGACAACAAGGAGCCATGTCAGAAACCTGGTCTGGAAAAGATACAAAGTCTTTATTCTTTGCCATGAGGAGGTCTTTGCAGGGGCTGCATGAAAGTGGATCGACTCACCACCAGTCCCTGGAAGTTAATCAGTCATTTACACACAGCGATATGTTTCCTGAAATCAGGCCAAATGCTTACCCCAGGCTCTTGCTAAATAATTCAAAACCATTGTAGTGTTTTTCTGTTTTGTTTCTTTTCTTTTCTTTTTTTTTTTTAATAAATCATAGCTGTGTACATTAATGTGATCATGGGGCACCATACACTGGTTTTATAGACCATTTGACACATTTTCATCATACTGGTTGACATAGCCTTCCTGGCATTTTCTTAGTTATTGTGCTAAGACATTTATATTCCACATTTACTAAGTTTCACATATACCCTTATAAGATGCACCGCAGGTGTACTCCCACCAATCCCCCTCCCTCTGCCCACCTCCCCCTTCCCTCCCCTCCCTTTCCCCCTTCCCCCTATTCTTAGGTTATAACTGGGTTATAGCTTTCATGTGAAAGCCATAAATTAGTTTCATAGTAGGGCTGAGTACATTGGATAATTTTTCTTTCCTTCTTGAGATATTTTACTAGAATATGTTCTAGCTCCATCCATGTAAACATGAAAGAGGTAAAGTCTCCGTCTTTCTTTAAGGCTGCATAATATTCCACGGTGTACATATACCACAGTTTATTTTTTTTCTTTTTTTTAATTAATTTTAAATCATAGCTGTGTACATTAATGCTATCATGAGGCACCATACATTGCTTTTATAAACAGTTTGACACATTTTCATCACACTGGTTAATATAGCCTTCCTGGTATTTTCTTAGTTAATGTGTTAAGACAGTTACATTCTACATTTACTAAGATTCACATGTACCCTTGTAAGATGCACCACAGGTGTAATCCCACCTATCACCCTTCCTCCGCCCATCCTCCATCCTCCCACCCTTCCCTCTCCCCATTCCCCAAATTCTTAGGTTATGACTGGGTTATAGCTTTCATATGAAAGCCAAAAATTAGTTTAATAGTAGGGCTGAGTACATTGGATACTTTTCTTCCATTCTTGAGTTACTTTACTAAGAAGAATATGTTCCAGCTTCATCCATGTAAACATGAACGAGGTAAAGTCTCCATCTTTCTTTAAGGCTGCATAATATTCCATGGTGTACATATAATAAAATTTATTAATACATTTGTGGATCGATGGGCACTTGGGCTTTTTTCATGACATAGCAATTGTGAATTGGGCTGCAATAAAAATTCTGGTGCAAATATCTTTGTTGTAATGTGATTTTTGGTCTTCTGAGTATATGCCTAGTAGAGGAATTATAGGATTGAATGGCAGATATGTTTTTAGATCTCTAAGTGTTCTCCAAACATCTTTCCAAAAGGAATGTGTTAATTTGCATTCCCACCAGCAGTGTAGAAGTGTTCCCTTTTTTCCACATCCACGCCAACATCTTTGGTCTTGGGATTTTGTGATATGGGCTAATCTTACTGGAGTTAGATTACATCTCAAAGTAGTTTTGATTTGCATTTCTCTGATGATTAAAGATAATGAGCTTTTTTTCATATGTCTGTAGGCAGTGTGCCTGTCTTCTTCAGAGACGTTTCTCTTCAAGTCCCTTGCCCAAACTGAGATGGGATCCCTTGTTCTTTTCTTGCTTATATGTTTGAGTTCACTGTGAATTCTGGTTATTAAACCTTTGTCAGAGACATAACCTGCAAATATCTTCTCCCATTCTGAGGGCTGTTTGCTTGCTTTCCTTACTGTGTTCTTGGCTGTGCAGAAGCTTTTTAGTTTGATCAGGTCCCAATTTTTGCTTCTTCAAAAAATGCTAGTGTATTTTTGAAGCTGCTTCAATTGTCCGGGGGGTCCTCCTCATAAAATACTCGCCCAGACTGATTTCTTCAAAGGTTTTCCCTGCACACTCTTCTAGTATTTCTATAGTTTCATGTCTTAAATTTAAATCTTTAATCCAGTGAGAGTCTATCTTAGTTAATGGTGAAAGGTGTGGGTCCAGTTTCAGTCTTCTACAGGTTGCCACCCAGTTCACCCAGCACCATTTGTTAAATAGGGAATCTTTTCCCCCACTGAATGTTTTTAATTGGCTTGTCAAAGGTCAAATAATGGTAAGTAGCTCAATTCATCTCTTGGTTCTCTATTCTGTTCCAGACATCTACTTCTCTGTTTTTGTGCCAATACCATGCTGTTTTCATCACTATCGATTTATAGTATAGTCTGAGGTCTGGTAGCGTGATTCCTCCTGCTTTGTTTTTATTTCTGAGTAATGTCTTGGCTATTCGAGGTTTTTTCTGATTCCATATAAAACGAAGTATTATTTTTTCAAGATCTTTAAAGTATGACAGTGGAACTTTAATAGGGATTGCATTAAAATTGTATATTGCTTTGAGTAATAGGGACATTTTAACAATGTTGATTCTTCCCAGCCATGAGCATGGTATGTTTTTCCATTTGTTAACATTTTCAGCTATATTTTTTCTTAGAGTTTCATAATTCTCTTTAAATACATCTTTCACATCCTTTGTTAGATAAAATCCCAAATATTTCATCTTCTTTGGCACTACTATGAATGGAGTAAAGTCCTTAACTGTTTTTTCATCTTGACTATTGTTGGGATATATAAAGGCTACCGATTTATGAATGTTGATTTTGTAACCTGAGACGCTTCTGTATTCCTTGTTCACTTCTAAGAGTTTTGTAGTAGAAGCCCTGGTGTTTTCCAGATATACAATCATATCATCTGCGAAGAGCAGAAGTTTGATCTCTTCTGACCCTATATGGATACCCTTGATTGCCTTTTCTTCCCTAATTGCGATGGCTAAAACTTCCATTACAATGTTAAAGAGCAGTGGAGACAATGGGCAGCCTTGTCTGGTTCCTGATCTGAGTGGAAATGATTTCAATTTAACTCCATTCAATACGATATTGGCTGTGTGTTTGCTGTAGATGGCCTTTATCAGTTTAAGAAATGTCCCTTCTATACCAATTTTCTTAAGTGTTCTGATCACGAAGGGATGCTGGATATTATCAAAAGCTTTTTCTGCATCAATTGAGAGAATCCTATGGTCTTTGTTTTTTACTTTGTTTATGTGCTGAATTATACTTATAGATTTATGTATATTGAACCAGCCTTGAGAACCTGGGATAAAACCGACTTGGTCATGATGTATAATTTGTTTTATGTTTTCCTGGATTCTGTTCATTAGGATCTTGTTGAATATTTTTGCATCTATATTCATTAGTGATATTGGTCTGTAATTTTTTTTTCTTGTTGGGTCTTTTCCTGGTTTTGGGATCAGGGTGATGTTTGCTTCATAGAACATGTTGGGTAGTGTTCCTTCTTTTTCTACATTTTGGAACAGGTTGAGTAATATGGGTACTAATTCCTCTTTAAAGGTTTGGTAGAATTTTGACATGAAGCCATCTGGTCCTGGGCGTTTCTTTTTAAGGAGGTTTTGTATGGTTTATGCTATTTCAGAACTTGATATGGGCCTGTTCAACATTTACACTTGATTCTGGCTAAGTCTTGGAAGGTGATGTGCTTCCAAGTATTGGTCAATTTCCTTCAGATTGTCATATTTCTGAGAATAAAGTTTCTTGTAATATTCATTAAGGATTTTTTTAATTTCTGAGGAATCTGTTGTTATTTCATCTTTGTCGTTTCTGATTGATGAGATTAGAGATTTTACTTTTTTTCCTATTTTTTTTCCTTAGCCAAAGGTTTATCTATTTTATTGACCTTTTCAGAGAAAGAAAGCTTTAATTTATTGATCTGTTGTATAATTCTTTTGTTTTCAATTTCATTTAATTCTGCTCTGATTTTGATTATTTCTTTTCTTCTACTGGGTTTGGGGTTGGACTGTTCTTCCTTTTCCAGTTGCTTGAGATATCCCGTTAAGCTGTTAACTTCCTCTCTTTTCGTTCTCTTGAGGAAGGCTTGCAGTGCTATAAATTTCCCTCTTAGGACTGCCTTTGCTATATCCCAGAGGTTCTGATAATTCATGTCTTCATTGTCATTTTGTTCCAAATATTTGGCAATTTCCTTCTTAATCTCATCTCTGACCCAGCTATCATTCAGCTTAAGGTTATTTAAGTTCCCTGTTTTTGTATGAGTATGCTGATTCCTGTTGTGACTGAGTTCAACTTTTATTCCATGGTGGTCCGAGAAGATGCAATGAATAATTTCTATTCCTTTAAATTTACTAAGGTTAGACTTGTGACCTAAGATGTGATCAATTTTGGAGTATGTTCCATGGGCTGATGAGAAATATGTGTATTCAATTTTGTTGGGATGAAATGTTCTGTAGATGTCTGCTAAATCCAAATGTTGGATGCTTAGGTTTACATCTAAAATTTCTTTGCTCAGCTTCTTATTGGAGGATCAATCCAACACTGCCCAACGAGTGTTGAAATCTCCAACTATTATGGATCTGGAGGAAATCAAGTTGCTCATGTCTGTTATAGTTTCTCTTATAAATTGTGGTGCATTCTGGTTGGGCGCATAGATATTAATGATTGAAATCTCATCATATTGAGTATTACCCTTAACAAATATGAAGTGACCATTCTTATCCTTCCTTACTTTTGTTGGTTTAAAGCCTATTGTATCTGGAAATAAAATTGCAACATCTGCTTTTATCTGATTACCATTTGCCTGAAATATGGATGACCATCCTCTCACCCTGAGTCTATATTTGTCTTTTAAAGTAATATGTGACTCTTGTATGCAGCAAATATCTGGCCTGAGTTTTTGTATCCAGTCAACTAACCTGTGCCTCTTTAGAGGACAGTTTAAGCCATTCACATTAATGGAGAATATTGATAAGTCTGGTAAAATTTGGGGTATCGAGTTTTTCAAAAGTCCAGTGGACATTTTTAATCCTTTTTCCACTGTGGAAGTTGGAGTTTGATCAAAAGTTTCTGAGTGAGTTTACTTTTGTGGCAGAGGATTGGGCTGGTCATTATGGAGGATAGGTCTGAGAATGTCCCGAAGAGCTGGTTTGGTTATGGCAAATTTCTTCAACATAGGAATGTCATTAAAGTATTTATATTATCCATCATAAATGAATCTCAGTTTAGCTGGATACAGGATCCAAGGTTGAAAGTTATTTTGTTTTAGGAGATTAAAAGTCGATGACCACCCTATTCTGGCTTGAAAAGTTTCAGCAGAGAGATCTGCAGTCATTCTAATATTCTTCCCTTAGTATGTAATGGATTTCTTCCGTCTGGCTGCTTTGAGAATTTTCTCCTTCATATTAACTTTAGTGAAGTTAATTATGATATGCCTGGGGGATGTCTAATTGGGATTGAGTCATGCTGGGTTTCTGAAACTGTCTGCTATCTGAATTTCAGAATCTCTATGCATGTCTGGAAAATTCTCTTTCATAATTTCATGGAGAAGGGCCTCTGTGCCTTGCGAGGCCACTTTATCACTTTCAGAGGTTCCAGTGAGGTGGATATTAGCCTACTTCGAATTAGCCAGAGCTCTCTGAGAGAATGATCCATTTTTGCTCTCCATTTCTCTTCCTCTTTGAGAGTTTGGGAGGGTTCAAAGGCTTTGTCTTCAATGTTAGAAATCCTTTCTTCTGCTTGTTCCACTCTGTTACTTTGGGATTCTACTGTATTTTTCAGATCTTTGAGGGCTGCACATTCTTATTTCAGTGGGTTAAAATCTTTGGTGGTTTTGTCTTTAAATTCGTTAAATTCTTCAGACAACTTTTGAATTTCTCATTGAATTTCTAATTCTGACTTTTGAATTGCTGCTCAAATTTCTAATTCCAAATTTTCCTCCATTTTATTAATCTTGTTTGCAATCCAGATTCTGAATTTGATTTCTGACATCTTGGCCAGCTGTTTATGAATGGGCTCTTCAGTTACATTTGCCATATCTTTCCTTGTGGGGGGAGGGGTTGATCTATTCTGGTTATTTATTTTACCAGAGTTTTTCCGCTAATTCCGCCCCATGATTGTTTTACACCATTTGATTTTTCTCCTGGAGCTTTGTCGAGGACCGGTACAGTGCTATGGCCTTAGAAACTGGAGACCTGTTTGGTGTGGTGGGGCTAAGTGGTTCTGTCTTTTTTTCTGCTGGTCTCTGTTCGATTCTAGTGAAACAGTTACTCTGGGTTGAAGTCTCAGCTGTGGAGAAATACCAGCAATTAAGTCGCTCCACCCCCCACAGGCAACAATTAGAAAAGGAAAATCAAACCTTCCTACAACCACAGACCCAGGGCACCACCTGTATAGTCCTTGGGCAATTGGCTCAGT
Source organism: Nycticebus coucang (assembly GCF_027406575.1). Classification (NCBI taxonomy): domain Eukaryota; kingdom Metazoa; phylum Chordata; class Mammalia; order Primates; family Lorisidae; genus Nycticebus; species Nycticebus coucang. The sequence continues at coordinate 53,622,992 of NC_069790.1, forward strand.
TCAAAAGGTCCAAATCAATTGTCTCAGTGAGCACCTGTCTCAGGTGGGAGAGTTTAAAAGGTCTCTGGTGACTGGATCGCAGTGGTCTGGTGACTACTTTGATGTGGCTTGCTCCAGTGCTTCATGGAGTCAGGAGGACCCACCCAGCAAATAGATCAGTCCAAGAAGGTTGATGCCTCCTTCCCAACATTGCACCTCTGTCACACCCAGTCACGGATAGTCCCACAGGGCTTTGACCCAGTTGCCTGTAGTGAACAGACACTCCAGGGGGTTACACCTGCCTTAATCACAAGGAAATCTCTTTCTGCTCAGTCAAGCCACTGTGCTCTGCCTCTATCCAGCAGGGGAAGGTGAGGCCTGACAACCTCGGGCGCTTGATGGAGGCTAGGGGGTGTTCACTCAGTTCTAGCCCCACCCCTGATTGATGTTACTGACAGAACAGAACAGAACAACTTTGCAGGAATTTGTTTCTGTCCTTGCTAAATTCCCCTGCAGAAGAGAAGCTGTTTTGAGTTCCCAGAGCCTGTGCCTCAGGCCCTGTCTTTGCTCCTGCAGGTTTGTATTTGGGTACCTGTCAATTCTAACCTCCTGCCTTCCTTTGTCTATAGGCTGACAATCCCCTGAGGGCTGGGTGCATCTTAGGCTCAGTAAAGCTGTCCCCTGGGTCAGACCCACCCTGGGAACTTCCCGACTCTATATGTGCATTTCTAGTCCCCATGCTCCACACAGGCTGGTACCACATCAGGCAAACCCTTTACTCACAGGGCCTGCATTTCCGTCCCAGATCTCTTCCGTGGTGGTTGTCACCTGAGTAGATGCCTGGCCTCCTCTGGTTGCCCAGGGAGATGGGGGTATGGCTTCAGAATATCCGGGAGTGAGCCCTATTCTTGCTAAAAGACGGCTGGTGCTCTGCGCCTTGGGGGAACCACTGCTCTGGTGTGGTTCCCTCTCAGCCAAACATCCTCTCCTCACCCCCATGCCCCAGAGTCAGCACTGACCAACTGCAGTTTAGGCACTGTCCACACCCCTCAAGAAATCACCCAAGAATCTGGACTCCTGTGGGACAGGCCTCCAGACCTCAGAGTGAGAGTGGAGGGGAGTGCTGGGAGCTCAGATTTGCAGGTAGAGAATATGTACATTTTTATACAGTTTTATGCCTGGCAGGAGAATGCCTTGGCACCCTAATAGGGGAGGTAGGTCCAGTTTTTAGAGGGTCTCTCCTATGGAGTGTAGTGAGAGGACTTTTGAACTCTGCTCATTTGTTTGTGGGGCACTCCAAGCCGTTCTCATGGGGGAGGGGACTCCCATCCGCTTGGTGATGGATTTTGTACCTTTTGTTTGTATCCTTGGGGTCGCAGCTCACCTCAGCGGGGTTGATGTACGTTCTTTAACCTTCTTTCTTATTGCAGCTCTAATCCACCAGGTTACTTGCTAAATTTCTGTCCTTTAACTCTCCTTCTGGACGGAAGCCTCTGTGGAAAGCTGGCTTCAGTCAGCCATCTTGTCTTCCCCCCACTTCTGTTTTGTTTCAAACTGCAGCCTACCAGGCAATTTTTCTTTTAAATGTAACAGGCTCCTATTATCTCTAAAATATTTATAGAGAAAAATATGAGCAAAGGGATGAAGTACAGGTGAGTGGAGTAGCAGACATTGCTGGAAATGCACCTGTTTTCTCACCCCTCTTGTGGTCCCCAGCTCCCCTCTGTTTCTAGTGCCCCATCTGCACCCAGATGCTGTCCTGGCTGAGCACATCTGCTCAGTGCATTCCTGTGCACAAAGAGTGGGTCCAGAATTTTATAAAGTCTGATCGAATGTAAAGGATTTCTTTCATGGGAACAAAACAAGTACTGACTTCAGGAAGAACTCTGTGAAACTAAAACATGGAACAAACTTATAATGTAGTTCATTTGCTTGAATTCCCAAATAGGATTGCAGTATAAGTGCATCATGAATACCTCAAAATATTGTATATAAACAACCCATGCTTGTAAGCTAAGCAGTTTCTTTGCTATGTTAGAAAGTAAAGTTATTTTTTTATTTTCAGAATAAATGGCTTCATATAGTCTCATCTTTATATTGTTATTATTTTCTTAAAATTTTTCTTACAAATACAATGAAACACTATGGGATATGGAGATAGTGGTCTGTTGCTATAGGCAAAATAGCGATTTTTCAAACTGTTTACTCATTTTATGGCTATAAAGAAGTATATATACTTTGAGTAGAGAATTTAGTAAACACATAAAAGCATATAGAATATTGTAGAAATTACTACAATTATTAACCTTTAAATGTCTTTTCTTTCAAACATTTTTATATGCATACTGGCCATATAATAAACTAGACTTGCAGTTTATTATGTAATGCACACTTCTATCCAGGAATATATATATACATAGGAGCTTAACATTTTAAGTCTTTCTCATACTCTATATTTGTCCAATGACATACCTCTATTTAAGGATTATTGATAAAAAAGCAGAGTACAAATTTGATTCTTTAACACAGAGAGATTATAAAAGATATGGAATTATTTAGAAGTTTCTTTTTCTTCCTTATATCCCTAGTCTTGAGACTAGATGGAGGTTCCAAGGTCTAAAGAAGAAAAGGAACATTTAGATTTCAGTCTACTCTGTCTTACTACCTCCGCTTATCCATCAATTAATTGTGGTAGAGGAGGCAGGGCTCATGGCATGTGTGGTGAGTGTTACTGCCCTAACATCAGTTTGGGACCCCTGAACTGAGTATCCTGTAGTGCCTTTTGGTAGTTAGCAGGCCTGTGACTTTCTTGTGCTCCTGTGGCATGAGAGCCACAATGTGGTCACGATTGTGATGGCTGTTAGAACAGAGTGATATCCTTTACTGTCCCCACAGAGAAGCAGAAGAGTAGATAGCCTTGCATATGCCTCAAAAATTGGCTGCTTATGTAACCCAGGGCAGAGAAAACACACTGGCTTCAGGGTGTTTTGGCACCTGAAGAAGTGACCAAAAAGAGATGGAAAGGTGGACCACTCAGCTGGTCTCCCTGCAGCAGACTGTCAGTTCAGAGGGGATACAGAGGAGGCTGGGCAGCTCTGAAGTAGCAGGCCAGCACAAAATGCTGGAAGGGGAAGTTGTGCAGAGCCATGCAATACACCTCCAGAGACCAAGCATCATTGCTGCTGGAGAAGAGTGTGGGGTGATCTTGAAGGACTGAATTTTAAACTCAGATTGTTTGACAGAACACAGAAACTGACTGAGCTCCCCTAGAAACAGCTACATGACAAATTCTGCATTAGGTGAAGAAAAGTTTGAACCAAAAATAAAGGCATATGGAAATATTTATAACATGGGTTTGTGGATTGTGTTACTATGAATTTCATATCCTACATTTCCAAACATAAATACACTTTTTAGGGAAGGAAGGGAATAAAATTCCTCAGGAGCCCTTCCTTATAGAGATTGTAGGCAGAAGAAATTCTATCTCTTGTTTTCATCTGGGACTGTCTAACAACTTTCTCAAGGCAAAGCTTCTTTGTATTTTTTGTTGAGTGAGTATGCCTGTGAAAAGCTTTCTGGTTCAGAAAAAAACCACTTAAGTGACTTTTTCTTTATGCAAAGATGGGCTTATCTGGAACAGAAGCTGAAGAGTTAGGTTAATCTCCAAAAGAAAGTAATATAAAATTTCAATGTTCCTCTGACAGGCATCAGAGGATGGAAATCAGGCCTGTTACACTCAGAAGAGAGTTAGGAGGGGAAGGGATTGGAAGGTGAAAGTGAACTCATCCCTCCACCCCTACCCCTCCATTGTAGCCACAAATGGCAGCAGATAGGAGCAAGATAGTGAAAAATTATCACTAATTTTTGGGGTAAGGCCAAGGGAATTTATGAATGGCAGTAGTACATATACTCATTTGACTGTTCATCACCATTCCCTTTCCCATTTCCCCAAGGCCAACGTGAATTCTTGTGGGTAATTAGCTGTTCCTCCATGGTTGCAAAATCTGGGACAGTTAATCAGATATCCTATTGTAATTTAGCCAAGAGGGCAGGCATGGAACCAAGTTAGACCAATTGAACTTGGTTGGAGTCGATTAGTTCTGCCACTAGCATCCAATCCAGATGCTCCCTGTAGTTTGTTTCTAAGCCTTGTGGAACCTGCCCATTTCAAAGCCTCCTTAACTGTCTTTCTCATAAATTTTGTGAGCTCCTCACACTCTTCCAATATACTCCACTGAGAACCAGCAGATTCTAGGGATTAAGATTATGAATATTATTTGAGAGTAAATCCTGACTCTAAAATGTTTCACTTTGTTTTATGCCTAGAAAATGAAAATTATAATGATTCTTATGTCATAAGATTGTTTTGAGAGTGAAATGGAGGTTGATAAATGAAATGGCTTAGGATGGTACTTGCCACACATCAACTTTTCAGTACATTTTAGCTGATGATATTAAATTAATTGCAGTTGGTTTCTATGGTTTACAGATCCATAACTAATCAGTGACACAATGATAATACCTAGTTATTTTCTTTTTTTATTAATATGAAATTGTACACATTTGTGGGCACCAGATGATACATTGACGCATACATACAATGTAACTCTGCAGCTAATATATACTTTGAACAGCTAAATATTTCCCAATGCCCAGCATCTCATCCTTCAAAGGGACAGTTTGACGCATGCTCTGAGTGGCTCCCAGAGGGCTAAAGGGTGGTAACTAGCTCAACCACACACATGCTGCTGGACTTTCTGCCTTCTCTGTGTCAATCTTGATTCCTCAATGCTGATTTCTGGTATCACCCTCTAAAACATACCTGCACCCATTTCCTTGCTCTCCTTGGTGGGTACCCAAGCTTAGAACAGACAGACACAGTGCAGTTTCCTGAATTTTCACATAGTTAAAGCCACTTGAGCTGTTCTTAACTCAAGAATCCACTAGAAATGATAAAAGCTGTTCCTTGGGATCCAGGGAATGTTCTTACAGTCCAGTGATTGAGTTGAACCAGAATTGATAGTGAAGTCTTAAAGCTTAATTTCAGTTGTTCAACTAATTTTCAGGCAAGTCTTTCTCAAACGGTTCTGAAGGAGATTCTTTTCATGGGAAGGAACAGCGGCATTGCCAGAGACTGATCACTGTCGTGTATTCATAGCCTTGTAGGTTATAGCAAAGACAAAAAAAAAAAAAAAGTCATTTATTTAGTAGGCACTTATGTGTCTTAAAGTGCTTGAATATATATATTTTAGAGGATAGGGTGGAGAATGGTAAAGTATGAATTCTGTAGAGGAACCAATACATGTGCTTTAAGCATAAATAATGACGTTACAAATGAGAACTTGACAAGACTTATCTCGGAATTTCTTTGGTCTTCGGGCTAGTTAACTTGGAACATTGATCTTGGTTCTGGGTGCTTCTGGCATGTATAAACTTTTAAGCTGGCAGCCATCCACATGACGAGGGAACTTGAAATCGGGTTATAAAAGATTATCAAAAATAATTGCATTCAGCTGCAGGTAATCCAAACCCTGTTCTCCCATTTGGGGGCTATGGCTTTTGTTTCCTTGGCCCCTAGATGGCTGCTCCATCAAAAAGTCACTCATTAAGTCGCCAAACACAGGGAAAATGGGAAATTATAGCCAAATCTACCAACATTTATAAAATATTCATCACAGAACTTTACAAAGAGGTTTCCAACATGTAGCGAATATTTTGTAAAATTTCATAATGAATATTTTGTAAATAAAGGTACATTTGGTTATAATTTCCCATTTTCCTTATGGATAGCTACTTTATAGGGGACTTTTGGGACACCTTGCAAACATTGCACCTGCATTTCAGGCAGTAACAATGTGAGGAAGTGGTGAAGGGCAAAAGAGCATGCCACCTGGATCTGTCTCTTTTTAAAGAGGAAAGAATAGCTCTTCTCTTAGGCCTATCAAATAGGAATTTGCTTAAATCTCACTGGCCAGAACACTGGACCTTAGGAAAGGTTTGCCTGCAAGTTCTAATTTAACTGAAATTAAAATCACTATTAATTTTGGTTTAATCTGGAAGAAGGTGTGAGGAAGGGAATATTTTTAACTGGATTCATTGCCCTACACTAAATCAGAGTTCTGATAATATGGAAAAGGGAGAGAGTGCTTACTGGGTAAACAATTCATCTTAAGTCCCACAATGAGAAACCAGTGAGAGAACTGAGAAATTCAACTTAAAAAGCACAAAAGAATGTAATATTTACAGGCATTATAAGAAATCCAGACTTAGGTCAACACCTTCTTCTATCAGCTCCCTCTTGTCTGTCTACTGCTTATGTTTTTCACTTTATGCACCAACTTCTACTCCCAGCTCTTTAAAGGAAAGACAGAAAAGATGAAAAAGAAAGAAGTCATATGAAAATAGTTTTCTCAAAGGTGCTTGCCCAGCCCCACTTAGAAGGGTCTGGCTTAGGAACTCATTTGCTGTTGTCTTGATTATCCAATGATAGTCATGATATAATGATAGTCATGGCTATAATTTCTTGAGCCCATACTAAGGCATAGATATCACTGTTCTTGATTCGCCAATTAAGAAATTAAAGTTTATAAAGGATAAATCTCTTGGTGACACAAGAATTGAGTCTGGGATTTGAACTAACACCTGAATGTTAAGATTTTACACTCTTCAGAAGTGTTCATATTAAACACCCCATACCTTAAATTCTGAGCTGGGTACTTTAGACTACTTGAAAGTAATCACTCTATTATTGTGAGTAAGAATCCTGTGCTTTTAAACCTATAGCCCTTACATTACAGGTAGGCTCATTATTTTAAAAAAAATCTGTGGGGATTTTATATTCACCTGGGATAACATTGCAGAGAGGAATACAGTAATATGCTTTCTTTTGATGTGAATTTCATCAGCTTTATCTGTTAACATTGGTGCTGACCAGAAAATGACAATATGTTCTTGTCTAATTCAAAGTGGAGAATCAGGGTATTAATATTGAATCAATGTGATTTATCTAGTTGAAAAAATAATTTGATAAAACTTGAGACTCCTGGGGAAAATAACCAAGACAGTGTGTAGGCAGTGAAATGTTTAAGGGCATCATGGCAATGAAATGTGAAGCCATGCTGGTATCTGAGTAGGTCTCTCTCCAGTATTTCATTCAGCAATGTGAGTCATTCAGGGGTGAAGTTTATCTGTCCCTTCTTTCTTCCTTTTCTCTCCCTGTTCTTTGTTCCAAGTTCTCTGCCACCCAAGAGCATCCCACACTGGCTGTCTGGAGGCATGCCCAGTCTATCTACCCCTGTAGCAGAGATTTGATCAGCTACAGCAACAGAATCCAGCCAGTGGCCAGCTTGCTCTCAGACATTCTCTGCAGATACGGAGCATCTGCTGATGATCTTCAGAAATAATTTGCCATATTTTAAAAAGAGCTCGTCATGCTGATCATGGGAGCAGATGCACAACAGGACATGATAGGCAGTTATTTTTCTTTCATCCAGTTTACAAAGGTGGTTGTCATCCTACTGTGATCTGAACTGAGATTGTTTTATTTGCACAATGAAAGATCAAGTAGGGAGTGATTCCTAAATATATTCTAAGGAGGGACATGTGTCTCCTGGGGTAGCTTAATGTTCTGTAAAGACCATAGTTTAATTCTGTCTTCCTTTTCAGGACTCATCTTTCTGTTTTCAATACCCACAACTATGCTATCACCCATTAGGCAAACAGTCATTTGCAGAAAGGGCTGAGTATTTCCTGGTAGCTGAGGGTGTAAGAGCAGACTGGGAAAGAACCCCACACAAATCAGTGGAGATGAAGCTGATGCAGGAAGGGTGTTAAAGCCAGAAGAATTTTGCTTCTGTTGAACCTAAAAATTGCACACAAAAAATTGCAATTCTAGAACTTTGAAGTTAAAACATCTTTAGAGGTCTGTAAGCCCTCCTATATTAAAGCTATAGCAAAGAGACCCAGAAAGAAAATGTGAGAGGCTGAAGACCACAGGAAAGACAAATGAGTCCTTGGAAAGGATACAAGATGACCACTTTAGGCATCACCAAATGTGGGGAAAATGATTGTAAAAATTTGGAAAGTCGCTAAGATGACATTTTGTTCAGTGCCTGCCTTACCATTCCCAAAAAGTTTAATGTGTCTTATAGTTGTTTGATTAATTTTTTGAGATAATTGTCAATTCATATGCAATTATAAAAAGTAATCCAAAAAGGTCCAGTGTATACTTGACCTAAGGTCCCCCAACTGTAACATCTTGAAAAACTGTAGTAAAATATCACAGCCAGGTATTGACATTAACACAGTAACGAAGAAGTCTCATCACCACAAGAAGCCCTTTTATAATCCACATCTCCTTCCTCCCTCCTCTACCTGCTACTGTGCCATCAACCCCTGGGATCTGTTGAACTGTTTCCCATCTCTACAACTTTGTCATTTCAAAAATGTTATATAGAGTTATAAAATATATAAACAGAATAATCCTAATTTTTTTACCTTTTTTTGCTCAGCAAAATCCCATTGAGATTTACCCAGATTGTTTTATGTATCAACAGTTTGTTGGTTTTTATTGCTGGATAGTATTCCATGGTAAGGATGTACCAAAGATTAACTTTTCACCCATCAAGGGACATCTGGGTTGTTTCCAGTTTCTGGTTGTTATGAGTAAAGCTGCTATGAACATTCGTATACAGGTTTTTGTGGGAACATGCCTTTATTTCTTTGTAATAAATGTTCGGGACAGCAGTCTCTGGGAAGTATGGTATTTACACGTTTAGTTTTATGAGAATTTGTCATACTCCTTTCCATTTTTCATTCCCACCAGCAATGTCTGAGCAATCCACTTTCTCTTCATCTTCACTAGCATTCGATGTAGTCACTAATTTTTATTTTAGCCACTCCAATAGGTGTGTAGTGATAACACATTGTGGTTTTAATTTGCATCTCCCTAAGGCTGATGATGTTGAACATCTTTTCAGGTGCTTTGCTTTCTATCTACGTATTCTTTTGGGAGAAATGTCTATTACACACATTTTGCCTATTTTTCTAACGAGGTTTTTTTTTCATCTGTTGAGTTTAAAATTTCTTTATATATTCTGAATATTACTCCTTTGGTGAATGTATGGCTTGCAAATATTTTCTCCCAGTCTATAATTTGGCTTTATATCCTTCTCAGAGTCTTTGCAGAGCAAAGTTTTTAATTTTGATGAGGTCTTATTTATCAGTTTTTCCTTGAAGTACATCATGCTTTAAAGTCAAGCTAAAAAACTCTTTCTTAGTCTTAGTCTAATTCTTTATGTCCTAAGTCCCAGAGATCATCTCCCATTATTTTTCTAAAGTTCCATGCTTTCACATTTCCATTTAAGATCATGATGCATTTTGAGTCAACTTTTGTATAAGGTATAAGGTTTAGGTTAATATTTATTTATTTATTTATTTTTCCTTATGTATTGTTGTTAATTTATTGTTGTTAATTAATTTCCTTAATATTGTTCCAATTGTTGAAAAGGCTCTGTTTAGTCCATTGAATTGCTTTTGCACTTCTGTAAAAAATTAGTTGGACATCTATCTCTGGGTGCCCTATTTTATGCCATTGATCTATGTGTCGAACCCTCTGCCAAGACTATACATTCTTGATTCCTTCTGTTATACAGGGTGTCCATAAAGTTTATGTGCAATTTAAAATTCTTATCTAAAGTAGACATTCCAATAGATGTGTAGTGATAATTCACTGTGGTTTTAATTTGCATTTTCCTAAAGCTAATGATGTTGAACATCTTTTCATGTGCTTTATTTTCTATCTACATATTCTTTGGGGTGAAATGTCTACTTCACATATATTGCCAGTTGTCTAAAATAGACAACTATTTTAAATTACAAAATTTCATATGAAATTTATGGACACACTCTATAATAAATCAGTAGAATGAGTCCTCTTAACTTTATTCTCTTTTGAAGAGTCTTTTTAACTATAATGTGATAGGGCCTGTGCCTTCCAAATAAATGTTAGAATAAGCTTGTCCACCTCTAAAAAAAAAAACTTTTCGGAATTTTGACAGGAATTGCATTAAATCTATGGCCCAGTTTTGGGGGAATAAACATTGATGTGCTGAGTCCTCCAATCAATGAACACATCATGCTCTCCATTTATTTAGATGTTCTTTATTTCTTAAATCAGCATTTTGTAATTTTCTGCATATAGATCATGTACGTTTTTCTTAAGCTTATTCCTATAGAATTAGTATTCTACTTTCTTTGGAGTGATTATAAATGGAAGTATATTTTAAATTTTGATTTCCATCAAAAATTAGTATATAAAATCCCTTTGTTAGTAAATAGAAATACTAATTTTTTTTATGTCCTTGTGTCCTGAGAACTTGCTGATTTCACTTACTAATTCTAGGAATTGTTTGTAGGTTCTTTGAGAATTCTCAAATAGAGAATCATATTACCTGCAAATAGATAGTTTTATTTCTTCCTTTACAATCTACATGTTTTATTTTCTCATCTTTTTTCAATTTGCCAGGATATCCTTCTCTTAATCCTAATTTAGAGAAAAATTTAGCTGATGTGCCAAGTTTTGTTCTTTTATCATATCTTGTCTGTTGAGAAACTTCAAACAGGGTAGTTCTCTTAATAAACTACCCTGTGGGAGGCGGCAATGTTTTTAATTTTAATTTTCTTCATCTCAGAATGTCTTTATTTCCCTTTCACCTTGACTTAAATGTTAGTTTCAATGGGTATAGAATTCATGGTTGACAGTTATTTTAACACTTGAAAAATATTATGCCACTTCCAACTGGACTCTGTTTTTTAAATAAGAAATCAAATATGCTGTCATGTGATTTTGTATTCTTCAGGTAACAATCCATTCCTCTCTGGCTATTCTCATGTCGTTTTCTTTATCTTTAGGTTTCAAAAGTTTAATTTTAATGTGTCTTGGTATATGTTTCTTTGGATTTATCTTATTTGGAGTTTATTCATTTTGGATCTGCAGTTTTTATCTTTCAACAATTTTGAATCTGCAGTTTTTATCTTTCAACAATTTTGAAAGGCTTCAGGCATTATTTGAACATTCTTTCAGTGCCACCTTTTTTCTGTTTTCCTTCAAAGATACCAATGACAAATATTGGATCTTTATTTTTTTTTAACTAAGTCATAACTTTGTACATTGATAGATTTAAGGGGTTTTAAGGTACTGCTTCGATACACAATGTGAAATGCTTACATTGAACTAAGTAACACATCCATCACAATTATACTCATTTCTTAATAGTTGTGAAATGTACCTTAGCCTCATGCACATTAGGTGAGGTACCCCAAATACCCTCCCTCTTCTCATATCCTTCCTCCCCTCCCCTCTGTCTCCTTTTTCCTCCTACTTTCTGGACTATAGTTATGTTTTGCCATTTATATGAGTGTGTAGGTGATTATATATTGATTTCACAGTAGTATCGAGTACATTGGATACTTTTTCCCCCCATTCTTGAGATACTTTACTGAGAAGAATATGTTCCAGCTCCATCCAGGTAAACATAAAATATGTGAAGTCTCCGTCTTTTTATGGCTGCATAGTATTCCATGGTGTATATATACCACAATTTGTTAATCCATTCATGGGTCAATGGGCACTTGGGCTGTTTCCATGTCTTGGTTATTATGAATTGGGCTGCAATAAACAGTCTGGTACAAATGTCTTTGTTGTAAAATAATTTTTGATCATCTGTGTATATACCTAGTAGAGGAATTGCAGGATCTAACGGTAGGTCTACTTTTAGTTCCTTGAGTGTTCTCCAAACTTCTTTCCAAAAAGGTCATAGTAGCTTGCATTCCTACCAGCAGTGTAGAAGTGTTCCCTTCTCTCCACATCCATGCCAACGTCTGTAGTTTTTGGATTTTGTGATGTGGGCTAATCTTACTGGAGTTAGATGATATCTCAAGATGGTTTTAATTTGCATTTCTCTGATGATTAAAGATGTCCCACAGGGGTTCCTGAGGCTTTATTTATTTATTTTCAGTCTATTTTATCTGTGTTGTTCAGATTTGATAAATCTTAGTGATTTGTCCTTAAGTTCAATAATTTTATTCTGTTATTTCTACCATAACTTTGAAAATACCCAGAAAAAAAAGTTTTAATTTTTTATGGGTTTTATAGTGGGGTGGGGGTCTATAGCTTTTTTTTTTAATAATATTTTTATCCATGTTTTTATTTGTTTTAAGAGAATTTGTAGTTGCTTATTGAGTCATTTTCATGATTGTTGCTCCAAAGTTCTTGTCAGATAATTCCAGTATCTGATTCATGTTGGTGTCAACGTTGGCATTAGTTTGTTAATTTTTTACATTCAAGTTGTGATTTCCCTGGCTCTTGGTATGATAGAGGATCATTTATTATATTCTGGACATTTTAGCTATTAGAAAACTCTAGGTCATATTTAAAATTTAAATTTTATACCTAATTTTATTTAGGTTTATCACACAAGTCCTGTTTCACTTACAAAAATCTTTTTTTATGTAGTCTTGGCACCAATGACAATAAGACTTTCAGAGTCTTTACATTGATATTTTAATTTGCTTGGTTTATCTGATGCCGCTGAGGTTCTTACTGGTCTCTGGTCATTTGCTTAAATAGATCAAAAGAATGTTCACAGACCAGATTACCCTACTTGAGGAAGGAAGACTACAGTCAATAGGTATAAAATAATGCTACCCACAGAACCCATGATCTTGTTGCTCTTGAATCCTTGATGATGCCCCCAGCTGTGTGTTATTTCTAGATTTGAGTGGGAAGTTACTACCCCAGGAGGAAAGGAGAGCATTATCCAAAGGACTGAGGCTCCTTGTTGAGGGGTGACTTCCCTTACATTGCCTCCTTTTTTATTGTTTTAACCTACACAGATTTTTGCTACTCTCTTGTACCCTTCACATTTTACTACCAAAGTCTTTCACTAGAGTTGAGTTTAACATGACAAGTATACAAATCAATAACATTCAGCATAACTTAAGTTCTAGAAAAAATATTAAGGTTTAGGGCAGCACTGTGGCTCAAAGGAGTAGGGCGCCAGCCCCATATGCCTGAGGTGGTAGGTTCAAACCCAGCCCTGGCCAAAACCACACACACAAAAAAAAAAATATATATATATATGTGTATGTTCATTTTTTATATTGTAAAATGATTTTGAAACAGAGAGAAACATTTCTTTCTAGATATTATCAAAGAAAAGATCCAATACAGATTTTTATAAAAGAAATATTTTAAAGTTAACTATAGTATTTAGTTTTAATTTAAAACTGATAAATCCTACCAGAAAGTCAGGTTTACTAACATACAAGTCAAAGATGTTTGTGTTTCAAACTATTTGTGGACAAATTATTTTGAGCATTATAAAAAGCAATTTATTAACATTAGATAAATATTCAAGTTTTTTAAAACCAGATTGTAGTCGAGTTGAGTTAGGCTAAATAAGTTTTCTCAGGCTTCTCACCTACTAAGCAGATGAGCTCTGATTAAATACCCATATTAGTCACGGTGTTGGGTGCTGTGAGGAAGTCAGAGATGAATGAGATTATAGTCTCTTTACAGTTCAGGGCCAGTGTTTCTAATTGTATCACCTGCCTCTTCTGACAACATCTACACCTAAGGCAACCACACTCATCACACACTGGTTTCCAGTTTTTCCACCCTTTCACAGGTATAGGTTTTGGTTCAGGCTGATCTCTCTCTATAGAATACCTTTCCTTCCTATGTTTGCCTAGCAAAATCCTTTATGCAATTCAAATATCACTGCTTCTGGGAATATTTCTCAACCTCCTTAAGCAGATTTAATAACTACCCTAGAATTTTTCATGTCCTTTATGTTAGCAGGTGTGTGGTGGTTAATTTTAGGTGTCAACTTGACTGTATTGAGGGATACCCTAATAGTTGGTAAAGTGATATTTTTGGTTATGTCTATGAGGGTGTTTCCAGATGACACTGGTATTTAAATCAGTGAACTGAATAAAAAAGATCCACTCTCACCTAGTATGGGCAGTCACTACTCAATGCTATGAGGACCTGGATAGAACAAAAAGACAGAAGAAATGTAAATTTGCACTCTGTCTTTTGTGGAGCTGAGGCTGTCATCTTCTACCCTTGGATATTATTGCTTAGATTCTCCAGACTTTGGGCTCCACACCTTTCCTAGCAGCTACCCAAGTCCTCAGGCCTTCAGGGTTGGACTCAGCCATGCTAATGGCTTCTCTAGTTTTCCAGTTTGCAGATGGTAGGACTTCTCAGCTTCCACAATTATGAGATCCAATTGCCCTAATAAAACTCTGATCTCTCTTCTCCCCCTCCCTCCACAATCTCTCCGTATATATGAAGCCTGTCTAGAAAGCATTAAGCCATATAATATGAAAAAAAAAACAAACACCAGAAATATACACAGGTGGATACTTTCTGCACAGTCCCCCACATTATTCTATTGGTTCTGTTTTTCTGAATAACCCAAATGCATAGAAGTAATTAATAGGATAGTATTAATCTATCCCTGCTAATTAAGGAGTAGTTTAAATTGAAGGATTGACTTATTCTTTTTCCTGTTTTTAGTATCTGGTACAGAGCTGACAAATGGTAAGCTCTTGACATATTTTATTTATTCATTTATTCAGCAATAAATGATTTTCAGCACCAGCAAGTTTGTTTGCATTGCATGAACACAACAAAACTCTACAGTGTGCTATTCACATAAACTATAATGTGCTTCAGTGCTATCATACAGCCACACAGTGAGATCCATTTATTGAGCACCTACAGTATGCTAGGTACTATCTAGGAATGTCTTAAATGTATGAGTTGGTCATTGTTTCATCTCTGGGCATCAAAAGAAATAGTCCTTTCTAATTACGTAATATTCTGAGCAGGTGGTGCCTCCTTGGCAATAATCTGAATAAAGTGTTTAAAGGTTTTTTCTGGCTTTAAATTGTATTAACTCAGTGTGACAATATCATCTTATGCTGATGAGGTATTTTCATCAAGTAAAAATGGCAATGGATTATACTTCCTAGAATTAAAAATAGTATTAATGATTCATTAATACTTAGCTTCATTCATTAATACTTAGCTTCATGAAGCTTATAGCTTCATTCCTATAGCCACTACATGTTAATTTCATCTTATTTTATATGTAAGTCACTCGCCTTTTTTGTAGAAACCTAATGAATAATCTGATAAAACATAAATAAACATGGCTGATCAAAACTAACAGAATGCATTGTCTATTCTTCTAGTGAGTATTATAGAAACAAGCCAATTACACTTCAAGCACATTGCCATTCATTATTTTGAATATAAAATTAAAACTAATTATTCGTTTCAAAACAGAACTATAAGCAATTACAAATATACATTTATTTCTCTACATCTATGCATGATTTGTGTTCTTAAAAATTATCCTTTGCACTAAGTAATATATATATACAAACTCTCCCGTGGTTCTGTTTCAAGATTAGTAATTAGTTTCCAATCCAAACAGAGGCCTTAGAGACTCTCTTTTTGATTTAATTTTATTAATTTCATTTTCTTCAACAGCAACACATTTGAAAGAGAAAGGCATCAATTCACCATTTCTAGGAGGTGAGGGATGGGTGTCTTTCCAGTTAATGGCACAAAATTAGGGTGTATGGCACACTTCTGGGGGCAGGACACAATTATAAGAGGGACTGTACCTAACAAATGCAAACGTTTTAACCTAATTTTTTGTACCCTCAAATTAACCTAAAACAATAGGAAAAATACTCATTTCCCCCAGGCATAGAATAGGAAACAGTCTCAAATTATAATGAGAGAAATGAAAATAACTCTTTAACTTGTGTCTTTGCATCCTATTCAGAGATACACTTACACTTTGTGGGACCTGAATTTTATACAATTTGAGGTACCTTCTTTAAGAAAAATAATAAAAAATGAGGCATAAACATGAATATTTAGGATAAGAAAAATAAATCACAACAAAATACAACTTTTAAAAGCTGATACATACTATAAGCAACAATAAAAATACCACCAACAAAGCAAAAGGTTCAACATTATAATGTCCCAACATTTTTTGGTCACTTTGTCTTATGACAGTGATTCTGATGTTTTCTTCAGAGAGAATAGAAATATAATTCCCAGTAAGAATAGAAATACAATTCCCAGTATATTTTCAAGGTTGATCAAAGTTTGTCTTTTAAATTATTGATAGTTAAGCTGCATGGGCATGTGACCTCCCACTCATACATATTCACTTTTTGTAGGGGGGCTACAGGTTTGTGTCTTATGAAAAAATTCTGATCAATTGAATTTCCTGAAATTTCTATCAAAAAAGAAGAGTCTTGGGTGGGTACAGGAGCTCACACCTATAATCCTAGCACTTTGGGAGGTGAAGAGGGCAAATTGCTTGAGGCCAGGAGTTCAAGACTAGCTAGAGAAAAGAGCAAGACACTCCCATTCCACCCCTGTTACTACAAAAATAGAAAAAAATAAATTAGCTGGGCATAATAATGGTACGCACCTGTAGTCCTAGTTACTTGGAAGAGTTAGGCAGAAGGATAACTTGAGCCCAGGTATTTGAGGTTACAGTAAGCTATGATGATGTTACTACACTCTTCCCAGGGCCATGAAGTGAGTGTTTTTTTCTTTTTTGAAACAGAGTCTTATGTATTTATGCTACATTACTGCACTGCATGTATTTTTATTAGGACTGTGTGTTAAGGAGAATCCATTCATAATTTTCCACATATATTCACTGGGAGAATTTTCCACAGGTCAACTTCTAACTCTAGCTGCTTCAAATCTTGCTTCTTCTCACTATCCATGTACTCTTGGTGCTGTGGAACATATTATATTATCCCCATAAAACTATGAATATCACACAATGTCTGGTGAGGAGCATTGCTGGAAGTAACCCCACTTCTCTATGCACAGATGTGATGATGCCTTACCTGAGTGTTTCCCACCACAGGCAAACTAAGTGTGCCACCAACTCAACTTTCCCCCATCTGGATCCTCAAAGTGCCAGTAAAGGGGAGTAAGGCTTGAAGAATAGTCAGAGTGGAAAGGGATAGTAGTCTTAATTACAGTAATCTTCCTATTGTCTGACACCCCAGAGATTGGTAGATTCTGGATAAATGTAGTTTCCAGTTGCTTGAGAGTTACTATGAAAAATAGGCCTAACTAAGTCTATCTTCCATACTATACCATACCATCCCATGAACTGTGTAGTGACTTGATGTTAATATTGAAATATCCTGATTAAAAGCAAATTAAGACAAATAAAGACAAACTTTACTTAGTCTAACACAGTTTTACTGTATTACAAAACAGTTTTGTAAATGCAACTTTAGTTAAAGGGAAGTCAATGAACTTTTCACTTCATTGCCATATTTCTTTAAACTTGAGGTAACACACATACACACTTAAAACTGTTGCAGAAAACAAATGGAAGCCGCAGGACTGATGCGTTGAAGCATTGGCTTATTAATGGCATGGCTAACCAAACTTAAACTCCTTATTTTTTGTTGTTGTTGACTGGATTGCATGCTGGTTGCTTGAGAGTGACAGTTGCTTGATTTCTGAATAATGGGGAGTTTTCTATAAATGTAGTTAAAATACCACAGAATTTTACAGAAACGTAACTATATGAACACAGTGAGAGGACCCCTCAATGTCTGTGCAAATACAGGGCTGTGAACTTCAGCTTCAGAGTAAAACTCTTGTTTTCATGGCTGACTCAAGGAAAATACAGCCCTTGTGGAAATTCTGACAAATAGCTCCTGCTTAAGTGTTTCTGAAGTCCTTCATTTATAAACTTAACTTTCTTCTTTTATGCCCAGATAAAATGACTTGTGTCTATTTTGCAAGTACTTGCAGTGTATGGGTTATGCTTCCCAGATTATTTAGGGATTCTTAAATGCAGAAAGAATGCTTTCTGTATCCTGGAGATTATAAAGTCATGCTTCAAATTTCTCCTAGCTCAGTTTAATTTTTTAACAGCTTCCACCAACTTGACGCTACTCTCTTGGTCCAATCATGGATATACATATTTTCTTTATTTCCCCCAAATATAAGGGGGTGCAAATGTTTTTATTGCATAGAGAGATTTTAAAATGCTTTAGTTAAGTACTACAAGTGTGCCCACCACCCAAATAGTGTCCATCGAGGTAGGCTTTTACCTCTCCCCTCTTCCCTGCCCCCATTCTTGATTTTGTTTTACTTCTTTCTGTGCCCAGGAATTAGTTCCAAATTATTAGAGAGCACATATGATGTTTGTCTTTTCATTCTTGAGATACTTTGACTTAAAATAACAGCCTTCAGTTCCACCCAAATTGCTATAAAAGGCATTAATTCATTTCTTTTTATGGCTAAGTAGTATTCCATGGTATATATATATACCACATTTTGTTAATCCACTTGTGAATTGATGGGCACTTGAGTTGATTCCACATCTTTGCAATTGTGAATTGTGCTGCAATAAACATTAGAGTGCAGGCGTTTTTGATAAAATGACTTCTTTGCCTTGGGGTACCTAGTAGTGGGATTGTTGGATTGAATTGTAGGTCTATATGTAAATGCTACTGATTTGTGAGTATTAACTTTGTATCCTGAGATTCTGCTGTATTCCTTGATCACTTCTAAGAGTTTTGTAGTTGAGTCCCTGGGGTTTTCCAGGTATACAATCATATTAACTGCGAAAACTGAAAGTTTGATCTCTTCTGACCCTATATGGATACCCTTGATTGCCTTCTCTTGCCTGATCACAATGGTTAAGACTTCTATTACAATGTTAAAAAGCAGTGGAGACAGTGGGCAACCTTGGCTGGTTTCTGATCTGAGTGAAAATGTTGTCAATTTTACTCCATTCAATATAATGTTGGCTGTGGGTTTGCTGTAGACAGTAAGTTCAAGAAATGTCCCTTCTATACCTATTTTCTTAAGTGTTCCAATCATAAAATGATGCTGGATATTATCAAAAGCTTTTTCTGCATCAATTGAGAGAATCATATGGTCTTTGTTTTTTATTTTGTTAATGTGATGTATTATATTTATAGATTTATGTATATTGAACCAGTCTTGAGACCCTGGGATAAAACTCACTTGGTCGTAGTGTATAATTTGTTTGATGTGTTGCTGGATTCTGTTTGCTAGGATCTCATTTAATATTTTTGCATCAATATTCATTAGAGATACTGGTGTTTAATTTTCTTTTCTTGGTGGGTCTTTTCCTGGTTTGGGGATCAGGGTGATGTTTGCTTCATAGAATGTGTTGGGAAGTATTCCCTCTTCTTCTATGTTTTGGAAAAGGTTAAGTATATTAGGTACTAGTTCCTCTTTGAAGGTTTGGTAGAATTCTGATGTGAAGCCATCTGGTCCCTGACTTTTCTTTTTGGGGAGATTTTGTATAGTTGATGATATTCCAGAACTTGATATAGGCCTGTTCAACATTTCTATTTCTTTCTGGCTAAGTCTAGGAAGGTGGCATCAGTAGCATTTATATATACCAATAAGAGTCAAGCTGAAAAAATAGTCAAGGACTCTATTCCTTTTACAGTAGTACCAAGTATCTAGGAGTGTATCTAACAAAGGATGTGAAAGATCTGTATAAAGAGAACTATGAAACTCTGAGAAAAGAAATAGCTGAAGATATCAAAAAATGGAAAAACATACCATGCTCATGGCTGAGAAGAATCATATTGTTAAAATGTGCATACTACCCAAAGCAATCTACAGATTTAATGAAATCCCTATTAAAGTACCTCAATCATACTTTAAAGATCTGGAAAAGTTAGTACTTCATTTTATATGGAAACAGAAAAAACCTGGAGTAGCCAAGACATTACTCAGAAATAAGAACAAATCAGGAGGAATCACGCTACCAGACTTCAGACTATAGTATAAATCTACAGTGATCAAAACAGCAAGGTACTGGCACAAAAATAGAGAGTAGATGTGTGGAACAGAATTGAGAACCAAGAGATGAACCCAGATGCTTATTGTCTTTTGATCTTTGATAAGCCTATCAAAAAATGTAAATTGGGGGAAAGATTCCCTATTTAACAAATGGTGTGGGTTGAACTGGCTGGCAACTTGTAGAAGACTGAAACTGGATCCTCTAACAAAAATTGACTATCACTGGATAAAAGACTTAAATTTAAGACATGAAACTATAAAGATTCTTAGAGATAGTGCAGGGGAAATGCTTGAAGAAATTGGCCTGGGAGAACACTTTATGAGCAGGACCCCCCCAGGCAATTGAAGCTATACCAAAAATACACTACTGGGATCTGATCAAACCAAAAAGCTTCTGCACGTCCAAGAACACAGTAAGTAAAGCAAGTAGATAGCCCTCAGAATGGGAGAGGATACTTGCAGGTTATTTTTCTGATAGGTCTGATAACCAGAATCCACAGAGAACTCAAACTTATCAATAAGAAAAGAACAAGTGATCCCATTTCAATGTGGGCAAGGGACTTGAACTGAAGCTTCTCTGAAGAAGACAGGTGCATGGTCTACAGACACATGAAAAAATGCTCATGATCTTTAATCATCAGAGAAATGCAAATCAAAACCATTTTGAGATATCATCTAACTACAGTAAGATTAGCCCACATAACAAAATTCCAAAACTACAGATGTTGGCATGGATGTGGAGAAAAGGGAACACTTCTGCACTGCTGGTGAGAATGCAAGCTAATATGTTCCTTTTGGAAAGAAGTTTGGAGAACACTCAGGGATCTAAAAGTAGACTTGCCATTGGATGCTATAATTCCTCTGCTAGGAATATATGCAAAAGACCAAAAATCACTTTCCAACAAAGATATTTGCATCAGATTGTTCATTGTAGCTCAATTCATAATTTCCAAGTCATGAAAAAACCTCAGGTGCCCATTGATCCATGAATGGATTAATAAATTGTGGTATATGTGTACCATGGAAATACTATGCAGCCTTAAAAATGGAGATTTTACCTCTTTTATGTTTATATGGATGGAGCTGGAACATATTCTTCTTAGTAAAGTATCTCAAGAATGGAAGAAAAAGTATGCTCTGTACTCAATACTTTTATGAAACGAATTTATAATTATTCACATTTTCTTATGAAAGATAGATCACAACTATAGCCTAGGATGAAGGAGAGAAGTAAAGGGGGATGGGAGGGGAGAAGAGGTTTGATAGAAGGAGTGTAAATGGTGGGACCACACCTATGGAGCATATTGTAAGGGTACAAGTCAAATCTATGAAGTATAGAACATAAATGTCTTACAATGATTAAGTAAATGAGGTGAAAGTTATATTAATTAGTTTGATGTAACCATTCCAAATTGTATTAAAAAATCACATATTGTACCCCACAAAAGCATAATGTATTCATGATCTATGTGTATATGACTTAATGAAAGGGAAAAAAATGAATTGTAGGTCTACTTCTAGTTCTTTGAGAAATTTCCGTACTATTTCCCTTAGAGATTGTACTAATTTGCAGTCCAACTAATAGTGTATACATGTTCCTTTCTTTCTGCATCCACACCAGCATCTATTGCTTTTGGGCTTTTTAATAAAAGCCATTCTGACTGAGGTAAGATGATATCTCACTGTGTTTTTAATTTGCATTTTCCTGAGTACTGACATTGAGCATTTTTTTTTCATGTTTTTTGGCCATTTGTTTATCTTTTGAAAAGCTTCTGTTCATTTTTTATTTTGTAACAATGGCAACAAAAAGCACTATTACAATGGTAAAGGAAAACAGACATTTTCCTATCTTGCAGTGAAGAATAAATTGTAATGCATTTTGGGTGGGTAATTGTGTATCTCCCTAGGAGTGTATAAATTTTCCAAAGTCACAAAGTTATAAAGTATCTTTGTCAGCTTGGGCTGTTATAAGAGATACCACACACTGAGTGACTTAAAGAACAGGCATTTATTTCTCACAGCTCTGGAGACCAGGAGCTCTAATATCAAGGTGCCAGCTGATTCAGTCCCTGGTAAGGGCCCTCCTCCCAGTTTGCAGATGGTGGTCTTCTAGCTGTGTCCTCATAGGATGGAAAGAGAACTCTGGGTTCTCTTCTCCTTACCAGGACACTAATCCCATTATGAGAACACCACCCTCATGACCTTATCTAAACCTAATTATCTTCCAAAGGCCCCACCTCCAAATATCATCTTAGGGGTTAGGACTTCAACATATGAATTTGTTGTGGAGAGGGGGAAAAATCCAGTCCATATCACATAGTAATTTTTTTAAGCTATGTCTAGAATTAATGCAACTCCTGGACTTTTTTCTCCTGATGCCAGACAAGTTCACTTTGACAATTCAATGTAACCCAATTATTTCTTTTTTAAAACTTAGTTTCTTTTGTGCATGTGCTCAGCCAGAAATCAAGATTCTCCCTCTTCCTCCAACCTGTTCTGAGGATGAGCTAAGTTAATGGAGGTGGAGGGAATGTTAATGGAGGGAGGAAAGGGAGTGTCCTCATTCAGGCAGCCTGGGTAAGTCAATCAGTGCCAGGAGTCACTGTTCCCTGCTGACCTCTGCTGAAGTGTTCTTTGTCAGAACTCTTAACCTGTTTAGGTTTTAGACTTAGTTCTTTCACAAATAAAATGAGAATAATATAGTAAGTTGGAAAACAACACTGGGTGGAGGATATTGTGCAGTGCTGAACAAGTTACTTAATTTTGAAAAGCTTCTAGTTCTTCATTTTGACAATGTGCAAGTCAAATTAGTTTAGTAGTCACCAGGTGGGTGCATGAATACCTCTGCAGATACACAAATACTTTGTAAGGTATGCATGGGTTCCGTGGTTTTAAGGAAACAAGTTTTCTTACTTTCAACTTCCATTTGTACTTTTCTCCAACTTCATATAGATTGTACCTTTCCACCTCCTATCACAATTAAATTTCTCTTTCTTTACATAAAAAAGTCAGACTCTTCACTTATCCTAAATATTAGGGCAATTTAGTCCCTAAATATCCAGGAACTCCATGAAAAACTTATTTTGAAAAGTTGAGGACTTTTAAAAACTCCCTTACTGACTACCTGAAGGTCTTTTGCTTTTGCTAGTCTTGTAGTCTTCTGGTAATGGAGAAAAATAACAATAGAGTTGGGATATTTGGGTCTTGTTGGGAGGTTTTGAAATAAAACATATTTATAGAATCTGGGCAGAAAGGTGATGGCAGGCTTGTTTAGTAATCCTACCCCTGTCACATCCCAGACTACTGTCAGTGCTTGCTTGGCAGTCTGGTGAGAGTAAATAAAAGAACGTTGACAAGATATACAAATTCTAGAAATGAATTTTTTCATGCATTTGAAAGCAAATAGTTTTATCTCAGTTTTCATTTATACTCATCTCTTGTTTCATTAGCTGGAAGAAAAGCTGGAAGGAAAAGCCAAAGGTTAATGATGTTACTCCTTTAATTGCAACTGTAATGCTTAATGGGCAATCATATTTTTCAGATTACATTGGATAAAACCACAGAAACAAATTGTAGATTTCCTGTAATCATATTGTGAGTTACACAACAGGTTTCTTAAAACCCATTTTTATCAAAGCATATCATGTAATATTCATGCCAATTATGGTCAATCCTTTTATATCACCTTATTAATAAGTTCTGTTTACTGTTAACATGAAATACTTGTAGAATTGATTAGTTTTCAGTAACATGTATCTTACTGTTTCATTATATATGTAGGTAACATTTCATCATTTGTATCTAAAAATTTAATAGTAACTTCTAATTGATTTCCAAACATTAAACTCAGACACCCACATTTACTGAAGGAAAATCATGCTTTTCATCATACTTAATTCTTCATAGTAACTTCTAATTTAAATTACCCAATATCTGAATTGTAATGAGTGAAATGAAAAAAGTTGCTTTTAGGACTTTCTGTGTTCTCTTCAATAGGTAGACCTTAGAAGTTCTTGCAAGAAAACAGTTGAACCATTGCAAGAAAACAGCAACCGTTCTTCATGGATCTATCAGAGAATGTAGGGCTTGACCAAACTGCTGCCCCCAGAACTGGACAGACAGACAGGTAAATACAGAATATTACAGCTTACTAGGAGCAGAAGATCCCATCTGAGGCCAGTGTGGTTAGGAACATAGTAAAATCAATCGGTGAACTTCTCAGGGCTCAGTGTAGACTAGCTAAAAGTTAAAAATCTCTAAGGGGGCCCAGTCTTGCGGGATCCTATATTTTTGTGATTTTTCTCTCCAGGAGCCCTGTCAGTTTCTCATAGTGAAGATCCGGTAGAAGGAGGGGAACAGTAGCTGTTTTGAAGGAAAGCCGGATCTCTTTTTACTCTTTAACAAGGCCTGCCATTAAGGGAAACTATTTCACCAGAGTGTAACCAACAAGGGTTTCACCAAAGCCTGTCTAGCCTTGGGAAAGGAGACGTCCAACTTAGGCTAGTTAAAAGACAGAAACCTATTTATAAGAGTACAGAACCCTTCCCCACCCTTAACACTCCACCACTACATCAATAGGACTCCCGTACAGTGACGGGGCTTAAAACTAAAGGAACTACAAGCCTCAGAACCAATTTAAAGAGTCTCCAGGTACATGCAAAGAAAATAAGGGAAGACAAAAAGATGCTAGAGAAAATTTTAGGGCCTGACATGGTGCCTCATACCTGTAATCTTAGTACACTGGAAGGCGGAGGCAGGTGGATTGCCTGAGCTCAGAAGTTTGAGATCCACCTGAGCAAGAGAGAGACCCGGTCTCTACCAAAAATAGAAAAACTAGCTGGGCATTGTGATGGGCACCTGTACTCCCAGCTACTGCTGGTAGCAAGGAAAATAATTTTATGGTTTGGGGTCACCACAACATGAGGACATGTATTAGGGGTCATGGCATTAGGAAGTTTGAGAACCACTGCCTTAAAGCATATAGTAAAGTCAGACTTCCTTTTTAAGAGGATGTTAAGTCTAATTTGGCTGACCTGATGAGGACTAGATTGCCTTTAAATTAAAAAAATATATAACATATAAACTTAAGGATCATTTCATAATTCTTCTTATGAACAATTGCTAAAATTATTTTTGATAATCTCAGAAATTGAGAAAAATGAATGATTCAAATGACTAACAGGACCTTTTGAAAGTCAAATGGGTCTTAATTCTTTGCTCTCAAAAATACTGAAGGCAGATAGGGTTAATTTGTTTCAGGAAAGCAGGCAATTTTGAGATTCTTAGCATTTAATTCTGAAGGAATTCACTAAATTGAATAACAGTGCTATGACAAATCTTTTTCCAAAGTCATCTATTAACGAAAGTGAATGATGTTTCTTGGCTTATTTATAAAAACAAAAATAGAAATAGCTGGTACCCTATCATTCCAGCAGTAGAATGGTAGTCATTCACGGGCATATGAACTAAATAGGGGAAAACAATATTACTTTATTAAATAATCCATTTCTGGAAATTTTTACTTTATTTAGTTTTGATCAATTATATCCTAATGGTTTTTGTGATAATGGAATCTGGAATGATGCATAGTATTGTGTAGTATAATATTTAGAGAGAATTTTTTTGTCACTAAAAAATAATTTCAGTTTTCAAACATAATTTGGAGATAAATGTTACAAGTAATCAGGTAAATTATTTTTCACTATAGAAATACTTTCTGAAAAATGTATGTGGGGAAATGAAATGGAAACACAAGTTCAGAAAGAAAATAAAGACATACAATTTTCCAACTTAATGAAAAGCTTGCTCACGTATTTTTAATATTTCCCCCCAATTTCTTAATTTGCAAATTTTCAAACCTCCTAAAAATTTTTTAAAATAGTTCAAGGAGACCCTTAAGTTAATACACCCATTGTTAAAATGTTGCCACACTTGCTTTTTGTGTTCTTTTTTTGTGTGTATGTGTGTGAGCCTGTGCACATTTTTGTGTAAGTGCCTTTTAGACGTAAGTGACATACACTGTATTTTTTTGTGTGTGTGTGTGTGTGAGACAGAGCTTCAAGCTGTCACCTTGGGCAGAGTGCCTTGGCGTCACGGCTCACATCAACCTCCAACTCCTGGGCTCAACGTGATTCTCCTGCTTCTGCCTCCTGAGTAGCTGGGACTACAGGCACCTGCCACAATGCCTGGCTATTTTTTGGTTGTAGCCATCTTTGTTGTCTGGCAGGCCTGGGCTGGATTCGAACCTACCAGCTCAGGTATATGTGGCTGGAGCCTTAGCCGCTTGAGCCACAGGCACTGTATTTTCAAATTCTTCACTCTGGACAATATCATTGTCACATTTAATAAAATTAGAAAATTAACAATTTCCCCTGATATCTATGTGTAGTTCATATTCAAACAGATCTAGTTGTCTGAGAAATATTGGTGATAGTAATAGATTTTGTTTTTCTTTTTTACTGTAAGATCTAATGCTTTGTATTTGCTTATTATGTTTCTTTCATCTCTTTAGAATTAGAACTGTCGTATACCCCCATTACCAAGATTTTGTTTGGTTTTATTTTTTGTATTACTCATTTATACTTTTTAAATAGATGGTGATAGGTATTAAAATTATGTAACATTTACATTCCTTGGGATATATATAGAACTGTGATTTAATGATTTTTAAGTGTCAGTATTAACACTGTAACAGAAAGCAGTAATGAAAAGCATATCTTTGTAACGATTTACCTTGAAAATTTGGTTAAACTAGAAAAGCAGAAGCTGACAATTTCATATGGATAAGGTAATTTTTAGGCAATAGCAAGCAGAAAAATATTTGAAAACCATTGGATGAAATGATTCTGAGGTTATTTTCAACTCTAAAATGTGAGTATTTTATTAACTTATCTCACAAAAAGCTCTGTGTATAGTTGTTACTAACCCTCTTCATAAATGAGGTTCTTGTATCTAAGAAGTTAAATAATGTACCAATACAGTTTGCCTCATAGTTGGTAAGTGGCAGAGCTGAGACCTGAACTCCCCCAACCCCTAGCAGCCACACGTTTCTGCTTCTATGAGTTTGACTATTTTAGTTCCACCTACATGTATAACTGAACTCATGCAGTATTTTTCTTTTTGTAACTAGCTTATTCCACTCAGAGTAATGTCCCCAAGTTTTATGCCTTTGTAGCATATGACAGTATTTCCTTTTTGAAGACTGAATAATATTCCATCGGAAATATATACCACATTTTCTTTTTGTGTCAGCATAAGAAATGGCTTTTATTGTATCAAGATACATTCCGTCTACATCTAATTCATTGAGATTTTTCACCATGAAAGATGTTGAATTTTATCAAATGCTTTCTCTACATCTGTTAAAATGATCATATGATTTTTATACTTTATTCTGTTGGTGATGCCTCACATTTATTTATTTATTTATTTGGAGTATGTTAGAACATCCTTGCATCTCTGGGACAAATCCCACACAACTATGATGTATGATTCTTTTAAGGTTCTATTTAATCCAATTTGCTAGTATTTTATTGAGAATTTTTACATTTACATTCATTGGTGATATCAGCCTGTAATTTTTTCTTGTGATATCTATCTGATTTTGGTATAGGCCAATGCTTCATAAAATACGTTTTGGAGGTGTTTCTTCTTATGTTTTTTGGAGGGTTTGTGAAGAATTAACATTAATTCTCCTCTAAATGATTCTTCTTTAAATGTTTGGTAGAATTCACTGATGAAGCTGTCAGGTCCTGGATTTTTCCTTGAGGGCAGAGTATTTTGTTACCGTTTCAAACTGCTTACTTGTTATTGTCTGTTCAGATTCCCCATTTTGTTATGATTTAGGCTTTGTAGATTGTACATGTTCAGACATTTATTTATTCTAGGTTATTATTCATAGGTATGTTTGTTCAGAGTAGTCACTTATGACCCTTTGTATTTCTGTGACATTAGTTGTAATGCCACCTTTTTTATTTCTGATTTTGAGTACTCATTTTTCTCTTAGTCTAGCTAAAGGTTTGAAAATTTTGATCTTTAAAAAAACAACTTTTATGTTTTTTTCCTATTATTTCTGTATTCTTTATTTTGTTTATTCTGCTCTAATCTTTGTTAGGCCCTTCCTTCTGCTAACTTTGGGCTTAGTTTGGTCTTTTTCTAGTTCCATGAGATATAGTTACCTTATTTTTTGAGATTTTTTTTTTTTTTAATAATGGAGTGCACAGCTTTTTCTCCTAATATTGTTTTTGCTATATCCCACAAGTTTTGGTATGTTGTGTTTTCATTTTAATTTGTATCGAGATATTTCCTTGAATTACCACATATTTATGAATTTTCAGATTTTCTTCTGCTATTGATACCTAGTTTTTTTCCCATAAGACCAGAAAAGATTTTAGCTATGATTCTGATCTTCTCAAATTTGGTAAGACTTGTCTTGTGACCTAATGTGATCTATTACAGACAGTGTTCCACGTGCACTGGAGCAGAGGGTATGGTCTGGTGTTGTTGGTGAAATGTCCTCTATTTGTTAGCTCTATGGTATTGCTTATGTTCTCTGTTTCCTTATTGATCTTCTGTTTGGATATACTATCCATTATTAAAATCCCCTACTACATTGTATTGCTGTTTATTTCTTTCTTAATTTTTGTCAATATTAGCTTTACATGTTTGAGTGCTCTGATGCTGGGTGCAAATACACTCGTAATTATTATATCTTCCTGGTGAATTGACCCTTTATCATCACATTATTTTTCTTTCTCTTGTGATAATTTTTTATTTCAAGTTGATGCTTTTCTTTTTTTCCCCAATATTACTGTGATACCCTTTATTTTTATTTTATTTTATTTTTTTAACTTTTAAAAAATTTACTATTAAATCATAGCTGTGTACATTAATGCAATCATGGGGCACCATACACTGGTTTTCTATACCATTTGACACATTTTCATCACACTAGTTAACATAGCCTTCCTGGCATTTTCTTAGTTATTGTGTTAAGATATTTATATTCTACATTTAGTAAGTTTCACATGTACCCTTGTAAGATGCACCGCAGGTGTAATCCCACCAATCACCCTCCCTCCGCCCATCCTCCACCCTCCCTCCCCTCCCTCTCCCTCTTCCCCATATTCTTAGGTTATAACTGAGTTATAGTTTTCATATGAAAGCTGTAAGTTAGTTTCCTAGAAGGGCTGAGTACATTGGATACTTTTCCTTCCATTCTTTTTTTTTTAATTATTAAATCATAGCTGTGTACATTAATGCTATCATGGAGCACCATACACTGGTTTTATAGAACATTTGACATATTTTCATCACACTGGTTAACATAGCCTTCCTGGCATTCTCTTAGTTATTGTGTTAAGACATTTATATTCTACATTTAGTATGTTTCACATGTACCCTTGTTAAGATGCACCATAGGTGTGGTCCCACCAATTACCCTCCCTCTGCCCATCTTCCCTTCTCCCCTCCCCTTCCTTTCCCCCTTCCCTCTATTCTTAGGTTATAACTGGGTTATAGCTTTCATGTGAAAGCTATAAATTAGTTTCATAGTAGGGCTGAGTACATTGAATACTTTTTATTCCATTCTTGAGATACTTTACTAAGAAGAATATGTTCCAGCTCCATCCATGTAAACATGAAAAGGTAAAGTCTTCATCTTTCTTTAAGTCTGCATAATATTCCATGGTGTACATATGCAAGTATGGCCACCCTTACTTTTTTTTGGTAACCATTTGCATATACTTTCTTTCCCAATAATTTACTTTTGATTTATGTCTAAAGTAAGTCTCTTATAGACAGTTTGCAGTCGCCTATTGTTTTACTATCCATTCAGCTACTTTATGTCTTTTTATGAGGAGTTTAACCTATTTATATTTAAAGTAATTACAGGTAGGGAAAAAACTTACTATTGACACTTTGTTAATTGTTTTGTCAGTTTTGTAGCTTATTTGTCTTTTTTCTTTCTTAATGTCTTCTTTTACTTCTTTTTCTATTTTTTTTTATAATGATATGCTTTGATTCTTCTCTTATTTTCATTTCTGTGTCTTCCATAGGTGTTTTCTTTGTATTTAACAAATATGTACATAGAGCATTTAGTAGTTATAACATGCTATTTTAATCTGATGGCGGCTTTTAATGCATGTAAAAATTCTACTCGTTTCTTTATGCCCACACAACTTTGTTATTGATGTCACAAATTGTGTATTTTATATGTATTTATACCCATTAACATACTTTTATGGTTATTGTTATTTCTTATATTTTTGTTTTTTAACTTCTGTACCAGAATTAAAAGTGATTTATTTACCACCATTACAGTATCACAGTATTCTGTATTTGTTTATATAACTACCTTTTCCAGAGAGCTTTGTACTTTTTGTTTCAACTTGAAGTACTCTATTTAGCATTTCTCGTAAGGCAGATCTAGTGGTGATGAGCTCCCTCAGCTTTTGTTTATTTTACCTTCATTTTTGGAGGACAGTTTGCTGAAAGTAGTATTCTTGATTGACAGTTATTTTCTTTCAGCATTTTGAATGTCTTATCCCATTTTTTTCTTGCTTACAATGTAAAGGAATTGTTGATAGTCTCATGAAGCTTCCCCTGTACATAATGCTACTTTCAAAATTCTCTTTTTCTTTGACTTTTGACGTTTTGATTAGAATGTGCTTCAGTATGATCTTTTTGTTCATCCTATTTAGAGTTCATTGGGCTTCTTGAACCTGAATGTTCATTTTATTACCCTAATTTGAGAAGTTTGAGGTCATAATTTCTCTAAATAAACTTTCTACCCTCTTCTTTCTAAACTGGTACTCATACAATGAATATATTGTTCTGCTCAATGGTGTTTCCTAAGCCCCTTAGTCTTTTTCACTCTCTTTTAATGTTTTCTTCTTTTTGCTTCTTTGATTAATTTCAAGTTCATTATTGTTTTTCTTTGCTTGATCAAGTCTCTTGTTAATCCCTTCTAGTAAATTTTTCAGTGCAGTTATATATTTCAGCTTCAAATCTTGTTTGGTTCTTTTTTAATATTTTCTATCTTTGTTGAAATTTTAATTTTGGTCATTTTCCTGAAGTCATGGAACATTATTTTGGTTGTTTTGGGTTATTAGTTAGGTAATCCATATACCTCCACTTGAGAGGGGAGTAGTTTCAGGAGATTGATTATTTTTTCTTTTGGTGGAGACATTTTCCTGTTTCTTCATGTGTCTTGGGGTTTTTTTGTTTTTGCTCTTTCCTGGGGTGCAGAAACCTTTTAAATGTTTTCTGGACTTCTCACAAAGAATTGGCTTGACTATTATTGTTGGATTATTATGTCTACTGAGGAAAGACAGTCCAGAGATTTCTATTCTAATTCTACCATGTAGTGATGTCATTTCCTAGCCTACTTTTTGTCAAAACTTTTGAGTTCTATTTTATGTGATTTCTTTGAAGGAATGAATGACTTTGATAGTGGTGATCTCCATGTGACATTGATGGGGAGCTATTCAAGACAGGGAAGAGACCTGAAGCTACACAGTACAGGCTACATCTTGTACCACTGGGTTGTCCCCCATCTTCATAGTTTGTAAGAACAGCTTGTTGAGCATCTCATGGTGACACCTATTTATTGGAAG
Organism: Nycticebus coucang; assembly: GCF_027406575.1. NCBI lineage: Eukaryota > Metazoa > Chordata > Mammalia > Primates > Lorisidae > Nycticebus > Nycticebus coucang. The sequence goes on from NC_069790.1 coordinate 53,654,510, forward strand.
GAATAAGGAACTGAATTTGTGAATCTGAAACTTAATTTTTAAAAAGTGATTATAATGTGTGTCTTCTCAATAGCACACTAAAGCTATTCCAGAGATAACATCAAAAATATTTCAGCAATGAACAGGGAAAGATTTTCCAAGTTGAGAATAATAATGACATCTTATGATAAATCCTAACTATTTCAGAGTTGTAGTATGATGCTCTTTTGAGAAAATTTTCTCTAGTGGGCCCAATAATATAATCCTTTGTTCTGTCTAGATGTTGATAAATTTCCACTCTATGTTTAACATATATCCTTGGGCATATCAGGTTCTCAGCAATACTGAGTTATAGCAATACTTTATTCCTTTAATTTAAGCATGCTATGAATAGGAGCTACTTGCTTATATCCCTATGTCTGGTTTAACATTTCTTCTTGTAAGGTCACAAATTTTAGCATATCAACCCTCCTTGCCTTTCTATTGCACACTATTCCTGCTACTATTTTTACACTAATTGAAAATCCCTTAACAGATTTGTGGGTTTTGTGTATGCTTGCTGAGTTAATCAATTGGAACTGAATTTTCTATGTCCATATATTTTTATGTAGAGGGTGGGAACTCTATAAATGTTTGGAAAATGGGAAATGTAATTATTCTCTTATTGTGAACACAACCATGCTGGCTCAATTGTCCTTAGTCAGAGACACACAGTGAAGCTTTATCAACCAGAAAAGGCTCAGAATACGGAGACAGGAAATATTGTTCCCAGTTTTTTCTTCATCAAAATATCCATTACAAGTCTATATACATTGTGTTGCATGTTCTACGAAGCAAGAAGTATAAGCTCTATTAAAAATACAGCAGCACAATTATATAACACTTGTAGTTATACACATTATAGGCAGCCTGAAATATAAAATGGAACCTGTCATTTTAGAACTTGACTTCTTGAGCCACTCATAGTACTGATTAGCTGGAAGATTTGGCAGGAAATCTAGTAGACATGATAATTATTAACACTGGTATACTGTCTACACATCTCATACTGTCAGTAACCCAATGATCAATAAGAGCAGACTATGTTATAGGCTGCAAAAGTGAAACAAAGCTTTTTTTAGTATCGATTGCTGTTGTTTTTTAGTTTCCAAGTCTCAAACACTTGTTCACTTGTTTACTTCATATCCTCCTGAAAACGTGTTCCATTCTTCCCCCTATTTCTCATGTCTGCAGTTATTGCTATAGGAGAATATTATGGTAATCAATCAATATCTGATTAAAAGTATGAAGCTCTTTCACTATCTGCACTAGGTGATTGAATTCCTTCTGTCTGAGCAGCAAAATGCTCTTGTGAATTGCTGTGGCAGGAGCTGGCACTGCATATGAATTCTGGGCTGTGTTTATTTGGTGTGAGTGAGCAAGTTCTGTATTTCCTTATTTTCAGAATGTGGAAGAGGCTACAGGGTCCTCATCAGGAAGATGGGTTACTATAGAATGAATACTACTCACTTGATCTGTATTCTGAATACTTGATGTTTTGAGATCCCCTCTGCCCCCAACACACACACACACACACACACCCCTATTTTTTTTAATGTCCAGTTTCATGAAGCATCATGATATTGATGAATTGTCACTCATTGACAGTTTATTACATTTGATAGTCAATGTGTTTTCTTTTTGATAAGTTTTTGGAAAACAACATTGTTGGATAAACAGATAGAAAAGCACATGTCTTCTACAGTGTAATAAACATCTGTATTTCTGGTAAGGCTGTTTTCAAGTGTCAGTGGAAAAGGATATGTGAATAACAAGAAGGTTTGAAAATGTCAAATAATAAAACAGTTTCCAAATGAAAATTAGTCAGTTATATTGATGTATCTTTATCTAGCTTTTTAGCAGAATTAATAAGTAACACATTCATCTCATTGGCCTTTTATATGCCTTCTGGTGAACAAGTTTATAATCAATTAGTGAAGATAGCCAAAAATAAAATAAGCAGAAATTACTGAAAAGTAAAGAATATGGATAATTTGCCTTCGAATAACAATCAATTAACTGTAAATCAAAGCTTTTAACTTAAATGCATGGAAGCCACTTTGGCTCTTGTGCATAATAGAGAAAAAATAGAAATCAAATATAAAGAGAAGACACTTTCTATTCTGTTTTTTGAAATTGAATGAATGTCTTTAACTTTGGGCGTCAGGAACATATTTTAAAAGTAATGGAATTTATGGTCCCTCTTTCTGGAAAAATGCACATTGTAGAGTCACTATATACACAGTGTGGTATTCTGTATGTTTGGTGCCCCCTGGAGTTGTACAATGCTGACATACACACAACGTTTTCCATACTACAGTTTCCAGAAACCATACCGTGCTTACTCTCTACTTGATCGTTGGCAGAACTAAGCTGGAAGTCCGGTCACCAAGATTCTGTTCTTAACCTGGGTTAGGCTATCCACTGCTCATGTGGAAAGGAGGTCATTTTGAACCTGTCTGAATTAATAGAGAGGCTCTATTTGCATGTGGTACTGATTCTAGGAGAAATTCAATAGCTTTACTCAGAATATCACATTTATTTACAGAAGGAACAAGAGACACATTTGTTAAATAAAAGCCATAGGTCATTATTCCAAGCAAAATAAATATCTTGAGTCTTGATATGACATTTAGCTGACTTTCAGTCTTCTGCAGCTGGCTTTATTGAACACTAAATTTTCTTTCATATGAAAATGTAATTCAATTGTCACTAGCATAGGAATGAAAAAGAAGCAAGAAAATGGCTCTTCATTGAACTTTGGCTTTTTCTTGATTAGATGAGCAGCTGTTGAGCAATAAGTCTACCAAAATAGCAATTTGACTGAGCCAAATAAAACTCAACCAAGTAAGACTAACTCCAGTGAAGCTTTTTGAGAGTAAGTACTACAATGTCAGGGACAAGAGAGCATCCTAAAGGTGTCATTTCTTCTCAGTGAATAACTCCTTTTCCTCTCTTTTACTTCTAAGCTAACCCCAACTCTTCACCTTTTTTCACATCTGTGAGATGACTAATTCTATGGTTTGTTGTACAAACACAGAGATCACTGAAAGGAATGATTTGTTTTGGAAGTTGTTGATGTGTAAGTAGAGAAAAGTTTAAATATTTTTATTCCCCTCTATGTTTCTTTCATTTAAAAAAAATCTTATAAAAGCCAATTTTGTATCTATATTTGTGACTGACTTCTCATTTTTATTTAGAGCCTTAGAGTAACCTGTTGAGATAGATGGGACCCTTTACAAATGACTTTCAAGTAGTGGAAATGTGCTTTGAATGCAAATCCCCTCGTTTTCTTTACAATGCTTGTTCCCACTATGACAAGGAACTTTACCTTCAAGTAATCAGATTTCAGTTGAGAAACAAACAATGACGTGGTGTATTTGAAGGAAAAAAATCCCTTGATACTACAAAGCTTGTGAAGAAAGAAACTTTGAATTCCATTTCTCACCAATGTAGCAAATACTATAAAGAAAATATATTTTTAACAGAATGCCAAGGTTTTCCATCCAGATGAATTACAATCTGATTTACAACTTCTGGTTGGGTCCTTTTTTTCATGATACCCATAAGTGTCCGCTTTCACTTTCCCACAATGTCTTGAGGAAGAAACAAAGCCATGAGGAGGATGCCCTTGGTTTTACTTATCACTATTGCAGAAAGCAATAATTTATTTATAGGCTAGCTTTGCCAAAATGTTTTGAAGCTAGGATTTCTTTAGAAGGGAGCATCAGAATTGGAGTTAGGTTGTGGACCATGTATATTTAGTCCAAATCTATTTTTTTCCTGCCTGTTATTACATTGCCCCATGAAGTAATATCAGTACTTTTTCTTCAACCTTGAACTAGCAAATACATGAGTCACTAATTTCTTGGGATGAAACAACACTTCCATGAAGTAGCAACTCATTTGATAAAGTTGTCCAGTCAATCAAATCTACTGAGAAACACACACTCTACACACAGAGGGTGTACTAAGGGCAGAACCATCATTTATGAAAACACGGGAGGATTTAGAAAATGGACAACAGTAGGCCCACAGCACTGTTTCCAGTTTATTGGTCTAAGACGTTCTTCAGACATTAATGACCCAGGGCATGTCTTCAAAGAGAGCACACAGATACAGCTTTTCTTTCAGGTAAGGTAAGGCTTTTTTATTTTCTCTATTATTAATTTTGTTTCTCTGAAGCAAAACTTCAGTCCACTGGATAGAAGAATACCAGTATTTAGTAGTTGAGAAAAGTTGAATTGTATCCCTGGAAAATTCATTTGTTGAGGCCCCAATCCACAAAGTGACTGTGTTTGAAGATATGAGCTGTGAGTAGGTGATAAATGTTTAATGTGGTCATAAGGGTATGGTGGCTCCTTGTAAGAAGAGGAAGAGGGACTAGTTTCCTCTTTCTACCATGTGAGAACACCAAGGAAAGGCATCCCTCTGCAAACAAGATAGAGAGCCCTCACCAGGGACCCAACCAGCTGGCGCCTTGACATTGGACTTCCCAGCCTCCAGAACTGTGAGAAATAATTTTTTTTGTTTAGGCATCTGGCTGTATGCTATTTTATTATGGACACCTGAAGAAACAAATCTCAAAAAGTTTAAATTATTTAAAGTATTAATTTAGGATATAATTCAAACTCTCTAAGAAAACAATAGATTTAGTTTTATTTCCTCTGCCACCTTTTTCAACTCCTCTCCAAGTAGTGCTTGGGCAAGTATAAAGGTGTGTTGTAGTTCAACCTCTTGGGGAAAGAAAAGAATGAGTTCTTGGGGGCGGAGTCCTCTGGTATTTTGAGGCTCTGGTACAATCCCTTTGTCCACCTGTCAGGGGTGGTGGTCCTGTTTCTGTTAGCAGTTGATGTCTTTGACTAGCATAATTCAATATCTGGCCCCTCTCAGTTTTTCCCTCCCTCAATGACTCACTCTCCCCTCAGTTCTGACTGCTGCTATAGACATGCCACATTCTGCTCCATCCTCCTTGTGGTAGGCTTCACAACAGACCCGTTGCTCTCAGCTCAGCTCCATGGTGCTTCTACCCTGGAGCTACAGGAACTTCTGGGTTCCATTCCTGCTATACACAAACCATGAGTGGAGCTGAAAGCCAAATAACAGGGCCTCTTTTTTGTCTGCCAAACTACTGTACCCACTGGTTTACATTGGTGTAAATTGGTCCTGATTGACAGACTCTTCTTTAAATCTTATGGGGAAAGTCAGGACAAAGGATTTCCACCGACCTTAGCTTTTCCTCACTTCTGAAGACACATTACCTCTTACCTCTTCTACTTTCATCTTACTTTTATAATTATCTCTAACTCCTGAAACAGAAAAAAGGTGTTCTTTCTCACTTCAATTCATATTTCCTTTTGATCAGAGAGAAACAAGTTTTATGGCCTTGAAGAGAGAGGAAGAGGTTTTCTCTACATTCTAGGCAGAATCCGTGAGCTGAGTCCTGAATGTTGGTATGCTAAAGCAGTTTATAAAGAAATGTAACAAGTCCATTCTCATATTGCCTCTTTCCCTCTCTTCTCCCTCCACCAATGCCTCTTTCCCTGGGATGTTAAACTTGAGATATAAAGCTTCAAATGGATAGAAATTTATGGGAAGAATTAAAATTATTAGCTTGTATTCACAAAGATATCATTACTGTCTATCAACAGGGCTGTGCATTCTCCTGTGGACCCAGGCTTGCGTTCTGTGTACTAATACACAATTTCATTATATATAGACTTTACTTCTTTAGGCAGCTATCAGAGATGTGAGCAAATACCACTGGTATTCATGATGAACACAGTGAGTAGGAGTTCAGGGTTTCAGGATGTTTTCTCTATCCTCTGAGATCTCCTTCACCAACTTGTCCAGACGGCTCATTTGTCTTTTTCTTTTGTAAAGTGAACACATAAGGGAGACACAACTCAGATGGTGTGTAAATAATTGGTTCTTTGCACTTTTGAAAGAATAATTTAATTAGCCAATAAAACTATTCTTCTGTTACAGCCTCTATTTTGTCCACTCAGGATGCCACATATTTAATTCTTCTGGGTCAGTGAACATTTGTTGGGTATCTCTTACATGAGTCTTCCTGTCATGTTGCATTTTTACTTCTCCACATCTTAGAGGGAGAGCTACTTTTGATGAAGCTCCAGTTTGAGTGCTATTTTTGCCCCTGCTACTCAATTACCACTTCCCTAGCAAGTTGAATCATGGGCTCTGAGAAGATTTCTTAAGTCCACAGCCATTTACGCATGCAAGATTTCAGATGCTTAAATGATCATCCTTTTGGTGATTTAGAACTTGAAAGAACAGTATTACCTCTTGTTTTATATTTCTTTATTTTATTAAAGGTATTATTAAAGTTTTTTGCAGGCTTGGGATCAACTGAGAAACAAAACATAAAAATTCACATGCTTTAATATAAATAAATAGTTTCATTTGTTCATGTGTTTTTGGTTAAATTCTTTTTAAAAGATCAACTTTTCCATCAATGATTAAATTGATCTAAAACAGTGACATATGGATATGTACTTCTAGATGATAATTTGGGGTTCCATCATATAGCAGTGACAGAAAATCCCATATAAAGATAAAAGTGGAAAATGATACCTGACTGATGGCTTTGGGGGCTAGGCTGATTGGCACTGTAAGGATAAGACTATTTTGTTCCTTGATGGGAGATTAGTACAGAAATAGATGTGTGAGTCAAACCTCAGCATGGTAATGATTTCCTGACAAGCACTCTTTCCAAACCCAAAGTACATCAAGTTTAAATCCGAAGAGCCATTACACTTTAAATATTTTTTTCTCAATTTTTGTATAAATTAGAAGAAAAAGGAATTTTTACTTTAAGTCGAGACCACAATACTTGGTTTATATATACTATATTACCTACTGTAGACCATGACAGAAGTTAAATAAGAAGTACGATCCAATTGATGAGCTTGTGGAAGAGTGCAGCGTGATTGACTCAGACAACAATGTGTGGAGGCCACACATTAGTTTCTGAGGGGTCGAGATTGAGTGCTAATACACTTTGGAAGAATTCCCAGCACAAACAAGAAGAGATGTACATCTGTCCTTTCAGTGACTCTAAGAAATAAGATCCATTTTTCATATATTACACATTTTCCTAACTTTGAATATTTTGTCTTTTAGAGAAAATCTCATGGGGCGGGGGGCTGTTGGAGTAGAATGCAGTGAACTAATTTCAAGCATATAGTTAATAGCCACAAGAGCCATGTGAACAGCGTCAGCCATGACCTAGATATTCTCTAGCTGGCATCCAACTATCTCTGAGCCTCTTCTCCTAAAGGAAGAATAGGAGATGTCATTGAATATCCAAATAATGAAGAACAATGTTCTCGGCACTTTCATATCTGACTTAATCCTTACAGCCTCTCTAGGAGCTTTGATGTCTGCTCAAAAATGAGGAAATGAAGGTTATAAGTGTTAAATTGCCCTCTGTCCCACAATTGAAAATTGGGAGATACATCCCAATTTTGAGCTCTGGTCTGTAAAAATTTACTTTAGTTCTACTCTAACATGTCTCTTTCCTGAGTTGCTATTGTAGAAACTTCTATATCCCCACTTTTTTTTTTTTTTTACATGATCTTTATTTCTTGTGTTTTTTGGACTTGACTCAGGGGACTTTGGAGGTTGATCTCGAGGTACATTTTCTGTTGGTTGGTCCTCTTTAGTCTCAGTTTCAGCTGGGAGAGAAGAAGATGTCTTTTTTGAATCCCCCAACCAGGCTCCCAAAATTGACCCAGTGGCACCCAGAAAGATGTTGTATGACATGGAGAGTCCAGCTGCCACCACTGACTACAGAGTAGACACTAGGCCACCCATGGAAACTCCACCCCTGTTGGTGATGGCTGCTGCAGATATCACCTGGGCCACTGTGGAGGATTCCTGTCCCCTGTGAAACCCATGGCACAGCCACCACAGGCACAGCCTCCATGGCCAGGGTTCCTCCAATTGCTGCCACCCGTTTCATCACGGTAAGGCCATCTGGGTCCCACTCAGCTCAGGAAGTATATCCCCACTTTCTAACAGTCAGTCCTCTTAGCCCTTGTCAGACCCATTGCCTAACCTGCGTAGGTAACAGTTTTAAAGCATTAGGACATTTCTTCCTGGGTTTTGTATAGTCTCCAAAACAATCCAGCAAAGAATCCCAAGTGCTTGCTGCAGAGTAAATGCAAGGCTTGTCATGCTAGTTCTCATTCTGGATTTTCAGACCTGCAAATCAACTAATCTTTACTTTTGTGGGGTATGTACCTACTATAAGTTGAATTAATACAAATAGGTTTTTATGTGGAATTTTTTTATTTTTAATTATTATTGGTACACAATAGTTGTATGTCTTTAATTATTATTGGTACACAATAGTTGTATGTCAGGGTATAGGTGATGTTTTGACTTACGCACATAATGTGAATTAATCAAATGAGGGCAACTAGGGTATCCATCACCCCAGGGATCTATCATTTCTTTGCATTAGGAACATTCTAATTCTCCTCTTTTGGTTATTTTGAAGTATGTCTTAAGTTGTTGCTGATTAAGTCACATTGTTGTGCTATCAAATATTGTTTATTCTGTCTAAGTGACTCATTATATTTTCATACTCATTGTCTATCACTACTTTATATCCGCCTCCTTTCTACCTTTACCGGCTTCTGATAACCATCATTCTACTCTCTGTCTTCAGGAGAGCAATTGTTTTACTATTTAGCCCCCACATATGAGTGAGAACATGTGAGATTTGTCTTTTTGGGCTTGGCTTATTGTTATAATGTTCTCCAATTTCATCCATGTTGTTGAAAATGGGAGGATTTCATTTTTTTATGGATTTATAATATTCCATTGTGTGTAGGTACAATTTCTTTATCCATTCATCCATGGATGGACACTTAGGTTGATTCCATATCTTGGCTATTGTGAACAGTGTTACATTAAACATGGGAGTGCATATATATTTTGTACAAGTAGATTTAGAATTCTGTAGACAAAGTATTGATTTGGAGGATTCTTATTCCTCACTGAAGATGCACTTTCCACTTTTGTATAGAAATAAGCATAGGTCATCCATATGATAAGAGATGGGAGAACTATGGACAGTAGGGGAACCTTCTCCAAGCTAAAGGAGGAGATAAACTGAGTAGGACCTTGCAGGTTATTGTGGAAGTCTGGAGTGGGGTGGGTGAGACAGACAGAGTGAGACAATTGAGTGAAGTGTCAAGGGCAGGGTGTTGGCAGTCTAGATCCAACAATGGAGATGGGTTTTTGGATCCCCTGGTGCTAAAAGGACTGGTCAGGTTTAAAATAGAAAACAGTGAAGACGATGATAACTGTAATAGCTAATAATTATTGCATACAATGTGCCAGGCATAGAGGGTTGAATGTACATTTCTTCTGGGAGCTTTACAAGTGTTTGCATGTCCTCTCTGATCTTTCTTCCATGCTATATGGATCTCATAACCAAAAGTTTCCTCCCCCTTCCTAATGTCAGGTCCCTTCTACCGTCTTTCATTTGAGTAGCCTCTAGGCCTTCTCCTTCTCCATCCCCCAGGCTCAGACTTGTTTGGTTTCTGGGAAGGACGGCTAAGAATCTTCATCTGGGTTATAAGTCAGGGATTTCTTTTAAGCTGGTTTCTATTGTGGCATAATTTGGGGTGGGAGGGAAAAAAAATCAACATTCTTGGTACCATGAAAGAAAAGATGGGGGAGGGAGGTAAGACATTATGAAAAAAAGAAAGAAACAACACTTAACTCAACAGATCTTTGATTATTGTCCCTCTCTTGCCAATGGAAAGTTTTTTCACTCAGAACAGACATCGTTCTCGCTCTCACAATTCCAGCACTAGCATCAGCATAACAACCATGAGCGTGAGCATGGCTTATTTACTTATTCAACTATTTGTTGAAAGGATAAATGAGCCATGTGAAAATTTGAACAAGTGAAGGATTAAAGATGGGAGTTATATCTGGTGGTTATTTGTTGCAGCTTTGTTCAGATTCCTAAGCTTATCATTATTTAAAATAATAGGCATGGAGAACTAGAAAAGCTCTCGTTCATATTATCTCACATCATAACCTCCCATACTTATTCAAGGTCATGAAGGATGAAGGTCAGTAAGCCCTGTGGAATATCAGGCTTCTTAGAACTGAAACTCTATTTCTTTAGATATGTCTCCACGTATAGGCAGAAGCCATATGTGTTTTATATTGAATTGAGGCAAAATTTTAGAACACAAACTATGTAATTTTTCTAGTTTTTTTTTTTTTTTTTCACGAATGCATTACGGTCAACAGTAGGTTTTAGAATCTTTGGACTGGACCTTGTGTGCTTTACTTGTAAAATTAGCACAGATTCTGTATCCAGACAACTGAGCTGGAGATTCAGTTCCCCCTCTTGCTAGCTTACTGGATCTTGGCAAGTTGCTTAACTTTCTCATCCTGTTTCATCATACATAGAACAGAGATCATAATAATGCCTACTTCTTGTTGTGCTGGGAAAATTAAAGTGAGCTACATATGTAAAGCACGTAGAATAGAACCTGGTGAGAGAAGAGCACCAAGTGTCAGCTACTGTCACCGGAACAGGACGAGGGGTCTTTCGCTTGGCGTTCATTGAAAGAAGCCTTGTGAGAGCACCCAGTGCACTACCAGGCATGAGATGTGGGAAATCAATAAAGTTTGAGGCAAAAGACAGGAAAAATACCCACTCACACACACGCACACATACCTACATATTAAAACACATCATACATCCAAGACTTTTGCATAAATAAAATGAGATTGAGAAGGAGACACAGTGAGACCAGGAAATAACACGCAAAGATCATGGATGATATGGTGAGGATCTTATCTTCCAGTGTGTGCCCTCAATAAGGCAAAAGGACCTTACAAAAGATGTGTGCCAGTGCTAGGCTAGACATTTTATATACATTATTTCATTTGAGCTTTGCACCGTTCTTATTTATAAAACAAGAACCACAACAATCTTAGGTTAAATATACTTGTTAAATTTCCACTGCTAGTCAATGTCAGTGCCAGATTTTAAACCTGGCTTTGTCAGATTCTATAGCCTATTTTTTTTTTAATGGTTTAAGTGTAGAACTACTTATAGAAACTTGAACTTTAGAGAATGTATAGCTTAGGGTTCTGTGCTATAAATGTTAAAGTGGCTGTGGAATATCTAAGTTGGTTTCCTAAAATAAATGTATTATATCTCTGGAGAAAAGACTAATTTCTTTTGTAGGTTGTTGTAAAATCTTATCAATTTTCACTGACGCAGATAGAGGCCTAAATTATGCATTTAAAAATACAATTTTGTCTCTTGCCGAAACTTCTCTGAAGAAGACAGGAGTATGGCCTACAAACACATGAAAAAATGCTCATCATCTTTAATCATCAGAGAAATGCAAATCAAAACCACTTTGAGATATCACCTAACTCCAGTAAGATTATCCCACATCACAAAATCCCAAAACTACAGATGTTGGCGTGCATGTAGAGAGAAGGGAACACTTCTACATTGCTGGTGGGAATGCAAGTGAATACGGCCTTTTTAAAGAGAAGTTTGGTGATTACTCAAGGAACTAATGTAGACCTACTGTTTGATCATGCAATTCCTCTACGAGGTATATACCCAGATGATAAAAAATCATTTTACAACAAAGACATTTGCACCAGAATGTTTATTAAAGCCCAATTCATAATTGCCAAGTCATGGAAGTAGCCCAAGTGCCTATAGACACATGAATGGATCAACAAATTGTGGTACATGTATACCATGGAATACTATGCAGCCTTAAAAAAGATGGAGACTTTACATCTTTTATGTTTACCTCCCTGGAGCTGGAATATATTCTTCTTGGTAAAGTATCCAAGAATAGAAAAAAAAAGTATCCAATGTACTCAGTACACATTAATACAAATGATAAAACACAACTATAGTCCAGAAACAATGAGAGACGAGGAGAAGGGAGCCTGGGAGGAGGGAATGTATTTGTTGGAACCTCACCTAATGTGCACAATGGAGTGGTACATTTCAAAACTATTAAGGGTAGAGTATAAATGTCTTACCACAACAAAGAAGTAAGTGAGGTGATGGTTATGTTTACCAGTTTGATATAAGTATTTCACATTGTACTCCATAATGCATTAATGTACCCAGTTATGATTTAATTTAAAAAATACAGTTTTGATTTTAAAGACCTTTCTTGAATTGGGATGGGTGCTGGTTTGGGGGGCAGAGGAATTGTGATTTACTCTCTTGTAGTTTACTTCTCTGTGCCTATGGTTAAACAAAAAGAAGTCCAATTTTAAGTGGTTAGTGAGTATACACCAGGGGACAGATCGCCGTTGTATTGCCCATGATTTCTGGGTGTGTTTCCCGGTCCCCGTGTGCCATCTTGCCCATATTATTTTACTCGTGTGAGGGTCCTGGATGTATGATGTGTTTTCACGTGTAGGCGTACATGTGTGCAGGTGTGTGTATTTCTCCCTGTCTTGTGCCTCGGTCTTGTTACTATCACTACTTTTCCCTCTCCTTACTTTCACTGTGTTTCTTACAGTCCTCCATTCTTTGACCACTATTTAGATCTGGAGGGTATTTTGCTGCATCTGATGAAGTTTGTGTTCTCCTTTTCTGACCTATGGGGGGAAAAAAAGTTGATATTTGAACTTGGAAGACTAACATATGGCTTTATGTCATTTTTTTTCTTACTAGCATAAAGAGTTCCTGTATCAATTTAAGTAAGTATTGAATAAACTTGGTTAACCATGGAAACCAGCAGCACTGAAAGCATGATTGAAAAAATGTACCTGAAGCAAATGATGTACCTTAAAAGATACAAAGATGTAAACCAGCCCTACCAGAGAGTGCAGGCTGTTTAAATAGTCTATAGCAGATATTGGTATTGATCCATGGAGATAACCTCCATTGTTAAGCTATTGTAGTCATACAGGCATAAAGAAGCGTCTGCCCATTGTTCTTGGGAATTAAACTAAAAGCAGATGCTACAGAATGGCATTCTGAAAATGGCCCATCTATGAGGCCTAACAATTAAGTTCACAAACTCATCCTAGAAAAAAGGCTTTGAAGGGTAGACTAAGTGCTGGCTAGCTGCGTATTTTCCCAAGGGGAGTACTTAGAAGGTGACTGTAGTGATATTCAGCAATGAGGTATGCGGCACTTTTTTCTAGAATGAGTTTGTGGACTTAGTTGTTGGACCTCATAGAATCAGAAATTGCCCTGCACGTGAAATGCACTGTGTTTTTGGAAGATGTGAATTATTTTTTGTGCAATTATTTTATCTCAGCAGCTCTAGGAAATAGGACAGATAGTTCTCTTTTCTTTCTTTAATTTATTTTTTATTTTTACATATATATTCGTTTATTAGGTTTCCATTTTTTGCCTTCACAAAATTAATGAGGCTTAAAATTTAATGACAATAACAATGTTTAAGATAAGGACTAGAGACAAAAACCTTGTAAAGAATGAATGAACATAAATACATTCAAAAAAGAAAGCAGAGAATTGCTGCATCGAAATATTAAGCATTAATCATAATAATGCAAAGAAAGTAACATTCACATTGTCAAATAAGAGTATGTCTGTTATAGAATGCTTTGACTCTGAGATTCAGTATGAAGTCATCAGTTAACTTCTTCTTATTATTTTTTTTAAGTCACAAAAAATAGACAACTAATATTTATAAATAAAAGTAAAAGATAATTTCAAAAGACAGATCATGGAAAAATCTTATAGACAATAGAAAAAGAAGAAATACTTCAAAATCATTCTACTTGATCTGGGTATATCTGATATTAAAATTGGAGAGAATATATTATTATAAAGGAGAAATTACAGATATATTTCACTTATAAATGAGGATGCAATATCCCAAACAACATATTAACAAGTTGAATTAAAAATTAATGTTTAAGTAATGTATTCTGGTCAAAATTAAATATAGTTTATGTGAGAACTAGTCACTATTTTCATTTCTTGTCTTTTTTTCCCTTCTTTTCCTTTCCCTCACCCACTCCCTCCTTCTCTGTCTGGTCTCCCCTTCTCCCACACCCCACTGTGTCATTAATTGTCCTCATATCAAAATTGAATTCATATTTCTCCATTCCTGTGATGCTTCACTAAGAATAATATGTTCCACCTCCATCCAGGTTAGTACAAATGCTGCAAAATCTCCATTTTTTATGGCTGAATAATATTCCATGGTGTACATATACCACAGCTTACCAATCCATTCCTGGGTTGAAGGACGTTTAGGTTGTTTCCACATTTTAGCAATTGTAAATTGGGCTGCCATAAACAGCTTAGTACAAATATCTTTATAGTAAAAGTTTTTTTTCCTGGATAGATGCCCAGTAATGGGCTTGCAGGATCAAACAGAGGTCTAGGTTGAGTTCTTTGAGGTTTCTCCATACTTCCTTAGTTTGCAGTCCCACCAGTAGTGTAAAAGTGTTCCTTTCTCTCCACATCTGCACCAGCATCTGCAGTTTTGAGATTTTGTGATATAGGCCATTCTTGTTGGGGTTAGATGATATCTCAGGGTGGTTTTAATTTGCATTTCTCTAATAATTAGGGATGATGAGCATTTTTTCATATGTTTGCTGGTCATTTGTCATCTTTAGAGAAGATTATATTCATCTCTCTTCCCCATCCATGTACGGGATTGTTGGTTTTTTCTTGTGGATTAGTTGAAGTTCTGTATAGATCCTGGTTGTTAAGTGTTTGTCTGATTCAAAATATGCAAATATCCTTTCCCAGTGGGTAGGTTGTCTATTTGTTTTGGTTGTTGTCTCCTTGGCTGTACAGAATCTTTTCAGTTTAATTAAATCCCATTTGTTTATTATTGCTGTTGTTGTTATTGCCATGGCAGTCTTCCGCATAAAGTCTTTCCCCAGGCCGATATCTTCCAGTGTTTTTCCTATTCTTTCTTTGAGTATTTTTATTGTTTCATGCCTTAAATTTAAGTCCTTTATCCATCTCGAATCAATTTTTGTGAATGGAGAAAGGTATAGGTCCAGATTCAGTCTTCTACATGTGGATATCCAGTTCTTCTAGCACAATTTATTGAATATGGAGTCTTTCCCCCAGTGGATGCTCTTGTTTGGTTTATCGAAGATTAGGTGGCTGTAAGTTGTTGGTTTCATTTTCTGGTTTTCTATTCCATTCCAAATGTCTATGTCTCCTTTTTTGTGCCAGTACCATGCTGTCTTGACCACCATGGCCTTGTAGTACAGCCTAAAATCTGGTATGGTGATATGCCCGTTCTCTTTTCTTTAATTCATTTTACAAAAAACACTGTAAAAAGGAACATACTTGGTTGATACAGGACCACCTATGTGGGGCTGCTGATGTCCTTTTTAAGACTGAATGAGCCATGGGTGGGAAATGTGTCATGAGCCATGACACTTTGCATTGGACACAGGACCATACTACACCTTATTTATGGGTTTGGAATATT
This sequence comes from Nycticebus coucang, assembly GCF_027406575.1. Classification (NCBI taxonomy): domain Eukaryota; kingdom Metazoa; phylum Chordata; class Mammalia; order Primates; family Lorisidae; genus Nycticebus; species Nycticebus coucang. Next base: position 53,670,010 of record NC_069790.1, read on the forward strand.
TTCCCCTGATGGGAATTGATACTTCTAACGTCAGTCCTCCTAGGACAGGAAATAAAATGAGCCTTGGGAACAAAAGAGCTTCCCCTTATCTTTGGCACAGGAAGGCCTACACACTCAGGTATAGAAGTGCCTAAAGCTTCTTGTTGCTGAGGGAGGAGCTGACAGCCCCACTACCTGAAGACAGGCTGCCAGGAAACAGCAGGGGCTGTGGTGTCTTGTAGTAAAGACTTCCAGCTGCAGTTCAAGTTGTGTTTCTCTGGTCCCCAAGCTTGCAGTAAACTCTATTTAACTGTACGGTTTAGTCTCAGCTGTGCATGGGAATCAGGGTAACTGAAGCTATTAGTGATGCTATCAGGGGAAGACCCCTGGGCTTAGAGCTGAGATAATAACAAAGGTGTCACCTGCCTCTGAGGAGGAGGCCTACCAGCAAAAGGAGGAAAGAAAAGAGAGGAAAAATGAGAGATATGGGGGCAATGCCCTGAGAAATTTCTAGAAATCAGTGGGTGAAGAGATGGCAAATGAGGGAAGCTGATTTCTGCCAGGAAGTCAATATGGGTTCATTCCATTATACTTTACATATAAAGAAAAAGTCTAACCTTATTTTGTAGTCATAGGTTATGAGTTCAATAATATATAGGGGTAAGGGTGGCGCCTGTGGCTCAAGGAGTAGGGCGCCGGACCTATATGCCAGAGGTGGCAGGTTCAAATCCGACCCGGCCAAAAACGGCAACTAAAAAACAGAACAAGATACTAAACTAATATATAGGGTTTATAGGAAAATGATTAAAATTCATTCTAAATTAACTTCAAGCTCAGGAATATAAATTAATATATTCAGCAAATTTCAGCTCAGTAAAATGAGATGTATCAATGTGCTATTTAAGGAGAAGCAATGGATTATGCCTGTTTAGGGGCCGCCACCCTTTCTGAAAAATTATTATTTTAATGATGTAATTATTTGGTATTTATTAATCAGCCAGTCAATGAAGCAAATATTTTCTGCCTAAATTAAATGTGTTGGCAGAAGGATCATTTCTTTAACACATTTGATATGAATATTTTACATATTTATAAATAAATTAGTTAGAATCATTGTTATTTCATCTCAGGGTCAACATTCTGCCCCATGAAAGTCCTATTTTATGCCAACATGTTTGATGAGGTTTTTCTGAATATAGATTAGAAGAAGAAAAAAGCTTTGAAAACTGAAAAACTGGGCGAAATTCATGTGATTCAGTGAAAATATAATAATGAAGCACAGAAGAAGGTTTGTGTTCAGCCCAGGCGTATTGCCTCATGCCCATAATCCTAGCGCTTTGGGAGGCCCAAGTGGGAGGGTTTCTTGAACTCAGGAGTTCGAGACCAGCCTGAGCAATATAGCAAGATCTCATTTCTATAAAAAATAAGAAAACATGAGCCACGCATGGCGGCACACATCTATAGTCCTAGCAACCCAACAGGCTGAGGCTGGAGGATCACTTGAGCCTAGGAGTTTGAAGTTGCTATGAGATGTGATAACACCACTGCCCTCTCCAACAGAGGGACATCCTACCTAAAAAGCAATAAATAAATAAATAAAATTTAAAAACCCTGTATTTGAGTTCCTGGCTCTGCCACTAAATGTGGACATTGATCAGTCCCCTGAGCCTCATCTTCCCTATATGTAACCCTGCAGGATCATGGAGAAAATTCGATGATAAAGTGTTCACAGGACATGTTATAAAGTAACACACAAAACTTGCCTTTTTTCTTCCAGTCCTTGAATTCTGGTGGGGAGATAGGGAGACAAAGGGCATAAAGGAAATAAAACCAAATAAAGTTCAACCCCCAAAATGTTAAGATTCTTTTTAATCCTAATGAGTTTGAGCTTATAAAGTAGCTTCTTGAATGAAAATTTCCAAACCTGGCTATGTTTTAGAATAATCTTACACAAAATCCATAATCCTGACCCACATATCTCACTGGAGATGTTGATTCAAAAGCTCAGGACTGGGTTTCCTTATTTTATTATTCCATTTATGCCTACCTATGTCATGAACCTGAATGTCTTTAAAATGTTAAGACTCCAAAGCTGATAAGTAGGAATTGCTGAGAAGGCTTTAAATTTCTCTGGACCAGTTTAGGGCAGTTTTGCATTTTTCAAAGTTGGGTATAATTAGGATATACTGGGAAGTTGTAGTTAAGAGAATAAACTAAAATAATAATGAACTAAAAGACTAAGGACCTCTATGAAAAAGTCTTAAATGACATTCAACCTATACTTCAGACATGAATGCTATTTCATCTAAGTAAGTATCTGAGGGAAAATAATCCTTTTTTGTAAAGTAGGAGAAAGGGACTGAGGTTTACTAGCTGGCTGCTTCATGCCAGACACTGTGCTAGGCATTGGATTACTTCCCATCATAACTGCATGAAGAAGCTATTAATATTACTATTATTTTATTGATGAGAAAATCAAGGCTTAGGTAAATTGAGTAATTTGCAAAAACATGCAACCATTAAGTGGTGGAATAAGGACTTTGTCCCAAATCTGTCTGGCTCTGAAGTTCAAGATTCACACATTATACTTGACCTTATTTCCTCCAGTTCTTGAAATACACCAAGTGTTTGGTGCTGTAGGGACTGTCAGCATCCCTTAACCTGATGATGTGTTCTTTTCTTTTCTTTTTTTTTTGGCCGGGCCAGGTTTGAACCCTCCACCTCCAGTATATGGGGCCGGCGCCCTACTCCTTTGAGCCACAGGCACCACCCAGATGTGTTATTTTCATTGCAAGAAAGTTACAAGCATAAGCACTGGGCTGACTTTCACTGACACTAGCTGTGACAGATGTATTTTGCATCCTGCATCACATCTCAGCCCACTGCTGATTTCACCTGCAGCAGTGAGGGAGAGTTCCTATCAGTATCTGCATCTGAGTTGCTTCACTTTTCTACCTGGGGCCTTTCTCCAAAGCTAGAGGAGCTTACTGAACTTGACCACAAAGCCAGCCTAGAAGTGTCAGTTGGTTAGTGCCCCTAACCTTCATCCAGCAAAGGACAAGAGTCCTTCTGAGGGACAATTCTATGGAGGTTCCATAGGCTTACTTCAAAGGTCCCTGGTGTGATTGAGTCCCAGTGTCCAGCTCAATAATGTATCCAACAGTGCTCCTTCCCTGTCTCAATCTCTCCCCCTCACTCTGTTTCCAGAAGCTTTCATTCTTTTTCCAATTCTAATGGCATTGTTATACATTTTCCATTTCCTTGAATAACAGACTGCTCTGAATTGATGTGCTTCAGTTTCCTGTTCAGGCTGAAGGAGAAGCAGACGGAGAAGAAATGGAGCCATGTGACCCCTGAGAACAGGTGGTCCAGTGAGCATCTCTCTTCCTGCACCACTTCCTATTCGTCCCACAGGTCACTGTGGGATCAACAGCAGGTCAGTGGAAGCAGGACGAACTGACCAGGAGTCTGAAGATGAAGGCAGGACCAAAATGGTTTCTAAGTACAGGAGAGACCATCACTCTGGGAGTATTTCCAAACACTCGAAAGAGGAAAATTCCACAAGTGCCTGGACTTCCCATGTATGAGGAAGGCCTACTCTGTACTGAAATGTGCACATCAATGCCAGTGTAATGCCACATGGAGATGAAGTCTGGAAATTTCCTTCTACCTGTCTAGTTCTCAATATCATATTCTATTCACCATTGGCGTTGACTTGCACAATTGCATGTGTTAGGGGATATCATAGCAAACCATGGAAAATACTGACTTATAGGAAATTCCAAGCAGAAAAACTCCACCAGATGAACTGTCGTTGTTTCCTAAGCTACAGCACTAGGGAAACTTGTTAGCATGATGTACTTTCACTCAGAAATGAAATAAAGAAATGGTGATTCAAAGATGACATGATAGAAAAGCGTTCTTAAGAAATTACAATACCTGAACTCAGGGCACATAACTTCAGAGTCCACTATTATCAGAACTAAGTAGAAACACGATGATTCTAGAAAGTTAGGTGAATGGATGGTTGGCTTAATATGGATTTGGATGTGGAAATAACTCTTAACAGAGAACTTTTACATAATTTTTCCTTCCATTTTTATATACTTTATAAAATATTATATTTTCCTATTTTACAGGTAAAGTTCAAAGAAGTTAAGCAAAATCTTTGAGATAATCCAGCCAGTGAGCAAGGTAAATGGGCCACCTCTATCTCACAATCCTGTATCCTTTCTCCCTCTCCCCATTCCATGCACCTGATCAGCTCCTGGAATCCACCTGCACATATACTAGGACTCACTTGGCCTGATGACCTGACCCATTTCTGCGACCCATGACTCATCGCAGCTTCTAGAACAAGGAAGAAAAGCAAATGAGACTTTTGGTCACTGCAGTTGTACGTTGACCGTAGGATACTTGGTAGATATTGTTCGACATGCTTGACACAGGAAATTCTGAAGAAAGTCATAGAATCCAATGTAAATTTGACTAGTGTTACTGCAGGCCAGTTTGTGGGCCAGTACTACGAACCCGGATACACTTAAAATAACTTAACTACAGCCTGCATTGAACTATAAAGCCTAGAAACTACTACATGTATGATCTGAAAGCGCTTTAACTTTCAAACAGATTTTGATGTTTATTCATTTTTTCATACATGTATACACAATCCCAGTTTAACGTAAAAAGATAAATCTTTTCAAAGAAGCACACTGGATTGAGTGGTAAGCCAACATCAAACCAGAGCTCTCAAATTTTAGTATAAAAATCTTTCCAAATGAAGACTGCATTGACTACTCTGATTTTCAAATATTTGTAAATATACACATACATATTTAAATATGCACATGTACGCAGATGTATACACATATAGAAATTCTTTTTATTGCTAAGGATATCTTTTATTGTTATTTGCCTTATATTTAAAAGTTATCTTCACTACATACAAACATGTTATCTGTTATGACAGTTCATCTCAAAGAGATTGAAAGAATAAAGAAAATGTGGGAATGAATAAAAAAAATGTGTTTAAGCATGTGGATAAATTAAAATGCACATTGTCACAGGCTCACTTGTGAGGGAATAAAGACATTATTAAAAAGATTTTGTTATTGAATTTTATTTTCTACTAGTGTTTTATTATTTCAAAACATTATGGGTACATGGATTGCAGTTATTATGCTCAATTCAGGGTTATAAGTGTGTCCATCACTGAAATATACATAAAGTTCATTATAGGTGTCAGGTAGGTTTTCGACCATCTTCGCCTCACCTTCCCCCACTGCTTGATTGCCACTGAGTTTTACTTCCCTCTGTGCACATATGTGCTCATCAGTTAGTTCCAATATAATAGTGAGTACATGTGATATTTGTTTTTCCATTCTTTTTTTTTTCCCCAGAAGGATTGTTTTTATTTATCCAGACCACTTCATAGTGGGAGGAGGAGTGGGAGAGGTTCCTTTCTCAGTCCAGGGGCCTCCACAATGTTTGTCTGTTGGTTCCAAACACGCAGACAGGTGGCATCACAGATTTGGTAAGCTAATAATGCTTAATCCCTGTCTGCTAGAGCAACGAGGTGAGCATCAATCTCTGCTTCTGTAAGAATCCCAAATTTAGGATTTTCAACTGTAACTACTTCAACTTCTATTTCTGAAGGTTTGAAATCAATTGACAGAACAGTAGACAGACATGTAATTGCAGTTTCCACTGTCTGTTCAAATGTCCAATCAAATTTCTTCTTCACTATTTTTTCAAGGAAGCTGGTTGACTCAGTTTGTTTAACTCCTGCTGCAGTGGCTTTAAACCCACAGTAATAACCTGCAGGATCACACTTGTACACCTGAGGGCCTTGTTCTTCATCTATACCAATTAAAATCACACAACAACCAAGAGGCTTCATTTCAGTGTTCTGTGTGTAGACCTGAGAAATATCAGCAATTCTTTTACACAGCATGTCCAAAGAATCTCATAGCCATTCTTGTATTTCCAATTAGCTGCCTCATAGAGCACCCTCTGCACCTGGGATCTTCTGTCAGCTGTCTTTCTGTCATCACACAGCCAGTGTTTTTGGTTGTCTTGAATAAGTGAGTCACTGTGCTAGAATCCAATAATTTATCAGGTGCTTTCTTCTGTGTGACAATTATTGCACAATCTTTCCCTCTGACAGCTACGGATGTAAGGCCACCTTGGTTAATAAATTTGAAATTTGGTAGAGCTGACCTTCAGGTGAAAAAATGGTATGGCATTCAAAATTGGTGCTGGAACCAGGGGACATTTTGGTGCACCTACTACTTCAAGCACAGTATCTCTGTTTTTCCATTCTTTAGATACACCACTTGAGAGAATGGCCTCAGTTTCGTATAAATTGTTGCACAAAGCCTTAATTCATCCTTCTTCGTGACCAAGTATTATTCCATGGTATACATATACTACATTTGGTTAATCCACTCAACTTGGGTTGATTCAATATCTTTGCAATTATGAATTGTGCTACAATAAACATTTGACTGCAGGTGTCTTTTTGGTACAATGTCTTCTTTTCCTTTCATTCAATAACCAGCAGTGCAATTGTTGGATCAAATGGTAGGTCTACTTCTAGTTCTTTGAAGAATCTCTATTCTGTTTGCCACAGAAGTACTAATTTTCAGTCCCATCAACAGTGTATAAGAGTTCCTTTCTCTCTACATCCATACCAGCATATGTTGTATAGGGGCTTTGAATAAAAGCCACTCTCACTGTACTATCTCATTCTGGCTTTTATTGGCATTTTCCTGATGATAAGGATGTTGAGCAATTTTTCATATGTTTATCAGCCATTTTGTCTATATTCTTTGAAAAATTTCTGTTCATGTCTTTTGCCCATTTTTTAATTGGTCTGTTTGTTTTTTTCTTGCTGATTTGGCTGAGTTCTTTATAGATTATGGTTATTAGCCATTTATTGAATGTATAGCTTGTAAATATTTTCTCCTAATCTGAGTAGGGAGTCCTTACCTCTGCAGAAGTTTTTTTGTTTGTTTGGTTTTTTTTGTTTGGTTGTTTTTTTTGGCAGTTTTTGGCCGGGGCTGGGTTTGAACCCGCCACTTTTGGCATATGGGGCCAGCGCCCTACTCCTTTGAGCCACAGGTGCCACCCAGAAGCTTTTTAATTTAACCAAAATATCATTAACTTTTTGTTGTTGTTATTGCTGTGATTGCCATTGGCGTCTTCTCCTCTTCATAAATTTTTTACCTGGGTTGATATCTAAAAGAGTTTTCCCACAATTTTCTTCTAGAAATTCTGATAGTTTTATGCCTTATATTTAAATATTTTATCCATCACAAATTCACTTTGTGAGTGGTGAGAGATATGGATCCTGTTCTGCGTGTGGCTGTCCAATTTTCCCAGAACTATTTATTGAATAGAGCTTATTTTTCCTAGTGGATACTGTTGTCTGCTTTGTCAAAGATCAATTGGATGTATGTGGATGGTTTTATATCTGGGTTCTCTCTTATGTTTCATTGGCTGTTTTTATTTTTGTTCCAATACCATGCTGTGTGGGTTACGATAGCCTTGTAGTAGTTTGAAGTCTAGTAAAGTGATGTCTCCAGCTTTGTTCTTTTTACTTGTGATGCTTTGGCTACTCAGGCTCTTTTCTGGTTCCAAATGAAGTGTAGAATCATTTTTTCTAGATCTATGAAATATGACATTGGTGTTTTGATGGGGATAACATTGACTCTGTAATTACTTTGCGTGGTATGGACATTTTAACAATGTTGATTCTACCCATCCATGAATATGACATGTTTTTCCATTTGTTTCGTCTGCGATTTCTTTCCTCAATGTCTTCATAGATATCTTCCACCTTCTTGGTTAAGTATAATCCTAAGTATTCTATTTTCTTTGTGCTATTGTGAATGGCAAAGCCAGCAGAAGACAAAACGTAACAAAAGTCAGAGCAGAACTACAGGAAATGGGAAACAAAGAAAGATTACAAAGGATCAATGAAAAAAAAGTTGGTTCTTGGAAAAGATAAACAAAATTGAGAGACCTCTTGCTACATTAACCAGGAATAGAAAAGACTCCAAATAAGCTTTATCAGAAATGAAAAAGGAGATGTTACAACTGATAACCCAGAAATACAAAATATCATCTGTGAAAACTATGAAAATCTCTACATACTCAAAAACCTAGAGGAAATGGACAAATTCCTGGAAACACACAACCTCTCAACATTCAGTCAGGAAGAAATAGACCTCATGAACCCACAACAAGACAGACCAGTTATATGCAAGAGTGTGTGCAAAGTGGCACATGACTCATTGGAAGAACTGAAAGGAAACCAATGTGTCTACAAGGTATGTATATTAGTTTTCTATTGCTTCAATAACAAATAATCACCATTTTTTGTAGCTTAAACACAGGTTTATTACCTGACAGTTCTGTAGTTCAGAATTCCAGTATAGGTTTCACCAGGCTAAAATCTCGTTGCCTAGGACTGTGTTCCCATTCCCTTCTGGGAGGTGTAGGGGAACATCTGTTGTCTGCTGCTTCATCTTATTGCCAATATTCAATTCCTTGAAGGTATAGCACTGAGAGCCCATTTTCATGTTTATCCTCTACTGAGGGCTATTTCAGGGTCCAGAGGCTACTTCATTCCTTGACTCATGGTCCCCTTTCTCCATTCCCAAATTTAGCAGCAAAGATGAAGTATTTCTCACAGTATCTCTCTGTGACAGATGCTTTCAATGCTCACATGATTTTACTGGGTCCTCCAAACCCTCCAGGATTCTTTCTACAATTGAATAGAGGTCCATGACCTTCCCCACATTGGCAGATTCCTTTTTTCCCTGCAAGGTAACATATTCACAGGTTCTGGAAATTAGGACATGAGCTTCTTTGGGGTCCATTATTCTGCCCACCTCCAGAGGAGATGAGAAGAATGGCTCGAGATGGAATACTCTCGTCTGCTCAATGGCTCCAGTCAGGCTCCTTTTTAATCAAGAAATCTTCAGGTATTCACTATTACCTAAAAATTACATTCAAACACACTTGCTTGTCTTGTAGACTTTACATGCTATGGGCAAATCCCTGATATTTAATATACATTCCTAATATACTTGTTTTCCAGCCACCCTAGACTATTTATTTGGGATTTCTGTAAAGATTCCCATGATTTCTTCCCTTTGGACTTTTCTTCAGGCCATTCTTTCTCTCTTGAATGTGCTTTTCATCTCCATCTTTTGATATCCATTCTTTGAGGTTCATCTCCTCCACATCCACACCTACCCTCACCCCACAGTAATTACATGCATACACTTCCAGCCCACAGTATTCAATGACACATTACAGTTGGGCTTTATCAAAGTTAGTATGTTTTCTTATTCATCCTATTGCATTACCCAGCTTCATAAGGATGGAGACTTTGGCAGGATGACAATACTGGTTGAATTTTTAAAAATCTCTTTCTAATTGGCTTCTGTTAGTGTCATACTACTAGCTAAATATCTTTACCATTGTCCTTGGCAGTGACTACTTCTCATTTATCTTGGTATCCTCCACAGAGCACATAAATGTGTCCTACCACACACATACAGCAAAGTGAATGACTCATGTTTGATAAATTGTGTTTTGTTGGTTTCCAAATGGTCTATAAAACCAGTGTATGGTGCCCCATGATCTCATTAATGTACACAGCTATGATTTAATAATAAAATAAAATTTAATTTAATTTAAAAAGATCTTGGTAAATTTTAATTTTGGCCCATAACAAATGGATAATGGCTTCCATATTTACTTTTTTATACAACATTAATGAGTTTTCAAAAGGTGAAATGTATTTCTATTTTCTTTCTTGTTTGTTTGTTTTGCAGTTTAGCCAGGGTTGGGTTTGAACCCACCACCCTTGGTGTATGGGTCCAGCACCCTACCAACTGAGCCACAGGTGCCGCCCTGTATTTCTATTTTCTGTAAATGTTATACCATATGTGATGCACTGAGAGTTTTCCTTCTTTGCTGTTTTCATTTTTCCAAAGTCAAACAAACACATACACAACATAAAAAAGCAAGCAAAACAACAGCCTAATTTTGCTGTCTTAAATATACGTGTTTAATGTCATGCTAGGTTTCCTCTTGGTCCCAATTTTCCTAACACTAGAACTGTTATGCCATTCTCTCTTATACTCATTCCTCTGCCAGGAAACTTGATATATGTGAGCTTTGAAAATATAAGCTTATCAAAGATTTCTGTATTTTGCACTCCTTCCCCTTGCATTCTTTCATTTCTTCCCTCCTTATCTTTTTTATGTTAATATTTTGTATTTTTAAATTACATATGTAATATACCAATTCTTTTTTTTTTTTTAAGGAAGAAATCTGTACATTACTGGTAAATGGCCATTTGATTTTTTTCTGCTTTCTTCCTATTAAATGGCTGTCTTTCTGTTCTTTGTATATTTGGGATTCTAAACACTAGCCAGTTATACATGTTGCAAATGTGAGGAGAATCAACATCTTTACAGTATGAATCATTCCATCCATGTACATATTGCATCTCCCATTACTAACGTGTTATTCTCTTATTTCTTTTGTCAAAGCCACATAAAATATCTTCACAAAGACATTCTTCCTCTTCTCTTGTTTTTCCTTTATTTTGTTTATTTAAAAAAATTGATTTTCTTTAAGCATAAAAAAAGATCTTTTAGGGCAATTTTTAATCATTGGTTTCAAATTTTGCTGCATTAAGGTCTGGGAAAATATTCTGTATATTCTTTGATATGGGTCAAGACTTCTCTCATAAGGTCAATTTTTGTAAATGTTCCACATGCTTGAAAAATGTGTATTCCCTGCTATTTCGTTGTAAAGTTTAATACACATATTTATGATATGAAGCTAGTGTTATTCATTTCTTCCTGTGATTAATGATTTTTGTATACTTGATTTGTGAGTATCTGAGAGACCCGTCTCCTATTATGTACATTTTGTCAGCATTTGTAATGATCTCCTTTGCTATCTTATTAGAGTTTTTAATCATGGTGTAAACTTTTATTTCTTAGAACTTCTTTTGTGTTTGCTCTTTTCTTTTAAAATCTGCCATCTGAGAGTTTGAATCTACTCTGTGTCCTCTCCCTTTACTGCAAAAAAACTTCAGCATAACTCAGCCATTCCTGCCACCAACCCCAAGTTCCCATTAATTCCACCTCACCAGATAGGTAAGGGTTTTGTTCTTCAGCACTGTATTTGTATCAACAGTTCCTTCCATTGTTTATCTGCCTTTTTCTTAAAAAGTCAAATATACATATAACAGGATGCTCTGCTTTCTCAGAGTTAAATTTTCCTTGGGAAATTTATAAACTGTGTATGTTATATAGGTGAGAAGGAAAAGAGAAAGATTATATAATTTTCCTGAAATATAGATATCCCCAGCTGAAGTATAAACCGTGTTCCAAGATTTTAATCATAAATTGATGATCTGGAATTTGGAGGGTTCTTATTCTCCCAAGCCTCAAATAAGTTATTTGCCCAACTATTTCAATTGATAACCTTTCCCTCTCTGTTATCACTTTTTCCTTGGCACTTATTTTCCTGGTTATTATTCTTTTTTCTTTTTTTTTTTTGAGACAGAGCCTCAAGCTGTCACCCGGGGTAGAGTGCTGTGGCATTACAGTTCGTAGCAACCTCCAACTCCTGGGCTTAAGCAATTCTCTTGCCTCAGCCTCCCAAATAGCTGGGATTACAGGTGCCCACCACAATGCCTGGCTATTTTTTGGTTGTAGTTGTCATTGTTGTTTGGCAGGCTGGGCTCTGGATTCGAACCCACCAGCTCTGGTGTATGTGGCTGGCGTCTTAGCTGCTTGAGCTACAGGCACCGAGCCATGGTTATTATTCTTTTATTTCCCATAACTTGTTGAGAGATTGCTAATGATGAATTTATTTCAAATCTTTTGTTTGCAAAGTTTATCACCAAACACAGTTTTCCTCATTTGATTCCCTTTACCCTTGCTAGTTCATTGTTTTGACATGACCAAAATATGGACCATCACATCTGCCTCTTAAATACCAACAAAACAGATAGCTGGTCATTGCCTATCCTCTGTCTTTCAAAGCAAAACAGAAAAAGATGTGCTTTTTATCTGAAAGATGTATGTTAATTCTCAAGAAATATTACAATTTCCCACTCTAGTGGAATGATAATTTCTTGTGTCATGATAAGAAAAGGACAAGTGACCAAAACTTGGAAATTAAACACAAATACTTGAGATTTTGGTCATCAAACTTTAAAGAAACAGTTTCCCTCACATCATTCTCATACTATAGTTTTTGATAGTTGACAATAGTTGTTAGAAGCAATTCACTCACAATAAGACATTGATAGAAAAAAAATAAAGACGACAAAAGTAAATTGTGGGAAAAAGTCTTTTTAAATTAGTTACTTATACTTAAAGTGATTGGTACAGTAGTGTTTCAAATATGTTTTCTCTTCTTAAAAAAATAAAACTTTTCCTCCTAACACAAAGAAATGACAAATGCCTGAGGTAATGGATACCCCAATTACCCTAACTTGATTAATTGACATTGTATACCTATATCAAAGATCACATGTATAATTCTTTTGTACCCATAATAAATTAAAAATAAAAACAAAACTTTTCAAAACAAATATATCAGAACTTGTTTTTTGCCTGTGGATGTGTATCATCATCACTGACAATGTGATTTTCTTTATCACGGTGTTTGTTGAATAAGGGAACAAGCTTCAAAGCCTGTCGGTTTGTAGCAGGGAGTTGAAAAAGAAGTTCACTGAAGTAGCACTGAGAGAGAAGAGTACTGGCATAGACTTCTGTTCCAATGTGTGAGAGAAGGAACTGCCACCTCTAAGGAATCTGCAGTGGGAGCTGGGTCCTGGGGAGTAAAGTGAAGGAAAGAAAGATTCCAGTTAGATCATTGTTTTTGAAGACATGGTCTGCATGGTACGTATGTATACATAGCACTAGTCATACTGAGATGAATGTCTTCAAAGGATACACAGAAAAATGCTTTCATATTAATATTACACATGTATATTAATGTCTCTATAAATATATATAATTTATATCTGTTTTTAACATCTCAAACCTACTACTCAGCTAAAGACATTTTTTAAGTTTATGGTGATTTGCTTTATTTATATTCTCTAAAAACTGAAACAACCCTGTTTCAATAGAGTATTTGTTCACTGATAAAGAGATTACCTGGTGTTTTTAACAATTGAATACTACTCAGTAATGAAAAGGAACCATTGATATTCACAACATGGACAAGTCTGCAACTTTAGACTAGGTAAAAGAAGTCAGGCAGGAAATACAATATACTGTGTGATTCCATTTATGTGTCATTATGGAAAAGGCAAAACTATCTGAAAAGAAATCAAATCAGTGGTTGCTAGGAGTTGATGGTAAGGGTGGTACATGGGTTGATGGAAAAGGGACACAAGTTTGGAGTGATAGAAATAACCTATATTCCAATTATTGTAGTAGTTCAATGAATGCATGCATTTTTCAAAATACAACTGTGTCCTTAAAAAAGGGTAAATTTTACTATACATAAACTATACCTCAAAAAACTGATTAAAAAACAATTTAAGAAAAACCACAAGTTCCTGTTCATGGGTAAGATTCTGCCTAGAACTCTGAATTTTTGAATATGACTAATTACTAGGGTGACCCTGTGCCTCCTGAGTGCTTTTGACCATGGAGGGTTTTGGTCCTATTTTCATCTGTCAGGGATTTGATAAGCCCTATGTATACATGTAGCCCTGGATACTGAGCTATAAAGGGTGTGTGGAGAGCCCTCACAAATGCAGACAGTGTGATAGGAGGGAGGAGTGCTATCTCATAAAGTAAAAGAAGAAAGTGCTTTTCCTCTTCTGCCCCCAACTCATTTTCTTATATCTTATCTGTAAACCTCCCACCCTTGAGCCAATTAGTAGTGTTTTCTGTTACAAAATACAAAGACTTTCTATCCCTTATAATCCAAAAAGCAGTGTCAGCTCAATGATTAAAAGCATCAGCATGGTTTTATTAGTGAAACTCCAAATTTGCTTCAAAATGAGCCAGTATCTCCTGCATCTTGGTGTTGTTTCAGACTGGAGAGCCCACAGAGGGGTGGGGGGCTGAGCATCCTCTCCCCAGCTGTGGAAACAGCTCTTCTCTTTCTATGCCATCTCAATCCAACTTGACCTGCAAGAAGTTTGTGGAGAGTAGAGGAGAGTGTGGGAAGGAAGGGTTGTGTTTGATGACCACAAATAAAATGTGTGGGTTTGACAGATTCCCAGTGAGAGGAGTTTTCACTGGGAGATGTTTTCATGTGTTTCCCTAAAGTTCCCTCACAAGGAAAGATGTGACTGCAGCTTCCCTACTAAGAGCAAGGTTCCCCCTTGGGCTGACTCCCCAAAGCTGGAGCCCAGTTTGCACTCCTAATAGCATGTCTTCCTTATCTTTCACCCTCCCATGGAGGCTGAGGGGAAGAAAAAGTATCTCTTTCTTCATTTGACTCAACCCAGCTATGTCCTTGAAGAGGGCGAGGGCTAAGAATATATGAACTTGTTTCAAAATATCCTATTACTGCAGTGCCCATAGCTCTGTGGGTAGAGCACTGGCCACATACACCAAGGCTGGCAGGATTGAACCCAGCCTGGGCAGCAATGAGAACTGCAACAACAACAACAACAACAACAACAAATAGCCAGGTATTGTGGGGGACGCCTGTAGTCCCAGCTACTTGGGAGACTCAAGAGAATCACTTAAGCCCAAGAGTTAGAGGTTGCCATAACACCACAGCACTCTACTAAGGGCAACATAGTGAGACTTTGTCTCGAGAAAAAATAAAAAATCCTATTACATCATAGGTAGCACCTTACTTTGAGATGTAAGAACTCAATCAACACTTACCACTTTATTCCATCTGCAAAATGTGCCTTTTTCTGTCAGTTTCTCAGCTGAAACAGAAACAGAGGCATATTTTAACACAAACAAATGGAATATGGATGTTGCAAAAATCATGAAGGTGGCTTACAAATGATTGAAGATTGAGAAACAATCAGTGTAAGAAGAAAGAGAAAACTTCATAGGAAGTTTTGAATATACCAAGAATTTGTTTCTAAAGTATTCAGTGGAAAGGTTGGAGGGAGTTTACAATTGAGACATGAAATGGCAAGTTCCAAGGGAAGATGGGCAGAGAAGTAAAGGACTAAGAGACAAAGAGAAGCCCAGGGGTCTGACCAGTCTGTTCTGCAGATCGTCTTTTGAAAGGAAGAGAAACTCTTTTGGGGTGAAGAGGGGAGAGAGGTGCCCGAGTGTACAGAACTTCAATCTTACCATAGCACTGCCCAGGTTTGCCTCACAGAAGGAGACACTTGCATTTTAGTCTAGTGACAGGGCAATGGAAGAAGGCAGATAATGGAGAGAGGTGAGCATTACAACGGGAATTGGTTCAAAATGATTTGGGGGCCAAAGAAATGTTTTGAAGACTGGCAGTTTTAGAAATTGATTTGTAAGTCTTGTTTAAAACCTCCACCATCTTCTGAAATCCAGTAAAAATAAAAAATATATCAGTGCAAGATTGCCTTGAGAAAAGTGGTAGAGCCCACTGCTTAAATCACTTTAAGTTGGACTAAGCAGAATGAACATGGCGCTGACGTGGCAATAAGAGGCGAGGACCAACCCAAGAGGTCTCCTCCACTTCTAATTCCTATGATTAATGTGCTCCTGCTCCCATCCTTTTGTAATTTCTTAACAATTTTGAAGATCTCTTCTAGTGAAAAAAATATTTTATGAGGAGATTGAAAGTAATTTCAGTGTTGTTTTTTTTTTTTTTTTTTTGCCTAGAATACATAATCAATTCATTTATTTCCTAAGTAAAACATTCACTGCAGGTTTTGTCTTTGAAAGACAAGTTGATTATCTGTTCCACAGAGCAAGTCAGGAGATATTATTCTCAGTCCTCAATCATAACTTCCTATTATGAAATGTTTATGCCCTAATCATTTTCATATTGAACAGGAGTCTGATTTACACAGAACATTCAATGTGTGTGTTTCTTGAAAAACAATCTGAATAGGCTGCATGTAATGTCATTGGGAGTAAAGTGTTGTATTTAACACCTTTGCTTTTAAAATATTCTTTTTTTTAATCTCTTCTAGAACTACATAATGTCCTGAACATTTTAAATAAAATGTATTGTTCCACACTTAGAACCAAATTATGCATGCTCTTTGAAGGCAGGTTAAATAACTTCCCACATACAGTTAATGTCATGGTACTCTTGGAAAAAAAAAAAAAAAAGGAGTGGGGAACTAAAGATGGAAAATAAAAAATTTGCATTCCTGTCTGAAAAGTCACCTTAAATTAACTTTGCACTAAAAAACAAAAACCTGTTTTTTTCATTTTAAAATCACTTTATTTGGTATAAATAAAGAATTTTAACTAAATTAAAATCAATGAATGTGATCCACATTTTCTAAGGCTTAGAAAAGTCTGGGCTTACTCCCATTGGGGTGATAGTAACAATTACCAAACCTCAAATTCCTGGGTCTATCCTTATAGGTTTTAATATTTTTCCCTTACAAAAGTCATGAAGAAATTTAATCCCTGATTGTGGCAGTATCGAAAGGTGGAATCTTTAATTTCTGCCCACTTAATGGATTAGACCATTCATGGGTTAACAGATTAGTGGCTTAAAAAATTTATTGGTCATAATGAGAATGAGACTGGTGGCTTTATAAGAAGAGGAAGAGAGACATGAGTTACTATGCTGAACCCCCTTGTTATGATGCCCTGCACCACCTTGGAACTCTGCAGAGTCCCTACCAGCAAGAAGGTCCTCACCAGATACAGCACCTTGCCCTTGAACTCTGTTTCCATAAGGGTAAGAAATTTCTTTTCTTTACAAGTTACCCAGTTTCAGATATTCTGCTATAAGCGGCAGAAAATGGACAACATCCTACCAGCAAAGCTGCTGGAATATAGCCCCTAGATGCCTTACTTCTGATGGAAAAATGTGCATGAAAGATCATGAAACTACCAGTGCCCCTTCTGTTGTTACATTTAGCATTTTTGTGCAAATTAGAAAAAGGTACCCTTCCTCTAGGCAGATACAGTCTGCATAGAAGACTTGAATATTGAGCCAGGTTTCATAGTAGGGCTGAGTACATTGGGTACTTTTTCTTCCATTCTCGAGATACTTTACTAAGAAGAATATGTTCCAGCTCCATCCATGTAAACATGAAAGAGGTAAAGTCTCCATCTTTCTTTCTTTAAGGCTGCATAATATTCCATGGTGTACATATACCACAATTTATTAATCCATTTGTGGATCGATGGGCACTTGAGCTTCTTCCATGACTTAGCAATTATGAATTGGGCTGCAATAAACATTCTGGTACAAATATCTTTGTTATGATGTGATTTTTGGTCTTCTGGGTATATGCCCAGTAGAGGGATTACAGGATTGAATGGCAGATCTATTTTTAGATCTCTAAGCGTTCTCCATATCTCTTTCCAAAAGGAATGTATTAATTTGCATTCCCACCAGCAGTGCAAAAGTGTTCCCTTTTCTCTACATCCACGCCAACATCTCTGGTCTTGGGATTTTGTGATATAGGCTAGTCTCACTGGAGTTAGATGATATCTCAAAGTAGTTTTGATTTGCATTTCTCTGATGATTAAAGATGATGAGCATTTTTTCATATGTCTGAAGGCCACGTGCCTGTCTTCTTCAGAGAAGTTTCTCTTCAAATCCCTTGCCCAGCCTGCGATGGGATCCCTTGTTCTTTTCTTGCTAATGTGTTTGAGTTCTATAACCCAGTTACAACCTAAGAATAGGGGGAAAGGGGAAAGGGAAGGGAGGGAAGGGGAAGGTGGGTAGAGGGAAGGGGATTGGTGGGATTACACCAGCGGTGCATCTTACAAGGGTATATGTGAAATTTGGTAAATGTGGAATGTGTCTTGGCACAGTAACTGAGAGAATGCCAGGAAGGCTATGTTAACCAGTGTGATGAAAGTGTGTCAAACGGTCTTGAAGCTAGTGAATGATGCCCCATGCTCATATCAATGTACACAGCTATGATTTAATAAAAAAAAAAAGAATATTGAGCCAGGCATTGTAGCTTATACCTGGAATCTCAGTGCCTCAGGAGGCTGAGGCAGGAGGAACACTTGAGGCAAGAAGTTCAAGACCAGCCTGGCAACATCGTGAGACCCCTTCTGTAAAAATACAAGAAAAATTAACCACTGTGATGGTGTATGCAGGTAGTCCCGGTTACTTGGGAGGCTGAGACAGAAGGTTTGCTTGAGACCAGAAGTTTGACACTGCAGTGAGCTACAATAGTGCATTGTATTCCAGCCTGGGCAAAAGAATAAAACCTTATCTCACTTTTTCCAGATTGAAGCCGGAACTGGACCCTGCCCTTCTCTGGCACCCTTGGCTGCATGTCCTTATGCAATGAATTACTGCCCCAACTGTATGTAGCAGTCCAGCTAATTCACATCTTCTTTCAATAGGAGGCACGCACTATAATAACTTCTGTTTCATGAACAGGCCCAGTGGAGAGAACCAACACTCAAACACTGTGTTTAAAAGACGAAGGGCTTATTTCAGCTGGCAGAGTGGCAGCAGACCCAGAATTCCAAAATGGCCACATTCCCTGACTGGCTTGATCTTCTTCTTATCTCCAGTCAAAATGTTCTATCCTATGGGTACCTTCCTCATTGGTCAGTTTGAATCAAGCTGGAGAAGCAGGCTCTGAGTTTTACAAAACTGCAGGCTTTTACAGAAGCAGAAGCAAGCATTAGTTTCCAAGTCTCAGGAATTTAAGTCTACAAATTCCTAGGAGCTGAGTCACCATGGGGTGGACCTTGTAGTTGTAGCCTTGGGGTCTCCTGGAGAAGACCTCTGTTCTCTTAGATCTTACTTTTCTTGGGTATCCTCTCTCACTATCTCTCTTAGGCCTGTCTCCTTCATGCTGAGTAACTCTTGGTGGTAACTACCCCTATAGAGCCTCTTCCTGCTGACTCCTAAAGTGGTCATCATAGTTTTGCAGGAAGACAAGGCCCAACGGAGAGAAAGAGCACCCAAACACCACGTTTATAAGAGAAAGGGCTTTATTCACCAGCTGGGAGCTTACGGCATAGAAGAATTTCAAATGGCCATGCTCCCCGACTGCCTTGGTCTTTCCCTTTTTATTCCCAGTCAAAAAGTTCCACCCCACAGGTACCCTTCTCATTGGCCAGTTTGAATCAAGCGGGAGATGCTATTCATGCCCCTACAGAACTACAGGATTTCACAGAACTTGGAAATTTCCAAGTTTCAGGAAGTTAAGTTTACAAATTCCCAAGAGCTGAGTCACCATGGAGAGGACCCTGCATGTGTATCCTTGTGGTCTCCTTAAGAAGACCTGTTCTTCTAGACCTCACCCTTCTCGGGTATCCTTTCTCAAAAGCTGACTTTTTATTCAGTTTAAACAATTTCCATGCTAAAAGTGAGGAAGAAAAGTCCCCCACAATTTATGTGATTCATATTTTTCAAACCTATACACCAGAGTAAAATTGCATCCTAGCTATCTAGTAGACTTCAAGTGACACAGCCCTATTTTTTAAATTTCAGATTAATATGAGGTTACAAATGTTTAGGTTACATTGTTTTCATTTCTAAGGTAAAGTTCAAGTCATGGCTGGGCCCTTCACCCCAGGGGTGTGCTGAACACCCTCACATTGTGCACATTCGGTGAGATCCCACCAATCATCTTCCCTCTTGCACATTTCCTCCTCTCCTCTCCCCCTCCACAGCTTTTTTTTTTTTTTTTTTTTTTTGGTAGAGACAGAGTCTCACTTTATGGCCCTCGGTAGAGTGCCGTGGCCTCACACAGCTCACAGCAACCTCCAACTCCTGGGCTTAGGCGATTCTCTTGCCTCAGCCTCCCGAGTAGCTGGGACTACAGGCGCCCGCCACAACGCCTGGCTATTTTTTGGTTGCAGTTTGGCCGGGGCCGGGTTTGAACCCGCCACCCTTGGAATATGGGGCTGGTGCCTTACCGACTGAGCCACAGGCGCCGCCCCACAGCTTTTTTTTTAAATTAACTGTCAGAATGTCTTCCAAAGTGGCTGTACCATTTTGCATTTCCACCAGTAGTGAATGCTGAATGAGAGCTCCTGTTGCTAACATTCTCACCAGCAATGGGTGTTTCAGCATCGGCATTTTGGCCATTCTGATGGGTGTTTACTGGGTCTCTCGCTGTTGTTTTAATCCTCAATTCTCTAGTGCTATATGACGTTGAACATCTTTTCATATGCTTCTTTGCCACCTAAATGTCTTCTATTATGAGGCATTTGTTCAGAGCTTTTGCTCATTTTTAAAAAAAAATTTAGTTGCTCTCATTCTTAGTGTTGAGTTTTAAGATTTCTTTGTATATTTTAAATTACAATCCTTTATCAAATATATCTTTTGTGAATATTTCCACCCAGCCTTTCCATTCTCTTGATCAGAGCATCTGGTATGCCTCTCTCTCTGTCTAAGGAACTGACATATGTTCCTTAGGGCCGAAGAAGGAGAAAATCTGAGTGCACAGAGGTATTTAACTCCCCTCTGTCCCTTTATATACTCCATGTTGGGAGCTAATGGCTGGCCACTCCCCCTCAGTAGCTTGAAGATCTTAGTCAGGGGATGAGGAATTTCAACTTGTCCAGTCATCATTTCTCCCAGTTAAGTTCTTGAGGTTCTCAGACAAAGTGGACTCTTTTCTTTCTCTTACACGGAGCTGTCAAGATAGCCCCAAAGATGCTGAAACTGAAGGGAAAAGGTAGTTTATTCTTGTGCTTAAGGAGTCTTACTACACACTTTAATGAGACATTAGGAGCAAAACAAACCAGACTTCCTACACAACTCAAGTGTGTACATTACCCAGTTATAAAGTGAGGTCGCAAGAACAAGGGGAAACTGCCTCCATCCTGCAACTGCACAGCTGAGTTAATCCAGTGCTTTGCTGCAGTATTTTACTAGTTCCTGGGGGTCAGGTCCTCCCGACCACCTTCCTCCTGACGGAGGAGCTCCATGTGCTCTCTCTACTGCACGTTTTGCTCCACATCAACCTAGACATAAAAATCACCATTTCCACTAGTCCCAGGCCAGTACCACCCATATAAAGGCTTTTGGTTTCCGAGCATCTTTTGGTTCTCTAATTTTTTTCTTTTTTTCAACATTTTTATCCATATTTGGGGGTTGATATACTTTCTCTTATCTCTCAGAGATTATCAATGATGGTTGTTTTCTATTTGTTTTGTGACCTTGTGTCAAGTGTTAACACTTAAAGGAGAAATTTATATCTTTTATATTAACCCGGATGGAGTTGAAGAATATTCTCTTTAGTAAAGTACCACAAGAATGGAAAAGTATCCAGTGTACTTAATACTAATATAAAACCAATAGATAAACAACTACAGCCCCGCATGAGAGAAAAACACAATTAAATTCAAGTGGATGGAGGAAGGAGAAGGAAAAGGGGGTTTGGGAAGCTCTTATCTAATAGACACAATGTGAGGGTACATGGCACACCTTCTGGGTGAAGGGTTCACCTATAATTTGAACTTCACCTAACAAACACAAATAATGTTAACCTAATTATCTGTACCTTCATATTCATTTGAAATTTAAAAAGAAAAGCGAAAATCTAATCACAGGCTGTGTGGTTACTCTCCAGACCTATTCTCCACCCTTTCAGTGCCCCAGACCCGAGGCTGATTACAAGAGACCCAGTCATTTGGGGTCCCTAGTTTCTGGCTTCCTTAGGTTCAGCCAGTGGAGGCACTGGCAGATCAAGACACAGTTGGGGATACGCCCAGAGTCATCTGTTCTCATTCACTGTCTTCCCAGTCTCTGTTCCTCCAGTGCAAGGTGTCTTAACCTCAGCACTACTGGCCCTTGAGGCTGGTGGGTCTGTACCAAGCATTGTAGGATGTTTAACGGCATTTTTGGTTTGTATGCTCTAATGCCAGCATCCCCACTTTTAAAACTCAAAATATTTCCAGATGCAGCCAATGTCCCTTACAGAGAAAAAAGTCCCTCGCTGAGAACCATTGTTCTATTGTTGTGACTGGAACAACTCTTCTTCCATAGCTTCAGCTCTGACTGGACCCTTCCCATCTTCCTCCCATTGTGTTCATCCCTGGATTGGTCACCTTTTTAAATTCCTTCAAGTCTTCCTACTTTTTTGTTAGTGTTCCCTTAATTAAGGTCTCATCAGGGAATCCTTTAGTACGTGCCACCTGGTTTCTGCTGAGACCTCACTGCTCCAGAAGTTTTGTGCAACTGGGTATGAGGTTTGAGCGTGGTCTTTACTGGAGGTTGATCTGGATGGGCCATCTCAACATCTTTAGGAATTTTGGTGGGCTGGTCAGGGTGTTCAAACACTTTTCTCATCTTCTGCTTGAAAGATATATAAGTGTATGCTTGGCTGCCAGTATTCTGGGAACCTGGTAGGGAAAGAGGATTAGAGGTCTCATATTCAGTATGGAACCTCTCACTTCACCTTTATCTACAATATTCTCACTGTGAACTGTGCTTGCTGCTTTCAAGTTCAGAGACTCAGTTTACAAAAAACAAAGCTCAAGTCTTCTGCCTCAACCATGTTTACTTTAGTCTGCCCTTTATACTTTACCACTTTCAGAGATGCCTGGGATTACCAGTTCTGGCAAACTCCTTACAGGTCTGTTTGGAAATCTCTGTAAGGGCTTTATTTCCTGATCAGCTGACAAAGCTAGAAAATCCTGTGCTCACCCTTTCTGTATGTTCTTTACTATCCTCCCCACCAATGTTGCATACATTCTAAAACACAAGAGTGCGTCAATTACTACTGACTTCATGTTGATTACTTACTCATTAGCACACAGCAGGTTCTGATTAGCTTATTGGTCTTTCCAAGAAGGTATATTTTCTGTGAGCTGATCTGACTCAGGGTCAAGAAAAAGGAGAGCATCCCATATGTGCAAGCCCAGAGCCAGACTGCCCCGAGATTGAAGCCATTGTTTCTGAATCTGTCACCTTTCCTATTGTTCTGGTAACTGCTCCATACATTTGAGATAATTGCTTGGATATTTGCTTCAACAAATGAGAAAAGAAAGTTTACGTAACAGGTAGTGAATGAAAAAAGTACTTTACAGATCATTATCACTCTATTTTTGCTCAGTTTTGCTACTGAACAATTATGATAAATCTGTTTTGGAACAGGTTTGTCTCACTAGTTAAGAGTAAATCAAGGCCTACATAGATTATATGTATTTGTTTTATCTGTGAATTACTGTCAAAGAGATGATCAGGAGATACTTGTCAATGGTGTTCCCAGAATCTTGGACAAGAAGTCTGGAAATCAGGACTTGTCCAACCTAAACCCACATTCTAATTACCTCTTCTAGTTAGAAAGTGGTATTTTTAGCATTCAATCAACACAACTGACTCTAGAAAGAGGAGCTTGATGACTTATACAACTGAACACCATTTTTCATGGAGAGTTTTCCCTGTCCCCAGCCTTGGGGTCAATGTCACATATCACCTTCTAAACTGTAGTTTTCTAAAAAGTTGTTATCCCAAACTAACCATTTTTCAAATGGAAGATTTTACCCTCTGCTTTCTAACTTACTCCAGTTGTAAACCCAACCCCAATTATTGTCTTCGCAACTCTGACCCAACACAAGGCAATCTCATCCATGTGCTAGTTGGGACATGGGGGATTCTTTCCTTTAGTGAGTAAGCCATCCATGATGTCTTCCTCCACTTTTGCTGTGGTTCAGCTGCTTTGATGACATTTCTGTCACTGTATCTGTGGAAACTTATGCCAAGGCCTTCTAGAGATAGGGCTAAGAGAAAATATCTTGTGTTTATAATACTCTCAACCATGTTGAAAGGATTTGCCCAAACAGATGGTTCGTTTGTGATATACTTACGTTCCACTTTCATGTCCTTCTCTGTTTTTTTTTTTACTCTGCAGTCTAGGCTAGAGTGCCATGGTATCAGCCCAGCTCACAGCAACCTCAGACTCTTGGGCTCAACCAATCCTTCTTCCTCAGCCTCCAGAGTAGCCAGAACTATAGGCACCCCACCACAATGCCCAGCTATCACCTCCCATTCATTCCATGGGTCAAGAAAAGCCTGCCTTGGATTATGAGTGTGATTTCTCCTTACCACAATGATGCGTATCTCATCTGAGTTGCTTGTACCACGTGTTTTCTATCCTCCACACCAAGCTATTACAGTACACTTGCTGCCTCTTGAGAGAAACCACAGCAACACAGACAGCTCAAGCCTGCTGTTTCTCTGACTGTGAAACTGCTAAAACAACGTAAGTTCCAAGCAAACAAGAGACCGACAATACAGGGGCCCTTCGGACTGGCAAAACCCATTTTAGGCATATCAATCTCTCTTGAGGTTTAGCTATGAATTAAAATGAAGGAAATTATAAAATGTAACAACTGATTGCTACAGATCTTCTAAAATTTGTGAAGAAAGTAAGGCAAGGAAAACGAACTCATCTTAACTGAAAATAACCAGAATCTACAACAAACACTTAAAGGAGTCTTCTTCCAGCATTTTTAGCAAAACAGTATTTCCAGAGCCAAAAAACTTCCCCAGATATGTGAACTTAATTTCTTTGCAAAAAGATTGGGATTTACCATTCTGTGAATAGCATAAAAAGCAAACCTGAAGTTGTTAGAACACCAATAAGGTATAAGGCTCACTGTCAGACTCTCTAGTTTCAGTGCAAAGCTTTACAAACTGGATAAAGAGCTGCAGTCTGGCATCCTCAGGATTCACTAAAAGTGAGACACTTTAATGGGCTAAATGCTACCAAATCCCTCTGATCCCTAGAGTTTGCTTCACGCCAGGAACATGTAAGCATTGCTCTTTGTCATGTCCCTGTCTAATCACAACTCACAACTCACAACTCCGAGAGGCAGGTTAAATTGCCCATGAGAATACGAGAAATATATATCCCCTGGAGGAGCAGGTGATTTAATTTTAGTCTTTGATCAGTGAAAACAGCAACATCTCAAAGAAAGAACTTTTCACAACTCAGAAATAAATGTAAAAATAGACCCTATTTTTAAAAGGTGATGCAGTTTATTAATTGTGCTGTTAACATTCTCTTGCTCTGCAAAGTGTTCTTATGTCAAATGCCACCCCCACAGCCAAGTGAAAGTCACTGCTAGTGGCAGCCTGTGAGGTCACACAGAATCCCTTTTGAAAAGCAAACCAAGGCACTTGGTGCCAGTGAGCAAGATAAGCCATCTCTTCCTGCCCAACAGGAAGGCAGTGATCTTCAGAACAGCCTTTCCATAATCCTTGGAGTGTGTCTGTGGATAGTGCTGGGAATTCCTGATTAATAAAGGCTCTCCTCTGTTCCTATTATCGCAGAAGGACAGGTGTGATTGTCATGTTTAATATCTGGTAAGGGGAAAGGTTCTAGCCAAGCATTATGTTGGAAAAAGCACTGAATCCTATGGAATTATGATATTCCTAAAGGAAAACTGAACTTAATGACAAGGCTGATGTTTGTGGTTTTTATTATCCTTTGTTTGTATTTTCCTGGAATTCTTTAATAGACAATCAGGAAGCTCAGCATATTGGTCCAATGTCATCTCAAGAAGAGATGACTGGGGAGGCAGCGGGCTTTGATCTCACCAGTGTTGTCATAGAAATACTGTTGGGAAAGTATTCATAAGAATTCAGATTATCCCCTTTGTTCAAATCCTCAAGTTATCCCTCCTTCTCTGGAAAGCTCATGTGCTTCTTTCAAGAACCAAGATTTTTTCCTCTTGGAACTTTCAAGTTATTAGATTTGCTACTATGAATAAGTCTGTGTTCAAGCAAGTAGAATCTGAGGATACTGGTGAGTCAGTGCAGGAGGGATTGAGAAGGCAGGCCCTGGAGTCCTCCCCTCTGGAATTAACCTCACTGTGTGACTTTGAACATCCTCTTCAAAGATCCAGTTTCTCATCTCATTTGACCTTTAAAATTCAGTGAGATAGCAATGTTTATTTTTTTCAGAAAAAAAAATGAGGATTATTTTTCAGGTGAATCAAATTAATTTGCATCCTTGATTCACTTAATATTGATAACTAATTATATTAAAATATTTTTTCATTATAGAGATTAAAGAGAAGAAGATAGAACCATTCCTAACTACTGTTATAATTTTTGTTTACATCCTTTCAGATTTTTTCCCTATGTATATAGAATGGAGATTTTAATTTTTCAGCAGTGTGGCATGTTGTAATGGAATAGAATTACAATTTTTAGGCCTTTCCTTGTAAATTTCAACATTTCCAAGGGAGACACAAAGCAGTGAGAAGAGAAAGGATCTAAACCCTTATCTTCAGCTTACAATTCCTCTTAGCACCATTTGGTGCATGTTATGCAACAATGTGGAGGGCCCAAGAGGAGGCAAACTCTCTGGAGATGTGTGGATTTTACCATTTGTGGTTGTTCTTCTTTATTATCTGGTAGTTTGTTTTTCCACTGGAAGAGAAACTCTTCTGATAAATTTCAAAAATCTTGTTTACTGCTTTCTGAATTCCTGTAAGCTCCAAAATGCAACATGGAATAGATAGGTTACTACTGTCTGTAAGAAACTAAGAAATGGACAATAAAATTTAGCTTTTAGCATCAGACTTCTCTTCAAATCCTGGCTCTGTCATTTCCTATCATTATCATCTTGCATGAGATACTTTCCTTTTCTGAGCATCATTCCTGCCATGTGAAAATGGAGATAATGTGCATATTTTAAGGCGTTTGTAAAGATTAAGTGAGAATTATCAACGAGGCATCTGGTGGAGTGCCGGACATATGAGAGGCCTTCAATGAAAGACAGCTGTTATTTTTATTATTTTTATACAGTTTCATTTATTTCAAATTAAGATAAAGAGCAAATCTAATGATAAAAGTGGCATTTAGCATGGTTCAATCACTCAAGCACTTAGCACTAAATTCTCGATATATTCAAGTTAAATTCCTTGGGCATAAAAATGCAGCAATCTGCAGGATATAACACATCCTGATTCTTATTAAAGTTATCCATGGAAATATCATTCCTTTGAGATAGGGTTTTAAACTTTCTTGGTGAGCAAAGCTAATATTTGCATTAATAAGTTCAACTCAGTAATTCTCTGTAAATAGGAAAGCAATTTGCCTGAACAAACAGAATAGAGAATTGAACCCTACTAATTGTTTTATATGAAAACTCTTCCTAAAAGGTTCCTTTGCAGGATTACTATATAATGTTATGTCCATGGCATGAAACTTGTCTTATTCTGTAGTCAGCACCTTGGCTATCTAGCCAGAAACTCTATGTCAATGTAATCTTGACAAAGGAATATGATTGACAGTATATACAAGTAAAACTCAATCCTGTCTTTAGAATCCAAAATAAATATTCTATAAATGACTAGGTAGCCTATTGACAATGGCAATTTACTAATTCTAAAAATAATGTGTCTTGATATCCAGCTTAATGCTGCTATAACAAATTACCCTAGACCAGTAGGTTATAAACAGCAGAAATTGTTTTCTTATAGTCTTGGAGGCTGAGAAGTCCAAGGTCAAGGTGTTGATAGATTGTCAGATGAGGGCCCATTCCTCATGGACAGCACCTTCTCACTGCGTGTGAAAGGGGTATACAAGCTCCCTTGAGTATATTTTTAAAGCACTATGTGCTCATGGACAGCGCCTTCTCACTGTGTGTGAAAGGGGTATACAAGCTCCCTTGAGTATATTTTTAAGGGTACTATTTCCGTTCATGAGGGCTCTAGCCCATAACTTAGCCACTTCCCCCAAAGTCCCACCTCTTTATACCATCACCTCGGGGGTTAAGATAGCAACACAGAAATTTTTTTTTTTTTTTTTTTATTGTTGGGGATTCATTGAGGGTACAATAAGCCAGGTTACACTGATTGCAATTGTCAGGCAAAGTCCCTCTTACAATCATGTCTTGCCCCCATAAAGTGTGACACACACCAAGGCCCCACCCCCCTCCCTCCGTCCCTCTTTCTGCTTCCCCCCCCCATAACCTTAATTGTCATTAATTGTCCTTATATCAAAATTGAGTACATAGGATTCATGCTTCTCCATTCTTGTGATAGCAACACAGAAATTTTAAAGGGGTAACACAAACATTCATATCATTACATAAAGCAATCCATTTAAATAGAATTCAATAGAGAAAAGAAACATGGAACATTTCTCAAAACATTATGGTTCTTTCTTAGTCAATTCATTCATTCAAGTTAAATATACATGTATGTATACGCATGTGCTTATGTGTGCTGATCCAAATATATATGTATGCATATCTACAGGGAGGTAGCTACACACATACACACAAGTCAATCATATTCTTGACATTAAGGAGCTTACAAGCTACTGAAAGACAAATGTACAAACACCTAAAGCAAAAATGTTACTTATCCGTGAATCTGCCAGTAAAGGAGAAAAGTAGATGTTAAAGTCAGCATCAGTGAAGGCTCACAGAGAGCAACACATGAGCTGAGATTTGCATGATAAGTGGCAGGGCAGAGGCCAGCAGAGAGGATGGCCCCCACGAACCAAAGAGCATGGTTGAGGGAGCTGGCAGTACACAAAGTGGCAAAGGCCAGCACATTAAAGAAAGCTCTATTCTACACCACCTAGGAACATGTGTAGGTTTTTCCTAGGCAGACAGCAATGCTCAATGGAGAAGCAGTGGCAGGAGGGAACGGGGCTGCCCCGCAGAACTTCCTGTGATGGTGGGAATGTTCCATATGTGCATGGTCCAGGATAGGAAGCTTTTGTATGCTCAAAACACTCCTAGTGAAACTGGGCAAATGAGTTCTTAACTGTGATAAAATGTATGTTTGCCTAGACACTTGTGGCTTGCGGCTTTTTGTATCATACGGGGTAGTTTTTGAAAGATCTACCTTGGACATATTTAAGGATAGATTAGAGATATGACCTACATGGAGAGAGACCTAGAAAAAAGGTTCTTTTTAGAAGTCTAGGAGGTGGTATGGGGGTGCCTGTGAGAGATAGCCTTGCACCCACAGTTCCTGGCTCCATGACCAACGCAGCTGTTATAAGAAATTAGTATTGAACGGCTTGATTAGATATGGATTTTAAAAAGTGCTCAAATTAAATCTCTCTGTGCTGGTGAATATCACCTTTTCTTCAAAATATGCAAGTAAGGGAGAGAAAAAGTTCAGGTTGCTCACTGAAGATGGGCACACTTGGTTTTCAAAGTTGGGGAGACACAGAAGGGGGTGCAGCGAAGGAAGAGGCAGAGACATCTTCCTCTGAGAGTATAAAGGGGTCTGGGGTAGGGGTGTATAGGTTCCACAAGTAAAGCACCAGTGTCCTCTGTGCCCCGGGAGGCCAGGCATTCACACCAGTGCTCCCAGCCTCCATAAAGACTCCTAGTCCCACCTTTGGTATAGAAGCCCAAAATGGGCTGGTAGGGTTGCATTTTTCCTGAATGCTCTGGAGGAGAATAAGTTTTCTTGTTTTTTCCAGTACCTAGGGGCTGCTTACATTCCTTGGTTTATGGTTCTGTCTTCCATCTTCAAAGTCAGAGGGGGTATCTCTCTCTCTTTCTCTCACGTCCTAACTCCTCTTCTGACCTCCCCTTTGCTTCCCTCTTATAAGAACTCTTATTACCATTCTAGTGGACCCACTCAGGTAATGATAATCCAGGATACCTCCCCATCTTGAGATCCTTAATTCTACCACATCTGCGAAAGTCCCCTTTACCTTGTAAGGTAGCACAGTTACTGCTTCTGGTATTAAGATGTACATATCTTGAGGGATCTGCTTACGATTCTGTTTGCCATACCGGCCTGCACAGGTAGGATCTCGCAGTGAACTATGAATTCTGTATTGTATTAGGAATAAATTTTGTCATGGTAGCCCAAAGTCCATACATGTATCTGCTAGTACTTAAGTATTATTTAAGAGTTTTGGTTTCATCAGTATTTATTTCTTTTCCCTTCATTTTTCACATTAATTCAGTTGCATGACCCTAAAGAGGCCTGGCTTCTCAGAGCCTTGGTTTTCCTGTTTGTAATAGAAGGAAATTGTATTGATGAGCTAGAAGATCTCTGAAGTCCCATTCAGCTAGAATTCTTATCTAAAACTATTATTCCATTTTATAATCAGAATTAAAAGGCAGCAGAAGTGTAGGTTTTTCCCCAGAGAAGCAAAAGCCAGACTATCCTTGACTTGGTTTTGCTCTAGAGTTTGTGGTTTGTGACTAGAAAAACAGTGGATAACTCAATTTTACCCCAATACTCTCACAAATAGTTGGCACAACTTTATAACTAGACTAATAAATTGTAGCTCCCTTGGATTGTTACCATAGCAAATAATGTTATACCTGTCACTTGTGGTAGGTAATAAGAGAAGATGTATTTATACATAAATCCTAAGGGTAGGAATCATGATCCAGTTTTCCATAATGTCATATTTCATTGTAAATATTGTTTAAGTGAATGTTCAGAATCTTGCACTTTCTGAAAATCATTTAAAATGAAATACTTAGGGAGAAAAACTTTTAAAATGGAGTTTTGCGGGGTTGTGGGGGTGGGACAAGGGACTCACGTGAAGAAAAATCCCATTATGAGACACTTGCTATTTGAAATATCTAAGCTATTAGTCTAAAACTAACTGAACACCAGAATTCATTACATGCCTGAATTTTGGGAAGGGCTATTGTGCAGTATTCTCAATGTAACTATATTTCCAGCATGCTCTGATAATGTTATGCATAGGAAATCTGATGCTGAATTTAAACGAGTGCCCTGGGCACTGGCCAGGGTGAAGATACTGGTTCCCCATTGCACCTTCTTCTTTTTCATTTATATTGTTACTTGTCAGCAGCCATGGAACCTTCTAACAAAAGTTACTGCATTCACCTAGAACTCACAATGTAAAGAAATTGTGCCAGTTCTCTCAATCTCTCTCTCTCTCTATCTCTCTTACTCTCGCTCTCTGTCTCTCAAGATCCAACACAAGGTGCCTTTTTTCCATTCCCTTCTATGGAGAAAAGCAAAGGAGAGAAGGAAGAGAAAAGTGGCAGTAGGTGGCTGTTGGATGACTGATGCTCGGAAAATCACTGAACAGTTCCCTCAGAGAAGTGTTTCATTATAAATTATTACTTTATATTGCTGTAATAAATAAGGATCTTTAATAACTGCTGCAGGTGGTCCCCTTCTTATCAGGTTCTCATCATACGTTTAACAAATAGTTATTGACTGTCTGCCACATGTCAAGTACCAATATAAGCTCTGGGGACACAGTGGTAGAGCCCAGTTCTCGTAGTACTTACATTCTAGACAGAGAGACCAAGCTGTTAATCCTGGAATTACATTCAAAGTAATTGAATTCAAATGCATTCAAAACTGCATAGTTATACCAAGAACAATGTGTTAAACCAAGACAACAATGAAAGAAACAGGATTTTTAGAATATGTCAATTTATATGAGTAGTAAAACAGTTTATTAATATCAGGTCTTGGGTGGGTATCCATGTGTGGGTATCCATATGACTTCTCTGAGAGCTTTTTCTCTAAATTATTTAATTGCAAAGAGAATCTGGCATAACAGGGAAAATTCAAAAGCTTTAGAAGCAGCAAAGGAAAATAATGATTAGTCAAGAGACCTTTGCCCAAGATTTCAGATTCATCAAGTAGTGATATGTGGCACATTCTAATTAACATCTTGAAATTGAAATTTCTAAGCAATATCGGGTATAATAGAATACGAAATGTTAAATGCCACCAGGCATTTTATCACACATATAAGGTACTCACAGAGATTTTCCATGGCTAACTTTGATGAGAATCTGGAGGTGTTATACACTGGACATTGCTGATTTTCTTTATATTTAAAGGATTTAAATTAATCTAATATCCAAAATGAGTTTCCAGAACAAGAAAAGGATATTAGGCAAAAATTAAGGAAATCTGAATAATGTATGGGCTTTAGTTAATAGTAATACAGTCAATACTGCCTCATTAGTTGCAACAAATGTACCATACTAATGTGAGATGTTAAAAACTGGGGAAACTAGGTATAGGTGTATGGGCATTCTCTGTACCATCTTTGCAACATTTCTGTAAATCTAAAGCTATTCTAAAATAAAAAGTTCATTTAAAAAATATGATGGTGCTTTGAAAGTCGTAGGATGGTAAACTTTTTAAGTGGCAGATATTTTCGTTTAACCTCAGTTTTAACCCAATGCTGTTAGACCCATGGTTCTCAAACTTGAGCATTTGTTACAGTTACCTGCAGGGCTTATTAACCAGATTTCTGGACCACGCCCACCACCCCACCCCACCACCCCACCCCCGGTCCTGATTCTATAGGTGTGGGGTAGAGTTTGAGGATTTGCATTTCTAGCAAGTTCCCAGGTGATGCTGATGTTGCTAGTCAACAGACCAAACCCACTGCCATATACAGCAAGCCCCAGAATTCAAAGGCAAGATTTCCCTTACCTATCTTCATCAGCAAATAAGGTAAACTGGTTTTATTTGAAGGTGTTTTCTCCTGTGGTAGCCAAAGGTTGGTGCCATAATGACTGGTATGATAATTTTATCACGATTCCAGCTAATTTGGTTTTATTCTACTTCCCAATGTACATTTTTGGCAAGCAGTAAATGTTGTTGTTAATATCTAGCTTGATTTTTGGAAAAGCTATTTGTAACAGATAAGTGGGAACTTTCAACTGCATTGTAGCTTTACCTGTGAGCTGGTCATAAAAATCATAGAGGGAATTTGGAATTTACTTTGGAATTTCTCACCTGAAAAATGTACGTCCTTATACTAAATGGATAAGAGGAAGTCCATGTTTGGATGTTTGAGCTGGTAGTTCTTGTCTGTGAAGTTCACAAAGAGGCGTGTGGGAGAGCCTATCCATGTGACACAGTAAAGACTAGATTTGTCTAGGTAGTGATCGAGCTTGCGTGGAGGCCAGGAGGAATCCTGGTGAGAAGAAGCCAACATGAGCATTGGTGCCCCAGTACAAAGCATCTTCCTGAACTACCTACAGGCTTAGCTGGGAACAGTAACATCCATATCCTTTCTTTAAATCGATTACACAGCTGTGGGGAGATCATTTAAAATGGGAATGTGTCAGGTTAAGTTTTTTTTTAAAGTCTGGGCTTGTATTTCAAAATAAACTGGATCCAGAGAGGGTGACATCATTGAGAGCCTTTGACAGACCCAGAAGTTCATTTGCATGCAAAGTGCTATTCTATTTTAGATCGTTACTAAAATGTTTTGAAATTTAGTGACTTTGGTAATTACAGGGTAGAACCCAGTATGTCACAGTTTGTCATTACACTGATCTAAATCCTCTAAAATAATAATCTAAAATGTTTGAGCCTGCAAGGCTGGGGCCAGTCTTTGCCCTCAAAAACCAGGGGAATAAGACCTCCCACCTGTTCATTTGGACGTAGGGTCTGTTGCCAGTTTCTGCCATGGTTATCTGCATTTGAACATCATGTTACCCCACGCTCCGGGCCGCTCAGGCCACGTGAGGTCTCCAATGACCCCAGCTTCTCCTTCAACACAAACTGTGGTTTCCTCCCCAAGAGGCACAGCTCCAGTGTGAGGAGGGAGCAGTGCACACTGTGGGGGTGGAACCACTCAGCTCAGTCACCTACCAGATAAAGGGAGATGCTGGGAAGGAATGAAATAGCAATAAGAAAAAATAGCAACTGTCGACAGAGGGACTGACAGCTAGGATCGTCAAAAGTCCTCCCCCAGACCTTCATACTCAAGTTTATTTAATAATAATAATACAGAAAGCAGCGGAGAAATATGCCCCATCATTCAGGAGAGTTTTTTCTTCTCAGTGAACACTTTTCCCCTTCTCCCGAGCTTCTAAGATTCCATTCTCCTTTGATCCTCTTGTCCTTCTGTGCTCTGCGTTACTTCTTTTCCTCTCGGGGGCCCTATCCCTAAGCCAGGAGAATAGCAGAATATATCATGGTATGCATTTAGTGACGATTTTCTTCTCTTGTACATTGTTGGCTATGATTAATGATTCAGATTCAGTTTTTGTTTTGTATCTATTCTTGGTTCCTTCTGTTCTCTGTTGTCTTTTTAAATTTCATGTATAATTGTACTCCTTATGAATGCTTTCTGTTCCAGTAATTGTCTCAGTGACACTAGTCAATATAAGTGTACCATTAAACTGCTGTCCAGAAATTCTGGCCGAGCCCTCTACCTCCACCCTCACTTTTAAAGAAAATTCTCCCTCTGCTATTATTTTTTTTATAGCATACAGTTATTGGTTTTACCTATAAAACCAATGTACGGTCAGATATCCACCATCCCACTTTTTGTTTAAATTTAGCAATGAAGTCCGGCTGTCGTTCACTAATGAAGACCAGTTTTATATCCTTTTTATTTTACTTATTGTAGGTTGCTCTGGAAGTACAACCATTGCTCTAAGGGAAATGCCATGTCTAGGGGACCAGAGGCAAAAAAGTGTGTAAGCTGGAAAAAATGTGCAGATTCCTTAAGTGACACAGAACAGAAGCTCTTGCTTCCTAATATAGAAGGGGAAATTGGGGCTCAGCACCAGAAAAAGAGGTTTCTAATCCTGGTTTTTTCATTTATTAGCCATGTGACCTTAAGTATATTTTCTAAACTTTCAGAAACTCCTTGGTTTTTCATCTGACAATAGAAATGGTGCTTGTCCTGCTATGCGCCCAAGGTTGCTATGCAAATCAAATGACATTTTACATGTGAAAACAATTTGCAAATTGCAAATGCTTTTATCCGTGTAGACTGTGCAGATGCAAACTTTATGTTTTTTTTTAATGAAGAGCTAGCTTACACATCCTTGATTATGTTCTAAATGTTCTAGCACTTTTTCATGACGTCTGCTGTCTACACTGCTGTGATAGCAGGACACATCTCCTTGGATGTACACACATTGAGACCTCCCCCTTCCTGGGAGGAAAATCCCAGGTTACTGAGCAGACTCCCGAGGGCCCACTGAACCCCATAAGAACACAGGCTTTGGGGCCAGACATACCTGGGCTTTAATCCCAAGCTGCCATAGCTGTGTGTTCTTGTTTTTCAAAGCTGGAGTTCTCTCATCTGTAAAGCAGGGACAACTGCTCTCTTAGAGTTCTTGAGAGACACTGTCCAACTCCTAGTAAGTGCTCCACAGTCATGGTCAACACTGAACAAATAATAACAGT
Organism: Nycticebus coucang; assembly: GCF_027406575.1. NCBI lineage: Eukaryota > Metazoa > Chordata > Mammalia > Primates > Lorisidae > Nycticebus > Nycticebus coucang. The sequence goes on from NC_069790.1 coordinate 53,705,223, forward strand.
TTTACTGTGTGTTATATACATGGCAGAAACAAGGCAAATATTGTTGAGAAGTTAGACCAGGTATGAAACCAGAAGGCAGGCAGGAAGAATTGCTTGCTACAAACCTTGTTCACTTAATCAGAGAAGGTATCTCAAGTCCCAGCGTTTAAGCTTCCGACCCCACATTGTCCTGGGCTGTCTGGTGTTTCCTGTCCTCCCTTAAGATGAGCAGTTCTGGGTCTTGAGCTTGTGGCACCCCCTTGATGAGAGGGAGAAAAAGGCAACCATGACATGACCTTGAACAGTTCTGGGGCTGTGAGCTGGGATTTTCAACATCTCTCAGCAGGGGCAACTCTGGAATCTCAGCTGTTGCCTTCCATTGCTGTTACCATAGAGAGCTCTACCCCTGCTTCCTAACAGTGGAGTTGAGATGGGAATTATTCCTCCATGAAACAAAGAAACGGTTGGAGGTGACAAGTGTAGAGGACAGGCTCCACGCACTGTGCTCTCCATCAACAGGGACTGAGGGCTGAGTGACGGGAATCCTCTTAGGGAGAGGCCGCCCTGCCAAATAATCCTCTTTGACAAGTCTTGCTCTGTCAGTTTTAGGCAAATTAGAAAATTCAAATAGAGGGCAACTAAGCCTGTCTTTCCAGGTGCGGTGATTCTTGGGCTCAGTGTGATACTTTTAATGGCTTGCCTGATCAAAATGCCTAGAGCGGTGTCCATTCCTCCAGGGTATCGTTAAAAGGAACTGGAAGTATAACCACCGGTGCCTGCCAATCTCTGCTGTCAAAGGTGGCTGTGTTTGACTGACATGTGACGCTTTCCTTCACTGTTGGTGGGAAGCCTAGAACTAGCTTCGGGGCTAAAGAAATGTGAACAGCCCAAGGCATTTTTAAAAGAAGCCATTTTTCAGAATGAGAGAGCCGGCTACTTGCTCCCTTTTCTCGATTTCCTTAGGTTCCTGGAATGCTCAGTGTCAGAAAGCTCCTAACTTTTGAGTTACTGTTGGAGAAGCAGCATTTCATGTTTCCTCTGCCCCAGAGCTCTTTGCATTTGAGACTACAGAAAGAAAACAGAGAACTAACTTCCTCTATGCCAACCTTGGCTCTTATTGTTGGTAATCTGATGGCTGAAAGCATATTCTGTAGTTTACCTAATGCCTTATCTTTTCTTTCTAGGCTCTCAGCCAACGGCTGATTGCTTGTCTCTTGTATAGAGAACTTAACTTGCTGTGCAGATGAGTTGAAAGTAGGTTGTGTGATGAGATCTGTGAATAGAAACAAGAAGAAGTCCTTCGGTTTGGACTTTAGAGTAGTACATTTTTTTCAGTACACTGGCATATATAATGGCTTCATGTTTGTATTTAGATTATGCAACATGTACGAAAAATAAAAAAAAAATAAAAAACAATGATTGAGAATTAGCCAAGTCTTAGATTGATCAATGCTTCTTGTAGATTTTTCCACTCTGGCTCAAGAACCATTGGCCCCATTAAGAATTCAAACCTGTTCGAGTGTTTTCATCCTTAGGTGACCCCACGTTCTAAGATGTCTCCATTTCTTCCATCTTCCACTGGCATTTCTTAACTGATAACCGGGCCTCCTACTTTACTGAAAATGGCAAAGAAAGCCTTTCATTTCTTCTATCTCTATTGAAAAATACCTTAATACATTTCTTCTCCTTCCTTGGTGATTCTTTAAAAGAAGAAAAGGGGTCAGCAAACAATTCAGCCTACCACCTGTTTCATAAATAGTGTGACTGGAACACACTCCTGCTCATTCATTTATGTGCTGTGTCTGTTTTCAAAATGCAAAAGCAAAGTTGGATAGATGAGAAAGAGAGTATATGGCCTGTAAAACCTCAAATGTTTACCATTTAGACTCTGACAGAAGGAAGTGTGCTGACCCCTGCTCTAAGGCAGTAGGGATAGTCTTCTTTGCAGGGATGCCCAGCCCAGTCCTCCCAACCTCCTCCCAACCCTCCCACATAATCTGTCTCCCTCACCCTGGCTCTTCCTCACCTTCTTAAGTAATTTCAGTGAAAGATAGTTCAATTTCTTACAAATGACATGAACATTCCCAGAGAAACAAGGCCTGTGGAATAAAGAGTGTGGCAGCCTGACCCTGGGGCCTGTGCTCTGCAGAGCACCTCCACTTCAGGGTCCTCAGTCAGCATGCTGGGGGGGTGCAGGGTGCTCCCCCCTTCCAGCCGAAAGGGATAGTGCTCCTTCCCCTCCATGCACTGGCCACCTGAAATAGCCTCTTCCCATTCGCTTGTTGGCTATCCTAACCCCACCTAATTTTCAAAATTGAGCTGACATAGCACCTTTTCCACACAAAATCTTTCTTATTTCCCCAAATCTAATCTCTTTCTCCTTTCCAACACAATCATCTCCAAGTGTTTTGTTGACACGTCCTATGATATTTATCACAGTCTGCCTTATATTTTAATTGCATGCCTATTTTCTCCTCCCTCTCCTCACTGCAGCAATGGTGGAATCTTTGCCTTGTTCATTTTTGATGTCTACACAATCCCTAGTGCTCTTTAGATCCCACCCAGGTTTCGTTGAACTGGTTTTAATTTCCCTTACTGGGAATGTGAATCCTCTGTTAACAGGGATTTGGGATTTTCTACACCATTCTTCCTGAAATAATATGTAGTAAACATGAGGAACAGATGCCAGGCAAACCTCAGGTTTTGCTGTTTGAATATTATGTCAACTTTTGTAAATTTTGCTCTCCATTTATGGCATTTTAAATAATATGTTAGCATTGATTTTGTTCATAAATCAGTCCTGTATATATGCATACCTTACATGGAATTGCCAAGGGAGTTATATACAACTGAACATTTTTTATAACCAGGGAGCTTTAAGATGGAATTTGCATGATAATGCCTACAGAATTTCATTTATCCTTCCTGGTGAGTGCATCAGTTTAAATGTTGAATTGATAATGAGCACTCCTTCTTCAAGGGAATTAGCTAGAGAAAATATCAATGTGTGTCAGGGTTTTTTTTTTCCCCATAATTTCAGAAAAGATGGTTATGGATGCCCTTTAGAGATTATTCTGGAAGGCACATTTTGTATAAAATTTAGCTCACCAACTAGGTCTTTTCTTAGATCTGCCATCCCTGCTGTTCAATTGTTAAGTAATTTAATTCTTCTTAATGACCAGGCTTTAGCTAAGCAGGTGGCAGCCTGATGTGCAGGAATCCAAAGTCCCCAGTCCTCACAAAGGTCATCGTGTTCCTGTGTCAGCCTGCACTGAAGCCCTGACCAGGTGGACACGTGGGCAGTCAGGAATAAGGAAAACTGGTCAGCAGTGTGGCTGAGTCTCTACAAATTTTTTTTTTTCTAGATTTGTCCACTCAGGACATATTTATCAATATAAATGTTACTAAAGAAGATGAAAGACAAAGATCTGGTACCTCGAGAGAAATATTTGTCAAATTCTACCTCATGTCAGTTTGTCCTAGTGTGGGAGTGGTGGGGAGTCACCTCCTGGATTACAATCTGCTGTCAGATAAATATGCTTAAATTACTAAACCAGATGAATTAAATAACGATTAAAATTTAAATAGACGATTCAAAGGATTTAAATAAAATGATTTAAGAGGAAAATGGAGGCACAACTCCAACTAATACTTCTTTTTTAAACCTTAATATATATCCTCTTAAAGAAACTGTGAAATAAGTACCATGTGACATCAAATTCTAGTTCAAAGCTAGAAGCAACTCAGAGATGAACTCTTCTTATAAGCCCAAGGGATGAGCTGCTTAATCCCACGTCACAGAGCTGGTGACAACCTAGGACTTATATCCAGGATGCTTCTCTCCAAGTCCAGTGCTCTTTCTTCAGGGTGTCTCAATCATCTCCCGTGAAGTCGCCATACACAGAGCAGATGAGAAATTGCAGCTGTATGTACGTTTAGTTACAAAACATTCCTTACCAAATTTTACAAACAGGTGGCCAACATGTAGAGAATATTTTGTAACTATTTTGTAAAAGTTTGTGAGGAATATTTTGCAAATAAAACTACAGTTAGCTACAATTTCCCATTTTCCCTCTGTATGGTGACTTTAGGGGCAACTGTTGGAACGTCCTGTATCATGTCACACAATCCTGCTTCTGTCATTTGAGACGTGGTATTCTATTAAAATGAGTTCTAACCCACAAATTGAAGACATGACTCTACCATGCTTCCCTGGAATCTTCCTGTAAATATCTTTGGAACACTGTATCAAGATCATAATTATTCTTGGTTATTTACTCAACACCCTAATCCAAAATAGCTGACATTTACTGAGTGCTAACTGTGGGGCAGGAAGCCCTTTCTAAAGGTTTGCACATACTAAACCATCTAATCATCATAAAAGCCAATGTCATAGGTACTGTTACCACTGATGTCTTTCTTTTTTTTTCTTTTTTTTTTTTATTGTTGGGGATTCATTGAGGGTACAATAAGCCAGGTTACGCTGATTGCATTTGTTAGGTAAAGTCCCTCTTGCAATTGTGTCTTGCCCCCAGAAGGTGTGGCACACACCAAGGCCCCACCCCTCTCCCTCCTTCCCTCTCTGTGCTATTAAGAAGGCTTCTTGGACTCTGTCAACCTGGCCAGAAGCCCGTGCTCTGAGCATTCTACCCTTTCTGCCTCTTACCTTGTTTCCCTGAAAATAAGACAGTGTCTTATTTTAAGGTGTGCTCCCAAAGATGCACTAGGTCTTGTTTTCAGGGGACGTCTTATCTTTCCTGTAAGTAGGTCTTATTTTCGGGGAAACGGGGTAGATGAAACTGTAGCGCGTACACCTGCACTATCAGGAGCTATAGAGATCCCAGCTGGCCAGACTGACCTGTTGTGTGGCCACAGACTAAGCCCTCTTTCCCAAGACTCATTAAACGTATTGCTCTAAGCCTGTCACCTCCCTCCTTGCATGTGGAAACTCAAGTTATCCTAAAGCATAGTTGCTAATGATCACTAGATTAAAACAGTGTCACTTTCAAGAGGGCGTCTCTGCCAACAGATTCAGGGTGGCATGAATAGGTAAGTCAGGTGTGCTCCAAAAACCTACACTGCTATAAACTGTGCCAACACAGTGAGATTATCTCCATCAGACACCAGTGGCCTTTGTGTGAAAGTTTCACTGGGAGCAGACTAAGGCTGTAAAATTCAAGAATCTGAAGAATATCCTTCCAGTCTATCCATTCCTGTGTGGAACTCATATGAGAATTCGCCTGCTTCACAATTATTCTGTACAGACTGTTTAGAGTCGTATGAAAACTCTGGATATTTAAGATACATTGAATTTTTCCAAGGAATCCCACAATCACCTAAACCACCGTGTTGCGTGGAAGGTGTTGTGGTAGTTGTTTTTTCTGTAGTAATACAGTTCTTGGGGGAAGGCAATGGTAGCAGATCTTTGTGGGGATGTTTCCTCAGAAAGGGCATTGAGATGCTCTATGAACGTGACCTGTAGGGCAGCAGCAGACTACAGCCTTTCCCATGGCTGTGAGAGAACTGCTGACACTTCTAATAACTTATGTGTTATTGATAGAAATTTTCTCAGAATTCATTCCATAAAATGAAAAATCTGAGGCAGTTTTCTTTGAAGTCTTATGTGTTATTGATAGAAATTTTCTCAGAATTCATTCCATAAAATGAAAAATCTGAGGCAGTTTTCTTTGAAGTCACTTAGGATAGTAAATTTGCTAAAAACGTCATGATACAGGAATATATTATTATGGGATACATGAGTGTGAATGAAGCTAGTATTCAGATGTGAGTCAAATATGGTTTATCCAACTGGGCTACAGATTTGTTTCATTATTTTCATGTGCACAAAGGAAGACCTATGATTAGTGACAAAATTTAAAAAGGAGCATATTGGTTCTAGAAACACCATTTTCACCAAATTTAGTTTAAAAAAAAAAAGACATCATGATGATATTCAACTCTAGTTTTACATTATTACTGAATCAAGTGAACATGTAGTATTAGAAGTAAGGGAACACAATTCTTTATTTCTATGGAACATTAGGGCTCAAGAGACTAATTAGCATCATTGATTTATACTAAATAATCAAAGTATCTCTTCAGTGCTAATAAAATGCAATCCAAAAAATACTTAGAGAAGAAATTGGGTATATCTCATTTTATAATTACTAAGTACATTGTAGATAAATACTATGCTGTAATGGTCAAATTGCTTCTTATTCAAGGGATAATATAAGGTGTATGTTCTTTCAAAGCATTTGCAAGCCTGGTGAATACACATTCAGAAGGAGCTTACTTTATAAAGTGTTGTGATGATGCTGTATGACTTAAATAATGACAGGGTCCAGAAACCCGTGTGCTCCTCTTCATCTCCAATGCCTTCCTACTCCTTAGTCTAAGCTTTATAAAGAATGTACACATGGGAATTTATTATGATATGTGGGAAAGTGTGTACTAATTAAAACATAAATTAGAGAAAAGTATTAATTGTAAAAAAAATAAAGTTACATTTTTAATTCTTACCATTCGTATGTTTAAGTAATGAAGTACGTTCCCACCCCAGCTGATTTCTCTCTTATTCCTTATCTTACCATAGTCGGATTAGAGAACTCATCTTTTCTTGATATAATATTTGTATTGTTTTAAAGTTTTTTATCCATAGTACCCCAGTAAATTACAATATCTTTGAAGAAAAAGGGGTTTTCACTCTTCCAAAGCATGGTCTGGAGATTACGTGAGCTCGTTAGATGTTGTTTATAATGCTCATTCCTATGTTTTGGGCTCTCTCCTCCGTGTTTATCATTCTCTGAACCCCCTTGCTACCAGAGTTCCAATTTAGGTTCTGCCAACACAGACATTTGTTGATATTTGGAAAGGAAAAGCCAGTATTGCTTCTGCAGCTGAAGTAGGCAAGGACATGGGCTTTGACAGACAACCGAGGGGAAGTCTTGCTAGCAGATTCAGGAGTCAATCTCCCAATTTGTTGCGGTAGGTAGCTAAAATCATTGATAGATATTTCTGATAATTCCTGTATTTCTTGTCTTAAGGAATACCACAGTGGCTTCCCTGACACTTTTTCTGTCAGCAACATAACTTTTTTTCAGCTTTTAATTTCCTGTATTGTCATTTTTTAGGGTATAAAATGTCTAGATGTATCTATAGTTTCCATCCTATAGCCTAAATTAAAAGCGTTTGGTAAGCATCCCATATACGAGTGAGTGAAGGTAATATTATTGTAAAGAGTACATGACATTAATACAACATACTATACACACGTACACACACAAAACAAAAACAGAAAACGACAAAAGAAAACTCTTGATACTCCCAGGGAAGGTGCTCCACCTCACTGTTTCAGTGTCAGGAAGCAATAAATCCCCTGAATATATATAATTTGGTGAAAAAGAATAGAAATCAGATTTCGTCCCTACAATATTGTGCAGCATCTTAAAGTAGAAAGCATTTTTTATAGTTGTTGCTTTTTCTCATTGTAATTACCGAGCCAAGCCTGCCTCCCTGAATTCTGAACCACTAGTTTATGTTCTGTCCTGATATTGCCCGGATGGTACCCTCTGCTTCCCACTCTGTTTCCATGAAATATCCCTTGGTTTTATGAACATGGAACTTCACACACTAACTCACTGAAGCCCCATCTTATGCAAACCTGGTCCTGGCTTTCCTTCAAACAGCAAGTCCGTAGCCATTTACAGTGAACCTTCCCCTTCCCTTGATGGGTAACAAGATAATAGAGATGTGCAGAATGCTTTTTTTTTTTTTTTTTCTTGTATCATTAGTCTGATGCTGATTCAGTCACATACTTGACATCTGGTTATCTAATCTGCATTAGACTAGTACGTTCTCGTTCTGACTTTCTGATTCTAACTTAATATAGCTTGGGTTTCTGAAAATTGTAGAAGTAGACATTTTTCAAAATAGAAAGCCTTTGCTTTGGTTTCATCCATTGGCACCATCTCATCCTGATTTTGTCACTAGGACAGTCACTACTTTCTGGGCTAAATGCTCTGCACAGCAGCAGTCCCAAAACTTGGCACCAGGGACTAGTTTCACGGAAGGCGATTTTTCCATAGATGGGGGGTTGAAGGGTGGTTTGGGAATGATTCAAGCACGTTGCATCTTCATGTCAGATCATCAGGTGTTAGATTCTCCTAGGGAACAAACAACTTAGATCCTTTACACGCTCAGTTTATGGCAGAGTTCATGCAGCTATGAGAATCTAATACCACTACTTATCTGAGATGAGGCAGAGTTCAGGCAGTGATGCCAGCAATGGGGAGTCACTGTAAATACAGAAGAAGCTTAGCTGTCACCAGCAGAGATTTCCTACTGCTGTGCAACCAAGTTCCTAACAGGCCATAGCCTGGTACCAGTCCAGGTCCAGGGTTTGGGGACTGTAGCTCCACAAGCTTCATTTGCTCAAAAGAAGATTTTGTATTCAGCCCAGTGTCTTCTGTTCTTGCTCATGGAGAGAGGCTCACAGGTCACTCAAAAACAGTCTTCCCTCTGGCAGGTGAAGAAGAACAAGTCTTCAAGCACAAATCAACGCCCCAAACGAGTTTATCTCTACATTTATTTAGCATACTTACAACTGCGCTCTCCTCTCAACCCACACAGGGCTCTATTATGTTAAATTCAGAATCAGTGATGTCACAGAGCTCAGTCTTGAGTACTGAACTCTCAGCCCATGAAATCCTTTTTGCTTTTAGTTTTATCACTTTTTTTATTGTCTTTTGTACATAGATCATCAACACATTTATGCCATTTTCAATGTGTTGATTCTCTGTACAAATTGGAGTGCTTACATCGTACTAATCAGCATAGCTTTCAGCTCATTTACCCAATTATAGCATTAGGACACAAAAGTTTGAACACAAAAGTTTTATCGCTTTTATTTCTTAAAAATATTCCAATTCATGGATATAACACAATTTATTTATTCATTATATTCTCTAGGAACATTTTTGTCTTTTCTTATAAATAATGCCGCTATGAGCATTCTCATATATATTTACACATTCCCTTGGTATAACATCCAAAACTGGAATATCTGGATCAGAGAGTCACACTTTTGGTATGAAATAGCAGCTGTATTCCAGGATGGCTGTACCAATTTAAACTCTCACCAAATATATTGGAATTCCCGCGACTCCACATCCTTCCAGACACTTGGTATTATTAGCGTCATCATATCCTTTTTATTTATTTATTTAAAAATATGTGCTTTTTATTTGTTCTTTTTATAATATTACAGAGGTACAAATGTTTTTGGTTACATGTATTCATGGTGTTATGTTTGGGTCAGGGTTATAAGTGTGTCTATTAGCTGTATGGTATGCACTGTACCCATTAAGTATGTTTTCACCCATTCCCCGCCTCTCTCTTACCCTTTACTTGGTTTCCACTGAGTTTTACTTCCTTGTGTGCACTTGTGTCTTCATTGGTTAGTTTCAATTTAATAGCCAGCACATTGGCTTAGGCAAAGGATTTTTGAAGAAGACCCCAATGGCAATCACAGCAACAACAAAAACAAATAAATGGGACTTCATTAAAAATTAAAAAACTTCTATACAGCAAAAGAAATAATCAACAGAGCAAACAGACAACTATGGAATGGGAGAAAATAGTTGCAAGCTGTAGATCTGATAAAAGACGAATAATAAGAATTTACAAGGAACTCAAACAAATCAGCAAGGAAAAAACATGCAACCCTATTCAAAAGGGTTAGGCAAAAGACATGAACAGAAGCATTTTTAAAGGAATCTAGACAAATGGCCAATAAACATATGAAAAAATGCTCTATGTCACTAATTATTAGGGAAATTAAAATGAAAACAACTACGAGATATTACCTCGCCCTTGTTAGAATGGCTTTTATTAAAAAGTCCAGAAACAATAGATGGTCTACTCCTAATAGGTTTGTAGTAGACCACTGCATTGTGCACAATAGGTGAGGTGATGGTTATGTTAATCAGTTTGATGTAAGCATTCCACATTGTATATCACATCAGCATGCTGTACCCCATAAATGTATAGTTATGATTTAATAAAAAATTACCCCCCCCAAAACAAAACAAAACAAAAAAAAAGATAGATGCTTGCATGGATGCAGAAAGGAATGCTTACACACTGTTGGCAAGACTACAAGTTAGTACAACTTGTATGAAAAACAGTAGGGAGATCCCTCAAAAACTAAAAGTAGACCTATCATTTGATTCAGCAACCTCACTCCTAGGTATTTACCCAGAGAAAAATAAGTCATTTTATCAAAAAGATACCTACACTCAAATGTTTTGCAGTACAATTGACAATTGTAAAGAGGTGGAATCAACCCAAATGCCCAACCGTTCATGAGTGGATTAACACAATGTGATTTATATGTAATATGGAATACTACCCCACCTGAAGAAGAATGAATTAAGGCTGTTTATAGCAATACGGATGGAACTGGGGACCATTATCCTAAGCTAAGTGAAGTACATGAAGAATAGAAAAGCAAATACCATAGACCCCTAAAAAACCTTTTTGACTTCCTCAGAGACAGAAATTCCTTTTAGGTTCCATTTTAGGAGACACACCTTATAGCACAATTTAGGTACTTACTGGAAGTATATATTTGAAAGCTGCAATTATATAATAAATATACATTTAAAATGTAACAAATCCAAAGTAGTTGTTTTCCACCACTCTAAATCTTTTTCCCCTATTGATAAAATGGAACATAATTTATCTAGTTGCTCTAGCCAAAATCTTATATTTTTTAAGCCTTTTTTTCACCCCTGTATTTAATCAGTCAACCGTATTACTTCCACTTCTAAAATAAAACACCTCAAATTGATATGATTCTCTCCCTTTTTATTCTTCTTACTTTAGTGCTTGGGTCTCTGTGAAATTATCACAGAGCCTTTGGCTTGGACTTCCCACTTCTGATACTGTCTTCCTTTCACAGTGATGATTTTTACATGTGTGTTTGTGTGTTAGGGAAAGAAAACTACTAGGTAACCTGTAACTTTGGGGTTTAACTGAAAAAATTGTATATCAGAGACTTCTTTTTAAAATCTGTAAAATTTGACTACACTGGATCTGTCATCCCATATAGCCACAGGGCATGTGCTTTTAGGTGCCAACCTGTCATGTCTTTCCCATGGTATCCTAAGCCTGAGAACAGGTATTGGCTGCCAGTTTTCATCCTTTATACTTATGCTATTGTCTTTCATGTGACAAAATCAACAGGAAAAAAAATGTTTCCTGTAAGTGCACATCACTATTGAAAGATATAAACCTTATGCATTTCATCATTATAAAATAAATTCTAAAGAAAGCATATATAATGTATATATAAAGAGAGAGAATGAAGAATTTTCCATCATATTTCATACTAAGACTGAAGGCATCAGGGTTGAGATAATAAAATTTAAGGTTCCTTGTATTGCCTGAAATGTAGTCATTTGGAACTACAAATGTAGTCATTTGGAACTACTTCTCCAACAAAAATCCTTTATCCATAATAAACGTATACCTAATGCCTTATAAGTTTTTAACATCCCATTAAATACAATATCTCATTTGATCCTCACAACTCTGATAAATGAAGAGATACTCCATGCAGTTGATTTGTGAACCTGGGTACAACTGATAGTAAATCAGGGAATGTACATCTTGATCTCTTGATTCCTAGACCTAAGGTCTAACCCAGGAGATGCACATCTATTATACCTCAGTGATAAAGTAACTTAAGAGTATCTACCTCATGTGCCTCTCACATTCACAACATTGATAACTCAAGAGGTCTTCACTGAAGCATACAAGTGTATAACCCATCGATCATGACCTTTTAACTTGAAGGAGACAGCCTAGTTTAGTGAAGAGAATGTAGCCTTGGGTCAACATTCCAGTTCTGACATCTACCACCATCTGTTGAGAACTAAAACGTGATTATCGTTTCCTGAATTGAACTCACTCTGCAGATTACAGAAAGGAATGAATGAGAATGTATTAGAGCTATTCCTTTCTCTTTGACATGCCTAGCCACGTTACCTCTCTATACCCAATCCACTCTAGTCAAGCCTATCTGCATAAACCTAGTGGTTCATACCAAACAGGATAGTGGAACTGAAGGAAGGGCAGCAATGCTGTAGCATGGAATTAGAAACATCTGGAGGGGTGAGAATTTCATTTTAAAAATAAAAAGCTACGTAGTGTGATCCATTATTTAAAATAACAAAATTGAGAAAGGTAATCATTGATTAGGGGAAATGTATTTTATATCCTTACATTAAGAATTGAATTTGAGAACAGAGTATTAAATTATCTTTGGAATTCTCTCAAAATTAAAATAAAAACCTCCAATGTGAAAGACTATGGTAAACAATTAAAATGACATTTTCCTTTTTCAAAGCTGTAACTTGACCTGTCACTATGTGTTTGCAATTTCTTTCCCAACTTAGAAAGTTATTTCCTTCTTATGTCTAAAAATGCAAATGGGCAAAGTACATTAAGAAAAAAAAATCCCTGAAGTGGGAAAAAAGAATCTATATTTCTTAGAGATTTTGATTGAAAATAGCCTTTGCTTATTTACCAAAGTACATTCTTAGTGAGATTTTTTTTTCTCAAACCAATTTGGAAATGCTACCTTGAAGAGTGATATTCCGGAGAAGCACTTTCTTAGTTGACAAGCCACCACTATTCCTCCTCACTGAACACTCTACTTTTCATTCTTGCTATGACAATGGTGTTAAAATCTCCAACGTGGTGTTTATGCTGCTCTAAAACTTCCATCAATTTGGAGGGAGCCTCAAATTTCTTTCTGAGGAAACAAAGTTGATAAGGCTTTTGAGCTTGAAAAGAACTGTGTTTTAGAATTGCTATTGAATAATGCATAGATATGTTTTTCCAGATATGTTAGGTTTATCTTTTTTTGCTGTAATGGAAAATTTAGAAATTTTACATACAGAAAAATCGAGCATTTAAGTTTCCATATTTCACTTTATATTATAATAGAAACAAGTAGTGATATTCTCAAAGGCCAGAGTATGGCAGCCAGTGACCAGAGCCCTGGTGTTTTCTCTAGATGAAGAATGCCCCAGTGACATGTGGACAGTGTATACTAGCAAGCTGCTGTGGTCATTATCATCTCAAGGCCGCTGTGTCAAACATGCCTGCTCATTTTGCTACCATACCACACCCATGCCCAGCATACAGAGTTCTGACACTTTCCCAGGTCACTGTTCCAAACCTTACCCACTTCGGCCTCACTTGCAGGCCTATGTATTTCATTTTGATGAGGTTTGAACTTTTGAGTTCATGGCTTTTGAATCTCAGAAGACCTAGCGAAACAACATTTCCATGTGAGCTAGGAACGTGAAATACCTTATTTTGGGATAACAGTCTATATCCTTTGAACGAGTGGTTCTAGCCATCTAATATTTTTGTTTGCTTAGTTTTGTTTTGAGTATTTACTTTGATTCATTCAGAAATCAAAAAACTTCAGGCAAATGAATTAGAAATTAGCAATTAATTTAATTGCAAAATTATTTTTGATAATCATTGCCTTTTAGATTATTTATCTTTCTTATTCTTATATTATTTATTATTATTGTTATTTATTTTTAAGTTTATTTCAGAAAATTTTCAGTTATACAGAAAAAAAACTGTTACAGTTTTATAAGGTCCAGTTGACCTTACAGCATCTTCATTTTGTTGACTAGATACTGGAAGGCAACATTGTTCTTTAGTAGGAATTAAGTAAATTACAAGTACCTTCCCCACCAATCCTAGAGCTTTGACTATGGCTAAAACCTCAGAGTTTAAAGACAGTGATACTATTCCATGAAGAAACAGGGGCTGGGCATGGTGGTTCACACCTGTAATCCTAGCACTCTCGGAGGCCAAGGCCAGTGGATTGTCTGAGCTCACAAGGTTCAAGACCAGCCTGAGCCAGAGCGAAACTTCATCTCTAAAAATAGCTGGGCATTGCAGCGGGCAGCTGTAGTCCCAGCTATTTGGGAGGCTGAGGCAAAGAATCACTTGAGCCCAAGAGTTGGAGGTTGCTGTAAGCTATGACACCAACCATAGGGTGACAAAGTGAGACTCTGTCTTATAAAAAAAAAAAAAGAAAGAAAAGAAAAGAAAAGAAAAAGAAGAAAGACGGAAAGAAAGAAAGGACAAAGAAAAATTTCAGTGAAAATGGAAGTCACTGTGGCTGGCTGGTACTATTAAGTGGCATCACTTGATTAACGTATTTTTGTTTGAACACTTGTTTTAGAGTTTGCAGATATATTCATAGTGAAAGTATGCTCTTTATTTAAATGGCTTCCCCAGTTCTCATTGCTCAAATCAATTATTGAGTCTTTTGAGACCAAGTAATTTTTATTGTGTAACATTAAAACAATAAAATGTGAAATTATTAACTTTTTCCACTGTAGAAAGTGTAAGTGGGAATTCCTTGGTATCCCTTGCTTTTTTGCTGAATCAGGGGTAAACGTCAAAGTTAAAGATGATCATACTTTAATTATGACTCCTCCCGACATATTTACATGCCTGGCAAATGAAAACCGTAAAAACACAAAGGCGTGTTTATCTTTTTTGTTGTTTTGTTTTGTTTGAATTTAAACCTAATTCTGAGATCAGACTTCCAGGTGGGTGGTTGAACAATGCAATTGTCCTAGACTTGAGATAGTCCTTTCTCTTCCCCTTCTATGGACTGACACCAAGATTTCTTAGTTGATATAATATCATAGTACAAATATAAAAATATTGAATAGTGACAGCTCTATTCCTACAATACCAAACTTGTTCTCTGCTATTGAATGTGCCGAGCTCCACAGAGTTAAGTTTAATGACTGAAATTTACTGGGTACACTTATTTTACTTTGTTTTTTTTCATGTGAATATTCCCTGCCATCTGCAGAACCTGTAAGCTGAAAGCAATAGGATGCTGCTGTTTAAAATGTATTTTGAAATCTTCCAATTATGCTATTAGTATCTTAGGAATTACCCCTTCTGTCTAATCTTCTGGCTCCTCGTTGTATGGCCAGATTTTCTTAAGTTGGTAGTAAATAGTTTTTTGAGACTATCTGACAACTTATTTTAGATGCAAAAGGCAATGATCCATAAAAATGGTGATTCTTTCCTAAGATTCTTTAAGTAAGAATTAAAAATTATTTTTATGTAGATTGTTCCTCTGCCTTTCTCCAAAATTTGAAAAATTAGATTCTTTACCATTAATTGGAGAAACTGAAGATTATCTAAAATTTATATGTACAGATTAGTGTGTCTTATTGTTAATTCAACTAGCTTTTTACTGTATATCCACAAGGTACCCAAATTAGAAATGTCCAGATTGGTATTAGAGTCCATACCTCATGTTTTCAGAATTAAAAGTTCAGTCTAAATATGTGTTTACTGATTGGATTTTATCCCCATCTAGTTCCTACTTGTTTAACAGTTCCACAACATCCCCCTCATTGTTGGCTTATGCATTACATGTAGAGAGGAGGTCTAAGATTTCCAAATTTTGGCTTGGCACAGATTTTGAACTGTCTCCTTTTTCCCTACATATCCATATCCCAGGAGAATTTAAATCTTATTAAGGTAGGATGGGCTGGAAATGATGCTTTATTATACATAAATATTACCTGTTTTCATTTTTATGCATTAGCAATAAAAAATGTACTTTGACAGATGTCTGTCAATATTTGTAATTTATCTTCTTTGAAATCATCATTTGTTTGTCTCTGAATTACCGGCCATAGACAATCTGGGAACTTGACATGTTTGAGAGTCTATTGGTGTTGGCCTTTATTATATTTCTGCTTCTAGCAATGCTCCCTGAAGAATATGAGCCTTTGTGCTTGTAGACAAAAAAGAACTAACTATAGAGATGAGTATTTTTCCTTATAATGGTGAAGCCAAAAAAAAAAAAAATCAAATAAACAAACAAATCCAACCTCATAATAAACCTAGAACAAACAAAGGATATAAAGAAAACAAAATATAAAATTACAAAAGTTACTAATATGAAGAAAGTAAGGCACGCCGATTCTCAATAAAGGCTACAGATAGCAGGTAAACAAAATAATACTGACAGGACAAAGAAGTGACTTTTTGAAGAAGCAATTCTTTTGACTGACTTTTTTTCTGACATACATTTTCTTTAGATTTTGCTCTTAATTTTAATTAAATGGTTAGTTTGATATGTCTGTCAATAGCCTATTTTGTAAGAACTGTTCTAAGGATTATAGCAAACCGGATAACCATGATGTAGACATCGAAAATAGTTTGAATACAAACTCAAGTGGAAAAACAGAACTGAAGGGTGGAATTCTGGAAATTAAATAGAGTCAGTCATGCTTGCAACACATCCATTAATAAATAGTTCACTAAAGTCACAAAGATGTGGACCCAAATGCCCATCAACATGAGTGGATTAATAAAATGTGGTTTACACAGGCCATGGAGTACGACTCAAACATAAAATAGCGGTGAACTAATATGGTGAACATTTTGTAACACTTTGGATGCAACTGTAGACCATTCTTCTAAGTGAAGTATTGCAAGAATGGAAAAACAAATATCACATGTATTCGCTATTAAATTAGAACTAATCCATCAAGGTTTATGTGCTCATATGGTGGTAAAAAACAATGGAAATCAAGCAGGTCAAAGGCAGAAGAAGGGATGGGTAAATTCACACCACGTGGGAGGGGGCATACTCATAATTTTGACTCACACTGTACAAAAGCAACTGGTGTAATTAAAATGTTCACACCTACATAATATTCTGAAAGTAAAGGAAAAAATTCACTGAAATAAAAAGTTCACTAAAGTGACTTAAGAGGAAATGAATTGGAGGTAGGATAGTGTCTCCAATTAGTATTGAAATGGAATAAGTTGAAATGGTGCTAACCACCACTGAAAAAAAATCCTGCCAAACACTGTATATAGTAGAAAAATAACGGGTGGAGGATACCAAGAATTCACATGCACTTCTTTTTCTTAAGAGAGTAGGATTTCATTACTTTGGTAGAGAAATGTTTTCACATATATTTCCCATAGGCCATTACTATGAATTTTGAATTTACTTGAAGACTACTTGAAGAAGGTTCATTTTATCCATAAAAATGTATGAAAGAAGACCCATAATTCATCCAAAGTATCACATAAGTTAAAAAAATATGAAATTATGTCGGAGTGACTTGATACAAAATAACACC
Source organism: Nycticebus coucang (assembly GCF_027406575.1). Lineage (NCBI taxonomy): Eukaryota > Metazoa > Chordata > Mammalia > Primates > Lorisidae > Nycticebus > Nycticebus coucang. The sequence continues at coordinate 53,722,430 of NC_069790.1, forward strand.
TGATCAGTCAAGATGCAATGAACTGAGGGGACCTGGGGGGACACACCAGCATGTGCTTTGCACAGAGAGACAAGCGTGAGACCCCGCCCAAAGTTCCACACAGATTTTTATTGCAATCTTAGGCATGGTAAACACAGCTCCACAGCAAGCTTCAAAGAGATAGAGTCAAGATTAAAAAACAAGGATGTTTTCTTTAACTGCCTGATTTAACTCTTTTATTTATTTATTTATTTATTTTTTATTAAACCATAGCTGTGTACATTAGTATGATCGTGGGGCACCATACACTTGGTTCATATATCGTTTGACACATTTTCATCACATTAGTTAACATAGCTTTTGTAGCATTTTCTTAGTTATTTTAACTCTTAACACATTCTGTTTCCTGCGCTGCTGTCTTGGCTGCTTCTTATCTCTGCTACCATATGACTGAGGGCTAAGGCAGTTTGCTGTCTGGTGAGCAGTGTTTTCAGCAGGAGGGTCAGCAATGATTCTTGGCTTTTGCCCAGATTATTCTGTCCTTAACTCCTAACTCTTTTAACCCTATCCTGACTCTTTCAACCCTATCCTCCATCCTACAGCATTTAAAAATTTAGGCTAGTACTAAAGAGTGTAAAACTAGAAATAAGTTTAATTGTAATAATAGCATGGTTACAAAAAATATAAAATTTATATGTGATAACTCAACACCCGTAAATAAGGCTAATACAATTAAATAGACATTTTATTTTTCAAGAAAAACTAGGAGTTTGCAGTAATGGAATTTTACATTTATGTCCCATTGCCTTGAATGAGGATATAAAACACAAACCACAAAAAAAGGAAACATGAAATAGCAAGAAAAACTCAAGTAAGCATTGCAGTGGAAAAAAACACAACAATAACATATGTATGACCAATCATAATTTTATAAATATAAATGGAATAAAGTTGAGTGTTTAAAATATGGACTGAATTAAAAGTTCTATAAATTAAAAACTATACCAGGGAATATTATATGAATAAAAGAAACAACTCTATAGTTATATTAATTAGACAATTATAAAACAACTAAGTGTTTTAATTTAACAAGAAAAGTAAAAGAAGACACATATGAAAAGAATGAGGTGAAAAAAAACAACAACTATTTAATGCGATTTCTGACGGCATATAGTAAGCTCCTTATTGGTGAAGCATCATCTTGTAATACAGCTATGGATCAGAACTAGAGGACCTAGCAAGGCTTTAACATTAAGAAAGATACAACACATAATTGTATGGCACAAGTCAATATTGTTAAAATGCCATTTACTTTAAATTTAAAATAAACGTGTCTTGTAATCATAATCAAATCCCTGTGGATATTTCAGCCATTTCATTTTGGAGGTTTTAGGGAATAAATTATTCTTTCCTCCCAGCCTTAAACATAATTATGCATATGGGTTAAAATGCTTTGACAACTTTATCACTCAAAATATGAGGGTTTTGAATTCAAGAACTTGTCTTGCTCTTGAAGCTTAAACAGGATTTTCCACTCTTACCCCTTGAACCGCATTCACTTACCACTTAGAGTCAAATGGAGAAGCTTGATAATTAGTAGAATTAAATTGGTAGAACAAGGTTACAGTGGAAGTAGGCAGCAAGTCAAGTAGCAACTTAACACTTCCTGGCATGAAAACTCTATTTTGTTTGGGTTGGCAGAGAACAAATAAACTTCAGAGCACTTTAAGTTGAGATGGTGTGATCTGATTAATACTAAACCATTCCTGGGTTGTTAATGGTAGGACTGGGGCAGGAGGGTGTCAGTAAAACAGACTATCGGAGTGTTGGAGTGGAGTAGATAAGCTATATTTGTGGCTGTGGCTAGGGTTACAACAGTGAAGGTGGTGACCAACGGTTCAATTGGCTATATCTCAAAGTTACAAGCATCATGGTTTATCCTAGACTGGATGTGAGGGATGAATGAATGAGCAAGACTAAGAAAATGCTTACGTTGACTAGACTTAGAGCTAAGAAACCCATGGGTGGTAGGCAACTTACTGAGGTGGGAAAACATGGATGGAGTTGCAGAGTGAGCATGATAGAGAGAGAGAGAATACTGTTCTAGCATTATGAGGTTTGAGGTACATATTAGACATACAATTTGAAGTAGCAGGTGGATATGCAGAGTGCACACCATAGGCTCATAGTGATGTGGACTTGTGAGTCTTCAACATGCATATGTTATTTTAAGCCTTGAAACTGGGTAAGATAAGCTACAGGAAGAATTCTCAGCAGAAAAGATGAAAGGATCTGTCTGAATGAATAGCTTTGTATGAGATACAAAACTTGGGCAGAAATATTGAGAAAGAAGATACAATGAGGTGAAAGAAAACAGACGAGTGTAACCCTAAGAGTATAAAAATATGCTTCAAGTGGAAAATGAGGCTTAATGCATGCCAAATAATCACTGACGATCTCGATGACGTCTGTGTCAGATATGTTAGGCTGTAGAACCCAAGCAGAGTGTATTGCGAAGAGAAGTAATGCAGATTATAAATTTATATCAATATATACAATTAACTCTTTTGAAAACCTTCTCTATAAAAAAGAACAGATAAATGGGAAAAGGGTTCCAGAGAACCTTTTTCTTTTCATGTTGAAATGAAATACAATAAAGATACAAGAATAAAAACCTTTATATGCTGATGGAAGTGAACAAGTATTAAGGTGAAAATGATGATGCAGGTAAAAGGGGATAATTTTAGCAACAAATTCCTCAAAAAAAGAGAGAAATAATGGAGTTAAGTAACCCCAATAACGTCGAAGCAGTGCACTTTGACAGTATATCACTGTCACAAAAGAAAAAGGAAAATTACAAACAAATATTAAACTGTAAGCAGTAGATTGTGTGTGACTTTTCAGTGTGACTTAGCTGCTTTCAGATTAGTTTCTATGTTTTTACAGTAGATAATCGTGAAATCTATCAAGATGTTTACTTTAAATATAGGCAGTCTGCTGAGCCACAAAATTTTGACTTATATACATCTCTCACTTAATAAACAGAGGCTATTACAGTAAGTCTCCAAGTTACAAAAATTCTACTGATGTATAACTCACACTTCTGAAAGGAAATCTATTTCAGGTAATATACAAATACACTTGATCCAACTTATATACAAATCCAATTTAAGAACAAACCTATAGAACCTATCTTGTCTGTAACCTGAGGACTGCTTGAATAGAGAAAAGGGAAATAAAATAAATCCTAAGATGTTACATTAAAATGAGTTTATTACTAATGAGACAGATATTGATATAGATATAAATGATATGAATATGTAGATATAGGTATGTATGCAAAGATTTTCTAGCTATGTATACTGATAAAGAGAGGAAATGATGACATGCCAGCAGTAATATTATCATCTACTTTGTACATGAAGAATTGCTGAAGAATTTACACTTAAATTTATATGTATCAGGCTATTTGTGCACATATAAATACATGCACAAATTTATACACCCTTTAAAATTAGTGAGGCTGAAATGGGGAATAACAAAATTGCAACATTTTATGGTAAGAATTAAAAATAACAAAGAGCCCCATCAAAGGGACTCCCACATAGCCAAGCTTTGATAATTTGAACATCAAAAGTAATGTTGTTAGTAGATTGAATAAAAATAAAAATCTATAAATTCACTCAACAAATGAGCATTACATAGATAAATAGTTGTAAAGAAAATAAAAATCTTTCTTACAGGAGGATTACCTAAAATGTTAAGAATATTTATTAACAACTTCCCTGATGCCATCCTCAATTAAGTTAGAAAACCACGGCTTTAGACCCATGATCATAATAGGTGAGTCACATAGAGTCATGGGGTAGAGTGATGTGGCATCACAGCTCACAGCAACCTCCAACTCTTGGATTTAAGCAATTCTCTTGCCTCATCCTCCCAAGTAGCTGGGAGTACAGGTGCCCACCACGCCTGGCTATTTTGTTGTTGCAGTTGTCATTGTTACTTTAACAGGCTTGGGCTGGGTTCGAACCACCAGCCTCAGTGTATGTCGCCGATGCCCTACCCACTGAGCTACGGGTGCTGCCCTCTTATTTCTTTTTTATGGAAAAAAAAAAAATGACTGGTCTTGCCTATATCCTTCAAAAAAAGTATCCAAGATTACAAGAGAATTAAAGCCATGGCTACTATCTGCAGTGTGTTATAATGGACTTGAGCCTGACCAAAATTTAGAAACTATTGGGTAGGGTGAAGGACAGTATTTTTTCGATGTTATTTAATAATTATTTACAGTTTTGTTTAAACAGTTGTGTTCAGCTACTAAGGAAGTATGCACTGAATTATTTAGTAGGAATAGAATAGCTCATTTTACCTTTCTGGCCCATGGCAGTGGGTAGAGAGAGAGAGAAAACCTATATATTAAAAATGCTAGACAATCAACTAATCACAATATACGAACATTATATAGATAAAATATTACAAATACAACTATAAAAGAAACAAACCCCCTTTTTTTGGGGGGGAGGGGGGATAAATAGGATCATGTCCATACTGGCTGGACATCTGATGACTATTAAGGTAATATTTTCTTGGGAATTTTATATTATTTAAAATAAATAATTCTTATATTTTAGGGATGAATGTTGAAGAATTTACACTTAAATTTATATGTATCAGGCTATTTTATACAATGTTCCAGGGAAAGGAAACTATTGGGTAGGGTATCAATGAAATAAGATTGACCATTGCACAAGTGTTTAAAACGATGATTCTTATGTGAGAAGTTATTTTAATTTTCTCAATATTTTTGTACAAATTCAAATGTTCCATAATACAAGTTTTACAAATTTTAAGACATTTATTAAGTCATTAAATATTATCTTTTTAAAGAAATATTATTTATAGAACATCCCATGGTATATCAACTGCCTATTTTTTGGAGAATATATTTTTAAACTTAATGTAATAGTTGTAAGAGAAATTCAACACGGGTTCTACTTTCTCAACAAATTTTAAGCATACAATAAATATCTCTGGCTATGGGGACAATGTTGTTCAGCAGATCACTACAACTTATTCATCGTGCATACTTGGGATCTTATGCTTATTGATGAGCAACTCCTTAGATTTTCCTCTCCCCAGCCACCACTAATTACTGTTCTATTCTCTGATTTTATGAGTTTGACTTTATTTTTTTTAATTGTTGGGGATTCATTGAGAGTACAAAAAACCAGGTTACATTGTTAGGTAAAGTTCCTCTTATAATTGTGTTCTGCCCCCAAAATATGTGCCAGATACCATGACCTCCCACCCTGCCCTCCTTCCCTCTGTTTTCCAATTCCCCATCCCCCACCGTGTACTAGGTCATTAATTGTCCTCATATCAGAATTGAGTACATAGGATTCTTGGTTCTCCATTCTTTTGATGCTTTACTAAGAAGAATGTGTTCCACTTTCATCTGGGTTAATACAAAAGATGTAAATTCTCCATCTTTTTTTTTGGTATACATATACCACAGCTTGGTTAATCCATTCTTAGATTTGTGGGCATTCTTAAGCTGTTTCCACATTTTGGCAATTGTAAATTCAGTTGCGATAAACAGTCTAGTGCAAGTGTCCTTATGGTAAAAGGATTTTTTTCTTCTGGGTAGATGTCCAGTAATGAGATTGCAGGATCAAATGGGAGGTCTAGTTTGAGTTCTTTGAGGGTTCTCCATATGTTCCTCCAAAAAGGTTGTATTAGTTTGCAGTCCCACCAGCAGTGTAAAAGTGTTCCCTTCTCTCCAGATCCACGCCAACATCTGCAGTTTTGAGATTTTGTGATGTGGGCTATTCTCACTGAGGTTAGATATCTCAGGATGGTTTAGATTTGCATTTCTCTAATAATTAGGGACAATAAGCATTTTTTCATGTTTGTTAGCCATTTGCCTAACAAGAAAAACAGTAATAGAACCTTTATAGAGGGTTGTATTCATCTCTTTTGCCCTGTGAGATAAGGGATTGTTGGCTCTTTTTATGTTGATTAATTTGAGTTCTCTGTAGATCCTAGTTATCAAGCTTTGGTCAGATTAAAAATATGCAAAAACCCTTTCCCATTGTGTAGATTATCTATTTGCTTTGGTTATTGTCTCCTTAGCTGTACAGAACCTTTTCAATTTAATTAAGTCCAGTTTGTTTATTTTTGTTGTTGCAATTGCCATGGAAGTCTACTGCATAAGGTCTATCCCCAAGCTGATATCTTCAAGTGTTTTCCACATGCTTTCTTTGAGGATTTTTATCATTTCATGCCTTAAATTTACCTCTTTTATCCATCTTGAATCAATTTTTGTAGTGGAGAGGTGCAGGTCCCATTTCAGTCAGCACCATTTATTGAATAGGGATTCTTTTCCCCAGTGTATGTTCTTGTTTGGTTTGTGAAAGATTAGGTGGCTGTAAGATATTAGTTTCATCTCCTGGTTTTCTATTTGGTTCCAGATGTCTATGTTTCCATTTTTGTGCCAATACCACGCTGTTTTGATCACTATGGCCTTGTAGGACAGTCTAAAGTCTGGTAGGCTGATGCTCCCAGCTTTGTTTTTATTACTAAAAACTGCATTAGCTGTTCAGGTGATTTTTCTGATTCCATACAAAATGAAGAATTTTTTTTCCAAGTCTTGAAAGTATGATGCTGGCATTTTATATAGGGATGGCATTAAATCTGTAGAAGTATAGACATTTTCACAATATTGATTCTTCCTAGCCGTGAGCATGGTATGTTCTTTCATTTGTTAATATCTTCTGCTATTTCTTTTCTTAGGGTATCATAATTTTCTTTATAGAGATCCTTCATCTCTTTTGTTAGGTATATTCCTAGGTATCTCATTTTCTTTAAAGCTACTGTGCCCTTAATTAGCTTTTCATCTTTGCTGTTATTGGTGTATACAAAGGCTATGGGGACTCCTAGAAGTGATCAAAAAATACAGTAATGTCTCCAGATATAAAATCAATGTTCACAAATCAGTAGCTTTTGTATATGAGTTCAACTATTTTTAAATACCTCATGTAAGTGGGATCATTTCCTATCTGCCATTTTGTAACTAGTTTATTTCATCTGGTATGTTCTCCTCTGTGTTCATCCATGTTGGTGCATATTGCAGAATTTCCTTCTTTTATTAAGCTGACAATATTTCTTTATAGTATGGACTACATTTTCATTATCTACTCATTCATCAATGGGCATTTAAGTTGTTTCCATGCCTTGGCTATTGTGAATAATGTTGCAATGAACATTGAAGTGTTAATATCTCTTAAAGATCCCAATCTCAATGCTTTTCCATAAGTATCAAAAGTGGAATTGCTGGATGATATTGGAGTTATAGTTTTAATTTTTTGAAGGTTCTCTAACCTGTTTCCTTATAGCTCTGTGCCATTTTGTAATCCTATCAGAAATGCACAAGAAGTTCTGATTTTTCTACATTCACTCCAAAACTTGTGTTGTTTTTGTTCTAGCATCCATTCTAATAATTGTGAGGTGATATCTTATTGTGGTTTTGATTTACATTCTCTTGATGATTAATGATGTTGAGCTTCTTTACATATATCTGTTGACCATTTGTGTATATTCTTTGGTGATAAATATATTCAAAGTATGTAGTCCAAGTTATAGTCGACTATTGAGTTATAGGATTACCTATTATACAATAGAAATTAGCTACACATGTTCAAAATTAATCCCTTATTGGATAATATAGTTTGCAAATATTTTATTCCATTCTATAGGTTGCCTTTTCATTGTAGTGATTATTTCTTTGCCCTGAAAAAGCATTTTAGTTTGATATAGTTCACTTGCTTATATTTGGTTTTGTTATCTGTACTTTTGTTATTGCCAAAACAAGCATTTTTTGTTTGTTTGTTTTTAATATGCTTTATTCTAGAAATTTTATAACTTCAGGTCTTATATTTAGAGCTTTGATTCATTTTAAGTTGATTTTTTTTTTTTGGTATGGTGTAACCTAAAAACCAAATTTCCCAAATGCATTTGTTAAAAAGAGTATCTTTCAAAGGAATTCTGGGAAGATGGTCGACTGGTAGCAACCCTCGTCAGAGGCTCCTGAGCAGAGGAAGAAAAACTACAGAATCAGAATCTACGAAGCTAAAGATGGGGAACAGAGCCAAGAAAGAAGTTCAGCAAGCTGTAACTCCAAGGAAAAGCATTCAAGAAAACAAATTACAGGTACAAAGCCTATTGACTAAATGACGGGAGACCCTTCCCCCAAGCAGGAGGCCTGCTATAGGCTATCTGCAAAGGAGGAGGGAACAAAAGACCTCTCATTTTACCTCTCTGGAGAGAGCCCCTAAACGCCAGATATCTTTCTCCAGGGAGGTCCCACTCATGAACCTAGACACCACACCACCAGGCATATAATTGAACAGATATTTTTCTCCATAAGTCCAAACTTCCAGTCCACTCTTTCCCCCTCGCATGGTGGTCTGAAGCTCTGCCCCCTGCATAGCATGGAGTGTTTGGTCTTGTCCTGAGAGAGCTGAGCATAGTCTGGACTTCCAACCATCAGGACAGAATCTGTGACTAATAGGGAAGAAAGAAGGTGAGGGTGTGGGAAGAAAGGGACTCTGGGCAGGAGGAAGAGCAGTCCCCTGGTTATGACTATGCCTGGCCAGTGGTACCATTGACCTTCAGTTCAGGCTGTGCCTGGTGGGATGGGGTGCAGAACCCCAGGCTCTGATGGCACCCACAGCAGGAGAGTGGTTGCTCCATGTGGACTGAGTTTGGCAGACAGGGCTAGTCCCTGCTGGGCCTGAGAGCAGAGGGGATTGATAGGCATAGACTGTGACCTGAGAGCAAGGGCATCATCTCCTGATTCCAACAGAACCCTGAAGCAGTGGCTTACTGTATGTAAACCAAGCCCTAAGGGCTAGGGCATTCTCCACTGCCTCGAGGGGGGCTGGTGAACAGAGGCTTACCAGGTGAGGACTGAGACCTGTGGGTGGAGTGTGGTGCCCTGATTCTAACAGAGCCTGGGAACAGAGGCTTGCTAGGCAGTGGACTGAGACTGGCAGGTGGGGTGTGGTCCCCGGACTCCAACTAGTCTGGCAAGCAGAGGCTAGTTGTGTGTGGATGAGACCAGGCCCAGTGTCCTGACTCCAACAGAGCCTGCAAACAGAGGCTGGCCTGGCAAGAGACTGAGACTGGCAAGGGGGGCATGATCCCCTGACTCCAACTGGTCTGGCAAGCACTACTCTGGACCCTACTCCAGAGGCTAGTTGTGTGTGGACTGAGTTGGTGGAAAGGGTCATTGCCCCTGGCACCAGCTGGGCCTGTGAGCAGAGAAGCAGACAATAGTGTGGTCTGAGTCCAGTGGGTGGGAGTATGGATCCCTGGCTCCAATTGTGCTTTGAATCATGCTGCTTTGAATTGTCCTTGAATCCCTCTCTGTTGGGCAGCGTTTTCACTGCCAGAGACAATTTGGTCGGAACTCACATTTGGGGCTGTCCACTCTGGGACATTCTGAGGTTGACCTCTGTAGTGGGAAAGATCTGGAGGGTGGGGGGTGGGCACTGCAGCTGTTTGTATCTCTTCACATTCGAGATTTAAATCTAAGAGTGTGGTCTCTTAGGATAAGGTACAGGTTGGCTGATATCAAAACAGAGCTAGCCTACACTATCTCATCAAGTAGGTCCTCAGAGTCTCTGGCCAAAACTCTGAAAGGGGCCTTTGTAAGGTTGTCAGAGATAAGTCACAATTACAAAGCATAGAACTTTGGCAAGGGCTATCTCTACTACCAGGGAACACCAATTCAATCTCACCCTACCAGTTCTAATAACCAAACAGTGGAAAATAAACATGATGTGGACCCAAAATAAGAACTCTGGAAATATGAATAACCATAGTAGATCAACTCCCCCCCCCAAAAAAAAATGACAAAGGAGATACAACTGAAGATGCCATGCATAGACAAATGGCAGCAATGTCAGAAACTAAATTCAGAATATGGATTGCAAGTAAGACAAACAGAATGGAAGAAAAGATGGAAATTGAATTCCAAACAGTAGTTCTAAAGTTGTTTCAAGAAATTAATGAATTCAAAGCCCAAGTCAACAAAGATATGGACATAATGAAAAAAGAGATGGCAGAGCTCAAGGAAATGAAAAAGTTAGTTGAGGAGTTCCAAAATACAGTAGAATCCTTCAGAAACAGAGTTGACCAGGCAGAAGAAAGGATCTCCAAAACTGAGGACAAAGCTTTTGAACATTCCCGATCACTCAAAGAGGCAGACAAATGGACAGCAAAAACTGATTATTCCCTGAGAGAGTTGGGGGATCACTCCAAAAGATCAAACATTCGTCTTATAGGAATTCCCGAAGGAGAAGAGGATGGTCCTAAAGTTACAGATGCTCTACTCCAAGATATTTTGCAGGAGAATTTCTCAAACATTGTAAAAGATACAGAACTTCAGATAGCAGACAGTTTCACAACCTCAGCAAGACTCAATCCAAATAAAGCATCTCCTAGACACATTGTGATTAACTTTGCCAAAGGTAAGATGAAGGAGAAAATTTTGCAAGTAGCCAAACGAAAGTAAAGCATCACCTACAAAGGGAGAAATATTAGAATAACTGCATATCTCTCAGCTGAAACGTTTCAAGACAGAAGAAGATGGTCATCAACCGTCAATCTCTTAAAAAAAAATGACTTTCAGCCTAGGATCCTCTATCCAGCTAAAATGAGTTTCATTTGCAATGGAGAAATCAAATACCTTAATGACATAGACATGTTGAAGAAATTTGCCATAACTAAACCAGATCTCTAGGATATTCTCAGACCCATTCTCCACAATGATCAGTGCAATGCTCTACCTCCAAAGTAAACTCACCCAGAAATTTTTTGAACAAACCCCAACTTCCACAGTGGTGAAAGGATTAAAATTGTCCACTGGACTTCCAAAAATCATGACACCCAAAACACAACCAGGCTTATAAATTCTCTCAATTAATTGAATGCTTTAAATTGTCCTCTAAAAAGGCTCAGGCTGGTTGACTAGATACATAAACTCAGACTGGAAATCTGCTGTAAATAAAAATCTCACATTACGTTAAAGGATAAAAATAGAATCAGGGTGAAGGAATGGACTTGCATATTACAGGCAGATGGAAACCAGAAGAAAACAGGAGTTGCAGTTTTAGTAGCAGATATAATTGGCTTTAAACCAACAAAGATAAAGAAAGATAAGGAAGATCACTACATATTTGTCAAGGGAGTCAACCAACATGAAGAGATTTCCATAATTAACAATTACACCCTACCAGAATGCTCCTCATTTCATAACACAGACCCTAATGGATATGAACAACTTGATATCTTCCTGCACTGAAATAGTTGGAGATTTTAATACCCCTTTGGCAGTTTTGGATAGATCCTCCAAGAAGAAATTAAGCAAAAAAATATTAGACTTAAACCTGACCCTAGAACAATTAGACATTACAGACCTCTACAGAAAATTTCACCCTAATAAAACTGAATATACATTTTTCTCATAGCCCATGGGTTATCCTTTAAATAGATCATGTCCTAGGACACTGAAATTTCCTAGGACACAGAAAATTGAAAAGTGTAGAAATTATTCCTTGTATCTTCTCAGACCACCATGAACACAACAGCAACAGGAATATTCATACTCAAACAAAGTCATGGAAACTAAATAATCTTAGGCTGAATGATAGCTGGGTCAAAGATGAGATTAGGAAGGAAATCACCAAGTTTTTGGAACAAAATGATAATGAAGACACAAATTATCGAAACCTATGGGATATTGCAAAGGCAGTCCTAAGAGGGAAATTTATAGCATTGGAAGCCTTCATCAAGAAAACAAGAAGAGACAAAGCCAACAACTTAATGGATCATCTCAAGCAACAGGAAAACGAAGACCATTACAACCCCAAAACAAGCACAACAAAACAAATAACCAAAATTAGGGCAGAATTAAATGAAATTGAAGACAAAAGAATCATTCAGAAGATCAATGAAACCAAAAGTTGGTTTTTTGAAAAGATTAACAAAATTGATAAACCTTTGGCCAACCTAAATAGAAATAGAAAAGTAAAATCTCCAATATCATCTATCAGAAACAATGGAGAAATAACAACAGACACTTCAGAAATTAAAAAAAAAAAAATCCTCAATGATGACTATAAAAATCTCTATTCCCAGAAATATGAAAATCTGAAGGAAATGGACCAATACCTGGAAACTTGCCATCTTGCTTGGCTCAATCAGAAAGAATTAGAAATCTTTAATAGACCAATCACTGAAATAACATCAACAATACGATATCTACCTAAAAGGAAAAGTCCAGGACCAGAGGGCTTCACATATGAATTCTATCAAACCTTTCATTAGGAACTAGTAACTATATTATACAAAATTTTCCAAAGCATAGAAAAAAAATGAAATATTTCCCAAAACATTCTATGAAGCAAATATCACCCTGGTTTGATACCCAAACCAGGAAAGATTCCAACAAAGAAAGAAAATTATAGGCCAATCTCATTAATGAATATTGATGCAAAAATATTCAATAAGGTCTTAGAAACAGAATTCAACAACACATCAAAATTTATACATTATGATCAAGTTGGTTTTATTCCAGGGTCACAGAGTTGGTTCAACATACACAAATCTATAAATATAATATATCACATAAATAAAATAGAAAACAAAGACCATATGATTCTCTCAATTGATGCAGAAAAAAGTCTTTGATAATATCCAGTATTTTTCATCATCAGAATTCTTAAGAAAATAGGCATAGAAGGGACATTTCTTAAACTGATAGAGGCCATCTACAGCAAACCCACACCCAATATCATATGGAACAGTAAAAAATTGAAAACATTTTCACTCAGATCAGGATCAAGGCAAGGATGCCCACTGTCTCCACTGCTATTCAACACAGCAATGGAAATCTTAGCCATCTCAATCAGGCAAGAGAAGGCAATCAAGGGTATCCAAATAGAGTCAGAGGACATCAAACTCTCCCTCTTCGCTGATGATATGATCCTATACCTGGAAAATCCTGGGGACTCCAATTCAGACCTCTTAGAAGTGATCTAGGAATGCAGCACCATCTCAGGATACAAAATCAGTAATTACAAGTCGGTAGCTTTTATATATACCAACAATAGTCAAGCTGAAAATATAGTCAAAGACTCTATTCCCTTTATAATATACCAAAGAAGATAAAATATCTGGGAATTTACCTAAAAAAGGATGTGAAAGATCTCTATAATGAGAACTATGAAGCTCTGAGAAAATAGCTGAAGATATTAACAAATGGAAAAACATACCATGCTCATGGCTGTGTAGAATCAAATTGTTAAAATGTCCATGCTACCCAAAGTAATCTACAGATTTAATGCAATCCCTATTAAAGCACCATTGTCATACTTTAAAGAACTTGAAGAAATAGTACTTCATTTTATATGGAATGAGAAAAAAACTCAAATAGCAAATACATTACTCAGAAATAAGAACAAACCAGGAGGTATCACATTACCAGGCTTCAGGCTACACAATAAATCTATAGTGATCAAAACAGCTTGGTAACTGGCACAAAAATAGAGTGGTATATTTATGGAACAGAATAGAGAACCAAGAGATGAACGCAGCTACTTAATGTCATTTGATCTTCTACAAGCCTATCGAACATATTCAGTGGGGAAAGACTCCCTATTTAACAATGGTGCTGGGTGAACTGGCTGGCGACCTGTAGAAGACTGAAACTGGACCCCCACCTTTCACCATTAACAAAAATTGATTCTCACAAGATAAAAGATTTAAAGTTAAGACATGAAACTCTAAAAATACTAGAAGAGAGTGAAAAAACACTTGAAGAAATTTCCCTGGGAGAATATTTCAAGAGGAGGACCCCCTGGACACTTGAAACAACAGCAAAAATCCATTACTGGGATCTGATCAAAATAAAAAGCTTTTGCACGGCCAAGAGCACAGTAAGTGAAGCCAAACAGACACCCTTCAGAATGAGAGATTTTTGCAGGTTATGTTTCCAACAAATGTCTGATAACTAGAATCTACAGAGAACTCAAACTAATCAATAAGGAAAGAATAAATAACCCCATTTCTATGTGGGCAAGAGACTTGAACAGAAACTTCTCTGATGAACACAGGTTCATGGCCTACATACACATGAAAAAATGCTCATCATCCTTAATCATCAGAGAAGTGCAAATCAAAACCACTTTGAGATATCATCTAATTCTAGTAAGATTAGCCCACATCACAGATGTTGGCATGGATGTGGAGAGAAGGGAACGCTTCTACACTACTGGTGAGAATGCAAGCTAAAATGACCATTTTGCAAAGAAGTTTGGAGAACACTTAAGGAACTAGAGTAGACATACGGTTTGATCCTGCAATTCCTCTACTTAGGTATATATTCAGGTGACAAAAAATTATTTTACAAAAAATAAATTTGCACCAGAATGTTTAATGCAGTCCAATTAATAATAGGCAAGACATGGATACAGCCCAAGGGCCCATCAACCCATAAATGGTTTAACAAATAGTGGTATATGTACACCATGGAATACTATGGAGCCATAAAAAAGGATGGAGACTCCACATCTTTTATGTTTACCTGGATGGAGCTATAACATATTTTTCTTAGTAAAGTATCTCAAGAAGGGCAAAGAAAGTATCCAATGTACTCAATACTACTATAAAAACAATATGACCACCTATAAACACATGCACATGGCAAAACATAACTATAGTCTAGGAAGTAGAAGGGAAGAGGAGTGAGAGGGGAGGGGAGTAGGGATGTGGGAGGAGGGAGGGTAATTGGGGGGACCTCACCTAATGTGCATGATACAATGGTACATTTCAAAACTATTAAGAAGTGAGTATAATTGTGATGGATGTATTACTTGGTTTAATGTAAACATTTCACATTGTATATGGGAACAGTACCCTGAAGCCCATATATGCATCAATGTATAAAATCATGATTTCATAAAAATAAAAAAAGAGAAAAAGAAAAAGAAAACCTAACTATAGTTAATAAAGTAGAAGGGAAGAGGAGTGAGAGGGGAAGGATATTGGAGGAGGGAGGCTATTTGGGGGAACCTCACCTAATGTGCATGATGCAATGGTACATTTCAAAAGTATTAGGAAATGAATATAATTGAGATGGATGTGTTACTTAGTTCAATGTACGCATTGCACATTGTATATCGAAGCAGTATGCTGAAGCCCATAAATGCATCCATGTACAAAGTTATGATTTCATAAAAAATAATTTGAAAAAAAAAGAACTCAAACAAGACCTTTCATTTGATCCTGCAATCCCATTACTAGGCATCTACACAAAACAAACAAACCAAAAAAACATATTTTATCATAAGGATATATTTACAATTGCCAAGATGCAGAAACAACCTAATTGCTCATCAACACATGAATGGATTACTGAAGCCTGGTATATGTGTATCATGTAATACTATTCAATTATAAAAAAGATGGAGAACATACATCTTTTGTATTAATCTGGATAGAGTTGAAATACATTCTTAGTACAGTATGGCAAGAATGGAAAAGCAGGGTGGTGCCTGTGGCTCAGTGAGTAGGGCACTGGCCCCATATGCTGAGGGTGGCGGGTTTGGACCCAGCCCCAGCCAAAACTGCAACAGAAAAATAGCCGGGTGTTGTGGCGGGCGCCTGTAGTCCCAGCTGCTCGGGAGGCTGAGGCAAGAGAATCGCGTAAGCCCAAGAGTTAGAGGTTGCTGTGAGCCGTGTGATGCCACAGCACTAGGGCGGTACCGTGAGACTCTGTCTCTACAAAAAAAAAAAAAAAATGGAAAAGCAAGTATCCAATGTGCTCAATACTAATATGAAGCAGTAGATGAACTAATATATGGCCAAGTAAGAGAAAAACTCAAGTTAGGGGGGAGAGAGAGGAGAAAGGGGCAGATTGGTGTGTTCTCAGTGAATGGGCACAAGGTAAGGGCACATGGCACACCTCCTGGGGGTAGGACACAACTATGACAGGGACTTTCCCTAACAAATGCAAACATTGTAACTTAATTGTACCCTCCTATTAATCAGAAATAAAGGAAATAAAACTTAAAACTGAACCTGTAGAAACCATGTGAACTGTCAAGAGCTAACAGGCCCTGAACAAGGTTCCATGAGGAACAGAGACGAGTGGGAGGGCCCAGACTCAACTTTTAGTTGTAGGGGGTTCATGGAAGTGCCTCAGAACAAAGAAGCATGAGTCCCAGGGTTAAGTCAACTTACTGGGAACAAAACCCAAAATGGTCGGGTTTTGTTTGGCCAAACCATGGGACAAAGGTTTCTGTGTTTTCTACACAGGTCTGCTACCCACCCTGCCACTGGAGCCTCTCCTGCCTCAGCCTCTAGTACTGACCTCACAAATGTCTGTGCAGGCTTGAAGGAGAGCTGTGAGCTCACAATGAGCAGGGGTCAGGACTGGCTGCAGAGGGAACAGACACATGGACCAGCAAATATAGATGGCAGCAATGGCTGTTAGCTGCCCTCCAAGTTTCCACACTCCCCTCTTCCTTCAGGAAGGGAACCCCACATTTTTAGGGTAGTACATTGCCCAGGGAAAACATCTCCAGCTTCTCTTGCCTCTAGGTATGGATAATGGGCAAACTACTGCTCAGGGAGATGTAGAGTGAAATTGTTCTAAGCTCCTGGCAAGGCTTATAACAAACATCTAGGTGAGCTGAAACGTGAGCTCTTTCCCTTTGAGGCTATGTGGAATAAGATGTGACAGCTGGAACTCTGGCAAGCATTTTAGACCCCGAGGCCCCTAAAGGATGTAAGCCACGTACTAGCACAATCACAGAAAGACAAAAGTCTGGATCCCTTATGAATAAAAAGCGGCCAAACTTCTTCTGTATGAAACATCACATGTGACAGAGAAACTTCTCTATTGGTTAAGGCCCTGTCATTTTGGGTTTTGTTCCCAGGAAATGGACTTAATTCATCCTTATGTTTGTCCAGTTAGGAAGCCACCATGAGAAGGGACACATCTAGCTTTTTCTCATCCTTACATCCCAGATAGCAACAGTCAGCTCTCTGACTGCCTCTGCTGCTCCAGCCAAGCAGCCAGAAAGGGCCCTGAAGATCCCCCACCCCAGCGTCCTGCTGAAAAGCTCCATCTCTCTGAAGGTGTGGCAGGGTATTGCCAAAAATGCCTACTGTCCTACATAAAATTTCGACCAAAATTTGTGGCCTATCTCCCGCCCCGCCTCAGTCTCTGCTTGAGTGTCAGGTCATGGGGCAAAGGTTTCTGTGTTTTTAGCTCTGGGACATCTCCTGGCCTAGAGCAGAGACAGGGAGGTCTCACAGACATGTGCTGCATAACTGGACGGCTGGGCAGGATGGGCAGGGAGGAGCCTCTGATCACCCAGAAATCCGAAAGGGCTTCTGAGTTTGCTCTGGGGATCAGGAGGCCTTGGTTTCATCCCTGCCGGGTGACCCTGGACACATAGCCTCACTCATTCACCCTAAACAAAACCACCCTTGGTTGGTCTCTGGTCTGTATGAGGCATTGGGCCCATGTATACAGGGGCAGAGATGAAAGGTCCTAAGGTCACGGAGCTGGCCTCTAATGGGACGGAGGGATAAACAAACATCACACACCATGGGGACCAGCACTGCCTGACTCTGGGTGACGGAAAATGTGAGGGCTGCCTGGACCAGCCCGGACTTTGGGAGCTTCCCTGGGAACAGTAACTCCCACCAGCTCAGCCCTCTGGGCCTCTTGTGGACAAGGCAAGGTTCAGGCACAGGAAGAACAAGCCCATTCACCAGCTCCTGTGTGGCAGCCCTGGGGAGAATCTCCCACAACCACCTTTTGGAGGAGGCCCAGGTCTTTGTGCTCATGTGTTACTGACTGACCCTCACTGAGCACTCAGTACCCCCCCGGCTCCTTTCTACACCCACTCCGTGTATTAGTTCAGTAATCCTCACCACAGCCTATGAGGCAGTTGTGGTCTCAGCTCCATTTTTTTTGTTGGGGGGTGGGGGGGTGGGAGCTGTGAGGCCCAGAGAAGTCCAATGAGCCAGAGAACAGAGCTGCTGCGTGTCAGACCCAGATGCAGCCTCGGGCTGGTATGGAGCTGAGACCATGTGCTCCAAACTGCAAACGACATGGCCACCTCCCTCTTCAAATGGAAAGAGGGATTTACAGACATCAGGCAAGGGGCAGAATCCTCCCAGACCCAGGTTTATAGAAGTCTCAGAATCTAAGACACCAAAGGCCACTGTCCAGTTCTGGAACTGTGTGAGGATTCTGAAGGTGACTATAGTGGACCAGAAGGGGCCCTCTGTCCTGACCCCTGCCAGGAACATTTCAAAGCCCTTAAAGCCCACACTCCTGCCTTGGTCAAGACAGCCTGGCAGGTTAGAGCCCTGCCAAGCCTGCCAAGCACGGTCTGTCCTATGTGAACACGTGGATGTCAGCACCTATTGTCCCCTGAGGGAGAACTCTGCTCCTTTACATCAGTTCCTGTTTTCAGCCAGAAAGTCACAGGAAGAGGGAGGCATGGAAGAACAAATGAATAATTCACACAAGGGAAGGAGTGGGCAGGGTGGGTGGGAAGGGCCAGGCCCCCGGCTCACCTTGAGGGCCAGATAGGCAGCTATGGTGATCCCGGCACTCAGGTAGCCATGGCCGTGCTGTAGCTCACCGGAAACATGTTGGATCCCTGGGCCTCAGCTCTCACCCTGAGGCCACTGGAGTGCAATGCTTAGAGCCCGGTGGCAGCCTCCCTGCATATGGGAGAAGCACCTGGTGATCGTGAACTTGTCCTTTGTGAACAAGGCACGACAGGCTGAGGGTGCCTCTTTCATCCCAGGCTTGATAGGCAGTCTGATGATTTTCACTTAAAAATTTTGAATGTAACTATACTTCACATGAATATAAAACTTCCATTTTTTTGCCACATATTAAACACACCCTGTGTCCCATCACCCAGATCACAAACAGATTCTCAGCACCCCAAGTCCCCTGAAGACACATCTGATGTCTAGCCTCTCCCCGAAAGGAAACCCCTACCCTGACTTCTACCAACACAAGCCTAATTTTGCTTGATGCTACAGCTAAACTCTTCCGTATCTGGCTTCCTCGGCTCCATCTCGTTCCCGAGCTTCCTTGTCTGTCACATTGCTCGTCCCCATATACATTTCCATATATTACGCCATTCTGTGGATACAGGACAATAGACTGACCCATAGTACTGTGCACATTTCCGTTCCTTCCCATCTGGGGCTCTGATCCATAGGGCTACAAAGAGCATCTGGGCACCTACGCTTCTGGGGGCACCCTTAAGTGTTTCTCTTGGGTGTGTCCTAAAAAGTGAAATGCCTAGGCCATGGGGCACACACTGCTATTGACAAATAACTTTCTCAAAGCGGCTCCGTCAATGGAAACTACTACCAACAGTTGCCCTACATCCCTGCCTTTGTTATCCATCAATATCTTCCATCAGCCTTATTCATTTCCATCAATATTTTCTATCAACCTTATTCATTTCCATCAATATTTTCCATCAACCTCATTCATTTTGATTCTGATAAAATAACACCTTTTACGTGTACAGTTCAGTGGTGTGACGTACATTCACACTGTTGGGCAACCGTCACCACCATTGATCTACACGATTCATTTTGTGAAACTGAAACTGTCCTCAATAAACATAAACGCCCCAATTCCCAATTTCCACCCCTCGTCCCCTCACAACCACCTTTCTACACCCTGTGTCCATAAAATTGACTACTCTGGACACGTCATATAAGAGCAATTACACAATCTGTACCTTTGAGATTGGCTTAGCAATGTTCCTGAGGTACATCCACGTGGTAGCACGTGTCAGAATCTCCCTCCCTGGTAAGGTTGAATAACATTTCATTGTGTATAGGACAACATTTGCTTTATCCGCTCATCTTCGATGAACACTTGGGGTGCTTCCACATTTTAGCGATTGTGAATAACACTGCTAGGAACATGGGGGGACTAATAAAACTTTGAGACTGTGCTTTCACATGGAATCCTGTTTAACTTTTTGAGGATCCACCATGCTGTGGTTATGTGTTAAGGATTTCTGAGCTAATAAGTGAAACGGGTGTGCCATCCTAAGGAGTGTAAAGTGAGTTTTCCTTGAGGTTTAGCTCTGTAGTGCTCTGATGATGAGCGCGGTTGAGCATCTTTGCATCAGCTTATTGGGCATATGCATATCACCGCTGGAGAAATATCTTTTCAGGTCATTTGGCTGTTGTTTAATCGGGTTATTTGCTTTATTGTTGTCAATGTATTGGCGTTCTCTACAAATTCCAGACGTGAACCCCTAATCAGGTATAGGAAGTGCAGGTATTTTCTCCCATGTCATAGGTTGTCTTTGATCTCTTGCACCCTTTGATACTCAGGGTTTTTAGATTCTTTTTCTTCTTTTTCACTTTCAGACACAGTCTCACTTTGTCACCCTGGGTAGAGGGACATGGCATCCACAGCTCACAGCAACCTCTAACTTATGGGCTCAAGTGACCCTCTCCCCTCAGTTCCCAAGTAGCTGGGACTACAGGCAAGAGCCACAATCTCCAGCTACTTTTAGAGACAGGGTCCTTTACTTAGCCTGGGCTTGAACTCCTGTGCTCAAGCAATTCACCTACCTCAGCCTCCCAGAGTGCCAGAATTAGAGGGGTGAGCCTCTGCACCCAGTCCAACATTTACCTTTTGATGAGGTCCTGTTTACCTAGTGTCAATATGTAACCTGTGCTTTTGGTATTATAGGCCAAATGTCAATGCCAGATCCATTGCCCTCAAGTTTTCCTCCTATGTTTTCTTCTGGGAGGTTCATAGTTATAGGCCTTAACATTTAATTCCTCAATTCACTATGAGTTAATTCCTGTGTATGGTTTCAGATCACGATCCATCTTCAGCCCTCCATTTGTCGATGTCCAGTCATCCCAGTCCCATTCACTGAAGACTGTCCCTTCCCCACTGGGTGCACATGGCACCCTTGTAAAATCATTTAACCATCCAGGAGCAGGTTGATTTCTGGGCTCAGTGTTCTCTCCCATTGCGCTCTAAGTCTTCCCATGCCAGGACCACCCTGCTTTGAACTCAGGAGCTTGTAATGAGTTCTGAAAACAGAAAGTATAAGACCTCCAACTTTGAATTTTTCAAGATTGTTTTCTTTGGGGTCACTTGAGATTCCACATACCTCAACCTTTCCTAACTTTGCTTTTGTTTTTATAGTACTTTTAGGGACTCTTCAGTGTTTTCTACGTATGAGATCATGACATTTGCAAACTGATCACTTTACACCTTCTTTTTCGATTCAAGTACCTTTTCTTTCTTTCTCTTATCTAATTGTTCTTTCAGTTATTGGTGTCTCCACATTACATGTGTCCAAAACATCCACTCATAATAGCCTTAAATCAAGCACAAGACACAAATAGTACTAGGCTTTATCACTGTCCATGTATTTGCCTTTACCAGACATCTTTATTTCTTCATCAAGCTTTGAGTTCCTGTCTAGTGTCCTTTCTTTTCAAAAGAAGGACTCCTTCCTTTGTAGGGCAGGGGTGCTGGTGCTGACCTTTTGGATAGCTGACAAATGTCTTAATTTCTTCCTCATTTATGAATCACAGTTTCTCGGATGTTGGACCCTTGGTAGACAGACCTCCCCCCCCCCCATAACTTTGAATATTTCAACCCATTGATATCCCGACTCCAAGGATTTTGATGACAAAACTTATGTCAATCATGTGGAAAAATGATGATGAGACTCATCTTCCTAGCAGCTCACTAGATGTTAATTAGGGACCTGGTTGTGCATCACACACCCCGGAATATTTCTGTATAGTATCATAATGGCAGCTATTTGTAGCATCCTTCCAACACTAATTTAAATTTAAAGAAATAGAAATTGAATACCTCCCATACAGACACGATAAAGTCTCTAAAAACCTAAAGTTATTATAGGTTTTCAAACTATAAATGAGAAGGCCATGGAAATGTGGTACAGGTTTTCATTTCTAATAAATGAAATATCAATCTCTATAACCCATGTAAACAAGAAGCACTAGTTTCTCTTTGAAGAGGAAAATGCTTTTGCGCCCATATCAGGCAAAAAAACCCCTACCCTGTGTTATCCCCAGCCCTGATTGGTCCATGCCCCCTGCCTCTGACCTCATAGAGAGCCATTGAGGCTGAAACCTATATAAGCCCCTGTCTGGGCTTGGGTCTTTGGTCTTTACAGCCCAGGAAGCTTCTTTCGGTGACCTGTGGACTTGACCTCCAGATAGCGTGTTTCCCTGATCGTAGTTCTTGCAGTTATCCCAGTGAGTAGTTTAGCATAGTGTACGTAGTATTCTTAGCGTAGTGTTATTTGTTTTGTTAGTGTAAGTTCACATATTATTTTTATCCTAGTTAGCTTTCATTACTAGTGTTAGCCTATTTAGTGCCCCAGTTAGTATAGTTTGTTAGTGTTTTTAGCATAGTGAGTATAGTTCTTCATTAGTTATTTAGTGTAGCTTATATAGCGTAGTGGTAGCGTAGTCAGGCTCCCCATGGAGCCTGGGGCGTCCTCCGTGTCTCTGGACAAGGAGGTCCTCCAGGACTACGAGTTCTTAAGGACCCTTGGCCAGGGCGGCTTCGCTGAGGTGAAGCTGGCCCGGCACCATGGAACTGGCACTGAGGTGGCGGTGAAGATCCTCAACAAACGCTTTATCGAGGGCCTCATGTCTGTGTCTTCAGAGATTGAGATCATGCAGAGACTGGACCATCCCCACATCCTCAAACTGCTGGAGGTCAGAGAGGGTAAGGAAAATATCTACCTCATAATAGAACATGCAGGTGGTGGTGACCTCTGTGACAGAGTAATGACATCTGGTCAGATGGAGGAGGGGGAGGCCCGAGCCATATTCTTGCAGCTACTGCAAGCCATGGAGTACCTTCACCAAGAGGGCATCGTGCACAGGGACCTGAAGCTTGAGAACGTATTATTGGATTCCGAAAACAACGTCAAACTCGCTGACTTCGGCAGTGCTGCAACCTTCAGCGAAGGTAAGACCTTCACAGACTTCTGTGGGACCCCCATGTATTTGGCCCCTGAAGTTTTCCTGGGCCCGAACTACAAGGCACCAGAGGCAGAAATCTGGAGCCTTGGGGTCATCCTCTATTCGATGGCATCCGGGCTCTTCCCGTTTAAAGGACGGGACCTCGATGAACTGCAAACGTCCATCTTAAGAGGCACCTATAGAACACCTGCTTTCATTACCCCCAAATTAAAATCGTTTATCCACAAGATCCTAACCCTCGACCCCAGCAAGAGACCCACCCTCCGCCAGATGATGGACGACCCCTGGCTCCAGTCTCCCCAAGACAGCATGAGGTCACACAAGGCAGTGACAGACATGACAGCAGAGGCTGCCACCCAACTGGAGGCCTTCACCCCACTGGAGGCCTTCACCCCACTGGAGGACTTCACCCCACTGGAGACCGCCACCACACCGGAGGCCACCACCCCACTGGAGGCCTCCATCCCATCGGTGGCCACCACCTCACAGGAGACTGCCACCTCACCAGAGGCGGCCACCCCACTGGAGGCTTCCACCCCACCGGAGGCCTCCATCCCATCCGTGGCCACAACCTCACAGGAGACCCCCACACCACCAGAGGCCTCCATCCCATCGGTGGCCACCACCTCACAAGAGACCACCACACCACCGGAGGCCTCCATCCCATTGGTGGCCACGACCTCACAGGAGACCGACACCCCACCTGAGGCCTCCATTTCATCAGTGGCCACCACCCCACAGGAGGCCACCATCATCTCATCAGTGGCCACCACTCCACAGGAGGCCACCACCCCACAGGACGCCTCTACCCCACCAGAGGCCCCCATCTCATTGGTGGCCACCACCTCACAGGAGAATGACATCCCACCTGAGGCCTCCATTTCATCAGTGGCCACCACCCCACAGGTGGCCACCATCTCATGGGTGGCCGCCACTCCACAGCAGGCCACCACCCCACAGGAGGCCACCACCCCACCGGAGGCCTCCATCTCATCGGTGGCCACCACTCCACAGGAGGCCACCACCCCACCGGAGGCCTCCACCCCACCAGAGGCCCCCATCTCATTGGTGGCCATCACCCCACAGGAGGCCACCACTTCACAGGAGACCGCTACACCACCGGAGGCCTCCATCCCATCGGTGGCCACCACCCCACAGGAGGCCGCCACTCCACCAGAGGCTGCCATCCCACCAGAGACCACCACCCCCCTGGAGACAACCACCTCATTGGAGGTTGCCACCCCACTGGAGGGGGACACTCCATCAGAGACCTCCTCCCCACTAATTCCCAGTCCTAGTAGCACCCCCCAGCCTGGCCCCGTGTCCTCTACCTCCAGCACCAGCCACCTGAGGGGAGGCCTGGCTGGAAACACAGGAGCTGAGGGAAGTCCCCGAGAGAACTATTCCCTTCCAGCTGGGCAGGTAGTGGAGGACGAACCCACTGAAGCGGGCCAGGGCCGGCGGGGCTGCGCTAGGAGAATTCTGAACTTTTTTCGCAAAATGTTCTGCCTCCCACCAGCCCAAAAGAAACACCGCAGGAACAAGGTGGTGCCTGGGACCAGCCAGCGGACTTGAGGCCGAGACCAGAGGGCGAGTGTGGGGCGTCCAAGTCCCACTTCCCCCCTTCAATTCTTATTGGATTTTCAATAAAGAGATTGAAATTGTAACTTTTACTGTGTGTACATGTATGGGGAACAAGGTGAAGTTCAAGTGTGTGTGGGAAGCTAACACCCTCATCCCCACAGGCAGATGCAGCATGCTGTCACTGATGTGTTGCCACTGAAAAGCTGACCTCATAGAACGTTTGTGACACGGGGGTGGGAGGTACAGGGAGGGATTGGGGTATGTGTGTGGGGGGTGTTTGTCGCAGAGAACGTTTCAGACAGGATGAAGAAACCGTGACATCCGTTGCACAGCAGGGTGACCAGGTTAAGGAGAATGTAGGGCACATTTCATAAGACCTGAGAGTCCACTTCAAATGATCCTTGGAGGACAAGAAGGCCCTGAGCTCCCGGGATCCTGAAACACGGTGTGGGAGGTCGGCCAGGCCAGGACTCCCAGCGGGATAGGGAGCCGGACGAGCAGCCTGCAGCCTGCAGAGACCTCCCGGCCACAGTGGAGCCAGCTGAAGCATGGCCTGGACTCCCCCACTCCCACCCCCCCGACCAGCTGGACAACCATTGAGCTCGGACTGTGACTCCTGGGCACTTGTCTCCTCACTGCCCTTCTCTGCCTTTTCTTCCATGGTTGTGGGTGGTGGGGCAAGAGGGTGCTTAGTCATCTCCTGCTTCTTCCCGATCCATATAAATACATCTCACTCCAGAAAGCTGAGTCCTGAGTATTTTGCTGTTTGGGGTCCTCCCTGCACAGCTGGGTCTGTGCACCCCGGTGTAGACAGCCTAGAACACAGTAGTCTTTAGAGTTAATGAGAAACACTCAGTGGAAAGGGGCCATGAGGGAACTACCAAGGTCACCCAACAGCAACACAGCAATCTCACCTTGCATGGCCTCCCCACACTGAAGGGAGTCAGTGACCTGGCTGGAGTCCCCAAGGTGCCCTAGGGGTCCACTTGTCCTGCTGTGTTTTCTGACTGAATAGTGTGCCACTGACACTTTCCTCTGTGATCTTCTCTCCTTTTCATAACAGTAGCACGGGTGGGTCCCTCTAAGAGGACTGAGCCAGGTGTTGGCCTTTCGTTCCCCCCCAAAACCATTCCTCTGTGTTTAGTACTTTCTTTAAAAAAAAAAACACACATTTCCACATGGATACTCTTTTTTTTTTTTTTCCGGTGACCTCTTTATATCTTTTTTTTTTAAATCCATACACTGTATCAACTTTGAAACAATGTCTAACTTACATAGTATTACACCCATATTCCCTCACTAAGGGCACGTTTCATGCCTTTTTCACAAGACATCCTCCTCCCTGCTTCACCCCATATGCAGAACCACGTGCTTCCAGAGTTCCAGACTTTTCATCACCAGTAACTTTAAACTGTGGTGAAAATCCTAAGAAAGGACATTCTGAATTGTCCTTTACAGAGATAGGTACTTGTAATAAAATAGCTTAAATATTAGCGTAGGCCCAGGAGATGTTAGCCTCCATAAAAACACATTTGCTAATAGAAATCAAGGATGCTTTGGAAGCCTGTGTATGACCCTTTGCTTTGTTTAGAAATGAAGATAATGCTAATCACTTCTGTCTTCCCTGAACTGAGTTCTTTCAACCTAATATGCTGACTTAGCACAAATAAGGCTAATGAGCTGAGGGCAAGATTTTGATATTACAAAGGATCTACCTATCAAATAAACTGCTTGGGGAAATGCATCAACTTGAAATTATTTGGGGTTATCTGTGGAATCAAGCTCTATGTATATTCCTGTAACCTGTGGTTGATAAATTCTTGTGTTCCACAAATATTTATTGAGCACCCATTATATGCTTGGACTCAGATATTTGGAATCCTAGGAACACAGCGGTGAATGAAACAGACCTGGTCTTTTTAAGGCCTTCTTTTTACTTCTAAAGATGGGCATTCAATGCATAATTTACACAAACCTTTCGTTACAAGTTTGTTAAGTGAAATAGTAGATGAAAAGGGAATGTTTTGAGCATGTTTTTTAAGTTATAGTATTACTTCATTTTCCTTTTTCTAAATGTAGCATTAAAATCATCCAACATACAGATATTCCTATGGCTCCTTACACATTGTACTCTATCTAAAGTTAGGTATTCTAATTCTGAGAGGAAGGAAATCATCTCATTAAATGGCAACATTTCTGAAAAGTAAGTTTCATTTTCATGTGGTGGGAAATCAACTCCCCATGTACCCCATCCAAAAACTCCTCCAGTCCAGAGCTAAAGGAAGATAGCTCACACCCACAGCTAACATGGGGTGCCCATGCAGACAGGGCTCCAAAACAAGCAATGGGGTTTAATTTCTGAAACAAGAAAATTCTTTATTTGTACAGAATAATATGGAAGAAAAGCATCATTTTCCTTTTAGCCCTTTTATTAGTGTTTTGGCTCCACCCAAGTTACTATGTACCAAGCTACAAATAATAGAAACCAACCAACTTAACGTCCCTGAAATGCATGCAACTGACTCCCTAAAGCACACATCAGTTCTAAGCCTCTGAGTCTGATTGGCACTGGGCAGAGACTATGGTGCTGCTGCCTCACCAGCTGTGTCTGTCGTGCTGCTGGAGTTTGAAGTTGCTGCTTCTTTGGCTTCTGGCTGTGGGGTTTCCATCTGGGCACCTTCTCCATTCCCAGCACTTTTCTCCCTCTTGTCTGCTGCCATCTCTATGATTGCCTGCAGTGGCTGATCGGTTTCAAGGTTGCTGGGCTAGAATTCATAAACCTGAACTTGACCTGGGACATCAGTTGCTTTCTGTTCGAGTTTTTCCAAGATGGTCTGAACCTTCCTGACACCATCTCTCCTTGGCTTGACGCACATCAGCTCATCTTTCCGGTCCACAGAATCCAGGGCCAGCAGCTCTTTGGTCAGATACTCTTTGATCGTCAGGTCTTTTTGTCAGTCTTCTTGCCTTCAAAGTTGTCTACCGCCTGCTCTAGCCCTTGCACCTTCTCCGGGACGGCTTCTACTTTCAGCACACCTGGATGTTTCGGGAGGGCCTCAGCTTCTGCTGGTTTTGAGGCTGTAGCTTCTGCAGGGGCAGGAAATTTGCTTGTTTCAGAATTTGCTTGTTGTTTGGGGCCCTCGCCGCATGGGCACCCCATGTTAGCCGTGGGTGTCAGCTATCTTCCTTTAGCTCTCTTCTGCAACCACATTCTTGGGGGAAGAGGGGACAGCAGAACGGCCAGGGCTAGGAAGAGCACAAGCCACTGGAACAGAAGGAAGCTTTACTTCCACCTTCTCAGCGGGAGGTGGGGGCTTCTGGGAAGCAGGTTTGGAATCTGCATCCTTATGGATCACTTGAATCGGGATGTGTCCAGGATGGAGATTTGTTACAGCTGGGCCTGGTTTGTTTTCAGGTTGTTTTAGTGTCTTCATGCAATAGAAGCTATTTCAAGTGGCCAGACAGACAGTTAGGAGAAGGGCCCCCTCTGTGTTTTCCTAGGATAGCATGCATACCATACGCCCCTTACTAGCAGTGTCTAGAGAAATGTGCAGACATTGCATCTCTTTTATTTATATGTATCCAATTTATTATTCTGTGACCTAAGAAATCAGGATTCACTAGGAAGACCTACGAAATTCAACACCTGAGCATCTTTGTCAATACATACAACTCAGATGACCTGGCTGCTCTCACCCAACCAACGATACCAGAAATAGTCCTAGTGCTCACAGATCACACCAAGACAGATCCAGTCTTTACCCCAACTTCCAGTCAGGAGACATACAAATGAGCCCTTGTTTCCCAACCCTTCCAGCCATTCCAGTTGCTGAGGAGGCAGTCTAGTGGGGAGTCCCCTGCGATGGTCCCCTGTACCATCTTGAACTGACATTTTCACAGACATTGGGGTAGGGAAGCCCCCAAACCTAACTGAGAACTACTATGTTTCCACCTTCCCTCCTGCCTCTCAGTGAGCAAAGTAATAATGGTCAAACCCAGCCAAGTCAGAATTAGTACGGTTGGAAAAGAAA
This sequence comes from Nycticebus coucang, assembly GCF_027406575.1. NCBI lineage: Eukaryota > Metazoa > Chordata > Mammalia > Primates > Lorisidae > Nycticebus > Nycticebus coucang. The sequence goes on from NC_069790.1 coordinate 53,751,148, forward strand.
CACAGAGGCTTGCCCAGGACAGATCCAACACAGTGATAGAAATGTCGCAAAATCCAGAGGACACCTTTTTCAGTTAGTGGATAGGGCAGCTGGGAAGCACCAGAGAAAGAGTGAGCCGAACTCAACCAGAGAAGTTGTGGAATCCACAGAGGCTTGTAATTTACCTTCCACTTGGGGTTATCTGTGGGCTCAAGCTCTATATTCTTATAACCCGTGGTTGATAAACACGCATGGGTAGGGAAGGGAGGAGAGAGACAGAGGTCCTGCCACTTTAGGAATTGAACACACTGAAATGGGGAATCAGGACGCCATAAAGACAAGGCTGCCAAGCCTCCTTCCACAAACAGAAAAAGGTGGACTGATTTGAGAGTCCCCTGTACTGGAGGAACCTGCTCAGACTTCCCTGGCTTCCCCCTGCCCAAGTTCCAGGGTCCAGGACCTCCAGGCCTGCAGGTCATTGTTGTTCCCTGTTACAGCTGTCTCAAGGGCTGCTCACAATAGTCAGGTGTTGCTATTGCATTTAAGGCCCAATTTGACTAAGACTCTTTTCAACAATGGCATTGGAATGTCTGGAATAAGCAGAAATTGGCGCCTAATATTCCTTTTCAACTACATAATAATGTATGTGGGGTACTCCTGGTGGGCACCCATCAATGCCACAGCTACACAAGAGGATGACAAGGGTCACCAAAAGTTTTTATGATGAAATAGGTGGCTCCCAAATCAATTAGAAAAAAACTTGCTTAACATCCATATCCAGGGTTGTCTAGGGTTCTTCATGTGTGATTTGGAGGGGATGAGTGGAAGCCAGTGTGAAATCCTGCCACTTAGGGCCCGGTCATTTATGACCATGGTCACCAGGGTCTGGACATCCCCTCAGCCTCTCTGTGATCCAGGGACACTCCATGCCCAATAACCAAGATGTCCCCATTTGGGACAGGGCCATCAGTGTTTCATGGCTTTTCCCTCTTCACCTTTGGTCCTTCTGGGGCTGGCATGACAGTCTCTCTAAAAGAGTCCAAGTTTCCCTGGGGGGTGGCAGGTCTTTCCACCATCCCCAGGGCACCTTGGAGTGAGTGTCTGGCAAGGACATTGCTACAAAAACCACCCCCAATAATCTGGCCTTTGGCGCTCCCCTGTGTTACATATCCTCCTTTTGGGGGACAGTGGAGGCCACTGACAGTAGCTGGGGCATGTCTGGGGGCCCAAGGCCATCTTTAGGAATTTCCTATGGGTTATCACAGTCAGAGGTGTCAATCGTGTATCAATCACTATTTCTGCCTTGGCTGAACTGGGCCCATGTTGTACACTTTCTGACAGCTTCAGTGATTCTTTGTCTACATATTGCTGGGCTTTCCTCCTTTCCCTGAACCACCTGTGTTAATTTGGAAAAGTTCAGTGGTTTTACCTGAATAGCTTCCATAGCCTTATAAAACACACTAATATGGCCAGGTGCCTGCTGCTCAGCCTCTGCTGCCCCCGCTGGATCCCATTTATGAGGGCCACTCTGCTCGGTGGTGGCCCGGTTGGCTCCTGAGACACTGCTGGTGGTGGTGGGAGCCCGGTCCCTGCGCGCGACCCTGGATGGCCATGTCCCCTTGGCCGCCCACCCTCGCAGTGGGTCCTCCCCACTGTGGTCCTACTGGCCAGGAGTGGAGACTCTGCAGTCTCAAACTGTGAATTATGTGGGACAGCTGGCGGGGCGGGTGATTGTCACCGTGAAGGAACTCTACAAGGGCATTCACCAGCCCATCCTCTCTGGGGTCTGGACGTCATCATGGGGCAGCAGCAGGACGGCACCTGTCAGTGTTCACCTTTCCACGTTCGGTTTGGGAAGCCGGGAGTCCTGAGACCCAAAGAGAAAGTGATTGATTCAGAAATCCGGGGCAATGCAGTGGATCTTCACATGAAGTTGGGTGACAATGGAGAAGCTTTCTTTGTGGAGGAGACTGAAGAGGAATATGAAAAGCTTCCTGCTTAGCTCGCCACCTCACCAATTCCAACCGAAGATCAATTCTTTAAAGATATTGACACCCCTTTGATGAAATCAAGTGGAGATGAACAATCCCAGAGTCCAGACAGCTCACACACCTTGGAAACAGACAGTTTTCACCCCGAGTTCTGTGAAAAAGAAAAAACGAAGGAGAAAGAAATGCAAACGGGACAGGAAGAAGGAAGAGCAGGCTGCTTCTCCCGCTGCGGAAGACACGTGTGCTGGGGGCGGGAGCTCTGAAGACGACAAGGGCTCTGGGTCAGCAAGAGGATCTTCAGATGCTTCCTTCAAGGAAGAAGAATACAAGGAGCCTCTGCTCTTTCATGCTGGAGATCGCTACCCCGTATCTGATGGAGACTGGTCCCCTTTAGAGAACACCTATTCCCAGGCAGCATGTCCTAAGAGTGATTCAGAGCTGGAGGTGAAACCCACTGAGAGCCTGCTCAGATCAGAGTCTCACATGGAGTGGATGTGGGGAGGATTTCCAGAATCCACCCAGGTCAGCAAAAGAGAAAGAGCTGACTATCATCCCAGGATGGCTACAATTACACCAGAAGATACCCATTTTCGGGTAACTTCCAGTGAGGACAACCTCGTAAGTGAAGTTGAGAAGGATGCTTCCATCAAAGACACTGTCCTATTGTGAAACCCAAGCCCAGAGCCCTGTGAAAGCAGTTGAGTGACACATCTCCCACCGCAGAGCTCCTCCAGCCTCCGGAGATTCCCCAGGTTCCATCTATGTTAGATGTGGACCAACTTCCCAGCCCAGCCTCAGCAGAGGCTGCCTCGGAATCCCAACCAGCAGCTAAAGTAGACTCACCATCAAAGAAGCAAGGTATCCACAAGAGAAGCCAGCAGCAGGGACCTGATGATATTAACCTTGATGACCTAATGGCGCTAGAACCTGAAGTTGCAGCTCTCTATTTCCCTAAAAGTGAATCAAATCCCGGCTCCAGGCAGTGGCCCGATTCTGACACGCTCTCTGGCTCCCAGTCGCCACAGTCCATGGGAGGTAAAGGTGCTGATAGTGGCACTGAGTGCCTCTCAGATTCTGCCATGGACTTGCCAGATGTCACCCTCTCTCTGTGCGGGGGTCTCAGTGAGAGTGGAGACATTTCTAAAGAAAAATTCATGAAACATATCATTACTTACCATGAATTTGTAAAAACCCTGGACTCATAGACAATCCTAACCTTGTCATACGGATATATAAACGTCACTATAACTGGCCATTGGCTGCTCCCATGACCCTCAGCTCACAGGTGTTTCAGAAGAGTCTGGCTAAGGCCTCAGTCGTGTCCTGGATTAAAGAAAAGATGCCAAAGAAATCCGGCCACTGGTGGTTTTGGTGTAAGAGAGAAAGCACGACCAAACAGCTGCCAGAAGCCAAGGAGGGAAAATGTGAGGTGCCTCCAATCCGTGACCTGCCGTCAAGTGCAAAGGACCCAGCAAGTGCCAGGCTGGCTGAGGATGATTCCTCGAGTGCTGAGGGGTCGCAAGAGCTTGAACACTCCATCAAAGTGGACCCCATCGCCATGGAGCCCTTGAGCCACAGCAGCACAACTTTGTATAAGTCCCTCCGGCTCTCCTCAGACCAGATCGCAAAACTGAAGCTCCATGATGGCCCAGATGATATTGTGTTTAGTATCACAACCCAGTATCAAGGGACCTACCGCGGTTCAGGGACCATTTACCTTTGGAACTGGAATGACAAGATCATCACTTCTGATATCGATGGAATAATAACCACGTCCGATGCTTTGGGACAGATTCTCCTACAGCTGGGTAAAGACTGGACTCATCAGGGCATAGCAAAGGTCTACCAGTCCATCAGTGAGAATGGCTACAAGTTTCTGTACTGTTCAGCCCGTGCCATGGGCATGGCCGACATGACCCGTGGCTATCTGCACTGGGTCAATGACAAGGGCACAATCTTGCCCCATGGCCCTCTGATGCTGTCCCCCATCAGCTTGTTCTCCACCTTCCACAGTGAACTGATAGAAAAGAAACCAGAGAAATTCAAAACTGACTGTCTAAATGATATTAAGAATCTGTTTCCTCCATCCAAGCAGCCGTTCTATGCTGCCTTTGGAAACCATCCAAATGATGTCTATGCTTACACACAAGTTGGAGTTCCAGACTGTAGAATATTCACTGTGAACTCCAAGGGTGAATTAATACAAGAAAGGACGAAAGGAAACGAGTCATCTTACCACCGGCTGAGTTAGCTTGTGGAGCACGTTTTCCCACTTCTCAGCAAGGAACCGAATGCCGCCTTTCCCTGCCCGGAGTTCAGCTCCTTCTGCTACTGGTGAGAACCTGATCCCTGAAGTGGACCTGGATGACTGGGCCTGAGATGGCACCTCCACTGGGCAGGTGGGGCTTAGTCACTTGTCCGACAGCAAGGGAAGGTGACCAGCCTTTCTGCCAACATTGGAGACCAGCTTTCCTGAGCACAGCTGGGGGCTCCTGGAGCTGGCACTGCTGTCCTTTGCCTTCCCCAGCTGGCTGTTCAGACCCTGCAGGTCTGTGGCTCAGTGCCCCGAGGGACCAGGGAAGAGCTCAGCCCAGGGCTGGAGGCTGTGCTTCCTCTCTCACAGGCTGCACACATACTTCATCAAGATGTGTGTGGGGTGCTCCTTCCATCACATAATTTCAAAGGAAAAAAAAAAAGCTAACAAAGGGTGGACCAAAAGATTACACAAAGTAAACTGTTACAGTTTCCATGGGGCATTTGAGCTGGTTTGTCTCTGTAACCAGGGCTTGCTTCAGAGGCTTAGGCGCTCCTTTGAACTGCCACAGGTCCCGTTAGTGATGTTGGCTAAGACTGTGCACATTTCCCCATTGGGCGCCTCACGTCCTGCTGTACTGGACAGGACTGCTGCTTGGGTGGGCCAACTTGGGCAGGGCCCCCGGATCCCTGCACCAGAGCCACTGAGCCCAGCCCCACAGATGTGGGCTTTTGGAGGAGAAAAATCCCCCTAGATCGTGACCCACAGGAGCCGTATTAAAGGGCCACAGCATTAGGAAGGTTGAGAACCACTGCCCTAGACAGTCCTCTCATGAGTCTTCCCACAGTGAGAGACCTTTATGTTACTTTTTACATCTAACCAGAAGAACAGATTTTGCAGATGTGTATTTGATGTCTGAAATTATTAAAGCATCAATAGTGGGAAGTTGGGTTTTAAAACAAAACAAAAAAACCCAAAAACTATATTTTCAAGGAGGCCCTGGAAACGCAGATACAGTTGCGTTGGTCCTGAGAAGAGTACTGTTTCCTCCTGCCAGTTGCCTGGCCTCGATGGGACTTTGGGTGTCTTGCTTTGGGACAGGATTGCTAAAATTCTATGGTCCAGATTTTTCAGGGAAGCACAGTGAAGTTTGCTTGAAAGCATTAAGCTTTGACATTTGGAATCACCACCCTGTAATAAAGCCCAATGGAAGCTGTGCAAGAGCGGTACTGGAGAGTCCCATGAGCCCACCATTCCTCAGCAGTGTTCCCTCCAGTCAGGTCTTCCTGTGGTTGGTGGTGTCTAGGCCATCCCGTGAGACCCATGAGGGTGTGGAATGCCCATGTGTTCTCACTAAAATGTGCACAGAAGCTCCACATATTATTTATTTATTATAATGAGCTCATTTATTATTTCTTATAATGATCTCATTTCAAAATATTAGCTCATTTATTTATTTATTATAATGAGCTCATATCAAATGTCCAAACAGATAGCACCAGGGGAGCATTGCGTGCCGTCCACCCCTCAGAGTATTCGCAGCTACTGCAATATTGACATCAAGAGAACTGCAAGAAAGGAGACTTTTTAGGGGACCAGAAATGGTACCAGGTCATAGTCACCATGGTGAGAGAACAGGAGGTCAAGGCTCCTGAGCAGGGGGACTGCAGATACAGACTGACACTGTTAGGAAGGTTTCACATCTATTGCATGTACCCCTGCAGTCATATGGGGCTGGTGGTCTTGTTTTGGGTCTTGACCCATATGGGGACCATGGTGGGGGCGGGGGGTATTTTTCTAGATTGGAGAGTTGAAAGTACTTGATGACTGACTGCAGCCATTTTTCCCTAATGCTTGTGGGCATATAGATGACATTGAAATGCCTTGAGCACAATTCCCAGGGGCAAAACCTGGGAACCACATGTGCCCAGAGAAGGGACAACACAGGCTTTCTCTGGTGCAAACCTTGCCCTTCTTAAATAGTTCATAAGACTATTTAATTGGTTTCTTTATGTATAGTAGGTTAGGGAGCCCAGGTTATGTTTATATGAAGTTCTACCCAGTTAGTGAATTAAAATTTTATCAGAGCAGCCATGTAAACACTTCATTTCAAAGATGCCGTCACCATGTCCTCTTGACTGCCTTCTACTTAGAGGAAGAAGGAGAGCTTTATGTATTTAACTTGAGCTTAGTAGGACTTCTTTGCATATGAGTGGTACTAAAAATCTTAATACGCATTTTTAGTTCTTCTTAGGTTGTCCTTTAAAGAGTTTTTGACTAGGTTATTTCTTTTTCTTGACAAGCTCTTTGGACACGTGGCCTTGTTAGAGGGTCCAGCCTAGGACATGGGGTCCCGGGCCTGTGTTGAGAGTGGCTGGCCCCTGTATCCCAGTGTCCGGTAACACTAGACTTGCTACTCCAGATTGATCCAGTGGCTACATAGGCTGATTAATATGAGTCTTTTCCCTTGTTTAAAGGAGTCCTTCTTGATGAAAGTAAATGATTACTTTGGCTGAAATGTTATGAAAGTATTAAGTGTGTGTTGAAAATCCATTGCCACTTGGTACAAATGACATTTTTTCTTTCTGTGAAAGAGAGATGCTCTCGAGTGTGTTTATACACAAACCCTTAGGATGTTGAAGCATCACCCTCACTGTCTGCAGTGACAGCGGTGTTGCAGGGAGATGGTAGGTAGGTTGGCTCTTCATCATTCTAGTGGACACTCCCTCGGTGAACTGGACCCTTCCCCTCTTTGCAGTGCAGTCTGACTCTAGTGTTCGCTTTGATGTCCCTGTGTGGAAAGCTCATCCTACCAACTCTGGCCCTTGCCAGGCTGTGTCAGGTGCACGTGTGGACCTAGAGCATGTAGGCAGCCTCCATGTTTGAGTACTATGTTTTGCTGCATTTGAAAACATCTGCATAATTTTCAACTGGAAAAAGAAAACAGCTTACATGTGTACTGTCCTAAAATGAAAGCTGCTAATATGTATACCATGGAATACTATTCAGCCATTAAAAAAGAAAATGGAGACTTTACATCCTTCGTATTAACCTGGATGGAAGTGGAAGACATAATTCTTAGTAAAGCATCACAAGAATGGAGAAGCATGAATCCTATGTACTCAATTTTGATATGAGGACAATTAATGACAATTATGGTTATGGGGGGGAAGCAGAAAGAGGGAAGGAGGGAGGGGGGGTGGGGCCTTGGTGTGTGTCACACTTTATGGGGGCAAGACATGATTGCAAGAGGGACTTTACCTAACAATTGCAATCAGTGTAACCTGGCTTATTGTACCCTCAATGAATCCCCAACAATAAAAAAAAAAAAAGATCATGGGAGGACAGCTAAGGAACAAAGCTGACTGAGTGACTGGGACGTGCTCTGCCACTGGACAGCCCACTCGACTGTCCGGCTGCATGAGTTTCCAGGCAAGACCTTTTATGGAAAGAACAGTTAGAGAGGAGTCAGCTATTTCACTTTTTGCAGGTTGGTAAAAACAGACTCTTCCAGAGAATTTAATCTTATCATCCTATGTATTCTTGGAAGCTGCATTTCCCCCCATTTTTGGAGCTTGCTGGGTTTAATAAAACTGGTTTAAAAATGAGTTCTTTCTTCAGTCGTTCTATCCAGGTGAAAACTTTTTATTTTTTGTTCAGTTTAAAGGTAAAAAAATAGAGGGAAAATCTTGCTCTTTTAATTTAATAATTATTTTCAGCCTATGATGAGAAGTATTGGATGATTAGACAGCAATGTCACTAATAAATTTTAAGTTATCAGAAATTAACTGTAAGCATCAGTACACTACTCCTAGTTATGGAAAAGACAATTCTCTTAAGATGGAAAAAAGAACCCACTAACATGTGTTTGCAGAGATGGGATCCTCTTTGACCCAGTTGATGATTCCACCCGTGACCCCCTTGAACTGTTTGATTTGCAGGTAGGAGCTTTGACTAGGGCATGGAGTCATTCCCCTTAGACCTGACCAGCTGCCCAAATCCTGTTTCTCTCATCTACAAACATCAATGTGAGAGTAAGACACACATCATTCCAGGTCAAATAAAAAAAAAAATAGCCAGATATTCACATTCCTCTGTGACTTTCCCAGGGTCAGCAGAGAAATTCTCTAACTTTTCTTTATACATCTTGACATTACCCATTGAAAATAGAACATGAACCCTCATAGGCTGTTCTGTGGGTGCTGATACTTCCTGCAGAGGACATATAGAAGGGAAGTTAGAATGTAGAAGGGGAGCTAAAGAGAAGGGGTGGGATCCTATGCTGATGGGGCTGAACCTCCTCAGGGCTGAAGCAACAGCCACAGTCCTGATCACTGCCTCAAATTCTCAGCACTTTTCAAAGTCAAAGAGGCATTTGGATCTCTCCCTGTCCCCTTAAGCCAACACTTTTCCACACAAGAGTCACAATATTGGTTTTATCCTTCAGGCCCCACCAGCAAGAAGAATCAGGACCCATGTTGTCCCAAAGCTTTCCTCTTAAGTTTAATCCTAGGAGTTTTATACTGTTAACTCTTATCATTTAAGTCTTCAATTCACTGGGAATTAATTTGTGTGTATGGTATTAACAGGTCAGTGTCCAGTGAGAATAGTCCACATCACAAAGTCGCAAAGCTTCGGATGCTGACCTGGATGCGGAGAGAAGGGAACACTTTTACACTATTGGTGGAACTGCAAACTAATACAGCCTCTTTAGAAATAAGTATGAAGAATCATCAAAGAACTCAAACAAGGAAGGGTTATTCAAATTCTGGGAAGATGGTCGACAGGTAGCAACCCTCAGCAGAGGCTCCTGAGCAGAGGAAGAAACACTGGATGGAATTGGACTGTATGAAGCCAAAGACAGGGACCTGAACCAAGAAGAGTTACGGCAAGCTGTAACTCCAAGGAAGAGCACTCAAGAAATCACATTACAGGTACAAAGCCCATATGCAAGAGGATGGGAGACCCCTAATCTAAGCAGGGGCCTGCCGCAGGCTATCTGCAAAGGAGCAGGGAAAAGAAGAACTCTCATTTTACCTCGCTGGAGAGAGCTGCTAAACTCCAGGTCTCTTTCTCCAGGGAGGTCCCACTTATGAACCTAGCCACTACCTCACCAGGCATAAAATTGAACAGATATTTTCCCCCACAAGTCCAAACTCCCAGTCCACCCTTTCCCCTGGCATGGCAGTCTGAAGTTCTTCCCCCTGCAGAGTCCAGAGTGTTTGGTCTTGTCCTGAGAGATTTGGGCATAGGGTGGACCGCCAACCATGAGGACAGAATCTGTGACTAACGGGAAAGAAAGAAGGTGTAGGAAGAAAAAGACACTCAGTGGGAGGAGGAGCAGTCCCCTGGTTATGACTATGCCCGGCCAGTGGTAGTGTTGACCCTCAGTTCCTGCTGTGTCTGGTGGGATGGGATGCAGAACCCCCAGCTCTGATGGCACCCACAGCGGGAGAGTGGTTGCCCCATGTGGATTGAGATTGGCAGACAGGGCTGTTCCCCAGACCCTGCTGGGCCTGCAAGCAGAGGCTTGATAGGTATGGACTGCAACCTGAGGGCAAGGGCGTGGTCCTCTAATTCCAACAGAACCCTCGAGCATTGGCTTACTGGGTGTGAACCAAGACCTGAGGGCTAGGGAGTGGTCCACTGTCTTCTGTGGGGCTGCTGAGGAGAGGCTTACCATGTGAGGACTGAGACCTGTGGGTACAGTGCCGTGCCCTGACTCTAACAGAGCCTGCAAACAGAGGCTTGCCAGGCAGTGGACTGAGACTGGCAGGTAGGGGCATGGTCTGGCAAGCAGAGGCTACCTGGGTATGGACTGGGACCAGTGGGCAGGGGCACAGCCCCTGGCTCCAGCAGGGCCTGTGAGCAGTGAAGCGGACAAAAATGTGGACTGAGTCTGGTGGGAGGAGTGTGGATCTCTGGCTCCAATTGCGCTGTTGGAGATCCTTGAATCTCTCTCTGTAGGGCAGGGTTTGCACTGCCTGAGACAATTTGGTTGCAACTCGTGTCTGGGGCTGTCCACTCAGGGATATTCTGAGGTTGACCTTCAAATTTCTGTAGTGGAAAAGAACTGAAGGGTGGGGACTGGGCGCTGCAGCTGTTTGTATCTCTTCACAGTCGAGATCTAAGTCTAATACTGTGATTTCTTACCATAGGGTAGAGGTTGGCTGATATCAAAACAGAGCTTGCTTGTGCTACCTCACCAAGCAGGTCCTCAGAGTTTCTGGCCAAAACTCTGAAAGGGGCCTTTGTAAGGTTGTAGAAGATAAGCCACAGTACAAAGCCTAGTGCTTTGGCAAGGGGCTATCTCTACTACCTTAGAACCCCAATTCTTCTCACCCTACCAGTTCTAATAACCAAACGGTGGAAAGTAAACATGGTGTGGACTCGACAGAAGAACTCTGGCAAAATGAATGAACAAAGTAAATCAACACCCCAAAGAAATGACAAAGGAAATACAACTGAAGATGCCATGCATAGACAAATGGCAGCAATGTCAGAAATCGAATTCTGAATATGAATGGCAAATAAGATAAATAGAATGGAAGAAAAGATAGAAATTGAATTTCAAAGAGAAGTTGTAATGTTGTCTCAAGAAATAAATGAATTCAAAGCCCAAGTCACCAAAGATATGGACATAATGAGAAAAGAGATAGCAGACCTCACGGAAATGAAAAAGTTAGTTGAGAAGCTCCAAAATATAGTAGAATCCCTCAGTAATAGAGTTGACCTGGCAGAAGAAAGGATTTCTGAATCTGAAGACAAAGCTTTTGAACATTCCCAAAGAGGCAGATGAATGGGTAGCAAAAACTGATCAATCCTGGAGAGAGTTGTGGTGGGATCACTGCAAAAGATCAAACATTTGTCTTATATGAATTCCCAAAGGAGAAGAGGATGGTCCTAAAGGTACACATGCTCTACTCCAAGAGATTTTGGAGGAGAATTTCCCAAGCATTGCAAGAGATAAAGAACTTCAGATAGCAGAAAATTTCAATACACCAGCAAGACTCAATACAAATACAGCATCTCCTAGACACATTGTAATTAACTTTGCCAAAGTTAAGTCAAAGGAGAAAATTATGCAAGCAGACAGACATAAGTAAAGCATCACCTACAAATGGAGAAATATCAAAATCACTGCAGTTCTCTCAGCCAAAACGTTTCAAGTTAGAAGAAGGTAATCATCGACCTTCAGTCTCCTAAAACAAACATCTTCCAGCCCAGAATCCTGTATCCAGCTAAACTGAGTTTCATTTGTGATGGAGAAATCAAATACTTTAATGACATAGACATGTTGAAAAAATTTGCCATAACTAAACCAGCTCTCCAGGATATTCTCACATCCATTCTCTACAATGACCAGCTCTACCTCCAAAGTAAACTCACCCAGAAATTTTTGAACAAATCCCAACTTTCTGATAATCAAAATAAAAATAAAAGAGAGGAAAAAAAATAATTCGACAGTGGTGAAAGGATTAAAAATGTCAAATGGACTTCCAAAAATCATGGCACCCAAAACACAGCCAGACTTATCAATTCTCTCAATACATGTGAATGATTTAAATTGTCCTCTAAGGAGACACAGGCTGGCTGACTGGTTCCATAAACTCAGACCAGAGATATGCTGTATACAAGAATCTTACCTTACCTTAAGGGAGAAAAATAGACTCAGGGTGAAGGGATGGACTTGTATAATACAGGCAAATGCAAACCAGAAAAAAAGCAGGGCTTGCAATATTAGGAGCAGATGCAATTGCTTTAAAACAACAAAGATAAAGAAAGATAAGGAACATCACTACATATTCGTCAAGGGAGTCAACCAACATGAAGAGATTTCCATAATTAACAATTACACCTTACCAGAATGCTACTTATTTCATAATGCAGACCCTAATGGATATGAAAAACTTGATATCTTCCTGCACTGAAATAGTTGGGGATGTTAACACACCTTTGACAGTTTTGGATAGATCCTCCAAGAAGAAATTAAGCAAAGAAATATTAGACTTAAAACTGACCCTAGAACAATTGGACGTTACAGACCTCTACAGAAAATTTCACCCTAATAAAACTGAATGTATGTTCTTCTCATCAGCTCATGGGTTATCCTTTAAATAGATCATGTGCTAGGACACAAGTCCAACCTCAGAAAATTGAAAAATGTGGAAATTATTCCTTGTATCTTCTCGGACCACCATGGAATAAAAGTTGAACACAACAGCAACAGGAATATTCATACTCAAACAAAGTCATGAAAGCTAAATAATGTTAGGCTGAATGATAGCTGGGTCAAAGATGAGATTAGGAAGGAAATCACCAAGTTTTGGGGACAAAATGATAAGGAAGACACAAATTATCGAAAACTGTGGGATATTGCAAAGGCAGTCCTAAGAGGGAAATTTATAGCATTGGAAGCCTTCATCAATTAAACAGGAAGAGATGAAGCCAACAACTTAATGGATCATCTCAAACAACAGGAAAAGGAAGACCATTACAACCCCCAACCCAAGCAGAGCAAAACAAATAACCAAAATTAGGGCAGAATTAAATGAAATTGAAGACAAAAGAATCATTCAGAAGATCAATGAAACAAAAAGTTGTTGTTTTGAAAAGATTAACAAAATTGATAAACCTTTGTCCAACCTAAATAGAAATAGAAAATTAAAATCTCTAATATCGTCTATCAGAAACAATGAAGGAGAAATAACAACAGACACTTCAGAAATTCAAAAAAATCCTCGATGATGACTATAAAAATCTCTAATCCCAGAAATGTGAAAATCTGAAAGAAATGGACCAATACCTGGAAGCACGCCACCTTGCTTGGCTCAACCAAAAAGAATTAGAAAGCTTTAATAGACCTATATTAATCACTGAAATAACATTAACAATATGAAATCTACCTAAAAGGAAAAGTCCAGGGCCAGAGGACTTCACATCTGAATTCTATCGAATCTTTCAAGAGGAACTAGTAACTATATTATACAAAATTTTCCAAAGCATAGAAAAAGTTGGAATACTTCCCAAAACATTTCATGAAGCAAAAATCACCCTGGTTTGATACCCAAACCAGAAGAGGATTGAAGAAAGAAAGAAAATTATAGGCCAATCTCATTAATGAATATCAATGCAAAAATATTCAATAAGATCTTAGTCAACAGAATTCAAAAACACATCAAAATTTATACACCACGATCAAGTTGGTTTTATTCCAGGGTCACAGGGTTGGTTCAACATTCACAAATCTATAAATATAATACATCACATCACGTAAAATAGGAAACAAAGACCATATGATTCTCTCAATTGATGCAGAAAAAAGTCTTTGATAATATCCGGCATTTTTCATCATCAGAATTCTTAAGAAAATAGGCATAGAAGGGACATTTCTTAAACTGATAGAGGCCATCTACAGCAAACCCACACCCAATATCATATTGAATGGTGTAAAATTGAAAACATTTCCATTCATATCAGGAATGAGGCAAGGATGCCCACTGCCTCCACTGCTATTCAACACAGCAATGGAAGTCTTAGCCATCGCAATCAGGCAAGAGAAGGCAATCAAGGGTATCCAAATAGGGTCAGAGGAGATCAAACTCTCCCTCTTCACTGATGATATGATCCTATACCTGGAAAATCCTCGGGACTCCAATTCAAACCTCTCACAAGTGATCTAGAAATGCAGCACCATCTCAGGATACAAAATCAGTAATGACAAGTCGGTAACTTTTATATATGCCAACAATAGTCAAGTTGAAAATGTAGTCAAGGACTTTATTCCCTTTACAATAGTGCCAAAGAAGATGAAATATTTGGGAATTTACATAAAGGATGTGAAAGATCTCTATAATGAGAACTATGAAACTCTGAGAAAATAGCTGAAGATGTTAACAAATGGAAAAACATACCATGCTCATAGCTGTGTAGAATCAACATTGTTAAAATGTCCATGCTACCCAAAGTAATCTACAGATTTAATGCAATCCCTATTAAAGCACCATTGTCATACTTTAAAGAACTTGAAGAAATAGTACTTCATTTTATATTGAATCAGAAAAAAAAACTCGAATAGCAAATACATTACTCAGAAATAAGAACAAATCAGGAGGTATCACTTTACCAGACTTCAGGCTACACTATAAATCCGTAGTGATCAAAACAGCTTGGTAACTGGCACAAAAATAGAGTGGTATATTTATGGAACAGAATAGAGAACCAAGAGATGGGTGCAGCTACTTAACGTCATTTGATCTTCTACAAGCCTATCAAACATATTCACATTGAATATGGGGGAAAGACTCCCTATTTAACAATGGTGCTGGGTGAACTGGCTGGCGACCTGTAGAAGACTGAAACTGGACTCCCACCTTTATTAACAAAAATTGATTCTCACGGGATAAGAGATTTAAACTTAAGACATGAAACTCTAAAAATACTAGAAGAGAGTGAAGGAAAATACTTCAAGAAATTTCCCTGGGAGAATATTTCAAGAGGAGGACCCCCCTGGACACTTGAAACAACAGCAAAAATCCATTACTGGGATCTGATCAAAATAAAAAGCTTTTGTACAGCCAAGAGCACAGTAAGTAAAGCAAACAGACACCCTTCAGAATGGGAGAAGATTTTTGCAGGTTATGTTTCCAACAAATGTCTGATAACTAGAATCTACAGAGAACTCAAACTAATCAATAAGGAAAGAATAAATAACCCTATTTCTATGTGGGCAAGAGACTTGAACAGAAACTTCTCTGATGAACACAGGTGCATGGCCTACAAACACATGAAAAAATGCTCATCATCCTTAATCATCAGAGAAGTGCAAATCAAAACCACCAGTTAGATATAATCTAACTCTAGTAAGATTAGCCCACATTACAAATGTTGGCATGGATGCAGAGAGAAGGGAATGCTTCTACACTGCTGGTGAGAATGCAAGCTAATATGACCTTTTTGCAAAGAAGTTTGGAGAATACTTAAGGAACTAAAAGTAGACATACGGTTTGATCCTGCAATTCCTCTACTTAGGTATATATTCAGGTGACAAAAAATTATTTTACAACGAAGATGTTTGCACCAGAATGTTTAATGCAGGCCAATAATTAATAACAGGCAAGACATGGATACAGTCCAAGGGCCCATCAACCCATAAATGGATTAACAAACAGTGGTATATATGTACACGATGGAATACTATGGAGCCATAAAAAGGATGGAGACTCCACATCTTTTATGTTTACCTGCATGGAGCTGTAACATATTCTTCTTAGTAAAGTACCTCAACAATGGCAAAGAAAGTATCCAATGTACTCAATACTACTATAAAAACAATATAACCACCTCCACACACATGCAAATGGCAAAACATAACTGTAGTCCAGGAAGTAGAAGGGAAGAGGAGTGAGAGGGGAGGGGAGTAGGGATATGGGAGGAGGGAGGGTATTTGGGGGGACCTCACCTAATGTGCATGATGCAATGGTACATTTCAAAACTATTAAGAAATGAATATAATTGAGATGGCTGTTACTTAGTTCATGTACACATTTCACATTGTATATCGAATCAGTATGCTGAACCCCAAAAATCCATCCATGTACAAAGTTATGGTTTCATAAAAAATCATTTGAAAAAAAAGAACTCAAACAAGACCTTTCATTTGATCCTGCAATCCCATTATTAGGCATCTATCCAAAACAAAGAAACAAAAAAAACATATTTTATCATAAGGATATATTTACAATTGCCAAGATGCAGAAACAACCTAATCACACATCAACGCGTGAATGGATTACTGAAGCCTGGTATATGTGTATCATGTAATACTATTCAATCATAAAAAAGATGGAGAACGTACATCTTTTGTATTAACCTGGATAGAGTTGAAATACATTCTTCTTAGTAGAGTATGGCAAAAAAGGAAAAACAAGTACCCAATGTGCTCAATACTAATATGAAGCAGTAGATGAACTAATATATGGCCAAGTAAGGGAAAAACTCAAGTTAGGGTGAAGAGAGAGGAGAAAGGGGCAGATCGGTGTGTTCTCAGTGAATGGGCACAAGGTAAGGGCACATGGCACACCTCCTGGGGGTAGGACACAACTATGACAGGGACTGTCCCTAACAAATGCAAACATTGTAACTTAATCGTACTCTCCTTTTAATCAGAAATAAAAGAAATAACACTTAAAACTGAACCTGTAGAAACCATGTGAACTGTCAAAAGATAACAGGCCCTGAACAAGGTTCCATGAGGAACAGAGACGAGTGGGAGGGCCCAGACTCAACTTTTAGTTGTAGGGGGTTCATGGAAGTGCCTCAGAACAAAGAAGCATGAGTCCCAGAGTTAACGTCAACTTCCTGAGAACAAAACCCAAAATGGTCGGGTTTTGTTTGGCCAAACCATGGGACAAAGGTTTCTGTGTTTTCTACACAGATCTGCTACCCACCCTGCCACTGGAGCCTCTCCTGCCTCAGCCTCCAGTACTGAACTCACAAATGTCTGTGCATGCTTGAAGGAGAGCTGTGAGCTCACAATGAGCAGGGGTCAGGACTGGCTGCAGAGGGAACAGACACATGGACCAGCAAATATAGATGGCAGCAATGGCTGTTAGCTGCCCTCCAAGTTTCCACACTCCCCTCTTCCTTCAGGAAGGGAACCCCACATTTTTAGGGTAGTACATTGCCCAGGGAAAACATCTCCAGCTTCTCTTGCCTCTTGGTATGGTTAATGGGCAAACTACTGCTCAGGGAGATGTAGAGAGAAATTGTTCTAAGCTCCTGGCAAGGCTAATAACAAACATCTAGGTGAGCTGAAACGTGAGCTCTTTCCCTTTGAGGCTATGTGGAATAAGATGTGACAGCTGGAACTCTGGCAAGCATTTTAGACCCCGAGGCCCCTAAAGGATGTAAGCCACGTACTAGCACAATCACAGAAAGACAAAAGTCTGGATCCCTTATGAATAAAAAGCGGCCAAACTTCTTCTGTATGAAACATCACATGTGACAGAGAAACTTCTCTATTGGTTAAGGCCCTGTCATTTTGGGTTTTGTTCCCAGGAAATGGACTTAATTCATCCTTATATTTGTCCAATTAGGAAGCCACCATGAGAAGGGACACATCTACCTTTTTCTGACTCTTACATCCCAGATAGCAACAGTCAGCTCTCTGACTGCCTCTGCTGCTCCAGCCAAGCAGCCAGAAAGGGCCCTGAAGATCCCCCACCCCAGGGTCCTGCTGAAAAGCTCCATCTCTCTGAAGGTGTGGCAGGGTGTTGCCAAAAATGCCTACTGTCCTAGCTGAAACTTCTATCAAAATTTGTGGCTTGTCTGCCCCCACACCCACCCCCAGTCTCTGCTTGAGTGTCAGGTCATGGGGCAAAGGTTTTTGTGTTTTCAGCTCTGGGACATCTCCTGGCCTAGAGCAGAGACAGGGAGGTCTCACAGACATGTGCTGCATAACTGGATGGCTGGGCAGGAGGGGCAGGGAGGAGCCTCTGCTCTCAGCAGACACCTGAAAGGGCTGCTGAGTTTGCTCTGGGGATCAGGAGGCCTTGGTTTCATCCCTGCCGGGTGACCCTGGACACATAGCCTCACTCATTCACCCTAAACAAAACCACCCTTGGTTGGTCTCTGGTCTGTATGAGGCATTGGGCCCATGTATACAGGGGCAGAGATGAAAGGTCCTAGGTCACGGAGCTGGCCTCTAATGGGACGGAGGGAGAAACAAACATCACACACCATGGGGACCAGCACTGCCTAACCCTGGGTGACGGAAAATGTGAGGGCTGCCTGGACCAGCCCGGACTTTGGGAGCTTCCCTGGGAACAGTAACTCCCGCCAGCTCAGCCCTCTGGGCCTCTTGTGGACAAGGCAAGGTTCAGGCACAGGAAGAACAAGCCCATTCACCAGCTCCTGTGTGGGAGCCCTGGGGAGACTCTCCCAAAACCACCTTTCGGAGGAGGCCCAGGTCTGTGTGCTCATGTGTTACTGACTGACCCTCACTGAGCACTCAGTACCCCCCCGGCTCCTTTCTAAACCCACTCCATGTATTAGTTCAGTAATCCTCACCACAGCCTATGAGGCAGTTGTGGTCTCAGCCCCATTTTTTTTGTTGGGGGGTGGGGGGGTGGGAGCTGTGAGGCCCAGAGAAGTCCAATGAGCCAGAGAACAGAGCTGCTGCGTGTCAGACCTAGATGCAGCCTCGGGCTGGTATGGAGCTGAGACCGTGTGCTCCAAACTGCAAACGCCATGGCCACCTCCCTCTTCAAATGGAAAGAGGGATTTACAGACATCAGGCAAGGGGCAGAATCCTCCCAGACCCAGGTTTATAGAAGTCTCAGAATCTAAGACACCAAAGGCCACTGTCCAGTTCTGGAACTGTGTGAGGATTCTGAAGGTGACTATAGTGGACCAGAAGGGGCCCTCTGTCCTGACCCCTGCCAGGAACATTTCAAAGCCCTTAAAGCCCACACTCCTGCCTTGGTCAAGACAGCCTGGCAGGTTAGAGCCCTGCCAAGCCTGCCAAGCACGGTCTGTCCTATATGAACACGTGGATGTCAGCACCTATTGTCCCCTGAGGGAGAACTCTGCTCCTTTACATCAGTTCCTGTTTTCAGCCAGAAAGTCACAGGAAGAGGGAGGCATGGAAGAGCAAATGAATAATTCACATCAGGGAAGGAGTGGGCAGGGTGGGTGGGAAGGGCCAGGCCCCCGGCTCACCTTGAGGGCCAGATAGGCAGCTATGGTGATCCCGGCACTCAGGTGGCCATGGCTGTGCTGTAGCTCACCGGAAACATGTTGGATCCCTGGGCCTCAGCTCTCACCCTGAGGCCACTGCAGTGGAATGCTTAGAGCCCGGTGGCAGCCTCCCTGCATCAAGGGAGAAGCACCTGGTCATAGTGAACTTGTCCTTTGTGAACAAGGCACGACAAGCTGAGGGTCCCTCTTTCATCCCACACTTGATAGGCAGTCTGATGATTTTCACTTACAAATTTTGAATGTAACTATACTTCACATGAATATACAACTTCCATTTTTTTGCCACATATTAAACACACCCTGTGTCCCATCACCCAGATCACAAACAGATTCTCAGCACCCCAAAGTCCCCTGAAGACTCATCTGATGTCTAGCCTCTCCCCCAAAGGAAACCCCTACCCTGACTTCTACCAACACAAGCCTAATTTTGCTTGATGCTACAGCTAAACTCTTCCATATGTGGCTTCCTCGGCTCCATCTCGTTCCCAAGCTTCCTCGTCTGTCACATTGCTAGTCCCCATATACATTTCCATATATTACGCCATTGTGTGGATACAGGACAATAGACTGACCCATAGTACTGTGCACATTTCCGTTCCTTCCCATCTGGGGCTCTGATCCATAGGGCTACAAAGAGCATCTGGGCACCTACACTTCTGGGGGCACCCTTAAGTGTTTCTCTTGGGTGTGTCCTAAAAAGTGAAATGCCTAGGCCATGGGGCACACACTGCTATTGACAAATAACTTTCTCAAAGTGGCTCCATCAATGGAAACTACTACCAAAAGTTGCCCTACATCCCTGCCTTTGTTATCCATCATCAATATCTTCCATCAGCCTTATTCATTTCCATCAATATTTTCCATCGACCTTATTCATTTTGATTCTGATAAAATAACACCTTTTACGTGTACAGTTCAGTGGTGTGACGTACATTCACACTGTTGGGCAACCGTCACCACCATTGATCTACACGATTCATTTTGTGAAACTGAAACTGTCCTCAATAAACATAAACGCCCCAATTCCCAATTTCCACCCCTCGTCCCCTCACAACCACCTTTCTACACCCTGTGTCCATAAAATTGACTACTCCGGACACCTCATATAAGAGCAATTACACAATCTGTACCTTTGAGATTGGCTTAGCAATGTTCCTGAGGTACATCCACGTGGTAGCATGTGTCAGAATCTCCCTCCCTGGTAAGGTTGAATAACATTCCATTGTGTATAGGACAACATTTGCTTTATCCGCTCATCTTTGATGAACACTTGGGGTGCTTCCACATTTCAGCGATTGTGAATAACACTGCTAGGAACATGGGGGGACTAATACAACTTTGAGACTGTGCTTTCACATGGAATCCTGTTTAACTTTTTGAGGATCCACCATGCTGTGGTTATGTGTTAAGGATTTCTGAGCTAATAAATGAAACGGGTGTGCCATCCTAAGGAGTGTAAAGTGAGTTTTCCTTGAGGTTTAGCTCTGTAGTGCTCTGATGATGAGCGCTGTTGAGCATCTTTGCATGAGCTTATTGGGCATATGCATATCACCGCTGGAGAAATATCTCTTCAGGTCATTTGGCTGTTGTTTAATCGGGTTATTTGCTTTATTGTTGTCAATGTATTGGCGTTCTCTACAAATTCCAGACGTGAACCCCTAATCAGGTACAGGAAGTGCAGGTATTTTCTCCCATGTCATAGGTTGTCTTTGATCTCTTGCACCCTTTGATACTCAGGGATTTTAGATTCTTTTTCTTCTTTTTCACTTTCAGACACAGTCTCACTTTGTCACCCTGGGTAGAGGGACATGGCATCCACAGCTCACAGCAACCTCTAACTTATGGGCTCAAGTGACCCTCTCCCCTCAGTTCCCAAGTAGCTGGGACTACAGGCAAGAGCCACAATCTCCAGCTACTTTTAGAGACAGGGTCCTTTACTTAGCCTGGGCTTGAACTCCTGTGCTCAAGCAATTCACCTACCTCAGCCTCCCAAAGTGCCAGAATTAGAGGGGTGAGCCTCTGCACCCGGTCCAACATTTACCTTTTGATGAGGTCCTGTTTACCTAGTGTCAATATGTAACCTGTGCTTTTGGTATTATAGGCCAAATGTCAATGCCAGATCCATTGCCCTCAAGCTTTCCTCCTATGTTTTCTTCTGGGAGGTTCATAGTTATAGCCCTTAACATTTAATTCCTCAATTCACTATGAGTTAAGTCCTGTGTATGGTTTCAGATCACGATCCATCTTTAGCCCTCCATTTGTGGATGTCCAGTCATCCCAGTCCCATTCACTTAAGACTGTCCCTTCCCCACTGGGTGCACATGGCACCCTTGTAAAATCATTTAACCATCCAGGAGCAGGTTGATTTCTGGGCTCAGTGTTCTCTCCCATTGCTCTCTAAGTCTTCCCATGCCAGGACCACCCTGTTTTGAACTCAGGAGCTTGTAATGAGCTCTTAAAACAGAAAGTATAAGACCTCCAACTTTGTATTTTTCAAGATTGTTTTCTTTGGGGTCACTTGAGATTCCATATACCTGAACCTTTCCTAACTTTGCTTTTGTTTTTATAGTACTTTTAGGGACTCTTCAGTGTTTTCTACGTATGAGATCATGACATTTGCAAACTGATCACTTTACACCTTCTTTTTCAATTCAAGTACCTTTTCTTTCTTTCTATCTAATTGTTCTTTCAGTTATTGGTGTCTCCACAATACATGTGTCCAAAACATCCACTCATAATAGCCTCAAATCAAGCACAAGACACAAATAGTACTAGGCTTTATCACTGTCCATGTATTTGCCTTTACCAGACATCTTTATTTCTTCATCAAGCTTTGAGTTCCTGTCTAGTGTCCTTTCTTTTCAAAAGAAGGACTCCTTCCTTTGTAGGGCAGGGGTGCTGGTGCTGACCTTTTGGATAGCTGACAAATGTCTTAATTTCTTCCTCATTTATGAAACACAGTTTCTCGGATGTTGGACTCTTGGTAGACAGACCTTTTTTCCCCCCCATAACTTTGAATATTTCAACCCATTGATATCCCAACTCCAAGGATTTTGATGACAAAACTTATGTCAATCATGTTTAAAAATGATGATGAGACTCATCTTCCTAGGAGCTCACTAGATGTTAATAAGGGACCTTGTTGTGCATCACACACCCCGGAATATTTCTGTATAGTATCATGATGGCAGCTATTTGTAGCATCCTTCCAACACTAATTCAAATTTAAAGAAATAGAAATTGAATACCTCCCATATAGACACGATAAAGTCTCTAAAAACCTAAAGTTATTATAGGTTTTCAAACTATAAATGAGAAGGCCATGGAAATGTGGTACAGGTTTTCATTTCTAATAAATGAAATATCAATCTCTATAACCCATGTAAACAAGAAGCACTAGTTTCTCTTTGAAGAGGAAAATGCTTTTGCGCCCATATCAGGCAAAAAAACCCCTACCCTGTGTTATCCCCAGGCCTGATTGGTCCATGTCCCCCTGCCTCTGACCTCATAGAGAGCCATTGAGGCTGAAACCTATATAAGCCCCTGTCTGGGCTTGGGTCTTTGGTCTTTACAGCCCAGGAAGCTTCTTTCGGTGACCTGTGGACTTGACCTCCAGATAGCGTGTTTCCCTGATCGTAGTTCTTGCAGTTATCCCAGTGAGTAGTTTAGCATAGTGTACGTAGTATTCTTAGCGTAGTGTTATTTGTTTTGTTAGTGTAAGTTCACATATTATTTTTATCCTAGTTAGCTTTCATTACTAGTGTTAGCCTATTTAGTGCCCCAGTTAGTATAGTTTGTTAGTGTTTTTAGCATAGTGAGTATAGTTCTTCATTAGTTATTTAGTGTAGCTTATATAGCGTAGTGGTAGCGTAGTCAGGCTCCCCATGGAGCCTGGGGCGTCCTCCGTGTCTCTGGACAAGGAGGTCCTCCAGGACTACGAGTTCTTAAGGACCCTTGGCCAGGGCGGCTTCGCTGAGGTGAAGCTGGCCCGGCACCGTGGAACTGGCACTGAGGTGGCGGTGAAGATCCTCAACAAACGCTTTATCGAGGGCCTCATGTCTGTGTCTTCAGAGATTGAGATCATGCAGAGACTGGACCATCCCCACATCCTCAAACTGCTGGAGGTCAGAGAGGGTAAGGAAAATATCTACCTCATAATAGAACATGCAGGTGGTGGTGACCTCTGTGACAGAGTAATGACATCTGGTCAGATGGAGGAGGGGGAGGCCCGAGCCATATTCTTGCAGCTACTGCAAGCCATGGAGTACCTTCACCAAGAGGGCATCGTGCACAGGGACCTGAAGCTTGAGAACGTATTATTGGATTCCGAAAACAACGTCAAACTCGCTGACTTCGGCAGTGCTGCAACCTTCAGCGAAGGTAAGACCTTCACCGACTTCTGTGGGACCCCCATGTATTTGGCCCCTGAAGTTTTCCTGGGCCCGAACTACAAGGCACCAGAGGCAGAAATCTGGAGCCTTGGGGTCATCCTCTATTCGATGGCATCCGGGCTCTTCCCGTTTAAAGGACGGGACCTCGATGAACTGCAAACGTCCATCTTAAGAGGCACCTATAGAACACCTGCTTTCATTACCCCCAAATTAAAATCGTTTATCCACAAGATCCTAACCCTCGACCCCAGCAAGAGACCCACCCTCCGCCAGATGATGGACGACCCCTGGCTCCAGTCTCCCCAAGACAGCATGAGGTCACACAAGGCAGTGACAGACATGACACCAGAGGCTGCCACCCAACTGGAGGCCTTCACCCCACTGGAGGCCTTCACCCCACTGGAGGACTTCACCCCACTGGAGACCGCCACCACACCGGAGGCCACCACCCCACTGGAGGCCTCCATCCCATCGGTGGCCACCACCTCACAGGAGACTGCCACCTCACCAGAGGCGGCCACCCCACTGGAGGCTTCCACCCCACCGGAGGCCTCCATCCCATCCGTGGCCACAACCTCACAGGAGACCGCCACACCACCAGAGGCCTCCATCCCATCGGTACCCACCACCTCACAGGAGACCGCCACACCACCAGAGGCCTCCATCCCATCGGTGGCCACCACCTCACAAGAGACCACCACACCACCGGAGGCCTCCATCCCATTGGTGGCCACGACCTCACAGGAGACCGACACCCCACCTGAGGCCTCCATTTCATCAGTGGCCACCACCCCACAGGAGGCCACCATCATCTCATCAGTGGCCACCACTCCACAGGAGGCCACCACCCCACAGGACGCCTCTACCCAACCAGAGGCCCCCATCTCATTGGTGGCCACCACCTCACAGGAGAATGACATCCCACCTGAGGCCTCCATTTCATCAGTGGCCACCACCCCACAGGTGGCCACCATCTCATGGGTGGCCGCCACTCCACAGCAGGCCACCACCCCACAGGAGGCCACCACCCCACCGGAGGCCTCCACCCCACCAGAGGCCCCCATCTCATTGGTGGCCATCACCCCACAGGAGGCCACCACTTCACAGGAGACCGCTACACCACTGGAGGCCTCCATCCCATCGGTGGCCACCACCTCACAGGAGACCACACCACCACCGGAGGCCTCCACCCCACCAGAGGCCCCCATCTCATTGGTGGCCACCACCCCACAGGAGGCCCCCACCTCACAGGAGACCGCCACACCACCGGAGGCCTCCATCCCATCGGTGGCCACCACCCCACAGGAGGCCGCCACTCCACCAGAGGCTGCCATCCCACCAGAGACCACCACCCCCCTGGAGACAACCACCCCATTGGAGGTTGCCACCCCACTGGAGGCTGCCACCTCACTGGAGGGGGACACTCCATCAGAGACCTCCTCCCCACTAATTCCCAGTCCTAGTAGCACCCCCCAGCCTGGCCCCGTGTCCTCTACCTCCAGCACCAGCCACCTGAGGGGAGGCCTGGCTGGAAACACAGGAGCTGAGGGAAGTCCCCGAGAGAACTATTCCCTTCCAGCTGGGCAGGTAGTGGAGGACGAACCCACTGAAGCGGGCCAGGGCCGGCGGGGCTGCGCTAGGAGAATTCTGAACTTTTTTCGCAAAATGTTCTGCCTCCCACCAGCCCAAAAGAAACACCGCAGGAACAAGGTGGTGCCTGGGACCAGCCAGCGGACTTGAGGCCGAGACCAGAGGGCGAGTGTGGGGCGTCCAAGTCCCACTTCCCCCCTTCAATTCTTATTGGATTTTCAATAAAGAGATTGAAATTGTAACTTTTACTGTGTGTACATGTATGGGGAACAAGGTGAAGTTCAAGTGTGTGTGGGAAGCTAACACCCTCATCCCCACAGGCAGATGCAGCATGCTGTCACTGATGTGTTGCCACTGAAAAGCTGACCTCATAGAACGTTTGTGACACGGGGGTGGGAGGTACAGGGAGGGATTGGGGTATGTGTGTGGGGGGTGTTTGAACGTTTCAGACAGGATGAAGAAACCGTGACATCCGTTGCACAGCAGGGTGACCAGGTTAAGGAGAATGTAGGGCACATTTCATAAGACCTGAGAGTCCACTTCAAATGATCCTTGGAGGACAAGAAGGCCCTGAGCTCCCGGGATCCTGAAACACGGTGTGGGAGGTCGGCCAGGCCAGGACTCCCAGCGGGATGGGGAGCCGGACGAGCAGCCTGCAGCCTGCAGAGACCTCCTGGCCACAGTGGAGCCAGCTGAAGCATGGCCTGGACTCCCCCACTCCCACCCCCCGACCAGCTGGAACAACCATTGAGCTCGGAATGTGACTCCTGGGCACTTGTCTCCTCACTGCCCTTCTCTGCCTTTTCTTCCATGGTTGTGGGTGGTGGGGCAAGAGGGTGCTTAGTCATCTCCTGCTTCTTCCCGATCCATATAAATACATCTCACTCCAGAAGGCTGAGTCCTGAGTATTTTGCTGTTTGGGGTCCTCCCTGCACAGCTGGGTCTGTGCACCCCGGTGTAGACAGCCTAGAACACAGTAGTCTTTAGAGTTAATGAGAAACACTCAGTGGAAAGGGGCCATGAGGGAACTACCAAGGTCACCCAACAGCAACACAGCAATCTCACCTTGCATGGCCTCCCCACACTGAAGGGAGTCAGTGACCTGGCTGGAGTCCCCAAGGTGCCCTAGGGGTCCACTTGTCCTGCTGTGTTTTCTGACTGAATAGTGTGCCACTGACACTTTCCTCTGTGATCTTCTCTCCTTTTCATAACAGTAGCACGGGTGGGTCCCTCTAAGAGGACTGAGCCAGGTGTTGGCCTTTCGTTCCCCCCCCAAACCATTCCTCTGTGTTTAGTACTTTCTTTAAAAAAAAAACACACATTTCCACATGGATACTCTTTTTTTTTTTTTTTCCGGTGACCTCTTTATATCTTTTTTTTTTAAATCCATACACTGTATCAACTTTGAAACAATGTCTAACTTACATAGTATTACACCCATATTCCCTCACTAAGGGCACGTTTCATGCCTTTTTCACAAGACATCCTCCTCCCTGCTTCACCCCATATGCAGAACCACGTGCTTCCAGAGTTCCAGACTTTTCATCACCAGTAACTTTAAACTGTGGTGAAAATCCTAAGAAAGGACATTCTGAATTGTCCTTTACAGAGATAGGTACTTGTAATAAAATAGCTTAAATATTAGCGTAGGCCCAGGAGATGTTAGCCTCCATAAAAACACATTTGCTAATAGAAATCAAGGATGCTTTGGAAGCCTGTGTATGACCCTTTGCTTTGTTTAGAAATGAAGATAATGCTAATCACTTCTGTCTTCCCTGAACTGAGTTCTTTCAACCTAATATGCTGACTTAGCACAAATAAGGCTAATGAGCTGAGGGCAAGATTTTGATATTACAAAGGATCTACCTATCAAATAAACTGCTTGGGGAAATGCATCAACTTGAAATTATTTGGGGTTATCTGTGGAATCAAGCTCTATGTATATTCCTGTAACCTGTGGTTGATAAATTCTTGTGTTCCACAAATATTTATTGAGCACCCATTATATGCTTGGACTCAGATATTTGGAATCCTAGGAACACAGCGGTGAATGAAACAGACCTGGTCTTTTTAAGGCCTTCTTTTTACTTCTAAAGATGGGCATTCAATGCATAATTTACACAAACCTTTCGTTACAAGTTTGTTAAGTGAAATAGTAGATGAAAAGGGAATGTTTTGAGCATGTTTTTTAAGTTATAGTATTACTTCATTTTCCTTTTTCTAAATGTAGCATTAAAATCATCCAACATACAGATATTCCTATGGCTCCTTACACATTGTACTCTATCTAAAGTTAGGTATTCTAATTCTGAGAGGAAGGAAATCATCTCATTAAATGGCAACATTTCTGAAAAGTAAGTTTCATTTTCATGTGGTGGGAAATCAACTCCCCATGTACCCCATCCAAAAACTCCTCCAGTCCAGAGCTAAAGGAAGATAGCTCACACCCACAGCTAACATGGGGTGCCCATGCAGACAGGGCTCCAAAACAAGCAATGGGGTTTAATTTCTGAAACAAGAAAATTCTTTATTTGTACAGAATAATATGGAAGAAAAGCATCATTTTCCTTTTAGCCCTTTTATTAGTGTTTTGGCTCCACCCAAGTTACTATGTACCAAGCTACAAATAATAGAAACCAACCAACTTAACGTCCCTGAAATGCATGCAACTGACTCCCTAAAGCACACATCAGTTCTAAGCCTCTGAGTCTGATTGGCACTGGGCAGAGACTATGGTGCTGCTGCCTCACCAGCTGTGTCTGTCGTGCTGCTGGAGTTTGAAGTTGCTGCTTCTTTGGCTTCTGGCTGTGGGGTTTCCATCTGGGCACCTTCTCCATTCCCAGCACTTTTCTCCCTCTTGTCTGCTGCCATCTCTATGATTGCCTGCAGTGGCTGATCGGTTTCAAGGTTGCTGGGCTAGAGTTCATAAACCTGAACTTGACCTGGGACATCAGTTGCTTTCTGTTCGAGTTTTTCCAAGATGGTCTGAACCTTCCTGACACCATCTCTCCTTGGCTTGACGCACATCAGCTCATCTTTCCGGTCCACAGAATCCAGGGCCAGCAGCTCTTTGGTCAGATACTCTTTGATCGTCAGGTCTTTTTGTCAGTCTTCTTGCCTTCAAAGTTGTCTACCGCCTGCTCTAGCCCTTGCACCTTCTCCGGGACGGCTTCTACTTTCAGCACACCTGGATGTTTCGGGAGGGCCTCAGCTTCTGCTGGTTTTGAGGCTGTAGCTTCTGCAGGGGCAGGAAATTTGCTTGTTTCAGAATTTGCTTGTTGTTTGGGGCCCTCGCCGCATGGGCACCCCATGTTAGCCGTGGGTGTCAGCTATCTTCCTTTAGCTCTCTTCTGCAACCACATTCTTGGGGGAAGAGGGGACAGCAGAACGGCCAGGGCTAGGAAGAGCACAAGCCACTGGAACAGAAGGAAGCTTTACTTCCACCTTCTCAGCGGGAGGTGGGGGCTTCTGGGAAGCAGGTTTGGAATCTGCATCCTTATGGATCACTTGAATCGGGATGTGTCCAGGATGGAGATTTGTTACAGCTGGGCCTGGTTTGTTTTCAGGTTGTTTTAGTGTCTTCATGCAATAGAAGCTATTTCAAGTGGCCAGACAGACAGTTAGGAGAAGGGCCCCCTCTGTGTTTTCCTAGGATAGCATGCATACCATACGCCCCTTACTAGCAGTGTCTAGAGAAATGTGCAGACATTGCATCTCTTTTATTTATATGTATCCAATTTATTATTCTGTGACCTAAGAAATCAGGATTCACTAGGAAGACCTACGAAATTCAACACCTGAGCATCTTTGTCAATACATACAACTCAGATGACCTGGCTGCTCTCACCCAACCAACGATACCAGAAATAGTCCTAGTGCTCACAGATCACACCAAGACAGATCCAGTCTTTACCCCAACTTCCAGTCAGGAGACATACAAATGAGCCCTTGTTTCCCAACCCTTCCAGCCATTCCAGTTGCTGAGGAGGCAGTCTAGTGGGGAGTCCCCTGCGATGGTCCCCTGTACCATCTTGAACTGACATTTTCACAGACATTGGGGTAGGGAAGCCCCCAAACCTAACTGAGAACTACTATGTTTCCACCTTCCCTCCTGCCTCTCAGTGAGCAAAGTAATAATGGTCAAACCCAGCCAAGTCAGAATTAGTACGGTTGGAAAAGAAACACAGAGGCTTGCCCAGGACAGATCCAACACAGTGATAGAAATGTCGCAAAATCCAGAGGACACCTTTTTCAGTTAGTGGATAGGGCAGCTGGGAAGCACCAGAGAAAGAGTGAGCCGAACTCAACCAGAGAAGTTGTGGAATCCACAGAGGCTTGTAATTTACCTTCCACTTGGGGTTATCTGTGGGCTCAAGCTCTATATTCTTATAACCCGTGGTTGATAAACACGCATGGGTAGGGAAGGGAGGAGAGAGACAGAGGTCCTGCCACTTTAGGAATTGAACACACTGAAATGGGGAATCAGGACGCCATAAAGACAAGGCTGCCAAGCCTCCTTCCACAAACAGAAAAAGGTGGACTGATTTGAGAGTCCCCTGTACTGGAGGAACCTGCTCAGACTTCCCTGGCTTCCCCCTGCCCAAGTTCCAGGGTCCAGGACCTCCAGGCCTGCAGGTCATTGTTGTTCCCTGTTACAGCTGTCTCAAGGGCTGCTCACAATAGTCAGGTGTTGCTATTGCATTTAAGGCCCAATTTGACTAAGACTCTTTTCAACAATGGCATTGGAATGTCTGGAATAAGCAGAAATTGGCGCCTAATATTCCTTTTCAACTACATAATAATGTATGTGGGGTACTCCTGGTGGGCACCCATCAATGCCACAGCTACACAAGAGGATGACAAGGGTCACCAAAAGTTTTTATGATGAAATAGGTGGCTCCCAAATCAATTAGAAAAAAACTTGCTTAACATCCATATCCAGGGTTGTCTAGGGTTCTTCATGTGTGATTTGGAGGGGATGAGTGGAAGCCAGTGTGAAATCCTGCCACTTAGGGCCCGGTCATTTATGACCATGGTCACCAGGGTCTGGACATCCCCTCAGCCTCTCTGTGATCCAGGGACACTCCATGCCCAATAACCAAGATGTCCCCATTTGGGACAGGGCCATCAGTGTTTCATGGCTTTTCCCTCTTCACCTTTGGTCCTTCTGGGGCTGGCATGACAGTCTCTCTAAAAGAGTCCAAGTTTCCCTGGGGGGTGGCAGGTCTTTCCACCATCCCCAGGGCACCTTGGAGTGAGTGTCTGGCAAGGACATTGCTACAAAAACCACCCCCAATAATCTGGCCTTTGGCGCTCCCCTGTGTTACATATCCTCCTTTTGGGGGACAGTGGAGGCCACTGACAGTAGCTGGGGCATGTCTGGGGGCCCAAGGCCATCTTTAGGAATTTCCTATGGGTTATCACAGTCAGAGGTGTCAATCGTGTATCAATCACTATTTCTGCCTTGGCTGAACTGGGCCCATGTTGTACACTTTCTGACAGCTTCAGTGATTCTTTGTCTACATATTGCTGGGCTTTCCTCCTTTCCCTGAACCACCTGTGTTAATTTGGAAAAGTTCAGTGGTTTTACCTGAATAGCTTCCATAGCCTTATAAAACACACTAATATGGCCAGGTGCCTGCTGCTCAGCCTCTGCTGCCCCCGCTGGATCCCATTTATGAGGGCCACTCTGCTCGGTGGTGGCCCGGTTGGCTCCTGAGACACTGCTGGTGGTGGTGGGAGCCCGGTCCCTGCGCGCGACCCTGGATGGCCATGTCCCCTTGGCCGCCCACCCTCGCAGTGGGTCCTCCCCACTGTGGTCCTACTGGCCAGGAGTGGAGACTCTGCAGTCTCAAACTGTGAATTATGTGGGACAGCTGGCGGGGCGGGTGATTGTCACCGTGAAGGAACTCTACAAGGGCATTCACCAGCCCATCCTCTCTGGGGTCTGGACGTCATCATGGGGCAGCAGCAGGACGGCACCTGTCAGTGTTCACCTTTCCACGTTCGGTTTGGGAAGCCGGGAGTCCTGAGACCCAAAGAGAAAGTGATTGATTCAGAAATCCGGGGCAATGCAGTGGATCTTCACATGAAGTTGGGTGACAATGGAGAAGCTTTCTTTGTGGAGGAGACTGAAGAGGAATATGAAAAGCTTCCTGCTTAGCTCGCCACCTCACCAATTCCAACCGAAGATCAATTCTTTAAAGATATTGACACCCCTTTGATGAAATCAAGTGGAGATGAACAATCCCAGAGTCCAGACAGCTCACACACCTTGGAAACAGACAGTTTTCACCCCGAGTTCTGTGAAAAAGAAAAAACGAAGGAGAAAGAAATGCAAACGGGACAGGAAGAAGGAAGAGCAGGCTGCTTCTCCCGCTGCGGAAGACACGTGTGCTGGGGGCGGGAGCTCTGAAGACGACAAGGGCTCTGGGTCAGCAAGAGGATCTTCAGATGCTTCCTTCAAGGAAGAAGAATACAAGGAGCCTCTGCTCTTTCATGCTGGAGATCGCTACCCCGTATCTGATGGAGACTGGTCCCCTTTAGAGAACACCTATTCCCAGGCAGCATGTCCTAAGAGTGATTCAGAGCTGGAGGTGAAACCCACTGAGAGCCTGCTCAGATCAGAGTCTCACATGGAGTGGATGTGGGGAGGATTTCCAGAATCCACCCAGGTCAGCAAAAGAGAAAGAGCTGACTATCATCCCAGGATGGCTACAATTACACCAGAAGATACCCATTTTCGGGTAACTTCCAGTGAGGACAACCTCGTAAGTGAAGTTGAGAAGGAT
Organism: Nycticebus coucang; assembly: GCF_027406575.1. Lineage (NCBI taxonomy): Eukaryota > Metazoa > Chordata > Mammalia > Primates > Lorisidae > Nycticebus > Nycticebus coucang. Next base: position 53,782,904 of record NC_069790.1, read on the forward strand.
GCTTCCATCAAAGACACTGTCCTATTGTGAAACCCAAGCCCAGAGCCCTGTGAAAGCAGTTGAGTGACACATCTCCCACCGCAGAGCTCCTCCAGCCTCCGGAGATTCCCCAGGTTCCATCTATGTTAGATGTGGACCAACTTCCCAGCCCAGCCTCAGCAGAGGCTGCCTCGGAATCCCAACCAGCAGCTAAAGTAGACTCACCATCAAAGAAGCAAGGTATCCACAAGAGAAGCCAGCAGCAGGGACCTGATGATATTAACCTTGATGACCTAATGGCGCTAGAACCTGAAGTTGCAGCTCTCTATTTCCCTAAAAGTGAATCAGATCCCGGCTCCAGGCAGTGGCCCGAGTCTGACACGCTCTCTGGCTCCCAGTCGCCACAGTCCATGGGAGGTAAAGGTGCTGATAGTGGCACTGAGTGCCTCTCAGATTCTGCCATGGACTTGCCAGATGTCACCCTCTCTCTGTGCGGGGGTCTCAGTGAGAGTGGAGACATTTCTAAAGAAAAATTCATGAAACATATCATTACTTACCATGAATTTGTAAAAACCCTGGACTCATAGACAATCCTAACCTTGTCATACGGATATATAAACGTCACTATAACTGGCCATTGGCTGCTCCCATGACCCTCAGCTCACAGGTGTTTCAGAAGAGTCTGGCTAAGGCCTCAGTCGTGTCCTGGATTAAAGAAAAGATGCCAAAGAAATCCGGCCACTGGTGGTTTTGGCGTAAGAGAGAAAGCACGACCAAACAGCTGCCAGAAGCCAAGGAGGGAAAATGTGAGGTGCCTCCAATCCGTGACCTGCCGTCAAGTGCAAAGGACCCAGCAAGTGCCAGGCTGGCTGAGGATGATTCCTCGAGTGCTGAGGGGTCGCAAGAGCTTGAACACTCCATCAAAGTGGACCCCATCGCCATGGAGCCCTTGAGCCACAGCAGCACAACTTTGTATAAGTCCCTCCGGCTCTCCTCAGACCAGATCGCAAAACTGAAGCTCCATGATGGCCCAGATGATATTGTGTTTAGTATCACAACCCAGTATCAAGGGACCTACCGCGGTTCAGGGACCATTTACCTTTGGAACTGGAATGACAAGATCATCACTTCTGATATCGATGGAATAATAACCACGTCCGATGCTTTGGGACAGATTCTCCTACAGCTGGGTAAAGACTGGACTCATCAGGGCATAGCAAAGGTCTACCAGTCCATCAGTGAGAATGGCTACAAGTTTCTGTACTGTTCAGCCCATGCCATGGGCATGGCCGACATGACCCGTGGCTATCTGCACTGGGTCAATGACAAGGGCACAATCTTGCCCCATGGCCCTCTGATGCTGTCCCCCATCAGCTTGTTCTCCACCTTCCACAGTGAACTGATAGAAAAGAAACCAGAGAAATTCAAAACTGACTGTCTAAATGATATTAAGAATCTGTTTCCTCCATCCAAGCAGCCGTTCTATGCTGCCTTTGGAAACCATCCAAATGATGTCTATGCTTACACACAAGTTGGAGTTCCAGACTGTAGAATATTCACTGTGAACTCCAAGGGTGAATTAATACAAGAAAGGACGAAAGGAAACGAGTCATCTTACCACCGGCTGAGTTAGCTTGTGGAGCACGTTTTCCCACTTCTCAGCAAGGAACCGAATGCCGCCTTTCCCTGCCCGGAGTTCAGCTCCTTCTGCTACTGGTGAGAACCTGATCCCTGAAGTGGACCTGGATGACTGGGCCTGAGATGGCACCTCCACTGGGCAGGTGGGGCTTAGTCACTTGTCCGACAGCAAGGGAAGGTGACCAGCCTTTCTGCCAACATTGGAGACCAGCTTTCCTGAGCACAGCTGGGGGCTCCTGGAGCTGGCACTGCTGTCCTTTGCCTTCCCCAGCTGGCTGTTCAGACCCTGCAGGTCTGTGGCTCAGTGCCCCGAGGGACCAGGGAAGAGCTCAGCCCAGGGCTGGAGGCTGTGCTTCCTCTCTCACAGGCTGCACACATACTTCATCAAGATGTGTGTGGGGTGCTCCTTCCATCACATAATTTCAAAGGAAAAAAAAAAAGCTAACAAAGGGTGGACCAAAAGATTACACAAAGTAAACTGTTACAGTTTCCATGGGGCATTTGAGCTGGTTTGTCTCTGTAACCAGGGCTTGCTTCAGAGGCTTAGGCGCTCCTCTGAACTGCCACAGGTCCCGTTAGTGATGTTGGCTAAGACTGTGCACATTTCCCCATTGGGCGCCTCACGTCCTGCTGTACTGGACAGGACTGCTGCTTGGGTGGGCCAACTTGGGCAGGGCCCCCGGATCCCTGCACCAGAGCCACTGAGCCCAGCCCCACAGATGTGGGCTTTTGGAGGAGAAAAATCCCCCTAGATCGTGACCCACAGGAGCCGTATTAAAGGGCCACAGCATTAGGAAGGTTGAGAACCACTGCCCTAGACAGTCCTCTCATGAGTCTTCCCACAGTGAGAGACCTTTATGTTACTTTTTACATCTAACCAGAAGAACAGATTTTGCAGATGTGTATTTGATGTCTGAAATTATTAAAGCATCAATAGTGGGAAGTTGGGTTTTAAAACAAAACAAAAAAACCCAAAAACTATATTTTCAAGGAGGCCCTGGAAACGCAGATACAGTTGCGTTGGTCCTGAGAAGAGTACTGTTTCCTCCTGCCAGTTGCCTGGCCTCGATGGGACTTTGGGTGTCTTGCTTTGGGACAGGATTGCTAAAATTCTATGGTCCAGATTTTTCAGGGAAGCACAGTGAAGTTTGCTTGAAAGCATTAAGCTTTGACATTTGGAATCACCACCCTGTAATAAAGCCCAATGGAAGCTGTGCAAGAGCGGTACTGGAGAGTCCCATGAGCCCACCATTCCTCAGCAGTGTTCCCTCCAGTCAGGTCTTCCTGTGGTTGGTGGTGTCTAGGCCATCCCGTGAGACCCATGAGGGTGTGGAATGCCCATGTGTTCTCACTAAAATGTGCACAGAAGCTCCACATATTATTTATTTATTATAATGAGCTCATTTATTATTTCTTATAATGATCTCATTTCAAAATATTAGCTCATTTATTTATTTATTATAATGAGCTCATATCAAATGTCCAAACAGATAGCACCAGGGGAGCATTGCGTGCCGTCCACCCCTCAGAGTATTCGCAGCTACTGCAATATTGACATCAAGAGAACTGCAAGAAAGGAGACTTTTTAGGGGACCAGAAATGGTACCAGGTCATAGTCACCATGGTGAGAGAACAGGAGGTCAAGGCTCCTGAGCAGGGGGACTGCAGATACAGACTGACACTGTTAGGAAGGTTTCACATCTATTGCATGTACCCCTGCAGTCATATGGGGCTGGTGGTCTTGTTTTGGGTCTTGACCCATATGGGGACCATGGTGGGGGCGGGGGGTATTTTTCTAGATTGGAGAGTTGAAAGTACTTGATGACTGACTGCAGCCATTTTTCCCTAATGCTTGTGGGCATATAGATGACATTGAAATGCCTTGAGCACAATTCCCAGGGGCAAAACCTGGGAACCACATGTGCCCAGAGAAGGGACAACACAGGCTTTCTCTGGTGCAAACCTTGCCCTTCTTAAATAGTTCATAAGACTATTTAATTGGTTTCTTTATGTATAGTAGGTTAGGGAGCCCAGGTTATGTTTATATGAAGTTCTACCCAGTTAGTGAATTAAAATTTTATCAGAGCAGCCATGTAAACACTTCATTTCAAAGATGCCGTCACCATGTCCTCTTGACTGCCTTCTACTTAGAGGAAGAAGGAGAGCTTTATGTATTTAACTTGAGCTTAGTAGGACTTCTTTGCATATGAGTGGTACTAAAAATCTTAATACGCATTTTTAGTTCTTCTTAGGTTGTCCTTTAAAGAGTTTTTGACTAGGTTATTTCTTTTTCTTGACAAGCTCTTTGGACACGTGGCCTTGTTAGAGGGTCCAGCCTAGGACATGGGGTCCCGGGCCTGTGTTGAGAGTGGCTGGCCCCTGTATCCCAGTGTCCGGTAACACTAGACTTGCTACTCCAGATTGATCCAGTGGCTACATAGGCTGATTAATATGAGTCTTTTCCCTTGTTTAAAGGAGTCCTTCTTGATGAAAGTAAATGATTACTTTGGCTGAAATGTTATGAAAGTATTAAGTGTGTGTTGAAAATCCATTGCCACTTGGTACAAATGACATTTTTTCTTTCTGTGAAAGAGAGATGCTCTCGAGTGTGTTTATACACAAACCCTTAGGATGTTGAAGCATCACCCTCACTGTCTGCAGTGACAGCGGTGTTGCAGGGAGATGGTAGGTAGGTTGGCTCTTCATCATTCTAGTGGACACTCCCTCGGTGAACTGGACCCTTCCCCTCTTTGCAGTGCAGTCTGACTCTAGTGTTCGCTTTGATGTCCCTGTGTGGAAAGCTCATCCTACCAACTCTGGCCCTTGCCAGGCTGTGTCAGGTGCACGTGTGGACCTAGAGCATGTAGGCAGCCTCCATGTTTGAGTACTATGTTTTGCTGCATTTGAAAACATCTGCATAATTTTCAACTGGAAAAAGAAAACAGCTTACATGTGTACTGTCCTAAAATGAAAGCTGCTAATATGTATACCATGGAATACTATTCAGCCATTAAAAAAGAAAATGGAGACTTTACATCCTTCGTATTAACCTGGATGGAAGTGGAAGACATAATTCTTAGTAAAGCATCACAAGAATGGAGAAGCATGAATCCTATGTACTCAATTTTGATATGAGGACAATTAATGACAATTATGGTTATGGGGGGGAAGCAGAAAGAGGGAAGGAGGGAGGGGGGGTGGGGCCTTGGTGTGTGTCACACTTTATGGGGGCAAGACATGATTGCAAGAGGGACTTTACCTAACAATTGCAATCAGTGTAACCTGGCTTATTGTACCCTCAATGAATCCCCAACAATAAAAAAAAAAAAAGATCATGGGAGGACAGCTAAGGAACAAAGCTGACTGAGTGACTGGGACGTGCTCTGCCACTGGACGGCCCACTCGACTGTCCGGCTGCATGAGTTTCCAGGCAAGACCTTTTATGGAAAGAACAGTTAGAGAGGAGTCAGCTATTTCACTTTTTGCAGGTTGGTAAAAACAGACTCTTCCAGAGAATTTAATCTTATCATCCTATGTATTCTTGGAAGCTGCATTTCCCCCCATTTTTGGAGCTTGCTGGGTTTAATAAAACTGGTTTAAAAATGAGTTCTTTCTTCAGTCGTTCTATCCAGGTGAAAACTTTTTATTTTTTGTTCAGTTTAAAGGTAAAAAAATAGAGGGAAAATCTTGCTCTTTTAATTTAATAATTATTTTCAGCCTATGATGAGAAGTATTGGATGATTAGACAGCAATGTCACTAATAAATTTTAAGTTATCAGAAATTAACTGTAAGCATCAGTACACTACTCCTAGTTATGGAAAAGACAATTCTCTTAAGATGGAAAAAAGAACCCACTAACATGTGTTTGCAGAGATGGGATCCTCTTTGACCCAGTTGATGATTCCACCCGTGACCCCCTTGAACTGTTTGATTTGCAGGTAGGAGCTTTGACTAGGGCATGGAGTCATTCCCCTTAGACCTGACCAGCTGCCCAAATCCTGTTTCTCTCATCTACAAACATCAATGTGAGAGTAAGACACACATCATTCCAGGTCAAATAAAAAAAAAAATAGCCAGATATTCACATTCCTCTGTGACTTTCCCAGGGTCAGCAGAGAAATTCTCTAACTTTTCTTTATACATCTTGACATTACCCATTGAAAATAGAACATGAACCCTCATAGGCTGTTCTGTGGGTGCTGATACTTCCTGCAGAGGACATATAGAAGGGAAGTTAGAATGTAGAAGGGGAGCTAAAGAGAAGGGGTGGGATCCTATGCTGATGGGGCTGAACCTCCTCAGGGCTGAAGCAACAGCCACAGTCCTGATCACTGCCTCAAATTCTCAGCACTTTTCAAAGTCAAAGAGGCATTTGGATCTCTCCCTGTCCCCTTAAGCCAACACTTTTCCACACAAGAGTCACAATATTGGTTTTATCCTTCAGGCCCCACCAGCAAGAAGAATCAGGACCCATGTTGTCCCAAAGCTTTCCTCTTAAGTTTAATCCTAGGAGTTTTATACTGTTAACTCTTATCATTTAAGTCTTCAATTCACTGGGAATTAATTTGTGTGTATGGTATTAACAGGTCAGTGTCCAGTGAGAATAGTCCACATCACAAAGTCGCAAAGCTTCGGATGCTGACCTGGATGCGGAGAGAAGGGAACACTTTTACACTATTGGTGGAACTGCAAACTAATACAGCCTCTTTAGAAATAAGTATGAAGAATCATCAAAGAACTCAAACAAGGAAGGGTTATTCAAATTCTGGGAAGATGGTCGACAGGTAGCAACCCTCAGCAGAGGCTCCTGAGCAGAGGAAGAAACACTGGATGGAATTGGACTGTATGAAGCCAAAGACAGGGACCTGAACCAAGAAGAGTTACGGCAAGCTGTAACTCCAAGGAAGAGCACTCAAGAAATCACATTACAGGTACAAAGCCCATATGCAAGAGGATGGGAGACCCCTAATCTAAGCAGGGGCCTGCCGCAGGCTATCTGCAAAGGAGCAGGGAAAAGAAGAACTCTCATTTTACCTCGCTGGAGAGAGCTGCTAAACTCCAGGTCTCTTTCTCCAGGGAGGTCCCACTTATGAACCTAGCCACTACCTCACCAGGCATAAAATTGAACAGATATTTTCCCCCACAAGTCCAAACTCCCAGTCCACCCTTTCCCCTGGCATGGCAGTCTGAAGTTCTTCCCCCTGCAGAGTCCAGAGTGTTTGGTCTTGTCCTGAGAGATTTGGGCATAGGGTGGACCGCCAACCATGAGGACAGAATCTGTGACTAACGGGAAAGAAAGAAGGTGTAGGAAGAAAAAGACACTCAGTGGGAGGAGGAGCAGTCCCCTGGTTATGACTATGCCCGGCCAGTGGTAGTGTTGACCCTCAGTTCCTGCTGTGTCTGGTGGGATGGGATGCAGAACCCCCAGCTCTGATGGCACCCACAGCGGGAGAGTGGTTGCCCCATGTGGATTGAGATTGGCAGACAGGGCTGTTCCCCAGACCCTGCTGGGCCTGCAAGCAGAGGCTTGATAGGTATGGACTGCAACCTGAGGGCAAGGGCGTGGTCCTCTAATTCCAACAGAACCCTCGAGCATTGGCTTACTGGGTGTGAACCAAGACCTGAGGGCTAGGGAGTGGTCCACTGTCTTCTGTGGGGCTGCTGAGGAGAGGCTTACCATGTGAGGACTGAGACCTGTGGGTACAGTGCCGTGCCCTGACTCTAACAGAGCCTGCAAACAGAGGCTTGCCAGGCAGTGGACTGAGACTGGCAGGTAGGGGCATGGTCTGGCAAGCAGAGGCTACCTGGGTATGGACTGGGACCAGTGGGCAGGGGCACAGCCCCTGGCTCCAGCAGGGCCTGTGAGCAGTGAAGCGGACAAAAATGTGGACTGAGTCTGGTGGGAGGAGTGTGGATCTCTGGCTCCAATTGCGCTGTTGGAGATCCTTGAATCTCTCTCTGTAGGGCAGGGTTTGCACTGCCTGAGACAATTTGGTTGCAACTCGTGTCTGGGGCTGTCCACTCAGGGATATTCTGAGGTTGACCTTCAAATTTCTGTAGTGGAAAAGAACTGAAGGGTGGGGACTGGGCGCTGCAGCTGTTTGTATCTCTTCACAGTCGAGATCTAAGTCTAATACTGTGATTTCTTACCATAGGGTAGAGGTTGGCTGATATCAAAACAGAGCTTGCTTGTGCTACCTCACCAAGCAGGTCCTCAGAGTTTCTGGCCAAAACTCTGAAAGGGGCCTTTGTAAGGTTGTAGAAGATAAGCCACAGTACAAAGCCTAGTGCTTTGGCAAGGGGCTATCTCTACTACCTTAGAACCCCAATTCTTCTCACCCTACCAGTTCTAATAACCAAACGGTGGAAAGTAAACATGGTGTGGACTCGACAGAAGAACTCTGGCAAAATGAATGAACAAAGTAAATCAACACCCCAAAGAAATGACAAAGGAAATACAACTGAAGATGCCATGCATAGACAAATGGCAGCAATGTCAGAAATCGAATTCTGAATATGAATGGCAAATAAGATAAATAGAATGGAAGAAAAGATAGAAATTGAATTTCAAAGAGAAGTTGTAATGTTGTCTCAAGAAATAAATGAATTCAAAGCCCAAGTCACCAAAGATATGGACATAATGAGAAAAGAGATAGCAGACCTCACGGAAATGAAAAAGTTAGTTGAGAAGCTCCAAAATATAGTAGAATCCCTCAGTAATAGAGTTGACCTGGCAGAAGAAAGGATTTCTGAATCTGAAGACAAAGCTTTTGAACATTCCCAAAGAGGCAGATGAATGGGTAGCAAAAACTGATCAATCCTGGAGAGAGTTGTGGTGGGATCACTGCAAAAGATCAAACATTTGTCTTATATGAATTCCCAAAGGAGAAGAGGATGGTCCTAAAGGTACACATGCTCTACTCCAAGAGATTTTGGAGGAGAATTTCCCAAGCATTGCAAGAGATAAAGAACTTCAGATAGCAGAAAATTTCAATACACCAGCAAGACTCAATACAAATACAGCATCTCCTAGACACATTGTAATTAACTTTGCCAAAGTTAAGTCAAAGGAGAAAATTATGCAAGCAGACAGACATAAGTAAAGCATCACCTACAAATGGAGAAATATCAAAATCACTGCAGTTCTCTCAGCCAAAACGTTTCAAGTTAGAAGAAGGTAATCATCGACCTTCAGTCTCCTAAAACAAACATCTTCCAGCCCAGAATCCTGTATCCAGCTAAACTGAGTTTCATTTGTGATGGAGAAATCAAATACTTTAATGACATAGACATGTTGAAAAAATTTGCCATAACTAAACCAGCTCTCCAGGATATTCTCACATCCATTCTCTACAATGACCAGCTCTACCTCCAAAGTAAACTCACCCAGAAATTTTTGAACAAATCCCAACTTTCTGATAATCAAAATAAAAATAAAAGAGAGGAAAAAAAATAATTCGACAGTGGTGAAAGGATTAAAAATGTCAAATGGACTTCCAAAAATCATGGCACCCAAAACACAGCCAGACTTATCAATTCTCTCAATACATGTGAATGATTTAAATTGTCCTCTAAGGAGACACAGGCTGGCTGACTGGTTCCATAAACTCAGACCAGAGATATGCTGTATACAAGAATCTTACCTTACCTTAAGGGAGAAAAATAGACTCAGGGTGAAGGGATGGACTTGTATAATACAGGCAAATGCAAACCAGAAAAAAAGCAGGGCTTGCAATATTAGGAGCAGATGCAATTGCTTTAAAACAACAAAGATAAAGAAAGATAAGGAACATCACTACATATTCGTCAAGGGAGTCAACCAACATGAAGAGATTTCCATAATTAACAATTACACCTTACCAGAATGCTACTTATTTCATAATGCAGACCCTAATGGATATGAAAAACTTGATATCTTCCTGCACTGAAATAGTTGGGGATGTTAACACACCTTTGACAGTTTTGGATAGATCCTCCAAGAAGAAATTAAGCAAAGAAATATTAGACTTAAAACTGACCCTAGAACAATTGGACGTTACAGACCTCTACAGAAAATTTCACCCTAATAAAACTGAATGTATGTTCTTCTCATCAGCTCATGGGTTATCCTTTAAATAGATCATGTGCTAGGACACAAGTCCAACCTCAGAAAATTGAAAAATGTGGAAATTATTCCTTGTATCTTCTCGGACCACCATGGAATAAAAGTTGAACACAACAGCAACAGGAATATTCATACTCAAACAAAGTCATGAAAGCTAAATAATGTTAGGCTGAATGATAGCTGGGTCAAAGATGAGATTAGGAAGGAAATCACCAAGTTTTGGGGACAAAATGATAAGGAAGACACAAATTATCGAAAACTGTGGGATATTGCAAAGGCAGTCCTAAGAGGGAAATTTATAGCATTGGAAGCCTTCATCAATTAAACAGGAAGAGATGAAGCCAACAACTTAATGGATCATCTCAAACAACAGGAAAAGGAAGACCATTACAACCCCCAACCCAAGCAGAGCAAAACAAATAACCAAAATTAGGGCAGAATTAAATGAAATTGAAGACAAAAGAATCATTCAGAAGATCAATGAAACAAAAAGTTGTTGTTTTGAAAAGATTAACAAAATTGATAAACCTTTGTCCAACCTAAATAGAAATAGAAAATTAAAATCTCTAATATCGTCTATCAGAAACAATGAAGGAGAAATAACAACAGACACTTCAGAAATTCAAAAAAATCCTCGATGATGACTATAAAAATCTCTAATCCCAGAAATGTGAAAATCTGAAAGAAATGGACCAATACCTGGAAGCACGCCACCTTGCTTGGCTCAACCAAAAAGAATTAGAAAGCTTTAATAGACCTATATTAATCACTGAAATAACATTAACAATATGAAATCTACCTAAAAGGAAAAGTCCAGGGCCAGAGGACTTCACATCTGAATTCTATCGAATCTTTCAAGAGGAACTAGTAACTATATTATACAAAATTTTCCAAAGCATAGAAAAAGTTGGAATACTTCCCAAAACATTTCATGAAGCAAAAATCACCCTGGTTTGATACCCAAACCAGAAGAGGATTGAAGAAAGAAAGAAAATTATAGGCCAATCTCATTAATGAATATCAATGCAAAAATATTCAATAAGATCTTAGTCAACAGAATTCAAAAACACATCAAAATTTATACACCACGATCAAGTTGGTTTTATTCCAGGGTCACAGGGTTGGTTCAACATTCACAAATCTATAAATATAATACATCACATCACGTAAAATAGGAAACAAAGACCATATGATTCTCTCAATTGATGCAGAAAAAAGTCTTTGATAATATCCGGCATTTTTCATCATCAGAATTCTTAAGAAAATAGGCATAGAAGGGACATTTCTTAAACTGATAGAGGCCATCTACAGCAAACCCACACCCAATATCATATTGAATGGTGTAAAATTGAAAACATTTCCATTCATATCAGGAATGAGGCAAGGATGCCCACTGCCTCCACTGCTATTCAACACAGCAATGGAAGTCTTAGCCATCGCAATCAGGCAAGAGAAGGCAATCAAGGGTATCCAAATAGGGTCAGAGGAGATCAAACTCTCCCTCTTCACTGATGATATGATCCTATACCTGGAAAATCCTCGGGACTCCAATTCAAACCTCTCACAAGTGATCTAGAAATGCAGCAACATCTCAGGATACAAAATCAGTAATGACAAGTCGGTAACTTTTATATATGCCAACAATAGTCAAGTTGAAAATGTAGTCAAGGACTTTATTCCCTTTACAATAGTGCCAAAGAAGATGAAATATTTGGGAATTTACATAAAGGATGTGAAAGATCTCTATAATGAGAACTATGAAACTCTGAGAAAATAGCTGAAGATGTTAACAAATGGAAAAACATACCATGCTCATAGCTGTGTAGAATCAACATTGTTAAAATGTCCATGCTACCCAAAGTAATCTACAGATTTAATGCAATCCCTATTAAAGCACCATTGTCATACTTTAAAGAACTTGAAGAAATAGTACTTCATTTTATATTGAATCAGAAAAAAAAACTCGAATAGCAAATACATTACTCAGAAATAAGAACAAATCAGGAGGTATCACTTTACCAGACTTCAGGCTACACTATAAATCCGTAGTGATCAAAACAGCTTGGTAACTGGCACAAAAATAGAGTGGTATATTTATGGAACAGAATAGAGAACCAAGAGATGGGTGCAGCTACTTAACGTCATTTGATCTTCTACAAGCCTATCAAACATATTCACATTGAATATGGGGGAAAGACTCCCTATTTAACAATGGTGCTGGGTGAACTGGCTGGCGACCTGTAGAAGACTGAAACTGGACTCCCACCTTTATTAACAAAAATTGATTCTCACGGGATAAGAGATTTAAACTTAAGACATGAAACTCTAAAAATACTAGAAGAGAGTGAAGGAAAATACTTCAAGAAATTTCCCTGGGAGAATATTTCAAGAGGAGGACCCCCCTGGACACTTGAAACAACAGCAAAAATCCATTACTGGGATCTGATCAAAATAAAAAGCTTTTGTACAGCCAAGAGCACAGTAAGTAAAGCAAACAGACACCCTTCAGAATGGGAGAAGATTTTTGCAGGTTATGTTTCCAACAAATGTCTGATAACTAGAATCTACAGAGAACTCAAACTAATCAATAAGGAAAGAATAAATAACCCTATTTCTATGTGGGCAAGAGACTTGAACAGAAACTTCTCTGATGAACACAGGTGCATGGCCTACAAACACATGAAAAAATGCTCATCATCCTTAATCATCAGAGAAGTGCAAATCAAAACCACCAGTTAGATATAATCTAACTCTAGTAAGATTAGCCCACATTACAAATGTTGGCATGGATGCAGAGAGAAGGGAATGCTTCTACACTGCTGGTGAGAATGCAAGCTAATATGACCTTTTTGCAAAGAAGTTTGGAGAATACTTAAGGAACTAAAAGTAGACATACGGTTTGATCCTGCAATTCCTCTACTTAGGTATATATTCAGGTGACAAAAAATTATTTTACAACGAAGATGTTTGCACCAGAATGTTTAATGCAGGCCAATAATTAATAACAGGCAAGACATGGATACAGTCCAAGGGCCCATCAACCCATAAATGGATTAACAAACAGTGGTATATATGTACACGATGGAATACTATGGAGCCATAAAAAGGATGGAGACTCCACATCTTTTATGTTTACCTGCATGGAGCTGTAACATATTCTTCTTAGTAAAGTACCTCAACAATGGCAAAGAAAGTATCCAATGTACTCAATACTACTATAAAAACAATATAACCACCTCCACACACATGCAAATGGCAAAACATAACTGTAGTCCAGGAAGTAGAAGGGAAGAGGAGTGAGAGGGGAGGGGAGTAGGGATATGGGAGGAGGGAGGGTATTTGGGGGGACCTCACCTAATGTGCATGATGCAATGGTACATTTCAAAACTATTAAGAAATGAATATAATTGAGATGGCTGTTACTTAGTTCATGTACACATTTCACATTGTATATCGAATCAGTATGCTGAACCCCAAAAATCCATCCATGTACAAAGTTATGGTTTCATAAAAAATCATTTGAAAAAAAAGAACTCAAACAAGACCTTTCATTTGATCCTGCAATCCCATTATTAGGCATCTATCCAAAACAAAGAAACAAAAAAAACATATTTTATCATAAGGATATATTTACAATTGCCAAGATGCAGAAACAACCTAATCACACATCAACGCGTGAATGGATTACTGAAGCCTGGTATATGTGTATCATGTAATACTATTCAATCATAAAAAAGATGGAGAACGTACATCTTTTGTATTAACCTGGATAGAGTTGAAATACATTCTTCTTAGTAGAGTATGGCAAAAAAGGAAAAACAAGTACCCAATGTGCTCAATACTAATATGAAGCAGTAGATGAACTAATATATGGCCAAGTAAGGGAAAAACTCAAGTTAGGGTGAAGAGAGAGGAGAAAGGGGCAGATCGGTGTGTTCTCAGTGAATGGGCACAAGGTAAGGGCACATGGCACACCTCCTGGGGGTAGGACACAACTATGACAGGGACTGTCCCTAACAAATGCAAACATTGTAACTTAATCGTACTCTCCTTTTAATCAGAAATAAAAGAAATAACACTTAAAACTGAACCTGTAGAAACCATGTGAACTGTCAAAAGATAACAGGCCCTGAACAAGGTTCCATGAGGAACAGAGACGAGTGGGAGGGCCCAGACTCAACTTTTAGTTGTAGGGGGTTCATGGAAGTGCCTCAGAACAAAGAAGCATGAGTCCCAGAGTTAACGTCAACTTCCTGAGAACAAAACCCAAAATGGTCGGGTTTTGTTTGGCCAAACCATGGGACAAAGGTTTCTGTGTTTTCTACACAGATCTGCTACCCACCCTGCCACTGGAGCCTCTCCTGCCTCAGCCTCCAGTACTGAACTCACAAATGTCTGTGCATGCTTGAAGGAGAGCTGTGAGCTCACAATGAGCAGGGGTCAGGACTGGCTGCAGAGGGAACAGACACATGGACCAGCAAATATAGATGGCAGCAATGGCTGTTAGCTGCCCTCCAAGTTTCCACACTCCCCTCTTCCTTCAGGAAGGGAACCCCACATTTTTAGGGTAGTACATTGCCCAGGGAAAACATCTCCAGCTTCTCTTGCCTCTTGGTATGGTTAATGGGCAAACTACTGCTCAGGGAGATGTAGAGAGAAATTGTTCTAAGCTCCTGGCAAGGCTAATAACAAACATCTAGGTGAGCTGAAACGTGAGCTCTTTCCCTTTGAGGCTATGTGGAATAAGATGTGACAGCTGGAACTCTGGCAAGCATTTTAGACCCCGAGGCCCCTAAAGGATGTAAGCCACGTACTAGCACAATCACAGAAAGACAAAAGTCTGGATCCCTTATGAATAAAAAGCGGCCAAACTTCTTCTGTATGAAACATCACATGTGACAGAGAAACTTCTCTATTGGTTAAGGCCCTGTCATTTTGGGTTTTGTTCCCAGGAAATGGACTTAATTCATCCTTATATTTGTCCAATTAGGAAGCCACCATGAGAAGGGACACATCTACCTTTTTCTGACTCTTACATCCCAGATAGCAACAGTCAGCTCTCTGACTGCCTCTGCTGCTCCAGCCAAGCAGCCAGAAAGGGCCCTGAAGATCCCCCACCCCAGGGTCCTGCTGAAAAGCTCCATCTCTCTGAAGGTGTGGCAGGGTGTTGCCAAAAATGCCTACTGTCCTAGCTGAAACTTCTATCAAAATTTGTGGCTTGTCTGCCCCCACACCCACCCCCAGTCTCTGCTTGAGTGTCAGGTCATGGGGCAAAGGTTTTTGTGTTTTCAGCTCTGGGACATCTCCTGGCCTAGAGCAGAGACAGGGAGGTCTCACAGACATGTGCTGCATAACTGGATGGCTGGGCAGGAGGGGCAGGGAGGAGCCTCTGCTCTCAGCAGACACCTGAAAGGGCTGCTGAGTTTGCTCTGGGGATCAGGAGGCCTTGGTTTCATCCCTGCCGGGTGACCCTGGACACATAGCCTCACTCATTCACCCTAAACAAAACCACCCTTGGTTGGTCTCTGGTCTGTATGAGGCATTGGGCCCATGTATACAGGGGCAGAGATGAAAGGTCCTAGGTCACGGAGCTGGCCTCTAATGGGACGGAGGGAGAAACAAACATCACACACCATGGGGACCAGCACTGCCTAACCCTGGGTGACGGAAAATGTGAGGGCTGCCTGGACCAGCCCGGACTTTGGGAGCTTCCCTGGGAACAGTAACTCCCACCAGCTCAGCCCTCTGGGCCTCTTGTGGACAAGGCAAGGTTCAGGCACAGGAAGAACAAGCCCATTCACCAGATCCTGTGTGGGAGCCCTGGGGAGACTCTCCCACTACCACCTTTCGGAGGAGGCCCAGGTCTGTGTGCTCATGTGTTACTGACTGACCCTCACTGAGCACTCAGTACCCCCCCCGGCTCCTTTCTAAACCCACTCCATGTATTAGTTCAGTAATCCTCACCACAGCCTATGAGGCAGTTGTGGTCTCAGCCCCATTTTTTTTGTTGGGGGGTGGGGGGGTGGGAGCTGTGAGGCCCAGAGAAGTCCAATGAGCCAGAGAACAGAGCTGCTGCGTGTCAGACCTAGATGCAGCCTCGGGCTGGTACGGAGCTGAGACCGTGTGCTCCAAACTGCAAACGCCATGGCCACCTCCCTCTTCAAATGGAAAGAGGGATTTACAGACATCAGGCAAGGGGCAGAATCCTCCCAGACCCAGGTTTATAGAAGTCTCAGAATCTAAGACACCAAAGGCCACTGTCCAGTTCTGGAACTGTGTGAGGATTCTGAAGGTGACTATAGTGGACCAGAAGGGGCCCTCTGTCCTGACCCCTGCCAGGAACATTTCAAAGCCCTTAAAGCCCACACTCCTGCCTTGGTCAAGACAGCCTGGCAGGTTAGAGCCCTGCCAAGCCTGCCAAGCACGGTCTGTCCTATATGAACACGTGGATGTCAGCACCTATTGTCCCCTGAGGGAGAACTCTGCTCCTTTACATCAGTTCCTGTTTTCAGCCAGAAAGTCACAGGAAGAGGGAGGCATGGAAGAGCAAATGAATAATTCACATCAGGGAAGGAGTGGGCAGGGTGGGTGGGAAGGGCCAGGCCCCCGGCTCACCTTGAGGGCCAGATAGGCAGCTATGGTGATCCCGGCACTCAGGTGGCCATGGCTGTGCTGTAGCTCACCGGAAACATGTTGGATCCCTGGGCCTCAGCTCTCACCCTGAGGCCACTGCAGTGGAATGCTTAGAGCCCGGTGGCAGCCTCCCTGCATCAAGGGAGAAGCACCTGGTCATAGTGAACTTGTCCTTTGTGAACAAGGCACGACAAGCTGAGGGTCCCTCTTTCATCCCACACTTGATAGGCAGTCTGATGATTTTCACTTACAAATTTTGAATGTAACTATACTTCACATGAATATACAACTTCCATTTTTTTGCCACATATTAAACACACCCTGTGTCCCATCACCCAGATCACAAACAGATTCTCAGCACCCCAAAGTCCCCTGAAGACACATCTGATGTCTAGCCTCTCCCCCAAAGGAAACCCCTACCCTGACTTCTACCAACACAAGCCTAATTTTGCTTGATGCTACAGCTAAACTCTTC
This sequence comes from Nycticebus coucang, assembly GCF_027406575.1. Classification (NCBI taxonomy): domain Eukaryota; kingdom Metazoa; phylum Chordata; class Mammalia; order Primates; family Lorisidae; genus Nycticebus; species Nycticebus coucang. The sequence continues at coordinate 53,799,734 of NC_069790.1, forward strand.
CGTATGTGGCTTCCTCGGCTCCATCTCGTTCCCAAGCTTCCTCGTCTGTCACATTGCTAGTCCCCATATACATTTCCATATATTACGCCATTGTGTGGATACAGGACAATAGACTGACCCATAGTACTGTGCACATTTCCGTTCCTTCCCATCTGGGGCTCTGATCCATAGGGCTACAAAGAGCATCTGGGCACCTACACTTCTGGGGGCACCCTTAAGTGTTTCTCTTGGGTGTGTCCTAAAAAGTGAAATGCCTAGGCCATGGGGCACACACTGCTATTGACAAATAACTTTCTCAAAGTGGCTCCATCAATGGAAACTACTACCAAAAGTTGCCCTACATCCCTGCCTTTGTTATCCATCATCAATATCTTCCATCAGCCTTATTCATTTCCATCAATATTTTCCATCGACCTTATTCATTTTGATTCTGATAAAATAACACCTTTTACGTGTACAGTTCAGTGGTGTGACGTACATTCACACTGTTGGGCAACCGTCACCACCATTGATCTACACGATTCATTTTGTGAAACTGAAACTGTCCTCAATAAACATAAACGCCCCAATTCCCAATTTCCACCCCTCGTCCCCTCACAACCACCTTTCTACACCCTGTGTCCATAAAATTGACTACTCCGGACACCTCATATAAGAGCAATTACACAATCTGTACCTTTGAGATTGGCTTAGCAATGTTCCTGAGGTACATCCACGTGGTAGCATGTGTCAGAATCTCCCTCCCTGGTAAGGTTGAATAACATTCCATTGTGTATAGGACAACATTTGCTTTATCCGCTCATCTTTGATGAACACTTGGGGTGCTTCCACATTTCAGCGATTGTGAATAACACTGCTAGGAACATGGGGGGACTAATACAACTTTGAGACTGTGCTTTCACATGGAATCCTGTTTAACTTTTTGAGGATCCACCATGCTGTGGTTATGTGTTAAGGATTTCTGAGCTAATAAATGAAACGGGTGTGCCATCCTAAGGAGTGTAAAGTGAGTTTTCCTTGAGGTTTAGCTCTGTAGTGCTCTGATGATGAGCGCTGTTGAGCATCTTTGCATGAGCTTATTGGGCATATGCATATCACCGCTGGAGAAATATCTCTTCAGGTCATTTGGCTGTTGTTTAATCGGGTTATTTGCTTTATTGTTGTCAATGTATTGGCGTTCTCTACAAATTCCAGACGTGAACCCCTAATCAGGTACAGGAAGTGCAGGTATTTTCTCCCATGTCATAGGTTGTCTTTGATCTCTTGCACCCTTTGATACTCAGGGATTTTAGATTCTTTTTCTTCTTTTTCACTTTCAGACACAGTCTCACTTTGTCACCCTGGGTAGAGGGACATGGCATCCACAGCTCACAGCAACCTCTAACTTATGGGCTCAAGTGACCCTCTCCACTCAGTTCCCAAGTAGCTGGGACTACAGGCAAGAGCCACAATCTCCAGCTACTTTTAGAGACAGGGTCCTTTACTTAGCCTGGGCTTGAACTCCTGTGCTCAAGCAATTCACCTACCTCAGCCTCCCAGAGTGCCAGAATTAGAGGGGTGAGCCTCTGCACCCGGTCCAACATTTACCTTTTGATGAGGTCCTGTTTACCTAGTGTCAATATGTAACCTGTGCTTTTGGTATTATAGGCCAAATGTCAATGCCAGATCCATTGCCCTCAAGCTTTCCTCCTATGTTTTCTTCTGGGAGGTTCATAGTTATAGCCCTTAACATTTAATTCCTCAATTCACTATGAGTTAAGTCCTGTGTATGGTTTCAGATCACGATCCATCTTCAGCCCTCCATTTGTGGATGTCCAGTCATCCCAGTCCCATTCACTTAAGACTGTCCCTTCCCCACTGGGTGCACATGGCACCCTTGTAAAATCATTTAACCATCCAGGAGCAGGTTGATTTCTGGGCTCAGTGTTCTCTCCCATTGCTCTCTAAGTCTTCCCATGCCAGGACCACCCTGTTTTGAACTCAGGAGCTTGTAATGAGCTCTTAAAACAGAAAGTATAAGACCTCCAACTTTGTATTTTTCAAGATTGTTTTCTTTGGGGTCACTTGAGATTCCATATACCTGAACCTTTCCTAACTTTGCTTTTGTTTTTATAGTACTTTTAGGGAATCTTCAGTGTTTTCTACGTATGAGATCATGACATTTGCAAACTGATCACTTTACACCTTCTTTTTCAATTCAAGTACCTTTTCTTTCTTTCTATCTAATTGTTCTTTCAGTTATTGGTGTCTCCACAATACATGTGTCCAAAACATCCACTCATAATAGCCTCAAATCAAGCACAAGACACAAATAGTACTAGGCTTTATCACTGTCCATGTATTTGCCTTTACCAGACATCTTTATTTCTTCATCAAGCTTTGAGTTCCTGTCTAGTGTCCTTTCTTTTCAAAAGAAGGACTCCTTCTTTTGTAGGGCAGGGGTGCTGGTGCTGACCTTTTGGATAGCTGACAAATGTCTTAATTTCTTCCTCATTTATGAAACACAGTTTCTCGGATGTTGGACTCTTGGTAGACAGACCTTTTTTCCCCCCCATAACTTTGAATATTTCAACCCATTGATATCCCAACTCCAAGGATTTTGATGACAAAACTTATGTCAATCATGTGGAAAAATGATGATGAGACTCATCTTCCTAGGAGCTCACTAGATGTTAATAAGGGACCTTGTTGTGCATCACACACCCCAGAATATTTCTGTATAGTATCATGATGGCAGCTATTTGTAGCATCCTTCCAACACTAATTCAAATTTAAAGAAATAGAAATTGAATACCTCCCATATAGACACGATAAAGTCTCTAAAAACCTAAAGTTATTATAGGTTTTCAAACTATAAATGAGAAGGCCATGGAAATGTGGTACAGGTTTTCATTTCTAATAAATGAAATATCAATCTCTATAACCCATGTAAACAAGAAGCACTAGTTTCTCTTTGAAGAGGAAAATGCTTTTGTGCCCATATCAGGCAAAAAAACCCCTACCCTGTGTTATCCCCAGGCCTGATTGGTCCATGTCCCCCTGCCTCTGACCTCATAGAGAGCCATTGAGGCTGAAACCTATATAAGCCCCTGTCTGGGCTTGGGTCTTTGGTCTTTACAGCCCAGGAAGCTTCTTTCGGTGACCTGTGGACTTGACCTCCAGATAGCGTGTTTCCCTGATCGTAGTTCTTGCAGTTATCCCAGTGAGTAGTTTAGCATAGTGTACGTAGTATTCTTAGCGTAGTGTTATTTGTTTTGTTAGTGTAAGTTCACATATTATTTTTATCCTAGTTAGCTTTCATTACTAGTGTTAGCCTATTTAGTGCCCCAGTTAGTATAGTTTGTTAGTGTTTTTAGCATAGTGAGTATAGTTGTTTTTCATTAGTTATTTAGTGTAGCTTATATAGCGTAGTGGTAGCGTAGTCAGGCTCCCCATGGAGCCTGGGGCGTCCTCCGTGTCTCTGGACAAGGAGGTCCTCCAGGACTACGAGTTCTTAAGGACCCTTGGCCAGGGCGGCTTCGCTGAGGTGAAGCTGGCCCGGCACCGAGGAACTGGCACTGAGGTGGCGGTGAAGATCCTCAACAAACGCTTTATCGAGGGCCTCATGTCTGTGTCTTCAGAGATTGAGATCATGCAGAGACTGGACCATCCCCACATCCTCAAACTGCTGGAGGTCAGAGAGGGTAAGGAAAATATCTACCTCATAATAGAACATGCAGGTGGTGGTGACCTCTGTGACAGAGTAATGACATCTGGTCAGATGGAGGAGGGGGAGGCCCGAGCCATATTCTTGCAGCTACTGAAAGCCATGGAGTACCTTCACCAAGAGGGCATCGTGCACAGGGACCTGAAGCTTGAGAACGTATTATTGGATTCCGAAAACAACGTCAAACTCGCTGACTTCGGCAGTGCTGCAACCTTCAGCGAAGGTAAGACCTTCACAGACTTCTGTGGGACCCCCATGTATTTGGCCCCTGAAGTTTTCCTGGGCCCGAACTACAAGGCACCAGAGGCAGAAATCTGGAGCCTTGGGGTCATCCTCTATTCGATGGCATCCGGGCTCTTCCCGTTTAAAGGACGGGACCTCGATGAACTGCAAACGTCCATCTTAAGAGGCACCTATAGAACACCTGCTTTCATTACCCCCAAATTAAAATCGTTTATCCACAAGATCCTAACCCTCGACCCCAGCAAGAGACCCACCCTCCGCCAGATGATGGACGACCCCTGGCTCCAGTCTCCCCAAGACAGCATGAGGTCACACAAGGCAGTGACAGACATGACACCAGAGGCTGCCACCCAACTGGAGGCCTTCACCCCACTGGAGGCCTTCACCCCACTGGAGGACTTCACCCCACTGGAGACCGCCACCACACCGGAGGCCACCACCCCACTGGAGGCCTCCATCCCATCGGTGGCCACCACCTCACAGGAGACTGCCACCTCACCAGAGGCGGCCACCCCACTGGAGGCTTCCACCCCACCGGAGGCCTCCATCCCATCCGTGGCCACAACCTCACAGGAGACCCCCACACCACCAGAGGCCTCCATCCCATCGGTACCCACCACCTCACAGGAGACCGCCACACCACCAGAGGCCTCCATCCCATCGGTGGCCACCACCTCACAAGAGACCACCACACCACCGGAGGCCTCCATCCCATTGGTGGCCACGACCTCACAGGAGACCGACACCCCACCTGAGGCCTCCATTTCATCAGTGGCCACCACCCCACAGGAGGCCACCATCATCTCATCAGTGGCCACCACTCCACAGGAGGCCACCACCCCACAGGACGCCTCTACCCCACCAGAGGCCCCCATCTCATTGGTGGCCACCACCTCACAGGAGAATGACATCCCACCTGAGGCCTCCATTTCATCAGTGGCCACCACCCCACAGGTGGCCACCATCTCATGGGTGGCCGCCACTCCACAGCAGGCCACCACCCCACAGGAGGCCACCACCCCACCGGAGGCCTCCATCTCATCGGTGGCCACCACTCCACAGGAGGCCACCACCCCACCGGAGGCCTCCACCCCACCAGAGGCCCCCATCTCATTGGTGGCCATCACCCCACAGGAGGCCACCACTTCACAGGAGACCGCTACACCACTGGAGGCCTCCATCCCATCGGTGGCCACCACCTCACAGGAGACCACACCACCACCGGAGGCCTCCACCCCACCAGAGGCCCCCATCTCATTGGTGGCCACCACCCCACAGGAGGCCCCCACCTCACAGGAGACCGCCACACCACCGGAGGCCTCCATCCCATCGGTGGCCACCACCCCACAGGAGGCCGCCACTCCACCAGAGGCTGCCATCCCACCAGAGACCACCACCCCCCTGGAGACAACCACCCCATTGGAGGTTGCCACCCCACTGGAGGCTGCCACCTCACTGGAGGGGGACACTCCATCAGAGACCTCCTCCCCACTAATTCCCAGTCCTAGTAGCACCCCCCAGCCTGGCCCCGTGTCCTCTACCTCCAGCACCAGCCACCTGAGGGGAGGCCTGGCTGGAAACACAGGAGCTGAGGGAAGTCCCCGAGAGAACTATTCCCTTCCAGCTGGGCAGGTAGTGGAGGACGAACCCACTGAAGCGGGCCAGGGCCGGCGGGGCTGCGCTAGGAGAATTCTGAACTTTTTTCGCAAAATGTTCTGCCTCCCACCAGCCCAAAAGAAACACCGCAGGAACAAGGTGGTGCCTGGGACCAGCCAGCGGACTTGAGGCCGAGACCAGAGGGCGAGTGTGGGGCGTCCAAGTCCCACTTCCCCCCTTCAATTCTTATTGGATTTTCAATAAAGAGATTGAAATTGTAACTTTTACTGTGTGTACATGTATGGGGAACAAGGTGAAGTTCAAGTGTGTGTGGGAAGCTAACACCCTCATCCCCGCAGGCAGATGCAGCATGCTGTCACTGATGTGTTGCCACTGAAAAGCTGACCTCATAGAACGTTTGTGACACGGGGGTGGGAGGTACAGGGAGGGATTGGGGTATGTGTGTGGGGGGTGTTTGAACGTTTCAGACAGGATGAAGAAACCGTGACATCCGTTGCACAGCAGGGTGACCAGGTTAAGGAGAATGTTGGGCACATTTCATAAGACCTGAGAGTCCACTTCAAATGATCCTTGGAGGACAAGAAGGCCCTGAGCTCCCGGGATCCTGAAACACGGTGTGGGAGGTCGGCCAGGCCAGGACTCCCAGCGGGATAGGGAGCCGGACGAGCAGCCTGCAGCCTGCAGAGACCTCCTGGCCACAGTGGAGCCAGCTGAAGCATGGCCTGGACTCCCCCACTCCCACCCCCCGACCAGCTGGAACAACCATTGAGCTCGGAATGTGACTCCTGGGCACTTGTCTCCTCACTGCCCTTCTCTGCCTTTTCTTCCATGGTTGTGGGTGGTGGGGCAAGAGGGTGCTTAGTCATCTCCTGCTTCTTCCCGATCCATATAAATACATCTCACTCCAGAAGGCTGAGTCCTGAGTATTTTGCTGTTTGGGGTCCTCCCTGCACAGCTGGGGCTGTGCACCCCGGTGTAGACAGCCTAGAACACAGTAGTCTTTAGAGTTAATGAGAAACACTCAGTGGAAAGGGGCCATGAGGGAACTACCAAGGTTACCCAACAGCAACACAGCAATCTCACCTTGCATGGCCTCCCCACACTGAAGGGAGTCAGTGACCTGGCTGGAGTCCCCAAGGTGCCCTAGGGGTCCACTTGTCCTGCTGTGTTTTCTGACTGAATAGTGTGCCACTGACACTTTCCTCTGTGATCTTCTCTCCTTTTCATAACAGTAGCACGGGTGGGTCCCTCTAAGAGGACTGAGCCAGGTGTTGGCCTTTCGTTCCCCCCCCAAACCATTCCTCTGTGTTTAGTACTTTCTTTAAAAAAAAAACACACATTTCCACATGGATACTCTTTTTTTTTTTTTTTTCCGTGACCTCTTTATATCTTTTTTTTTTAAATCCATACACTGTATCAACTTTGAAACAATGTCTAACTTACATAGTATTACACCCATATTCCCTCACTAAGGGCACGTTTCATGCCTTTTTCACAAGACATCCTCCTCCCTGCTTCACCCCATATGCAGAACCACGTGCTTCCAGAGTTCCAGACTTTTCATCACCAGTAACTTTAAACTGTGGTGAAAATCCTAAGAAAGGACATTCTGAATTGTCCTTTACAGAGATAGGTACTTGTAATAAAATAGCTTAAATATTAGCGTAGGCCCAGGAGATGTTAGCCTCCATAAAAACACATTTGCTAATAGAAATCAAGGATGCTTTGGAAGCCTGTGTATGACCCTTTGCTTTGTTTAGAAATGAAGATAATGCTAATCACTTCTGTCTTCCCTGAACTGAGTTCTTTCAACCTAATATGCTGACTTAGCACAAATAAGGCTAATGAGCTGAGGGCAAGATTTTGATATTACAAAGGATCTACCTATCAAATAAACTGCTTGGGGAAATGCATCAACTTGAAATTATTTGGGGTTATCTGTGGAATCAAGCTCTATGTATATTCCTGTAACCTGTGGTTGATAAATTCTTGTGTTCCACAAATATTTATTGAGCACCCATTATATGCTTGGACTCAGATATTTGGAATCCTAGGAACACAGCGGTGAATGAAACAGACCTGGTCTTTTTAAGGCCTTCTTTTTACTTCTAAAGATAGGCATTCAATGCATAATTTACACAAACCTTTCGTTACAAGTTTGTTAAGTGAAATAGTAGATGAAAAGGGAATGTTTTGAGCATGTTTTTTAAGTTATAGTATTACTTCATTTTCCTTTTTCTAAATGTAGCATTAAAATCATCCAACATACAGATATTCCTATGGCTCCTTACACATTGTACTCTATCTAAAGTTAGGTATTCTAATTCTGAGAGGAAGGAAATCATCTCATTAAATGGCAACATTTCTGAAAAGTAAGTTTCATTTTCATGTGGTGGGAAATCAACTCCCCATGTACCCCATCCAAAAACTCCTCCAGTCCAGAGCTAAAGGAAGATAGCTCACACCCACAGCTAACATGGGGTGCCCATGCAGACAGGGCTCCAAAACAAGCAATGGGGTTTAATTTCTGAAACAAGAAAATTCTTTATTTGTACAGAATAATATGGAAGAAAAGCATCATTTTCCTTTTAGCCCTTTTATTAGTGTTTTGGCTCCACCCAAGTTACTATGTACCAAGCTACAAATAATAGAAACCAACCAACTTAACGTCCCTGAAATGCATGCAACTGACTCCCTAAAGCACACATCAGTGCTAAGCCTCTGAGTCTGATTGGCACTGGGCAGAGACTATGGTGCTGCTGCCTCACCAGCTGTGTCTGTCGTGCTGCTGGAGTTTGAAGTTGCTGCTTCTTTGGCTTCTGGCTGTGGGGTTTCCATCTGGGCACCTTCTCCATTCCCAGCACTTTTCTCCCTCTTGTCTGCTGCCATCTCTATGATTGCCTGCAGTGGCTGATCGGTTTCAAGGTTGCTGGGCTAGAGTTCATAAACCTGAACTTGACCTGGGACATCAATTGCTTTCTGTTCGAGTTTTTCCAAGATGGTCTGAACCTTCCTGACACCATCTCTCCTGGCTTGACGCACATCAGCTCGTCTTTCCGGTCCACAGAATCCAGGGCCAGCAGCTCTTTGGTCAGATACTCTTTGATCGTCAGGTCTTTTTGTCAGTCTTCTTGCCTTCAAAGTTGTCTACCGCCTGCTCTAGCCCTTGCACCTTCTCCGGGATGGCTTCTTCTTTCAGCACACCTGGATGTTTCGGGAGGGCCTCAGCTTCTGCTGGTTTTGAGGGTGTAGCTTCTGCAGGGCAGGGCTGGGGGCTGCCCTCTCTTCTGCAACCACATTCTTGGGGGAAGAGGGGACAGCAGAAGGGCCAGGGCTAGGAAGAGCACAAGCCACTGGAACAGAAGGAAACTTTACTTCCACCTTCTCAGCGGGAGGTGCGGGCTTCTGGGAAGCAGGTTTGGATTCTGCCTCCTTAAGGATCACTTGAATAGGGATGTGTCCAGGATGGAGATTTGGTCTAGCTGGGCCTGGTTTGTTTTCAGGTTGTTTTAGTGTCTTCATGCAATAGAAGCTAATTCAAGTGGCTAGAGAGACAGTTAGGAGAAGGGCCCCCTCTGTGTTTTCCTAGGATAGCATGCATACCATACGCCCCTTACTAGCAGTGTCTAGAGAAATGTGCAGACATTGCATCTCTTTTATTTATATGTATCCAATTTATTATTCTGTGACCTAAGAAATCAGGCATTCACTAGGAAGACCTACGAAATTCAACACCTGAGCATCTTTGTCAATACATACAACTCAGATGACCTGGCTGCTCTCACCCAACCAACGATACCAGAAACAGTCCTACTCCTCACAGATCACACCAAGACAGATCCAGTCTTTACCCCAACTTCCAGTCAGGAGACATACAAATGAGCCCTTGTTTCCCAACCCTTCCAGCCATTCCAGTTGCTGAGGAGGCAGTCTAGTGGGGAGTCCCCTGCGATGCTCCCCTGTACCATCTTGAACTGACATTTTGACAGAAATTGGGGGGCGGCGCCTATGGCTCAGTAAGTAGGGCGCCGGCCCCATATACCGAGGGTGGCGGGTTCAAAGCCGGCCCCGGCCAAACTGCAACAAAAAAATGGCCGGGCGTTGTGGCGGGCGCCTGTGGTCCCAGCTACTCAGGAGGCTGAGGCAGGAGAATCGCTTAAGCCCAGGAGTTGGAGGTTGCTGTGAGCTGTGTGAGGCCACGGCACTCTACTGAGGGCCATAAAGTGAGACTCTGTCTCTACAAAAAAAGAAAAAAAATTAAAAATTGACAGAATTGGGGTAGGGAAGCCCTCAAACCTAACTGAGAACTGCTATGTTTCCACCTTCCCTCCCCCTTCTCAGTGAGCAAAGTAATAATGGTCAAACCCAGCCAAGTCAGAATTAGTGCGGTTGGAAAACAAACACAGAGGCTTGCCCAGGAAAGATCCAACACAGTGATAGAAATGTCGCAATATCCAGAGGACAGCTTTTTCAGTTAGGGGGTAGGGCAGCTGGGAAGCACCAGAGAAAGAGTGAGCCAAACTCAACCAGAGAAGTTGTGGAATCCACAGAGGCTTGTAATTTACCTTCCACTTGGGGTTATCTGTGGGCTCAAGCTCTATGTTCTCATAGAGGCTTGTAATTTACCTTCCACTTGGGGTTATCTGTGGGCTCAAGCTCTATATTCTTATAACCCATGGTTGATATACCCGCATGGGTAGGGAAGGGAGGAGAGAGACAGAGGTCCTGCCACTTTAGGGATTGAACACACTGAAATGGGGAATCAGGATGCCATAAAGACAAGGCTGCCAAGCCTCCTTCCACAAACAGAAAAAGGTGGACTGATTTGAGAGTCCCCTGTACTGGAGGAACCTGCTCAGCCTTCCCTGGCTTCCCCCTGCCCAAGTTCCAGGGTCCAGGACCTCCAGGCCTGCAGGTCATTGTTGTTCCCTGTTACAGCTTTCTCAAGGGCTGCTCACAATAGTCAGGTGTTGCTATTGCATTTAAGGCCCAATTTGACTAAGACTCTTTGCAACAATCACTTTGGAACCTCTGGGATAAGCAGAAATTGGTGGCTTACTAACATTCCTTTTCAACTACATATTAATGTGTGTGTGGTGCTCCTTGTCCTAGACTCAACCAGAAAGAATTAGAAATCTTGAATAGACCTATATCAATCACTGAAATAGCACCATGAATATGAAATCTCCCTAAAAAGAAAAGTCCGGGACCAGACATCTTCACATCTGAATTCTATCAAACCTTTCAAGTGGAACTAGTACCTATATTATACAACATAGGTTTCTATGGTTTCAAGCATAGGTACATGCTTTCTATTCCAAAGCATAGAAAAAGAATGAATACTTCCCAACACATTCTATTAAGCAAGTATCACCCTGATACCCAAACCAGGAAAGGATCCAACAAAGAAAGAATATTATACACCATGATCAAGTTCGTTTTATTCCAGGGTTACAGGGTTGGTTCAACATACACATATTTATAAATATAATACATCGCATCAATAAAATAAAAAACAAAGACCTTATGATTCTCTCAACTGACACAGAATAAGCCTTTGATAATATCCAGCATCCTTTCATGATCAGAATTCTTAAGAAAAAGGGCATAGAAGAGACATTTCTTAAAGTGATAGAGGCCATTTACAACAAATACACAGCTAATATCATATTGAATGGTGTAAAATTGAAAACATTTCCACTCAGATCAGGAATGAGGCAAGGATGCCCACTGTCTCCACTGCTATTTAACATAGTAATGGAAGTCTTAGCTATCCAATAAGGCAAGAGAAGGTGATCAAGCGTATCCAAATAGGGTCAGAGGAGATCAAACTCTCACTCTTTGCTGATGACATGATCTCTATACCTGGAAAACCCCAGGGACTCAACTTCAAAACTCTTAGATGTGATCAAGTAATATGGCAGCATCTCAGGATACAAAATCAATACTCACAATTTAGTAGCTTTTATATACGCCAACAATAGTCAAGCTGAAACAAACAAACAAAAAAAAAAAAACAAGAACTTTATTCCTTTTACAATATGCCAAAGAAGATGAAATATCAGGGAATTTACCTAACAAAGGAAGTGAAAGACCTCTATAATGAGAACTATGAAGCTCTGAGAAAAGAAATAGCTGAAGATGTCAACAAAAGAAAAAAAAAATTCCATGCTCATGGCTGGGTAGAATCAACATTGTTAAAATGTCCATACTACCCCAAGCAATCTACAGATTTAATGCAATCCCTATTAAAGCACCATTGTCATACTTTAATGAACTTGAAAAAAAATAGTACTTCGTTTTATATGGAATCAGAAAAAACTCAAATAGCAAACACATTACTCAGAAATAAGAACAAATCAGGAGGTATCACATGACTAGACTTCAGGCTATACTGTAAATCTATAGTGATCAAAACAGCATGGTCCTGGCACAATAACAGAGCAGTAGATTTATGGAACAGAATAGAGAACCAAGAGATGAACCCAGCTGCTTATCCTCATTTGATCTTCGATAAGCTTATCGAAAATATTCAGTGGGGAAAAGACTCCCTATTTAATAAATGGTCCTGGGTGAACTGGCTGGCAACCTGTAGAAGACTGAAACTGGACTCTCACCTTTCACCATTAACAAAAATTGATTCTCACTGCATAAACTATTTAAACTTAAGACATGAAACTATGAAAATTCTAGAGGAAAGTTCAGGGAAAACACTTGAAGAAATTGCCCTGGGAGAATATTTCAAGAGGAGACCACCTGGGCAATTGAAGCAACACCAAATATCCATTACTGGGATCTGATCAAAATAAAAAGCTTTTGTACAGCCAAGAGCACAGTAAGTAAAGCAAACAGACAACCTTAGAATTGGAGATTTTTGCAGGTTATGCTTCAGACAAAGGTCTGATAACTAGAATCTACAGAGAACTCAAATTAATCAATAAGAAAAGAATAAATAACCCTATTTCTATGTGGGCAAGAGACTTGAACAGAAACTTCTCTGATGAAGACAGGCACATGGCCTACAAACACATGAAAAACTGCTCATCATCCTTAATCATCAGAGAAGTGCAAATCAAAACCACTTTGAGATATCATCTAACTCCAGTAAGATTAGCCCACATCACAAAATCCCAAAACTACAGATGTTGACAAGGGTGCGGAGAGAAGGGAACACTTCTACACTGCTGGTGGGAATGTAAGCTAATACGACCTTTTTGGAAAGAAGTTTGGAGAAAACTCAGGAAACTAAAAGTAGACGTACTGTTCAGTTCTGCAATTCCTCTACTAGGTATATACCCAGATGATCAAAAATTATTTTGCAACAAAGATATTTTCACCAGAATGTTTATTGCAGCCCAATTCATAATAGCCAAGAGATGGAAACAGCCCAAGTGCCTATCGACCCCTGAATGGATTAACAAATTGTGGTATATGTACGCCATGGAATACTATGCAGCCATAAAAAGATGGAGACTTCACATCTTTTATGTTTACCTGGATGGAGCTCGAACATTTTTCTTTTACATTCCCCTCATTTTTCCCTCCATTTTAAACTTCATTCTTTTATTGAAGAAACTGAGACATATGTGTTGTAGAATTTTTCACAGGCTGGAATTTGCTGATAGAATTACTTCTCTGGCATTAAACTTGTTTTTCTATCTCTATATTTCATAAAACTGTGAATTAGAACCAGAGGCTTGGTCAGAAGCAGATTTGAGTTTTTTAAAAATGAGAATTTAAAGAGGATTTGGAAAGCAGTTTGCTCCATGCCTCTTACGAAACCATCAATAAATTTACATTATCCTTTACTTGTGGAGCTCAGAGAAGAGGATACTAATAGACCTGTTATCTGGGATACGTGTAAATTTAAGAAACAAAAGCTGGAGGATATATATAAAATGTTAATGGCAGCAGCATGTTAAAGAGAAGATACCGTGGGAGTGTCATCTATAGTGTTTTTTGGTGTGCTTGTATTTTATAGTCAACATACTTGCGTTGACCCTAAGGAGGATATTTCCCTGACTTGCTCTTCCCTGATAGCCATACTCCCATGATGGGGGAGAGAGTGCAGGCGGAGCATCCAGGCTTCTCCATGAGACCGGCCATTCCCTCACCTTAAAGGTGTGTCCTATGCAACTTTTGTTTGTTCATTTGGTCTCTCAAGTTGGCTGTCTTGTGGCAAGAGGACACGGATAGCATTCTACTCTACTCGAATAGATATATTTCTAGCATCCTTTGGAATATTAGTCAGCCTTTGACAAAAGTATGACTAGTTTCCCAGGGTCTCACATCCTTTGGTAGTCTGATAAAAGCAGTTTTCTAAACCTCTACCACTGAGGACCAGACTCTGACCTGTAGGGTCTTTAGCAAAGTGTCAACTCTCCACAAAATTGAGAGTTTCCCTCCTGAATGTTAACCAGCCTCCCCCTTTCTCTCTTTTTTATTTCTTCACAGAAAGAATGACTCAGATTCCATCCAGGAGCCATCTAATGAAAGGTAGCATGTTTTCTGTCTGGCTGCAACAAGACAGCACTGGAAGCATATCAATTAAATTTTAGTACAACTTTTCCTAAAGCAAAAACTTGGGGCAAAAAATCCACCAAAAAGAGGTCTTTGTTTCTGCAAACTTCTGTAAAGAGGATGCTGTCTATGAAAGGCAATGGTACTTGACCTATTTGGGTGCTAGACTAAGGAAAAAGGAGATTCATGAACATTTACATCTGTGTTCACTGTATTTTTTTTTCTCATAAAAATCATTGTTAATTGGGCCTGGTGGCTCATCCTGGCACTCTGAGAGGCCAAGGCAGGAGGATTGCTTGAGCTCAGGAGTTTAAGACAAGACTAAGCAAGAGTGAGATTCTGTCTCCAGTAAGAATAGAACAATTATCCTGTCATTGTGGTAGGCCGCTGTAAGTCCAGCTGAGAGGCTAAGGCAGGAGGATTGCTTGAACCCAGGAGTTTGAGGTTGCTGCAAACGAGGCTGATGCCATGGTACTCTAGCCTGGGCAACAGAGTGAGACTCTGTCAAGAGAAGAGAAGAGGAAAGAGAAGGGAAGGGAAGGGAAGGGAAGGGAAGGGAAGGGAAGAGATCATTACTCACCTGTTTTCTTGTTAACCAGGATATTCTATAGATGAGAGTTTGAGTAGAATGGAGGGTTGGTGCTGTAGCTATACTAAACCTGACATGGAAATTTTATAAACTTCTGTGTGATGTCTCTTTTCATGGGAAAAGCATCATACCATAGATTTCCTCAGATTTTAAGGAGGTCTAAGATCTAAAAAGGTTAAGAACACAGAAATCACGGGTGTTCTTCTCATTAACAGTAAGTCAAATAAGTTATAGGTGACAGGGGAGCAGTGACCCTGGACAATGTGGGAAAAATCAGTGTTTCAATATTCTCTCCAAGCTAGGCTGTATGAGAAGAGGAAGGTTACAGCCTGTTTGAGAGGCTGTGTGTGGAGAAGTGAACGCGCCCTGTAATGCTCCTGGTAACCAGAAATGAGTAGGTGAACATAGCCTTCCTGCAGGAGCCCCGCCTTCACAGCCCTTCCAGCTTTCTTCCTGAATGGCTGCGTGATCCTACCATTTTAAGCCTTTCATGAACATTTTGGTGTCATCTGTTTTTATCCTAATGGCAGCCTACATTCTCTTGCAAGAGAAGTCCATTCTTTGCCTCCCCGCTATAGGGAAGTAATGAAGAAGAAATAAAGCTGAGAGAAAGAAGCAAAGAGCTCTACAAAAGGTAATGATTTTGCGATTAGAGATTAATTTTATTGTGTATTGGAGAGAAAACTCTGGGTTTTGAACAGGAAGGTGAGAAAGCAAAAGTTTATTAAGCTTTCTGACTTCTCTTGGGTTAGGTCTTAGCAGTGCGTATACTCTGCATGGTTTAACCAACTTGATATCTCTGGACATCAGACCTATTCAGATGGAGTCAGGGCAGACTTAATATAAAGGGTATAAAGTAGACACACCAGGACTGGGCCCTGTCCATGAGCTTAAGAAGTGGGTAGCATAGGGTTTTCATGTTTAATTAAAAATACGAATTCAGCTTCTATTGAAAAAATGGGAAGATATAAGCATTGATACAGCTATGAGTAATGGGATCTAGAGGCAGCCTTCCCCTTACAGAGGTCATATGCAATGCAGCCTGCCCAACCCCCACTGTTCCCATCCAGCCCAGATCCCTCATTATATTACTGAGTTTTAAAATAAACCCCTGAGACCAGCTTGGACATTGTGTGCTGAATTTGGATTTTATTCTGCAGGCAATGGGGTGTTATAAAAGCAGTGGGGGAAAGTGAATGATCAGACTTATGAATAGCCTTAAGGGAGTAAAACAGAAGGTAGGCAAACCAATTCCAGAAATCATGAGGCCCTGAACTAAAGCACAGTTATTGGTCCGATAGAAGGAGATAAGATTGAGCAGCTGTGAAGGAAGTTGAGGCAACTGTCCCCAGCAAGTGACTAGATGGAAGATGTAGGAGAGAAATGGAGTTGGGTCCAGGAAAACTCATGTGACATGTGGGGAGGTGAGGTTATTCATTTATATAGGTAGTATAAAGGGAAAACAGTTTTGGAGACCACTTATACATTGTAGTGTTTTAAATGATGAGATCTACCAAACAAGTCAGCCAGAGATGTTGGATAAAGCCAAGGAGCAAGACTATGTAGTGACCTGTGCTGCTTCTCAGGCCATGGGAGAGGTTGCTAGAGGTCATCACTTCAGTCTGAGTCCATCTGGGCTGCTAGGACAAAGTACCAAAGACTGGGTTGCTTATAAACAATAAAAATTTATTACCTACAGTTCTGGAGGCTGAAAGTCTAGATCAGAGATCTGTTAGATTAGGCGTATGGTAAGGTGTATGCCGCTTCCTGCTTCACAGATGGCACCTTCTCACTGTGTCTTCACGTGGTACAAGGGACAAGGGGATCTCTGGGATCTAAGGGTGCTGCTAATCCCATTCATATTCATGAGGGATCCACCCTCCACCTCCTAATACCCTTCTTACTACATGAAGGGTTAGGAGTTCAACACAGGAATTTTGGAGGGACACAAAGTTCATACCAGAAAAATTATTTCGTTTTCTTTCAAACTAAGAAGTATCATTCTCCAAACTATGAAGTATCATTCTCTGAGGAGCTGAGACAGGGGTCCTCAAACTTTTTAAACAGGGGGCCAGTTTACTGTCCCTCAGACCATTGGAGAGCTGGACTATAGTTTAAAAAAAAAAACAAAACTATGAACAAATTCCTATGCACACTGCACATATCTTATTTTGAAGTAAAAAACCAAAACAGAAACAAATACAATCACACCGCCTCATGTGACCCACAGGCTGTAGTTTGAGGACCCCTGGGAGAGCAGTGGTTGTCTAAGAGAAGGGTGAATCACACTGCTCTAGGGAATTATTTTAATTTAGAGATGCCCAGACCCCAGCCCTTCCTTCTGAGTCAGCATCTCCTGGGCATATGCTTCATCAAAGAACCCCCCCAAAACTGATCATTACTGTTCTGAACCACTCCCCACTAATCCTCTATCTGACCTGCTACACTTTTTTGTTTATCGCTGCCTGGTTATAATTACTGAGTGTTGTTTACATTAACTTAGCCTAGCTCCCTTCTTGTTACAGGAAATATTTTCATTCTTAGTATCCCTCTCTTACCTATATGTATAATTTCATTTTCTGTTTGTGGAATACCAACTCTTCCCTCCAAAAGAAAATTTATATGTTTTTTTTAATTTTTATTGTGTAAACAATGACTAATTTGTAAAGCATTGCCTCCAAAAAATAGAATTGTTAGGGGGAAAATCCTATTGGCGAGATCAATTCGATACTGATCCATTGTGAATTGCTTCTGATATATTTCTTGCCTGTACCTCCCAAATTGAGTGAAAGAATATATAATAACAGAAAAAACATGATGTGACATACTGATGATAAAATTTCAAACACAATGCAAAAGGGGAAGAGAGAACGCCTGTTTTATTTAAGTTCAAATACAGCTCCATGAATGTTTTTCTGTTGCTATGATCTTATAACAGGCACCTTGTGACAACCTAATCCAACTTGACATCAGAATTCAGATGGAAGCAGAAAGATGACAAAACTGTCTGCTTATATAATGTCCTGTGTCTGTGAAAGCTAATCTCTGACATAGCCCAAAGTTACTGGTGACCATGTAGCAGTTTATGTGATGGCTTTGCTCATGGGTTCCAGCTTCTTCTGATGAGAGATGATTCTTTAGCAGATTAAAGAGTACACTCGTTGAGTTCATCCAATTCTTTTCACAATTATTTAAATCACTGAATTCTGAAACTATTTTTTTTTTCTTTACAACATATGGAGTATTTACTTGGGAGAAGCCTGAGAACCCAAGATAATCTAGGAGTCCCTTTAGACTTTTACTGGAATCTGAGAAAGAGTTTAGAGAAAAGCCATTTGAAGGTAGAATACACAAATGATCCCTTTGGATCTTCTAACACAATGGACCAGACACTCCTCATATCTCTTTTGAAAAAAAGAAAAGGAAATAATGTTCCTTCTGAGTAGAGTTTTATGCCTCACTTCTGAAGCCCCCTGCTTACTGACCCAGCTGGAACATCCTGGTTTGGTGGCATCTTGCTGTCGGGAAGATTACTTGCATGTCTGTGAAGAGAGAAGGAAGGCCTACACTGAGTGCAATCTCTGTCTTTCCCTGGAAATATGCCAGCATTACTGAGAAGGGGTGAAATTCTGCAGTTACTTTTTTTCCTGAGGGGAAGTGAGGCTCTGGATGTGAAAGAGAATTTTGCTTCTGTTTGCTGCAACCTGGTGTCCCATTGAGTTTGGTGTAATTCTTTCCTGCACATCCCTTGACAAGAATGAGTTCTCCAGGCCAGGCACGGTGGCTCACTCTTGTAATCTTAGCAATTTGGGAAGCTGAGCTGGGTGGATCACTTGAGCTCAAGAGTTTGAAACCAGCCTGAGCAAGAGTGAGACCCCCATTTCTACCAAAAATAGAAAAACTAGCTAGGCCCAGCTACTTTGGAGGGACGAGAATTGCTTTGAGCCTGAGTTTGAGGTTGCTGTGAGCAATGACACCAAAGCACTCTACCCAGGGTAATAGACTGTGTCACACACACACACAAAGAATGAGTTCTCCACCATGCCCGTGTGCCTTAATTTGAATAGCATGTCACTCTAGGGGTTTTGTGTTTGCATGATGGACATTTTTGTAGTAAAATAAAATGTGAATTTTGGCTCATTCAATATGAAAAATAATCCTAGAATTTCACTGCTACATGTGGTTAGAAAGCATATAACCAGCACATAGTGAATACTCAAAAGTCAGTAGCCTTTGTGTACACCAATAACAGTCAAGATGAGAAGCTAATTAAGGACACAACTCCCTTCACCATAGTCTCAAAGAAAATGAAATACCTAGGAATATACCTAACGAAGGAGGTGAAGGACCTCTATAAAGAAAACTATGAAATCCTCAGAAAGGAAATAGCAGAGGATACTAACAAATGGAAGAACATACCATGCTCATGGATGGGAAGAATCAACATTGTTAAAATGTCTATACTTCCCAAAGCAATCTACCTATTCAATGCCATTCCTATCAAAATACCAACATCGTATTTTCAAGATTTGGAAAAAATGATTCTACGTTTTGTATGGAACTGGAAAAAACCCCGTATAGCTAAGGCAGTTCTCTGTAACAAAAATAAAGCTGGGGGCGTCAGCATACCAGATTTTAGTCTGTACTACAAAGCCATAGTGCTCAAGACAGCATGGTACTGGCACAAAAACAGAGACATTGACACTTGGAATCGAATTGAAAACCAAGAAATGAAACTAATATTTTACAACCACCTAATCTTTGATAAACCAAACAAGAACATACCTTGGGGGAAAGACTCCCTATTCAATAAATGGTGTTGGGAGAACTGGATGTCTACATGTAAAAGACTGAAACTGGACCCACACCTTTCCCCACTCACAAAAATTGATTCAAGATGGATAAAGGACTTAAACTTAAGGCATGAAACAATAAAAATCCTCCAAGAAAGCATAGGAAAAACACTGGAAGATATTGGCCTGGGGAAAGACTTCATGAAGAAGACTGCCATGGCAATTGCAACAACAAAAATAAACAAATGGGACTTCATTAAACTGAAACGCTTCTGTACAGCTAAGGAGACAATAACCAAAGCAAAGAGACAACCTACACAATGGGAAAGGATATTTGCGTATTTTCAATCAGACAAAAGCTTGATAACTAGGATCTATAGAGAACTCAAATTAATCCACATGAAAAAAGCCAACAATCCCTTATATCAATGGGCAAGAGACATGAATAGAACTTTCTCTAAAGATGACAGACGAATGGCTAACAAACACATGAAAAAATGTTCATCATCTCTGTATATTAGAGAAATGCAAATCAAAACAACCCTGAGATATCATCTAACCCCAGTGAGCATGGCCCACATCACAAAATCTCAAAACTGCAGATGCTGGCGTGGATGTGGAGAGAAGGGAACACTTTTACACTGCTGGTGGGCCTGCAAACTAGTACAACCTTTCTGGAAGGAAGTATGGAGAAACCTCAAAGCACTCAAGCTAGACCTCCCATTTGATCCTGCAATCCCATTACTAGGCATCTACCCAGAAGGAAAGAAATCCTTTTATCATAAGGACACTTGTACTAGACTGTTTATTGCAGCTCAATTTACAATCGCCAAAATGTGGAAACAGCCTAAATGCCCACCAACCCAGGAATGGATTAACAAGCTGTGGTATATGTATACCATGGAATACTATTCAGCCATTAAAAAAAATGGAGACTTTACATCCTTTGTATTAACCTGGATGGAAGTGGAAGACATTATTCTTAGTAAAGCATCACAAGAATGGAGAAGCAGGAATCCTATGTACTCAATTTTGATATGAGGACAATTAATGACAATTATGGTTATGGGGGGGGAAACAGAAAGAGGGAAGGAGGGAGGTGGGTGGGGCCTTGGTGTGTGTCACACTTTATGGGGGCAAGACATGATTGCAAGAGGGACTTTACCTAACAATTGCAATCAGTGTAACCTGGCTTATTGTACCCTCAGTGAATCCCCAACAATAAAAAAAAAAAAAGAAGAAGTAACATGCAAAAGACAAAAAAAAAAATTATAGCTTTTATTAGAGTTCACACAGTCAAAAATGAGTAGTAGTCATTCATAACTCAGTAAATGAAACCAAGGATAGTTACTCTCATGTGGAAACGTTTAGGATTATGGAACACAAAACTGAAGCCACGTGGCACAAGGTAATCTGTAGATTATGTTTAATTCAGGCAGCTGAAAATCCTTTAAAATCTACAGTTAAACCATCCCTGGAAATCATCCACTCCTCTCATTCCAGACCTAGAAAAGCAGGATTTCAGAGAGTTTAAATGACTTGAGTCAAATAATGGCATTAGCATTCAAGTATCTCTTTGAGGAGACTACTTTACAAAAGAAGGCAAGGTGGGATTTTTGAAAGCAAAACGTCTTTTCACCCCTCACCCAGACTCTTCAAGATAGTAGCTGAGTGTAATCAGCAGATCTAGGACCAGAAAACTTGCCAGAGAGAAGGAGGCACGTCCACTCCACAAACCCTTGTCAGCCACCTGATAACCATGCTGAGTTTCTGTGAGAAAGCTCAGAATCACTCCTTTCACATGTGGAAACACTTGCGTTTCAGCTGCCTTTGAATCAGGTCATGTCTTATGAAACATGGTCGTGATAAAGCATCAAAGGGAACTCACCTTCCAGCAGTGGGTAAGGGAAAGCATGAGTTTAGAGTCCCTAGTACAGATTTTGTTCTGCCACGTGATAGCTGTGTAATCTTGACTTAAACCTTTGTTATTTCATTCTCTCTCTTTACACAGTCAAGACAAAATTGGACGGGCTGTCAATGGAGAACACAGTTGAGGTGAAATATTCTGAGAATATATTTCAAGGGGTCCTAATAAGTTGTTTACTTTTCACTCACTAAATTTTGTTCTTCATTTTGTTCTTCAATCTTTACAATGAATCACACCTGATCTGACAAAATTTGTTTTGTTATCCCACATTTCAGGTCTCCGAGGTACTCTCTCTTTCATTTGCCTCAGTGCTTTATAATCTTTTGTATGAGGAGGGTATACTTATTAGAGAATTGGTAAGTCTTTCAGCTTTCCCCACCTGCTATGTGGACCTCTGTTTTTCCTCTCATTTGGATGTTGGCGTACTAGACAACAGAATGCAGCTATGAGTTTGAGAGGGGCACGAGCCTCAGAGTAAAGATTTCAGAAGCTCCCAGAGCCATTTTGGAACATTCATAATGCTGACTTTTCAGAACAACTGTTTCAGGAGACCATAAAAAAAAAGGCAAGAGCACTGCTTAGGATCACGGGAAGGGAAAACCAAAAGCTCTCTTCCTCTCCTCTGGAAGAAGACACTGAAGAGAGGGAAGGGTGCCTAGCTTTATAAACATCAAGATCTAGACCTTGGGCCATCTCATATGCTCAAGTGATGTCCATAGGTATCATGAGATGAAAATACTTTCATAAGATTCCACAATAGTGGTGGTTGGTTAATTCCAGGGTGACAGGGAAACCAAGGCCACTTTAAATAGTGGGAATAGGGTAGAGAGAAAATACACTACTTGCCTCAGCAAGTGACTGTGAAGATTAAATAATGTAAAAGAAAATTACAAATACTACATAAATAGGACTTGTTATTAATATTATGAAAGATTCAAAGGTAATATGGGATTAAAAGGATATTATTTACACCAAGCACATCAAGATTAGGTATTATGATATTGTGATATAATACAAAATATATATTTGGGTTCTGTTCCCTGGTCCCTTACACAGAGCTCTTAAAACCTTTGTAGCACTGGGAGATTCTTTTGTTCTGATATTTGGTCTTTGACCCCAGTTCCTGACAAATTGCTCCTAAGACCTTTGTAATTTCCTGAGTAATAGGAGCATCTTTTGTTCTAATGAGGTGACTTGTAGTGGGCTCTTGGATGCCTCAGAATGAGCTTTTGTTACCAGGCAAACTAACCATGTGATTAGAAGAGTAGAACTTAATGTCTGAGGAGAGGACTAAAGGTTGAGTTGATACTAATGGCCAAAGATATGATCAATCACGCCTATTTAATGAAGCCTCCATAAAAGCACAAAAGGATTGGGTGTGGAGAGCTTCTGGACTTGTGAACATGGAGGTTCCTGGAGAGTGATACACTCAGAGAAGGCGTGGAAATCCCCTACACCCTCTCCCATACCCTACACTTCTCTTCCATCTGACTATTCATCTGTATTCTTTACAATATTCTTTATAATAAATGGTTAAACATAAGTACAGTGTTTTCCTGAGTTCTGTGATCTGCTCCAGGAAATTAACTCAACCTAAGGAGGGATCATGGAAACCCTAATTTATAGACAGTTGGTCAGAAATACAGGTTACAAATTGGGTCTTACAATTGGCATCTGATATGGGGAGTAGTCTTGTGAGACTGAGTCCTCAACCTGTGGGACCTGACAGGTAAATAGTGTCATAACTGAATTAAATTAGAGGACATCCAGCTGATATCCACTGGGGAATTTGATGTCTGAATTGTATTGACTGAGTGGAATTCCTGAGTGGAGTAGGGACTAGGAAAAATATATATTTTTTTAATCTCTTAGGGGTATATAATGTAACTTACAATTATATATGCCTGTAAATGGTGTTTGTTTTAATTTCTAAAATTTCTTCTATATAGTCAGAAAAATTTAATGTATGGGCACATAATTTGATTGTTTTGTCATATATTTTGTTGTTACAGTTATTTGGAGACTGGCTTGTCGAGGCTGAATTTATATTTTACTGGATAGAATTCCATTTCTTGTATGTCATTTTCCTGTTGATGGGTTACTTTTAGATACATTATGTAACTTGATCCCCGTAAGAATTTCTGAGGTTCTCCAGGGCAGATGGCAGCATCCCTAGTTTGCTGGCAAGAAAACCAAGGTTCAGAGAGGATAAAGTCTAGGTTTCTTGCCCAGGATTGGAGAAGTTCATTAGAAGTGGAGCTAGAATTTAGATGAAGATATCCTGACTCCATATTCAGTATTCCTTCAACCATACTCTGCTCCACTTGGTACATTTCTTTTGGTGAATCATAACTTTTGCAACTTAGGGGTTGCACAAAGTAAGGCATTCATCCAAATAAAGCAGAGTCAATTGGCAATCTAATTCTAAACCTGTTTGGGTTTATGTAATATTATTTAACAAATTCCTATTGTTGTCATTAATTTCACTTCACAGGAAGCATCAAGTGAAGAGTGTGGTCCTCAGACCAGCAGCATAAGCTGCGGAAAATTTCCAGGCACCATCAGATCTGCTGAATCAGAAGCCTTGGAGCAGAAGCCCAGCAATTTGTGTTTTTACAAGCTCTCCAGATGATCTGTGCACACTCAAGTTTGAGAATCGCCTCCCTAGTTTATTTCAGGGAACACCTGGCATCCTGTAATTAAAGAAATGGTACTCTAGTATCTCCACACCAGTAGAGGTTTAAATACAGAGGCATTGTTTCCACTGAATGTCGTGTTAAATAACAATCAATTACTGAGGGGAGGAAAGAAATGGAATTTGATTTTCATGTTCACCTGGAAAGGTGTGAGAATAGATAGACTGAGTCCCCATGGGCCCTTCAAAAGCTGGGGTAAAGCCCACAGGCAGGCCACCCCTGTACTCGTAATCATGAAGAAAGCAGTCTGAAGTTGCCCAATTAGGAGAATATCCACATGACTATCCCTGCATGGGGAAATCAGCAGTGCAGGCAGCTGAAACCGTAAACTAATAGCTTAGGCTAAAGAAGCCGAGATATCTGTCTGAGGAGATGAGATTTGCTCTCCCCTTCTTCTTCTTACATCTTTATCTGGCCTCTTCAGATGTTCCATTACCCTGTGTCCCTGTTTACCCTTTACTCAACCTTACCGGGGGCTGTAATCTCCCCTGTCTCATGTTTAACCTTGACTGCTGACTACAGTCTGCTGTGCATCCTTGCATGTATATTCTGTTATGTACCCAATAAAAAGACTCCAGAAAAGAGGACAGGGGCTGTATTGATCTCATGCTGCCACCAGGCACATGAAACAGTGAATGCCCTTACAGGCTTCTAGTTTTATGCACTAAGTTTGGTGTAAGTTTTGTCCTTTCCTCAGCACTTTCTCCCTTGCTGGCCACTGTCCCTGGTTGAAGTCCATTAGACACCCAACAGAAAGGGATTACATTTTTCTTTTCTTCTTTGAGACAGAGTGTCACTCTGTCACCCTGGATTGAGTGCTGTGATGTCATCATAGCTCACGGCAACCTTAAACGCCTGGGCTCAAGCGATCCTCCTGCCTCAGCCTACCCAGTGGACTACAGGTGAAGAGATAACTTTTTTTTTTACCTTATTGTTAAAAAAAATTAAAGACAAGTATGTCTTTTTAAGGAGATTTTTCCTATATCGAAGAACTTAATGATTATGTTTTGGTTATTAAAGGCCTCTCTCTATTCACAAAAAGCTATCTTCACTTAAAACTTTGAAACAAAGAGAATTTTTGCATTTTGCCTAAAATCCAAATACTGATGACATAAGTATCCATAATTCCTTCTGGAATTAAACTGCTTCACAGGATGGGATTAGCTGTAATTTAGCAATCTAGCAATGCTGACCATCCCTCCCTCACACCACCTTCTCAAGGCAGAATCTTGGTGACTTATCTCAAAATATTAGAAAAGGTGTTTAAAATTGCACCTCCAAGTCCATGGCACCAAGCCATCTTTGTGCAATTGATTTGTCCTGAGTAGTGGTAAGGAGCGCCTTTATATAGCCTCATATTATTTTTTCCCTAGAGAAGTCCAACCTTCAAAAATGTTTAAAGGATCCTGTATTCTCCTTTCCAAAAATGTTATAAAGCATCCTTAAACCATTTAGTTTTATTTTTCTATTACATTTTCCTTCACTCCTATAAACCTAGAATTGCAAAAATGTGAGTTCTTCTTTCACTGCTAATTATTAAAATATAAATATAAACTTTGTAGCAGCTGTGCATTACTTTCAGATACCCAAAATAGAAATCTCATTCATTGAATGCGCTCACTAAGAATATACTATAATAAAAATTTTAATAAGGAACAATATTTGAATTATATATACTATTAAGCTTTATTCTTGGAGGAAAAATATGCTTTGATTTTAGGGTGTCCTAATCTGAAGCTCTATTTCAGAAACTAGACTGAATGTCATCATCATATCTCTGGCCATAAATGGAACAGATTCATTATGATTTTGCTATGCAATTATGGTTCCATTACGTCCCATTACAGCAGGAACGTTGCCAATTTTAGTATCTGCAAAGGAAGCAACTAATGAGCACACAATCTAAGAACTTGCGTGTTTCCTGCCTCATGATCTAATCTGGGGCCCAAAATCGAGCTGAGAAAGAAAAATATGCCATGTGCAATGAACAATTTCTCTAAGTACGTGTGTGTGAGATGAGTCTGGTTATCCACAAGCAAGCAATGAAGAAAGGAATGGAAAAACTCCTACACTTGGAGCCAGCAAGCTTAGATTCAAAGCCCACTTTTTGTTGTTGTTGTTGTTGCAGGTTTTTGGCTGGGGGCCAGATTTGAATCCACCACCTCTGGTATATGGGACCAGCACCCTACTCCCTTTGGGGCACTGCCCCCAAACCCATTTCTTTCATGTCTGAGCTGTGTGACAGTGGGCAACTTCTTTAATTTTTAGAATCCTGAGCATAACTGGAGTATACTCACTTCCTTCACAATTTATTAGATGATAGCTCATGGATAAGAATGGCCGTTACCGGCTAAGAGCTCAACACAATGTGACAGATATTGCAGATGGCTCACTTTGTCATTTGTTTCATCCCCTACTGCCAACAGAATGTTCAAGGAAACTTTCCCAGATACTTTTCCAGTTCTGATTCTTAGGTGATTGTACTTCTACCCAGCCAATGCACCTGAGTAACATTGGGAAGGCAGAAGACGGAATCTGAACAGTGGCTTCTGTTTCTTTCTATGACAATCACCATCATGAATGTATATGATTTTTCTCAGCAACCATCATAAAAATGTAAGCAACTAGACTGTAGCTTAGTGAGTGTCGAGGTGCAGTGAATGAGGGCAGTTTGTTGGCACAGATCACCAAAGCGCTTGTCTTGTTACCAGCAGTCTTAGCAGATATTCCAGCTCCCTGCAAGAGGAAGAGACATGTTGGTGTTTTGGTGAACTGCTTCTGGGCTGTTGTTGTTATTCCTGAAAGCTCAGCTGACAACCTGCCTTTCTAACCCCACTGCTGAATCTCAGAATTAAGTCTCATTCTGCTTAAACTAGCCTGGATGGTTTCTATTTCTACAGCTAAGTTCTGATCAGTGTGAGGTAATAAGGTTTTAAAGAAAATGAGTTTTAATAACAAGTACTAGAACCATCTTTTGCTATGGGATATATAAGGTTTAATATTTAGAAATAACATTTCTGGATATTTGTCCTGTCCAGTATCTTTTAATTATCTTCTCTGAATCCCCACATTATGATTCTGCCTTCCAAGAGGAAAATTAAAAACAAAAAATTTCCCCAGCATCTCTTGTAGTGAGGGTTGTAAGGATGCAACTTAAGTTTCAGTAATTAAATGTACCTGCATGAGGCTTGGATGCAGAAGAAGGCTGTATAGGAGGCAGCTGAGCCCAGACAAATCTATTATTTGGCAAGTGTGGTGCATCTGTCCCTCAGGGCTTGTGGTAATCAGGCTTATGCTGTCCTGTGCCAAGAATGATCAGCAGCCAGCAGCAGCAGCAGCAGAGGTGTTTTCCCTGTAACCATCTGCAGCATATGGAGTTGGATGTTCTTTTGGCTATGTTGGTCCTTGCCAAGACTCATCCACACCTGTTTTTCAAGCTCTCTTGGAAGTTCCTTGAGCTACCTAATATCTTTGATCAACCCCAATTGGCTTAAGCTAGCCAGTGTGCATTCCATTGCCTGCAACTGAAAATCCTGATTGATATAAAGCTAATAATGTAAAATTTTTGCCTTGTGCTTCTTATCCAGCTTATCTTTAAGATTCGATGATATCTTTCCATAGCTTATAGAATTCTAGTGTTTTGAGCAAGAAGTAATCTTAGAAAAACTATCCAGCACCCTGTCACACCTGCCATTTTATGAATGTGATCTCCTAAGTATAGAAAAATCAATTGGCTCAAAAAATAGATCTGTATTCAAAACACAAACCAGGTCTCTTTAGCACTAGTTTGGTATTTGTTTTGGTATTCAACACTTTCTCTCAAACAGATTATACTAAGCTTCAAAACAAAGGAAAGGCTATGTGAATATACCAGAGAATGGATATAAGAGCTTGAAGGGGTCTTTAAGAATGCCTTGAATAAAGCATTTTTATAAAGGAACATAGAATTACACTGTCCCAGTCCAGATATATCTAACTCCAATATTTTAATAAGTACCTTTAAAGCACATTTTACTCTAGAACTCTCAAAATGTTGAATCAGAAACCTACTACTTTAACAAGGGCAAGTGACAGCTTATAAAGTATAGCAACCTGCAATCATCTCTGAAATTACTTGTGGTTTTCCAAATTAAACTCAGTAGTACATTCATACTATGTGAAAAGAATATATCATGATTGATTGATAAATTTATGGTAGTAAATCTTAATTGTAGGTTCATTCCAAGTTAGCAGCTAAACTACCTAACTACTTAGTAATTTGCATAGTACAAACCTCAAATTCTTCTATTTATACTTAATAAGAGTTTTATTTTAAAAGTATTACATTCTCATTGTTAAAAATTATGGAAGTATAAGGAGCAAAAATATTAAAGCCATTCTGTTGTGTAATCTCAGTTCAAAGGCCAATATGAACCTTTCCTGACGATATAATATCTACCCCTTGGACACTTTCATAATAGGCTCGGGAGACAGGTTGTCTGGATATAAGATCTGGCTCTCTTATTTTCTAGCTATGCCTCACCTGAGAAAATCAGCTCTTTGTGTGTCTGTTTCATTATCTATTATTTAAAGAAAATAATAGTATTTACCTCACAGGGTTATTGTTGTAATAAAATGTAATCATATCTCTGAAGTGCTTTAGGCAGTGCCTGGCATATTTGGGTCAGTAAATGTTACTTACTTTATTGAATGGTGTGGCATATTGCTTGGATTTTTAACATATATTGGTGCAGAGAAGAACTTGTATCTTTTACGCATTGATTTACCAATGAAACTCACCTAATGAAGAGTACTAATAATCTAAATTATTATATAAAAGCAAGAGTATTCAGTAACAGGTGGACAAGAGCCTCCCCAATGCACAATCTATACCCACATCCACCTCCTTCT
Organism: Nycticebus coucang; assembly: GCF_027406575.1. NCBI lineage: Eukaryota > Metazoa > Chordata > Mammalia > Primates > Lorisidae > Nycticebus > Nycticebus coucang. The sequence goes on from NC_069790.1 coordinate 53,828,715, forward strand.
CTGCCCTCCATTTATTTGTTCCTAACACAAAGGCTTTATTAATTTGACATTCAGGTGCTCATTCTTTCTAACCTTTTATACTCTTTGCCATACAGATGGCACTGTGTATGTAGAAGCCAAGGTGGGGAAATGTTTAATAAGAGAACACACTAAATCTTCCTCCCATAGCCCAAACTTATGGATGGAAGACAAAAGTACTATGTATGTTTTATTTATTTGTTACCATTTGTTAATTGCCTATAGTACCCAGTTTAATGCTAGGCACCTTACGAATCTTTCCTAAGATTTGGTCCCTACCCAAAAAGGAACTTAAACTTTGATAAAGGAGGCAGAGAACCCCACAACATGAAGGAATCCAACAGAAGAAGGGACTACAGGGTGGTGAGGGTAGAGACTGAGCCCAGAGCTGGAGTCTTGGTCTTCTCCCAGGGAAGCTCCTGTCCGTCTATCTTCGGGGTGTGGTCAGTGCTGATAATATTGCCTGGGCTTGAAAGGAAAATAGGTCCAGTGTAAGAGACATTACTTAAAAATGTTTATTTTTTACTTCTTTTCTGAGGTACTGCATGATTACAGGAGAAAATTTAGAAGAAAATAAAAAATCCTGACAACTAAAATAGCCATTGATCTCATTCCAGAAGTATTCCTCCATCACGCCTTGATTCTCTAAATTTTTAGTATGTGTGTATGTACACACACACACACACACACACACATACTTAAAATTGTTATAAATCCCTTATAATGATAAATAAGAAGACCTTAACTTTAGGGGCAACTCAACATCAGTGTTCTTTTATTTCCACTTTTTCATCTAAATTTTTTCTTAAACTAAAGTGACTATCTTACCATGTCATTAAAAATATAACTTTGATGATGTGCAAGACTCCATTGACTATATAAATAATATATGATAATTTAAATGATAATTTATGTAATGAATCTTCAGCAATTAGACATTCAATATCATTGTTCTATCATTTCACAGAACACCCTTGTTTACTTTAGCATCCTTGATTATTTTCTTAAGCCAAATTCTTAATAGTAGAAGTGCAGAGTCTAAAGTTCTCACAATTTAAAGTCAAAATTTGAGTTGTTATTAAAACAGCATTTTTTTATTGTGATAAAATAGACATAACAGAAAATTTACCATCTTTAGGTGCACAGCTCAACAGTATTGTATATTTATACCATGTGGAAGTACAACCATCATCCAATCTCCAAAACTTTTCATCATCCCAAACAGAAAGTCTGTATATATTTAATAGTAGTTCCCCTGTCCCCATTCCTCTCAGCTCCATGGTAGCCTTTACTTTACATTTTATTTCTATAAATTTGCCTCTTCTAGGTGCTTCATGTAAGTGGACACGTATAATAGATTTTCTTTTGTGTCTGACTTATTGTACTTAGAATCCTGTTTTTAAGGTTCTTCCATGTTGTGGCATGTATCAGAGCTTCCTTATTTTTTAAGGCCAAATAATATTCTACTGTGTGCGCACTCCACTATTCAACTATTCATCTGTCCATGACCATTTGTGTTGAGCAGCCACTTTTTTTTTGTGAGACAGAGTCTCACTTTGTCACCCTTGGTAGAATGCTGTAGGGTCACAGCTTACAGCAACTTCCAACTCCTGGGCTTAGGAGGGCCAACTAGCTGGCCCAGGCTGGGTTTGAACCTGCTAGCCTGGGTGTATGTGGCTGGCGCCCTACCCACTGAGCTATGGGCACTGCCCATAAGCAGCCACTTTTAAATCAACCAAATGTGGACCCACTGAACAGATAGAAAAGGTCCACTGTGTATTGTCTCAGCCCAAATCATCTATGTTAGAATAAAACCAAAAAGAGGTGCCAAATCAAATATGAAGTAATTTTTTTTATTAAATCATAGCTGTGTACATTAATACGATCATGGGGCAGTATACACAGCTATGATTTAATAATACAAAAATAAATAAATAAAAATAAATTATTGCAAAAACAATAAAAAATATATGAAGTAATTTTTTTAAAAGCCACTTGACCCAAGTAAATCAAGCCTACTCTTTTTTTTTTATTGTTAAATCATAGCATACATTAGTGCAATCAAGGGGTACCATGTGCTAGTACTCTTAAGAGTTATAAAAATGTCCTATTCAGGTCTTCCCCTCCCTAGGCCTTGAAAAAAAAATAGCCTATTCAAGAAAATGTCATTAATGATATATGATTGAATTAGAGGAATTGTATAGATCTTTACCAGAATAATGATGTATGTATTAGTATATTTTGGATATTGTATATTTCATAGATATAGGCTGGTGTCTGATCAATTTTGATAGGAACTAAAAGTTTTTTTTGGATCATAATAACCAATAAAACACTTTGGGTTGAATGTACTATATATCTTTGGATCATATGGCAATCCCCCAAAAGTCTTCAATAGAAAGTGCTGGGAAAATGTTGATAGTTGTTGAGTAAGAGATTTTTAGGAATCCATTGTACTATCACCTCTTCTTTTGTGTGTGCTTGAAATTTTTCATAATCAAAATTTAACAATCAATGTGGTGCCCATAGCACAGAGGTTTTGGTGCTGGCCACGTATACTGAGGCTGGTGGGCTTGAATCCAACCCAGGCCAGCTAAACAATAATGACAAATGCAACAGCAACAACAACAACAACAAAAATAGCTCAGTATTGTGGAGGGTGGCTGTAATCCCAGCTTTTAGGGAAGCTGGGGCAAGAGAATCGCTTAAGCCCAAGAGTTTGAGGTTGCTGTGAGCTGTGATGCCACAGCACTCTACCAAGGATGACATAGTGAGACTCTGTCTCAAAATAAATAAATAAATAAATGACCTTGGGCAATATATAAGTTCCACCTTGATTGGACAACAATGCAATGTATAGATTTTTTTCTTTTTTTGAAAACCAGCATTTTACAACCCTCTTCTTACTATGAGAGAGATTTTGATATAGTTCTGGTTTAGTGTCCAAGTCTTTTTCTTCTTTATGTGGTCAGGGACAAACAAAAACAAACAAAACAAACAAACAAACAAAAAAAGCCACCCTCAAGAGCATTCAGATGTGTGCAGAAGGAGCACTCTATGGGCACTGAAAATAATCTGTTTTCAAAGTACCATTTTGCAGCAGATTTTCTAATAAGCAATGTTGGTTAGTAAGTGAGCCTAAAAAGGCTTTGCAAACATGTTTCTGAACCAAATAAACACTATAAGATTTTTAAAAATAGAATTCCTGGCTGGGAGAGGTGGTTCATGCATATAATCCTAGCACTCTGGGAGGTCAAGGTGAGAGGATTGATTGAGATCAGGAGTTCAGGAGCATTTAGCCTGAGCAAGAATGAGATGAAAAAGTTAAAATGACAGATGAAGAATTTTGAAGATGGGTTGTAAAGAAGCTCATGTAAATATAAGAGAAAATAGAAACTCAACACAAAGAAGCTACAAAGACAATGTAAGAAGTGAATGAAAAAAATCTCTAAGGTATTAAAGAAAAACCAAACAGGCTTGGTGCCTGTGGCTCAAGTGGCTAAGGTGCCAGCCACATACACCTGAGCTGGCGGGTTCAAATCCAGCCAAGGCCCGCCAAACAACAATGACAGCTGCAACCAAAAAATAGCCGGCATTGTGTCAGGTGCCTGTGGTCCCAGCTATTTGGGAGGCAGAGACAGGAGAATCACTTGAGCCCAGGAGTTTGAGGTTGCTGTGAGCTGTGATGTCATAGTACTCTACCCAGGGCGACAGCTTGAAAATAAAAAAGAAAAAGAAAAAGAAAAGAAAAATAAAAACCAAACAGAACTTATGGAAACAAAAAATTCATTCAAGGAATAACAACACAGTGGAAAGCCTTGAGAATAGGCTAATCAGGCAGAAGAAAGAATCTCAGAACTTGAAGATAATACCTTTGTGCTAAATAAGTCAGCCAAAGAGAAAGAATAGAGAATTAAGAGGAATGAACATACCCTACAAGAAATGTGGGACTATGTAAAGAGTCCAAATATCAGAATCATAGGCACCTCTGAGGGCAAAGAAGAAAATACACTAAAGTTGGATAATTTTTTTTTCTTTTCTTTTTTTCTTTTTTTTTTTTTTTTTGAGACAGAGTCTTACTATGTCACCCTTGGTAGAGTACCATGGCATCACAGCTCACAGCAACCTCGAACTCTTGAGCTTAAGGGATTCTCTTGCCTCAGCCTCCCAAGTAGCTGGAACTACAGATGCCCACCACAATGCCTGGATATTTTTTGTTGCAGTTATTGTTTAGCTGGTCCAGGCCAGTTTTGAACCCACCACCCTCAGTGTATGTGGCTGTAGCCATAACCACTGTGCTACTGGCACCGAGCCAAAGGTTGAATAATTTATTTGAGGAAACTATTGAGGAAAATTTCCCTGGCCTTGCTAGAAATCTAGATATCCAGGTACCAGAAGCACACAGGACTCCTGGGGAAATCCTTATAAAGAGGCAGTCACCAGGACACATAATCATTAGGCTGGCCAAAGTAAACAGAGACCAGGCCCTTTTACAAGCAGTAAGGCAGAACCAGCCCATAAAATACAAAGGAAAACCAATCAGACTAACAGCAGACTTTTCAGCTGAAACCTTACAAACCAGAAGAAATTGGGGACCCATCCTCAGTCTTCTAAAACAGAATAATGACCAATTTAAAATTCTGTATCCTGTAAGACTAACTTTCTTATATGAGGGAGACATAAAAATTTTCTCAGACAAGCAATCACTGAGAGAATTTGGAAAGACCAGACCTTTCTTTCAGGAAGTACTCAGACCTGCATTATATGCTGATCAGCACAACTGATACCCACCTATGTAAAACAATCCAAAAGTTGAAGTTCAGAACCCAGATACCACAATGGTTCAAAAGGTAAAACAAGGTAATCAAAGCCTACCCAATAGAGTGAACATAGATCTATCACATATATCAATATGTTCAATAAATGTGAATGATTTTAACTCTCCACTGAAGAATCATAGGCTGGCTGAATAGATTTTTTTAAAAATCCAAGACAAGTATCTGTTGTCTCCAGGAAACACATCTAACCCAAAAGGACTCATTTAGACTCACAGTGAATGGATGGAAAACAATATTCCATGCAAATGAAAATCAAAAGAAAGCTAGTGTAGCCAATTTCATATCAGATGACATATACTTCAAATCAACAAAACTAAGGAAAGACAAAGATGGTCATTAAATAATGGTGAAGGGAACAATTCAACAAGAAGATTTAATAATCCTAAATATTTATGCACCTAACACAGGAGTATACAGATTCATAAAACAAATCCTACTTGATCTAAACAAAATAATAAACAGTATCACAATTGCTGAGGACTTCAACATCCCACTGACAGAACTACATAGGTCCTCTAAACAAAAAATATACAAAGAGGGCGGTGCCTGTGGCTCAAAGGAGTAGGGCACCAGCCACATATACCTCAGGTGGTGGGTTCAAACCCAGCCCCAGCCAAAAACTGAAAAAAAAAAAAAAATATATATATATATATACGCATATTTATATATATACACACACAAAGAAACAATGGAATTAAACAGAAGTCTAGAACAAATGGATTTAACAGACATATATGTTCTTCTCATCAGTTCATGGAACATTTTCTAAGATTAATCACAACCTAGGGCACAAGATATGTCTCAACAAATTTTTAAAAAGTAGAAATTATACCATTGTCTTCTCAGACCACAGTGGAATAAAATTATAAATCAATGATAGCAAAAACACTCATCCCTAAAAATAGAAAAATTAGCTAGATGTGGTGGCACATGCCTATAGTCCCAGTTACTCAGGAAGCTGAGGGAGAAGGATGACTTGAGCCCAGAAGTTATAGGTTGCAGTGACCTACAATAACTCTGAGGTGACAGAAGACTATCTCAAAAAAAAAAAAAAAATAGAATTCCTAGGCAGTCATTATATATAATTTAAAAGTATACTTAGCTTTGAAATGTTCAACACCTGGAAAGATTGGCAGGTTTGAAAATTAATGTTCTTTATCTCCGAGTCAGCAAAGTAAAATGTTTTTGAGTAACTTTTTATTTCTGCCAAGTCTTCACCTAGTCAGTACTTTAAATTACACTTTATTACATGAGATGAGAGTGCTAGTTTTAAGGATATAACAACAATGCAACTAAAATTATGAGTGATTCCAGCTTCTATTAATATTTAGAGCTCTTAGATGGATGTGGCATGATAGATGAGAGTGATGGATGAAGAAAATGTCAGCCTCTTATTCAGTGATTTAGGGGGCTGAAAATAGGTTGAGTCCAGTATTAATAATTTCTGAGAATAGTGCAGAGACCAAAGGTAGGCATTGGCAGTTTGGGGGCCAACAATGTGGACTGCTATTTTAAATTGGAGACTATACCAAAATGAAGGCTCATGTTGAGGTATATAGAACCTCATTTTTTGGAGAAATTCATGTGGAGAGTATATGGAGCTAGGAAACATACGACCAATTGGTCCTTTGTATCATGTTGAGGGCTCCCTTTTTGTGGCGTGGGAGTGCCCTGTACTGGGGCTTAGGGCATTACAGGCGTCCTGGAGTTACAAATATCTGACTTACATATAACTCATACTTACAGACAGAGGCTATTGCAGCAAATCCCCCAGTTATAAATATCCAACTGACATATGACTAGAACTTACGAATAGAAGCTATTACAAGTAATGGGCAAATGTACCTGCTCCAACTTACATACAAGTTCAACTTAAGAACAAACCTACAGAGCCTATCTTGTTTGTAACCTGGGTACTGACAGTATATTAAATAATTTAGTGTAGTCCCTGCCTTCAAATTAATCTGCAAGTAGAGAAATGAGTTCTGAAAGGATGAAAACTTCAGTCTGAAACAGGCACACACACATGTATGTTTGTCTTTGGATTTGGGTCCATAGAAATTATGGGAAGATTTTCTTTAGGTCTGTGTTAGAACTCTAGATTTCAAGTGATAGAAAATAAACAGGATAAATCTGGCAAATTCTGATTCACAGAAAAGGCAGGGGAGGAAGGGACTGAGTTGAAGACAACTGAACCAAGACTGGGCTCTGTTAGATGCTTCTCTCTCGGACTCTGATTAATTCTTTCTCTGTCTCTATCCCTGTCTCTCTTTCTCTCTGTCTCTCCCCCTCTCTCCCTGTCTCTCAGGAGGGCTTGTCCTTTTTAACTTTTAAAAAAATTTTCATAATATAAAATCTATCGTTTGAACCATTTTTAAGTATACAATTCAGTGGCATTAAGTGTGTTCACAATATTGTGCAACCTTTACAACCAAGCACTTCCAGACTCTTTCCATCGTCCTGTTACAGGAAGATGAGACCTGATGGAGAGAAAGAACACCCGCACCCCCAACCCTGTGTTTAAAAGAGGAAGGGCTTTATTTCAGCCAGCAGAGCCACAGTGGACTAGAGTCCAGAGCTGGCCACACTCCCCGACTGGCTCTGTCTTTTCCCTTTTCTTTGCAGTCAAGGGCTCTTTGTAGAGCCCTGACCTTTCTTATTGGTCAGTTTGAATCGAGCTGGAGAAGGCAGGCTTGGAATTTTACAGAAGTGCAGGATTTTACAGAAGCAGAAGCAAGCATTAGTTTCCAGGTCCCAAGAAATTAAGTTTGTACAAATTTCTAACAGCTGAGTCACCACCAGGAGGACTTTGCAGGTATGTCCTTTGGGCTTCTGTAAGACTTGTTCTCTCAGACTTTACTTTTCCCAGGTATCCTCTCTCAATCCCAAACAGAAACCCTGTGCCCATTAATAAACACTCCCCATCCCTCCTTCCTCCCAGCCCTTGGTAACCACTATTCTACTCTGTGCTTCTACAAATTGCGTAGAAGCATAGAAAGAAATTCTGGTAACACATTCATGTTGTAACATGTGTCAAAGTTTCATTGCTTTCTAATGGCCGAATATTGCATTGTATGTATATTCCACATTTTCTTTACCCGTGATGGACATTTGGGTTGTTTCCACTTTTTGACTATCGTGAACAGTACTGCTGTGAACAGTGGTATACAAACAAGTATCTGTTTGAGTCTCTGGTTTCCGTTGTTTTGGGTATGTACTGATTAGTGGAATTGCTGGACTGCATTGTAATTCTACATTTAACTTGTGGAGTGGTTCTTTCTCTTTCACATTTGTTTCATTCTCTCTAAATAACATCTCCAAAAGGATATAAACCACAGCTTCCAGTACCTCAGGTTTACTCACACTATTGAGACTGGAGAAGAGTGGCTACCTTCCTCCAAGTAAGAGTCCAAAAGCCTAGGAAGGCAATCTGGCTGGCTAACTTGTCTCTTAAATCCTTATCTACAACAGTCACTTTTGAAGGGGGTGTGTGGAAGGATGATTATTGGAGATTCCCAGGATTGGACTGATTGAACCAATCAGGTGGTCAGGTTCCTATTCCTTGGCTGGGGAAATGGAGTCTGTTAAGAAAATGACGGTTTCCATTTAAGGAGTGTGTCTAAATCTGGGAGGAGGGGAATATAGCTCCCAAAAAGAAGAGAGAAGGGAGAGCCTTGATACAGTTACTGAAGAAATTATCATGCGCTGAGCAGCTATCCTAAATCTGCAAACCTCAATATAGTTTTGTTGTGTTGCTATGCTTTGTGCCCTATATCATCAGTAACACACACACACCCCCCAAAGAAAGGAACCTAACATAACATAAAACATTCCATTCAACAGGCCATAGTAAATATCCCTGAACAATTGTTTAACATGTAGTTATTTTTTCAAGGAAAAATTCTGTGAAAATTACTTCATATAAAAAAAAGTCTGCTCCCAATATGAGCCTATTTTTCAGTTTTAGTGCCATCACTGATATAATTCCAACCTGTATTAAAGAACAGAGAATAAAGCTGTTTACCTTGACTTTCATCTTATTTCATTTCTACTCTTATCTGTACCTTGGATTCACATTATGTCAAATAGATGAAAACTGATACATCGAGAATTACATTACCATCAATATTTTACTCCTACTAGGTTTGGAACAGAAAGCCAAGAGTGTGACTTATTCAGTTGTGCCATCAAATTTAATTTGGTAAACTATTGATCCAATTTCAGGATTTATGAGGTTTGTTATGCTTTTAAACTTCTATTTCGTATTTATACACCAGTAAAGAGAGCTATCTTCTCTAAGTGTAAAATATAAGCCCAAGCACATATCTATTTCTTATTTATTCTCTAGTGCCTCATTCTAATTAATCTTCATTTTCTTTTATAATTACGTTATTGCACTATTTATTCCCTACTTTTCATTTTTTTTTACTCATTCGGCATCTTGCATCATCTATTCTAAGTACTGTTTCAATTTTAAGCTTTCATTTCATCATCCATTTCATATCTCTTATTTCTCTCACAGGTCATTCCCTTTATGTCTTAGTTACCTCCACATAATTAATAAGCATAATGTTCAAAGGAATGTCTTGGTTACATGCATTTATTGGCATGCTAGATTACTGCTTTGTCATAAAGGGGAGGGGACAATTAATGCAGTTTGGAGAAGGAAAGCAGAGAGACACAACTTGATAATAACTATTCATCTCCTCTTAAAAGCAATACTTGTCCAATTATAAATTGACTGGCAGTATTGAATTAACCTTTTAGGTACTGTAGCCTCTCTCTCTTTCTCTTTTTATTTTTCCCTTCCCCACTTCCCCATCCCCCCCTTTCTCCCTTCCTCATCTGTCCCAGCATTTCTCCCTTTCCTCCTTCCCTTTCTCCCTGCCCCTTTCCCAAATGCAAACACGCTAATTTTCTAGGGAAAGGAAATTTATTTTTTTAAGATAGTTATTTCTACCTCTCTTCAGTTTACATGAGCCAATACCAAAGGAAGGACTGAGTCTGTCTTTTCTCCTTGGAGGTGAGGTCTGTGTTTCCAGGAGATATGCCTTTGTTAACCTGGATTGTCTATGCAAATACAAATTGCTGTTACCACTGGATTCACCCATGAACATTCCTGATAGAACATGGAGGAAGTCTTTGGAGAATGGTACAGGGAAATAAAGGATAGCTGTGAAACAAGGAGGAATATGTAACAGGAGAAAGGTTTTCAGAATTTTCAAGTCCTTATGCCAAACATTCTGTCCTTGTCTGAGGAGATTTCAGTGTACTTTCAAGTAAACAATTAAATGTTAGTGACTAATTGCCATTGCTTCTCTTTCCCTCCGTCCTTCTCATACTAGTCAAATTTTTCTTCATTAGTTGACCTCACTGGTTCCACTGGTTTTCTTTTCAAGAACTAATTATAATAATGATTTTGAAATGAACATTCTAAGTTGGCATCCTGACCTCTATCTATTTTTCAATCAGGGTGTACTGCCTATCATCCATTTTCAATCAAGAAACTCTTATTGGGCTTTCTTTCTCATGGCTTTCCCGCTTCTGTGTTGATGACAGACATGCTTCTTGCCACATAATGCGTAAAAAGTTCTCATAATCTCAGGCTGTTCCATTCAATAAGAATTTTCTTTGCAAAACCAGAAAAATAATTGCCCAAATGCTAGTTCTTTATATATTTGGTGGAAGCTATGAACTCCAGACTTATCTTGACAATTTAATCCAGGACCTTTAACATTTTTAATGGATTCCATTTCCAACTCTTTTAATTATTTCTGTCCTTTTCTTTTAAAACTTCTCAGTTTTCAAGATAAAGAGCTAAAACCAGACATGTCACTCTAAGATGATTCTGGTCAATGAGGATACAATGAGAAGGCTTCCACAATGCTTAAGTGCTAATCTTTTACTGTATTCACTCAGGAATGCTTTTTAAAATGTTACAGGAAGCCTGGCTATGTGATTTCCAGTACTTCCACTCCTATTATTCCTTTCGATTCCCCAGACATCAACTTCCAGGGAGACTGTTGGTCTTTATATGATGCCATGGTCCTCTTCTCTTAAAATCTCTTCAGAAAATTGTTTCCTATAGTTGGGCTGAGAGAGAGAGCAAGACACTTCTCCCACTCCCACTTTCTTCCCCCCCTCTTATTAGTTTAGAAGGAAACTTGGACTGCAAATCATCCACAGCCCTAGAAGAGGGGTTAGCAGAACTTCTTACACAGTTTTCAAGACCCAGTATAAAATAAAACTGTGAGCCCTTCGTTCAAGATGATGGCAGCAGAGCATTAAGCCAAACGTTTGGCTCTTCTGGAGCACAGTGCACTCACTGTGTGACTCCTCAAGTCATGTGCTCAGGAAGCAAGGAGATGGTGAGGCACTTCAGGGAGAGGATGGGGTATCATACTGTATGTTCTCTTTTTGGTTGTTTTCTATACAACTCATTTATGCAGGATGAGTGAGTGAACAAAATTTTCTATTCATTAGGATATTAAAATGTATTCCCCCATATATGAGTCACATTTAGCATTTTTTGCTAATTATGCATGGTTCCCTTTTTCCCTATCATACCCAGACAGATTGCCCCCATTGATACATTGACCTGAATTTGCTTAATTTGCTGTCATTGACTTTTTTTCTTATAAAATAGTATTTTTTCTTATAAAACAGAAGGAATGCACAGAGTACCTGTGATCTATTTCAAAAAAGGCTTTTGGATGCAAATGTATATAAAATGTAACCCTAGCCCTCAAGTAGCTTCCTATTTAAGAAGACAAAAAAAATGAAAATAACAGTATTTAAAAATTGATATAAAGGATAATTCTGTGGCATGTAAAAGTATTAATGTTATGTGGACTTTGTCCAAATCTTTTTAATCTTTAGCCAGGATTTTCTGGGATAGGGGTGAGACCAGTCTCTTGCCAAGTATGACTTTGTGAATCTAAGTAAGCAGGAGATAACAGGGACCAGTCCTTACCTCCACCTCTCCTTTCATAGTATAGAACTATAATAGGGATGGTACCCTTCAGCACAAGGACCATCAGAATAGGAATATAAAGATGGAATTTGCTCTGCCTCACCAGCTAATGAAGCTTCTTTTTACCCTATTCAAGCCTTAATTTCCTCAGCTGCTAAAGTAAGACTAGTAATGTCTTCCTGGTTGAGTAACATATTTATCATCAGTATCAAATTAAATTAATTCGGTAATCATGTTTAAGAATTTTCCTTCTAGGGGAGATACTCTGAGAGATGCAGGCATTCCCAGATAGGGCCTCTGTTCTCAAGGACTTTATTATCTATAAAAGAACTGAGACAAATACAGAAAACAAATACTATAAAGAAGTAGAAAAAAATAAAACCCACAGTTGAGTTCAGACGGTTCAATAAATTGAGCACGGAAGGCAGGCAAGGCATTATGAGAGGAGCCTGGGCATTGACCCCGGTTGAGAAAACATATTCGAAAGAATGGAAAGAATATTAGCAAAGTCAGGAATATGAGAGAGCCTACAACATTTGGAGACCCTAAAAGAAGATCATTTTGTTAAGAACCTCAGAACTGTGAAGGGAAAAGGAAGTTAAAGTCATCACGAGTCTTGACCATCTGAGCTCAGAAGTTATTTTCAGTACACAGTATAGAATCTGGAAAAATTTGGAAATAGAGGAATATTATCAGATCAGATGAGATGTTGTATGTGAAAGCGGTTTTAAAATAAGTGAGGTTATATTATAGCAGGCATCCAATAAATTCAAAAATATCCAAAAATAAATAAATTCTTATATCCTATTAGATAGATTGTGTGTCCAGCCATATCAGTGTACCAGTTGGCAGTACCAATATGGTGTTTCTGGAGGTAGTGTCTACTTCTGCCAAATACCTGCAGTGTAACATCTAATTCTGCCTTCCACGGGACTGGAGAAAAATCAATCTCACTTGTTATTTCAATGACTAGAACAATGGAAAATAACTAATGTGTACAAAAGTTTTATAGATACCAGAACCTTGAGAACTTTGAAATAATTTCATAATGATCTTGGCAAAGATGGTTGAGCCAAAGTTATCAGTGAGATTCGTGACTAACAATATAATAACAAAAATAACAACTACCTTCTGTTTTTCAGGAGTTGTGTCATTGCCTTAATGACATAATTAAATTTTGTGTTCACAACAGTTCTCTAATATAGATTTTATGTTCTCCATGTAGATGGAGAAAGTTATATTTATAGATGTTAAGTAATTTGACCAAGACCACACAGCTATAAGGCATTGGTACTGAATTTCCAGCCCATGTAATTTATAATTCAGAACCTGAGCTCTTAACAGCTTTGCTGTTTGTTTAAATTTTATTCTATGTTTCCTAATATCTACACATGAGCATATATTGTTCATGGATTTAAATAATAAACTCATTTTAATTTTTAAAAATCACCTTAAAGAATAATATTTTCTACCCAACTGATACTGACACAGTGTTTGCTTACATATTTTAGGATTAAGTTTTGTCAAGATGGAACAATTTTTCTCTCTTCTTTATCATGCCGGCCAAGATCACATTTCGAATCTACCCTAATGAAACACCAGTTTAAAGCTATTTTATTTCTCTGTGGCTCTGATTCCAAGTCTAAAGTGCAATATTTAAAAATGATTGATCGCAGCCTTTGTCGACTTGTGAGATGAGCCGGATTCCAGTGAGAATGCTGTCGGGAGGTGAAGGTGGGAGGTGCTGCAGGGTTGGACACTCCACTGTCACCATTCCATTGTAGAGCACAGTGAGGATCATCCCACTGTCTTTCTGTCTCAAGACGGTTCACGCTTGTCAGCGCCTCTTGCCTCTTTCATAGTCTTGAGCTTCAAGATGAGAAAGAGAAGCCAATATACCAAACCTGTCCCCACCATCAAATGATGAATATAGATGCAATCTCAAGGACTGTCTCATCCAATTATCGCCATTCCTGGCAGAAAAGCAAGTGACCTTGATGAAGGTCACCCAGTGCATTAGTGAAAGTTTCAACAGAATATTCTAGAAACTGCCAGACATTTAGGAATAAATAAAATGAACTCAGCAAGTGCATATACGTGTACATGCTGGGAAAGAAGTCAAGAGTCAAAAAAGAAATCTTAATATCATGGGAAATGAACTCAGAACTATTCAATGTTTCATTCACTTTGTTTTATAGAATCCTAATCTAATCAAGTCTTCAATTTTCAGACATATGGGAAGGCTAGTTTTAAGGTCTTTAACTAGGATGCAAGACAATTTTTATCTCTCAAACTTTAAAGTTTTAAGAAATCCCTTCAAATCATCAGAATGTACTTGTTTTGCTTCTGCTCAGAGTCAATGTCTTTATTCGCCCATCAGTCTTACTTGGTGGGCAAGCTATCTTTGCAATCTTCCTCCCCTCCAACTGTCTCGTTGATTGTCACTTGAGCCTGTTAGTCATACGTCCTTGGGTGAAGGGGTGGGAGGCAATTAGCAGCCTCTCTCTGAGGTATCTCCTGGTACACGTGGCCTCCTTGTCACTTTGTTAGAAAAGTGGCTGGATAACAGACGTCATCTCCCGGTGATCTGCCTTTCTGAAGGTAGAATTGGCATCTCATTTTTGATTATGCTTATTAAAAGCTGTGTTGCCAGCTTACCTAGTAGAAATAGCACTCTCATTAGGCATGTGATTTGTTCCTGTAATGTTCATTAAAATCTCATTTTAGTTGCAGGAAATAGCAGCTTCTTTTATGGGCATCCTAGAAAAACAGATGTGGAATCAGTAGGTAGCAGCTGTCAGAAAAAGATAAAATAAAAATTGGCAGCATCCAACAAAGAATGTTTGAAGCTTAAAATACTTGGGGCATCAAACTGATTCCTAAATCATTGTCAGCATTCTTTGGTCCTTGCTAATGATCAGCTACTAATTTGAAAATTTAGTAAATAATTTTCGCTAAAGATCAGCTACTAATTTGAAAATTTAGTAAATAATTTTCAAATTCATATGAAAAGCATTTCTCTGAAGTGAAAGCTTTAGGTGTCTACCATGCTTTGACAAGTAAGAATTAAAACAAAATTAGTTGTTTCTACTATTATCAGGAAAAACAGTATATCTAGAAGCATATGGTTACAACCACTCACTACTTAGACTAAGATATCTGTTGTCCCAACCAGGAATCTACTGGTTCTAAAGAAATGCCAATAAGCCCAAAATTCTGGTTCTAGGGAAAGTATAGGGAGAGGGGACTGATCTAACCTTCTTCCCTCTCAATTTGCTTCCTCCTGTAAGGATTTAAGACAGAGCCTTGAAAAGTCTTGGATCTTCCCTGCCAATCCCTAGTCAATCCCTATTCTGTAATTCTATCGTACATGATTACTTGGTAATTTGGTATCTAATGAAATATAAATATCTGGTTTTATTTACAAACATTAATCGTCTATTTTTTGAGACTTTGGAAAAAAAATAAGAAGTTAACTGATGACTCCATACTGAACCTCAGAGTCAAAGCATTCTATAATAGACATACTCTTATCTGACAATGTGAATGCTACTTTCCTTGCACTATTATTATTGCTTCATATTTTGATGCAGCAATCGTCTGATTTCTTTTCTGAATGTATTTATTGTCGTTCTTTATAAGGTTTTTGTTTCTAGTCCTTATCTTAAACATTGTTATTGTTATTAAATGTTAAGCCTTTTTAATTCTGTGATGGTAAAAGTGGAAACGTAATAAACACATGTATGTAAATAAATAAATAAACAGATACTTCATAGCCACAATTTAAAACTTTTGAGTTTCATTCAGATTTTGTCCCTTGGAAAGCCAACTTCAGACTCCTCTTTAAAATATGAATAATTTCCTCCCCCTCAGCCAATCAGGTGGGCCCTGGCCATATCCTTCTGACGTGTCTGTTCCCCCAGGATTGTCTCCAATGCTTGCATCCCTGAAAAATATCTGTAATAAAAATTAAAATACATTCAAAACAAAGATGAAATATAAATATCTGGCTGTTGTGTGGACCTTGAAAGATGATGTAAGACTGGCCATGTGGGTTTGTGGCCTTGAATGAAAGAGGTCAATTCCTTACCATTTCTTCTATTTATTTCCAGGCTTTGTTAACTGTATTCTTCTTTCTGTTGGTCAGTGGTTGATGAAGACAGTACAACTTGATCCCACTTTACATGTTAAATATCATCCTAAAAATTCTGTGTTTGTACATTAAACTGTATGTCCAATCATGATATTAAAATTCCAAGCTTAGACTGGGCTTGGTGGCTCATGCCTGTAATCTTAGCACTCTGGGAGGCCAAAGTAGGTGGATTACTTGAGCTTGGGAGTTCGGGACCAGCCCAAGCAAAAGCAAGACCCTATCTCTACTAAAAATAGAAAACATAAAATAAAATAAAATAAAATTCCAAGCTCACTTCCCAAGGAGGAAAATAATAACCCAAATGACTTAAAATCTCAAAGTTAAAAAAGCATTATTCTAGTGTGTTATCTTACTCAACTACCTCAAAAGGTAATAAAATGACACCTCCACCTCATTATAATTACATGTTCATTTAAAACTGCAGATCCACCAAAATACAAGATTATAGCACATATATGTAACCTGTTTGGAGGTAGGATATATTCCTGAACTTGAGAAGAAAAGTTAAGGCCCTGTATAATAATGTAATAATAAGACAATAAAGTGTTTTCCAGAACAAACAGCATAAATTAAGGCTGAAATTAGGAGGTAACATGGAAATCAATATCTATTTGCACAATACTGGTTCTCATTCAATTTTTTTATGGCTAAGAAAGCAACACAATTCGAATCTGAGTATTTCTGATGCAATAGGTGTACTCCTGAAAGCAGATTATGGCAAAATCTGACAAATCTAAGTGGTTACCATCAGCTTTCTTCATTATGAACATGTTTTGATGCCACCATTAAATGACCTTAAGAGTTTCTTCTCCTTATTCCATTTTCACTTAGTACATGCATACTTATTATGACAACAGGGATAATTTGAAAATCTTTGACCTTAATGATAGAGAAACCAGTTTCCTAAACTAAAAATATCACAGTGTTAATTACTTCTTATGCATTCATCTATTGCATTCAAATGACATTGTTATTACATTTTAAATTGAAACAAGGGGAAACTTAGATACACCCTTACTATGATATTTACATCACTTATAATTGTACCCCTTTCCCTGGACAGGCTTCTACATGGCACAGATCGTGTCATAGTTATTTCTTTATCTTAAATTGCTTTTTTGGACTCTTGATGATATTTCTTCAGTAGTAGGAAACATGACCTTAAATTAGGGGATTATAGAAACGTATCTATTGAGACATACCAACCTCATGTCACACTTTGCTAGAACATTTTCCCTCATATTTCAGCTATCTTGTTATCTTACTACTGTGGTTATCATGTCATTGATTCTTCTTTATAGTGGAAACTTTCATATTAAATCTTTGAGAGAATGAAAAGTGACAGGTGAGAAAATCTGCTTCCTGTGTTGTAGTTTACACAGAGAAGTCTTCCTGGGACCCTGACAAAGCCCCACATGGGTCTGTCACCTGTGCTACTGACAAGCCTTCCATTGAGGAGCATTTTCCCCCAGCTGGCTCTGGGGAAAATATGGGAAGGTGTGCTATGCGGGGGGAGGCTGACAGCTGTGATTTAACTGATTCCTGGTGCCATTTTGGTAGAGGGTGACAGGGAACATACTATTTCCCTGACTCAAGATTCATCTGGCTGTGTTTTTGCAAGACCATAGTTGCTTCTTCTGTTTATCCAAGATCCTTATAAAGTTGAAACAAAAAGCACACTTTTAAAATACAAATGCTTAAGCACAGAAGTGCTAAATCCTTGTGTGTATAAACAAATAAAATCATCTTATGGAAGATTCAAGAATCATTGATGGTTCACCAACAGAATCTAAACAAAATTTTAACTTACCAACTTTTCCTTGTTTTATTTCTTCAGAAACTTAACTGCTATTGGTATTCCTCACAATAAGCATGCTTTGACTCAAAGCATGCACGCACTGAATAATACATGAGTCTGTGGCAAGATGAGTTAGAAGTATACTAAAAAAGAACAGCAATAGTTGCAAAGAATTTTAAATCCTAGACTAAAGCTCAGAGAATTTTACAGAAGAATTGAATAAGATTGAAGGAAAATCTTTACTTGGTTTAATAATTTTTATTGCATTCTCTACAAGTAAGTACTTACCTATGATTCTGTATAGACTACACTCCTGAGATTTTAATTTTTAATTTAAGTTTAGAAATGCAGGTCGGGAATTAAAATGAAGAGATCGCTCCACCTGGACTCTGATAATAATCTCTTTTTCTCCTTAAGACAGGTAAAATCAGTTTCAGATGTGCTTGTCCAATTATTTCACATTGGCCTGGTGTGCATAAAAAGTCTGCTACTAACTTGCCCATGGAGAGATCTCATTTCATCTGTCACTTGTCACTACTCTGCTCACAAACCGCTTGTCTGCGCTGTTGTGGAAGCTTTACCAACCTTCTTCCTTCCCTTTCCATCTCTGTGTTTGTACCATAGCAATGGCCTGGGCAAAAGGAATAACCATTTCCTATCAGGAGGACTAAGTCATCAGGTGCCCTTATTTCTAGCAATACTATATCCAGATGCAATTCTTCTTGGAATTCAAGGTAAGTAAAAAATTAGAGAACAGAAATAATTTTCCAATCATGAATAATGGAATATATATTTTCTGATTAGAACAATGGAAATAATAATCTCTCTCTCCTCCCCTCTATACACACACACACACACAGAGGAGGTCATAAAGTTCTCACGCAATTCAAAATTGCACATGAACTTTATGGGCACCCAGTACATATATATATACATATATATGTATATCTCCTTTTAAAATTATTTCTTTTATAAAATGGGCTGTTTCAGGAGGATATAGCAAAGAATATCTGTTAGAATCCATTTTATCCTTGAAAAAATAGTGAGATGATAAAAAAAGTTTAGTAAAGTTTACCTAGAACAATGGATCCCCTCCCAGAGATTCATCTTATTTTATCCTATTTTAGAATTTTACAAACTTTTAATAAGAAGAAAATATCAAATCTAGGACATCCTGTCTTAACAGATAAGGAAGGACTCTTCTATCACGTACAGAAATAGACCACCCTTAAACTACAAGAGCCCTAAGTTAAAGAGCCGTTAATGTGGGGCTCTTTGATTCTACCTACACTTGGAAGAGTGTCTGTATTGCCTTATCCTGATGCCGATGCTTGCCTGGTATCATATCTCTTTGGGAAGAAAAGGGAAAGGACAGCCACTTAGCACATGTGTGTCTCTGTAACCCAGCGCCTCCCCTACTGAATGATTCACCCACACTGGAAGCGCCTAATGCGTCCTGCCACAGAGGGAGAGGTGGAATGGAACTAGCATGGGTATGGGAATCAAACACTCCTGGAATCAAGTCCCAGCTCCTTCTCACTGGCTGTGTGACCCTGGCACCTTACTTAACTTCAGCAAACTTCCCTTTCTCTATTTGTAAAGTCGGGCCACCACTTACTGCATGCATAGACTACATCCCTGTATCTGTAATTGCTAGTTCCCAGGGACCCTAACATTGGGAGGATTTACTGAGCACCCCATTTCTGTGGGAATATTTATACAGGCAATCTGTCCCCTCCTATTTTTAAGGATATGGAAAGTGATTCGGAATTTGCAGTTGTGATTTATAGAAACCGCAATAGAATGGCTCATCTGACCAATTTTCGTTGTTGATACTACAATGGGGTTTCAGATTTTTTTGATGTCCATCTCTAGACCTCCCTGAGACCTTCCCTGAATACACTTAGAAAGAGCAACGAGACAATCCAAAAGAGAACGTGACTACATAAATGCCAGGGGGGATGTGCGAAAGGAAGTGATCCTTTAACCAGTCTCCTATTATGAGAAAGAATTTCTGAGGGATATTTTTTAATATATTCAAGACTTACTCTGGGAAGATGACCACATTTTTACTACTAAGGGTTTTGTCCCAAATTCCAATAGTTAAAAGATACCATCTGAGCAGTATGTGTTTTGGAGGAAAACCTGGAGAAACAGTGACTATTCAGCAGCTGCCTAAAAATCCTTTAGGTAAAAACAGCTGAGTAGGAATGGGAGGAGTGCGTAGAGCAGGCGTCCTCAAACTTTTTAAACAGGGGGCCAATTCACTGTTCCTCAGACCGTTGGAGGGCCGGACTATAGTTTTAAAGAAAAACTATGACCAAATTGCCATGCACACTGCACATATCTTATTTTGAAGTAAAAAAACAAAATGGGAACAAATGCAATCATACTGCTTCATGTGGCCTGCAGGCCACAGTTTGAGGACCCCTGGTGTAGAGAGATCAGACAGAAAGGGAGGGGTAGAAACTATGTGGCCTAACTAAGAAAAACTAAAAGGAAGTTTCCCCTCCCCTTTCCTCGGTAATAATATTGTAGGTCTGACGATGAGTGAGTTTCCCCACTATTTCCCACTGAACATGAGGCAAAACAAACATGAATCAATTCAAACACTTATTAAATTGGGGTATAGCCCTCTGCAAGTCATCTTCACCTCTCCCGATGTGTATAGATGAGGGTAGACTGTGGGTCCAAATTCCTTCTAATTTGTAATGTTTAATTTGTAGCAGTAGTTGTAAGATGTTAGAATGAAGGCTGAGGATTTTTAATCAATAGTAATAACTATGGGGGGGGGCGGTGCTTTGCATAGAGTGTTGCCTGAAGGTCTGAGGCCAGAGTCCATGGCATCTAAATCCTCTTCCTAATCAACACAGACAAATGTGGCAAAAGTCTGCATGGCAATCTGGGAAGGCGTCCAGGAGGAGGTAAGATCAGAGCCCTTTTGGAGAGGAAACTGCTGGAGAAGACTAAAGAAGGGAGCATGCTGCCAAGAAAAGAAACAAGACTGCTCCAGGCAAATGCAGGACTAGGGAGGTGGAGGGCAGAAAAGCCCAGATGGAGAACAAGTCACTTCTACCACATTTCTCTGTGCTGGAGAGGATTCCAGTTATGTAACAATCTAATTGCGCCATAGCTTTTGAGTCACACAGTTTTGAGTTTGGTTCTTAGTTTATGTCTCTAAGCAACTTCCCCCATAGAGTTATAGATTGATTATTTGTAAACCCTAGATAATAACACCCACTTATATTAGTTTATTAGAAAAAGTAAATAACATAAGAAACGGTGTCCAGCATAGTTCCTGAATTGCAGTAGGGGAACAGCAAATATTAGTTCCCACCTTGCCCTCCCTGGGGACAAGCCAAATATTCTACTGAGAACTAGTCACACAACTTTATCAGGAAAGGGCAAACTAGTACAGGGGCAAGAACCCTGGGCTGGGAATCAGGAGAGCAGATCTACAATCATACATGTGATTCTTTAACCAGTTGTGGGACCAGAAGCATGGGAATCAAAATTGCTAAATTCAGTTTTCTTGTTCTAAAAATTTTGACTTTGTGATTGATAGTCCTCAAGTTCCCTTATACCTCTAAAATCCCAGGTTTGGTCCCTATCCTCATGATGTCACTTACATCCTAACAGACTGCCAATCCAGGCTGAGAAAAAACAGCATGGAATAATGGCCCAGCATGTAGCTTTTCAGCTTAGGAATATGAGCAAGTACAAGTCTAAAAACTTGTGTTGCATTCCTCTGAACATACTCAGGGCATTAGTTTTCACGATTCATTCAAGACGTTCACCGAGTGCACACTGTATTCTAGATACAGGCAGTCCCTGGGTCATGGAGGACCTGACTTACAGTGTTCCATAATTGTAAACAGACTCCCAAGGCTTTAGTTTATAATGAAATAGTTAAATTAATGCTTTGGGAACTAGTTTCTTCCGTACATTTAAACAAAACTCTCACCGTATCCGCAGCTCATTGGCACAACGCCTTTACACCAGCAGCTAGTTTCATGTTCGCCTGGCGCTTACATGCAGCATCGCTTTTGTTTTAGCTTTTTTATTAGATTTTTTGAGTCTGTGATTGCCCTTATGACCATTCCTGCAAAGCAAAAGTCCATTGCAAGTCCAGGTGAAAATCCAAAAATCCATTCCAAGCCTGCAGTGAATAGAAAGCTGATTAGAGTGGAAATGAAAGTAAAAATAATTAAGCATTTCAAGAATGCCAGACTTCTGTCATTCATTGGAAGAGCACTAGGCTCAGGCTCTTGACTACAAGAATAATTACAAAGGATAAAGTGAGTAATGAAACGCGTGAAAGGCAGTGCTCCAACGCAAGCATCAATTATCACCAAGCAGTGTACTGGATTAATCACTGAAATGGAAAAGTTATTACTGATTTGGTTAGAAGATCAAAATAAGTGTAACATTTCTCTTAGCTTAGCATTGATGCAACATTGGGTGAGTGTTAACCTTAATATTCTTTTTTGAAATGTCTTCTAAATCTCCTATTAAACTTTTTGTATGAGTTTGTTCTAATGTTCTGTTTGGTTGAATTAAAAGAGAGCAGTAGTTTCTGTAAAGTATTATTGAAGTATGGAATATTATTATTAGAGTGTTATTACATATATGACCACCTGTGAGCCATTATAAATATAAAACTATTATTATCATATATGCACTGTTCATCAGGAATCCAGAATTATAATCTGACTTGAAGATGCTCTTGGGAACAAAACTTGTCCATGACCCAGGGACCACCCGTACTGTATTAGGCCCAGGGATACAGAGGTCAATAGCACAGGCCCCCTCTCGAACGTGCTTCCATCTGGTGGGGTGTCTGGCCATCACAGGGAGATGTGATCCGCACAGTGAGGCACCGTGAAGAGTATGCGGGGCTTGCCATGGAAACATACCCTGGGCAGGACAGAAGGAGGGAAATCTTGGAGACTTCCCAGTAAGAAGTCAATTGAGGTTTAAAGGTCAACCAAGGGTGACTGGGAATTAGACACCTCTGTGCTGAGAGCAACAGGGCTTTCTACAGGGAGTCCTAACAGGCAGCAGCAGAGCAGCTACCCGGGCGGACGCTCTCCAACCTAAGGCAAGTGAGTCTCGGGAAGCTACTCGGGCTCTCTGAGCAGATTTTAACTCCAGAGATTCCCTTTCTTTTTCTGGCTCTAACCTTACCTTTCAACAAAATGTTTAGAACAAAGACAATAATTTCGAACACTTTTGGCAGTCAAGGTTTTGACTGCCAAAAATACAAGCCAGCTCAAATCAACTCAAGCAACTAAAAGCATGCTTCAGAACGGGGGTCCTCAAACTTTTTAAACAGGGGGCCAGTTCACTGTCCCTCGGACAGTTGGAGGGCCGGACTATAGTTTAAAAAAAAAAACAACTATGAACAAATTCCTATGCACATTGCACATATCTTATTTTGAATTAAAAAAAAATGGGAACAAATACAATATTTAAAATGAAGAACAACTAAAGTTAAATCAACAAACTTACCAGGATTTCAATGGGAACTATGGGCCTGCTTTTGGCTAGTGAGATGGTCAATGTCTGGTTCCATATTTGTCACTGCTAGTGGTAACAAGTGATGCAAGTGTGCATCAGTTAGTCCGGAGACTGAGAGGAGGAGTGGAGAGACAGAGAGGCAGGGAGTCAGAGAGTGCTGTGCACATTCCACACATGCGCACTGTAGCAGGACAGGCAGCGGTGGCAAAAACACCCGGAGGGCCGATCAATGTTCTCAGCTGGCCACATGTGGCCCGTGGGCGTAGTTTGAGGACCCCTGCCTTAGAACATTGGGTTCCTCGTGGAATCAGTAGAGACTTGAGAGACACTAAAAAACAGCTGAGACCAAGGGAAGCAAGGCACAGTCTGGATCACCCAGAAGACTAACCTACCCTGAATATTGACTCTGGTGCTATTCCCATGGGACACTTGTGACCATGCCCTAGACTCTGCTGCCCTGGCACCAAGTCAGGGCAAGCCAAGAAAAACAGTCCCTCTATCCTCCCATATACTTTCATTTCATTTCCATGCCTGCACCACCGTTTCCACAGAGCTTGTGAGGAAACATCTGTCCTGAAGGGACTTGCCTCTTGTCTGTTTATAATTGTTGGATAACTGTGGAAACGCGGGCGCACACACGTGCATCCCCTAACTGCTATCTCCTGCCTGGCTCACAGAGATGTGTTGAGCATTTGTGATAACAGGCATGAAATACACCAAAGCAAAGAGTTATGTAAGTATAAAGTATTATTAACATCAGTGATTAACTTTAATCAGTAAAAATGATAAATCATCTCATTTATGCTCTTTGTAACAAGGGAACAGTTGTCATTTTCTCTGAAATGATCTAAATTAGCTACATTTTGAAGTGAGGCTGAATGTCATTACAATATAGTGCACTAAGCCTCTCCTTCAAAAGGGGCATTTGCATATTTAAATTCAAGTGAAATATGAATAGAACTATTATATCAATGTCCTAAAAGATAAGAGCATCATTACTGTACAACATGTCTTCTACTGTTTATAGACATTATGCTAAGTATTTTGAATAATATATCTTAAAGATCATTTCAATTTTTGATATAATATCTGGAAATAACCCTAAGGATAAAAAGTATTGTATTCATTGATTTGTCAGATTTACATAAATTTGGTATTCTACTTACTCACCCCGTGTTTTAATAGCAAATTATCATGAGAACTGAGATTCATGTTGTATTAAAGTGAGTTCAGCTAGCTATTGTAACCTATAAAAAATACCCCAACGGCTTAAATGTTAGAGAAAAATTTCTTGCTAGCATCATGCTAGTCCAACATGGCTAACGGATGTATCATCTCCACATGACATTCATTGAGAGACACACCTTTCTTCCATCTAGTGGCTTTGCTTTACCCTACAACATCAGAGTCCTCTACCAACACTCTGCATCCACCAAACAACAGAGAAGAAAGAGAATATAAAGGAATCACGGGGATGATTTTAAATATCTATACCTATTTGTTTTTTGCTGAAAGCAAACATGTGGTTTCTGGATCAGAGATTAAACATATTATTGCTTATAATAATATCTTAACTAGTCCATTTCTCCCTTGTAAATTTATATAATGAGGGAAAACAGACTCTGCCCATGAAAAGGAGGATGGGGGTTTTGGCATCCAGGAGAGGAAAATAGTAGCTTATACAAGAGCCAGACATCTATCTCCTCCACCCTTCTAAGAGGAGTAGAGAAACTTATATTAAATAAATATCATTTTCCAAGAAAGGATTTATTTACATTGGAAAGGTAAAGCTTTCCTTTTGTTGTTGTTGTGTGTGTGTTTTATCTTGCAGGAAGTTAAATAAGCTTTCTTCATTTTGGCTTGGGAAGGTCATATATCACTCTAACCCACATCCTATTAGTAGGAATTTAATCACTTGGCAATACCTAACTGCAAGACAGCCTAGAAAATGTAGTCTTCCCAGATTAACAAAAGGAAAACTATATCAGATTTGGTAAATACATGTGGCAACTTCCCTGTGTTTGTGCAGAGCTCAGAATAGGAAAGATGGTGCTTACCACTATTCAGAAATACTCTTAATCTTTAAATTGGTGTGCAGTTACTCAGTGCCATATTGACCAGACAAGGGAATTTGATAAAGTGGTAAGAGTGTATCTTCTTGGAGCACAAAGGAAGAGAAATGGTCCAAGTCAGGTTAACTCTGGATCCCCAGAAATGGTCCAAGTCAGGTTAACTCTGGATCCCCACTCCTTAAGCAGTGAAGCTGTAATAGCCTCCCTGATTCTGAATGTTGCCATTAGGCATTCCTCAACACCTAGAGATGGCATATAGCAAAGCTCTAGTTCCTAAAGGATGCTCGTATTGTCAGATACCCATCCTTTTCTTTCAGATGTTTCTTCTATAAAAGAAGGGGAAAGATGATTCTAATGAAACGAATGTCTTTAGTCACCAGAGGGACAGGGCCTGGCTTCCACGATCCAAAAGTGGGCGAGCCATCCCAGAAGTAGACAAGGCATCGGCGGAGAGAATGCCTACACCAGGGGATGGGGGAGTGGGGAGTACTGGCAGAATCTTCCCAGTGTGTGTCACACAGAGTGCCCAGACGAGGAGCCAAAGTCTAGGCTGCGTGCAGCCCACCCAGAGTTGCACACTGACACATGAATGCATCTCTCTGGGGAAAGGAAAGCCTTTGGATTTAAAAAAAAAAAAAAAGTGGGGAGGGGGGGTCCATATTTTAAGCTATGCACTCATGGAGCACATCAGCCCCAAAGAGTGCCTTTTCATTTTTCCCAGCTAAAGAAGCTACCTGTTCCTATCACTCACAGAGGCATTATGTGGAGCATAGGAGCTCTAAGCAGTAAATGAGAGTGTGCAGGCAGGCCGGGGCCCCAGCAGCTCTACAGAACAGAGCACAGAGTGTCTCTGGCTGGACAAGTACCAAGCTGCGGAGAGAGAAGGAGAGCAGCAAAACACGAGTACAGGTGGAAACAATCGATTAGTATGGGCCAAGCTGCAGTGGCAGAGACCCCAGAATTAGCCTCTTTTCTTTCTTTTTTTTATTGTTGGGGATTCATTGAGGGTACAATAAGCCAGGTTACACTGATTGCAATTGTTAGGTAAAGTCCCTCTAGCCTCTTTTCTTTCTATACACCAGTCCTAGACGGGGGTTCCAGGTCATAAGCAGCCTTATAGTTTATCATGAGAAGCTGTCATGAGAAGTTTTCCCTCGCTGACCCCCTGGACTTCAAGGTCTCCATGGCCATTTAGAACTCAACCAGGAGGAAGGGGAAGAATAGAGAAGGCCACATACAGGAGGACTTTAGGAGCCAGGCCTGGGGGAACATACACTCCCATCTCCTGTAAGCCAGGGACATGGCCACACCCAGCATCAAGACAGGCTAGGAAAAGTAGTCTGGACCAAGAAAGGGCAGACTTTGGGGGAACAGCTCACAGTTCCTGTCATATGGACTTACAGAGATTCTAGCAACTTAACAGGAGAAATGCAGAGGGAGCTTCAAAAGGGTGTGAGCAGAGGAAACGGCAGTTGTTTGACCACAGTGCTCTGAACTCTTAGCATAAGGCAGGGCTGGCTGAGAAGCTAAATTCACATGTTAGTTTCATACCTGTGACTCTGCTCCTCAGTGTGGCTGGCTGATCAAAACCACTTTCATAGGGCAGCACCTGTGGCTCAAAGGAGTAGGGCGCTGGCCCCATATGCCAGAGGTGGCAGGTTCAAGCCCAGCCACGACCAAAAACTGCAAAAAAAAAAAAAACAAAAAACCCACTTTCATATGTTTTCCAACACTTTGTAGAAACTGTAGTAAGCAGAATAATGGCCCTCAAAGATATTTACGTCTTAATTCCCAGAACCTGTAAATATCATTCCATGGCAAAGGGGAGTTAAAGTTGCAGGTAGAATTAATGTTGCTAATTAGGTGACTTAAAATAAGGAAGTTAGCCTGGATTATCCCCAGGTTGTCACAAAGTTCCATTAAAGACAAAATGGGAGGCAGAGGAGATCAGAGTGATGCTGTGTGAAGACTTCACTCACCACTGCTGGTTTTGAAGATGGAGGAAGGGGCCCACAAGCCAAGGAATGTGGGAAGACTCTAGAAGCTGAGAGAGGCAAGGGAGTGAATTCACCCCTAGATCCTCTAGAAAAATCCATAGCTCTGCTGACATCTTGATTTAGTCCATTGAGGTACACATCAGACCTATGACCTACAGAATTAATTATAAAAGAATAAATTTGTGTTGTCTAAACCACTACATTTGTGGCAGTTTGTTAAAGTGGGAACAATAATAATGGGTCACACAAAACACACTAGAATTGGAAGGAGCCTACAGAAATTCTGGTCACTGGAAGAGCTGCCCAGAGTGGCTGATCCTGTAAGACTTCCTTGAACTGAGGAAGATTACATAAGAAGATGTTTCCTAAACTTGTTGAGATATCACTACAGAGTCAAATGAAGCCTGAGATGTGATTCTTATTTCCTTTTTTAAACACACGGTTTCTAAAGGATCTAGAAAGCAAAGTCCTCTGAAGTCCAACAGAAATCTGATGTTTGATAACATCACAATACCCTGGCTTACCCTGAATCCCCTTGACCTGTTTATATCAACAATTGGGACGTTAGAAAAAACTCTCAAGGTATTGAATTGAAATCTATGTCCAATACCTCTTACTTTGTACATAACAGGAACTCCAAGTGAATAAATGTGTCTACATCTCCAATTCCAAAAACTTCCATTTTACTGTCCCCCAAAGAAAATCTTGAGCAAGTGTGCTTCTCTTGCCCTTTTCCAGCCTCATTCCTTCTCACTGTGGGCAGTCTCCCTCCTTACTTCTAAGCATTCCATTGTTTCCACTTGGGAGGAAGCCCCTGAGCAGGTTCACAGATAAAGTGCCTCGGGATAATAGATGCTGCCCAGAGTACAAGCAATACAATTTGTAATCGGTGCTGCACTTTGAGAGGGAAGGTATCAAATAATAAAGACAGAGTGCGTGCACACAAATAATAATAAACTAGAAATATTTAAATAGAATGAAAAGCTGGAGAACCTCGTGTGAAATTCTGTTAATGCTCTTTTTGGAAAATCAATATAAAGAAGCCAGAAAGCTGAATTACTAGAATCTTCTACGTTGTCACTCATCTCTCAAACTGACAGAACATCCTAGTTTTTCATAAAGAGCCTTATATGGCCAGAGTTTGACTCTATTCCATCAAGAAATAATAAACTGTGCAGTGAAGAGAAAAATTATAGGCAAATTTGAGCCTAGTTTTGAGTAACGATTTTCATGTTGAAGGAGTGCACAGCTAGTAGATAATTTGATTTTCTTTCATGATTATAAAGTATTTAGTTCCCAGAAAACGTTGTGTTAAGGCAGTGCCACTGAATTCATGAAAAGTTCCAGCCCAGTTGATTTCTTTCTCGAAAAAAACAGAGGACTGATTTTTACGATGTTGTCCATTTGAATTGAAAGCCATTCTGTCCAAACCTGAAAGGTAAGTAATTAATTTCAAAGTAAAGTGCTAAGGGCATGCATGTGAGAGCAAAGTTCACATAAAGAAATGACATTAAAACCAATTTTGAAAATACTTAAATTTTACATTTTTTTGCATATATTCTACAAAAAATTCAAGGTTCTTAGAGCATGAGTAAAAGGCAAGAGCTCTATTTTAGATTTGTGAAAAAGGCTAATGTAGTGAAAAACAAACAAAAGAACAACAGTAAGTTTACTTTCATTTTTGTGGCAGGACCTGTGACTTTCTTCTTACAAGTGGAACACAGCAAAGGTGACAATCTAGCAATCTGGTGATTGTTATCTAAGATCATAAGACCTGTCTCACTGAGGGACTCTCCCTTGCTAGGTTGATAAAGCAGGTAGCCGTGTTGAGGACATACATGTGCTAAGGAACTTAGGGAAGCCTATGACCAAGAACAAACTGAGAACTGAGTGAGCAGCTTACAGCCCATAGCCAGCAAAAAACTGAAATCCTTGTTTGACACTCCCTGAGGAACGCTATTCTTCCAATAACTACATGATGTTGGAAGCAGCTCTTTCCCACCAAGCTTCAGACGATAACCTTGCCTGGCCACCATCTTGACTGCATTCTTGCAGAGGATCTGCTTCTGACCTAACGAAACTGTGAGATAATCCATGTGGGTTGTTTGGGGGGGACTTGAAACCCATACCCAAAATATGGTGCTTTGGCATGCCGAAGAAGCAGCCTCAAGGTCTAGTTGACCATCACCCCCCAACCTCCCATCTCTTAATCCTCTGTCTCTTGCAAACCACAGAATGAAGTTGTTCTCTGAAATTCCCTTATCTGCCTAAAGTTTGGACCCACCAAAGATGAAAACAACTACCTCTCACCTCTTCCCTGAATTTTCATTAACTAAACTCTTATCACAGAAAGACTTAGCAGTGATTGGATCTCTGCTTTATAAAGAAATGTACTAATCTCTGTTGGTTCACAGCCAACTTCAAATAATACTCATGTAATTTTCAAGAACACTGAGCATAAATTTTATTTACAAGCTCTTTTATGAAATGTCTGTCATGAATATGTAACATTTTAGTAGTGAGGTAATTGCTCACCTATCAAGTATTTTAAAATAAAAGGAAAATGATAGTTTCTTTTAAAAAATATAGTTTGAAACTATAATTTATGGATAAGTGAAACCCAATAATTCTCAATGTTCATTTGTCCTCCCTTTATTCTTTAATCTACTCAGAGAGTTGTCACTTGGCAACTGATGTCTAAGGATAGTGAATATGGTTCCTGACTGTAATGATTTACTTTTCTTGGTAAATTCTCAGCAACACAGGCAAACATGAAAAAAAATTAGTCTAAAAATCCTTCAGGATGAGTTAATGCCTCTAACATTAAAAAAAATATTAAATTAATGTAGGACTTTTTATGTAATTCACCATGAGATATAACAAAAAATGGGGTTAGTTTTATTTTTTAAGAATATAGTGGTTGTTACAGTTCTCACCTTTCAGGGGCTCATTCTCCAAAAAGCAAAACTATTGTGAAATATCAAGTCTACAGAACTCTGAAACCAGCTTTCTCTTGCTATTTTAGTGATTGCTAAAGTCCTACTGTAGAATGTACTTGTTTTGCTATTGTTGTTGTTGCTTTAAAGTTGGAACTTCTGAAGAAGGACGTATAAAACAGTTTTACAGAAATTTGTAATTTGTGCCTCTTGACTGTCCAATATTCCCTGAGAATCCATACATTAGCATTCATATACCTCCACAGTGTTAACCACTTCATTACAAGATGTCATCATTTTCAGAAGGGAACAATGAATACAATTCAGAAAAATGATTGCCCATGTTTTTGCAAGACTGTGCTATGAGAACCTGGACCTCAGAGGCACAACAGGCAGTGACTGGGTGCTGGGAGGATAAAGAGCCAGACAGGGACCCTGCTACATCCTCTCTAGCTCTTCTTACCTGTTCAACATGTTCCATCCACCAAGGGATGTAGTTTGATGTAATGTTCGATCAGAAGTTTTGAAAATTTGAAAAATAGTGGCATCAGATACATAACTTAAAAAGACAAAACATAGAAGGTAATTGATACAGTGCCTTGCACATTAAGCACTCAGTGAATTTTGAGTGCTTGGGCTTTTTTTTTTTTTGATGAGGAGAGTACCACTGAGTATCGCTGCTTTACCTACAGTTAAAAAGTTTTGGGTATGCAGGCCATGAAGCTTTGATCATTTTGGAAATCCACCAATGTGGGCATTTCACCTTGTTATTTGTTCAATCTATATGCCACCACAGGTTCCTATTGTTTTTACATGTAGTTATATGCCCTGCCCACTAAAAATGACATCAACACTTGTTTATTTGCCTACATTCAAAGAAATGCTGTTTTTCTCCTCTTTTTTTTTTTCAGTTTGCTTTTACCTATGTGTTCTAATTTTTTTTTTATTTCAATAGATTTAGGAAGTACAAGTGGGTTTTATTACATGGATAAATTGTATATTGGTGAATCTGGGATTCAGTAGACTTGTCACCTAAATAGCATACATTGTATCCAATAGATAATTTGTCATCCCTCACCATCTTCCACCTTCTCCCATCCTGAGTCTCTGGTGTCCATGACCATGCATACCTGTAGTGTGTTCCACTTACAAGTGAGAACATATGGGACTGTTTTTCTATTCCTAATTAATTCTAGTTCCATCCAAGTTACTGCAAAAGAACAAAAGAATTTCATTCTTGTTTTCTTTATCCACTCATCAGGATCTTTTTTTTTTTTTTTAAAGAGATGGTGGTCTTGCTCTTGTTCGCCACCAGAACTGGAATATAGTGATATGATCATAGCTCAGACCACCCTCAGAATCTTGGGCTCAAGTGATCCTCCTGCCTCAGCCTCCCAAGTAGCTGGGATCAGAGGTGTGAGTCATCACGTCTAGCTTCAGAAGTGCTGTTAAGAGTAAAATCTAAATGATATTCTTGAGCAGCAATTTTCTATGGCATTTTAATTCTTGGAATTACGACATGTAATATGAGATGGTAGAAGAGGATTTCTATCACCTTCACAAAATGCTGAACATTTACACAGAAAATACTGCCAAGAAAATGCAGTTTTGTCTTCAAAAGTGGCACATCCTTTAGTAATATTGCATGCAAAAAAACCTAGCATTTCTATACACTTGGTAATATATAAATTTCCATTATCATGAAACGATTTGAAGATGTTAATAATATTAGCAATGAAAAATACAGAAATGTTTATGCAAGCTGATCTGAAATCAATGGTCACATCATTGGTAGATATATAAAAGGTGAACTCTGTACTTCTTGTTCACTTTCTGTACCTTTCAGAAAACAAGAAGAAAAGAAAATACCTTGATCACAGGTAGCTACAATTTTTAGGGAAGGTTTTTGTTTTGTTTTACTTTAGACTTTGCTTGGGCACCATCTTGAGAAAAGATTGTTGCTGCTTTTGAGTTTTTTCTTGATCTTATTTCTCAAGTATTTTTATATCTTTGGAATTACTGTTGTTTTTCTAAGTCTCATTCATACTCTCTTCTTCATCATCACTCCATTTTAAATGTAACTCAGAAGTCAATACTTTACTCTCTCTTCGAAAATGAGTTAAAATGTTGGAAAGTGAGATCTATTTTGGCTTTGTACAGAGAAGGCCATTTTTATTTATACTTCTACTCATGACAGAAAGAAAAAAGGTTGCACTTATTGTAAGGCAGTAAATGATCTGGGGAAGAGTCAAGTCCACACAATGCCTCACCTGGGTTTCCTTCCTTTTTTCTTTCTGTCCAGTTTCAGTCTTTTACATGTAGACATCCAGTTCTCCCAACACCATTTATTGAATAGGGAGTCTTTCCCCCAAGGTACGTTCTTGTTTGGTTTACCGAAGATTAGGTGGTTGTAAGATATTAGTTTCATTTCTTGGTTTTCTATTCGATTCCAAGTGTCTATGTCTCTGTTTTTGTGCCAGTACCATGCTGTCTTGACCACTATGGCTTTGTAGCACAGACTAAAATCTGGTATGGTGATGTCCCCAGCTTTATTTTTATTACTAAGAACTGCCTTAGCCATACAGGGTTTTTTCTGGTTCTATACAAAACGCAGAATCATTTTTTCCAAATCTTGAAAGTACGATGTTGGTATTTTGATAGGAATGGCATTGAATAGGTAGATTGCTTTGGGAAGTATAGACATTTTAACAATGTTGATTCTTCCAAGCCATGAGCATGGTGTGTTCTTCCATTTGTTAACATCCTCTGCTATTTCCTTTCTGAGGATTTCTTAATTTTCTTTATAGAGGTCCTTCACCTCCTTCATTAGGTATATTCCTAGGTATTTCATTTTCTTTGAAACTATGGTGAAGGGCGTTGTGTCCTTAATTAGCTTCTCATCTTGACTGTTATTGGTGTATACAAAGGCTACTGACTTGTGGACATTTATTTTATATCCTGAAACATTACTGTATTTTTTGATGACTTCTAGGAGTCTTGTGGTTGAGTCTTTGGGATTCTCTAAGTATAAGATCATGTCGTCAGCAAAGAGGGGAGTTTGACCTCCTCTGCTCCCATTTGGATTCCCTTTATTTCCTTGTCTTGCCTAATTGTATTGGCTAGAACTGCCAGCATTATGTTGAATAGTAAAGGTGACAAAGGACAACCTTGTCTGGTTCCAGTTCTAAGAGGAAAAGCTTTCAGTTTTACTCCATTCAGTAAAATATTGGCTGTGGGTTTGTCATAGATAGCTTCAATCAGTTTTAGAAATGTGCCACCTATGCCTATACTCTTCAGTGTTCTAATTAGAAAAGGATGCTGGATTTTATCAAATGCTTTTTCTGCATCTATTGAGAGGATCATATGATCTTTATTTTTGCCTCTGTTAATATGGTGGATAACGTTTATGGACTTGCGTATGTTAAACCAGCCTTGCATCCCTGGGATGAAACCTAGTGGATCATGATGAATGACTTTTTTGATGATAAGATCTAATCTATTGGCTAGGATTTTGTTGAGAATTTTTCCATCTATATTCATGAGTGAGATTGGTCTGAAATTCTCCTTTTTGGTTGGGTCTTTTCCTGGTTTTGGTATCAAGGTGATGTTTGCTTCATAGAATGTGTTGGGGAAGATTCCTTCTTCCTCAATTTTTTGGAGTAATTTCTGCAGTACAGGAATAAGCTCTTCCTTGAAGGTTTGATAGAATTCTGGTGTGAAGCCATCTGGACCAGGGCATTTTTTGGTTGGAAGCTTTTTTATTGTTTCTTTGATCTCAGTGCTTGAAATTGGTCTATTCAGGAGGTCTATTTCTTCCTGGCTAAGTCTAGGGAGAGGGTGTGATTCCAAATATTGATCCATTTCCTTCACATTGTCAAATTTCTGGGCATACAGTTTCTGGTATTATTCAGAGATGATCTCTTGTATCTCTTTGGGATCAGTTGTTATTTGCCCTTTATCGTTTCTGATTGAGGTTACTAGAGATTTTACTTTTCTATTTCTCATTAGTCTGCCCAATGGTTTATCTATTTTATTTATTTTTTCAAAAAACCAGCTCCTTGTTTCATTAATTTTCTGAATGATTCTTTTGTTTTCAATTTCATTGATCTCTGATTTGATTTTGGATATTTCTTTTCTTCTACTGAGTTTAGACTTAGATTGTTCTTCTTTTTCCAATTGTATAAGATGGCTTTTGTGTTTGTTGATGCGCTCTCTGTTTTTTGAATGTAGGCATCTAAAGCGATAAATTTTCCTCTAAAAACTGCTTTTGCAGTATCCCACAGGTTTTGGTAGCTTGTGTCTTCATTGTTGTGCTCAAGGAAGTTAATGATTTCCTGTTTTATTTCCTCCTGTATTCATCTGTCATTCAACAGAAGGTTGTTTAATTTCCATGCCTTTGTGAGGGGTTGAACGTTTTTGTTAGAGTTGAGTTCTGCCTTTAGTGCATTATGGTCTGAGAAGATACAAGGTAAAATTTCAATTCTTTTGATTCTGTTGATATTTGTTTTGTCCCAGGATATGATCAATTTTGGAGAATGTTCCATGGGGTGATGAGAAGAATGTATATTCTTCATCTTTGGGATGGAGTGTTCTATATGTGTTTATCAAGCCCAGTTGTTCTAGGGTCTCATGTAAATCTCTTATATCTTTGTTTAATTTCTGTTTAGAGGATCTGTCCAGCTCTGTAAGAGGAGTGTTAAAGTCCCCTGTCATTATGATATTATCAGATATCATATTGCTCAGACTGAGTAAGGTCTGCTTCAAGAATCTTGGAGCATTTAAATTGGGTGCATAAATATTTAGAATTGAAATGTCTTCTTGTTGTATTTTTCTCTTGACCAATATAAAGTGACCATCTTTGTCTTTTTTGACTTTAGTTGCTTTAAATCCACATGAATCTGAAAATAAGATTGCAACTCCTCTTTTCTTCTGAATTCCATTTGCCTGAAAAATTGTCTTCCATCCCTTGACTCGGAGTTTTAATTTGTCTTTTGAAGCCAGGTGTGTTTCTTGCAGACAGCAAATGGATGGCCTGTGTTTTTTAATCCAGTCAGCCAATCTATGTCTCTTCAGTGGGGAAATCAAGCCATTAACATTTATTGAGATAATTGATAAGTGTGGTAGTGTCCTATTTGTCTTATTTTGTGAGAGTCCATTGCTTAGTTTTATCTTTTGCATCAGTGTGGAGGTTAGGTTCTGTCCCTTAATTTTTGAGTTCTTACTTTGCTGCTGATCCATTGTGATGGTCAGTGTGTAGAACAGGTTGAAGTATTTCCTGTAGAGCTGGTCTTGTTGTGGCGAATTTCCTCAATGTTTATATATCCGTAAATGATTTGATTTCTTCGTCAATTTTAAAGCTTAGCTTAGCAGGGTACAGAATTCTGGGCTGGAAATTGTTCTGTTTAAGTAGATTAAAGGTAGATGACCATTGTCTTCTTGCTTGGAAAATTTCATTAGAGAAGTCTGCAGTCATTCTGATGGATTTTCCCCTGTAGGTCAACTGGCGCTTATTCCTGGCAGTTTGCAGAATCTTTTCTTTTGTCTTGACTTTGGACAGGTTCATCACAATGTGTCTTGGAGAAGCTCGGTTAGAGTTGAGGTGACCTGGGGTCCGATATCCCTCTGAAAGCAGTGTGTCAGAATCTTTGGTGATATTTGGGAAATTTTCTTTTATAATATTCTCTAGTATGGCTTCCATTCCTTTGAGGCATTCTTCTTCCCCTTCTGGGATTCCTATAACT
Organism: Nycticebus coucang; assembly: GCF_027406575.1. Classification (NCBI taxonomy): domain Eukaryota; kingdom Metazoa; phylum Chordata; class Mammalia; order Primates; family Lorisidae; genus Nycticebus; species Nycticebus coucang. The sequence goes on from NC_069790.1 coordinate 53,864,761, forward strand.
TGTATGTTGGAACGCTTCATAAAGTCCCCTAATTCTGACAGTGAATGTTCTGCTTTCTCTCTCTTCTTTTCTGCCTCTTTTACTATCTGAGTTATCTCAAGAACTTTGTCTTCAATCTCTGAAATTCTTTCTTCTGCATGGTCTAACCTGTTGCTGATACTTTCCATTGCATCTTTAAGTTCCCTAATTGACTGTTTCAGTTCCTTCAGCTCTGTTATATCCTTTCTATATTCTTCATATCGTTCATCTCTTATTCGATTCTGTTTTTGGATTTCCTTTTGGTTATTTTCCACTTTATTAGCAGTTTCCTTCATTGTTTCCATCATTTCCTTCATTGTTTTCATCATATGTATTCTAAATTCCCTTTACATCATTCCTAGCATTTCTTTATAGGTGGAATCCTCTGCAGTAGCTACCTCATGGTCCCTTGGCGGGGTTGCTCTGGACTGGTTCTTCATGTTGCCTGGAGTTTTCTGCTGATTCTTCCTCATGAGTGATTTCTTTTATCTGTTTCCTTGCCCTAATTTTCCTTTCACTTCCTCTTGCTCTTTAAGTTCCTGTGCCTGTGGAAGTTGCCGGCAGGTTTAGACCAATTGAACACACACAACCACTTGCCGGTTTTCCACTGTTTTTGTCCTCCTCTTGGGGTCCAGAAGTCTCTTGCTGACTCCCTGTATCCTCACAGGGATGATTACAGGCAGATATCACCAGCCAGAGATGCCTGGAGTCCTATCACCGCAGACTCAAGGTGCCCAGATGCAAAGCAGCTGTTACTCCGCTGCCATCTTGCTCTCTCCACTACTCTAAATGTTTTTAAGATATAAAATAATAAAGAATAAAGTCTTTCAGAAAGAAGGTGAATTACAAAAACTGCAAATGTTTCGTGGACCTATCAAACAAAAAATGTGAAATTGCGTTCTTAATCAAGGTAGGGAACAACAGCCATGGGTAAATATTACAGAGTCTATTTCCTTCAGAAGCTCAGAGTCTAGGGTTGACTAATTTTTTTCTAGAAATGGCCACATAGAAAATGTTTTTGATTTTTGTAAGCCATTTGATCTCTGCCTTTGTATTATGGATACTCAGTGGTATAGTACTACCCAATACTGCTTTTACTATACTTTATAGCACAAAAACTACCATAGACAATGAATATATGAGCATAGTTATGTTTCAATAACATTTTATTTATAGACACTGAAATTTCAATTTCATATCATCTTCATTTGTCATGAAGTATGATTCTTCACTGATCTTTTTCAACTGTTTAAAAATGTAAAATTTCATAGTTCACAGGTTAGACAAAAATAGGTGACAGGTCATAGTTTGCCATCCCCTAATTCTATTGAGTTGGAAAGGAACCTTCATTTTATAATGTGGTGTCAGGGATAAAATTGCCATTGGCTCAGTGAGTAGGGCGCTGGCCCCATATACGGAGGGTGGTGTGTTCAAACCCAGCCCTGGCTGAATTGCAACCAAAAAATAGCTGGGCGTCGTGGTGGGCACCTGTAGTCCCAGCTGCTCGGGAGGCTGAGGCAGGAGAATCGTGGAAGCCCAAGAGCTAGAGGTTTCTGTGAGTCCTGTGACATCATGGCACTCTACTGAAGGCAGTAAAGTGAGACTCTGTCTCTACCAAAAAAAAAAAATAAATAAAAGTAATACTTTGTTAAAAGTGGAGAATAATGTTTCCCCCCTTCCGATATTTGAAGATGTATTGCAAAAGCTTTTGGTGTTATCATTTGCAGATATTTTATATCAGCAGTCCCCAACCTTTTTGGTAGCAGGGACTGATTTCATACAAGACAATTTTCTATAGACAGAGTGGGGGATGGTTTTGATATAAGTATGCAAGCAATTGATTTGTTATGGTTTCTGTGCAGTCAAACCTCTCTGCTAATGATAATCTGTATTTGTAGCCACTCCCCAGCATCTGTGTCACCATCTGAGGCAGTTGAGCATCTGCCTCAACTTGGGGCATCAGGCATTAGCTTCTCATAATGAGTACAAAACTGAGGTCTCTCACATGCATGGTTTATGGTACAGTTCGTGCCCCTATGAGAATGTAATGCCACCACTGATCCAACAGGAGGCAGAACTCAGGCAGTGATGCCAGTGACAAGGCGTGGCTGTAAGTACAGATAAAGCTTTGCTCACTCACCTGCTTCTCACCTCCTGCTGTGCAGCCTGGTTCCTAACAGGCCACAGGCCAGTACTGGTCCTCAGCCTGGGGTTTGGGGACCACAGTTTTGTATGATAGAATTTCTGTCTTATTCAGAAGGAGATCAGATGTGTAGAAGTCAGAGAAAATAGTAGATGATTCCACCTGAGGAGGGGCTAGAAGGGCTTTCTCTTTAACTACTGTAGTTCTAAAAAGAAATAGATCCTTGGTATTTAAGATGGAGAAAAGATGGCAGTGCGAAATATTGAGGCCAAACTATTAACAGGATTTTTTTTTTTTATTCCAAGCCTGTCTATGATTCTAGGGCTGAAGACAAGTCTTGAAAGGGTTTGATTCCAAGATAAATATTTCAAGTCACCTACCAGAGTAATCTGCTGGGTGACTAGGGCTAAATTAAGCAAAGAATGATAATAGCCAAGAATTTGGGAGAAAGGTGACAATCTTTTATCCCAGGCCTTATTTAAAAGCTTGCTATTAATGAAATTTTCAATCCTAGTTCTGAAAATAGTTATTACAAGTAGATGTACAATGAAGTATTTGACTTACAAAAGGAGAAGCTATTTTGTCCTCTCTCCTCCATCTCTCCCCAAACACAGATAATCAATAGAATTGCCTAGAGGCATCTTTCAATTGATCAATTTCCTGATCCTAAACCAACTGAATCAGAATCTGGAGTGGTAATATGAGATCATCTGCTGGTCTGGAGTGGTGGTGTGAGAACATTTATTGGTTTTTTGGTTCCTCCCTTTTTCTTTATAAACTCTCTGGGTTATGCTGATGAACACACCTTCCAGGGTTAGGAAGCACAGCATTTGAACAGGTGTTCTCAAACTTGACTGGACATCAGATTGGGGTGAACTTTGTAAAGCATAGATGGCTGGGGCTACTTGTAGAGATTGGGATCTGTGGGTCCGGGTTGAGCCTAAGAAATATGCGTTTCTAAACAAATTCCTGCTGCTGATTCTGCTTATCTGAATACACACTTGTTGAAAACAACTGCTTTAGGTGATAATCAAGGCCCCTGTTCTCTCCAGGTGGCTACATAACCTCTATAACAGAGACAGAGGGAGAGAGAATAAAGTAGCTTTTTCTTTTACTGAGTAAGGAAGCACCATAATGTTGGCTCAGGTTCAAGGTTTGAACTACTTAAAAATTGTATCTTCAGTCCTAAACATATGAGACATTGTATCAAGCCCACCAAACAACCCTTAAAGACAAACACTAAAAGCTGGAGTTTTACTGTTTAAACACTCAGCTAATAAGAAAATACATTTATCAAAGCACCATGATATTAAATGACTGTTAAACGACTTTTACAGCTAGTCAGATCCAGAGGTCTCTAAAGCTGAGATGTATTCAATGTTGGTGGCATTTAGATCCTACCACTTCCTAAAAAGCGTGTTGGGATTTGTCAGAATCAAGGATGGTGGCAGATTAGACTTGATTTCATTTCTGTAAAAATACAAGAACAACATGATACAAATCTTTCTGGAAAAGGATATGTTTCAGTATGGGTTATTATTTTTATATCCTTTGATGATTCTTTGGGATCTCTAAGATCGCTCCCTCCACTCTACACTCTGCTTGAAGTGAATATTGAAAATAATTTCCAGAATTCAAAATGTGATGGCTTCTTATTTGTGCCTGATATTGTTTCCATGTCAAACATGGGAGATTTGTGGCCAGCAAAAGCTAGAGGTTAAGGGGACAGTGGCATCTGAGTTACCTACCCTTTATCTCATGTAATAGCAGAACAACTCTATTCAAAAAATGAAAAAATGGTTTAACACATACACACAAAACAAAACAAACAAATAAAAAAAAAAAATCTAAGGCTCAAGGTTCAGAGAGAGGAACTGTCCAAATCCTAGATCATGATTAACATAGATCGCTGTCAGGCTTTGCCAGCCTCTCTGGTGCATAGACTCAAGGTTCTTTGACAGACACAGGTCTGTCATATGACACAGATGTCAGGTGATACAGTGTCATGACCCCTATGGTCGTGGTCGCCACACAAAGAAAACAGGCATGACACGGATGGATTGAAGTCCAAGCTTGCAAGAGGCAGGCTAACCTTAAGCGCAGGATAGCCTCGAGCAACCACCACAGTAGCTATTTATTGAGAAGGTACATGACAGGTGTGGGGAGTATTAGACAATGACTGCGTGCTTAAGGATTGCCACGGGCTCCAGCTCTCTCTCCACAGCTCCAGAGAATGATTAAGCTTTAACATGTGTGGATGGGTTGCCCGAGGGTCTGCCCCCAAGCTGCAAATCATCTCGCTCAGAGGCCTTCTGGCTCTCAGTGTCCTCTACAATACAGATTATTTCTTATTTCTTGTCAGAACTTGCCTTGATTTTATTTGAATTACTTTAGTTATTTTTAGGACTCACACACATACATCAACATATTTATTTTTATAGATATTTTATAAATAGATCCTGATTTTCAATCATTTGTTTGGATATATGAAACTTCCTTCACAGGCAGTGAGGGACATCATCAAGCTCTATAGAAATGTCTTCCCAGAGCACACCGATTCTCTTCTCCACTGAACTACATTTACCTTGGAGAGAAACATCTGCGAATGGCATGGTCCTCTGCCAAAATGTCAATCTCATCTGCTCCAGGCAAGAGACCACGAAAAAGGGTAAGGCTCCAAAAAGGAAACAGACTGGAGCATCTGAGAATAGGACAAAGGGACCTAGAGGTGGGTACTCTAGAAAGGGAGATGTGATTTGTGGGGAGGAGAGTAGGTGGAATGGCCACAAAGGTTCTCCCAGAAGGCGAGCCCCAGTCAGCTTCTCCAGGTACCCCGGTGGATCTATGAAGAGCAGCAGCATGCAAGGATACTTCCACCCCATCCTTTCTGTGCATGGATACTTGAGCTACTGGCAATATTAAAAGGCCTTATTTCACATTGACAGCTTCCAGAACTTTTAGCCAAGCTCCGTTTGCTAGAAATACAACTTTGCTTGCCAAAACTTTTGTCTTGTTTGGAATGAGAATTTCCTATTTTCCCATAAATACCTACCTTTGAAGCAATTCAGTTCTCAATTTTGATGGATACATACTGTTTCTATTATTTACAGGGTACATGTGGGTATTTATTACATGAAAAGAACATGTATCTATCCAGTCAAGTGTTTAGAGTATCCACCGCCGTAGGGCGATGCCTGTGGCTCAAGGAGTAGGGCGCCGGTCCCATATGCCAGAGGCGGCGGGTTCAAACCCAGCCCCGGCCAAAAACCAAAAAAAAATAGAGTATCCACCGCCTTCAGTATTAATAGCTCCTGTGTGCTGAAAGCATTTCAAGCCCTCTCTTCTAGCTAATTTAGAAATGTGCAGTATGTTGTTAGCTTCGAACACCCTATTCTGCTATCAAACATTAGAACTTATATCTTCTATCTAAATGTATATTTGTACCCATTAACAACCTCTCTTCACCCCTCCTCCCATGCACACACCCTTCCCAGACTGTATCATATCATTCTAATCTCTAATTCTATAAGGTCAGCTCTTTTAGCTGCCACATAGAAGTAAGAACACACAATATTTGTCTTTCTGAGGCTGGCATATTTCACTTAAAATAATGGTCTACAATTTCATCCGTGTTGCTGCAGAGAAAATAATTTTATTTCTTTTTATGGCTAAATGGTATGCTGCTGTGAGTGTAGACCACATTTTCTTTGTCCATTCATCTCTTGATGGACACTCTGGTGGTCTTTTGGGTATTGTGTGGGTAAAAAAATATTAGTTTTAATAACCTCTGGTTCCCACTGAAATAAAATCGGAGAGATGCAGTTAAGTGAAATCTATTGTCATGATTGTCTATTTGTCCAGGATGAGAAGGGAAGGTTCACCTCCCACACTTAGAGGCTTCACAATTGTTAACATTTAAATAGCAGCCAGGCCCTTTCTTCTCATTATGATGCATTTTTTATATGTATTGTTTACTTCAAGTGATCATATAAATAAATCCCTCCATTCTTCTAACAAGATGAGGCAACCTAAAGGACAATTTTTTGTTGTTGTCGTCAAATTTTTGCTTTACAATAGAATTTGCAGCAATAGGCTTCTGTTTGATATTTATTCTTGTTTTCTCTGAGAATAAAAAGTCAAATAAATCTGCATTCTTTAAAATCTCCTGCCTGGGTTCTGACATTCATTTGAGTTATAGCATCTCAGGAGCATCCAGTTGTTTTAAAATTGACAAAGGACTTAAATTAGTCCCCTGGAAATTAACCAATACCTCTTTGTATTTTTCCATGATTCTCCATGAGAACTGGTCTTTCTACCATCCCCGTAAGGTAGACAAGCCCTTCTGTCTTGCCCTTTTGATTCAAGACAATGCCACAAATAATGGTTTTCACTGTGCAGATAAAAGAATTAGAAATAGTGTTATACCCATGAGCTCTCCCTCTTTCCCTCCCTCTTAAGTGTTTGCTGAGCAAGAGACTGTATTGAGTACTAAAGAGAGATAAAGAGGTTCAGTGTTCTCTGGGTTGGAGTAGACGTGCCTGTCGTAGGCATTTGACAAAATCTTTCTCTAGAAGAAATTTGGGTCCTTTGAAAATTGTCAGTGAGGCACAAAGTTCTAGAAACTGACAGAGACAAAGGGTTTTTTTTACTGCTCCTTCATTCTCTCTTCAAAATGACATTGAAGAACTTTTGGGTATTCTCAGTTTTAATTCCCTGTAGGGTGGTTTTTTTCTCTTTCAAATTCTGAGCATTTCTGGACTCAGAGTATGAGACAGGGAGGAGGAAGAGGCACCATAACACTCCCCTTAGGAGTTATGCGAGGCCAAGGGAAGGAATGGTCCACCTAGTGAAGCCGGGGTCACTGGGGAGAGCTCTGGCTGTCACTGAGGACAATGTAATTCTCAGAGCTACTTCTCCCTGGGATGTTACCAGCATGATCATTTCTTGCAACAGTGAAAAGATTTTCATCTGGGAAAGATGCCAAATATGTCAGTGTGTCTTTCTAAATAGATGATAGCCACAATTGCTAAACTTATTTATTTCTCACAAGAGAGGGAGAAAAAGAGCCTTTAATTATTGGGTGAATGTCAAAAGGTGTGTTTGACTCCTCCTTCAGGCCATAAGAGGGTCTCCTGAACCAGGGGCCCACATAGCTCCTCTGTTCAAAGTAGGTGATACTTCAGCCTTGGCTTGTGGGCCAGATTTGTAGGTGGAAAACCGTCCTGTTCTGCACATCAGTGTCTGCATGTTCAGTGTTCAGGACAGGCACAAAGTCATGGGCAGCTTACCTCAAAAAGAAATGATCTCTTATGGCATCTTTTTCAGTATATAGAAAGTCCCAGTTGATGGTTTGTCCTAGCAGTGGTTCTCAACCTTCCTGATGCCACGAACCTTTACTGCAGTTAAAAGGGGTTGCAACCCACAGGTTGACAACCACTGTACGCCTCCAGTTGGCACCGCATAAAGTGGGCAAAGTTTTCATGCAAACAATCAGAATGTAAATATATTTGGAGCATGAAAATTCAAGGCACAGATTACAACTTTTAGATGGCTTCCATGCCATCTAACAAATTCTTAGTAAACAAAAAGCATAAAATGTAAAAGTTTAAATACCTGGAGCAATAAACAAAACCATTTTTCTTTTGTAGACCAGCTAAATATTTAAAAAACTATGCATAAAGTATGCATAGTTGCATAAAGTAGCTAACTATTGAAATACATGTATTTAACATATATGAGAAGACTCAGATAAAATATCCCAGAATATCAGCATTTGAAGACATTGGTGTTTCTACTAATAAACGTAGCACAAGTTGTTACCAAGCTATTGTGAGTGAGCTGAACTGTCAGGAAACCTGTGCATTTTAATCCCAGAACTGTGGGAGGCCCAGGCGGGTGTATTGCCTGAGCTCACAAGCTCGAGACCAGCCTGAGCGAAAGCAAGACCTCATCTCTACTAAAAACAGAAAAACTGAGGCAAGAGGATTTCTTGAGCCCAAGAGGAGGTTGGGAGGTTGCTGTGAGCTATGATGCTATGGCACTTTACCAAGGATGACAAAGTGAGATTCTGTCTCAAAAAAAAAAAAAAATAGAGATAAATATATAATGGGGATTTGTTTGTTTGTATTTATTTAAGAAATAGGGCTTCTAAGACCCAAACATGGTGTCTCACGCCTGTAAACACAGCACTCAGGGAGGCCAAGGTGGGTGGATTGCCCTGAGCTCATGGTTTCAAGACTAGCCTGAACAAGAGCAAGACCCATTGTGTGGGTGCCTGTAGCCCCAGCTACTCGGGAGGCTGAGGCAAGAGAATTGCTTAAGTCCAAGAGTTTGAGGTTGCTGTGAGCTATGATATCACAGTACACTACTGTGGGTGACAAAGTGAGATTCTGTCTCAAAAAAAAGAAAGAAAAAGGAAAAAAAGAAATAGGGCTTGTAATGTAGCAAAAATGTTCACTGTAGTATGATCAAGGTAGGAAGGTTTCTGCCTATACATAATGTGTTGACATAGGTCCCTTCTGTTGTCCTGCAGACAATTGTGCACCACCTCCTCTGTCTGTGTTGTGTGTGTGTTTGAAGTAGGATTTGACTAAGGGTATGAAGTAAGATTTTCTTCCTTGCCTTCATATATCCTATTTATGAATACAAAATAAATTCCTTCAGAATTAATCAGCAACGTGATCTCATTAAGTGCTAAGTATCTGAAGGAGCTAGGAGTTGTTTCTCTTGCTTGCAGGCAAAACACATTTGTAGATTTTGATGTTTGTGATGAAACACAAGAAGTACATGATGGCATGTGTGGCTATCCAGGTATGTATCCAATTTTGAACTTTTAAAATCAGCGAACTAACTGCCCTGGAATGCTCATTGCACTCTAGAGTACTATGCTCAAGAATACCTTAAATTACTTTCATTTGACCTTTACCAAAAAAAAAACATGCTGTGGGGACAGAATGTGGGGAAAGTCAGAATTTGTTCTATACCTCATCAGTTATTTGAACCAAAGGGTAGAAAAATGTTGAAGCTTTATCCTTGACTTAACAATTAAAAGGAAATTATGATTATAAGGGCATATACTCAAGGAGGTAAGTAGGATGTTGCACAGAATGTCTTATTAGATCTCTGTGGAGAATGTATCTAGGTTGGAGAAAAATAGTCTGATTTTCATTTTTTTCCCTCAGACGCAACCTTAGTCACAACTCTTTTCATAAATGTATCAGTAATTCTTTTTATTTATTTATTTATTTATTTTTTTGGAGACAGGTTCTCAAGCTTTCACCCGGGGTAGAGTGCCGTGGCATCACAGCTTACAGCAAGCTTCAACTCTTGGGCTTAAACGATTCTCTTGCCTCAGCCTCCCAAGTAGCTGGGACTACAGGCACCCACCACAAGGCCCAGGTTTTTTTTGGTTGTAGTTGTCGTTGTTTGGTGGGCCCGGGCTGGATTTGAACCCGCCAGCTCTGGTGTACGTGGCTGGCGCCTTAGCGGCTTGAGCTACAGGCACTGAGTCGTTATCAGTCATTCTTATTTTATTCTAAGAAACTACAGGTAAATGTGAAAGCCCTAGATCATAAAAGTACATAAATAACTTTTCCTGACAAGTTTAAAAATGTGTGGTATGACAGAATATAGTTTTTGTGAATTATATGATTGTTGTTTCTACAGTGTTGCAATTGTACGGTTCCCCCTCCCCCCCCCACCCCTGTCATTTGACACATCAGTTCTGTTGATACTTGTTACTAACTCTTGTTTTCTGAAGTCCCAGGAGTTTGACTTTCAGAGCTTTTCTTAACTCAGTCTTCAGATAGAACTCATCTTACATTATTAAAGAAGGTAAGAATAATTTAAGTAATAAAGCATTCTTTATATATGTCAATTCAAATAATTAAGTTTAAATCATTTATTTTATACATTAAAATGCACAAAAAAGGGCAGCGCCTGTGGCTTAGTGAGTAGGGCGCTGGCCCCATATGCCGAGGGTGGCGGGTTCAAACCCAGCCCCAGCCAAACTGCAGCAAAAAAATAGCCAGGCGTTGTGGCCGGCACCTGTAGTCCCAGCTGCTTGGGAGGCTGAGGCAAGAGAATCGCTTAAGCCCAGGAGTTGGAGGTTGCTGTGAGCTGTGTGACGCCACGGCACTCTACCAAGGGCGGTACAGTGAGACTCTGTCTCTACAAAAAAAAAAAATGCACAAAAAATCCAACTAAAAGAAAACAAAAATGATGAATTATCTTACTGGTCTTTATTAGAATATATCAGAAATAATGCTTACATGACAAGAAATAATTGTCAGGTCTGTATAAGTATTTTTGACTCATTGTTATTTATTTCTCCTTTTCTTGAAAGAAAAAGATCTGACCTTTTACACCATAGTCTGATTATATTCAGACCTAAAATAATGTTATTGTACTACAGTAAATATTTGTATTTATCTAACATAAATAAAACATTGGTCAGCATAATTTAATATTTCAAATATTTTACATCAAAAATTTATACCAAAATCGTACACTAACACCTTATGTGTATTAATTTATAAAAAACTACAACAGGATTTCCAGGATTACCAATACCATTTAAATGACTAAGACTCAGATAAGAAAAGAACTTTTCTCTATCATCTTGACAGTGATAAAGCAGCATCAGTGTAGATAAAAGTAGTCACATCTGTCATTGAGTACTCATCTTTGTGTTGCTCTTTCACTGCTGGTCCTTCTATAAGAATTAGTGTTAGGCAAGCAAGTATCAGACATGAGAATGGGATTACAAACAGTACCTGAAAAGACTCAGAACTCAGTTGATGTGTTATCTGGCCTGGAGTTAGCGATTCACCTTTTCGTACTTGTCTCCTTATGTTACCCTACCTTGTCAACCTTAGAGGTTTACTGCGAGTAATAAATAGGATGAGATTTTTATGTAGATGTTCAGAGAATCCTTTCCTACTATATATCTCCCTCCCTCACAAAGCTGGATAAAATATTTTCAAAGATCTTTCTATTAATGTATAGGGAAAATTAGTAATTGTTTTGGAGGCTTAAAACTATGAAAACCTTTAGCCATCCATGCTAGTGCAAGCAGTAAGAGTCACAGCCTGGTTCCTGAGCTGGGTAAGGCCCAGAAGACCCAACTTCCTCAAATACAGGATTTCTGGAAAGAACCCTCACTGAGTAACTTAGAGGGACACACACACACACAAACACTACCTGAAATAAAAAGGTAGCTAAGATATATGCATTCGCTCTAGGAGAAATTGGAGAGAAAAGAAAAATTTCCCCTAAGAATTCCTAACCACAAGGCTACTGTTGTAATAAAGATTTGGCACCTGAATTCATACGATCTGTGTGGACTGAAAAATTCTGACATAAAATATAGTTCGAATGTCCAAGCCTTTGCAGAAGTAAACATAACTCTTCTCTGAAAGAACTGACTTTACGCCTAGGCCTCAAAGCCATCCCACAGATAAAGGTTCTTGACCCATGAGCTCAAAATCATGTATCACTAAATACATAAGGGGGGAAAGCCACCATGGGCAATAATTAGCCAAAACAACAAACCACTGAGCCTGCTTCAAAAACACTAAAAATATTTAAATGGTTTGATGCTGGATATAAAATATTATATTTATAGTGTATTAAAAAAAAAAGAAGAAAGAGCAAAATGGAAGTGAGATGGAGTACTATACTAAAATACTCAGAGTAAATACGTGTTACCCTATAAATGTGTATCCCTACAAAAATCTATTTGAAAAATGAAGGTAAAATAAAAGTATTGTACAACTAATAGATGGGAGCTTTTACAACTATAGATTCTTGGTAAAAGAATTGTCTTACTTCCCGCTGCTGTAACAAAAATACCATAGAATGAGTAGGAATTTCACAAATAAACAAAAGTAATGTAAACTATAATAAAAAATATTAAAGAATTCAACATTATTATAATGTGACTAAAAGAAAAGGAATAGAGAGATTATTACAAAATTCAAAATCATGATCACCTCTGGGAAGAACAGAGGACTGTGCTACCATGAGTTAGCACATGGATGTCTTCAAAAGTATTGGCAATGTTCTACTTCTTAAACTGGCTACGTACAAGGTGTTTCTCTTATGTTATTTTAGACTTTTTCTGGAAGGAAGTATGGAGAAACCTCAAAGCACTCAAGCTAGACCTCCCATTTGATCCTGCAATCCCATTACTAGGCATCTACCCAGAAGGAAAACAAAAAATCCTTTTATCATAAGGACACTTGTACTAGACTGTTTATTGCAGCTCAATTTACAATCGCCAAAATGTGGAAACAGCCTAAATGCCCACCAACCCAGGAATGGATTAACAAGCTGTGGTATATGTAGACCATAGAATACTATTCAGCCTTTAAAAAAAATGGAGACTTTACATCCTTGTATTAACCTTGATGGAAGTGGAAGACATTATTCTTAGTAAAGCATCACAAGAATGGAGAAGCATGAATCCTAGGTACTCAATTTTGATATGAGGACAATTAATGACAATTAAGGTAATGGGAGGTGGGGAAGGAAAAGCAGAGAGAGGGAAGGAGGGAGGGGTGGAGCCTTGGTGTGTGTCACACCTTCTGGGGGCAAGACATGATTGCAAGAGGGACTTTACCTAACAAATGCAATCAGTGTAACCTGGCTTATTGTACACTCAATGAATCCCCAACAATAAAAAAAAAAAAAAAAAAAGAAGAATGTTTCTTTCCACCCGGTATGGGGAGGGCATCTTGCACATGGGAATATCATTTTCTCCTTTTAGGGAGCACAGACCAGGCCACGGTACTTCTCTTGCACTTGCTGTTTTTCTAGTGCCTTTATCTCAAAATAATTCTGCCAAAGTAGCATATTTGGGGTAACATATTCTGTTATTCTTTGATACTATAAAATGTTTTATAAAATTTAATTTAAAACAATAATTTACTTTTATATCAGGTAAAAGTTACATCGAGGAAGAGTAAAGACACACACAAACACACACATCTATGCAACGCAAGGTAATGAAAACATGCTACTGATACAGGGTGGGTGCACCCCGGCTTGGTCAGCGCCAGCCACCCAGGAGGACCTGCCCACCCATTCCTAGTTAGTTGAGGGAGACCACTGCACAGCCCGCACCGCTGCCCATGCCAACCCCAGAAGCACCCTTGGACCTAGAGAGCCCTCGTCTGGCTGCACTACTCCCCTGTGAGCCTTTCAAGGCCAAAGGATGGTACAGGGTTCCCCCATTCAGGGCTAAACATGGACCTCTCTTTTCCTAGCCCTGGGCAATTTCATGTAAGTTTCCAAGGCCTGTACAATTTCATGTATGGACTGTGTCCATTCATAACTGCACTCATTCATTTTGCCCCAGCGAAGGCACTGTATCCCTTTATTTGTTACCTTGACAAATGTAACTATAAAGGACCCATGGGACTAGATATAGATAGATAGATGGATAGATAGATAGATAGATAGATAGATTCCTAGACAAAAACAAACAGACAGAGAGGACATTTTCTGACTTAAGTCTTTCTGTGCCAGGAGCTCTGGTGCTTTTTCTGTATTCTTCTGTATAATAAATCCTGTCTTATCCCTGATCTGCGGTTGGTGAATTTATTCTTCAAATCCCCGAGACCAAGGACCTACTGAAGAAAGAAATTCTGATAACAATACCAATTTTGAAGGCTGTTTTTGTCTAAGTAGAATGTGGTTAAAGATCAAATTAGCTGGTTGTCATCTGAAATCTCAGTCAAGCATAATTCCTTTTTGTTTATTTTTGGGTTTGTTTGTACACTACCAAACCAAAATGATCGAAAGGAACAGAAATGGGAATAGAAAATCCTGCATCTTAGCAGAATAAACTAGGGATTTCTGTCTCAAGAAAAAGGTGGAAGGAGAGGACAACGAGTTTTCACCAAAGTAACAAAGTAATTAAAGCACATCTCACTAACTAAAAAGTGAAGTTCCCTCACCTTATATCTCTGCATGAAAAATAAGATTTATCAGGCTGTGTAAGAGGTCAGCACATGGGCCTAGGAAGAAGCATCAAAGTGATGTACAAGGTCTGACAATTAAGTTTGTCAACTTGCCACCGTTTGCTTACATTGGTAGCACTGTACAAACAGCTCGGTGAGGTTTCATAACCAGGGGCATAGCAGTTCTCACAGCTGTGTTCTGTCAACACCTGGCGAGGTCTTGCTGAGTTCATTATTGTTGCTGTATGTTCTTGAGTACCATTGTGGGAATGTTGAAGCTAATACTACCTTCAATCATATGACTTGCTAATCTTTGACCACTTCTGATCTGTACAATTTTCATATGATTATAAAATATTTTATATGTTTCTTAATATTTAATTTATTTTTTAATCAAATTGCCTTTTTATTATTAAATCATAACTGTGTACATTAATGTGATCATGGGGCACCATACACTGGTTTTATACACAGTTTGACACATTTTCATCACACTGGTTGACAAAGCCTTCCTGGCATTTTCTTAGTTATTGTGTTAAGACAATTATGTTCTACATTTACTAAGTTTCACATATACCCTTGTAAGATGCACCACACATGTAATCCCACCAATCACCCTCCCTCCACTACCTCTCCCCCTTCCCCATATTCTTATTTTTTTTTTTTTATTGTTGGGGATTCATTGAGGGTACAATAAGCTAGGTTACACTGATTGCAATTGTTAGGTAAAGTCCCTCTTGCAATCATGTCTTGCCCCATAAAGTAGGTTATAACTGGGTTATAGCTTTCATACGAAAGCCATAAATCAGTTTCATAGCAGGGCTGAGTACATTGGATACTTTTCTTCCATTCTTGAGGTACTTAACTAAAAAGAATATGTTCCAGCTCCATCCATATAAACATGAAAGAGGTAAAGTCTCCATCTTTCTTTAAGGCTGCATAATATTCCATGATGTACATATACCACAGTTTATTACTCCATTTGTGGATCAATGGACACTTGGGCTTTTTCCATGACTTAGCAATTATGAATTGGGCTGCAATAAACATTCTGGTACAAATATCTCTGTTATAATGTGATTTTTGGTCTTCTGGGTATATACCTAGTAGAAGAATTATAGGATTGAATGGCAGGTCTATTTTTAGATCTTTAAGTGTTCTCCACACATCTTTCCAAAAGGAATGTATTAATTTGCATTCCCACCAACAGTGTAGAAGTGTTCTCCACATCTATGCCAACATCCCTGGTCTTGGGATTTTGTGATGTGGGCTAATCTTACTGGAGTTAGCTGGTATCTCTCTTGATTTGCATTTCTCTGATGATTAAAGATGATGAGCATTTTTTCATATGTCTGTAGGCCGTGCACCTGTCTTTTTCAGAGAAGTTTCTCTTCAAGTCCCTTGCACAGCCTGCGATGGGATCACTTGTTCTTTTCTTGCTTATACGTTTGAGTTCTCTGTGGATTCTGGTTATTAAACTTTTGTCAGAGACATAACCTGCAAATATGTTCTCCCATTCTGAAGGCTGTCTGCTGGCTTTATTTACTATGTTCTTGGCTGAGAAGAAGCTTTTTAGTTTGATCAGGTCCCAGTAGTGTATTTTTGAAGCTGCTTCAATTGCCCGGGGGGTCCTCCTCATAAAAAACTTGCCCAGACCGATTTCCTCAAGGGTTTTCCTTGCACTCTCTTCTAGTATTTTTATAGTTTCATGTCTTAAGTTTAAATCTTTAATACAGTGAGAGTCTATCTTAGTTAATGTTGAAAGATGTGGGTCCAGTTTTAGTCTTCTACAGGTTGCCAGCCAGTTCAACCAGCAACATTTGTTAAATAAGGAATATTTTCCCAACTGAATGTTTTTACTTGGCTTGTCAAAGATCAGATAACGGTAAGTAGCTGGGTTCATCTCTTGGTTCTCTATTCTGTTCCATACATCTACTTCTCTATTTTTGTGCCAGTACCATGCTGTTTTGATCACTATCGATTTATAGTATATAGTCTGAGGTCCCGTAGCGTGATTCCTCCTGCTTTGTTTTTATTTCTGAGAAATGTCTTGGCTATTTGAGTTTTTTTCTGATTCCATATAAAATGAACTATTATTTTTTCAAGATCTTTTAAGTATGACAGTGGAGTTTTAATAGGGAGTGCATTAAATGTATATTGCTTTGGGTAGTATGGACATTTTAACAATGTTGAGGCTTCCCAGCCATGAGCATGGTATGTTTTTCCATTTGTTAACATTTTCAGCTATTTCTTTTCTTAGAGTTTCATAGTTCGCTTTATAGAGACCTTTCAGATTCTTTGTTAGATAAACTCCCAAATATTTCATCTTCTTTGGCACTACTATGAACATAATAGAGTCCTTAACTGTTTTTTCAGCTTGACTATTGTTGGTATATATAAAGGCTACCGATTTATGAATGTTGATTTTGTAACCTGATATGCTGCTGTATTCCTTATTTAATTCTAAGAGTTTTATAGTAGAATCCCTAGTGTTTTCCAGGTATACAATCATATCACCTACAAAGAGCGAAAGTTTGATCTCTTCTGACCCTATTTGGATACCCTTAATCGCCTTTTCTTCCCTAATTGCAATGGCTTAAACTTCCATTACAATGTTAAAGAGCAGTGGAGACAATGGGCAGTCTTGTCTGGTTCCTAATCTGAGTGGAAATGATTTCAGTTTAACTCCATTCAATACAATATTGGCTGTGGATTTGCTGTAGATAACCTCTATCAGTTTAAGAAAAGTCCCTTCTAGACCAATTTTCTTGAGTGTTCTGATCATGAAGGGATGCTGGATATTATCAAAAGCTTTTTCTGCATCAATTGAGAGAATCATATGGTCTTTGGTCTTTAATTTGTTTATGTGCTGGATTATACTTATAGATTTATGTATATTAAACCAGCCTTGAGACCCTGGGATAAAACCAACTTGGTCATGATGTATAATTTGTTTGATGTGTTGCTGGATTCTGTTTGTTAGGATCTTGTTGAATATTTTTGCATCTATATTCATTAGTGATATTGGTCTATAATTTTCTTTTCTTGTTGGGTCTCTTCCTGGTTTGGGGATCAGGCTGATGTTTGCTTTATAGAATGTGTTGGGTAGTCTTCCTTCTTTTTCTACATTTTGGAACAGGTTGAGTAATATAGGTACTAGTTCCACTTTAAAGGTTTGGTAGAATTCAGACATGAAGCCATCTGGTCCCTGGCTTTTCTTTTTAGGGAGATTTTGTATGGTTGATGCTATTTCAAAATTTGGTATTGGCCTTTTCAATATTTCCACTTGAATCTGGCTAAGTCTTAGAAGGTGACGTGCTTCCAAGTATTGGTCAATTTCCTTCAGGTTTTCATATTTCTGAGAATACAGTTTCTTGTAATATTCATTAAGGATTTTTTTAATTTCTGAGAGAGTCTGTTGTTATTTCATCTTTGTCATTTCTGATTTATAAGATTAGAGATTTTACTCTTTTTTTCCTGGTTAGGTTAGCCAAAGTTTTATCTATTTTATTGACCTTTTCAAAAAACCAACTTTTTGATTTATTGATCTGTTGTATAATTCTTTTGATTTCAATTTCATTTAATTCTTGTCTAATTTTGGTTATTTCTTTTCTTCTACTGCATTTGGGGTTGGAATGTTCTTCCTTTTCCAGTTGCTTGAGATGTCCCATTAAGTTGTTAACTTCCTCTCTTTCTGTTCTCTTAAGGAAGGCTTGCAGTGCTATTAATTTCCCTCTTAGGTCTGCCTTTGCAGTATCCCAGAGGTTCTGATAATTTTTGTCTTCATTGTTGCTTTGTTCGAAAAAGTTGGCAATTTCTTTCTTAATCTCATCTCTGACCCAGCTATCATTCAGCATAAGGTTATTTAACCTCCATGTTTTTGTATGAGTATGCTGATTCCTGTTGTTACTGAGTTCAACTTTTATTCCATGGGTGGTCCTAGAAGATGCAAGAAATAATTTATATTCTTTTACATTTATTGAGGTTAGACTTGTGACCTAAGATGTGATCAATTTTGGAGTATGTTCCATGGGCTGATGAGAAGTATGTGTATTCAG
Organism: Nycticebus coucang; assembly: GCF_027406575.1. Lineage (NCBI taxonomy): Eukaryota > Metazoa > Chordata > Mammalia > Primates > Lorisidae > Nycticebus > Nycticebus coucang. The sequence continues at coordinate 53,882,943 of NC_069790.1, forward strand.
TTTTGTTGGGATGAAATGTTCTGTAGATGTCTGCTAAATCCAAATGTTGGATGGTTAGGTTTAAATCTAAAATTTCTTTGCTCATCTTCTTATTGTAGGATTGATCCAACTCTGCCAAAGGAGTGTTGAAATCTCTGACTATTATGCAGCTGGAGGAAATCAAGTTGCTCATGTCTATTAGAGTTTCTCTTATAAATTGAGGCGCATTCTGGTTGGGTGTATAAATATTCATAATTGAAATCTTATCATATTGAGTATTACCCTTAACAAATATGAAGTGACTATTCTTGTCCTTCTTTACTTTTGTTGGTTTAAGGACTATTGTGTCTGCAAATAGAATTGCAATGCCTGCTTTTTTCTGATTACCATTTTCCTGAAATATGGATGACCATCCTTTCACCCTGAGTCTATATTTGTCTTTTAAGGTAAGATGTGACTCTTGTATGCAGCAAATATCTGGCCTGAGTTTTTGTATTCAGTCAGCTAACCTGTGCCTCTTTAGAGGACAGTTTAAGCCATTCACATTAATGGAGAATATTGATAAGTCCGGTAAAAATTTGGGTATCTAGTTTTTCGAAAGTGCTGTGGATATGTTTGACCTTTCACCATTGTGGAAGTTGGAGTTTGATAAAAAGTTTCTTAGTGAGTTTACTTTTGTGGTAGATGATTGGGCTGTTCATTGTGGAGGATAGGTCTGAGAATATCCTGAAGAGCTGGTTTGGTTATGGCAAATTTCTTCAACATATGAATGTCATTAAAATATTTAATTTCTCCATCATAAATGAAACTCAGTTAAGCTGGATACAGTATCTGGGTTTGAAAGTTATTTTGTTTTAGGAGATTAAAAGTCGATGACCCCCACTCTTCTGGCTTGAAAGGTTTCAGGAGAAAGATCTGCAGTCATTCTAATATTCTTCCCTTTCTTGTAGAGAAAGGATTTCTTGGATTTCTTGTGTCTGGCTGCTTTCAGAATTTTCTCCTTTATATTAACACTAGTGAAGTTAATTATGATATGCCTGGGGGATGTCTTATTTGGATTGAGTCGTGCTGGGGTTCTGAAACTGTCTGCTATCTGAATTTCAGAATCTCTTTTCATGTCTGGAAAATTCTCTTTCATAATTTCATGGAGAAGGGCCTCTGTGCCTTGCGAGGCCACGTCTTCATTTTCGGGAATTCTGATGAAGTGGCTATTAGCCTTCTTCAAATTATCCCAGAGCTCTCTGAGAGAACAACCCATTTTTGCACTCCATTTCTCTTCCTCTTTGAGAGTTTGGGAGTGTTCAAAGGCTTTGTCTTCAATGTCAGAAATCCTTTCTTCTGCTTGCTCCACTCTGTTACTCAGGGATTCTACTGTGTTTTTCAGATCTTTGAGGGCTGCAAATTCTTGCTTCAGTGCATCAAAATCTTTGGTGGTTTTTTCTTTAAATTCATTAAATTCTTGAGACAACTTTTGAATTTCTCCTCGAATTTCTAATTCTGACTTTTGAATTCCTCTTCGAATTTCTAATTCCAAATTTTCCTCTATTCTATTAATCTTGTTTGCAATCCAAATTCTGAATTTGATTTCTGACATCTCAGCCAGCTGTTTACAGATGGGATGTTCAGTTACATCTGCCATATCTTTCCTGCGTTGGGGGGGGGGGGGTTCATCTAGTCTGGTTATTCATGTTACCAGAGTTTTTCTGCTGATTCCATCCCATGATTACTTTACACCATTTGAATTTTCCCCTGGAGCTTTGTTGAGGACCCATACAGTGTTACGGTCTGAGAAACTGGGGACCTATTTGGTGTTGTGGGGCTAAGTGGTTCTGTCTTGTTTTCAGTTGTTCTCTGTTCGACCCTAGTGAAACAGTTATTCTGGGTTGAAGTCTTAGCTTTGGAGAAATACCAACAATTAAGTCACCCCATCCCCCACAGGCAACAATTGGATAAGGAAAATCAAACCTTCCTATAGCCACACACCCAGGGCACCTCTTGAATAGTCCTCAGGCAATTGGCTCAGTTCAAAAGGTCTAAATCAATTGTTTTAGTCAGCACCTGTCTCAGGTGTGAAAGTTTCAAAGGTCTCTGGCAATTGGATCACAGGGGTCTGGTGACAACTCAAATATGACTTGCTCTGGTGCTACGTGAAGTCAGAAGGACCCAACCAGCAAATAGATTAGTCTGGGAAGGTTGATGCCTCCTTCGCCACCTTGCACCTCTGTCACACCCAGTCACTGATAGCCATGCAAGGCTGTGACCCAGGTGACTCCAGTGAGCAGATACTCCAGGGGTTTTCACCTGCCTGAATCACAAGGAAATCTGTATCTGCTCAGCCAAGGTGCTGCTCTCTGCCTCTATCCAGCAGGGGGCAATGAGGCCTGACAACCTCAAGTGCTTAATGGAGGCTGGGGGGTGTTCACTAAGTTCCAGCCCCACCTCTGATTGATGTTACTGGCAGAACAAAATAACTTTGTGGAAGTTTTTTTTCTGTCCCTGCTAAATTCCACTGTAGAAGAGGGGCTGATTTGAGTTCCCAGAACCTGTGCCTCAGGCCCGGTCTTTACTCCTGCAGGTTTGTATTCGCAGCACTGTTTGTTGTCAGCTCTAGCCTCCTGCCTTCCTTTGTCTATAGGCTGATGATCCCCTGAGGGCCGTGTTCGTCTTAGGCTCAGTATAGCTGTCCTCTGGGTCAGTCTTGCTCCGGGAATTTCCCGACTCTGCATGTGTGTTTTCTATTCCCCCACTCTACCCAGGCCAATACCGCCTCAGGCAAACCCTTTACTCACAGAGCCTGTGTTTCAGTTCCTGGTCTGTTTCACAGTGGTTGCCATCTGAGAAGAGGCCCGGCCTCCTCTGATTGCCCAGGGAGACAGGGGGTGTGGCTTCAGGATATCCAGGGGTGGGCCTTACTGTGGCCAAAAACAGCTTCTGCTCTGCTCCTCGTGGCACTGCCATTCCGGTGTGATTCCCTCTCAGCCGACGTCATTTCCTCACTCCCGTGCCACAGAATCAGCACTGACCAGCTGCAGTCCTGGCCCTGTTCACGCCCCTTGAGAAATCACCCAAGAATCTGGACTCCTGGGGGACAGGCCTCCAGACCTCAGAGTGAGAGTGGACTTAATATTTAATTTAACTTAGACATTTTCTAGCCCTCAAAGTTGATATGAGGATTAGATGACATAATGTACATAAAGTCCTTAACATTTGGGACATAAAGAATAAATGGTAACTTAGCATTATACACATGTATATGTCAAAAAACACATGGAATTTTATGGGGAAAATACATACCATGAATACACTAACTGGTGATAGGATCTGCCTCCAGGGAGGGGAACTGAATTGCTGAAAACATGGATGGGAGAGGCTTAATTTTCCTAAAAGCTCTTTGGTAACTTTTGAATTTTGAACCAGGTATCAAGATTTCCCATTGAAAAATTATTTTAAAAAGTAAAAATAAAAATTGTAAACTCATTTTAATGGAGCTACATATGAGGCAGAGCATTATATTGGGGATGATTTTCCACTTTTTAATATAATATTTGTGTGTTTGAACTTTTTATAAGAAATACATTTCTATGCTATGTTTATCATTTAGAAATTAAAGCTTAAAAAATCACTTGGACATATGTCCATGAGTATAAAAATAACTGATACTTTTTTTTTTTTTACCTGTCTTCTTGATAAAACCAAGGGTATATTAGTTTAAAGACCACTAGTGGGCAATTCAAGTCTAATTTGTTGTAAAAAGAAAAAAATCATTTAAAACAAGGTATCTTCGAAAGCTGAACTTTAGTGATAGCAGAGATATTTTATAGTTATAAATTATATTCTGTGTTTTGATTATTTTAGAGAAGTTATGTAGCCTCAGTATAGAGGAAAATAATTGCCAAGACATGGTAGAAAAATGAGACATTGTTGTGGTGTTTTTTTATAAAATGAAGCAAAGCTGCATTTTAAAACAAGCTTACAGATGCCTCTGTGCTGTATGGTACTGAAGACATTTACATTAAATATACTAATGGATTTTTTAAATTGCACCCTAGTTGGGACATTTTCCTAAGAAATATGATGCCATTAAAAGGAGTTATCACAGCAGACTAAGTGCCTGGCATCCTTCCAAAGAGTCACCTTATGTGCCTGGGTGGAGCCAGCTGCCTAGCTATGGACTATTAATGTGGTTCTGTTGACTTTTTATTTTTTCCTCCATTTGACCTACATCAGGATATCTCAACTTCTGCACAATTGACATTTGGGGCCTGATAATTCTTTTCTGTGGGGCACTGCCCTGTGCACTGGAAGAAGAGTGGCAGTATTCCTAGCCTCCACCCACCAGACACCAACAGCAGCCCCTCCCAGTTTTGACAGCTACAACTGCCTCTCCACATTGCCACCATCCCTCAGGGGACAAAAATTGCTCCTTACTGAGACCATTGTTCTACATCTTGCTCAATTCTTTAGTCTGAGCCTGGATTGATGAGGGAAGTGTCAAGATGGGAAAGAGATATTTTGGGGTCCTTTGTCTCTTACTGAGGGGGAAGAAAATTTTCTCTTTTGTTTATTTATTTACTTAGTAAATCCTCTCTTTTGGAAGCTTTATAGCTCAGTCTGGATCTCTCACTGGGTAAACTGACAGGAACCAGTGACTACCTCCCAATGGCACTCAAAGCAAGGTCATTGTTTTCTTACTGAGGCATAAAACATGTGTCCTTGGAAAGACATGTGTCCCTCCTGTTGTTCACGCAGACAAAGTCCCTTGGTAAGGATGACCAGAGCGTTCTTTGGGGTACAGCCCATAAATAAACTGGAGACCACAGAAGAGGACTGTTAGGAAGTTCTTATGTCGTGTTCTATACCTTGGCTCATTAAGAATTGCATTAACTATATCTCCTCAGGTAATAGACACTTCTGCACAGAACACAGCTTAGAGAGGTTTGCTTGATCTTAATTCAGCTGGTTGTGTTGGGCAACTTAAAACTCTGAGTTAAAGATTTCTAGTTGTCATCAACTCATACCATGTTCATTTCCAAATTACTTTAAAACTTTGCACTTAAGAATGTTAACTATGTAAAAGTTAAGTCGAATTGAAAAGGTAGAGCAAATTTAGGAAAATTTCTAAAAAAGCACAGTAGATATCCATATTAATGTATTAATTTTTCTTTAACTTTTTAAAAGAATAATAAACATTTTCATGTAAAACTAAGTTCTTTTTTTAGTTCTTTACTCTTGGCATAGGAAATAAAGTATATTTTACAAAGTCAATTGTCAAAAAATCAACATTAAGAAGTGAATTATCCCATTGTAACTGGATTTAAGATTTTACTGTTTAAATCCCACCAAGTATGCTTAAATAGGCATATTATTCAATTAAAATACTTTAAAATTACTCAGGGTTATATTGAAAGCACATATAACTTCAAGTAAAAATAAGTAATTTTTAAAATTAATTTAGATTAAGATTTATAAGATTTATTAATTTAGATTTATATTCATATAAAAGCACTTTAACTTGGTAAAACATCTTCATAACATCTTTTAATTTAATAATTTAAAACCCATCACTATATAAATATGCAAAATAACTTAAGACTTAGTCATTTAAGGATAAGATAGTTTTATTTTTCTAATTAAACTCAAAACTTTTTACCCCTTTGCAACTATATATGCATCCACGTATTTACTTCTAATTCTGGAATACTGTCTTAAAAAACTGTGTGATTTGTACCTTGTGAAAGAAAATAATCTGGCTCCTTCTTTAATTATAAAATATTAGCCTCAAAATTCTTTTTTAGGTCCAGCAATTGCTATATCAAATGAACACGTATGAACTGAACACATTTGTAAATTGAAAAGATCTAGAGTTTCTGAAAAGAATCCATATTTGTCCTGGTTTCTTTCTTAAATATTCTTTGCCCCTTCTCTCAAATGTAACAGAAATACTCTCCTCACTGTAACCAAGAGGCAACCAGAAAAGGATATGTTCTAAGGATCACAAATTTAATCTAAGAATTAAGTACCCCATATTTGAGCACCTGAAAGTCAAAAAGGAGAATGCAAATAAACTATTTTGCAGGAAATGAAGTTTAGCTGCTTCAAATGACTTTATATGGGGTGGCGGGGAGGAGGCAAGATGGCCAACTAGAGCCAGCTTTCAACAGAGGCTCGTGTCCAGAAAAAGAGTTAAAGGACAGAAGTTTAGCAAGTAAGCTGATGGTTTGAACCTGAGCCAAGAGAGAAGGTTGAAGAACCCACATCAAACCTGCGGAGGCAAGCTGTGACCCCCAAGGATAGAAACAGTAGGTACAAAATCCATTGCCAAGTGGACAGGAGTCCCCTCCCCCAAGCGAATGGCTCGCAGTATACTTCCTACAAACAAGTAAGCAGAGTTCAAATGTCCTCCCATTTTATTTCATGGGAAGGACCCTTTCAAAACTGGACCTCTTTCCCCTACTATGGTGCCATGGCACTCTCCTGCCAGGCAAAAAAACTGTATAAAACTGTATATACTCTCTACCTGCAATTCTGAACTCCTAGCCCTCCCCTCCACTCTCACCCTGAGGTCTGGAAGCCTGTACCCCATGGAGTCCAGATTCTTGGACATTTTCTCGAGAGGTATGGAGAGGGCATGGGCTATTGCAGGTCTGTGATGATTCTGCAGCACGGGGCTAAGGAGAAGATGGCATGGGGTAAGGAGTGAAGGATCCATACAGGAGAGGAAGAGGGAGAGGCAGTGCCCCATGGCGCAGAGCAGCAGTGGCAGCAGTGAGAACAATAGGGCTCACAACCCTGGGGATATTTTGAAGAGATTCTCCCTGTCTCTCTGAGCAACCAGAGAAAGCTTGGCATCTACTCTGGTGGCAGACACTGGCGGAACAGATCTGGGACAGTAACACAGGCCCCGTGAGTAAAGGATATACCTGACGTGGTACCGCCTGGGCAGGGCGCAGAGAATAGAAGACATGAGCACAGAGATGGCATACTCCCAGGGCAGGGCTTAGCCAGGACTGCTTTAGTGAGCCTAAGAAGCACCCAGCTTCATGGGATTGTATCTGAGACAAAGGCAGGCAGGCAGAGGCTGGAACTCAGAGCCCAGTGTGAGCTCTAACCGCACCTGCTCTAACCAACACAGACTGAAGCAGAGACAGACACACCAGCTCTGGGCAGCAGCACAGACCAGGGCTGAGTTGCAGTTTCTGTGAACTCAAACAGTGCCTGGTCCAGAGGAAAATACAGCCAGGACAGAATGGAATCACAAATTCTGCAAAAATGTAAGTGTCAGCAACATCAATCAGGGGCAGGGCTGGAACTGGGTGAACTGCCCCAGCTTCCATCAACAACCAGAGGTTTTCAGGCCTCAACTCCCCCTGCCAGATGGTGGCAGAGTGTGGAGGCCTGGCGGAGGATACACAGATGTCCCTGTAACTCAGGCAGGTGCAAAACCTTGGAGGAGCATCTGCTCATTGGAGGGAACTGGGTCACAGCCCTGCAGGGTTACCAGTGACTGGGTATGACAGAGGTACAAGTGGGAAAGGAGGCATCAACCTTCCCAGACTAATTCATTTGCTGAGGGGAGGGTTCTTCTGAGCACCAGCACAAGTCATACTAGAGCTGCCAGCAGACCCCTGCTATCTAGTTGCCAGAGAACTTTTTAACTCTTCCACTTGAGACCAGGTGCTGACTGGGACAATTGATTTGGATCTCTCAGACTGGACCAATCACCCGAGGACTGTCAAAAGTGGTACCCTGGGTGTGTGGTTGTGGGAAGGTTTGATTTTCCTTTTCCAGTTGTTACCCATGGTGGGCAGGGCAACTAAATTGCTGGTATTTCTCCATAGCTGAGACTTCAACACAGAGTAACTGATTCACTAGAGTAGGACAGAGACCAGCTGAAAACAAGACAGAGCCATTTAGCCCCACCACACCAAGTAAGTCACCAGTGTCTCAGGCCGTAGCACTGTGTACGAGTCCTTTGCAAAGCTCTAGGGGAAAAGGTACAGACACAAGTTCCAGCTCTTGAGCAAAAGGCTGGTTAATCATTACTCCAGAAGCCCCCCAACCCAATTTCACCTTATCTGCTCAACTTGCCAAACAATGTAAAATAATCATAGGGTGGAATCAGCAGGAAAACTCTAGTAACTTGAACAACCAGAGTATATCAACTCCCCCAAGGAACAATATGGTAGACACAACTGAAGATCCCATTCATAAACAAATGGCTGAGATGTCAGAAATTAAATTCAGAATTTGGATTGCAAATAAGATTACTAGAATGGAGGTAAAGTTGGAATTAGAAATTCAAGGAGCATTTCTAAAGTTGTCTCAAGCATTCAATTAATACAAAGACAAAATCACCAAAGATTTTCATGCATGGAGGCAAGAACTTGCAACCCTCAAAGATCTGAGAAATACAGTAGAATCCCTCAGTCACAGAGTGGAGCAAGCAGAAGAAAGACAAAGCTTTTGAACACTCCCAAATGCTCAAAAGGAAGAGAAATGGAGAGCAAAAGTGGATCATTTTCTCCGAGAGCTCTGGTATAATTTGACAAAAACTAATATTCGCCTTATAGGAATCCCTGAAGGCAATGAAGTTGCTTCGCAAAGGACAAAGGCTCTTCTTCATGAGATTATGAAGGAGAACTTTCCAGACATGCCAAGATATTCTGCAATTCAGATAGCAGACATTTTCAGAGCCCCAGCACAACTCAACCTGAGTAAGACATCCCCCAGGCACATCATAATTAACTTCACTAAAGTTAATATGAAGGAGAAAATTCTAAAAGCAGCCATACACAAGAAAACCGTAACCTACAAGGGGCAGGAATATTAGAATGACTGCAGATCTCTCTGCTGAAACTTTTCAAGCTAGAGGGTGGTTATCGACTTTTAATCTCCTAAACAAAATAACTTCAACCCAGGATTCTGTATCCAGCAAAACAGTCTCATTTATGATGGAGAAATTGAATACTTCAATGACATTCACATGTTGAAGAAATTTGCCATAACTAAATCAGCTTTCCAGGATATTCTCAGACCTATCCTCCATAATGAAAAGTGCAATCCTCCACCACAAAAGTAAACTCACTCAGAAACGTTTTATCAAATTCTAACTGCCACAGTGGCAAAAGGATTAAAATGCCCACTGGATGTTTGAAAAATTAGATAGCCAAAATTCTACCAGGCTTCTCAATATTTATAATTAATGTGAATGGCTTAAATTGTCCTCTAAAGAGGCACAGGTTGGCTGACTGGATACAAAAACTCAGGCCAGATATCTGCTGCATACAAGAGTCTCATCTTACCTTAAAAGATATATGTAGACTCAGGGTGAAGGGATGGTCTTATATATTTCAGGCAAATGGAAAGCAGAAAAAAGCAGGTGTTGCAATTTCATTTGCAGATACAATAGGCTTTAAACCAACAAAAGTAAGGAAAGATAAGGAGGGTCACAATTATGAGTAACACTCAACATGATGAGATTTCAATTATTAACATTTATGCACCCAATCAATCAGATTGTGCCTCAATTTATAAGAGAGACTCTGACATGAGCAACTTGATTTCCTCCAGCTCCATAATAGTCATATATTTTAACACTCCTTTGGCAGTGTTGGATAGATCCTCCAATAAGAAGCTGAGCAAAGAAATTTTATACTTAAACTTAACCATTCAACAGTTGGATTTAACATACAACTACAGAACATTTCATCCTAACAAAACTGAATACACATTCTTCTCATCAGCCCACGGAACATACTCCAAAATTGATCAAATTTTAGGTCACAAGTCTAAACTCAGCAAATTTAAAAGAATAGAAATTAGTCCTTGCATCTTCTCGGACCACCATGGAATAAAAGTTGAACTCAAATACAACAGGAATCTGCATACTCATACAAAAACATGAAAACTAAATAACGTAATGCTGAATAATAACTGGGTCATAGATGAGGTTAAGAAGGGTATTACCAAATTTTTGGAACAAAAGGACAATGAAGACACAAATTATCAGAACCTCTAGGATACTGCAAAGGCAGTCCAAAGAGGGAAATTTATAGCACTGCAAACCTTCCTCAAGAGAATGGAAAGAGAGGAAGTCAACAACTTAATGGGACATCTCAAGCAACTGGGAAAAAAAAGAATATTCCAATCCAAAACCAGCAGAAGAAAAGAAATAACTAAAACTAGAGCAGAATTAAATGAAATTCAAACCAAAAGGATTATACGACAGATCAATAAATCAAAAAATTGGTTTTTGGAAAAGGTCAATAAAACAGATAAACCTTTGGCTAACCGAACCAGGAAAAAAAGTGTTAAATCTCTAATTTCATCAATCAGAAATGGTAAAGACGAAATAACAACAGACTCCTCAGAAATTCAAAAAATCCTTAATGAATATTACAAGAAACTATTCTCAGAAATATGAAAATCTGAAGGAAATTGACCGATACTTGGAAGCACGTCACCTTCCAAGACTTAGCCAGAATCAAGTGGAAATGTTGAACAGGTCCATATCAAGTTCTGAAATAGCATCAACCATACAAAATCTCCCTAAAAAGAAAAACCCAGGACCAGATGGCTTCACGTCAGAATTCTACCAAACCTTTAAAGAGTAACTAATACCTATATTACTCAACCTGTTCTTAAGTATAGAAACAGAAGGAATACTACCCAGCACATTCTATGAAGCAAACATCACCCTGATCCCCAAACCAGGAAAAGACTCAACAAGAAAAGAAAATTATAGACCAATATCACTAATGAATATAGATGCAAAAATACTCAACAAGATCGTAACAAACAGAATCCAGCAACACATCAAACAAATTATACACCATGACCAAGTGAGTTTTATCCCAGGGTCTCAAGGCTGGTTCAATATACATAAATCTATGAATATAATTCAGCACATAAACAAATTAAAAACCAAAGACCATAAGATTCTCTCAATTGATGTAGAAAAAGATTTTGATAATATCTAGCATCTCTTCATGATCAGAACACTTAAGAAAATTCATGTAGAAGAGACATTTCTTAAACCGATAGAGGCCATCTACAGCAAACCCACAGCCAATATCATATTGAATGGAGTTAAATTGAAATCATTTTCACTCAGATCAGGAACCAGGCAAGGTTTCCCATTGTCTCCACTGCTCTTTAACATTGTAATGGAAGTTTTAGCCATCACAATTAGGGAAGAAAAAGTGATCAAGGGTATCCATATAGGGTCAGAAGAGATCAAACTTTCGCTCTTTGTAGATGATATGATTGTATACCTGGAAAACACCAGGGATTCTACTACAAAACTCTTAGAATTAAACAAGGAATACAGCAGCATCTCAGGTTACAAAATCAACATCCTAAATCGGTAGACTTTATATATACCAACAATAGTCAAGCTGAAGAAACAGTCAAGGATTCTAGTTCATTCACAGTAGTGCCAAAGAAGATGAAATATTTGGAAGTTTATCTAACAAAGAACATGAAAGATCTCTATAAAGAGAACTATGAAACTCTAAGAAAAGAAATAGCTGAAAATGTTAACAAATGGAAAAATATACCATGCTCATGGCTGGGAAGAATCAACATTGTTAAAATGTCCATACTACCCATAGCAATATACAATTGTAATGCAATCCCTATTAAAGCTCCACTGTCATAATTTAAAGATCCTGAAAAAATAATAGTTCATTTTATATGGAATCAGAAAAAACCTCGAATAGCCAAGACATTTCTCAGAAATAAAAACAAAGCAGGAGGAATCACGCTACTGGACCTCAGACTATACTATAAATTGATAGTGATCAAAACAGCATGGTACTGGCACAAAAACAGAGAAGTAGATATCTGGAACAGAATAGAGAACCAAGAGATGAACCCAGCTACTTACCGTTATTTGATCTTTGACAAGCCAATTAAAAACATTCAGTGAGGAAAACATTCCCTATTTAACAAATGGTGCTGGGTGAACTGGCTGGCAACCGTAGAAGACTGAAACTGGACCCACACCTTTCACCATTAACTAAGATAGACTCTCACTGAATTAAAGATTTAAACTTAAGACATGAAACTATAAAAATACTAGAAGAAAATGCAGGGAAAACTGTTGAAGAAATTGGTCTGGGGGAATATTTTATGAGGAGGACCCCCTCGTGCAATTGAAGCAGCTTCAAAGTACACTACTGAGCAGCTTCTGCTCAGCCAAGAACACAGTAAGTAAAACAAGCAGACAGCCCTCAGAATGGGAGAAGATATTTGCAGGTTATGTCTCTGACAAATGCTTAATAGCCAGAATCCACAGAGAACTCAAACGTATAAGCAAGAAAAGAACAAGTGATCACATTGCAGGCTGGGTAAGGGACTTGAAGAGAAGCTTCTCTGAAAAAGACAGGCACACGGCCTGCAGACATATGAAAAAATGTTCATCATCATTAATCATCAGACAAATGCAAATCAAAACTACTTTGAGATATCTTCTAACTCCAGTAAGATTAGCCCACATCACAAAATCCCCATACCAGAGATGTTGGCATGTATGTGGAAAAAAGGGAACACTTCTACACTGCTGGTGGGAATGCAAATAATATGTTCCTTTTGGAAAGATGTTTGTAGAACCCTTAGATTTCTAAAAATAGACCTGCCATTCAATCCTACAATTCCTCTACTAGGTATATATCCAGAAGACCAAAAATCACATCATAACAAAGATATTTGTACCAGAATGTTTATTGCAGCCCAATTCATAATTGCTAAGTCATGGAAGAAGCCCAAGTGCCCATCGACCCACAAATGGATTAATAAATTGTGGTATATGTATACCATGGAATATTATGCAGTCTTAAAGAAAGATGGAGACTTTACCTCTTACATGTTTACATGGATGGAGCTAGAACATATTCTTCTTAGCAAAGAATCTCAAGAATGGAAGAAAAAGTATCCAATATACTCAGCCCCTACCATGAAACCAATTTATAGCTTTCTTATGAAAGCTATAACCCAATTATAGCCCAAGAAGAAGGGGAAAGAGGAAAGGGAGGGGAGGAGAGAGAAGGGAGGATAATGGGTTGAGGGAGAGTAATAGGTGGGACCACACCTACGGTGCATCTTACAAGGGTACATGTGGAATTTACTAGGTGTAGAATATAAATATCTTAACACAATAACTAAGAAAATGCCGTGAAGTCTATGTTAACTAGCTTGATGAAAATATTTCAAATTGTATATAAAACCAGGACATTGTACCCCATAATTGCATTAATGTACACAGCTATGATTTAATTTAAAAAATGACTTTATATGCTCTCCTTGTATTTTACCCATCACAACAAAGTCTAGGCACCTTTTCTAGGATGTGAGATGATAGCAAAATGGAGAGAGCCCTATAAAAGGCCTGTGATGATGGCGGTCTAGAAGAGCCTTGGGAAGATTGCCCATCTACTGACAACAAACCAGCTTTATGATGTGGCAATGACTTGCAGACACCTGGAAGGGACCACTTCCTATGTCTGGATAGAGAGGCCAGGAGCCCCTGCTGTGATCTCTCCAGGCTGGAGATCAGGAAAGTTGGTGTCTGTACCATCCAGTTCCCTAAGAACACTCCATGACTAGACAGGGGTGTGACCTTAGCAAGTTTCTTAACTTTTCTAAAGCCCAGTTTCACTTCCTAGGTTGTCATAACTATCACACAACAGAATGCCAGTAGAGTGAAGTAATTGGGTGGCAGTAAGTCCTCAAAGGGGGGAAGAGAGGTGGAGAACCCTATCTGCTTGTGACCCCCTACTTCCTGCTTATCCTCCCCATCATTCCTGCCAACTTACTCTATAAGGGAAAACAAAAGGATAGACATTTGAGCAGAGACTTAATAGGAAAATATCAAAATTGACTTGTAGGACAGGCATTCTTGATTTGAAGCTATTGCTTCATTTACTGAGTGATGCTTATGAGGCACTATGCTCTAGACTGGTCTCCTTTTCTCTCCTCTTTTATTGTGGTCATAGGTTATGTAGCAAAACCAACATGTGAGTTAGGTCTTTTAGGAAACTGGACCCTGACGTAGTGTTTTCAAAAGGAATTTTGTCAACTTTCAGGGTGGAAATTGGATCTGGGATACCAGCAATTAGACTGCGACACCTCCCTGGTATTGACCCTAAACCTGATGGTACCTCTCTTTCTTCTCTGTCCTTTGCTTGCCCTGGTGAGGAATTAGCTTTCCAGTGGCAGTGGCCACTCCATGCAATCTGGGCAGCCCCAGGGGAGCACCAGGAGGAGGCAGGCCTTTCATCTGCTGTGTTTGTCCCAGACAGCACTTGACACCCAGCCTCCTTCCTTGACCATGGTAAAACTGTCAATTTCCTCATTCATTGTCACATCTCTGTTTTGATTTTTTTTTTCTCTCTTACTGGTTTGTAGTTGCAGCTGTCTCTTCTACATCAATCTGAGTGTATTAACTTTGGATCAAATAACTGGAAATTTTTCATGTATATATTTTTTATTTTATACTTTCTCCAACTAAGGGAACATATGATCCATTTCCTAAAGAAATTTCAGTCTTTCGAATCCAAAGAGTTACATCCAAAGCAATTTCCCTCCCTTCTGTTTACTGTTTATATCAGTAAATTATGGACATTGGACTGATTGTAGTAGAGAGTTTTCAGCAACCTGGAGATTTTCATTTTATAAGACAGTGGGCACAAGTGAGGAAATAACTAACTCAGAGATCAAAATAAAATTTCTGAGATGGAGCAATTGTTAAGCATGATAAAATGCCAGTTACAAGTCAAAGTCTGAGATCCAACATTTTTCCATCAATATTTAATTTTGTCATAAGTCAAGTTCCATGAATATGTAACAAATTTCAATTTACCACAGTCAAGTTCCACTGTTAAATAAACATCATTATCTTAGGTGGCAACTTCTCTTATGATCCCTTAGCGAAGTCTGTTAAACTAAGGCTCTTCAAGTTCTGCAGGTTTTATTTCCATTTATGTTGGTGCCTTTATCACAGAGGGGTTTGGGGCATGGTGGGGTGTCCCAACACTTTTTAAAAAGGGATGTCTAACTTTCTTTTTGGAAGAGTAAGCGTTGTCTTGGGCCATGCGGTAAACACACAAACACTAACAAAATCTGATTAGCAAAAAAGAAAAAGGTTTGTGCTCACTTTTCGTGATATCCAACACCACAGATAAGCAAAAAATATCCTCACACAATCAGCATGTGGCCTGTGGGCCACAGGTTGGAATCTTTGTTAAAGCTTGCCTGCCAACTGACGTGAAAAGTACACGTGTTAGCCCCAGACTCCAGGGCTAATGTTTTAGGGGAAAAAGCTGGAACTTACAAAGAAGTATTCTGGGAAAGACATTATTTTTGTAGCAGGAAAACATCTTAGCCAAGCCCCTGAGTGTCCCTGCTCCCAACTTCTTTCAGGAAGTGACCTTGGCTTCTTGGTTTCTGTCATCCTGACAGCCCATGGCCCCTACCATTCCAAACTGGTCAGAAATTAGACTGTTAAATCCATAGCATCTTTACTTCAAAGATCTCAAAACAATATCCCAAGCTTCCAAGTAGTAACAACCTTATCATTTGTATAGCTAAATAATACTATATAACCAGTGGCAATTCTATTTTTTCAGGGCCAAATAAAGAAACTTTTATTTTATGTAGGAAAAGTTTGCCCTATGTAAAAGGATCAAGAGGACTGATTTTTTTTTCCAACAAACACCAAAACTTTTAAGTTCAGCATAGTAAGTCCAAAACTATTTTTTCTTTTTTTTTTTTTTCTTTAATGTTTGGGATTCATCCAGGGTACGAAGAATGAAGTTACACTTATTGCATCTGTTAGGTAAAGTCTCTCTTGTAATTGTATCCCAAGAGGTGTGCCATATACCATGACCCCCATCCTTCCCCCTCCTCCTCTCTCCCCAATCCAGATATTTTTCTTATCTCCCTGTGTCCCTGTTGTCCTTGTCAGGATGTCCAAAATATATTCTTTTTCTAGGAACTGAATCTAATCATCTGGAAGGACAAGATAATGTAAGGTTTCAATAAACACCTGGGATAGGAAAATATATAGAACTAAAAGAGGACTTGCCTTCTTTTGCTATTTCCAGTTCAGGTCTGTCCCTCCTTCCCGCCCCACATTCCATCATTTTGATGGGTATTCTAAGCCTACTTTACAGTTGAACAAGTTGAGGTGAATATCAAAATAGAATCTCTCATGTTTAACACGCATTCTTCTCCTTTTCACATAGGGACTATTTTGAAATAAATTTCTAAAATTCCACTGAGGAAAGGAAAATAGTAAAATGATTTCCTAATCCAATGGGAGCCACTACAAAGATATGGCTTAGGGTGAACCATGACATGGCTTACTTAGGCATCTGCCTAATGGGCGCTATGATTTTGTTTGAGATATTTTGTTTTAGAGAAAGAATTTAATGTTTCTCACATTCTTCTTAGTAAAGTATCACAAGAATGGAAAAGCAAGTATCCAATGTACTCAATACTAATATGAAGCCAGTAGATGATCTAACACATGCCCACACGAGAGTAAATCTCAATGCAATTCAAGATCAGGGAAGAGGAAAGGAGAGAGGGGGATGGGGGTGTTCCCACCTGATGGCTACAATGTAAGGGTATATGGCACACCTCCTGGGTGCAGGACACAACTGCACAGGGCCTCTACCTACAAATGCAAACATTGTGACCTAATTGAACCCTCACATTGATCTGAAATTAAAAAATAATAAAAATAAATTAAAAATGAATACAGCAAAAAAAAATTAAATGTTTCTGTTGCAGCAATGCTTAATTATATATGCCTTGAGGATACTTAACTGTTGTCTCTGTGAATTCACTGTAAATTACATAGGAATTTTAACAAGGTATGGTACCGTTTGGGAGAAAGCCAGGAAGCTCAGAGACATCAGAGTTAATCTGTCAAAGTTGGATTGCAAGTACTTGCCTCAGGGTGTCTCAGCATACTCAGAATCACATTCTTTTAGGAAGAGCAACTGAACCCAAACTACCAGGTGGCTTCATACATTGTCAAATTTATTTAATTTTAAAGATATTTGCATTCACCCTTACCAGTCTTAGTGTAGGTAAATTTTGTAGGTAAGTGGATGAATAATTATTAAGCTTTCTTCAAAATATAATTTTCCTGAATACATATAAACCTTAAGAATGAATAATGAGACAAGCATAAACATGAAATTTTATCTCATTTCTGAGAAATAGTGTTTATACCACAGTGTTATAGCACAAAGGAGATTTTTTATTTTTTTCCTGGAACATAATGTAGACCATAAAATTATTCACAAAATAAATCTAACCATCATTTATCAATCCTATCAGGCATTTGAAATATTCAGCTCATTTTCAGAATATATCCATTAGGAGAAAAAATTGTACATTCCATTGTAACATTTTAACATCTTTTTTTTTTTTTTTTTTTGCTCTACTGCCAAAAATGAAAACAGAGTTTACTTTTTACCGTAGAAAACATATTATAATCTCACTCCATCAAAGGCCAAGCTTGAGAATTGCACATCCGAGAGACGAAATTTCCTTTAATTTGTTTAAAATGTACATTAGTGTGTGGGCATGAGCTGCCTGGGTAGTGCTAAAGCTTCCATTGGTTTGTGAAATATGATTTCTTAAAATTTGTGTGCCCAGCTGAAGAAGGCCCACATGGTGGGCATGCTATCCAGGACAGGTGCCAAAGAAAACAAAGTAACTATGAGGAAAAAGGGGAGTTAGACCCAAGAATGAAACCCATGAAGAAATGATTAGAAACCTCATGGCAAGATGTTATAAGGGGTTCCATTTTCCTCTTTTCCTTGGGGCTATGGTTGCTTTGTTGTCTAAAATCTAATCCCACATTGCTTGGATAAAGTCATTTCTTTCTGAAGAGACGGGTGTGGAAGAGAAGAGATTCTTGCTCAGCATAGGAGACTTAGTATATGTTGATGGTCAGGGCACTGCTCTTGCTAATCATTTGCACCCTAACTCAGCTGGTGATGAAGCTGCTGTCTCCATGGTCCCTGGCTATGTTTAGACACATATAAGTATAACTAGGAAAGAGACAGAAAGGTACAGAGAGATGAATCTTAGATAGTAAAATAGAAAAAGAGCAAAATGTCTGAGAGATAAGCCTTTAGAAATTAAGCATCTGACCAGTCAAAGCTAGTATGTCCCTCCTCTGTGCCGTGGTAAGATTTTTTTACATCTCCAGAGCAGCGTGTATGATTGTTGGAGTACCAGCCCCCACACAATCTATAGGTATCCCTTTCAACTTGGTGGAGAGGAGAGAATGAAAGAAATAAAGATAAGAGAAAAGGTAGGATTTTAAAAGAGTGGGCCCAGGGGACATCCCACCTAATTAGGGTTAACTCGGTATTTATTACCTATATTATTTAGAAATTAATCAATAAGCAATCACCAGGAAAAGCAAAAAACAGCTCTATATGTCATCACTTTTGTGGTGCTTACAACTTCAACTAAGCTACTCTTTAACCAAATTCGATTTGTAAAACAAAGAACTGAGATGTGGTCTATGGAACAAGGAACAAGACTTAGAAGCAGGATTCGCGAGTAGACACAGATTTGTCCACGCACATGGTTTCCAAGGAGGCAATTAAGTTTCCAGGTGCCTGTGGGCAGACAGGCTGACACCATACCCCTACTGGGAGTAGGGCAGAAAGTTTTTCCTCTTATCTTGACCCCAAGAGGTTGTTCCTCTTTTGTAGAGAGCTCGCTGCACATACTGTTCCTAGCACATCTAGACGTGACTCCTTATCCCTTGAGACCTTTGTACAGGCTCTCTGTAGGGGTAAGGTCAGGTCCCGGGAAGACATTTCTTGTCTTTTATTCCAAGGCCTGTCCTGTCCAGCAGACTTTTGGGGCTCTCCATGATTCAGGACAAGGCAGCACCACGACCTGCTGTCTTAGCCCTGGAGATGTTGATGCTCCTGCAGATGGAGGAACCAACTTGCTGGAAGGGCCAGACACCAGCAGGGGAGATGCTGGCACCTTGCTATCTCCTCCACATGGACTTCAGAGTGGATGGCTCCTTGCTGTCTCCTCCATGCAGACTTCTGGCTGGTCAGTTTCATGGATGGGCCTTGCTGTCTCCTCCACAGTGCACTTCTGACTGGTGGATTTCTTGTCAGTTTCCAAGGCCTGAGAGTTCATTGGACAGCTGGCTGTAACTGACAAGACTCAGCCCTAGCAGAACACCCCCCCCCCCGCCACTATATAAACTCCTGAGCAGAGAGCCCAAGGACAGACCCCAAAGAGGGAGCAGGAGAGCTTGTTCCCCTCCTGGGGTCTCTCTACCAGGTGGGTTGGTTTTTGTAGTTGTAGTAATTTTTGGTTTCTGTAAATGAATCCTGACTTACCACTGATCCTGTGGTCCGTGGATTTATTCTTCAAATCGCGGAGACCAAGATCCTGAAATTCCCATATCATCCATACACATTGTGGTCTCCCTGTGTACATAGTCTCTTCAGTATCTACATCTTCTATCTTTCCTGTATCCCATTTCTCACAAGCTTCATCCTTTAAATAGTTCTTTATTAACAAAAACATTTCATAAAGAATCCAATTTATGTGGGAGAGACAAGATGGTGGACTGAAGCCAGCTTTCAACAGAGACTCCCGTCCAGAAGGAGAGTTAAGGGACAGGAATTTAGTAAGTATCCTGGTGGATTTGAGCCGCACCAAGAGAGAAGGTTGAAGAATGCACATCAACACTGCTGAGGCAAGCTGTGATCACAAGGACGCAAACAAAAGGTGCAAAATCCACCACCAAGCGGACGGGAGTCCCCTTCCCCCATGAGACCAGCTCAAGAGCCCCACAATTAAACAAACGGGCAGAAATTAAAGGCCATCCCACTACACTCCACGGGAGAGACCTTCTAAAAACTGGACCTACCTCCCCTACTAGGGTGCCATGGCATTCTCCTGCCAGGCACAAAACTGTATAAAACTTTAAAAATCCTTTGCCGGCAACCCTGAACCCCCAACACTCCCCTCCCACTCACTGAGGTCTGGAGGCCTGTCCCCCAGGAGTTCAGATTCTTGGGTGATTTCTCAAGGGGAGTGGACAGTCCCTGAGCTGCAACTGGTCAGTGCTGACTCTGAGGCACGCGAGTGAGGAGAGAGCACCCGGCTAAGGGGGAGTCACGCCTCAGTGGCACTTCCCTGTGGTGCGGTGCAGCAGCCCTCCCCGTGCATCAATATGGCCAGCATAAAACTGAATGAAACTCTAGCTTCCCCCCACTCTCACTCGGGGTCTGGGGGCCTGTCCCCCAGGAATTCGGATCCTTGGGTGATTTCTCGAGGGGAGTGCACAGTGCCCAAGCCGCGACTGGTCAGCGCTGACTCTGAGACATGCGAGTGAGGAGAGGGCACTCGGCTGAGGGGGAGTTACGCCTTGGCAGCACTTCCCTGCGGTGCAGTGCAGCAGCCCTTCCTGGGCAACAATACGGCCAGGCATAAAACTGAATGAAACTCTAGCTTCCCCCCACTCTCACTCGGTGGTCTGGGGGCTTGCCCCCCAGGAGTCCAGATTCTTGGGAGATCTCTTGAGGGATGTGGACAGAGCATAAACTGCGGCCACTCAGTGCTGACTCTGGGGCGTGACACAGAGGAGAAAAGGGTCGGCTGGGTGCCCACACCAGGGCGGCAGTTCCTGGAGGCAAATCAACAGCCATTTTTTCTTTAACAGCAAAACGGCTCACTTCTGAATATTCTGAAGCCACACCCCCTGTCTCCCTGGGCAACCAGAGGAGGCCACCAGTGAGCAAAGGATTTGCCTGACACTGCTCACAAACCCGGGAAGCTTTCAGGGCAGGGCCGACTCAGAGAGGTAATCGGACACAAACCTCCAGCAGCAAAGACGTTTGAACACAGAACAGCCCGTCTTCTGTAGGCGATTTTAGCAGAAACAGAGACAGAACTCCACAAAGTTGTCTGTTCTGTTCTGTTCTGTTCTGTTAGCAACATCAATGAGGGACGGGGCTAAGCCTGAGTGAACACCTCCCTCCTACCACCTGCATCAAGGACTCAAAGATGTCAGGCCCCATCTCCTCCTGCTAGATAGCGGCACACCGCAGGGGACTGGAAGACTTTCTTGCAATGCAGGCAGGTGCAAACCCCTGGAGTATCTGTTCACTACAGGCAACTGGGTTAGCCATCTGCAGAGATACCAGTGACTGGGTCCGACGGAGGGGCAAAGTGGGGAAGGAGACATCAACCTTCCCAGCCTTATCTATTTGCTAGGTGGCTCCTCCTGACTCCATGCAGCACTGGAGTAAGCCATATCAGAGGAGTCACCAGACCCCTGTGATCCAGTTCCCAGAGACCTCTTGAACTCTCCCACCCAAGACAGGTGCCAATTGAGAAAATCGATTTGGACCTTTTGAACTGAACTAATAGACTGAGGACTTTTCAGGTGGTGCCCTGGGTATGTGGTTGTAGGAAGGTTTGATTTTCCTTTTCCTTTTCAAATTGGTGCCAGAGGTGGGCAGGGGGGGTGACTTAATTGCTGGTTTTTCCACACAGCTCAGACTTCAAGCCAGAGTAAATGTTTCCAATAGGATCGAACAGAAACCAACTGAAAACAAGACATAACCACTTCGGCCCACCACACAAGACAGGGCCCCAGTTTCTCAGGCCACAACACTGTACAGGCACTCAATAAAGACCCAGGGGAAAAATCAAAGGGAGTAAAATAACCATGGGGCAGAATCAGCGGAAAAACTCTGGTAACATGAATAACTAGAATAGATCAACACTCCCCCCAAGAAAAGATACAGCAGATGTGATTGAAGATCCCATTGAAAAACAACTGGCTGAGATGTCAGAAATCGAATTCAGAATTAGGATGGCAGACAAGATTAATAAAATGGAATTAGGAATTCAAGGAGAAATTCAAAAGTTGTCTCAAGAATTTAACGAATTTACAGACAAAACCACCAAAGACTTAGACACACTGAAGCAAGAATTTACAGCTCTCAAAGATATGAAAAATACAGTAGATTCCCTCAGCAACAGAATGGAGCAAGCAGAAGAAAGGATTTCTGACATTGAAGATAAAGTCTTCGAACGCTCCCAATCTCTCAAAGAGGAAGAGAAATGGAGAGCAAAAACGGATCACTCACTCAGAGAACTCTCTGATAATTTGAAGAAAAGCATATACGAATAATTGGGATTTCGGAGAATGATGAAGTGTCCTCGAAGGGCACAGAGGCCCTTCTGCATGAAATTATGAAAGAAAATTTTCCAGACATGCCTAGAGAATCTGAAATTCAGAAAGCAGACAGCTTCAGAACCCCAGCACAATTCAACCCCAATAAGTCATCCCCCAGGCATATCATAATTAGCTTCACTAAAGTTAATATGAAAGAGAAAATTCTTAAAGCAGCCCGGTGAAAGAAAACCATTACGTACAAAGGAAAGAATATTAGAATAACTGCAGATCTCTCTGCTGAAACTTTTCAAGCCAGAAGAGGGTGGTCATCAACTTTTAATCTCCTAAAGCAAAATAACTTTCAACCCAGGATCTTGTATCCAGCTAAACTGAGTTTCATTTATGATGGAGAAATCAAATACTTCATGACACTCATATGTTGAAAAAATTTGCCATAAGTAAACCAGCTCTTCAGGATGTTCTCAGACCTATCCTCCACAATGACCAACCCAATCCTATACCACAAAAGTAAACTCACTCAGAAACTTCAGATCAAACTCCAACTTCCACACTGGTGAAAGGATTAAAAATGTCCACTGGACCTTTGAAAAACTCGACACACAAAATTCCACCAGACTTATCAATACTCTCCATTAATGTGAATGGCTTAAACTGTCCTCTAAAGAGGCATAGGTTAGCTGACTGGATACAAAAACTCAAGCCAGATATTTGTTGCATTCAAGAGTCACATCTTAATCTAAAAGACAAATATAGACTCAGGGTGAAAGGATGGTCATCCATATTTCAGGCAAATGGTAATCAGAATAAAGCAGGTGTTGCAATTTTATTTGCAGATACAGTAGGCTTTAAACCATCAAAAGTAAGGAAGGACAAGAATGGTCACTTCATATTTGTTAAGGGTAATACTCAATATGATGAGATCTCAATTATTAATTTCTATGCACCCAACCAGAATGCACCTCAATTTATAAGAGAAACTCTAACAGACATGAGTAACTTGATTTCCTCCAGCTCCATAATCATCAGAGATTTCAACACTCCTTTGGCAGTGTTGGATCGATCCTCCAATCTAAGAAATCTTAGATTTAAACCTAACCATCCAATATTTAGATTTAGCAGACATCTACAGAACATTTCATCCCAACAAAACTGAATACACATACTTCTCATCAACCCACGGAACTTACTCCAAAATTAACCACATTTTAGGTCACAAGTCTAACCTCAGTAAATTTAAAGGAATAGAAATTATTCCTTGCATCTTCTCGGACCATCATGGAATAAAACTTGAATTGAGTAACAACAGGAATCTGCATACTCATACAAAAACATGGAAGTTAAATAACCTTATGCTGAATGATAGCTGGGTCAGAGATGAGATTAAGAAAGAAATCGCCAATTTTTTGGAACAAAACAACAATGAAGACATGAACTATCAGAACCTCTGGGACACCACAAAGGCAGTTCCAAGAGGGAAATTTATAGCACTGTAAGCCTTCCTCAGGAGAATGGAAAGAGAGGAAGTTAACAACTTAATGGGACATCTCAAGCAACTGGAAAAGGAAGAACATTCCAAACCCAAACCCAGTAGAAGAAAGGAAATAACCAAAATTAGAGCAGAATTAAATGAAATTGAAAACAAAAGAATAATACAACAGATCAATAAATCAAAAAGCTGGTTTTTTGAAAAGATCAATAAAATAGATAAACCTCTGGCCAACCTAATCAGAAAAAAAGAATAAAATCTCTAATATCATCAATCAGAAACAACAAAGATGAAATAACAACAGACTCGTCAGAAATCCAAAAAATCCTTAATGAATATTACAAGAGACTTTATTCTCAGAAATATGAAAATCTGAAGGAAATTGACCAATACTTGGAAGCATGCCACCTTCCAAGACTTAGCCAGAATCAAGTGGAAATGTTGAACAGACCCATATCAAGTTCAGAAATAGCATCAACTATACAAAACCTCCCTAAAAGCAAAAGCCCGGGAACGGATGGTTTCACGTCAGATCTACCAAACCTTTAAAGAAGAATTAGTACCTATATTACTCAACCTGTTCCAAAATGTAGAAAAAGAAGGAAGACTACCCAACACGTTCTATGAAGCAAACATCACCCTGATCCCCAAACCAGGAAAAGACCCAACAAGAAAAGAAAATTATAGACCAATATCACTAATGAATATAGATGCAAAAATATTCAACAAGATCCTAACAAACAGAATCCAGCAACACATCAAACAAATTATACATCATAACCAAGTTGGTTTTATCCCAGGGTCTCAAGGCTGGTTCAATATACGTAAATCTATAAATGTAATTCAGCACATAAACAAATTAAAAAACAAAGACCATATGATTCTCTCAATCGATGCAGAAAAAGCTTTTGATAATATCCAGCATCCCTTCATGATCAGAACACTCAAGAAAATTGGTCTAGAAGGGACTTTTCTTAAACTGATAGAGGCCATCTACAGCAAACCCACAGCCAATATCATATTGAATGGAGTTAAACTGAAATCATTTCCACTCAGATCAGGAACCAGACAAGGTTGCCCATTGTCTCCATTGCTTTTCAACATTGTAATGGAAGTTTTAGCCACCACAATTAGGGAAGAAAAGGTGATCAAGGGTATCCATATAGGGTCAGAAGAGATCAAACTTTCACTCTTTGCAGATGATACGATTGTCTATCTGGAAAACACTAGGGACTCTACTACAAAACTCTTAGAAGTGATCAAGGAATACAGCAGTGTCTCAGGTTACAAAATCAACATCCATAAATCGGTAGCCTTTATATACACCAACAACAGTCAAGTTGAAAAAGCAGTGAAGGACTCTATCCCATTCACAGTAGTGCCAAAGAAGATGAAATATTTGGGAATTTATCTAACAAAAGACATGAAAGATCTCTATAAAGAGAACTATGAAACTCTAAGAAAAGAAAAAGCTGAAAATGTTAACAAATGGAAAAACATACCATGCTCATGGCTGTGAAGAATCAACATTATTAAAATGTCCATACTACCCAAAGCAATATATAATTTCAACGCACTCCCTATTAAAGCTCCACTGTCATATTTTAAAGATCTTGAAAAAACATTACTTCGTTTTATATGGAATCAGAAAAAACCTCGAATAGCCAAGACATTACTCAGAAATAAAAACAAAACAGGAGGAATCACACTACCAGACCTCAGACTTTACTACAAATCGATAGTGATCAAAACAGCATGGTATTGACACAAAAACAGAGAAGTAGATATCTCGAACAGAATAGAGATCCAAGAGATGAATCCAGCTACTTACCACTATTTGATCTTTGACAAGCCAATTAAAAACATTCAGTGGGGAAAAGATTCCCTATTTAACAAATGGTGCTGGGTGAACTGGCTGGCAACCTGCAGAAGACTGAAATTGGACTCACACCTTTCACCATTAACTAAGGTAGACTCTCATTGAATTAAAGATTTAAACTTAAGACATGAAACTATAAAAATACTAGAGGAGAGTGCAGGGAAACCCTTGAAGAAATTGGTCTGGGCGAGTATTTTATGAGGAGGACCCCCCGGGCAATTGAAGCAGCTTCAAAAATACACTACTGGGACTTGATGAAACTAAAAAGCTTCTGCACAGCCAAGAACACAGTAAGTAAAGCAAGCAAACAGCCCTCAGAATGGGAGAAGATATTTGCAGGGTTTATCTCTGACAAAGGTTTAATAACCAGAATCCACAGAGAACTCAAACGCATCAGCAAGAAAAAAACAAGGGATCCCATCGCAGGCTGGGCAAGGGATTTGAAGAGAAACTTCTCTGAAGAAGACAGGCGCACAGCCTTCAGACATATGAAAAAATGCTCATCATCTTTAATCATCAGAGAAATGCAAATCAAAACTACTTTGAGATATCATCTAACTCCAGTGAGACTAGCCTATATCACAAAATCTCAAGACCAGAGATGTTGGTGTGGATGTGGAGAAAAGGGAACACTTCTGCACTGCTGGTGGGAATGCAAATTAATACATTCCTTTTGGAAAGATATATGGAGAACACTCAGAGATCTAAAAATAGATCTGCCATTCAATCCTGTAATTGCTCTGCTGGGCATATACCCAGAAGACCAAAAATCACGTCATAACAAAGATATTTGTACCAGAATGTTTATTGCAGCCCAATTCATAATTGCTAAGTCATGGAAAAAGCCCAAGTGCCCATCGATCCACAAATGGATTAATAAATTGTGGTATATGTACACCATGGAATATTATGCAGCCTTAAAGAAAGATGGAGACTTTACCTCTTTCATGTTTACATGGATGGAGCTGGAACATATTCTTCTTAGTAATGTATCTCAAGAATGGAAGAAAAAGTACCCAATGTACTCAGCCCTACTATGAAACTAATTTAAGGTTTTCACATGAAAGCTATAACCCAGTTACAACCTAACAATAGGGGGAAGTGGGAAAGGGAGGGGAGGGAGGGGGGTGGTGGGTAGAGGGAGGGGAATCGGTGGGATCATACCTGTGGTGCATCTTACAGGATATTTGTGAAACTTGGTAAATGTAGAATGTAAATGTTTTGGCACAGTAACTGAGATAATGCCAGGAAGGCTGTGTTAACCATTGTGATGAAAATGTGTCAAATGGTCTATGAAGCGAGTGTATGATGCCCCATAATCATATCAATGTATACAGTTATGATTTAATAAAAAAAAAGAATCCAATTTATGTGGGTGCTTCAAAAAGGTGCCCTCTTCTCCCTCTACTCCCTCGGCCTTGTCCTCCCACATAATCACCCACACGTGACATTTCACGTTATTTCTCCTTTGCCTGCCTGCCTTTCCTCACAACTCTTAGGTTTCCTAAAGAACCTAAGGTTGGTTCCAGTTGGTTAAAGAACCATCTGCATATGGTTTCTAGTTGTCTCTCCAGCACCTGGAAAAGGCTCTGTACATTGTAGCTACTCAATACACACTGGAAGAATAAATGAGTACAAAAATGAACTTGACTGTACCCAGAGGATGGAATCACCACCTACTCCCCCTTACATTCTTAGTACCTGACACAATTCCTGTACAAACATGGTCTTGATATAAATGAGTAGCAAGGAAAAATCCTAGACTTCAACTTGAGTCATCAGCTGCATTAGCCCCTAACAGGACAGTCAGCCTGTTCTTTGAAGCTTTGAAGCCAGGCGCTGACGTCTCTCTATTTGTGAAAGTCCTAGATGGCATCTCTTCCACTGTAAATGATTCCATCTACATTGAACTTCTGTTCAGTGTAGCCACCTTCGTTAACGATCCCAGCTAGATCTCCTGGCTAACTTGCTGTGGCTTCTCCATCAGCACTTGCTGCTTCATCTTAAATGAATGCTTTATGTTTTAGCAATGGTTTCTTTCCTTAAACCTCGTGAACCTATCTCTGCTAGCTTCCAATTTTCCCTTTGCAGCTTCTTCTTTTCTCTCAACCTTCATAGAATAGAATTAGGACCTTGTTCTGGATTAGGCTTTGGCTTAAGAAAATGTTGTGGAAAAATAATTTACCTTCCATTTGTAAAACACACTCCTACACACACATACATCCTCTAACACACAAAAACTGTGGTTTGGTGATTGTGAAATTTTGGACTGAGGGGTGCTGCCATATAGCTCTTGTCATTCCATGCTCACACACACACACATGCAAATTAAACTATATTTCAAGTGACAGTGGACATTCCTGTTGTTGCCTTTTGTTGTTTTTGGCCACTTACTGACTGCTATAGGTGTTTACCTTGTCACTCTGGTATGTAAACAAATAGTTGGGGTTACACATATCATTTATTAGTATCTATGTGTATTTTTAGAAGAGAGAGAAGATATTAATCTCATCTTGACAACATTCATGCTGCAGTGTGGTATATGACATGTACACATGCATATGCATACGATTAAAAATAGTACCTTAATAAGACGATTTCATAATCTATTTAAAAAAGAGAATGCTGTGGCTTGTTTGATCTTCTATACAGGCTGATAAAACTTTCTCCTTATCAGCAATGAGGCTGTTTCACTTTCTTGTCATTTGTGGGTTCACTGGAATAGCACTTTCAATTTCCTTCAAGAACTTTTCCTTTGCATTCCCAGCCTGGCTAAATATTTGGTGCAAGAAGCCTAGCTTTTTGCCTATCTCACTATGTTTAATCACTTATAACTTTTGCTTTAAAATAAGAGACATGAGATTCTTTCACTTGAACAAGTACAGGTCATTGTAGGAATATTAATTGGCCTAATTTCAATATTGCCAGGGAATAGGGAAGATTAAGGAAAAGGAAATAGATGGGGCAATGGCTGGTTGGTTTGGGACACGCACAACATTTATCAATTAAGTTCCCACCACCTCATATGGGTATGGTTCATAGTGCCCCCAAATAATGGTAATAGCAACATCAAAGATCACAGATTGCCATAACAGATATAATAATGACTAAACACTGGTGATGGAACAATAAAAAAAGAATAATGATGAGAAAACTTAAAATATTGTGAGATTTATAAAAATGTGACACAGAGACACCAGTGAGCACTTGCTGTTGGAAAAAAATGGCACCAACAGATTTGCTCGGCACAGCATTGTCACAAACCCTCAGTTTGTAGAAACACAATGTCTGCAAAATCCAGTAACACATGCCTGTACCTCACATTCGTTGCTCCTCTCTTTAAAAGGGTCTCTCTTTTACAGCATTGCCAGGACATAAACAGATGTTGGCACAGTTTGGTTTGGAGAGATCCTTTCTCAAACAAATCGAATATAAATCACTTCTCCAAGCAGTCTAGAATGATTATATTGACAACAAATGAGGAAACTGAAGCACAGAAATGCTCTAATTTGTTCTGATTTTATACAGCACATTCATGCAGTAGCCTCTACATCAAGTAAGCCAAACATCTCTCTGCATCAACCACAGAAGTAGGAGGCCTTTGTATTCCATGTGTAGAGAAATAAACCTACAAGTAAGTAATGGGTTGTCACGAAAAGGTCAACTTGTTTTCTCAGAACTGGGTCTCTTGAATATTGAAATTGAATGTACATAATTTATCAAAGGAAAAAATACAGAGATGTTCAATTATTAGAGATGGGTATCATCAAGGATATGGATCTTTTCTGCTGCTTTGATGGAAGCATCTCTCCAGAGAGCTTGTGTTGAAAATGCATATGGAGTTCATGGAATCTTTTTTGTATTGACTTTTCCTACCATAGATGACAACTGAGCCATAATTGAGACTGTGGCTACATAGATTCTGGAAGGTCCTTTATTTTCTATGACAGACAAATAAAATAACAGCAGGTGAGAGAACATGGGTGAAAATGCCAGTAGCTACCCTCTGGCAGTGGTCATTAACCAGTATCTCACAGCCTAGACACAATGTTTTGTTTTGCCACCTGCCGGTAGGCCCATACACATTTCTACTTTAAATAGAGATTCTGTTTTTCTCTTTAATGCCAGCAAGGACAAGTAATTAATTTATTGACTCATTAATGGCTTATATTCAACTCTGTTGTCAAAGATAATCATTCAGTCAGGTTTAATGAGACATTCTGCCTTTGTTAAAGTCATTAAGATCATTAATAAATAAAATGTGGTTGGACTTCATGCAATTTGCACCTCATAACAGAGACCTAAGCTAAGTCAACATTTCCCTGAAACAAATGCTTGAAAAAAAATTGAGAAAAATAGCAGTTAATTTGGCAAATAATAATTTATCCCTAAAGTCAAAAATCACTGGTCTCCTAGAAAGGTATATTATAAAAAATGATCCATTGGGAAGTAGGGAGAAAGTACTAGAATTTTCATTTATATTTTCTTTCTTTTTTGTTTTTTGGAAATAGGCTGTTCTTAAACTCCTGCACTTGAGTAATCCTTCCACCTCAGCCTCTTGAGTAGCTGGAGCTGTAGGTGTCTATTACTCTGCTACCATGCTCAGCTTATATTCCCTTTCTTTTAATCTAAAAAAAAAAAATCAAGAAAGAAATTATCAATTAATGCATAGTGACAGTCACTGGGGTTCTTACTTAACCACATGTCCCATGGTCATTTGTCATGAGATGTGCTGAGGTGTTCCACAGGACCACAAGTGGATGTTACCCTCATGCATTTGCTATATTTTATAGTCAACAAATATTCACCGAGCACCTATGTGGCAGACGCCATTCTGGGTCACTAGAACAGCTCCACATTCCTGCTAATGTGGAAAATACATCCTAACTAGGGCAATGGGCTCAGCAAAGTGGACATAAAATCTATTTATTTAATTTTAACTAATTTAACTAATTCTAACAACATAGCACTTAAGTTAACCAGCATTCCTATAAAGTATGTTTTGAAGTAATACTAATGGCAAAGCTTTCCCTTGGGGGCAGGGAAGACCTCTCTGTAGAGTTTCTCTTCCTAGTGTAAAATCATCAACCTGAAGTTGATTGTGGTATGCAGATGTTATAAGAAAACAAACCCCCCAATTCAAAATAAGCAAGAAGACAACACACAGATTTATATTCACTTTCATTAACAATAAACTTCCTCTTATATCGATGGTTTACTTTAAATTTAAACTAGTATGAAAAAAACATCTATTGCCAAGACATTTAAAAACAAGCATTTGGAGCATAAAAAAATACTATATTTTTCACACAACACTTAGAAACATGGAATTTTTAAATTCACTTGTTATTTATACAGAATATAATTCCTGCTGATTCATTTGTAAGAATGGCCGATGGATAAAAATGAAAATTTACTAGCACCACTTTATTAAAAAAATAAGCACAATTAGAGTATGAAATTAAAAATTAATATTGTATAAATTAATGTCAGTTCCAACAAACAAAAGAGGGCCACTGTCACCTTCTGTCCACTACTGTGGGCAATGGTGTGTACTTCCACTTGGATCTTTGTGACTCCTTTTTCAGCTTTGATGTCCCTAAAACCAAACATTGAAATGAACAACTTAGAACAAACAAGATCTTCAAATACAGTTTTAAAATGTGTTAAACTAAGATTTTCAGCTGCAATAAAACATATTTCATTGTTATCAATAATATTCCAGTGAGAAGTAAATGTTTTTTTCCTTCCTCAATGAACAACATGCTTTTAAAAATATTTTTATTATTTGTATGCATAGTCACAAGTTTGGAGACCCTTGATCACTCTAATATCTACAGTCCTGAATTTGCATATTATTGTTTCCTTCTGTAGAGTTTACCTAGACAGTAGATCCTTAGGTGACCTCACCTAGTGCCAGGCCTTTGAATGCCATCCAGCCCCTCCTGCTCCCAGACTCAGCCCCAAACGTTCTCCTCATCCAGATTCATATATACAACAGCTTACTTGAGAAAATCAACTGGTGGTCCAATAGGCCTTTCCCATTAGCATGTCTAGAAGAGAACAATTTCCACCTGCAACTATTTCACACCTACACTCTTTTCTCTCTCCCAGCTCCTGCTGCCATTCACCCACCCAGTCACTCAAAATCCTAGGGATCTCCCTAAGTCTTCTCCTCTCCTCATCTCCCATAGCCAGTCCATCAGCAAGTTCTCTTGGTTCCACTTTCAAAATAACGTTCAAAGCTGCTCCTCCCAACCTCATTGCTGGCACCCTGGGCTCAGCCACTATCATCTCCCACCTGGAGTAAGGCAGCACCTCCTAAGGGTTCTCACCCTGAGGACATCACCACTCACCCCTCTGTTCAAGGCAACTCTGTTCACAGTGCCCCTAAACCCAGAGGAACACTAGTCTCAGAAAAAGAATCCTGATGACATTTTCAAGTTTCCTGCTGTTTCCACTTACTTGTTTCACATGATAGGTGTATAAAAGAATATTTGTAATTTTAAAGAACTAAAGAGCTGAGAGAATAGGTCTATCTACCCAGAGGCTATGTTCTCTTTCTCTCTTTTCCTCCCCCATCCTGCATACTGAACTTTAGAAATATTTAAAATGTTGAATCTCTCACCTATGAGGATGACTATTATCAAAAAATGCAAATAAATAAGAGGTCTTGGTGAAAATGTGGAGTAATTGGAACCCTTATGCATTGCTAGTGGTAATGTCAAATACACGACGTCTGTGGAAGACAACGTGTATGGTGGTTCTTCAACAAATTAAATACAGAATTGCCATATAAGCCAGCCACTTCACTCCTGAGAATACTACCCAGGATATTAGAAACCAGAAATTTAAGCAGATATTTGTCCAATAATGTCCAAAGACACATTATTCTTAGTCCAAAGAAACAGCCAAAGGTGGAAATAACAAAATGTTCACTGGCAGATGAATGAATGAACTAACTGTGGTATATACATATAATGAAAATTATTCAACTTTAAACAGAATAAAATTCTGAAGCATGCTGTAACATGTATGAACTTTGAAAGCATGACTCAAAATTAAATAAGCCAGATACAAAAGGACGAATATTGTACAATTCTGCTCATATAAGATGTTTGAAGTGGTCAAATTCATATAGAAAGAAGGTAAAATAATGGTTACCAGAGTGGTTCTCAACCTTCCTAATGCCCCAGTGTATTTTCATTGTTACAAAGGGGTCGCAACCCACAGGTTGGGAACCACTGGTCTAGAGGGCCAGGGGAATAGGAGTTTCTTATTTAATGAGTATGAAGCTTCTGTTTGGGTGATGGAAAATCCTAAAGATGATAGTGGTGATGGTTGCACAACAATGTTAAAGTACTGAATGCCCCTGCACATTCAAAAAGCCTTAAAATGATAAATTTAGGTTTTGTATATACTTACTACTACAATTTTGTAAAAAGTTGAATCAGTGCTGGTTATTACCATAACATCCTCCCAACCATTCTCCACCTAGAGGACAATGATGGCATTCTATTAAGTAGCAGCTTCTCTTATTTGTGTGTGGCATAAAAAGACATGGAAGAAGCCCAAGTGCCCATCGACCCACGAATGGACTAGCAAATTGTGGTACATGTATACCATGGAATACTATGCAGCCTTAAAGAAAGATGGAGACTTTACCTCTTTCATGTTTACACGGATGGAGCTGGAACATATTCTTCTTAGCAAAGTATCTCAGGAATGGAAGAAAAAGTATCCAATGTACTCAGCCCTACTATGAAGCTAAATTATAGCTTTCATATGAAGACCATAACCCAACTATAGCACAAGACTATGGGGAAAGGGCCAAGGAAGGGGAAGGGAGGGGGGAGGTTTTGGTGGAGGGAGGGTAATGGGTGGGGCCACATCTATGGTGCATCTTAGAATGGGTACAGGCGATTGCACTAATGTACACAGCTATGATTTAACAATAAAATAAATAAAAAAAAGACATGTTAAATCTTAGGCAATTATGATAAACACTCCCACCTTTTCTTAGGAGGCTGGGCTAGGAGGATCACTTGAGTCCAGGAGTTTGAGGTTGGAGTGGGCATGCTATACACTCTAGCCAGGACAACTGAGCAAGACCCTGGGTCAAAAAATAAAAATAAAAATAAAAATGAAATAACAGAAGGTGAAACAAATTAAAATGACAGTTTCCAGTCTTCTCATCACTTCAAGAAAAAATTATTAATGTTTGGTCTTACCCATTGTGTTAAACTGTTTCTTAATTTTCTTTAATTGATATGGGTATATAATAGTTGTATATGTTGATAAGGTACAGACAATGTTTTGATAGTGGCATACTATGTACAAAGTGAATTAATCAAATCAGGGTAATTGGGATTATCCATCATCTCAGGTGTTTAACATTTCTTTGTGTTAGGAAGTCTTTTCATTATATTAAAGTATGCTCTAAATTATTTTTGATCATAGTCACTTTATTGTGCTAGCAAGTATTGTTCTTTCTAACTATCTGGCTATATTTTTGCAACTATTAACCATCTCCACTTTATTTTCCTCTCCCCACTACCCTCCCAAGTCTCTGGTAACCATCATTCTACTCCATGTCTCCAAGAGATCAATTCAATTGTTTTTGATATTTATTTCCCACATATGAGTGAGAACATATGAAATTTGTCTTGGTATACTTGACTCATATCAGTTAACATAATGTTCTCTAGTTCCATCCATGTTACTGCAAGTAGCAGGATTTCATTCATTTTCAGCTATATAATATTCCACTGTATATATGAACCACAATTTCTTTATCTATTCATCTGAACATGGACACAGGTTGATTCTAAATCTTGGCTATTGTGAGTAGTGCTGCAATAAATATGGGAGTGCAGATATCTTTTCAATATACTGAATTCCCATCCTTTGGGTACATACCCAGAAGTGGGATTGCTGAGTTATATGGTAGTACTATTTTTAGTTTTTCTCCACATTGTTTTCCATCCCACTATGTTATACTTGAACACACATGTACAAGTACACATGTGCCTGCAACTTATAAATTGCAAAGTTATAAATTCCAGGGAAATCTCAAATTAAACACTTTGTGTTCAGATGATTTATCATTGTCTATGAAGCTCATTCCAATATTTCCAAATTTGATACAACAATAATTCATTTATTCCCCCCAGCAGATTTGTGACACGAAGTTTTGAAGAATCCACGTCAATGTTTAACTCTCCTTCTCAGAAGCTTAAATAAGTCTGAAACGTAAGTGACAAACACAAACCTAAAAAATTAAATCAATAGGGCAGTGCTTGTGGCTCAAGGAGTAGGGCTCTGGCCCCATATACTGGAGGTGATGGGTTCAAACCCAGCCCTGCCAAAAACTGCAAAAAAAAAAAAATTAAACTCATAATGTTTTTTAAATAAGAAATAATTTTGTGTTTCTGAAATCCTATCTGTAATGAGGCTCAGATAACAAAATGTCAAACATAATGATATTTGCACTTTCTCATTACTCCTTTCCTAAAGTAGCATTTTCCGATCCCCACAACTCTACCTTGTGCAGGGGCCTGGAAGGAGCTTCTGGCAGGAGAAGGATGCCAATTAAATCTCAGGCAGTATTGAGACCTTAGGTTTTGCAAGGCCAGTACTATGTTGTGAAAGGGCATGTTGTGTTGTGATATTTAAGTAACATAAGCTCCTAATATGAAGCTGGTAATGAGAGGGGAGAACATAGGAGGATAATTAAAATATGAGGATTTCTATTTCTAACTCTTTATGTTGGAAATATAAGAGGTGAGGACAAATGAGAGTGGCATAAAAAAGTTCTAGGGGAAATAGAACTGAGAACTTGAAAGAGAACACAATAGAAAAGATCTTCACTATCACAACTCCCACTAGGTGCCCTTCATGAAAAGCTAACATATCCAGGCTCCTACATAAGGTTTGCTGTAGAAAACAACATGCAGTTTCACCAGGCTCCCTCACCATAGAATCAAAAGAAGAAGCATTCTACAGCAGGTATAAAGACAAAGGGAAAATGCATGTGAGATATAATTTTGGAACAAACAGTGTGAAATAGCAAAGAACAAAGATTCTGCCTATTTTCATCTCTTCCTATTTGTTGAACATGGTATTTACATTCTCTAAGCTATTTCATCATCTATAAATTGGAGCTGATATTAACATCTGTCTCATCATTGATTCTTAAGCTATCTTATAGAAAGTCCTTAGGTAGTTTGGTACAGAAAACTGGCATCTGGCCTGAAGGCCAAAGACTCTCTCGGTGTTATTACAAAGCTTTATTTTTAGATCTCTACTTTATGATATTTTAAGGGATTTATAATGAGCGAGTTAGCATACATGTGCAATCTATGTTCTTGGTATAATCTACACATAACTATATAAAAATATTTTTTAAAAATGCATTGAGGAAGTAGAGAAGGAGTTAAGAGCAGTTGAGACTATAGGGTCACACCACCATGTCAGGCTAATTTTTTTTTATTTTTTAGCGATGAGGTCTCGTTGTGCCAGGTTTACACCATAGGTAAAAGGTTGTAAAGGACCAAAGATAAAAAGAGTGAAAAGTAAAGATAATGTACAACTACTAGGTATTTATAATAATTAAATTTTTTTAATTGAATTAAAAAGTAAAAGTAAGGAGAGAAAAATCAAGACCTATAAATGATTGACAATTAGACTGACAGCTCACTTTTCAGCAGCCACAGAGGAAGCCCAAAGACGACAGAACAAGATCTTCAGAAAGATAAGAGAGAAAAATTAGTAGCCTAGAATTGTATAGCAAGACTATTATTCAAGTTATTCAGTGCAGTTGTGGTTGTTGAAGGAGTGGGAGGGGAGGAGAGAGGAAAATGGGAAGAAGAGAGACAGGCGAAGGAATAGGAGGAAAAAAGGGAAAGGAAGGAAAAGAGGGCAGCAGGAAGGGTGAATCCATCTTCCGTGTTGGAGAAATTTGAAAAAGTAAGTTGAAATGTGCTTTTCAACTGCCCTATTTGCATTTAAGTCTTCAGTCTCTTCATTCCTGAAGCCAATTCCACTTCTATCCTCACTACAGCTTTGTCCAAGGTCTGAGTAATTCCCCTTTATGCCTCAAGATGTTCAAGTTGGTTTCCTGACCTCTGCCACTAAAAGAGATTTTGACACACTTTATAGACCTTTATAGGACTAGAACATACTCACACAAGAATAGTTAGGATGCTTACTGAATACCCTAGTTATCAAATACTCTGCTCACAAGTCAGAATTTGATTTGAAGAAGGTGATATCTTTTGAGATCTGTGTGTAGCAAATTTTACATCATTAGATGGCTTCCCTGTATTTGTGCACATTGGCACAGAAGCCACTTCCTCTTTAAATGTATACAAACTTATGGGTTGTGACCTTATAGAGACAGAAACCATCAGAAACAAAACCCTCATAAATCTATTCATAACAAAAACAATTGAATTATTTGTCTTCGGGAGATGGATATTTGTCTTAAATACTGACATTACAAATAATGCAATTAAAAGGAAAGTAGCTTCCATCTGGTACAAATTGTGACAAACGCTGTCTTGTTATGCCAAAGGAGATAAGTAGCACATTGTGATGAAGAAAACAGTGTCTAAACTATAAAAATGCGATGTTGTTTCTGAAAATGAAAAAAAAAAACATTTTTTGAAAGGTAACATGAGGCAAAATAGCAAAGTTTTCTTCAGTTGGAGAAAAGCCTTATGGCAGGCTAGCAACTTTGTCAGGTTTCCAAATCCGTGCTGTTATCTATGCTGGCATTTTGCTTACTGACTCCTCGGGTTCCATATGGCTTGGATGGTAGCCTCTGCTTTGCTGCAGACCTTGTTAAGCAGTGTTGGGGGTAATCCCACCCGGAACTCTATGAAGCCTCACCTTCTCTTCTCATCCAAGTTTCTACTGCGTAAGCTTAATAAAGATGCATTCACAACTCTTCTAAGAAAGCAAAGCGCTGCAGTTCTCAATCTCCAGCACAAGACTGCTGCTCATGCCACCTGCACTGACTCTCAGTTCTTTTCCCTTAAGTGTGAGTGGATTTTTTTCCTCTATTACCTCCAAAGCGAGAAGATGTCTACGATCTGAGAGAAAAAAAAAAAAAAGTTTCTATCTTTTTATCTACCATAGCTCATCTATCATAGCTTTAGGCATTATAAATTTTTCTTGCAAACAAATGGAACTGGTAACTTTTTAAACGATATGAATGTACAAGGCAAGTTTAGGCTTCCTTTGTGAAATTTCCCAAAGCCCCTATTGCAGGTGATTATCTGTCAGCACACTCTTTCTGTGCGGTCCGTCAATGTCCATTCACAATACCCAGGTGGTTTAGTATCAGGAAGATCCCAGCCAGTGTTTGCTTAAAAAATAAACTAAAGCTCTAGATATACCCAATCTAACATAACTGTTTAGTCACTAGCATTGCTTAGCAAGTCCTTCTTGTTGACTAAAGAAAATTCCACTATTTTTTCTGGAGGTAGTAGGATTTTTATATTTCTTCTTAAGAACAGACATGTTCCACCTAGACAGACATAGTAGGTGCATGCATGTGTGTGTGGGAGGGTCATGTTCAATATTTACTTGGGTATTAGCCCATATTTTATTGGCTAATAATGAAATGTTGCTCATGAGCTGACATTTCATGCTCAAAAAAAAAAAAGATCATAAGAACACATTCTTCCCTATTCCCCTCTACTCAGTACACATAATTTGCATCAATTGTTAAAGAAAGAATTACAAGAATGAAGATAATCCTGTACTATACTGTGCCTGAGAGTTCCAGACATAACCAATATTTCGATGTAACACCAACCTTCCATATTATGCAACCTGGCTCCAGGAAGAGAGCCAGCCCCAGACCTTAGGAGGAAGTTTGTGTAAATATTGACATGGTAAATGATGATTCTAGCCTGACTCCTATTTAATATCCAGGTTAGATTAAAATGAATATGTAAATCAGTCAACAAATATTTATTAAGCATTTACAGGAAAGTCATTGCATCCAGTTCTTCTAGCTGGAAATTTGACACATCACAGAAGTCTCTTTTGGTTATCAAAACTTACATGGGGTGGAGAATCAACTCATGAAGTCAATACATACATTGACAGAACATCCAAGAAAGCACTTAGGTTTCCAGAGGACACAAAAATGGCACTGGGGTTTTATTCTAAACAACCCCTAAAATTCTCTGTCAACAACCTGGTTCTATGTGCCTAACAAATTTCAGTAGTCTTCTTTAAACTTCTCAGTTCTAACGCCAGTCTAACTCCAGGGAGGCCAGAGGCCACCTGGTTTACCATCTTCATCATTCCTAAGTTTCTGAGTTACAGAATCAGAATTCAGCAGGCCATTCGTGGACACAGTAGTAATAGTAAAGTAAGCAAAGGTAATCTTGACATTGTGTCCTATTTCATTCACCAACATCCTTCCAGGCCTGTACTACCTCTTTTGCATCCCATCCCCTCTCCTTAGAGAAGTAACTAAATATCTCCATAAAGAACGTGAAATTGATGCTAGTATGTCCATTTTAATGTCCCACAGAAAGTCTTGTAAGATTTCTGGCATTATTTCTAGAAATATAAAGCAATGCAAAAAGAGAAACACAAATTTAGAATCAGAGAAATTGAGTCATGTTTAATTTCTATAGTCTGTATTTCAATGATTTTAAGCAAGAAGTCTAACTTGTCTGAGTCTTACTTTCTTTTTCTATAAAATAATAAAATAATATCAATCTATCTCCTTTCAGACAATTCATGCAAGAGGTTTTTCTTAACATTTTATTTTGAGATCATTGCAAATTTACATGCAGATGTAAGATGTAACACAGAAGGATTCCATGTGGAGTTTACCTCATTTTCCCCCAATAGTAATATCCTAAATAAATATAGAACAACATCACAACCAGGAAATTGACATGGATACAATTTATCAACATCATTCAGATTTCAGAAATTGTTTATGCAGGTGTGTCTAAATGTGAGTATGTGTGTTTATTCTATACAATTTTATTCCATATTTAATTTGTTTGACTACCATCACAGTCAAAATACAGAACAATTCCATCACAAAGGCCTTTTGCTACTGTTTCATAGCCATAGCTACCTACCTCTCATCCTTTTCCTGTCCTCCATGAATCTATTCATTTCTTTTTACAATGTGGACACTTTTGAGATTGACGTTTTTTCTTGGCAAATTTCCCTGAGATCTATCCAACTCGTTGCATGTATCAGTAGTTTCTCTTTATTGCCAAGTACTATTTTGTGGTATAAATATACTGCTGGTTAATTAATCATTAGCTTATTGAAAGACATTTGGGAGGCTGTTTCCAGTGTTTGGTTATTATGAGTAAAGCTGCTTTAACATTCATGTGCAGGTTTTATATAAATATTAATTTTGGGGCAGCACCTGTGGCTCAGTGGGTAGGGCGCCGGCCACATATACTGAGGGTGGAGGGTTCAAACCCAGCCCCAGCCAAACTGTAACAAAAAATATAGCTGGGTGTTGTGGCGGGTGCCTGTAGTCCCAGTTACTTGGGAGGCTGAGGCAAGAGAATTGCCTAAGCCCAGGAGTTGGAGGTTGCTGTGAGTTGTGACGTCATGGCGATAAAGTGAGACTCTGTCTCTGAAAAAAAAAAAATTATTTCTCTGGGATAAATGTTCAAAAGTATAATTTCTGGATCACATATTAAGCACATCCTTTAATTTTAAAGGAATCTGCCATGCATTTTCCCGAAATGTCTGTTTTACATTCCCACCAACAATATTTGAGTGTTCAAGTTTCTCCACGTCTTAGTCATAATTTTGTTATAATATTTTTTTAATTTTAGTCATCTCGATAAGTGTGTAATATTTCATTGTGGTTTTAATTTGCATTTTTCTTTTTTTTTTGCTGGGGCTAGGTTTGAACCCACCACCTCCGGCATATGGGACCGGCGCCCTACTCCTTGAGCCACAGGTGCCACCCTAATTTGCATTTTTCTAAAGAAAATGATAATGAATAACTTTTTTTTTTCACCTCATTACTGGGCTCTTTTTTTTTTTTAAGCTCCTTCTTTCATTTTTTGCCACATTTTCAATCTATAATAAACAACTTTTTTTCTTTTTGGCCAGGGCTAGGTTTGAGCCCACCACCTCTGGCATATGGGGCCAGCACCCTACTCTTTTGAGCCACAGGCACCGCCCTACAATGAACAACTTTTTAATGTACTTATTTAGCATCTGTATAATCCTGTATGGTGAAATGTCTGTCCCTGGATTTTGCCCACTTCTGACTGGCTTGCTTGAGTGTTTATTGTTGACTTTTTGTCTTTTGTATATTCTAGATACGGTTAGTCTTTTGTCAAGATGTGGTTTAAAAATATTTTTGCCTAGCCTGTAGCTTGTCTTTTTATCATCTTCATATGGTCTTTTACAGAACAAAAGCTTTCAATTTTAGTGAGGCCCAATTTATCAATTTTCCCTTCACAAATTTTACCTCGGGTGTAAAGGCTAAAACCTTCCCCCCCAGCCCTAGATCCTAAAGATTTTCTCCTACGTTGTAAGAATATCTTTTCAGACAAAAAAGAACTTTCCAAGTGTGAGTTATCATATCTTCTCAACTGCTTCATTTGGTCAATGTTATAGCCTTCTTAGAAGCTCTCTGAAGCCCCAGAGTTTTTAAATAAAACTCTGATTTCACTCTGGTCTATGGTCTCGGAAAAGCTTGAAGAAAATGGCCAATGTTCTGAAGACACAAACTGTGAAGGAAGCGTGCTAGTCTTTTAAGTAGCTCTAGCAAACATTTATTGGGTGCCCACTATGAGTCATCCAATGTATAGGCTCAAGGAAACAAAGAGAAATAAGGCTAGGTCCCTGCTCTGAAGAATTTCAAAATCAAGCCAGGAAACTGGTGCCAGAACTGCATGGAAACTCACCCATAAGGCACTTGACCATCAGATGACAGTTGCCTGAAATTTAACACTCGTTTATTGAACACCGTGTCCTAGACGTTACAGCCTCAAAGGCAAAGATGAGCCGTGTTTTGCTCCTGTCCTAAGAAGCTATAGTCAGTGGAAGAGAGAAAGAGACATGTGAGAAATATGCACAACCCGAGAACATGATGGTGCAGTAAGAAAGCAAAGAATTTGAAGTTGGAAAAATCCCAGCTCTGACACCTACACACTGTGTGAACTTGAACTTGAGCCTTAGAGTTAGCCCTTACAGGATGATCTTAATACATAATTTACAGTTTTAAGAGTCAGGTATTATTTATTGAGTAAGTATTAAGTTAGAACATATATAGAAAAACTTTCCTCTATTTAAAATCAACAAGATTTGGTGATCAGTGTGCTCTATATGAAGTAGTGGAAAGAAAGAAGCATGGGGTGGTTCCCAGGTTTATTGTCTCGGACAGGACAATTGATGCGTTATCATCCTTGCACACTGTCCATGGGTTTATCCTCGGTTTACCTGGTATTAATGAAACCACCCACCAATATGCAGGTTAAATGAACCTCTGGAGGTTTTATTCAGCAGCATGACACATTTGGGGTGGGAAGAGATTAGAAAAAACATGGAAGAAGATGGGGAGGACGCTGGTGTTTGTGTAGCCTCCACATAGAGATGCCCAAAAGATAGCTGGGGGGTGGGGGTGAGGCAGAATATGAGCTTAGGTTAAAAGTTTACCCTGAAAGTATTCATTACCAAGGAGTCGCCCATCTTAGTGACATAAATTACAATATTTTCGCATACCCTCCATCTGCATATGCAAACTGAAAATTCAGAACTTTTCCAATCCTTGGGACCTCACTACTCCCAAGTTTTAAAAAATTTCTTCTTAATTCAACCACATTTTCTCTTTGCCCTATTATAGCTCTCCTTTAGAAATGTAAAGGTCACATCTATATACATATATATATTAAAATGAAATCCATTAAGAAAATTGCCATTTAAGGATCATGCCTTTCTTGATTTTATTCAATATACTGCAGTTTGTTGAATTCCTTCTATTCAGATGACACTCTTTGATTTGTAAAACACTTTCCTACACATCAAGTCATCTGATTCTTACAAAAGCTCTTCCAAATGAGGAAACTCAGGCTGACATCACTGGATGACTTGACCAGACGAATGCAGCTGGTGTGTAGGAAGTCAGGGGCTCCTGGGTGAAGCCCATTCCACCCTGTCACACCACATTGCCTTCTTGGAATCCACTTGGTGGACTCTGCTTGCTTTAATGTTCTAAAAGAGAATAGAAACTCTACCCAAATGGTTAGGGAAAATGGAAACTCCCTAAAATCTAGTTGAACAGTAAGTATGAGGGTGGGCTAAGCTACCCACTCAAGTTTCCAAAAAAGACAGCATGGGACTAAGAAATATTTTACTCCCTCATGATTTCATTTGTGCATTTTGTTCAATACTTTGTATCACATCTAAAAGAAAAGCAATGCCCCAAACAGCTCTTTTAGCTGCTAAGCATATTCAATTCATTTATTCAGTCTGTCTCTTCACTAAAGGTCAGAGTTGATCAAAGAATACGGTATCTATGATCAGTCAGAAATTATTAAAGACCTTGGAGATACATGGCTGCGATCTCTGAACTGAAAAGCCCCCACTTGTTCTCTAGGAACAAAAAGAAAAGATGAGTCAATTGACACAGTACGCAGCTTCAATTGTTTTTGTGAAGAACAATTTATTATTATCTCTTGTGTATGGTAGCTGTCATCTGCCTGGGGATTTGATGAATAGAGTATATAAAAGTGTGGGCACCAATAAATTAGCCAGTGATTCAGATCTATTGGAAGGTCACATTTCATTTTTCATGCCTCGCTGAAAACCTGAAGTGGCAACAACGTAGCATACCCAAAGCAGACTTGCAATCCTTAACAAAAATGACATTTTTAATTAATAATTTATACTAAATTTAGTATTCAACAATAGAAGTATTCAAACTCAAAACCCTGGGTATTTCTTAAGTTTTTAAGCTCTTTACAAGCCTTATTATGTTTCAAATCTGGCAAAGTTTAAAAATAATCTTAAGAGGGTTTTGATTAATGATTGGCACTAATTATAAATTAATTTATTATAATTAGATTCTTTGGATAGCTTAACCTGCATTTATAAATTCAATATATTTGATTACCTACATATAGTATTTCTATTCATATCCTATGGGCCATGCTCAGAGCAATGAAGCCAAGGAAATATGCCTATAGTCTCTATATCCAATTAAAACATAAATAGAATTTATTTTTATTTTTTTATTTTATTTTTTTTATTAAATCATAGCTGTGTACATTGATATGATCATGGGGCATCATTCACTAGCTTCACAGAACATTTGACACACTTTCATCACACTGGTTAACATAGCCTTCCTGGCCTTCTCTCAGTTACTGTGCCAAGACACTTACATTCCACATTTACCAAGTTTCACATATACCCTAGCAAGAGGCACCGCTGGTATAATCCCACCAATCCTCTTCCCTCTAAGACTGGGAATGAGGGGAATTGGTCTCTGTCACACCTACATTTCTTCTGATGAATTAGGCTAATAGCTGAT
Organism: Nycticebus coucang; assembly: GCF_027406575.1. Taxonomy (NCBI): domain Eukaryota; kingdom Metazoa; phylum Chordata; class Mammalia; order Primates; family Lorisidae; genus Nycticebus; species Nycticebus coucang. The sequence continues at coordinate 53,927,047 of NC_069790.1, forward strand.
CTCTTTTCCAATCTTATTTTTTCTCAGCAGCTCCTGGGGGTTCAGTGCCTCTTTTCCAATTATTATGGGACCCTTAAACACCTAAATACTCTACATACACTCAGGGTAAAGTTCCGGTCTCAGTACAAATTTTCTAAGTGATTGCCTCTTTCTGGTTGAATTGTTACCTGAAGATTAGAGCTTATCTGAAAACACTTCTAAGGGATACAATTCTGCCAGGCATACCAACTCAGTGTAATAGACTACGAGCAGAATGATTATTGTCAGAGCTACCTCTATCTACAGTCTTGAATGTGCAGGATTTTTTAACTTGTCCTTCTGGGATCCTCCATATTCTGAACCTCAGTTTAGAAGCACTAAGGAGATGGGAATTAGAAAAATGAATGTGAAGTCAAAATTTATCATTTAAAAAACAAAATAAAACTCTACATTAAAGCATTTCTTATGAAGGCTTTTTCTACCTGCTTGACTTGGGCTATGGAAGGAAAGTTTTTCCAGACAATGGTTGGCTTTGGCTTTAGCTATATCCATTTAACAACAAATCAGATATGAACAAAAATAATCAGCTTCTTTTCTGAAAGGCCTTTGATATTTTTCAAAAGATCACATTTCCAAACTACTGTTTAGCTTGGGGGATTTTTTTCCCCATTAACTTTGCTTGACATTTGAAAAAGTTATTTCTTTTTAATAAATATGTAGTCCTTCCTAGACCAAAAACCTCAGCTCAAATGTAGGAAGGAAAAGTGAGGCTGATTGAAAAAGACAAAAAAGAATAATATAAATAAAAATAGAACCACCAAGTTCCCTCTCCTTTATCACAAATACATCTTTGCAAAATACACAGCACTCATACTGCTTTCCACTATCCCGCAAATTCCTGGGTCTACCTACCATGTGAAGAGTCATTATATTTCTTTTTTTTTTTTAAGTATTTTTTTTTCCTTTGGGACACAGTCTCACTTTATTGCCCTTGATGTGGTGTCACAGCTCACAGCAACCTCCAACTCCTGGGCTTAGGCGATTCCTTTGCCTCAGCCTCCCGAGTAGCTGGGACTACAGGCGCCCACCACAACACCCAGCTATTTTCTTGTTGTAGTTTGGCTGGGGCTGGGTTTGAACCCACCACCCTTGGTACATGGGACCGGTGTCCTACCAGCTGAGCCACAGGAACCGCCCCAAGAGTCATTATATTTCAAACAAAAGTCTCCCATCAGCACTGGAATAAGTATTCTATATTAGATGATTCTCAGAGATTTTGGTGCTATTTAAGAATTTTTAATGCACTAATTAAAATTTTCAACTTTCTCTATAAAAGGATCATTTATTTCTACATCAAGCTGGAGATAGAAAATCCTTTGTGTGCCGTGTGCTGTTTCCTTTCTGGCTAGTTGAGCATAAGCATTCGGATTTGTTTCCTAAGTTTCTTTACTTACTTTCAGGAGGTATCTAGTTCTTTTGTGCAGTAACACAGTGCTAAGAAAGTGATGGATCCAGCTATTATCCTGGGTTTGCCTCAGGGAGTCTGGAAATTGCTCACAGCCCCGTCTGTATGAACATATTTCAGTGTTCTTAGGAGAAGTGTCAAAAGTTTTCATTAGAGTCTCAAAAGTATCTATTGTCCCAAATAGGTTTAAATCTATGGCTTCCATTTCTCCTCTAAATTCTCTAGAGTATGGCTGCACCTCTGAGGAAGTTAAAATGTCGTTCCACATCTTCTTTCTCCATTTGTGAGAGGTGTGATGGAGCCTGGGAGAACCATGAAAAGAATGTTAGCTGTGAGGAAAAGGTATTAGCCAAAGCAGAGTCAGCCCACTTGGGGGTGCCTGCCCTTCTCATCCAGCCTGAGCTAACTTCATGGCATCTCTCCATATTTTGTGTAAGAATATACTACTTACCCTTATTTCATCAAGATGTGTGTTTTAGACAGTAATGGACATATAAGCGTGCACTAAACTGTTAGTTTCTTAAGGGCAGGAGCCACCTTCCCTCCTTCCCTGCCCTTCACTGTCTGGCAGAGCATCTCAATAAATGCATATCCCATACAGGTTTATTGAATTGAATTAGGAATTAGACATATTTTATACTGTGTGTTTATCAGGTCACTTGGGATTTACATAAAATCCTGTTACTATAATTTATTCAACAAGAAAAATTCCCCTTGAGCTTCAAGTACTATGCAAAATAACAAGTTCAATTAAATCTAGCAGCAAAATTCTCCATAGACAAAAGAGTACTTCCATACTCACTAGGGGAACCTTTTTGCCTAACATAGTAATTAACCTCATACGTGCTAGATCTCCCTTTAATTCTTTTATAAACTGGATACGTGGACACATCCAGAAAATAAGACTAACCCATAGAAAACAGCCAGTTTTCAACCTACTGAAAGTTAAATCAAGGCATATATACATCCTTTTATTATCGGTTGTAGTTGATGTTTAATATAATACATTCATCTAATGTTACATATTTATTTGGTTTCTGTGCAAAGTCCCTGAATAAATAAACTTTAAATTAAATATCCTAACCCTGAGTAATTGATCAGGAGAAGAGAAACACTAAACAAGTGAGGAAGAATGACAAAGCAGAAGGAAATTAAAAGTGAAGGAAGTCTATGTTGTCCAAGTGCTTTATCTTATCTCCTTGGCTTTTGTTTATTCTGTTCGATGCTCCTGCAAATATTTGCTGAGCCCTAAGTCAGGCTCTGTGCCAGGCATTAGAAGCACAGCCGTGAGTAAGACAAGGGTCACACCCTCTACCGCTGGGGATGCAAACAAATCACTCTTTATAACAGAAGGCAAAGGAAAATGAATCCTAAACAATTGCAGGCAAGTAGGTGTGCCTATGAAAGAATAATTCCTTGGGTAGGTACCGGGGAGAGTTTAACAAAGAAAAGTATCTAAAGTAGGGAGCTCCCATATTTCAGAAAAGAGGAAGTTTCTGGCACCTAGGTCGGGAGATGGGAAAGTCTGGGCTTAGTGTGACCGATCTGATCATGGTCTGGACCCAGGAGCAGTTGTTGCAATCCCCTGCTCTGCTGTGAGTTTCAGGATTCAGTGCCCAGTGCTGTGAGAGTGAGGGGTAGGGATGGGGAAAGGGAGAAGGGAGAGAATTGCTAAGTGAAATGAAAATAGTGGCTTATACCTCTTCAATTAAGAATAGGGTTTATCTCAACCACCTTCAACCTCAGCTTGTCAATTCTATTCTGAATAAATCATATTTACCATCAACTAACCCCATTCCACTTGCCAAACACACAAACACACACCCTGGAGTCCATAACTCTGGCTTCTAATATTTCAAGCATTACAATTTAATTCCATGACTAACTACTAATAAAAACTGCCTTCATGCCCCACTCCATTAAATAGCATGCCCCTACTATCTCCCTCCTGAAAACTATCCACAAAGCCCTCTTCAATTTGCAGAACAGCTAAAAAAAAGAAAAAAAGGTTTCTGCCTTCAGGTCACGGGGATATTTTCAATATTTAGTGTCTTAAGGTATTGGAAAGAAGAAATTAAAGTTTTATTAAACATACTTATGCAGCATTTTATTCCTACTTAAAATTAAAGCACAAGTTCATATTTTCATATTGCAATAGAAGGAAAATCTGAATATCTGACATTGTGGGATAGTTACATAAATATTGACATCTGCATATGTTAAAATACTAGTGAGTTGCTTAGTATTTTGCTAAATAGTATTTAGCAAAATAATTAAGAATGTGAGTAATACACACTACATGATAAATTATGTGAATGAAGGCAAATTATAAAACAGGGCATATACTATAATTATACTACTTTTAAAAGTGTGTGTGTTAATAGCAAAAATTTGAAAAGATAAACCTTAAGATATGATGAGATTGTGAGTGATTTTTATTTCCTTTACACTTTCCTGCATTTTCCAAATTTTTAAGCACAAATATGTGTTACTTTTAAAGGAATCATAAATGTCAAAATTGTTTTTAAAACACAGAAAAACTATTTTGAAAATTTCTCAAATATTAGTAATCTTAAAAAAAACTGCTTTTGAATTTTACATTTAACGCAAAACAAATGGGATAGTTGTGGGTTGAAATAGAGGGAGTCAAGTTACAAAATAATTTTCCTCTTTTCTTTAGGCAAAATCCATTATCCTGCAGAGACTTCCATCTCCCTGTGTGTTGTCGTGGAGGGAGACAGTTACCCTCCTCCATCTCCAAAGGGCTTATTAACATAGTTGGCCCCATTCATCCTCAAGAGCCCAATTTCCTCCTTAATCTCAGAATCCACAGAGAATGGCCTCTTTTAGTTCAGAGGCAAAGAGGTGTGTCTTCGGGGGGGAAAAATTTTAAAACGCACAAAAACACACACACAGGAGCCTCTAGGAGGGTTACCTGTGCCTCTTCCAGGTAAATAGTTCTTATGTAAGGTGAAACACTCCCATATACAATGAACTGCTTTATTCCGCCAAAGAGTCATCCCTTGGGTGGTAGAGTCTACATAGGCTTTTGTTTTTCTTTGGTCCTACTATAGGGGTTAAAGTTTAAATATGTGTCCCAAAGCAAAATTCATGAAAAGGCTACTCTCTCCTGTGCTTATCAAAGAAATAATTTCAGCAGAAAGGGGCTGTCTCTCCACAGGGCATCCTGGATTGTATGTATGTCCATGACTTAACATCAGGTGCAGAAATATTTCTTTGGGAATTAAGTTTTCTTATCACATTATTTCAAGATGATTTTCCTCCTCAGTTTTTCCCTCCAACTACCTTTCTCTTGCTTTCCTCTTCTAGGCACTTGGTCAATGATCAATTACTAAAAACTTCCTAAAAGCTAGTTGTTAAGGATGAACATTTCCCATAAAGTACAGTATTTGCTTACATATTATCTGCCCTGGGCACAACATATCTAATGAAAATACATTATACAACAAAAATTCTCCTAAATAAGTCCTAAATGGCTTAATTCTAGCTGTTGTGAAAGTTGAGATGGAAAGTATGTATTTTAAACAAAGGCCAGGATTGGTAGCTCACGCCTGTAATCCCAGCACTCTGGGAGGCCGAGACAGGTGGATTGTCTGAGCTCAGGAGTTGGAGACCAGCCTGAGCCAGAGTGAGATGCCAGTCTCTAAAAATAGCCAGGAATTGTGGTAAGTGCTAGAGTCCCAGCTACTTGGGAGGCTGAGGCAAGAGAATCACTTGAGCCCAAGAATTGAAGTTTGCTATGAGCTATGACGACACAGCACTTTACTGAGGGTGACAAATGAGATTCTGTCTCAGGAAAAAAAAAACAAACCAAAGTCCTCCTGTACTCTCTCAAAACATTCCTCCCCAGAGACTTCTGAACGTGCCAGCCAGCCAGTGCTCTTCCTCAAACTTAGACTCCCAAGAGCCATGAGCTGTTTTTCCTGGGGTCGGAATGAGTTGTAATGAATCTCCTGCTGTCTTAGTGGTCCAGCTTGTTATCAGAGTCATCTGCAAGACTAAAAATGTGCACTTGAATCCATCTCCTTCAGGGACCACAGGATGCTCCTACATTTTCTGAAGAAACTACATTATTTCTCCAAGTACAATTTTCCCATTACTTTGACTTAATTGCAATATAAACTTTACTTCCAAATAAAAGAGTTGGGCCACTTAAATCAATCCTGGGACTGCCACATTCTTTGTCAGATAAACTGCCCGATCACAGACCTTACTGGGCATCCAAACTAAAACCAGCCAATCAACAGAATGCCCAGCAGCCTCTGTTAAGGAAAAATTGATATTTCTATTTTTTATTGACTTATTTATTCATTAAATAAAAATTGAGTACCTACTATGTGTCAGGAATTGTTTTAAGTGCTGGGAAACGAGCAGTACAGGGCAGGGACTGGTAAAGAATACATCCTTGTTCTAATAGGATCTGCATCTAATGAGGGGAAACCAATGATAAAACAAGCAAGTAAAATATGTACATATTAAGTGATGATAAATGCTATAAAAATAAAGCAGGGAAGATTCATGTCTTGGGGGAGGGGAGATATAGGAAGGCCAGGGAAAGCCACATGAAGAAGGAGACTTCTTAAGAGTAAAGATGTAAAGAAGGGACGTAGAGAATCACGTAGGCATCTTGGCAAGGAGCATCCTGAGCAGGAAGAAGAAGTCCAGGAGTCCCAAGGCAGTATTATTACATCTGATGAACAACAAAGAGGCCAGGGTGGCTAGAGCCCAGTGAGCAAGAGGAGTGGCATCAGGAGGAGGTCAGAGTGGTCCAGGGGCAGGGACCACATGGATCATGCAGGGATTTTGTTTTGCTCTGGGACATGTGAGAAGCTATTAAAAGGGAGCAGGGTTCTTGTAGCAGCCTCATCTTGGTTGTCGTATTGAACACAAACTGCAAGAAGGCTAGGGCAGAAGCAAAAGGCCCTAGAAGCAAAAGGCCCCAGAAGAAAGATTTATCAAACATCCAAACCACAGATGACAGCGACTTGGACCAGAATAGTAGCAGAGGAAGTGGTAAGTCCACTAAAACTTTAAAACTATTCAACTAAATATAGCATTTATCTTTTATTATACCATAAATATACAGAGAAGAGAACAGATATTTCCTCCCGACCCCTACCCTCAGCTCCAAGGGACATTGGGCTTTTATGTTGATTGAATTAATTATAACATGGTCAATAACACATAGTCAAAGGGTTGACCACTATAAAGTAGTAGATGAGTACAAGAAACCTACCAGCATTGTATCTCTGAAGATTTAAAAAAATACAACATAGAATTCTGGAAAAAAAACCTGGGTGTTCCCATATAATTCACACTGGCAAGTGCCCTTCAATTCATGAGTGGTTAAAGAAAATATGGTATATACACCATGGAGTGCTACTCGACCATAAAGAAGAATGAAATAATGTCCTTTACACCAACTTGGATGAAACAGGAAAGTATCTCAGGAATAGAAAACCAAGCACCACATGTTCTCACTAATAAGTGGGAGCTAACAGATGGGTGCACACAGTCACAAAGCAAAACAAAGGACCCGAGAAACCAAGAAGGGGAGAGGGTGGCATAAAATACTTACCTGTTGGGTCCTATGAACACTATTCTTCTCATGGGCATATCAAAAGCTCTAACTTAAGCATTATACAAGACATCCTTGTAAAAAAAAAATCTTGTACACCCTTGGTATGGAGAAATAAAAATACATCAATTAAAAATATGTATATATTTAATTTCCCATAGCAAACAAACAGGAGTAACTGTAATTTCCCACGTTCAGTTAACAAGGTTTAAGGCTATATAACAGTAAACCATTGTAGTTAAAATAGAGTCTCTTGTGAAATTTCTTGCAGGTAAATTAGCCAGCATTTATTTTATGATAAACAAGATATAGAGAAGATATTACAGAAATCTGAAAAGAAAGCATCTGCAATTCAATCAGACAAATGTTAATATTCTGAGTGTCTTTAAGATAGCTTATTTATAAATGGACTCCAGAATACTTCCCTGACTTTAAAGGAGATGCTTTTTGAGAAAATAGAACAGTAGGGCCAGGATTCTTTTTTCCTCAAGGTACTTCATTTAACAACTGATTGGGATTTGCCTCCTCTTTTACCAACTCTAACTCTATCCAAGGCTAAATAAAAGAATCTGGGGATTATAATTTTTAGTTCTATGTCTATGCTATGTCTAGCCATAAGAAGCTCTCTTAAAACAGGGATATTGATCAGTAAGCCATCTGGATTTTCACTTTGGGAATTTGATATGGAAAAACCAAAAAGATTCCAAGAATTGGTCACTGCAGAAGAAGAACAACAGAGTTGTGTTAATGGTGAAGAACAGCAGAGTTATGTTAATGGGTGAAGGGGCAGGAGTGTGTATAGCTCGGTGAATCCTGGCCACCTCCAGGGCCAGTCTCTACAAAGCAAACCACCTCTAAGTCCCTGCTCTCAGATTCATCTCCCTCTTATTACCTCAGGAATCCTGGCTTGAGGTAAGTCGAATCAGTTAACTCCTTGCAACTAAAAGTGTTTCCACAGGCACTGAGCGAACACAGCACTTAGCCCTATTTCCAACATACGACAGTAAGATATTTCAAGGGAAAAAAAGTGGTGTATCACAATACAGTCAACCAGTCTGTATCTTTTAAGTGAAGTGTGTAAACTGTTCACGTTCAATGTTAGTATTGATAGATAGTAGGGATACTGTTCTGTTTATGATTTTGAATTAGACTTTGTGGTTTTGTTTACTCTCTTGTGCTACTGTTTTGTTTTTTTTTTTTTTTCAAGAGCAGTGAGCTTCAATTTTCAGGTATTCCTACACTGATTGAGGTCTATTGTTTTGTTCCATGTATCGTGTACTTTTGAACATTTCCTATGGGGTAGGTCTTACAGTGACAAATTTCCTTAGTGTTCAACTTGTCTGGGAAAGTATTTCTCCATCATTTATGAAATTTACTTTTACGAAATTTTTGGCAATTACTCTGCTCATGAGGACTGAAAATGTGGCTCCAGACCCTCCGCTTTTGTAAGACCTCTATTGAGAAGTCTGCTGTTAGCCTGATGAGTTTTCCTTTGTAGGTTATTTGTTGATTTCATTTTGTAGCTTATACAATTTTCTCTTTCACTTTGACTTTGGCCAGGTTGATGACTATATGTCTGAGAGCTGCTTTAATTGCTGCAAATTTCCAGGTGTTCAATGACTTGGAATATCTGAAGCTCTGGTAATACTAGGGGAGTTTACCTTAATAATTCCCTTAAATAGGTTTTCTACCCTTTTCGTCTTTTCTTCTTTTCTCTCAGGAATATTTACAATTCATATATTAGTTCACTTCACATAATCCAATATTTCTCTGAGTGATTGTTCAAATTGTTCATTTTTCTTTATTCTTTTTCTGCATGTTTGACTGACAGGGCTAGTTTGAAAGTCTTATCGTCAAGCTCTGAGATTCTTTCTTCTGCTTGGTCTAGCCTGTTGAAGCTTTCTATTGTATTTTGAAATTCCTAAGTGACTTGCTTCTTTAAATTATTTTTTATATTTTCTTATGTTTTCTATCTTTCTAGTGACTTTTCGTTTTAATTTATCCATGTCTTGAAATGTGATTTTGTTTTTGGAGGCTTCTCTATGTTGATATACAACTTTCTAATCAATCCCATTCATCTTATTTGCCATCCATTTTCTAAATTCCACCTCTAACATTTTGACAATTTCCTTTTGGTTGGAGTCCATTGCTGTGGATCTATTGTGATCCTTTGTAGCTATTAAACCAGTTTGCCTTTTCATGTTGCCAAAGTTTTTTTGCTAGTTTCATCTCATCTAAAACTTCTTCTCTCAGCTTAGGGGAGATAGGTTTGTAGTGCATGTATTCCTCTTTGCTGGAAACTCTCCTACTTAGTGAGAAGATGGAGAGGTCCCCAGATAGCATTTTTGTGACCTACTTTAGAAGATTGACCTGGCAGGAGAAGGGTAGATGTACTGAGAGCCTATAATTCAGCTGTTCTGCATTTTCCTGTTCCCCTGTAGTTGTCACAGTCCAAGCCAGTGCTGGAGGATCTTTGTGTGAAGTGGTGGCTTGGTCTACAGGTGGAAACTTGGGCAGAGATCTAGGCAATCTCTCACAATGCCAAAGGAGGAGGGTATTATAGGAGATTGCTCTGCCTGGATCCCCCTACAGTGGTGGCAGTCGTTGCTGGGTGAATCTATCTAGGTAGTAGCTAGGGATCTCAGGTCTGTGGTGCAGGTATTCACTCCATCCAGGTTCAGGTTTAATGGTGGCACACAGTGGGTAGTGGCTCATGGTTAATGGGTCAGTGATAATGTTCAGGGTGGCACCACCGGGCAGCAAGGGCTTTCTTCCCGGCACAGGGTTGTGAGAGCAGAACTGCTGGGTACCTGGGGCTCTCACCTCAGGCAGGTCCCACTGTGGTTTTTGCTGTGTGACTTCTCAGTGTATTGGTACCTGCTCTGTTTGAATTTCCCAGTGGGGGCAGGCACATGGACTAGGGTTAGTTCTCCCTAGTCCAGCAGGAGCAATGTGGAGGCAGTTGCAGTAAAGCTGATCCCTGTATAGACTAGAACCCCTAGACTCAAGAGCTCAGAATGGCATCAGTTGCAGTGACCTGGGAATGGAAGCCAGAGGGTCCCTATATGTCTGATTTCCAATGTCTCTGAATAGCTCCCTGATCAATATGGAGACCTGCTGTGGTGGTGAGGCCCTCTCACAGCTCAGGTTTCTATGTTTGTAGTGGGAGCATGGAGCTCCAGGGTTCTCTCTTCTTTGTTGCCTCTAATCTTGCCAAGGAAATCACTCTCTTTCTCTTTTTCTCTCTTTCACCTTGAGTGTCTCCCATTGCTTCTCTGATGATTGACAATGTTCTCTCCAAGAAGGTCATCCATAGGTGAGCATCTGCCTGCAATTTTCAGTACTCTCCTTGAGAGTGGCAAGTGGGGGCTGCTGCTAGTCTACCATCTTGGCTCAATCTCCAATGATTTATCTTCAAAACTCACCCCAAGAACCAATAAACTGCATAATGGGAATGACATTTCCAGGAAAGGTATGTGCTTGGTCTCAGACATTACTTTTTATCTACACAGTATCTGTCCCAATGTATGGCCAGAGAAAGACATCTATAGGCACCATGGCACAGAAAAAAAAAGGCAACCCAATCTTTCTTATCTTAGTAGACACTACAAACAGTGAACTGTACTCTGTAAATTATCTTCTTTTTGAATTAGATGGCCCTCTGAGTAAAATTTTTTACTAATGGTCCATTCATAAACATGATATAAAGAATAAGGTTGTTAGTTAGTATTTGCCAACACTCAGTATGTGTCTGGCTCTGTGCTAAGAGCTTTAAATACATTATTGCAATCAATCCTCACAATAAACCTATGAGGCCATTTTTATTCACTGTTACGTGAGAGTGATCATGGCCTAAAGAAGCTGTATAAGCTGACAGAGGCACACAGCTAGTAAGTAAAAGCCAAAATGTCAATACAGATATGTGTCTAGGCCACTTCTTCATTCCCAGCCAACAAGAAACTGGAGGAACACTGATGGCTGTGTGGGAGGGTTGGGTCAAGGTATGTAAATGAGCAATTTTCTGAACTGGTAACTTCTTATGGTCACAGAGCTAGTGAGGAGCTGGAACACCTCCTGTACCTGCTGGCAGCCAATGTTTAGTGTCAAGATGCCTCACTGCCTCACAGAAACCAGGCAGAGGAGCAGCAAGATGGAGACAGAGGGACCAACCTTATGGTGGAAGGACTCAAATTCTTCAGCTCCTCCAGTAGCTTGTGTGGGTAAGTAAGCAATTAAGACTCATCCCTGTGACTATCAATAGGGAATTAGTTTCTTTTCTGACTGCAAAATGTTTCAGAATGCACAACAGCCCACACACAGAAAATCCTTCTCTAAACTTTATTTTGTAGTCAATTCCACCTTTAAATACCTCTTGCCCCTCAGCTATGTATGTGCAAAAGCCCACACAGAATATCATAAAATATTGCTAAAGGTTTATTCTTTGAAAGTCATGAATATAGTAAGAGTGACACAAAAAAGCTTCTTGGCTCTGGGTGGCTAATTAGTAGTCTTAGTTCTCAGGTAATTTTTCAAGATACTAAATTATTCATGGATAACTCCCCCAGATTCAAACGTTGAGTGCAAACCCCCAAGGACCCAAGGAAAGCCCACAAGTTGTTCACTGTGCATTTGGATTAATTAACTGAAAATATGCATTCTGCATTTGCTGGGGTAAAAAAAGTATTTTGTGAGATAAAAGTTCTGCAAGTAATACAATTCATATCTATTCTGTCTTCTACACCTTTTCACAACCTCCCTCCTTTCCCCACCCAGCCACAAGGGGCAGGCGGTTAGTGCCAGGAGCAAACTGGAGGCTGGAAAAACAAAACAAAAACTAAATAACCTGCAGTTTATGTATCTTCACAGCAGAGAAATAAAGCAACTGAGATACTGGGACTGAATGAAGGCACCTCCAGGTGGCACCTCTTCCCCTCCCACCACAGCCCTTTCCTGGTAAGTTTCAGAGTTAGTCAAGAAGGTTTCCAGTGCCTGTGAATTTAAGCAGTCTCCCCTGAATGTTCTCTCATTACAGATAGTCATTTCCATGCCTCTGTTCTATTTACACCCCATCAAGTTTACTATAATTCAATTCTGACAATAACTACTTTTAAAAGAAAAACTTTAGACACTACTGTTACAATAAAAAATGTAGAAAAATTAAATTTAACTGAGTTTTATAGAGCAAAGGATGATTCAGGAATTACTTCACCTCTGTTTTCTGTAAGCCATTTGCTTCTTCTGTTCATAAATCCTTTCTCACCACCCAGCAGCACTGGAGTCTCTCTGAACCTACTCTGTTTTAGGAGCCCACCTAATTCCTGAATTGGTACATGACTGTTTAGAAATCCAGTCAGGTTAAAGTTTGCCATGTCCTGAGACATCTTTATGCTGAACTGAAAATCTAGAAAGTGGCAGCTTTAGCCTACACTTAATTGTCATCTACCCAGAGTTAGCATCAGAGGCCACAGATTTATGAGTAAAGTTCTCCACTAGACTGCCCTTACTTTAGATGTTTCTGAATAACTTGGCTACAAATTCAGGAGTTCCCATGAAAGGCCCTACCCTTTATATTTGATAATTCACTAGAACAACTCTCAGAAGTCAGGGAAGTACTATACTTACAATTTTGTCCCAAATCATAGGGAAAGTTCCAGCAGAGTTCTGAATGCAGAGCTTTCATGCCCCCTTCCCATGGATTCAAAGCATCACTTTCCTGATACATACATCTATTCACCAACCAGGGAGCTCTGTCAAAGTTCCAGTGTCCAGAGTTATTACTAAGGATTTATTATCTAGCCCTGATTGATTAAATAATTAGCCATGTGATCGAACCCAATCTCCAGTCCTCCTCCCCTTCCTGGAGGTAAGGGGTAGCCCAGAGTTCCAACTTTGGGTTGGTTTTGTGTTAGATCTTTCTGATGACTGGTCTCCATCCTGAAGCTATTTAAAATCTCATCAAGAGCCACCTCAATTAGCATAACAATGATATTCCATCCCTCAGGAAAACGTGAGGTTTTTGAAACTGTGTACCGGAAACCATGGCAAAGAGCAGACTCTTCAGAATCCCAAGCCTCCATTTTTTACCTACATTATAAAGACTCCTGGAGTTATGTGATCTTTGATCCCCAGAACTGAATATTCATCTCCCTATCTGACATCACTATGTGGGGAGGTTTCATTGGCCCTTCAAATTCAATATGGACCAAACTGAATAACAGAATTTGTCACTAGCGTTCAACCAGAGAAGCAAAACCACCAGATGTGATAGATAATAAGAGATCTATGATAGGACCTTCACATGATACAGTTGTAGGAAGTAGTTGACCCACCCATGTGAGGCCATTGTACCTGGTGTTGGACCCTGAAGTCAGCAGGGAAGGAAAGAAGGGTGAGAAGTAGAGGAGGGTCAGTGAAACTGACACACTGAAGATGAGCTAGAATCCAGGAGGACTGAGTGGGACCCACATTAGGTTCTCACAGCATCAACCTTTAATTTTCATGACACAAGTGACCTGCAAAAGAAGCTGGCACCCTTTATTATGAGTTTACCTGGAAGCTACAGAAGATATGGCAAAAGCTGAAAGAGCTGCAAGACTGGCTGCTGCTCGGCACCCATGAGGAAGCCTGTAGGCAAGCACAATGTGTGTGAGCTAAAGCAGACACTAGTGTCTGCACCTGTCTTCTAGCATAAAAAGAAGATGGCTGTGATTTCACTTCAACTTTCCAAATCTCATGCAAAATGGTGACCTCTGCTAATTTGGAACCATTCAGGGAGGGGATTCTGAGAAATGCAGTTCTAGCTTAGCTACATTGATACAACCCCAAGCCCCCCAAAACTATTCCCTCTGCCAGTCTTCTCTGTTTCGTCATCCTCAGTCTACCTAGATTTTTAAGTCATGAATGTGGAGGAGTCATTCTGAACCTCTCCCTCTTCCACATGATCTAATCCAAATGATCACAAGTCCTTATGATTATACTGTCTAATAGTCGACTCCTTTGATACTCACTGCCACTCTTCAGGTCTAAGTCACTGTCACTGAGAATTTAATTTCTGCAGTAGCCTCTTAGCTGGATTGCCTATACCAAATGCACAAAAAATAAAGTCTAAAATCATTTCCAGAGTTTATAAATATCTTCACAATCCACTGTTACCTGCCTCACTGCCTCCTCTTCTCCCTCCCTGGCTTCTCTGGGGAGCTTTCAATACCTCCCAAGCTCTGGGCTCACTGGGCACTCAGGGCCTTGGTGTAGGTTTTCCTTATTTCTAGCCTGGCCAATGCCTTTGATTCTTCTCTGACAATGCTCAAAGAGATGAAATTGTAAAGCATTTGCAAATGATAAACACCCAAATGTCTCCTTCTTATTCAAGCCAGAACACTCACACCCACACGCAATTCACCATATACCTTCTTAAAGGGAAAACTCTTTCTTACTTGGGCAGGGCCTGGACCCACTCATACTTGTGTAACAAGGCTAATGAGTCGATTAACAATGGGGAAAAGGCCAAAGGCACAAAATTTCCCTGCTCAGGGTCTTTATCTATAAAACAGAGACATTAATAGTTTCTACCTCATACAAACATTGTGCTTCACACATGGTATGTGCTTAGTCAATGTTATTCACATCATGTTATGGTGGAATTCCCTGTTTGGCATTTTGTCAAGAAACTGTACTAAATTTTAACTGGATGTTTTATTATCTTTGCAAGTCAGACTGATATTTCTGCAAGTGTGAGACGATGACAAGACAAACTCATGATATGAGCCTTTTGCAGTTCAAGGATGACCTGAGCCAGATCCTCCCATTACAGAATCTCATTCACTCCCCCAGTGCCTTAGCATTACTCAGCTCATGTGACATTTCCTTACTTGGTGTCCGATTTCCCACTAGAAAATAAATTCCAGGGAGGCGCCTGTTGCTCAAAGGAGTAGAGTGCCAGCCGCATATACTGGAGGTGGTGGGTTCAAACTCAGCCCCTGCCAAAAACTGCAAAAAAAAAAGAAAGAAAGAAAGAAAGAAAAGGAAAAGAAAGGAAAGGAAAGGAAAGGAAAGGAAAGAAAAGAAAAGAAAAGAAAAGAAAAGAAAAGAAAAGAAAAGAAAAGAGAAGAAAAGAAAAAATAAATTTCACAAGGGCAAGAATCTTGTATCTCTAGTTCATGGCTGTATCCCCAATGGCTAGCAGAAAGCCTAGAACCATAGGAGCTCACGTAGATTTCTTGAATGAATGAATACATACGTATATGAATGAATCAGCCCACAGGCAAAGACAGTACTAGAAATATGAAGTGTCAGTAGGGCCATCCCCCAGTAAAACAAAGTGAGACTGGGAGCTAAAATGAGAGACCATGGTAAGCACTAGATCCAGAATGAGAAAATAGAGATTATGTACTAATTTGGCCAACTTTGCGAGCTAACCATTTAGTTAAATTCTTTGAGCCTGTTTCCCCATTTGTTAACTCATTAAAATGAAGATAATTTTACTGACATTATGTGGATGGTTAAAAGAATTTAGTGAAGTACTTAAAAGTCTCTAATCTGCACAGTTAATACATGTCTGTCCATTGACTCTAAAGGGGAAATGACCCATCTTATTCCAGACATTAATGGTATCTCTTGGTATTATATTGAAGGCAGATCCACATTCAGGAGGCATAAGAAACCCATCAGTGATGCCCACTTCCCAGTTTGTGGCTATTCCTATGACCACTCAAGAATTAGCCAAATCTATGACACTTGGCAAGTATCAAATCATGTGAGAAGACTTTATAAGGAGTAAAAGACCATCAGCCAAGACCCTTGGCCTTGAAAATTGTCTTTAGATACTATCTTTTCATGTCATCATGACATAATATAGAGGTATACAAGAATCAAGATAATTACAATATAATTAAAGACCAAAACAAGAAACAAATAACAGAAAACTTATGATATATAAGTCAAAGACAGACAATTATAATTTGCTTAAGGTTAATCCTATGACATGATTATGATCATAACTGTGTGAAGATATTTAATGAAAATGAGCCTTTACTGGTAAATTTAAAATGTGAAATTTAACAAATGAAATATTGCTATTAAGGCACTATTTATAAATACTGAAGTGAGGGACACTGTTATTGTTTGGAAGGCACTAGAGTCATTAAAAAAACAGAAATGATTAATTTCTTATGATTATAGCTGACAATATAAGTATCACATCCTCTTAATTATATCACTGTACTTTAACCTTTTGGATGTTGTCATAACAATTTTATGGAGTCATTTTTTTTATTGTTGTTGTTGTTGGGGATTCATTGAGGGTACAATAAGCGAGGTTACACTGATTGCATTTGGTAGGTAAAGTCCCTCTTGCAATCATGTCTTGCCCCCAGAAGGTGTGGCACACATTTATGGAGTCATTTTATTTTCAATAACTCTTGAATGTGCTAATTTTTAAATCAAGAAAGGTAGGCCATAGTTTTGTCTTTCCTCTCTAGTTATCCCTTTTCTCATTCATATGGGGCCCTCAATTAAGTTTGTAAACTCATCTTAGAAAAAGTACTATGTACTTTATTGCTGAATATCACTATAGTCACCTTCAAAGTACTTGCTTTAGGAAGCAATACACCAATGCCAGTGCTTTGTTCACCCTTCAAAGCCATTCTGAAACTTTCTGGAATGTCCATCAGAGCTGTGGTTGTATTACCATTGATATCCTGAATGTCATCAAAATGTCTTCTTTTCAATATTTCCTTTCTCTTTGGGTAAAGAAAAAAGTCACTGGGGGGCAAATCAGGTGCATAAGGAGGGTAGTCACAGACAGTGCCATGTGAGCTGGTTCATTGTTGGATTGGAAGAGCCATGCCTTTCCCATGCCAAGATTTTCAGTTAAGATTTTCCTGTTTCTCTACCAGTGTTTACTTTGTCTGCTATGCTTCTCATAGTCAGCTGATGATTTTGATGTACAATTGGATAAATTTTTGCAATGCTTTCATCACTTCTTCTTGTTACTGGCAGTGCTGACCACTTTTTACCAGTGATACTTCTCTTCCCTCAGGAAAAACATATATACACTTGTACAACACATTTTCCTCATGGGATTATCACCATAAACTTGGACTAACATGTCCCTAATTTCCCTTCCACTCTTGCAAAGTTTAAAAAGAAATTTACGAATGTTTGTTCATCACTCTAATTCAAGCTCTGATATTCTCTTGACGGCACCCAAAATATGCAACAATAATAAATGCCAGTCAGCAAGGTACTGACACACATGAACACAAACACAACTGTGAGTCACTGATATACCGAGGTTATAAAACCGTACTGAATTGTTTATACAGTGCTGCCAACATAAATGCATGATGGCAAGTTAAAGAACTTAATTGTCAGACCTCATATTTCCTCAGAATGTATACCTAATACTTAATAAACATATTCAACATAGATTCAAAACCACAAGAACCTATTTTTCCATGAAATTGTCCCTAATGCAACCCAAATTATTAGGCATGAATTGTTAGGGCTGAATCAGTGCTTTGAATGTTACTGGACAGTGTGTCAAAATAAAGTCTTCAACAAGTAAATTGATGAGGAATCTTGATCGACAAGCTAGGAGATAGCCTTTGGCAAATCATAAATATTTATTTAATTGCACTAAGAGAATAAAATATGGCCCACCTGTATTACTATAATATTGTTAAATAATTTTAAGCATTATATCACCTTTGTTTGAATTTCTGGTTCTTTGGGAGATAATAATAGCCTATCAATTCACCCAACTATTTATTGATCACAGCAGTCTTGTTTACCTCTGTGGAGAAGTAAATCACTTCCAACCCCTATCTACCTTACCATTCCTGCTCTCTGGCGGTTCAGTCTTGAAATCTGCTCTAGTCTAGGCGAAGCTCCCAAAGGAGAGGAAATTAGCCTCCTGAATTCCTCCTTCAGAATTGTCTGAGAAGTGCAGGGCTGGAATAAAGAAAGGTGTGTTCTGCACTATTGCAGCATTAGCAATAGTGAGAAGAGAGAAAGCGATGCTCCTCTCGGAGGGTATGTGGGCTTCACATGATCTTCACCCTGGACACCAAGCTCTGGGCATGCAGGGCTGCTGCTCCAAGGCCCACATCATGCTGCAACAGAAGTTATCACTTTGGGATCCCTTGCTGTGTGCCAGACACTTTGGTAGGGAATATTTTTATTCCAGTTAACAGCATCAGAAGCCCTATGAAACAGATAACATTGTTATGTCTACTTTGTAGGTGCATTAACTATGGTATGGAAAGTCTAAGTCATTTACTCTGCCCCAAACTCCAAAATAGAAGTGAAAATAAGTCATCTCAGTGTGAAGTCATTCATACCTTCTACATGTTTGGAGCATGTACATTGCTCTTCCCTCCAAGGACATCACTCCAGTAATTTTTTCCTTTCTCTTCCAAATCATCTACATTTCCTTTTCTGGTATATCATTCCCACTGACATACAGATATGGTATTATTTCTCCTATCTTAAAGAAATCATTTCTTTACTCTAGCTCTTCCCCTCTCACACTACCCCACGTCTCTCTTCCATTTCAGAACACAATTTGTTGAATGAATTGTTCATTCTCACCGGCATTCCATAATTCCAAGTGGATTTGTGTTTCATCTACATTCTGTACAGAAACTGAGTATTAAAATTGTGTAAACACCTTTAGAATTTTTCACAGCAGGCCATTTTCTTTTAGCTGATTAACATTAGATTGTATTTTCCATGTCAAATATGGCTTTTCCCTCCCATTAACTTAGAGTTCAACAATAAAAACACATGGATTTAGCCTTGGAAGGGACAGAAGAATTCTTTTGACACCGTGCCATTTTGCCAACATTGCATGACACCAGAGTTGAGAAGATGGAGCCATCAGTGGACATCCTTTTCCAGAACTAAGAGAAAGATCTTAAAGAAAATTTCCTTCTGGTAATATCTGAGAAGTGCTTTTTTTCCCCTACAGAAAGATAGAGCCTATTTGATGCAATGTTTTGCTATAAAGTTTATATATAAATCATTTTCTGTAAATAAAATTATGTTTTAAGCATAGATGGGGAAATTGCTACGTGAAAAGGCATATGAAACAGAATAAGCAAAATGAGCATAGAGGTGCAAAAGAGAGCATCATGTGAATGACTGTGCAACCCTTTGTAATCCAGAGAATGCTTTTGAATTGAATGCATTTATCTTTTGTAGTTATAAATGCTCATGTATCAGGTGTGCTTTACCCAGCATACCTGCGTAGGAAGGAAAAACATTATTTGTTATTCTGTATCTTATCAATGTTCTTTTTGTATTACATGACTCATTTGAAATTCTATAATCAGCTCATATTTGGTGACCTCTATCTCTATATTAAATGAGTTTTAAAAGCAGTTTTAAATGACTCAGGAAAGATAGAACTCAGAAAGCAACATCATACGGTAATTCTGATATGGTTGTTCACATAAACTCGTGTCCTAGGTATTTATTTGTGCAATGTTCACAGAAAAGAGGTGAGGGTCTATGGACTGAGAACAAACTCTCCAAAGAAAACTCAGTATAAAGTTTTCACATAAAGGTAAACAGCTATCAGCACAAAGGAAGAGAGGGAATGAAGGAAGGTATATAAGGTGGGGGAGAAATTAAGAAGGAAAGGGGAAAAGTAACAGAGGGGGAGAAAAAGGAAGAGAGGGAAAGTAAGCAGACAAGCAAGGGAGCATGCTCTTGTCTAGAACAACTGTATCATTTGTAATACGGGAATGCCATTTCTGGAACCAAACTGCTGAAGACACAACAAGCTTTAAAATAAACAGTACTTTTTCAAAAATTTACAAGGTATTGAATATTGTTCTCAACATTGGATATGAGGAAACTATATTTAGCTAATTAATATTAGGTCTTTAAATATGAAACGTTCAATTTTTTTTAATTATTATTTTTTTATTAAATCATAGCTGTGTACATTAATGTGATCATGGAGCACCATACACTAGTTTCATAGACCATTTGACAGATTTTCATCACACTGGTTAACATAGCCTTCCTGGCATTTTCTTAGTTATTGTGCTAAGACATTTACATTCCACATGTACTAAGTTTCACATATATACCCTTGTAAGATGCACCACAGGTATAATCCCACCAATTCCCCTCCCTATGCCCAACTCACCCCTCCCTCCCCTCCCTTTCCCCTTCCCCCTATTCTTAGATGTAACTGGGTTATAGCTTTAGTGAAAGCCATAACTTAGGTTCATAGTAGGGCTGAGTACATTGGATACTTTTTCTTCCACTCTTGGGATACTTTACTAAGAAGAATATGTTCCAGCTCCATCCATGTAAACATGAAAGATGTAAAGTCTCCATCTTTCCTTAAGGCTGCATAATATTCCATGGTGTACATATACCACAGTTTATTGATCCATTCGTGGATCAGTGGGCACTTGGGCTATTTCCATGACTTAGCAATTATGAATAGGGTTGCAATAAACATTCTGGTACAAATATCTTTGTTGTGACGTGATTTTTGGTCTTCTGCGTATATGCCAAGTAGAGGAATTATAGGATTGAATGGCAGATTTATTTTTAGATCTCTAAGTGTTCTCCATATCTCTTTCCAAAAGGAATGTATTAATTTGCATTCCCACCAGCAGTATAGAAGTGTTCCCTTTTCTCCACATCCACGCCAACATCTCTGGTCTTGGGATTTTGTGATATAGGCTAGTCTCACGGGAGTTAGATGATATCTCAAAGTAGTTTTGATTTGCATTTCTCTGAATATTAAAGATGCTGAGCAGTTTTTCATATGTCTGTAGGCCATGTGCCTGTCTTCTTCAGAGAAGTTTCTCTTCAAATCCCTTGCCCAGCCTGTGATGGGATCACTTGTTCTTTTCTTGCTTATATGTTTGAGTTTTCTGTGGATTCTGGTTATTAAACCTTAGTCAGAGACATAAACTGCAAATTTCTTCTCCCATTCTGAGGGCTGTCTCCTTGCTTTACTTACTGCTTCTTGGCTGTGCAGAAGCTTTTTAGTTTGATCAGGTCCCAGTAGTGTATTTTTGAAGCTGCTTCAATTGCCGGGGGGTCCTCCTCAGAAAATACTCGCCCAGACCGATTTCTTCAAGGGTTTTCCCTACACTCTCTTCTAGTATTTTTATACTTTCATGTCTTAAGTTTAAATCTTTAATCCAGTGAGAGTCTATCTTAGTTAATGGTGAAAGGTGTGGGTCCAGTTTCAGTCTTCTACAGGTTGCCAGCCAGTTCACCCAGCACCATTTGTTAAATAGTGAATCTTTTCCCCCACTGAATGTTTTTAATCAGCTTGTCAAAGATCAAATTACGGTAAGTAGCTGGATTCATCTCTTGGTTCTCTATTCTGTTCCACAAGTCTACTTCTCTGTTTTTCTGCCAGTACCATGCTGTTTTGATCACTATTGATTTGTAGTATAGTCTGAGGTCTGGTAGCATGCTTCCTCCTGCTTTGTTTTTATTTCTGAGTAATGTCTTGCTATTCGAGGTTTTTTCTGCTTCCATATAAAATGAAGTATTGTTTTTTCAAGATCTTTAAAGTATGACAGTGGAGCTTTAATAGGGACTGCCTTAAAATTATATATTACTTTGGGTAGTATGGACATAACAACGCTGATTCTTCCCAGCCATGAGCATTGTATGTTTTTCCATTTGTTAACATTTTCAGCTATTTCTTTTCTTAGAGTTTCATAGTTCTCTTTATAGAGATCTTTCACATCCTTTGTTAGATAAACTCCCAAATATTTCATCTTCTTTGGCACTACTGTGAATGGAATACAGTCCTTAACTGTTTTTTCAACTTGACTATTGTTGGTATATATAAAGGCTACTGATTTATGAGTGTTGATTTTGTAACCTGAGACGCTGCTGTATTCCTTGATCACTGCTAAGAGTTTTGTAGTAGAATCCCTAGTATTTTCCAGATATACAATCATATCATCTGCAAAAAAATGAAAGTTTGATCTGTTCTGACCCTGTATGGACACCCTTGATCACCTTTTCTTCCCTAATTGCGGTGGCTAAAACTTCCATTACAATGTTAAAGAGCAATGGAGACAATGGGCAGCCTTGTCTGGTTCCTAATCTGAGTGGAATTGATTTCAATTTAACTCCATTCAATATGATATTGGCTGTGGGTTTGCTTAGATGGCCTCTATCACTTTAAGAAATGTCCCTTCTATACCACTTTTCTTAAGTGTTCTGATCAGGACGGGATGCTGGATATTATCAAAAGCTTTTTCTGCATCAATTGAGAGAATCATATAGTCTTTGTTTTTTAATTTGTTTATGTGCTGAATTATACTTATAGATTTACGTATATTGAACCAGCCTTGAGACCCTGGGATAAAATCAACTTGGTCATGATGTATAATTTGTTTGATGTGTTGCTGGATTCTGTTTGTTAGGATCTTGTTGAATATTTTTGCATCTATATTCATTAATGATATTGGTCTATAATTTTCTTTTTTTGTTGGGTTTCTTCCTGGTTTGGGGATCAGGGTAATGTTTGCTTCATAGAACGTGTTGGGTAGTCTTCCTTCTTTTTCTAACCTTTGGAACAGGTTGAGTAATATAGGTACTAATTCCTCTTTAAAGGTTTGATAGAATTCTGACGTGAAACCATCTGGTCCCGGGCTTTTCTTTTTAGGGAGGTTTTGTATGATTGATGCTATTTCTGAACTTGATATGGGCCTGTTCAACATTTCCACTTGATTCTGGCTAAGTCTTGGAAGGTGGCGTGCTTCCAAGTATCGGTCAATTTCCTTCAGATTTTCATATTTCTGAGAATAAAGTTTCTTGTAATATTCATGAAGGATTTTTTGAATTTCTGAGGAGTCTGTTGTGATTTTCTCTTTGTCGTTTCTGATTGATGAGATTAGAGATTTTACTCTTCTTTTCCTGATTAGGTTAGCCAAAGGCTTACCTATTTTATTGGCCTTTTCAGAAAACCAACTTTTTGATTTATTGATCTGTTGTATTATTCTTTTGTTTTCAATTTCATTTAATTCTGCCCAATTTTGGTTATTTCTTTTCTTCTGCTGGGTTTGGGGTTGGAATGTTCTTCCTTTTCCAGTTGTTTGAGATGTCCCATTAAGTTGTTAACGTCCTATCTTTCCGTTCTCTTGAGGAAGGCTTGCGGTGCAATAAATTTCCCTCTTAGGACTGCCTTTGCGGTATCACAGAGGTTCTGATAATTCATGTCTTCATTGTCATTTTGTTCCAAAAATTTGGCAATTTCCTTCTTAATCTTATCTCTGACCTAGCTATCATTCAGCATAAGGTTATTTAACTTCTATGTTTTTGTATGAGTATGCCGATTCCTGTTGTTACTCAGCTCAACTTTTATTCCATGGTGGTCCAAGAAGATGCAAGGAATAATTTCTATTCCTTTAAATTTACTGAGGTTAGACTTGTGACCTAAGATGTGATTGATTTTGGAGTAAGTTCCGTGGGCTGATGAGATGTATGTGTATTCAGTTTTATTGGGATTAAATGTTCTGTAGATGTCTGCTAGATCCAAATGTTGGATGGTTAGGTTTAAATCTAAAATTTC
This sequence comes from Nycticebus coucang, assembly GCF_027406575.1. Classification (NCBI taxonomy): domain Eukaryota; kingdom Metazoa; phylum Chordata; class Mammalia; order Primates; family Lorisidae; genus Nycticebus; species Nycticebus coucang. The sequence goes on from NC_069790.1 coordinate 53,950,657, forward strand.
TTTGCTCAGCTTCTTATTGGAGGATCTATCCAACACTGCCAAAGGAGTGTTGAAATCTCTGACTATTATGGAGCTGGAGGAAATCAAGTTGTCATGTCTGTTAGAGTTTCTCTTATAAATTGGGGTGGGTGGGTGCATAGATATTAATAATTGAGATCTCATCATATTGAGTATTACCCTTAACAAATATGAAGTGACCATTCTTATCCTTCCTTACTTTTGTTGGTTTAAAGCCTATTGTATCTGCAAATAAAATTGCAACACCTGCTTTTTTTGATTACCATTTGCCTGAAATATGGATGACCATCCTTTCACCCTGAGTCTATATTTGTCTTTTAAGGTAAGATGTGACTCTTGTGTGCAACAAATATCTGGCCTGAGTTTTTGTATGCAGTCAGCTAACCTATGCCTCTTTAGAGGACAGTTTAAGCTGTTCACATTAATGGAGAATATTGATAAGTCAGGTAAGATTTTGGGTGTCGAGTTTTTCAAAAGTCCAGTGGACATTTTTAATCCTTTCGACACTGTGGAAGTTCGAGTTTGATCGAGAGTTTCTGAGTAAGTTTACTTTTGTGGTAGATGATTGGGTTAGTCATTATGGAGGATAGGTCTGAGAATATCCTGAAGAGCTGGTTTGGTTATGGCAAATTTCTTCAACATATGAATATCATTAAAGTATTTAATTTCTCCATCATAACTGAAACTCAGTTTAGCTTGATACAGGATCTGGGGTTAAAAGTTATTTTTCTTCAGGAGATTAAACATCAATGGCCACCCTCTTCTTGCTTGAAAAATTTCAGCAGAGAGATCTGCAGTCATTCTAATATTTTTCCCTTTTTAGGTCATGGCTTTCTTCCGTCTGGCTGCTTTGAGAATTTTCTCCTTCATATTAACTTTAGTGAAGTTAATTATGATATGCCTGGGGGATGTCTTATTGGGGTTGAGTCATGCTGGGGTTCTGAAACTGTCTGCTATCTGAATTTCAGAATCTCTAGGCATGTCTGGAAAATTCTCTTTCATAATTTCATGGAGAAGGGTCTCTGTGCCTAGCAAGGCCACTTCATCAGTTTCAGGGATTCCAATGAGTTGGATATTAACCTTCTTCAAATTGTCCCAGAGATTTCTGAGAGAATGGTCCGTTTTTGCTCTCCATTTCTCTTCCTCTTTGAGAGTTGGGAGCATTCAAAGGCTTTGTCTTCAATGTCAGAAATCCTTTCTTCTGCTTACTCCACTGTTACTGAAGGATTCTACTGTATTTTTCAGATCTTTGAGGGCTACAAATTCTTACTTCAGTGTGTCTAAGTCTTTGGTGGTTTTGTCTTTAAATTCATTAAATTCTTGAGCCAACTTTTGAATTTCTCCTCGAATTCCTAATTCTGACTTTTGAATTGCTGCTTGAAGTTCTAATTCCAAATTTTCCTCCACTTTATTAATCTTGTTTGCAATCCAAATTCTGAGTTTGCTTTCTGACATCTCAGCCAGCTGTTTATGAATGGGATCTTCAGTTACATCTGTTATATCTTTCCTTGGGGGGTTGATCTATTCTGGTTATTCATGTTACCAGAGTTTTTCCACTGATTCTGTCCCATGATTTTTTTACTCCCTTTGATTTTTCCCCTGGAGCTTTGTTGAGGACCCGTACAGTGTTGTGGCCTGAGAAACTGGGGCCCTGTTTGGTGTGGTGGGCCTAAGTGGTTCTGTCTTGTTTTCAGCTGGTTTATGTTCGACCCTAGTAAAACAGTTACTCTGGGTTGAAGTCTCAGCTGTGGAGGAATACCAGCAATTAAGTCACCCCACCCACCACAGGCACAAATTGAAAAAGAAAATCAAGCCTTCCTACAAGCACACACCCAGGGCACCACCTGAATAGTTCTAAGGCAAGTGGCTCAGTTCAAAAGGTCCAAATCAATTGTGTCAATCACCACCTGTCTCAGGTGAGAGAGTTTAAGAGGTCTCTGGGAACTGGAACACAGGGGTCTGGTGACTACTCTGATATGGCTTGCTCCAGTGCTGCGTGGAGTCAGGAGGAGCCACCCAGCAAATAGATCAGTCTGAGAAGGTTGATGCCTCCTTCCCCACCTTGTGCCTCTGTCACACCCAGTCACTGATAGCCCTTCAGTTGGCTGACCCAGTTGCCTGTAGTGAACAGATACTCCAGGGGTTTGCACCTGCCTGGATCACAAGGCGATCTGCCAGGCCTCTGTGCTCTGCCTCTATCTAGCAGGAGGAGGTGAGGCCTGACAGCCTTGGGCACTTGATGAAGGTTGGGGGGTGTTCACTCAGGTCCAGCCCCACCCCTGATTGATGTTACTGACAGAACAGAACAGAACAGAACAACTTTGCAGGATTTTGTTTGTTCCTTTTAAGTTGCCCTGCAGAAGAGAAGCTGTTTTGAGTTTCAAAGCCCTGTCTTTGCTCCTGCAGTTTTGTATTCGGTTACCTGTCTGTTCTATCCTGCTGCCTTCCTTTGTCTATAGGCTGACGATCCTCTGAGGGCAGGTGCGTCTTAGGCTCAGTAAAGCAGTCCTCTGGGTCAGCCCTGCCCTGGGAATTTCCTGGGACTGTGAGCTGGTACCGCTTCAGGCAAATCCTTTACTCACAGGTGGTTGACGGCCTCCTCTGGTTGCCCAGGGAGACAGGGGGCGTGGCTTCAGAATATCCAGAAGACTGCTTCTGCTTCGAGCCTCAGGCAACTGTTGCTCTGGTGTGGTTCCCTCCCAGCCGACCGTCCTCTCCTTGCTCCCACACCCCAGAGTCAGCACTGACCAGCTGCAGTCTAGGAACTGTCCACACCCCTTGAGAAATCACCCAAGAATCCAAACTGCCGGGGGGCAGGCCTCCAGACCACAAAGTGAGAGTGGAGGGGAGTGCTGGGAGCTCAGAGCCACAGGTAGGGAATACATACAGTTTTATACAGTTTTATGCCTGGCAGGAGGATGCCATGGCACCCAAGTAGGGGAGGTAGGTCCAGTTTTTAGAGGGTCTCTCCCGTGGAGTGTAGTGGGAGGACCTTTGAACTCTGCCTGTTTGTTTGTGGGGCACTCCGAGCCATTCTCATGGGCGAGGGGACTCCCGTCTGCTTGGTGATGGATTTTGTACCTTTTGTTTGTATCCTTGTGGTCGCAGCTCACCTCAGCAGGGTTGATGTGCATTCTTCAACCTTCTCTCTTGGTGCAGCTCAAATCCACCAGGTTACTTGCTAAATTTTTGTCCTTTAACTCCCTTTCTGGATGGGAGCCTCTGTGGAAAGCTGGCTTCAGTCAGCCATCTTGTCTCCTCCCCATAACATCCAATTTTGAATCAAAAGTTTAGTTTATTATATCTGAAACAAGAGTGATAATCACAAGCCAAAATGTGCATTTGAAAAATTGAGGATGTACCTTCACAAGAAAAATAAAACAAGACGTGTCAAAGTGAAATGTCAGAGATATCAACTGTCAATCTTATTACTTAAGGAAATTGAATATTTCAGACTTAATAACCTAATATATACGTTTAAAAATTATTACAAAATAGAATGATGGGGAGGGTAGTGGGGTAGGTTGACAGAGGAAGGGATAGTAAGGGGACCACACCTATGGAGCACATTGTAAGTACAAGTTGGATCTATCATGTGTAGAACACAAATGTCTTACTGCTGTAATTGGGTAAATGAGGTGAAAGCTATGTTAATTAGTAGGATGTAAGCACTCCAATTTGTACAAATAATCAACACATCAAATCCCATAATGTCATAATGTATCTTATGATCTATGTACAAATGATTTAATAAAAAAATAATTATGTGCTATGAGCAAAATCACTTCAGATGAAATAAAATACATTAGTAGGTTAAAAAAAATAGAATGATGACTTGCAATTTCAAAACTCCTACAAATCAATAGAAAAAAGACACAATCCAATTAGAAATGGAAAAAGGCTTAAACAGCCACTTCACAAAAATGGATATCCAAGTGGCCAGTTAAACAGTGGTACTCAGTATCATTCCTTATGCAGAATCTGCAAGTGAAAACCTCCATGAAATAGCAAAGGACACCCACCTGAATGAAAAAGATGAGAACACCAGTCTGTACCAGCTGGAAGACTTGTGCACTGCTGGTAGAAGCATAACTTAGTAATTTGTTTTGAAAAATATTTGGCATTATCTGTTCTAGCTGAACACAGGCATATCCTATGGTCTAACAATCTACTTCTCTGTATATACCAAAAAATGCATATTTACGGGCACCACAAGATGAACAGGAATGCTCACAGCAGTGCAATACCCAGTAGTCAAAACACTGGAAACAACCTTAATGTCCGTCCGCAGTAGAACAAATAAACCATGGTCTATTTAAGGAACAGGAACAAATGACTTATTGCTACATGCAACAATATGGGTGGTGAATCATAGAAACAAAAGCTGGGAAAAAAAGATTGATTTTGTTTATAAAAGTTTCAGTAACAGGAAAAACTAATCTATAGTGAGAAAAGTCAGAATGGTGGCCACCTTTGAGGAGTGACACCGTAAGTGAATGATAAGTGAGGATACTAGTAATTATCCGTTTTTTGATCTGGGTGCTGGTTACATGAGTCTGTTCTCATGAAAGTTTATCCAGTTGAGCAGTTTTATGTGTGTACATTTCTAGTAGAAAGCATACGGGAAGATAAGTATTTTTTTTCTTCAACTCTCATCGATTCTTAGTTGGAACTGAATTCTATGACAAAAGACAGATTAACAAGAGAAAAACAAACAGAAGTTTATTAACACATGCATTTAATATACACATGAGAGACACCGAGAGAATGAGTTATCAAAGAGACAGCTTTAAATTCCAGCTCATATGGCACATACAACAAAGAATAGTGAATTTTTAGTGAAGTGGCAAGACAGAAGAAAAGTAACTTTGAGTCTCTAAGGGCAGCAACTAGTGAGAGGCAAACAAAAAGCAGGTAAAGGATAGTTCATAAACTTGTTAATGTACATTCCTCTTTCCTCTAGGACCATCTCTAAGGTCCAAAGTTGTCTTCAGGGGTTAACCTCTCCTCTCCCTGAGAAAAGAGGGGCCGGGATACCTTTTGTCTTTGTAAATCCATGCCCTGATTTTAGGCAAATTTAGGGCACAGAGTTTTCCTGCATCTCCTTATTCTTAATTACCTCTAGCTCAGCAATCTTTCATATTTTGGGGTGGAATATTCTGGTCTCCTACAAAAGTTAATTTAGAAGTGAGAGGCAATGGTGAGACAGACAACAGTGTGTGGCTTGGATCAGTTGGCATATACCTTCCTTAACCACAATATAAAGGTCAAAAGGTCACCTTCATCTTCCCTTCTCTTTTTCGGTGATTTATTTATTTATTTATTTATTTATACCATTTCCTGGACTATTTGTGGGCAGTATTCTCCTGTTCCTTCCCTGGTACCCTTCCCTGTGGTAGGGACACGCTACCGACCCTCTTGGCAACAGGTTCAGCCATGCTCAGAACTTCGATTATACTTGCTGCATGTCCTTCAAGGAGAAGTCTCTACTACACGCCTGTGTTTAACCCTCACCCCTGCCATTTTGGACTAGTATGACCTCAGACAAAGAATTTAAACCAAGGTCTCAGTTCCTCATCCTAAAGCAGGATTAAAAGCAAAGTTTTGTTTTTAGAATCATATGACTTAATTCAAGTCAACATGTAGGGCAACCTCTGGCTCATAGGGAACACAAAATAAATGCAGATCAGTGCTATTTATTGGAGCAACAATCGGGGTCCAGATTTTACAGGGCTATGCTATGGTAAAAATCTGGATTTTCTTTAGACTATATGGCAAGAACTGTGAGAATAAACCCAGGATGAGAGAGAATAAGCCTATAAATATCTGGCTTCCCATTAAGCACCCCCATTCACGTCCTCTTATGTCAGATTTGACTGTTATCTTTCTAGCTGTGTCCATTAGCATGGGGGGGGGGGAAGCTCCTAAAAGAAGTGACTGTAGGAGGACAGAAAACAGGTGATAAGAAGCACTGGATGCCAAGAGTGGGGCCAAGGTCATTGAGAAGTAAGTAGAAAAGTGCAAAAGACAATGTAAGATTTTCATACATGCAAGTCATACTTGCCAAAGCGCTTACCAGCAAAGTCCATGGGGTACAGCACAGTCCTGAGAACTCAATATGAGCATAATAAATACTTGCGAATCAAATCTTCACACAAATCTAATAATTCTGAAATAGGCAAGTAGAGATTTTCGAGCACTCATAATGGGAAACACAGTGAATTTTGACTAGCCCAGCTTGGAAGAACACAAATCCATTTCAAGCTCAGGTTATCAAAACAATATTACTCTTTTTTGCCATGTAAAACATCTTGCTTTTCCAATTGTTAGCAATAATTTTTTCAATACAGTAATAATTAAAATTTTTTTAATTACAGAATTAGGGAACAAATTGGGTATTTAGCACATCTGAGTTAAACATCCTACATGTTATTTTATTACTATAATATCTCAGTAAGCAGAGATACTAACAAGAGTCCATTGTTAAACTTTTAGGAATTTTGTAAGCTACTTCTGCTGGTAATGATGGGGAATATTTACATTATACCTTAAAAGTTGGCAAATACCACGGATAAGCCCCCTATCCAAAGGGAATCCCCATGGAGGCAACAACATAAACAAATGAAAAAAAATAGATTGGTGGGTAACTCTTAAATATCAATGTGCATATAAATCATCTACCATGTATATAAATGCACACTCCCAGATCTCTGCTACCAGAGGGCCAGTTGTTATGCATTTACCAGCATACAATTGCATGTAAATATTGTTATTCTCTTCTGATAAATGAGGAAACTCAGGCTCAGAAAAGTTGCTATCCTTTTCAAAGTTAGCCATCTACTACTACAAAGTTAAATTTTGGAGCCCCATCTCCAAAATCAAGGTCCATGGTTTATTCTTTGAGTATTGCTCAAGGATTTTAAATCATCCTTAATGATCCCCTTCATTAGAAGTACAGTTGAGTTTAATTGAAAAGAATAACTTGCAGTTTAGGCAATCATCCTCTTAATTTATGTTACTACTCTACTTTTTAAAAATTTATAAGGACCCTTCAAATGGCACAGCTGAGGAAAACTTGCTTAATTATGTTTTCATTAATTTTGCTAAGCCAATCTGATGTTAACAGCTGTGTAATTTGGTTCCAGAAACTAAATCACTTGGAATGCAGGACTAGCTCAGAAAAAGATGGCTGCCATCTAATGAGAACAAAATAGTTCCCTAGTAATAATTATACTGTTTTGTTCAACATCAGGAGACCAGTAACCTTGGAGTGGTGACTTATTCCCAAGGAAAGTGAACACCTATGAAGGACAGAGATGTGTTATCAGTAATACCAAATCCCAATGTTTAAAAAATGAAGTCAAATCCTAGGACAGTGCGATCTCAACCTTGTCTTCACATTAGTTTTTTTTAAGCCTTAGTTTAACCCCATGCCAATATAATCAGAATCTCTAGAGAGGGGACCTGGGTATCGGTATATTTTAACCATCACTTGGGTGATTATTTGCCCAGGACTAACTCGCAAAAAAAATTTCTTTCTTCCACTTCCGCATCATCACACACCATTGATTATAAGTTCCTATTGTAATGTTGACCAAAATTAATTACCCAGAGTATTTTCAAAAATCACATCTATAGAATCTGAATCTCTGGTAGCAGAGGCCTGAGAATCTGCATTTTCTATATCTGGTAGATGATCTACATGCACATTGATATTTAAGAGCTACCCCTCAATCTATTTTGTTTCATGTGTCTATGTTGTTGCCTCCACAAGGATGCACATTTTTGGTTCATAAAAGAGGCAGACTTTTATAGCTTTCAGCCCCACAACCACCTGTTTTCAGCAACATCACCACCAGCACCTGGCTCTGTGCTAAGTGTGTAGGAAAGGAAGGCACACAGACACTAACTTTGTGTATGCACTCTCATACACGAGGTTCTCCACAGGCAATTAAAAGAACATGGAGACTTTACTTGGGGGCCAATATTGAAGGCAAAATTTCTTCAGTTTTAGAGAGAAATTATTTATGAAATTAAAATGTCAACAAATGTAATTAAGGTAAATAAGATTTTTAGAATTATTATGGCATCTTCCTTTGATTCCAGTAATTCACTGACAGGAATTTCTGAAAGAAATACAAGTCATACTTTGTTCAAACAACTATCTTCTAATTTTTCAGAGCTTCTAACATTCAGTCCTATACTGACCTTAGAGTTTTTGACTTCTAGCTGCCTTAACGTGTTTGGGTTTTTTGTTTGTTTGTTTTTTCCACTCTAGGAAAGAATTTCTTTAAAAATTTTTTTTTTTTTGCAACCTCCAACTCCTGGGCTTAAGTGATTCTCTTGCCTCAGCCTCCTGAGTAGCTGGGACTACAGGCACCCGCCACAACACCCGGCTATTTTTTTGTTGCAGTTTGGCCAGGACCGGGTTTGAACCCACCACCCTCGGTATATGGGGCCGGCGCCTTACCGACTGAGCCACAGGCGCCGCCCTAAAAAAAATTTTTTTAATAAAAAAATACTACTACTTCCTCTATGGAACCAGATAACTATAAGCCTAATATGCTTTAACTCAAACTTGGCAAGGAAATATAACTAATCTACAAAGAATTTTAATGGGGAAACTCTTGAAAAAATGATAAACTTGACACACAGGACTTTTAGAAGAGAGATCAGGTAGCTGTTTCATCTTCTTAGCTAAGGAAAAAAGGTTAGAAATATGAACACACCAAGGGCTATAAACACGAAGCAAAATTTGAGTTTCTGTCTTAGACTATTTGCTTAGAAAGACAAAGTGCTTCTCTGCAATATTGAAAGTTTTGTTTTAATATTTCTGAAGATTATTAACTTACACATATAACCTTGAAGCTAAGAACATTTATCATAGGAAATATTGGTTAAAACATTACAGTAGGAAAAATGCATTCACTTAAAATTAAATGTACCTACCAACTTTATCAAGATTACCCATCACTAAGACATTAAGAGAGCTAGCTCCAAATGAAGTATAGATTCCCTTAAAATTAGGAACATAGTGAAGGCATTTCTCATTCTAGAAATGAAACAGAAATACTTTAAAACACAGAGAATAAACTCAATTGTCCATTTCAAACTCCTTGCTAGCTAGAAGAAATATGTTTCTATGAAATTCCAGCCAGAACGAGCTATTTAGAAAAATAAAAATAAATTCATTCTACACCTATGTTCCTCACACCAAAGTGAACCAGATATCACTATGCAAAATTAATTACCCAGAGTATTTTCAAAAATTATATCTATTGAATCTGAATGCCTGGATGCAGAAGTTCCCAAAATTCCTCCCCCGCAAAAAAAGGAAACAAAGAAATGGTAAGATATTCTTTTAAGTCAATAGAAGACCTTAAAAGATAGTAAAAAAAAAATCCTCTGAAGGCCAGACCACACATGAAGGGCAATGAGCTCTGAAATTATCATACACCATGTCATCTTCTAATAGCACAAGGATGGGGAGAGGCAGTGCGGATGGGGTGGTGCTGAGCTAAGCCTTAAGCTCTCATTGGTAGAGTGTTGGACCAAAAGCCACATCACAAATATCTGGCAGTCAGGAAAGGCTATATAGTAGAAAATTTTAAGCAGAGACAGATAGTAAGGAAAAGAAAACCTGCAGTCTGGAAGAGGATAACACACATACAATTGACACAAGATTAAGATTGGGAGTACACAAATAATTCCTAAAAAGAAAAATAACTTCATAAAAAATAGGCAAAGGATATGAACAGTTAGCTCACAGAAAGAAAACACATTGCCAATAAATACAGGACAATGTTCTTAACCTTATTTGGAAATAGAAAAATGTTATTTGGGGAGTATTTTGCTTAAGCAAAAAGACCATGTTAATGTAGACATAAATGCAAAGAATCTTGTAAGCCTTCCACTGCTGGGTTCCCAGAACCTCCAAGTTCTTCATCATCCAAGACAAAGATTGGAAGAGATTTCCCTACAGAAACTGACCAGCCCAGAGGAAAGACCTAAACCTAGTGGACAGCACGTGTTCTTTTTGAATGCCTCAGTGAGGTTATCCAATCGTTAAGACCTTGTCAACTAGCCCTACCTATGCGGTCAGAGTTTCCAAAGAGCTATTTAGTCTCCTGTTCTTAGTGGTAAGTATAGAACCAAAATTATCACACATTTGAGGAAAGTTCCCAACATGGAAGACAGAGATTACAACTAACATATAATAATAAAATAAAAATAAACAAATATGAAGAAAACAAAAACTCTTCAAGGAAAAGAAAACTTCATATCTTCAAATAGATAGAAAAGATTCTGATTCCATGAAGTAAGAATCTGATACAATTTTTTTAAAAAAAGACCATCCTGCATCTGCTGAGGGAGTATTGAAAGACAGTTCTCCGTGAGTGGCTTACATTTCTGCAACATTGCCAGTAAGGTACTTACTGTTCTTTGTCCCAGGCTATCTATTTAAAGATGTTTCTATAGCAGACAGTCTTGGAATATAGAAATAGTGTCTTCCTCTGGAGCAAAGGGCAGACATGCTTACTAGGAATTTTAAAGATTTGGGTTCCCAAACTCAAGGTTCCTTTACTTAGCACAACCTACTACACCGGCAGATGCTGTCTGATCTCCTTTCCATCACCTTTGGAAACCAGCACAAACAATGCTGATCCTTTGTTTATTGCTATAATTTGAGTAATAAACATCTCTGGAGACCTGTTTCCCAACTCTCTGGCCTAGGAGTGTCCTGTCTTCTGCCAGCATCCATGAAATTGTGTCAGACTAACTTATTAGCCTACCAGTAGGGTAAAATCTCAGGCCCTTCACAGTTCTCCACAGGGAACTTAGTTCTTCTGTTTTGATTTTCTGTTAGCTACAGTGGCCCACATTGAGTTTAGAAAGAATAATTACAGAATACCTGGTAGGCTGTTTTGTTTTATAAAACTGAGCAGCAAGTTCAAACCTTGCTGGGAGAGGAAAGGAAGCTGATAACTATTAGATGAAGGCTCTCAGGAAAAGAGCATGGTTTATCACGGTCTAGCTTCGGCTTTTCTCAGAGTTTGAAGAGATATACGTGATAGGTAATATGCTGATATTGTCCTCGATATCACAAAAAAAATCACAAAAGTGTAATAATACCTCTTTTCCTGACCACAACCCCTGGAAACTAATAACCTTTGGCAAAATTAAGAGTTCAATAAAATACCACCTTTAGAAAACCATTTGAAAGGGTCTACTGAGTGACTTAAAGTTATTATCAAGACCTCAGTCATGATACATTAACCAGAATAATTTACACTAAAACACTATAGCTTTGGACAAAGAGAAAATGAAAATATAATTATTTGAGTCAGATATAGAGAAAAAATAAAAGCTAAAAAGAGAGCAGTGATCTCTAAACTTAACTCCTCACAAAAGAATGTACCTGGGTAGAAGACAATCTTTTAAAACTTTCTATAATTTTCCTTAGTACCTTAAATTTGAGGTTATAACTTTGAGTTCTTCAAAATGTTGACCTTTGGAATTTTTTTTTAAATGAAGATTAAAAACAGTTTATAAAACAAATCAAAGTAAATAATTTCAAAGCTTTTTCTCACCTAGGCATTATCAGTCATAAAGACATATTTAGTGAATTTTTTTAAACTTTCTCAAAATAAAGTCATATTTTGTCCTAGAACATAATAATGGTCCCTTCTAAACAGATATTAAGTCTATTGAATAAATAAATTATTCTGCATTTATAACCCTTTCATAAAAACATGATTCACTAATATTAGGCCATATATGGTATTCTGTAATTCCAAGGAAAAGGTATTAAGGCTGGCTTTTGTATTTTCGTTCCATTGTGATTGTTTTGTTGGTGCCAACTTTTTAACATGTCTCCAAAACATAACAATTAAGTTTGCTGATACCAATTTAGTAGGAGAGAAACTATGTCGGATTACTTTAACAAAGCATGCTGGGAAAAATCATTCATTCATTGATTCAACACACATTGATTGACTGTAGGTAGCTATAAAGCCCTGAGATAAATTCCTAAAGGAAACACTGATAAAATGAGGCTGGCATCCATACAAATCACTGTCTAGTAGAAAAATAAAATGTTCATAAATGACAAAAATATAGTGAGTGCCATTAGGGAAATACAAATAAAGAAAGATAGGTTCTGTTATATCCCACTTTCTGTTGGCTCTTCTGCCCTGACACTTTGTAGGTGTTTCTTGAAGACTAAAAAAAAGAGGTGGCATTTGAATCAAAGAATTATTTTTAAAAGTTCTTCGAAGTATGGATTAATAAATTGTGGTATATGTACACCATGGAATATTATGCAGCCTTAAGGAAAGATGGAGACTTTACCTCTTTCATGTTTACATGGATGGAGCTGGAAAATATTCTTCTTAGCAAAGTATCTCAAGAATGGACGAAAAAGTACCCAATGTACTCAGCCCTACTATGAAACTAATTTATGGCTTTCACATGAAAGCTATAACCCAGTTATAACCTAAGAATAGGGGGAAGGAGGAAAGGGAAGGGAGGGAGGAGGTGGGCAGAGGGAGGGTGATTGGTGGGATTACACCTGCGGTGCATCTTACAAGGGTATATGTGAAACTTAGTAAATGTGGAATGTAAATGTCTTAACACAATAACTAAGAAAATGCCAGGAAGGCTATGTTAACCAGTATGATGAAAATGTGTCAATTGGTCTATAAAACAAGTCTATGGTGCCCCATGATCTCATTAATGTACACAGCTATGATTTAATAAAAAAAAAGAAGTATGAAATTGATGTTTTATGGGTATTGCAGTACATGTGTAGATAGATTATTTTAAGTAATATAGATATTTTAATAATGTTGATTCTTCCCAGCCATGAGGATGGTATGTCCTTCAATTTATTAACATCTTCTGCTGTTTCTTTCCTCAGGATCATAGTTCTTTCTGTAGAGAGCCTTCACATCCTTTGCTAAGTATATCCCAAGGTATTTTCTTTTCTTTGAAGCTACTGAGAAGGGTATTGTGCATTTGATTTGGTCCTCAGCTTGACTGATGTTGGTGAATATGCAGTCTCTTGATTTGTGAACATTGACTTTATATCCCAAGACATTACTGTATTTCTTCATCACTTCCAGGAGACCTTAGGATATGTATACCATGGAATACTATTCGTCTCCAAGGAAGATGGAGACTTTGCGTGTTTTATATTTACCTGGATGTATTTGGAGAACATTCTCCTAAGTATCTCAAGGGAAGGCAAACATCCCGTACTCAGTACTATGGCTGTAACTAGAAAGTCAACTACGGGTCCATGCAAGGGACAAACACAATTAAATTCAAGAAGGGGGAAGGAGGGGATGGGGGTTGATAAGTTCCTACCTAACACATGCAAAGTAGGAATACATGGCACGCTTCCTGGATGAAGGACTCAACTACAATTCGGACTTTACCTTACAAACGCCAACAGTGTAACCTAATTGTGTGTACCCTCATATTACCTCTAAAAACAAAAGAGAGATGGCATTTGGCCTGAGCTTGAAATACGTAACAATACATGCAAGAGATGCTAGAAAAAAACACATTTATACCACTTCTAAGCCTTTTGAAAGCTTAGTAAAGAAAGCACATTTGTAAAAATTCGAGTTATACTTGTAAGTCTTATTTCACTAATTTAGTTCTTTTTCACATTGTAGTAAGTGGCAAAGTGTGACTCCAAACCTCCCTGAGCATTGCAGGCCCAGGACCAGTCATGGTTGATCCTTTTGTTTGAACCTGCTTCCTCCGGTATATGGGGCCGGCACCCTACTCACTGAGCCACGGGCCATCGATGGTTGATCCTTTCAATGTGTTATGACTTTCACAGGAGTCACTTTAAAATACACTTTGCTCAATAATGCTCGAAACTCTTCTTTGTAAATCACCTGCAGATTCTGTATCAATTGCTTTTACACATCCCCAACATCCTCTGCATTCACAAAGGATGAGAACTCAGAATGGCCTTTGACCTCTGAAGCAGCAAAAATAAAGGAAACTAAAAAATAGTAGAACAAGGTCTGCAAAATTCTAAAGAAATAGGATTACCGAATACATATGGTATCGGTACTATAGGTTTCTGACTATGTACTGGGGAAAGAAGTTTGTGGGGAAAAAAAAAAAGTGTCCTCCCTTACCCCAAAACACTATAGTATGACTGAGAAAAGTGTAGACTCTTTTCCAAGTATAAATTCCAGCTTGGAGTTTCTTCTTCTGCCTTTGGTAAAATGCATCCTGCTCTATTTATTGTTGCTTATTTTTTTAAAATTTCTTATTAAAATATCTAAGATATGCTGATATTTTCTCCCCTTTTACTATTAAGTTATTAAGTTGTATATTCTTTCCTTTTTTAATTTGTAGATATTCTTTTATATTAAACTTGTATATGTTACAAGTAGCTTCTTCAGATCTTTGGTGTGTCTTTTTATCATAATTATGCTAACTTTTGTTAAAGGATTTAATTTTCATATAGTCAAATTTCTTAATTTTTAGATGGTTTATGCTTCCTATCCCTTCTCTACCTTGTGGTTTAAAGCTATTCTTCTATATTTTAATAGAATATATCAAAGTTTTCCTTTTTTATTTATGTCTTTAATTCATATTTTTCTGTAATGAGTGAGGTATGGATTCAATTTTCTTTTTTTCCATTTTGGTAACTAACATCTTGGCACTATCTACTGGCTGCTTCTTCCTTTCTGACTGATCTACAAAGCCACCTCTGTCAGAGGTAAAGTTTTATATTTATCTGTGTCTGGACCAATCATTATTTTCCATGGCCTTTATCAATGCCTACATCAACCTCACACTTTTTAAATTACTGTAACTTTATTATAAATCTTGTTATGCAGTACATTAAATCCCCCCACTCCTATCCTTGTTTTTCTTGAGTGTCTCAGATGATTATGCTTCTCTCATGTACATTTTGGGCCACTGCTCTTTTCTCATACATTTTCGGATTAGCTTGTCAAGTTCCATGAAAAACTATATTTTAGTTTTGATTGGAATTACTAAATAATGTTTTGGAAGAAAGGTATACAAAACCACAAAAGAATTGGTAACCGTGACATTTACAATGTGATTCTGTGTAAGGCATAGAGAAAAAAATTACCTTTCAAGCAGTTAAGACACTGTAAAGTTGTGAAGTCCTGTCTATTAATATTTAATATTCTTTGAATTCTCTGGATTAAGAAACTACAGTAGTTTTTACAGTTATAAAAAGAGATCAGTTTTAAATTATTTAATTTTCATAGCTTTTATCTTATATATAAATTTTTTACTTTTGATTTTTGAAAGAAATAAAATTTCTTTCTCAGAACTGGGGTTTTCATTGAAATTGCAAGCGTGGTAAGCAGCATGTGAATAGCCAATACTGCCACATGTTTTCTGCCTCAGGAATCTAATAATTGTCCATTTGCACACAAATGGATGTGTGCTTGTGTTGGATGGCAACACAAGCAAAAACAAAAAATAAAGCAATATTTGGAAGATAAAAATAAGTAACAACACAATGATAATCTGTCTCCTTTCTGATGTGTATTTGTGTATTCAAACACAATGTGAAGATCAAAATAATTTGAAAGTTATAGGTGAGAGCAATCAAGCTAAAAAACAAAAACGAAAAAGGTATAGATATGATAATTAGCTTGATAATGGTGATTATTCCACATTTTATGTGTATATCCATCAAAACATTATACACATTGGTATGTATATATCATTATACCCTAAATACATGCAATTTTTATTTGTTAATTATACATCATTAAAGCTGCCAAAACTTTTAAGGCAATACAAGTAAGATAAAAAAAAGCATAACACAATGAATAAAAATTTTTTAAAAAGTGAAAACATTATCATTCAAAATCATGTTTTATAGGAATTAGCTGCATGGTTTTATCAAAAATTCTCTTAGTAGGGCGGTGCCTGTGGCTCAAGGAGTAGGGCACCGGTCCCATATGCCAGAGGTGGTGGGTTCAAACCCAGCCCCGGCCAAAAACCAAAAAAAAAAAAAAAAAAAAAATTCTCTTAGTAAATATCATCACATCTTCAACTCTCATCTCTTCCCAACCCTTTCGTAAATCTACTTTTTGTAATATCTTCTGACTAGCTTTTCCATATGTTCTCTTTCACTTTCTTCTAACAGTTTTAAATTTAATTAAAGATTGATTATTCCTAGAGATATGCTAAGCAAAGGTTTCCAGAACCTTTTTTCCTGCAGTTTTCAGATTTTTATAGTTCTTGGATAACTAAGAAACCTTAGAAGATTTAATTATCCCAGATGTCGGCGCGGATGTGGAGAAAAGGGAACACTTTTGCACTGCTGGTGGGAATGCAAATTAATACATTCCTTTTGGAAAGAGATATGGAGAACACTTAGAGATCTAAAAATAGATCTGCCATTCAATCCTGTAATCCCTGTACTGGGCATATACCGAGAAGACCAAAAAGCACATCATAACAAAGATATTTGTACCAGAATGTTTATTGCAGTTCAATTCATAATTGCTAAGTCATGGAAGAAGCCCAAGTGCCCATTGATCCACGAATGGATTAATAAATTGTGGTACATGTACACCATGGAATATTATGTAGCCTTAAAGAAAGATGGAGACGTTACCTCTTTCATGTTTACATGGATGGAGCTGGAACATATTCTTCTTAGTAAAGTATCTCAAGAATGGAAGAAAAAGTACCCAATGTACTCAGCCCTACTATGAAACTAATTTAGGGTTTTCACATGAAAGCTATAACTCAGTTACAACCTAAGAATAGGGGGAAGGGGGAAAGGGAGGAGAGGGAGGGGGGAGGTGGGTAGAGGGAAGGGGATTGGTGGGATTACACCAGCGGTGCATCTTACGAGTATATATGTGAAACTTGGTAAATGGTCTGTAAAGCTAGTGAATGATGCCCCATGATCATATCAATGTACACAGGTATGATTTAATAAAAAAAAAAATAAAAAATATTTAATAACAGGGCAGTGCCTGTGGCTCAACGGAGTAGGGCTCCGGCCCCATATGCCAGAGGTGGCAGGTTCAAACCCAGCCCCAGCCAAAAACTGCAAAAAAAAAGATTTAATATCAACACAGTATTGGTAGCCAATATTTTTAAGCCAACAATAGTATTATTGCTGCTTTTACATGCATTCGCTCAAAAATTATATGACATATATCAAGCTTAGAAAAATTAAATAACATTCCTACATTCACACATCCAGTTTATGTCAGACATGAGACATTAACACACATATGTCCAGCTCTAAAATCCACAGTATTAAACACTGTTGCCTCTACATGATTTCCCAATATTAGTATAACATAGTTAATCTGGAAGAATATAAATTATGTTCTTTTCTTGTGTTGTTAATTTCAGCTGAATTAACATAAGTTATACATAAGTTTTACATAAGTTATAGAACAGGGGTTGTTTCCAGCCAGAAGAACAAGTCCCTATTCCCTAGCATTCTTCATATCACATGTTATTCTTCCCAAAACTCTTTCAATTTCTTTTAGGCTCTTGTTTTCTATTCCAATTCCTTTTATGCTCTTGTTGCGCTCTTGTTTGGGGTGATTATCAGAATTTCAAAATTATGCCACTAAAGTTTCATAATGTTTATGAAGAATGAAAGAATGATGCATTAGTCTTTTCAGGCTGCTAAAACAAAATATCGTAAACTGTGTGGCTTTCTGCATATCAACAGATACTTTACTTTCCAGAGTTCTAGAGACAGAGAAGTCCAAGATCAAGGCAGCAGCAAATTAGATGTCTGATGAAGACCACTTCCTAGATGGCAACCTTTTTGATGTAGCTTCAGCTGACAAAAGGGGTGAGGGATTTCTCTCAGGCCTCTTTTATAAAAACACCAGTCCTTTTCAGGAGGGCTCTGTTCCCATGACCTAATCACACCCAAAGACCTTACCTCCCAATATCATCACCTCAGAGGTTAGAATTTCCACATATTCCTTTGGAGGGGAGTACACAGTCATTCATTTTTTAACAGATAATATAAATAAGCAATGTAGAATGCGAAAGAAAATATTTCAATATTTTCCCAATGTTGGAATATTTCCCAATATTTTCCCAATATTCCCAACCTAATGTTATTCACAAAATAATATTCCAAGAAATTTGAATAAAATAAAAATAAATTACACAGTGATTACTTAGACTGAGTGACCTGTATTATGCCCCATTTATATTTCATAAACAAGAACAATTTTTGTTGTGAGCTGTGATGCCATGACATTCTACCGAGGGCAACAAAGTGGGTCTCTGTCTCTAACAAAAAAAAAAAAAAGAGCAAATTTTAAAATCTAAAATCTATTTGGTTTTCCAAACAAATTAATATGTTAATCAATGCTTATCCCACTTAGCACTCTGAATATTTCATGTTGAAAATAGCTTTCTGGCCAATGAAAACATATGCCACTTTTAGTAAAATAATTACACAGGAATATTTCCCAAACCATTAAAGTAAGTATCATATATGCTTCTAACCTGCATCATGTATAAACAAAAATTGTTCTGATAACATTGCTGACTCAAGTTGTATAACCATTTTGGATTTCCTAAGTTTCTGATACTCAGGATTGTTATCACTTTCATAGACATCAAGGTTCAAAAACTCATTCTGGGCTTGGCGCCCATGGCACAGTGGTTAAAGCTCCAGCCACATACATCAAAGTTGGTGGGTTCAAACCAAGCCCAGGGCCAGCTAAAACAACAATGACAGCTACAACAAAAAATAGCCAGGCATTATGGCAGGTGCCTGTAGTCCCAGCTACTCGGGAGGCTGAGGCAAGAGAATGGCTTAAGCCCAAGAGTTTGAGGTTGCTGTGAACTGTGATGACACAGCTCTACCAAGGGCGACATAGTGGGACTCTGTCTCAAAAAAAAGAAAAACCTCATTCTGTCCTCAAGCCTTAGGGACACAAGACCATAGATTATGCAGAAGGCAGTGATGAGAAGGCAAGAAAGTGAACTTAGAAAGATGAGTAATGGACTTGTTATCGCTAGGAAGAAATCATAAATTAAAATACTCATTTCAATGTGGTGGGGGAAGATATTTTTTTAATGATGTAGCAAAACTATCTTGCCCATGAGAAAAAAAAAATAGAGAATTCTATTTTCTCACATTTTTCTCCAAATTAATTTCCAGGTAGGTAAAAAATATTACAGAAGGAAAAGGAAAAAAACTATTACATAGTGGAAGGAGAAAGGTTTTTGTTACCCTGACCATATCCAATAGGCAAATAAGGTTGAATTTCACTGCCCAGAAGCTTTTTTACTAATTAAATAATTAAAATAGTAGTCATAAGAAGTAAAAAGACAAAATATTTCTGTGCATTTTAATCAATATGATTGATAAACAATTATCCTTATTACAAAAATGGGTTCAATAACAGAAGGGCTGGACATTAGAAAAAACTAACAGAAGACATTAGTAGGCAGTTCAGAGAATTAGGAAAGCAAATGGTTAACGAACACATGAAATTTCAGAAATGCAGCTTTAACCTCGAAGATGCTTTTACTCACCTATCATATTGGTAAACATTTTAGAAAATATCCTGAATTGTTAAGGATGCAATGAGACAGGTTTATCATATGCTATTGACAAGACTATGAATTAGCGTAACCATGTTTGCAGGGCAAATGGGCAGTATCACCCAAAAGTTTAAGTGTGCTTATCATTGAACCAAACAATTCTACTTCTGACATGTATCCTAAAAATATTTACATTACAAATATCTGATGCACAATGATATGTATCTTTTCCAGAAAATTGATTGCGCTGTTTATATATAAGAGCAAAAGAATCAAATAAGCATATATAATTAGAGAATTGATTGGATAAGATATTGTATACATAGCTTTTAAAAACAATTGAGTAGCTTTGTATATATTGCCATGAAACTATCCATAATAATTATTAGAGAATATTTAGTATTGGTCAAATTGTAGACCAATACATTTAGTATGTATGTTTAGAATAATTCCATCTATGATAGCATTTGTATACCTGTAGTATATGTGTGTGTGTATCTGTAGTATAATTTTATTTATTATTTATGTTACACAGTAGTGAATTATTATAGAATTATACATTTATTATTATTATTGATAACCAATTAAATAAATACTTAGATATGATTCTCTTCTTCTTCATCTCCTATTTTCCTTTCTTGCGTCTTGGTGGAGGGAAGGACTTTGGTAAGGCAGGGTAGAAAAAAAGAATTTGTTAAAACAGTGACAATTCAGAGTTATAGTATGAGAGATGCTTAATATCAGCAAGAGAAAGGTGTGTAATAGCTATTCCATTGTGAAGAATTGAAAAGACCTAAGCCTCACTCCCAAGAAAGAGCCAGCTCCCAGGGACCTTCTAGGAATGAGCCCGGCACTACTGGAGGAGGAAGCCAGACAGAGGGGACCTGGAGGGGTGGCGAGGAGTAGGAAGGACACTGAACTGGCAAAGGACTTCCAAAGTCCATGGCAGCCGACTCAGAATGGACTAAGGGCAATAGCTGGGGGGAAATGAAGAACTACCTTGTCCTCTTTTTCTGTATTTTATGTGTACCATCAATGGTACCAGCATGATTGCTAGTAAAAGAGTTGTCTTCCCCTTCTGGTAATGGGGTATACCTGTACACTTTTCCAGATGTTGTTGCAGGAAACACTAAGGATATCTATCTATCAAAAGATTCTGAGATTATGCATGAACTACTAACATACTAGGAAACAGGATAGGGAAAATTATACACTTTGTTTCTATTTCATTTAATTCTCCATTTCTCGTTTTTTAAGAGTTAAAATATAAATTACTGAAAAACAAATTATTGTCAGTCCTTTTTTTCCCCAATTCTGTTTTTCCTTAGGCAAAGCATCTCAGAGAGAAAAAGATTTAGTTTTCACTATTTAATTATTTTCATCCATCTTTCGTAAAAAAGTTTGCAGTGATCAGCACATATTTATAAAGCACATGCTACATGAATAGCATTCTACTGTAGAACACAAAGGAAAAAGAAGATGTTGGACTTTACTTTGGGAAACTAGACTGCAGACATGAAAAGTGACATAAAGCAGAAGTCACATTTCTGCAGACAGTGAACTTTATGGATGATCAGATATGGTTGTGAACTGACTACCATCAGACAGAGAAAGATCTGTATCACCATGGAAAATATGGTCGGGTCACTTGCTGTAGGCCACAATCCATCAGTGAGCTGCAGGTGTGCAGTGTCAACAATGTGTTTGGAAGTTAGCCAGAGTGAAAGAATGATGAGAACATACGAATAGAAGAATAAAGTCTAAACTGGAGCCATGTAAAGAACATAGAGAAAGCTCTTCTCTTCATAGAATCATAGAACTTTAGTGCAGGCAAAAAACTGAAAAATCAGTCCCTTCACTTCACACGTGTATGTAAGTGAGGCCGACAGAGGTTCACAGAACCAGCCAGAGGCCATGCAGCCAGTGGGTTAGGGCTAGAACCAGAATCTCTGAACTTGTTACAATTTGCAAGAATTGCATCCTTTAAGTTATGGTCTTGATATGTTTACTCCTCAATAAAATTAATGTTCATATATGAAAAACCTGTAAGAGTCTCTAAGTGCATATCCATGAAATCCAGAAAGTCATAGATGATCATTCTGAACTTTCTTAGAATCAAACTGACTGAGAATGAAACTCAATTTCAGAAACCACCAGACACCAAGTTGCTCAGGCACTCTCAGAGTATTTATTGCAGCAACATTGGGATGTTTGGGAGAATCTTGGTTACCACCAGTGCCAAGATCTGCTTCTGCTGAGGACTTTAGCCCTGAGTAGGCAAAGGTCCCCAGCATGACAGCTAGAGTTTGAAATAAGCCACATTTAGCTGTCCAGGCAAATTTCCAAGCAGATTAAAATAGAATCTGTCACTGGACTTAATGACATAGTAGCTTTCAGAAACTCTTTACTGAAGTCCTTGAAAATTGGTGATACTATCAAATCATACTTTCATCTCATATTGAAAACCTTTTGAGAGGCTAGAGAATTGCTTTATTTTTGTAGAATTAAATGATTTAATGTATAATGCACATGGAAAATATTGCTTTGAATTATCTCTCACAGAATTCAGAAACTGTTATGAAAAAATGACCTACTTGTCAAATATTAAAATGTTTTTGTTCACATTTATTACGGGCTGGGGCATAGTGTTAAAGTTACTATTAATGGTTATATTAAGCAGGGTCCAATCAGAAAACAGAAACCACAAAGTAATTTGAACAGGCAAAGTTTAACATGAAATTTAATATGCAGAATTATTAAGTATAATGGTATTGAAGAAACAGAATTAGCTAGTCCAAGACCCCTCGGACTGTTGCAGGTCTTTAGGAGGAGAGGTTGTAAGGAGTAAAGAGAATGCTAAAGAATATAGGAATTAAAAGGCAAAAAAGGAATACAGGAATAGCAGTTATAGAAGCAGCCACTGGGGGTGGGGTGATCCTGTTTTTAGGTTTCACAGAAGCTGATGAGGTAGGCAGGGCATGCTTTTTCATGCCTGTAATCCCAGCACTCTGAGAGGCCAATGCAGGCAGGTGGATTGCTTGAGCTCAGGAGTTCAAGACAAGCCTGAGCAAGAGCGATACCCCGTCTCTATTAAAAACAGAAAAAAAACTAGCTGGGCATTATGCATTATGGCAGGCAGCTGTAATCCCAGCTACTTTGGAGACTAAGGCAAGAGGATTGCTTGATGGCCCAAGAATTTGAGGTTGCTTGTGAGCTATGATGCCACAGCTCTCTACCCAGAGCAAGAGAGTGAGACACTGTCTCAAAAAGAAAAAGCTGATGAGGTATATATCTGGGCAGAGGTCCAAGGTCCCTCCCAGGCTGCAGGGAGTAGCCCGAAGTGGCCCCAACCAGCTAGAAAGTATAGTTTTGGGGGGTAGGGTTGTGTGAGATTCACAATGTGGCTGATAGGAGTGTCTCATCTCCTCCCAACCCTGTTCCACAATCTCCCCCTGGTGTCTGACCACAGGCAGGAATTCAAATTAGCTGAGCTCTTCCATGATGGTGTGGTGGCCTGGGAGCTTCCCTGTCCTAGGTCCTGCCCCACACTGGGAGCACCGCCTCCCTGGGTGGGGGACAGGTGCTTCATGTATGCACTGTGGCTGGACTCTCACTGTGCTCTGTCCTCAGCTCCTCCCATGTGGGTGCTCTCACCTTCTGAGATTAGTTCACACATCTCCCTTCCATGCTCCTAAGCAATGCAATCAAATCTGGGGTGGAGGGTACAGAATCTGGCCTTCATGCCTGTCACTTAGTCCCTGAAGATCAATCCCTGACCATGCCAGGGAGAAGCATTCTGGTCCTGAGTTGCCTATGGGGTGCTCAAGCAGGTTTGAGGTCCTTCTACTTCAGGACGTGCCCTGCTCTGATGGACCAGCTGGGCAGGGATCATGGGGTAGGAGCAGGGAGCTCACAGTTCGAGACCCCTTGGACTGCTGCAGGTCTTTAGGAAGAGCGATTTGAGCTCCACACTCCCTGGAAGCCCCTGTGCGGTAGATGCACCAATGGAGGTGAGGCCGCCTCTTCTGAGCATCCTGGCTCAATCTTCTGTTTCAGCAGGCACAGAAGGGGCAGGGGTAAATGAAGAAAAGAGCCTGAATGGAGGAAAGCTAGCACTTCTATGATCATATCTCTGTCCCTTTCTATAGAAGGCCATGTGGAATATCCAGGCTCTGGGGTCGTGCAGATCCTTTGGGATCAGCTGCCCTCCTGTGGCCACCACAGTCTGGGCTGGAGTTGAGAAATGTTTGTGTAGGAATGAGCAAGATGAAAACTGAGGAGCTGAAGTCCCTTGGGGAGGAAGAAGGGACATGGTGGGTGGAGAAGCAATATGGCACCTGCCATCTTGGCTCTGGTCTGTTGTGATGGGAAATGCCCCCAAGGGGGTGGCAGCCTGGTGCTTTGTCCTCAAGAATCTCCCACTTCACTGGCAGCACCAGCTTTGGGGCTCATGAGGGTAGAAAGGCTCTTTGGCAGCTTGGGAGCCTGCTGACTGCCAGAGCTGGGAGGGAGGGAGGAAGAACGTCTCTCAGGAGTTGACCTCTGCTGAAATCTTCCTCCTTCTTGCTCTATTCTATAACTTCTTCCTGTGGAACCTCTCGTAGGTTCTGGCCCTTTTTCCTCAGAATTACACCCAATCTATGTTTCTTTGTCTCTATGTTATTTTTGCTTTAGAACTTTTCATGTTTCTGAGATGATCTGGCAGCTGGTATCTCAGGTCAGCCACCTTTTCTCTTTCCTATAACTGACTCTCGTAAATGTCCTGTGGAGATTTTTCTTTTGCACAGCAGAGATTGTTCTCTTCCTTGATCTACATAAATGCATCGTGCCTTAGAGGCCATCCTCTGTCTTACCTTCTTTTCTCAATACTCTCTGTAATATCTGCACATGCTGCCAGCCGTTGTTCACCTAATTTATTACTTTTGACTAGTGCGGAGCACTCCCTAGTTGTGTTTTCTGGAGCTTACTAAGCTACTTCCTTATTGAGGGACAACTACATTACTGCCTCTGACTTCCTGCTGCCCCAAGCAGAGCTGTAACAGATAGCCCTGTCGATGTCCCACTTACCCAGGACTGAGATATTTGGCATCAGAAGGTCAATGCATGTTCATCTGCACCAATACCCAGAAAGGTGGTGCTGGTTTAAATGTTCTCTAGCAACACAAGAGGAGTCCTAGCTCCTCACATCCCACCAACACTCATATTATCCAATCTTTTAGCTTCTGCCAATCTGATGGATAAGTATCACACACATAGACACTTATAGGTAGCTTTTTTCTTAGGAGAAAATGTGAAATTAAAGTATTATTAGCATAATACACAAAACAACATACTTTGAACCTATAGGAGCTTTAAATAGATGATGTGCTCTGAAAGGCCTTATTTTGACAGAAGCTTTTTAGCAGAGTTTATTTTAATAAAGAGTTTTTAGTGTCTGATTAAGCCAACTGAAGCTAGGTACTGATAAGAGTGAATTCAATTATGTTTTTGCTGTATTTGCTGTAAAAAGGTACTAAATCCGGTCAAAACACTTCCATTGCATTTATTTTTTTTCCCCACTTTAAAAGTTTATTCAAACACAAAGCTGAGAATAACTGTTCATGTAACACAGTCTCCATGAGAATGGGATCAAGGTTCTGAAACTTAGAAAGTTAAAATCTTGATCATATAGATAAAAAAAACAAAGAAATTTAATAGGATTACAACTTTTTTATACACGCTAGTTCACAAGTTACAGCAATTTGATTAGGTATAGCTATTTTATTTCCTTTTCCAATTTAAATGAGTACATTTAACATTCCATCTTAGACAATGTGATAGCCATGAGGTCTGTATAAGAGAAGAGAGAAGTCAATTTCTCTTACTATATGAAGATCAACAATGAAAGAGGAAAGTGGTATCTCTCATACCCTTCAGTCTTTTACAACATTTTATAAAACAATGTAGGTAAAGAAAAGACTGATAATAATCAGAAGAACAAAGGTTATGGCCATCTGCGTTACCGCTGCCAGTCACCATAACTCAAGTACCACGATCACATTATTTTAAGGCTCAAAATAATTCAAAATTTCATAATTCTCTTTATAGAGATTTTTTACATCCTTTGTTAGGTAAACTCCCTGATATTTCATTTTCTTTGGCACTACTGTAAAGGGAATAGGGTCCATAATTGTTTTTTTCAGCTTGACTATTGTTGGCATATATGAATGCTACTGATTTGTGAGTATTGATTTTGTAGCCATTGAGTTTTGTGGTTGAGTCCCTGGGGTTTTTCAGGTATACAATCATATCATCTGTGAAGAGTGAAAGTTTGATCTCCTCTGACCCTATATGACACGCTTGATTACCTTCTTTTGCTTGATTGCAATGGCTAAGACTTCCATTACAATGTTAAAAAGCAGTGGAGACAGTGGGCAACCTTGCCTGGTTCCTGATCTGAGTGGAAATACTTTCAATTTTACTCCATTCAAGCAAGTAGACTGTCCTCATAATGGGAGAGGATATTTGCAGGTTACGTTTCTGACAAAGGTCTGATAACCAGAATTCCCAGAGAACTCAAACTTATTACTAAGAAAAAAACAGGTGATCCCTGTTTTTCACTATGGGCAAGAGACCTGAACAGAAGCTTCTCTGAAGAAGACAGGCACATGGTCTATAGACACACGAAAAAATGCTCATCATCTTTAAACATCAGAGAAATGCAAATCAAAACCACTTTGAGATACCATCTAACTCCAGTAAGAGTAGCCCACATAACAAAATCCCAAAACTACAGATGTTGGTGTGGATGTGGAGAAAAGGGAACACTTCTACACTGCTGGTGGGAATGCAAGCTAATATGTTCCTTTTGGAAAGAAGTTTGGAGAACACTCAGGAATCTAAAAATTGACCTGCTGTTGGATCCTGCAATTCCTCTACTAGGAGTACATCCAAAAGACCAAAAATCACTTTGTACAAAAGATATTTGCAACAGATTATTCATTGCAGCTCAATTCATAATAGCCAAGCCATGAAAGAAGCCCAAGTGCCCATTGACCCATGAATGGATTAATAAATTGTGGTATGTGTACACCATGGATTATTATGCAGCCTTAAATAAAGATGGAGACTTTACCTCTTTTATGTTTATATGGAGGGATCTGGAACATATTCTCCTGAGTAAAGTATCTCAAGAATGGAGGAAAAAGTATCCAATGTACTCAGTACTTCTATGAAACCAACTTACACTTTCTTATGAAAGATAGAACACAACTATAGCCCAGGATAAAGGAGAGAAATGGAGTGGGAAGGGAGGGGAGGAGGGAGGTTTGATAGAGGGAGGGTAAATGGTGGGACCATACCTATGCATATTGCAAGAGTACAAGTCAAATCTATCAAGTGTAGAACATAAATGTCTTAACACAATAATCAAGTAAATGAGGCAAAAGCTATATTAATTAGTTTAATGTAAGCACGTCAAATTGTATTAAAAAAAACACATTGTACCCCACATGTGCATAAATGTATTCATGATCTATGTGTATATGACTTAATAAATAAAAATTTAAAAAAACAAAATTTCAATAGCTTTGATTTTGTTCTTCCTTCTTTTTTAATGATAAATTTAAAGGGTATAAGTTGAATTCTGTTACATGTATATAATGTGTAGTGATAAAGTCTGGGTTCCATTGCATTTAAATATTTGAAATATAATCTTTAAGTTTTAAGCCTGAAAGAAATATTGAAAATCGTGGGATGTCATTTTTGGTCTCTCTTTCCTTCCTTCCTGCCTTCTTTCCTTTTCTATCTTTTCTTTCTTGACCGACCTTCCTTCCTTTCTTCCTTCCACAGTACCTCATGAAATATGCTACTATTACTCTTAATATAAGTTTTAAACAACATTACCAATATCATTTTCCATTTCAGTTTCCACAAAAAAAATTTTCATTACTGTGTCCATTTTTAATTGGATTTTCTTTTTTGTTTTCCTTGATTCAATGGAGTTCCTTGTACATTATTTTGCTTTTATCCCTTCTTAGTTATAAATGTGGCAAATATGTTTTATCACTGTGCCTCTCCTTTTCAAATTATATTTATGGCAACCTTCACTAAACAAAAATCCAAGTTTTACCCATATAGTTTGCACTTTGAGGTCTGGTTTGACCATTTCTTCCCAAAAGCTATATCATAAAGATAGTCCTCTACATTTTCTTTCATAAGCTTTAAAATCTTACCTGTGCATTTTGCCTGAGATCCAACCACAGCTGACTCTTGAACAACACAGTTAAACTTTTCATTTACACATTGAAGCTCTTCTACCTCTGCCACTCCTCAAACAGCAAGACCAACCCTTCTTCTTCCTCCTCCCTCCAAACACAAAGACAATGACAATGAAGACCCTCATGATTATCCACTGTCACTTCATGAACCGTAAATACATTTTTTCTTCATTATGATTTTCTTAATGACATTTTTTTCTCTAGCTTACTTTATTGTAAGAATATAGTATATAATACATATAACATAAAAGATATGTATTAAACAACTGTCTACCTTATCATTAAGGTTTCCAGCCAAGAACAGGATATTAGTAGTTAAGTTTGGGGGAAGAGTTTTGACTATGCAGGGGTGTTGGAGCCCTTAAACCCCTGCATTATTCAAGGGTCAATGGCATATTCTTTTCCATTAAATAATATGGTTTTCTAATGCAATGGGATAAAGAAATTATTTCCCGTGGTGGGCATGGTGGCTCATGCCCATAATCCTAGTGCTTTGGAAGGCCAAGATTGGAGCTTCACTTGAGAACAGCAGTGTGAGACCACCTTGCGCAAGAAAAAAATCCTGCTCTACACCCGCCCATCTCTACAAAAAAAATACAAAAATTAGCTAGGTTCAATGGTACACAACTGTAGTCCTAGCTATTGAACAGACCAGGAATTTGCGATTGCAGTGAGCTATGATGTTCCACTGCATTAGGTAACAGAGTCAGACTTTGTCTCAATAAAGAAAAATTATTTCCTGATTTATGTTTGAGGCCTAGTGTATCATCAATATATATCTCTCTATTCTGTCCTTTTTTTCTATTTTTCTAGTCATATGTTAGCTCCAAACTTTTTGTAACTTTTAAATTATGTTTGAAAATATGAAAGGCCATGCCCCTCACTTTTACTCTTTATTTTCAAAACTACCTTAGCTATTAATAGACCGTATTAATCGGCATCTTCCACGCTGTGCAGATTATCAAGCTGGTGTCTTTCAGCTTCTAACCAACCCTCTATGCTCTCTTTGTGATGCTGGGGCTAGGACTGTACAAATCACATGACTAGTGGCTTCCTTTTAGGCTCTGTCTTTGGAGGGCACTAAAGGGTCTCTGGTGGGAGAAGGACAAGGAGCTTGTTCTTTCCTGCCTGCTTTTTGTTGCTGTTAGTGTTGCCCCAGCCAAACTTCTTCACCCCAAGGGCAGCAGTTTTCAGTAGCAGCAGTTGGCTCCATTTTCCAGTGTTTCCCATTCTCTCAAAATTGGCCTCATCACACTCCTTCAGACACACCAGATCAGCCAGCTGAGCTGTCCTGTCAGATCTCTGAGGCATTAGCCACACAGCACCCCTTCCTCAAAGGTCTGAGTCCCAGCACCATAGGGACACCCAGACTCCTCTGAACCCTTCCCATTGTTTCTCCAGCCCTAGAGAATTTTATTGCTGTCTTTTTGCCTTTTAGGTCTTAAATACCTGATTAACAATTTTACATGTACTAAATTGTCTCTGTTAAAATAGCTAGAGTGGTTTTAGATTTCTGATTGAATCTTGACTGATACAAATGTAAAGTTCAGAATCAGTCTATCAAGTTTAAAGAGAAAGTTCTGCAATATTTTTACTTCAGTTGCCTTAAATGTCCAGATTAACATGGAGAGAATATATTTTGAAACAATATTTAAGTTGACTATTCCTTAATATGACCTATATATTTATTCAGATATTTCAATAGAATTTTAGAAATTGATTTTATATAATGCTTGTATACTATTTTGGAGTAAAGAACAGATTCAGACTTTCTGGAGTCTGAAGCATATGCTTAAATTGGAGAACCTCTTTTACAAAAAGATTATAAAATTACAAATATGACATTATATACAAAGGTAAATTAATTAGAATAAGAACAAAATAAAAATAAATTGTGAATTTTAAAAAGTTTACACTGTCAAAGCCTTCAAAAAGATCCAGAAAGATAACACCCTTTTATTAACTGTATAACACATCTCTAAAGTACCTTTATCCCTATGCTTTTGAGTATATATTTCTTGATCACATATTCATAAAGCTACAATTTTACAATATTTTTATAGAATTACTGTAAAACTAATGGAGATTGAAATTTGCTTTTTATGGTTAATAGTTTAGGAAAAAAGTTCTCTGAAGTTTTATCTCCCCTCCCCCAGTCTTGGTAAGTCATATAAATTTTTTGTTGTCAAATTTGAGACTACTTCTACTACTTTTTGGTATGCAAATATTTCTGGATATTTCATTAATTGACACCTCTAATTTCATATATGCATAAAATAAATAAATAAAATGCTCTTTAAATTGGTGACATTCAACCAGTTTGGTATTGATGTGTAGTAGCATATTATGAATCTCACGCAGCATTTGTGAATGTCAAGAAAGTATGGAATTTAATTTTTTTCAATGTTTTGTATCATTAGCTCACATCATTTTCTTATGAGTGTGCACAAAGCCTTACCCATAAATGTTAATCTATTTCTCCTACTAGATCCATTCCTTGTTGCTTTGTATATTTGAAGCTATATTATTATATGTATACATGTTCATAACTAAAACTTCCTGGTCTTTTTTCCTTTTATCAGTGTGTAATAGTCTTCATTGTTTCTCATCATTAAATTAGAGTAGTGATTTTCCACCAGATCCTACGTGTGCCACATACATTTTAAAGATTATAAATTAAATTATTTTTGAAAGTTTATTTACTCTTCTTTTTAACGTAATTTAAGTGTGTTCTGGAAGTTTAACAATAGGGTCAAGTGTGCCATGAAATAAAAAAGGTTGAAAAACCCCAAATTACATGGGATCCCCAAACTCACCCCTAAAGTTACCACACATATGGAAAATAGGAAATTGTAGCTAAATGTACCTTTATTTACAAAATATTCATTACAACATTTTACAAAATATTCTGTCAGTGTTGGCCGCCTCTTTGTAAAATTTTGCAATATCAAATATTTACCATAGCATTATTTTATTCATTTTTATGTGGTATATATTTTTATTTTCAATTACTCTGCATACTTTTTGTTCATATATATTGTACAGACAACACAGTAAGATTTTTTTAATCTAATTTGAGAATGTATTTTCATTAGTGTTTTAAACACATTTACATGCAAACTATCATATTTGTACATTATATCTCACTTCCGCCTTCTTAATTTTTGTTTTCTATTCCCACACTTTATTTCATTTTCTCTTTTTTCCCTCATCTTTCAATTGAACAGGTAATTTTTTTTCTATTAGAAACTTAAAGCTTCTATTTAGTTTTACAATAGATTTTCTTGAGCTTTCCCCCAAAGAAGAAAATGATCTTAGCACTTTAGCATAGTCTCCCCTTGCTCTGCTTCTGTTGCAATAATAAAGGTAGGAGAGGGGAAAAGGGACAATTTCTAGAAAAATATTTTCAGAAATACAATCTAGTAGGTAACCATTGCAATCACTGTGTGGGGGCAAAATTAGAGTCAAGCAAAACTAAGTCCAGCAGATCAGCTGATCAAGATGGTATTAAAATAATTCAAACAATGTAATAAGAACTTGATCCAGAGATTTGGGAATGGAAATGTAAAGAAGATCAATTGAGGTTTGTGATTTAGTAGAGTTGAGATTAATTTAATCTCAATTTTTGCATTTTACACATAAGAATAACACATGCACATCTATACCAAATTTTCTTCTCTTATATACAAATATGCTATTAAACATGAATGAACAAGAGAGAAAAGATCTGGTTGGAACTGAATTAACATATGGGAAGAAGGTTTTGACCAGGTTGGTTTTCATCTCCAGCTGGTAGAATAGCACTTTTACCACGAGAGTTCTAGGAAACTGTGAGTCATTGAAACACAATTGTACTGGGCTAATAAATCACTCTGAAAAAGTAGCAGAACAGCACACAACTTTATGGAAAATTTAACAATTCAGCCCATAGTTGAAGCCTGAGGAAATACTTTAATGATTAACTCTGCCTGGCATTAGGTCTAATCTCAGTATATAATTTCTCAGGTGATTAATTCTTGCTTGGTTTAATTGATGCTGATGGATGTCCAGCAGTTGGAACAAATGTAATCAGAATTATGGAAGCAAATAAGATAAGCAAAATATGCCTTATCTGTCAGATAAACACAATCCACCCTAGAAAATTAATGTAATTAAATCAAATTGTATTTCTCTACTCCATTGAAGTTATTGTTTTGACCAACCTGGAGATAGTTTTAGAGAATTCTCAGGATGAAGAAATACAAGCTAACAAATTTTTAATCTCATTACTTCATCATCACCATTAATCACTATGGACCTTTTTTCCTTCCATAGAAGTAATACAATATGACATCTAGACTGTAGTGAGAGTATTAAGAAGGAACTTAAAGGATTTTTAGTTTGAGTCCCCTGATTATAAGTCTTTGAAATTAGTATTTATAGAGATGTTTTACTTCAACTAATACATGTTAAGTTTCTACCATGTATTAGCTTTATATTATTTGCTATTTATATTATAAATTATAATTTATATTAATTGATGAGATACAAAAATAAGTAAAACTGGGTTTCTGCCCTGAGGGTCTTTATGAGCTGAGTAGAGGGAGATAGAAATGCATTCATAAACTTTGCAAAGAGCACAGTGGAAACTCAAAGGAAGGAGTGGTGAACACGACCTGTATCTCGCCCTGACTCAGTATAGCAGAAAAACATACAACACAGAAGATGAAGCCTCTGCTCTACAGAAGTTTTGCTGAGTAGTCAGTACTTTTCTCAAAGCCATAAAGCTACTGGGAAGCAAAGCAGAATTCAAGCTGGACCATCCTCTAAGCAGAAAACAAGCCAAAAAAAGGCAGCGTAGTTTATCCCCACCCCAAACTTGAGAACTCTTCTGGCTCTGTCCCGGGAAGCTCATCTTAAAACCTTCTCACAGATAACCCCTCTATACACACAAACACACACACACAGAGAGAGAGAGAGAGAGAGAGAGTTCTGGCCAGAACTAACTACACAGTTCTTCATCCCTAAATATTAATAAACCACCCCAAATCACCAAACATATAGAAAAGCACAGCTGCAAGAAAGAAAAATATCCAAACTATTTACTGTGTATGTAACAGATAATTATAGAAACAAACAAGAAAAAAAAAACTTGGGGGCAGGGAAGAAACCCTTAAGAAATCAAAGAAACTTGAGAAGATATATTTCATTCAGAAAACAAGAACAAGGTGTTAATTTAAAAAATCAATTACAACAAGGAAGAGCTACAAAAAGTTAAAGTAATTATACGAAGTTAAAATAATTGCCAATAATTCTAGATATCAGAGTACTGGAGGAGGTCACCCCACCCCACTCCCCTCAACTACCTGGAAAACCTCTTGGGATTCACTGAGTGGACAGTAACAGGAGTTTCTAGACTAAGCAGATGGCACTCAGCCGTCATCTATGTTGAGCTTAGTGGAATGTTGCTATTTTCCATCCTTTAGCCAGGTTGTCCCTAATAAAGAATGGGACGCATTTTTCCTCTCTCCCTCTCTCCCCCGCTCCACTCCCCTTCAACTTGTTAGCTTCCTGCAAGCACTAGACTTCCCACCTGGCTCCTGTCAGCACCCCTAACCTTTCTGGGACCTATAAATAATAAATGTGTTTCATGCCTTTTGGTTTCACCTCCTCCTTGAGACTCACCTGCCCAATACACCTGAAACTAATATTTCCCCATCAGGGCTATCCTTGAAAGTGGTTGTCTTAGGTTGGGCACAGTCTTATGCCTATAATCCTACCACTCGGGTGGATTGCTTGAATTCAGGAGCACAAGACCAACCTGAGAAAGAGCAAGACCCAGTCTATACTAAATAGAAAAAACTAGCTGGGCATTGTGGAACTGCTAGTTGGAACTAGCACACATCTGTAGTTCAGCTACTAGGGAGTCTGAGCAAGAGAATCACTTGAGCCCAAGAGTTTGATGTTGCTGAGAGCTATAATGACACCATAGCATTCTACCCAGAGTGACAGAGTAAGACTCTGTCTCAAAAAGGAAAAAAAAAAGTGGTTATTGTGACTTATGGCCACTCTCTAGAGTAACCTCAAGACCAAGTTAAAAGGAAACCATTGCCCTGGAGCAGTGGCTTATGCCTATAATCCCTGCATTTTGGAAGGCTGAGGTGGAAGGATCTATTGGAGGCCAGGAGTTCAAGACCAGTCTGAGCAACATAGTGAGGCCCCATCTCTACAAAATAATAAAAAAATGATCCAGGCATGATGGTGTGCACCTGTCGTCCCAGCTACTCAGAGGCTGAGGTGAGAGGATTGCTTGAGCCTAGGAATTCAAGGCTATAGTAGCTATGATTGTGTCACTGCGTTCCATTGGGCAACAGAGTTAGACCTTGTGTCTAATAAAATAAAAATATAAATTGTAAAAACTATAACAATAAAAATCGTAATAGTAGCATTTTCTATTAAGTCCAGTTTTCTATCAAAAAGACACAAAATAACAGGAAACAGCTTTAATCCTTAGATACACCTTAACATAGATACATTCACAGCATATCAATTAGCCCTCTGGATGGAAGTTTCTCAGAAATTAATCTACAGTAATTTCTGGCTAAATTTCCATGACAACTCTCTGAAGTTACAGAGCAATGCATTCTGAGGGGACAAAATGACTTTATATCAATTAAGGATGAAAGTAAATAAAGGCATTTTCAGATAAGAAATGACTTAGGAAATTTAGACTTTCATCAAAAATAGTTTAAGGATATATTTCTACTAAAAGTGTGGGAGGGGAGGGAGATAGCATAGTTCAAAAGAAATAGTAGCTCCAAAGCCATGGCGGTGGGGGTCCCAGGAGAACAGTTATGCAGCAAGGCTAGAAAGCAGCAGGTCTACGAAAGTGTAAGAGATTCCTCCAGAAGGGAATTTCAGGGAAAGTGACTCCAAGCAACTGGGGAAATGTATGTAAGTAAATCCACATGATCAAGAAGTTGCAACTTTCTCCTTGGGGTATGGATCCCTTGGGGATAGTGACATTGGACCCTTGAACAAACGCTTTGCACTGCTTATCTCCAAACATGTAGGTGTAAACAAATACCTTTATCGTTTAAGCCATTATCATTATGATTCAACTGTTGTCAAATATGACTTGTTACCTAGAACCTATCTTATTTTGATTTTTAAAAATTTAAATCAAGATAGAAGTCACCAAGTGCAACACTATTATTATTGTTAATGGCATCACTATATTCTAATATTCTATCTTCAGGAAAGCCTCACTCTGAGGCTGTCACTGTATTTTTCCATTAGTTACATTCATGCCTCATTAATTTTCTGGGAAAATTCATTTTACCTTTTATAAGGGAATCGTCTTTGGCTTCTGGGCAGAAAATAAGACAATGATGAACCAATCTCTTCCTAAGAACTAACTTTTCTTATAAAGACCAAAACAGCCAGTACTGTTGTGCCCCCTAGATTGTGTCTTTAACCCAGTCATCTCAGCCATGTGCAGTGCTCTAGATCGTATCTAAATGCTGATGTCTCCCAACCTAAATCTTTATCTCTAAATTCCTGATCCCTGATTGACATTGCCGTTGTATGTCACACTGAAGATTCACACACTGAATTTATTATCAGTCCTTTCAAAATTCTTCCTATGTTTCTAATTTCAGTAAAAGTTACCGTCATCCCCTCAATCCTACAGATTTAGAAGATAATATATTATGGTCTACTTGCTGATCCTTTTTCTACCCTCCTTCTAGTATGCTTCTTAAAAAACTAACCATAAAGGCTGGAAAACTAAAACTACATTCCCCAGATTCCTTTGTAGCCTTGGCTTAGAATCCCAACTACCCTGTTTCCCCAAAAATAAGACAGTGTCTTATTTTAAGGTGTGCTCCCAAAGATGCGCTAGGTCTTATTTTCAGGGGATGTCTTATCTTTCCAGTAAGTAGGTCTTATTTTCGGAGGATGTCTTATTTTCAGGGAAACAGGGTAGGTTCTGCCAATTAGAGGCACTCACCCAGTTTGAGAATGTGCCTTTTTGGCTGTATTATTTTACAAATCAAGGGCATGGAGACATGAGGTTCTGCCACTTCACTTCCATGCCCATCCTTCAGCTTCTTAGGTATTGCTAAGGAATTGTGATGGTCACAACAGGCAGGATCCAGGTTGTGATGCCCAGTGACAGCCACAGCAGTAGGGTTGGCAGGAACCTAGTCCCTGTGGCAGAAGGTCTTTGAAGTCTGTGATTCCAACAATGCAGTAGAAAGTCCCTAAGACATCAGACCTGGGAGTTGAGAATTATTTCTGGAGATCTAGGCTAGTTTCTACTCCTCTGATTCACCCTTAATTTTCTAAGCACTAATTCATGCTATTAAATTTCTTCCTGTTTAATAATTAAGGGCAGTTATTTCCTTCAAAGAACCCTAAACCCAAAGTCATACACCACGAAATAATCATACCTCAAATCTAAGCAGTAAGCAGGTCCTGCCAGTTATTCTGCCGAACTTTCCCTTGTGTCTAGCCACTGTTTTTCTTTTCTGTAGTTCAGGTTTTTAGTATGTAAAGGGAAGAGCATTAACTTTGGCTCCTGGAATCAATTCTTGGCCCTACCATTCCCAAGCTATGTTGTCTTAGATAAATTACTAATCCCTTAACAGTGATTCTCAACCTTCCTAATGCCATGACCCTTTAATATAGTTCCTTATGTTGTGGTGACCCTCAACCATAAAATTATTTTCATTGCTACTTCATAACTGTAATTTTGCTACTGTTATGAATCGTAATGTAAATATCTGATATGCAGGATGGTCTTAGGTGACCCCTGTGAAAAGGGGTCCCAATCCACAGGTTGAGAACCACTGCCTTAGAATCTCAAGTTCTATAACTAGATAAGGATATTGTTACCTAGTTATATAATATTTCATAAAAGTTAGAGATACAGGGTGCTGTATCCTATTTCTGCAGGATGCTCTGTGAAAACTTTGTAGCCTAGTACTTAGTATTTAGTTTTACTCACACTATTACCATTATTAAACTCCTTACTGGTCTTCTTATTCTTGAATTTCTTTCAATTTAGTTGTAGAAAGAGAATGTCCCAAGGAGGTTTGGAATAACCATGGAAATATAAAAGTAACCCTTGTCTTTGAGGAGCTTTTATTTTATTATTATTATTTTTTTTTTTTAGAGACAGAGTCTCACTTTATGGCCCTCAGTAGAGTGCCGTGGCCTCACACAGCTCACAGCAACCTCCAACTCCTGGGCTTAAGCGATTCTCTTGCCTCAGCCTCCCAAGTAGCTGGGACTACAGGCGCCCGCCACAACGCCCGGCTATTGAGGAGCTTTTAGTTTAGAGAACAAATTTGAACTTTTCTGAAAAACGTGACTCAGATTTGAAAATAGCAAAAGTGGCATGAGATTAAGTTAAGGTTTCTAGACTAAGAAGCATTTCAGTGAAATCAGTGGAGGAATGTTTCATGTTGTATTGAGTTTTATCTCAGATGACGCATCTCTGTGACCAACCAGTGACTGAATCATTTTCCTTCAGTGGCTGAGAAAAAATGGTTAACTCCAAAATTCAAATCATATTTGTTTTTAGGGAAATGATTTAGACATAATTTTTTCTATTCCTCCCAAAGAGTATAACTGAAAATCCTGCAAATTCCATATAAAATGAGTAAGGGAACACGGAAACATGGAGAAAAGGGGCAGACCAGTAGGGAAAAGGGGACTCAAAAAATGACATGGTGATGGTGTCTGTCTCACAGATTCCAGACTGGTCCAGAATGAGATCAACAGTTGAACTGGGAGCCAGGGTAAAGCAGATTGTCCTCCCTAATGTGGAGAGGACTCATCCAGTTACTTGAAGGCCTAAATAGAACGGAAAAGCGGACCCCTTAGTGAAAGAGGGCCTCCTCCTGCCTGACTGCCTTAGCACTGGGGCATTGTGTTTTGAGATTTTTCCTCTCTGCCTTTGAACTCAAACTGAAACATTGACTCTTCCTGGCTTTCAAGCCTGCCGGCCTTCAAACTGGAACAACATTACTATGACTCCTGGGTTTTCAGGTCTTTGGACTGGGATTCTTGGGAGGTAAAAAGAACAAGTAATCAAAATCAGGGGTAACAACTAGGTTTTCCTTCACTCTTTGAGTTTCCCAAATTATTCCCTTGGTAGAATAATTATTCCCTTGGTAGAAATTATTCCCTTTTGTTTGGTAGAAACAAAAAGTATAATATTCTCTGATGTGATTGTAAATGTATATAAAGGAAATATTTAAGACAATTGTATTAAAATGGGGGAGTGGGAGGGGAGTTATAAGGCAGTACATTTTCTATACTTGTACTTACACCAGTAGGCAATGATAAGTTATGTATATAAAGTAACCTTTAGAGATAACTAAAAACATTATTCAAAGAGTTGTACTTAAAAACAAAAGTAGGTTCTGGGAAAACTGGATAATCACATGTAGAAGAATGAAATTAGATTCTCATCTCATACCATATACAAAGTCAGACCAGAATGGATTAAAGACTTTAAAATAAGACTTGAACCTGTAAAACTGCTGAAATACAACAGGAGAAGATTCATGACGTTGGTCTTGGTAATGTATATTTGGATACAACTCCAGAAGCACAGGCAACAAAATAAAAATAGAAAACTGAAATTTTAATCAAACTAAAAAGCTTTTGCACAGAAAAGGAAAAAAAAAATCAGCAGAGAAAAAGATAACAGAAAATATTGCAAACTATACATCTGGTAAGGGGTTAATATCCAAAATACATAAAGAACTAAAACAACTCAGTAATAAAACAAATAACCAGATTTTTTAAATGGGCAAAGGACCAAATAGACATTTCTCCAGAGAAGACATACAAATGGCCAACAGGTATTTTTTAAAAATGCTCAACATCACTAATCAACCAGCAAATACAAATCAAAACCACAATGAGGTACCATCTTACCCCAGTTAGAATGCTATTATCAAATAAATGCTGGCAAAGACAGGGAAAAGGGGGAATTACCATACACTTTTAATAAAAAGGTAAATTAGTATAGCCATATGGAATACAGTATGGAGAGTTCTTAAATTAAAAATAGAACTACCATATAACCCAGCAAACCCACTGTTGAGCATTTACCCAAATGAAAAATAAATCAGTATACTCGTATCACCATGTGACTACAGCATTATTCACAATGGCCGACAGACAGAATCAACCCAAGTTTTCATTAACAGATGAATGAATAAAGAAAATATGGTACACAGACAACAGAATACTGTTCTACCATAAAAATGAATGAAATTCTGTCATTTGCAGCAACATGGTAGAAGCTGAAGATCAAAGATCGCATATTCTCACTTGTGTGGGAGCTTAAATAGTGATCTGATAGAGGTAGAAAGTAGAGTGACGGGTACCAGAGGCTGGGAAGGGCGTGTGCCGAGGGGCAGAGGGAATAAAGAGAGGATAGTTAATGAGTTCAAATGTGCAGTTAAATAGAAGGGATAAATTGTAGTGTTCGATAGCACAATAGGGTGATCATGTTTACAGTAAAATACTAAATATTTAAAACAGCTAGAAGATTTCAAATTTCGAATGTTCTAACACAAAGAAATGATAAACGTTTGAAGTGATAGATATCTAAAATACCATAATTTGATCATTACACGTCATATGCATGGACCAAAATATCATATGTATTCCATAAATATGTACAAATATTAAGTTTCAATTAAACAATTAATAAGCATTGTTGCTGCAAGAACAAAAAAACCCATTCAACAAAAAAAAGATAGTCTTTTCAACAAATGGTTCTGGAGCAATTGAACGTGCATAAGTAGAAAAGAAAAAAAAGTGCCATGCTGGGCTCAGACCTGTAATCCCAGCACTTTGGCAAGAGGTTTATACATGTAGCGGCTTTATTCATAAAAGCTTTAACTAGAAATAACCTGGACATCTTTGAAGTCTTGGAGGGGATGAATGACTAAATAAACTGAGGTATGTCCATTCCATGGAAATAATAGCAACAAAAAAGGAATGGACTATTAATATACATAACAACTTGTGTGAATCTACAAAGAATTATAAATGAACTATCAAGCCAAAAATCTTGGTTGTGACACTGTTTTGTAGTTTTTCAAGATGTTATAATTGGGGAAAACAGGGCAGTGGATACATGGGATTTGCCGTATTTTTCCTACAACTGCATGTGAATCTACAATTATTTTAAAATAAAAAGCTTAAAACTTAAGCCAAGAAAATGTATTGACCAGACATTTAAACAACAACAACAAAAAATCTACAGGAATCCTTTCCTTCTTGTAGCCAGACCCCCATTCTTCATTATTTTGGTAAAACTTTCATGAAATATCTTGGAAGTACTCCAAATTTCACCTGAGACTGAGTATTTTGAGAGCTAGCTCAGCAAGTAGCACTGCTGTCTTTTAAAATAAAATTGTAGCCTTTCAGAAGGAGGCAATCCATCTAAAGACTATGGTACTTCCTGTAAGTGTATTTTGATGACACAAATAGTGTCCCTTCCTTCTTGAGAAAATAAACTTCATCTATTTACCTTGACGGTATTTTTTGTCTTTACCCCCTGTCTGCTCCTGGATACTCAAAACAACCTTCCCTTCCTCCCAGGTATAACTGGTACTCTGTCATTTCTGAGTATAATTTTCTGACTTTTCTTTACACTTTTCCCCTATAAGTATGAACTGCTGAACACTATAGCTTAATTTTCTAGATTTTTTAACCTTTATATACAATTATTCTTTATATAATTTTGTGTCTGGCTTCTTGTGTTAAGTATTGCTGATACAATTTCAGTATCATTTTAGAAATTCCTTCATTTTCATCCACATCGTTTCATGTGCGTATAATTTTTTTTATTTTTATTGCTCTTTAATAGTTCATTGCATGTCTATCCTTGTATTTTTATTTAATTGACAAAAATTGTATAGACAGAGGGTATCAAAAAATGTATATACATTTCAAGAAAGAAAAATGCTGTATTGAAATTGTAATAATATGTGCTGATAACAAAAGATGACTGCAAGTCATATTTGAGCACCTCTTGTAACTGCAAGAGTCAAAAGCACTTGAGTATTACAAGTTTCTTTCTGTATTTATAGTACACAGTGT
Organism: Nycticebus coucang; assembly: GCF_027406575.1. Classification (NCBI taxonomy): domain Eukaryota; kingdom Metazoa; phylum Chordata; class Mammalia; order Primates; family Lorisidae; genus Nycticebus; species Nycticebus coucang. Next base: position 53,991,612 of record NC_069790.1, read on the forward strand.
CCAAGCTTTTTTCTTTTCGGCCACACATTGGAAGAATAAGAGTTGCCTTAAGTCACACATTAAATGCACAAACACTATGAAAGCTGATTAGGAAAAGAAAAAGTCTGTGCATACTTTGGGGGATATCCACATCACAGATAAACCCAACAGTCCTCAAATAATTTGCATGCAGGCCACAGGTTGGGCACCCTGGAAAAGGTTTTGATATATGTATACGTTGCGGAATGACTAATACCTTACCGATATTTTTTTTTTCTGGTTAACTATTATGGTAAAGAGATCCTGCCAAGGGACACTGTCGTGACACAGTCATGGTAAATCCTAGACTGCATCCAGAAGCTTTTAAACCATTCATGCACTCCCTATTCTTAGAAAAGTGGCCATCTCCCCCAACTATTCTGTCCCAGGGAACCTTTCCTCACTTATCTCTTTTTCATTCACATTCACCTTCCAAAAGACACAAAATTCAGTGTGTCATTCCCATTTGGCATGCTTATTGGAAGAAGGAATAGCCCCAGGCTTATGCCTCGGAAAAATAAGTGCATCCTGGAGACAGTGCCAGATGCTTTCTGTCTGGTGCCCTCTTAGATTTTGACATAACTCTCCTCCAGGACCCTCTTATTTGCAGAGCTGGCTCAATGGTTTCAGACTCCAAATTTTGACTTACTATATTTCTTTCATGCTTTACTTTCTTCTCTCCCTTTGCCCTTTATTTGTACATCATCTTACACTACCCTGAGACTCTGGAGACTCCATGTAGAAATATAACTATTAAAGCCCTTTGAAGTCTAGAAAAAGTCTTCTATAAATCTAGGCAGTAATATTCTTACCAGGTCCCTGCAGTAACATTTCGGATCATAATAAATGTTTCAACTGACTTTTCACGGGCAACACATGTGCTAATAGTTCCCACAGGAAATGTCTTTGCATTGCTTGACGAATTTAACAAACAGGTGAATTACCAATTATACCTATAAAAACAAAAGACGTTTGCCTCTTTAAATGCGTGGGTTAGCAGGAGCGCCTTGTCCTCTAGCTCTGAGATTCTTTCTTCTTCATGATCTAATCTGTATTGATACTTTCTACTGCATCATTAAGTTCCCTGATTGAATCCTTCAATTCCTTATGCTCTACTATAAACTTTCTAATTTTTCATATCTTTCCTTCATTATTTGGGTCTGTTTGGGGGCCCTAAAAAGGGAAACAGAACTTCAGCTTTTAAAGTGTACTCACAATAGTAGCCCCAGTGTATCAAGTACTTGCTATGTAACAAGCACCACAGTCAGCAATTAACACACATTCTCACATGCCCAGGGGTGAGATTGCTTTCCCTTTTATAAGGGGGGTGCTGGGACTTTGAGTGTTAAATAAATTGCTCAAGGTTGACTGACTGTTAATGGTGACATTTACTGACTAAAAAATCTCTAATAGTATAGAAGAATTTACAGTGCCAGAGACTAAACTTCAATTGTACATATCTAAACACCAGTTCTCAGTTACACACCAGAGATTGCTTTAAACTATTTCTGCTTTTACGTTTTCTGGTGGGTACTTACACACCAATAAACTATATGATTAATCTCCATTTTTTTAATTTATCATTTTAGGGTCTTGCCTATTCACTCCTAACTATAATAGACGGGAATTTAGGTCATTTATAAACCATTTAAAATTACACACAAACTTTATGGACACTCTATAAATTATCTCCAACACTGTCTAATCTGCCTCCAAATTTTTGATAGTCACATTAATATTTTCAATTGTTATTATTATATAATTTTTACAGTGAGAACATATTATAAATTTGAAATATACTATCCATGTTCATAGTTTTTAAAAAGTGTTTCATAAAATGTTTTAAAGTAAAAAAAAGGAAAAAAACCTTGAAATCTTGCCACTCTGAGGTACCTAACTTTTAATATCAATTCCCACTGATATAAAAACTAAGATGCACATGCATATACATTATAGCCAATGTGATTTATTGTATATTTCAAAATAGAAGAGAAGAATTGCAAGGTTCTCAGTACAGAGGAAAGAGGTTTGAGGTGATGGATACCCCAGTTACCCTGATTTGATCATTACTCATTGTATACAAGTATCAAAATACCACATATACCCCCCAAATATGTACAACTATTATATATCAATTAAAACTTTTTTAAAAGTTTCCATCCACCAGCAATAAATAAAACTCTAAAGGAAAGTAGAATTTAAAAAGTGAAAGTTTAAAAAAGCCCCAGATACTAGAAAATTCTAGATAAATTGAATATCCCATATGAAATTTTAGAGAAAATGCTCGGAGTCTTTTAACAATATTGCTTCCTTATTATAATTCTCAATTAATGACTGTTAACAACTTCACACATGTATTTCCACACTTAGATGGTAGCCTTAACACCAATAATGTCCATATCCGTGTATAGGGTGGGAGGCTATTACTGTTTATTTTTGATGTTATAATGACTTCTATACTTCCCAGAACCTTGATTTTTTTTTCACTCAGTCATGCATTGCGGCAATCTCTCAAAGACTACTGTTATACCTCAAACCGATTATGTGTAATTTTATTTTAACAGATTTTAAGTTGCTTTCCCAAAGACTATACCACTGCATATTTTCATTAGCAATTTGAGTAACTTTTCTTTTTTTTTACAGTTCTTCTAAGTTTTTATTTTTTTTTATTATTAAATCATAGCTGTGTACATTGATACGATCATGGGGCATCATTCACTAGCTTCACAGACCGGTTACTAAGTTTCAACTATACCCTTGTAAGATGCACCACTGGTGTAATCCCACCAATCCCCTTCCCTCTACCCACCTCCCCCCACCCTAGCCTCCCTTTCCCCATTCCCCCTATTCTTAGGTTGTAACTGGGTTATAGCTTTCATGTGCAAACCCTAAATTAGTTTCATAGTAGGGCTGAGTACATTGGGTACTTTTTCTTCCATTCTTGAGATACTTTACTAAGAAGAATATGTTCCAGCTCCATCCATGTAAACATGAAAGAGAAGGAGGCGGAGCAAGATGGCAGCCGAGTAACAGCTTCCTTGCATCTGGGCACCGTGAGTCTGGGGAGATAGGACTCCAGGCATCTCTGGCTGGTGGGAACTGCCTATCATCACTCCTATGAAGATACAGGGAGTCAGTGAGAGACTTCTGGACCCCAAAAGGAGGACTAAAACAGTGGAAAACCGGCAAGTGGTCGCGTGTGTTCAATCCGTCTAAACCCGCCCACAACTGTAAGTTCAGTAGCAGCGAGACTGCAAACCAGAAAGGCCTTACCTGTGAACCGTTTTGATGTCGTTGGACTTGGCACTGAGTTGAACTGCCTTGGGGAAGGCCTGAGCCGGAGTGCGGAGAACTTTGGCCGTTGTCTAGGGCCCCAGTCTGAGCCGCTGAGCCAGAAGGAGCTAATAGTGTTTGGCGGTGGGTCACACGGATCCATTGTCAGTGATCTGCCCCGGCAAGCTCTGCCCTCAGGGTCACAGAGCTAGAAACGGGTGGGAGCTGGTAACCCAGCAACCAAGTAGCCTAAGGGTGGGGTCTGAGCCGCCTTGCAGCCCTAACCCTCAGGGGCAGAGTGAGACCGGTTTTGGCACACTGGGTAAGTGGATAGCCACCTCAGCAGCGATTCCAGCAAGAAAGCTGGGAAAGCTTCTGCTCAGCAAGTTTACAAGTTCAAAGTGCCTTTTAAGTAGGCTGAAGAGAGATTTAGGGTGTCTACCTGCTGGGGTTTGAGAAATCAGCAGCCTCCAGTCGTATCAGAACTGTGACTAACATCTCATACCCCAGAAGACCACATGTAGCCCAGACAATATTCAAAAACATATACAAACTGCTTTGTTTTTGGTTGTGTATTTTTTTCTTTTTTTTTTTTTTTTTTTGGTTTGGTTGTTTTTTTTGTTTGTTTACTTTGACGTTGCTGATGTTCTTTGGTTTTTTTAATTTCAATCTTTTCCACACAGATCCCTTTCTCTTTCTCAATTTTCCTAGTTTAATTATAATTTCCCATTGCTGCCTTTTTTAATAACTTCAACTTCATTTTTGCTAGTGTTTCTACCGATATAATTTGGTTTTTCACCCAATTTTATCCCCGTAAAGTTTTCTGTTTGCTTGTTTTGGTTTGATTTATAGCATTTTTGTCTTTCCTCTCTACTTGGTGGAGGTGGGGTACTGTGTCTGATCAGGTTAGCAAAGAGCTGCTGACCTCAAGGGAACCACGCAACAGGGCACCCCCAGAAGGTGGGGTTTTTTAAGGTTGTGTCAAAGTACCCTACTGTACACCTATATTGCCCTATCTCCCTCTTTCTGTGCCTCTCTTCTTTTTGTCAATATTCCTTATACCCACCCCCTCTCCTTTCTCTATCTTTCTTTTTTTCTTATCACTCGGTCCTCCTTTCTTTCATCCCCTTTTTTTGCTCTTCAACCTTCTCACCCTTCTGGTCCTGTAACCCTTAGTCCACAGGCACAAGAACTTAAAGAGCAAGAGGAAGTGAAAGGAAAATTAGGGCAAGGAAACAGATAAAAGAAATCACTCATGAGGAAGAATCAGCAGAAAACTTCAGGCAACATGAAGAACCAGTCTAGAACAACCCCACCAAGGGACCACGAGGTAGCTACTGCAGATGATTCCACCAGTATAGAAATGTTAGGAATGACAGAAAGGGAATTTAGAATACACATGTTGAAAACAATGAAAGAAATGATGGAAACAATGAAGGAAACTGCTAATAAAGTGGAAAATAACCAAAAGGAAATCCAAAAACAGAATCAAATAAGAGATGAATGATATGAAGAATATAAAAAGGATATAGCAGACCTGAAGGAACTGAAACAGTCAATCAGGGAACTTAAAGATGCAATGGAAAGTATCAGCAACACGTTAGACCATGCAGAAGAAAGAATTTCAGAGGTAGAAGACAAAGTTCTTGAGATCACTCAGACAGTAAAAGAGGCAGAAAAGAAGAGAGAGAAAGCAGAACGTTCACTGTCAGAATTATGGGACTTTATGAAGCGTTCCAACATACGAGTTATAGGAATCCCAGAAGGGGAAGAAGAATGCCCCAGAGGAATGGAAGCCATACTAGAGAATATTATAAAAGAAAATTTCCCAAACATCACCAAAGATTCTGACACACTGCTTTCAGAGGGATATCGGACCCCGGGTCGCCTCAACTCTAACCGAGCTTCTCCAAGACACATTGTGATGAACCTGTCCAAAGTCAAGACAAAAGAAAAGATTCTGCAAGCTGCCAGGAGTAAGCGCCAGTTGACCTACAGGGGCAAATCCATCAGAGTTACCGCAGACTTCTCTAATGAAACTTTCCAAGCAAGAAGACAATGGTCATCTACCTTTAATCTACTTAAACAGAACAATTTTCAACCCAGAATTCTGTACCCTGCTAAGCTAAGCTTCAAAATTGATGGAGAAATCAAATCATTTACGGATATACAAACATTGAGGAAATTCGCCGCAACAAGACCAGCTCTACAGGAAATACTTCAACCTGTTCTGCACACTGACCACCACAATGGATCAGCAGCAAAGTAAGAACTCAGAAATCAAAAGACAGAACCTAACCTCCACACTGATGCAAAAGATAAAACTAAGCAATGGACTCTCACCAAATAAGACGAATAGAATACTACCACACTTATCAATTATCTCAATAAATGTTAATGGTTTGAATTTCCCACTGAAGAGACATAGATTGGCTGACTGGATTAAAAAACACAAGCCATCCATTTGCTGTCTGCAAGAAACACACCTGGCTTCAAAAGACAAATTAAAGCTCCGAGTCAAGGGTTGGAAGACAATTTTTCAGGCAAATGGAATTCAGAAGAAAAGAGGAGTTGCAATCTTATTTTCAGATACATGTGGATTTAAAGCAACTAAAGTCAAAAAAGACAAAGATGGTCACTTTATATTGGTCAAGGGAAAACTACAACAAGAAGACATTTCAATTCTAAATATTTATGCACCCAGTTTAAATGCTCCCAGATTCTTGAAGCAGACCTTACTCAGTCTGAGCAATATGATATCTGATAATACCATCATAACAGGGGACTTTAACACACCTCTTACAGAGCTGGACAGATCCTCTAAACAGAAATTAAACAAAGATGTAAGAGATTTAAATGAGACCCTAGAACAACTATGCTTGATAGACGCATATAGAACACTCAACCCCAAAGATAAAGAATATACATTCTTCTCATCACCCCATGGAACATTCTCCAAAATTGATCATATCCTGGGACACAAAACAAATATCAACAGAATCAAAAGAATTGAAATTTTATCTTGTATCTTTTCAGACCATAAGGCACTAAAGGTGGAACTCAACTCTAACAAAAATGCTCAACCCCACCCAAAGGCATGGAAATTAAACAATCTTCTGTTGAATAACAGATGGGTGAAGGAAGAAATAAAACAGGAAATCATTAACTTCCTTGAGCATAACAACAATAAAGACACAAGCTACCAAAACCTGTGGGATACTGCAAAAGCAGTTTTGAGAGGAAAATTCATCGCTTTAGATGCCTACATTCGAAAAACAGAAAGAGAACACATCAACAATCTCACAAGAGATCTTATGGAATTGGAAAAAGAAGAACAATCTAAGCCTAAACTCAGTAGAAGAAAAGAAATCTCCAAAATCAAATCAGAGATCAATGAAATTGAGAACAAAAGAATCATTCAGAAAATTAATGAAACAAGGAGTTGGTTTTTTGAAAAAATAAATAAAATAGATAAACCATTGGCCAGACTAACTAGAAATAGAAAAGTAAAATCTCTAGTAACCTCAATCAGAAACGATAAAGGGGAAATAACAACTGATCCCACAGAGATACAAGAGATCATCTCTGAATACTACCAGAAACTCTATGCCCAGAAATTTGACAATGTGAAGGAAATGGATCAATATTTGGAATCACACCCTCTCCCTAGACTTAGCCAGGAAGAAATAGACCTCCTGAACAGAACAATTTCAAGCACTGAGATCAAAGAAACAATAAAAACGCTTCCAACTAAAAAGTACCCTGGTCCAGATGGCTTCACTCCAGAATTCTATCAAACCTTCAAGGAAAAGCTTATTCCTGTACTGCAGAAATTATTCCAAAAAACTGAGGAAGAAGGAATCTTCCCCAACACATTCTATGAAGCAAACATCACCCTGATACCAAAACCAGGAAAAGACCCAAACAAAAAGGAGAATTTCAGACCAATCTCACTCATGAATATAGATGGAAAAATTCTCAACAAAATCCTAGCCAATAGATTACAGCTTATCATCAAAAAAGTCATTCATCATGATCAAGTAGGCTTCATCCCAGGGATGCAAGGCTGGTTTAACATACGCAAGTCCATAAACATTATCCACCATATTAACAGAGGCAAAAATAAAGATCATATGATCCTCTCAATAGATGCAGAAAAAGCATTTGATAAAATCCAGCATCCTTTTCTAATTAGAACGCTGAAGAGTATAGGCATAGGTGGCATATTTCTAAAACTGATTGAAGCTATCTATGACAAACCCACAGCCAATATTTTACTGAATGGAGTAAAACTGAAAGCTTTTCCTCTTAGAACTGGAACCAGACAAGGTTGTCCTCTGTCACCTCTACTATTGAACATAGTGCTGGAAGTTCTAGCCAATACAATTAGGCAAGACAAGGAAATAAAGGGAATCCAAATGGGAGCAGAGGAGGTCAAACTCTCCCTCTTTGCTGATGACATGATCTTATACTTAGAGAACCCCAAAGACTCAACCACAAGACTCCTAGAAGTCATCAAAAAATACAATAATGTCTCAGGATATAAAATCAATGTCCACAAGTCAGTAGCCTTTGTATACACCAATAACAGTCAAGATGAGAAGCTAATTAAGGACACAACTCCTTTCACCATAGTCTCAAAGAAAATGAAATACCTAGGAATATACCTAACGAAGGAGGTGAAGGACCTCTATAAAGAAAACTATGAAATCCTCAGAAAGGAAATAGCAGAGGATATTAACAAATGGAAGAACATACCATGCTCATGGATGGGAAGAATCAACATCGTTAAAATGTCTATACTTCCCAAAGCTATCTACCTATTCAATGCCATTCCTATCAAAGTACCTACATCGTATTTTCAAGATTTGGAAAAAATGATTCTGTGTTTTGTATGGAACCAGAAAAAAACCCGTATAGCTAAGGCAGTTCTTAGTAACAAAAATAAAGCTGGGGGCATCAGCATACCAGATTTTAGTCTGTACTACAAAGCCATAGTGCTCAAGACAGCATGGTACTGGCACAAAAACAGAGACATAGGCACTTGGAATCGAATTGAACACCAAGAAATGAAACTAACATCTTACAACCACCTAATCTTTGATAAACCAAACAAGAACTTACCTTGGGGGAAAGACTCCCTATTCAATAAATGGTGTTGGGTGAACTGGATGTCTACATGTAAAAGACTGAAACTGGACCCACACCTTTCCCCACTCACAAAAATTGATTCAAGATGGATAAAGGACTTAAATTTAAGGCATCAAACAATAAAAATCCTCAAAGAAAGCATAGGAAAAACACTGGAAGATATTGGCCTGGGGGAAGACTTCTTGAAGAAGACTGCCATGGCAATTGCAACAACAACAAAAATAAACAAATGGGACTTCATTAAACTGAAAAGCTTCTGTAAAGCTAAGGACACAATAACCAAAGCAAAGAGACAACCTACACAATGGGAAAGGATATTTGCACATTTTCAATCAGACAAAAGCTTGATAACCAGGATCTATAGAGAACTCAAATTAATCCACATGAAAAAAGCCAACAATCCCGTATATCAATGGGCAAGAGACATGAATAGAACTTTCTCTAAAGATGACAGACGAATGGCTAACAAACACATGGAAAAATGTTCATCATCTCTATATATTAGAGAAATGCAAATCAAAACAACCCTGAGATATCATCTAACCCCAGTGAGAACGACCCACATCACAAAATCTCAAAACTGCAGATGCTGGCGTGGATGTGGAGAGAAGGGAACACTTTTGCACTGCTGGTGGGACTGCAAACTAGTACAACCTTTCTGGAAGGAAGTATGGAGAAACCTGAAAGCACTCAACCTAGACCTCCCATTTGATCCTGCAATCCCATTACTGGGCATCTACCCAGAAGGAAAAAAATCCTTTTATCATAAGGACACTTGTACTAGACTGTTTATTGCAGCTCAATTTAGCATTGCCAAAATGTGGAAACAGCCTAAATGCCCAACAACCCAGGAATGGATTAACAAGCTGTGGTATATGTATACCATGGAATACTATTCAGCTATTAAAAAAAATGGAGACTTTACATCCTTCGTATTAACCTGGATGGAAGTGGAAGACATTATTCTTAGTAAAGCATCACAAAAATGGAGAAGCATGAATCCTATGTACTCAATCTTGATATGAGGACAATTAATGACAATTAAGGTTATGGGGGGGGGGAAGCAGAAAGAGGGATGGAGGGAGGAGGGTGGGGCCTTAGTGTGTGTCACACTTTATGGGGGCAAGACATGATTGCAAGAGGGACTTTACCTAACAATTGCAATCAGTGTAACTGGCTTATTGTACCCTCAATGAATCCCCAACAATAAAAAAAAAAAAAAAGAAAAAAAAAAAAACATGAAAGAGGTAAAGTCTCCATCTTTCTTTAAGGCTGCATAATATTCCATGGTGTACATATACCACGATTTATTAATCCATTCGTGGATCGATGGGCACTTGGGCTTCTTCCATGACTTAGCAATTATGAATTGAGCTGCAATAAACATTCTGGTACAAATATCTTTGTTATAATGTGATTTTTGGTCTTCTGGGTATATGCCCAGTAGAGGGATTACAGGATTGAATGGCAGATCTATTTTTAGATCTCTAAGTGTTCTCCATATCTCTTTCCAAAAGAAATGTATTAATTTACATTCCCACCAGCAGTGCAGAAGTGTTCCCTTTTCTCCACATCCTCGCCAACATCTCTAGTCTTGGGATTTTGTGATATAGGCTAGTCTCACTGGAGTTAGATGGTATCTCAAAGTAGTTTTGATTTGCATTTCTCTGATGATTAAAGATGATGAGCATTTTTTCATATGTCTGAAGGCCGCACACCTGTCGTCTTCAGAGAAGTTTGTCTTCAAATCCCTTGCCCAGTCTGCGATGGGATCCCTTGTTCTATTCTTGCTAATGCGTTTGAGTTCTCTGTGGATTCTGGTTATTAAACCTTTGTCGGAGACATAATCTGCAAATATCTTCTCCCATTCTGAGGGCTGTTTGCTTGCTTTACTTACTGTGTTCTTGGCTGTGCAGAAGCTTTTTAGTTTGATCAAGTCCCAGTAGTGTATTTTTGAAGCTGCTTCAATTACCCGGGGGGTCCTCCTCATAAAATATTCGCCCAGACCGATTTCTTCAAGGGTTTTCCCTGCACTCTCCTCTAGTATCTTTATAGTTTCATGTCTTAAGTTTAAATCTTTGATCCAGTGAGAGTCTATCTTAGTTAATGGTGAAAGGTGTGGGTCCAGTTTCAGTCTTCTACAGATTGCCCGCCAGTTCACCCAGCACCATTTGTTAAATAGGGAATCTTTTCCCCACTGAATGTTTTTAATTGGCTTGTCAAAGATTAAATAACGGTAAGTAGCTGGATTCATCTCTTGATTCTCTATTCTATTGCAGATCTACCTCTGTGTTTTTGTGCCAATGCCATGCTGTTTTGATCACTATTGATTTGTAGTATAGTCTGAGGTCTGGTAGCGTAATTCCTCCTGCTTTGTTTTTATTTCTGAGTAATGTCTTGGCTATTCGAGGTTTTTTCTGATTCCATATAAAACGAAGTATTGTTTTTTCAAGATCTTTAAAATATGACAGTGGAGCTTTAATAGGGATTGCATTGAAATTATATATTGCTTTGGGTAGTATGGACATTTTAACAATGTTGATTCTTCCCAGCCATGAGCATGGTATGTTTTTCCATTTGTTAATATTTTCAGCTATTTCTTTTCTTAGAGTTTCATAGTTCTCTTTATAGAGATCTTTCACGTCCTTTGTTAGATAAATTCCCAAATATTTCATCTTCTTTGGCACTACTGTGAATGGGATAGAGTCCTTAACTGTTTTTTTCAACTTGACTATTGTTGGTATATATAAAGGCTACCAATTTATGAATGTTGATTTTGTAACCTGATTTTGTAACCTTTGTAATGCTGCTGTATTCCTTGATCACTTCTAAGAGTTTTGTAGTAGAGTCCCTAGTGTTTTCCAGATATACAATCATATCATCTGTGAAGAGCGAAAGTTTGATCTCTTCTGACCCTATATGGATACCCTTGATCACCTTTTCTTCCCTAATTGCGGTGGCTAAAACTTCCATTACAATGTTAAAAAGCAATGAAGACAATGGGCAGCCTTATCTGGTTCCTGATCTGAGTGGAAATGATTCCAATTTAACTCCATTCAATATGATATTGGTTGTGGGTTTGCTGTAGATGGTCTCTATCAGTTTAAGAAATGTCCCTTCTATACCGATTTTCTTAAGTGTTCTGATCATGAAGCGATACTGGATGTTATCAATAGCTTTTTCTGCATCAATTGAGAGAATCATATGGTCTTTTTTTTTTAATTTGTTTATGTGCTGAATTACATTTATAGATTTACATATATTGAACCAGCCTTGAGACCCTGGGCTAAAACCGACTTGGTCATGATGTATAATTTATTTGATGTGTTGCTGGATTCTGTTTGTTAGGATCTTGTTGAATATTTTTGCATCTATATTCATTAGTGATATCGGTCTACAATTTTCTTTTCTTGTTGGGTCTTTTCCTGGTTTGGGGATCAGGGTGATGTTTGCTTCATAGAACGTGTTAGGTAGTGTTCCTTCTTTTTCTACCTTTTGGAACAGGTTGAGTAGTATAGGAACTAGTTCCTCCTTAAAAGTTTGGTAGAATTCTGACATGAAACCATGTGGTCCCAGGCTTTTCTTTTTAGGGAGGTTTTGTGTGGTTGATGCTATTTCCGAACTTGATATGGGCCTGTTCAACATTTCCACTTGATTCTGACTAAGTCTTGGAAGGTGGCGTGCTTCCAAGTATTGGTCAATTTCCTTCAGATTTTCATATTTCTGAGAATAATGTTTCTTGTAATATTCATTAAGGATTTTTTGGATTTCTGAAGAGTCTGTTGTTATTTCGTCTTTGTTGTTTCTGATTGATGATATTAGAGATTTTACTCTTTTTTTCCTGATTAGGTTGGCCAAAGGTTTATCTATTTTGTTGACCTTTTCGAAAAACCAGCTTTTTGATTTATTGATCTGTTGTATTATTCTTTTGTTTTCAATTTCATTTAATTCTGCTCTAATTTTGGTTATTTCTTTTCTTCTACTAGGTTTGGGGTTGGAATGTTCTTCCTTTTCCAGTTGCTTGAGATGTGCCATTAAGTTGTTAACTTCCCCTCTTTTCGTTCTCTTGAGGAAGGCTTGCAGTGCTATAAAAGTTCCCTCTTAGTACTGCCTTTGCAGTGTCCCAGAGGTTCTGATAGTTTGTGTCTTCATTGTTGTTTTGTTCCAAAAAGTTGGCGATTTGTTTCTTTTTTTTTTTTTTTGGTTGCAGTTTGGCCGGGGCCCTACTGACTGAACCACAGGCACCGCCCATGCGATTTCTTTCTTAATCTCATCTCTGACCCAGCTATCATTCAGCATAAGGTTATTTAATTTCCATGTTTTTTATGAGTATGCAGATTCCTTTTGTTACTCAGCTCAAGTTTTATTCCATGGTGGTCCGAGAAGATGCATGGAATAATTTCTATTCCTTTAAATTTACTGAGGTTAGACTTGTGACCTAAGATGTGATCGATTTTGGAGTAAGTTCCATGGGCTGATGAGAAGTATGTGTATTCAGTTTTGTTTGAGTACCTTTTCTATGACTTTCCTCAGTTAAGTGTGAGCCACCTGAGGACAGATTTTCTCTCTTGTTCACTGCTATAACCTCAGCACCTGGAACAATGCCTGGAACATATTAGGCAATTCATCAGTATGTGTGAAACTACAGAATGCGTGAATGAAGAAATCATACCTGAATGGGTTCTTACTCTAGTTAATTTTTGCCAATGTGATAGACAAAAAGTCATTCAGTTTAATTTGTGTTTTCCTGTTCTTTAGTTAGGTCAAATATATTTTATATGTTTGCTGAACACTGGCTTTGCTCTTTTGATTAACTGTTTGTTCATAGCACTCACATGCTCCTCCATTGGGTTATCATTTTCACATTGATTTATAGGCGCTTTTTTGTAAATTATACCCATTAACCTCTTTTACCATCTCATATATGTTACAATTATTTTTTCACAGTCATTTGACTCTGTGTTGTTCTTGTCATCTATTGGTATAATCACAACTTTTTGTCTTTATTGACAGAGATTCTAATTTGGGACAATAAAAGAATAAAATGTTCCTTGGTAGCACCCATTATAATTTTGCTATTCTGTTAGATTTTATATGATAATATTTTTATATAGGATTTTTGCACTTACAATTAACGTGGTCTATAGTTTTCTTTTCTATATTCTTTTCATCAGCTTTTGCTATAAATGTAAATGTTGGCCTTATGAAATAAATTGTTAAAATGTTTATAATTTGTCTGGAATCATTTAACATTGCAATTGGCTCTAAAACTGTCTGATTGTGGTGGCTTTTGTGATGAAAAATCTTTACTTTCTTTTCTAATCTTTTGATTATGATTAAGCCATTCAAAATTTTAACTTATTCCTGAAATAGTTATGCCAATTTATATTTTCTAGCAAACCGTCTTTTTTCCTGTAGGTTTTCAACTTTGTTACCCTGGAGTCATTCCGGTTATAATTATTTCAATCTTGTTCCTTTCTATGCTTATTTCTTTATTTTCTCATTCATCATCTTGTATAATTTTGTTTCTTCATGTTACATGTTACTGTTTTCCACGGGAGGCGCTTGAAGATATTATCTATTTCAATTTTTTGTCTTATTTTCTGAATATGGATACACAATTCTTTAATGTAGGCATTTTATCTTAAATATTAAATGCAATTTAAAGCTACAAGTTTTTCTCCAAACTGCATTAGCTGAGTCCCGTTGGTTTAGAATGAGATGTTCCTATTTCATTGCTTTCTAAATATCTTGTCATTTCAATCGTAATATCCTTTTGGATTCATGAATTACATAGAAACTTTCTCTTATATTTTAAGCAGTTAGGTTTTTCTTATTTGTTTTTTAATTTCTAATTTCATCAGATAAGGATTAGAGTACATAGCCTACAGGAATGTTTGATTTTCTTTGTAGTCAAATGCAAAATCTATTGTTATAAATAAAGACAAACTTTTGTGCTCTATCTACAAGATTAAAAATTCCATACCTATTTATTCAATAAAACTTGATTTTCTGTAGACTGTCTCATAGTAGATGTGTCTGAAAAAAACACATCAAAATCTCTCCATTTTCTGCTTTCATCAACACATCTAATAGTACTTGCTTTATGCAATTAGCTGCTTTGCCATTGGATGTATGAGATTCACCACTATTAAATCATTTCATAAACTATACTTGTCATGACACAACTACTTTATGTTTTACTGACAAAAATTACATATATTTATGGCATACACCATGATGTTTTCATATATGTATACATTGAGGAATGGTTATATCAACCTAACACATGCATTGCCTCACATACTTATTATTTGGCAGTGAGAACATTGAAAATCTTCTCTTAGCAATTTTCAAGTATATATTTACAGTATTCACCATGATATACAATAAATGTCTTAAACTTATTCCTCTTGCCTAGCTGAAGTTTTGTATACTTTGACCAACATTTTTCCAGTGCTCTCACCCCCTCCAAGGCCCTGGTTACCAACTCTCTACTCTCCACAACTATGAATTCAGGTTTCATAGATTCTACATCTGTGAGATTATGTAGCATTTTTCTTTCTGGACCTGGTCTTTCACTTAATGTAATGTCCTCCAGATTCATTCACGTTGTTACAAAGGATTTCCTTATTTTTACAGGCTGTATAGTATGGCATGGTTTATAGGTAGTCTCTGAACCACATTTTCTCTATTCATTCATTCATTAATAAACACTTAGGTTGATTCCATATCTTGGCTATAATAATGACACAATGAACATGGGTATGCAAATATCTCTACATGCTGATTTTGTTTGCTTTGGATATAAAATCAGAAGTGGAATTACTAAATCATGGGATAGTTCTATTTATATACTTTTGAGGAACCTTCATACTGTTTTCCATAATGGCTGTATTAATTTACATTTCCACCAACAGCGTACAAGGGTTCCGTTTCCTCCATACCCTTGCCGACACTGGCTATCTTTTTTGTCATTTCGATAATAGCCATTCTAACAGATGTGAGGAGATATTTCATTGTGGTCTTAATTTGCATTTGCCTGATGATTAGTGATGCTGAGCATTTTTTCACATGCCCGTAGGTCATTCATATGTCTTCTCTGGAGAAATGTTTATTTAGATTCTTTTCCTATTGATTAATCTGGTTATTTATTTTGTGACTATTGAGTTATTTAAGTTCTTTATATAGTTTAGATATTAACCTGCTATCAGATGTATAGCTTGCAACTATTTTCTCCCATTCAACAGGTTGTCTCAACTCTGTTGTTTGTTTTCCTTTGCTGTGCAGAAGAATTTTAGTTTGATTAAAATTTTATTTGTCCATTTTTGCTTTTGTTGGCTTTGCTTCTGCGGGTCATATCCAAAAAATCTACCACGACCAATATCATGAAGCTGTTCTTCTATGTTTTCTTCTATCATTTTTACAGTTTTAAGTCTTATATTTAAGCCTTTAATTCATTTTGATTTGATTTTCGTATATGGTGTGAGATAAGGATTTAATGTCCTTCTTCTGTATGTGGATATCCTGTTTTCCCAGCACCATTTATTGAAGAGACTGTCCTCTCACTCTGTGTTCTTGACACTTCTGTTAAAGATCAATTGATAGTACATATGTGGGTTTACTTTCATGTTCATCAGGTTATGTGTCTGTTCCTATGTGAGGATTTGCTGTCTTACTATGGTTTTGCAGTAGATTTTGGAATTAGATAGTATGATGCTTCTGGCTTTGCTCTTTTTGCTCAAAACTGCTTTGGCTATTTGATGTCTTCTGTGGTTCTAAATAAATCTTTAGGCTTTTTATATTTCTGTAAAGAAATATCATTGGAATTTTGATAGGGACTGAACTGAATTTTTGGATTGTTTTGGTTAATACAGACATTTTAATAATATTCTTCCAATACATGAACATATAATTTGTGTCTTCTTCAATTTTTTCATCAGTGTTTTACAGTTGTGATGTACAGATCTTTCGCTTTCTAGATAAAATTTATTTCTAAGTATTTTATTTTTGTAACTATTATAGATTATTCTCTTTATTTTTTTTCCAGGTACTTAATTGTTCGCATACAGAAATGCCACTGATTTTTATATATTAACTTTGTATCCTACGACTTTATTGAATTTTTTTTACTCTTCCTAACATTTTTTTGGTAGACTTTAGAATTTAAGATTTTCTACATACAGTTATGTGTCACTTCACAATGAGATATTTTCTAAGAAATGCACTGTTAGGCAATTTCATCGTTGTGCAGACATTGTGGAGTGCACTTACACAAACCTAGATGGTGCAGGGCATCCAGCCTTTTCTCTTTTCTGCTGCACATTAGAAGAATACACACATTAAATACACAAATGTTAACGAACACTGAGGAGGAACAGAAAGGTCCATTCATACTTTTTGCAATATCTGACAACACAGTAAAACAAAAAAGTCCTCAGATAATTTGCATATGGCCTGTAGGCCACAGGTTGGACACCCCTGGTGGCCGAATACGTGACTAGGCTATATATTACAGCCTATTACTCCTGGACTACCAATCTATGCAGCATGTTACTTTACCAAATACTGCAACAATTGTAACACACTGGTAAGTATTTGTGTATCAAAACATATCTGAGCACAGAAAGGTTACAGGAAGAATACCATATTACGATGTTGGGGTCCATCCATCTCTGGAACATCATTATGTAGCACATGACTGTATAAGATCAGATTGTCTGCTAACAGAAATGATTTAGTTTTCTCTTGGTTTGTATGCCTTTTATTTCTTCTCCTGCCTAACTGCTCTGGCTACAACTTCTAGTACTATGCTGAATAGAAGTAGTGGTGCCACTTTTTTTGATATTAACATAACCATACACTTGGGGAGCCCATAGTTAAATCTGGGGTCCCAAAAGTGCCATTATGTAGAAATTTCCCCTCTGGCAATATCAACACAAAAACTTTCTTTTTCCCAGATTATTTGTTTAATTTCATTAGAGTAAGCATTTCAGATGTTTGCCCTAGGAATATATTCTCTCTCATCTATACTTTAGGAGGTGACCTATACTTCAGGAGGTGGGGATAGGATTACATAGGAAGATATCTTTATTGGTGAACTGTTCTTTAGGCAACTTCCCTTTTCACTCTCAGCCTCTATTATACTGGTGAGTCTAAACCAGAATTAATCTGAAGTTCTGAAGTGCAGAGAAGAAAGGGAGAAGGGGAAGAAAGGAAAATCAGTCTGAGAACATTTATTTGTTTAGGAAAGTTTAAGATGTTTTGGTATAGATGTGTTGTAATATTCCTGGGAGCATAGGATTGGCAGAAGACAAGTGACACAAGACAGAAGTTTGGCTAAAGAGCCAAGAAAATACACTTTGTCTTCATTGGTTCATCATAAGAAGCCTTTTATGGAGTTCCTAATTGTCTGAACTTTCTCTTTCCTGACAATATAACTATTTCCAGTACAATTTTAGGACAATTAACAATGAGACAGAAACACATGTTGGTTTCTGTCAGGTTGTTAGATTGGAAAGATGGATCCTTGTTATGCTTCCATCTTTGACTAAGGGTGCCTGATCAGAAACAGTTCCCACCGGTTAAAGGCATGAATTTAGCCATAGACTTCACTGACTCAAATCCTGATTCCATCCTTTAGCAACTGTGTGCACTTGAGCAAGATACTTGACCCCTGTAAACTTCAGTTCTCAATTTACAGAGAATGGCATAATTATTCCTATCTCAGGGATGTGGCACATAAATGACACAATACAGCACCTACCACCTAGAAACCTCTTAATAAGTAGTAGCTGTTGTTGCTGCTATTATCAATATTACTGCCTAACATCACCATGCTCGAGTTTTCTCATCTTAGAATGCAGTGGGTGGGAGTTGATTTAATTGCTATCTCCTTGGAAATATGCACATGCAGATTTTCTCTGACAGCCTCCCTGGCTTAGGTTTATTTAAATCTATTTTAAATGTTGAGAACATATAGTTCTTGTTGTCTGACCTCATATTAATTTCAGCCTATTATCAGCTCCCCATGGTGCTCAGTGCTGAGCACTTACTAATTACTATAACCCACCTCAAACTCCGAGCACCATGCCTGGAGTGCTGCTTTCCCAGCAGCAACAGTCTGCTATACCTTTGAATGAGAGGTTTACATTTTATTTCCAGCTCTTAAAGCACAGAGAGGTGCTGGGGAGCCAGTTGGTTTTTTTCTCTGAAACAAAAGGAGAATTAGAAATGAACTCTGAACTTACATAAATCCCAAACATGTATGTCAGCTGTCACTAAGAAAGTGGAAAACCAGATTTAATTTTGACAAGAGATGACCATGAAACATTTTAAAACTAAGAGATAGCCCCTAGCTAAGGTTTATGAAAAGAGAAAGGAATGAGATTCAAACAAGCCTAAGTGAGGTTACAGTAGAAATTATAAAGTTGGAACTTTGCAAAATACTAATGCTATTTGTATTAACATACTAAATTACTTGTTCTTTTAAAAAATGCTTATATGGATACAGCTAATACAAATTTTCAGACTATCTAAAAAAATGCACCTCTCTCATCACAGTTGAATGGGATAGATAATCCCTCGTGTCTATACTTTCCAGAGTCCAGGGTAAGTGTTTCAATCACAAAGTAGGACGAGGTGCTTTACAGGTGTCCGTGTGGTGACGCAGAGTAAGGCTTTGGAGTCAGGGCTGGCACTGCAGTATGACTCTGCATCACCATCTCTGTCACTCTGGGACCTGCTTATATGTCTCCTGGGTTTCCTCATTCTCAAAGCCAGGGAACAAAGCATGTAAGCAGCTCTCTCCTCTTCCTTCCCCGTCTCAACCTCCTATCCCCTCACCATGCCTTCACCACTCATGTCCTGAATACGTCCCTGTGCCCAAATCCTCGTCTCCAAGACTAAGTTACTAATTGAGGCTAGGCATTTTAGTAACATTGGGGGCAAAATCCTTAAGTCTCACTTCATGCTCAATGGAAGTCAATTATTCCCTTTTTTACACATTATAAGGCATAGAAGATTTTGACAGTTAAGAATTCCAATTTGCAAAGATTGGGGGGTAAAAAACCACTATGGAATTGTCAGAACCTAAATCTGGTCCATCCATCAGCACTGTGTTGCTCTTTAGGTAGAAATGTTTGCTGCTCTCACTCCCCAGACACTGGTACCGAAGTTCTGGGAAACATACACGCTTTTTTCTGTCCTAGCTTGATGTTATTTTCTACCTCAATCTCCACTGAATTCCATGACCCTCTTGGCCCACATTCCCTCTGCTCACCCTCATCATGTAGTCTCAACTGCAGCAAAAACAGATCTAACATGTGGATCAAAGTTGTACACAATGATACTATTGGTCACTAGTATATGCTCTCATACTAGCTACAAACAACAGGAATTCCTGAATGGTTTTTAAGCAAGGAAGTGAGATCTGAATTTTATTTTACAAAGATCACTCTGGAACCCAGAATGGAACAAGGAATGAAAAATGGTCAGAGTCAGGACAAAAAGTGAGGAGGTCATTTCTAATAATGAAGGAATGAGGTGAGTAACCAGGAGACAGACTAGAGAAAAACTATAGTAGATCATTCTCAGAGCAAGGCAACAAGCACAAAAGCCTCTTACCAGACATTTGGCTGCATCAAGTTTTTGCTTGTATTTGAGACCAAGTTCTACAAAAGGAAAGGTAATTGTAATATACAACATAGAGGCACTTACAACTACCTCAAATGGTCTCTAGAGCTGGGACTTAACTTCTAAAGGGAGAGCTATGAACGAGTCGTACGAAATCTGGAAACTACTAAAAGTGTACTTATAAATATGTGCACTTTTGTGAAGCAATGGTTCACAGCTTTACAGGACCCAAAAGAGAAAGCTTTACCCTAAGGAAGGCAAAGAGAAGGGCCCCAGACATCCTTCCGCCTCAGGGAAGCACTGTGGGTATGTGTCAGGCAGAGCTGGCAGAGAATGGAGAGTGCCTGAGCAGGTCTGTTCATACTGTGAAGATTCTAGTTCATGGAGAAGATGAGGCCTGCATGGAAAGGCAGAAGAATTATTAAGCAGTAACTAACGGGGAATCTTGAGATGGAGTTACAGAATGAAGGCTTGCTCAAGTTTGTATCAAATCATTCCATCAGAGTCAACTGAGATAATCAGCACCGGCTGCAGGATTACAGTCTGGGTGAAGATAGAAGGGAACCTACTTCAAATATGGGAGGTAAAGACCAAAGCAGTATTAGCCCTCATGCGCCAAAACATGACCAGAGAAAATGCTATTGTCCAGGGCTATTCCAGACCACGTGCTTCTTTGTGAATTCAAGAGGATGCCATCTTGGGAGATAGGGCCCTCAGCTCAGCGCAAGGCATCCAGCCTGGATTCCAGATCCTGCACACCCTCTCGGCCAGCTTCCCTAATGCAGGGCCACCTGCACAGCAGGACTCAATGGCCCTGCCTCTGGCCTACCGGGACATCTGGGTTAGCACATCCACAGCCTTCCTGCCACATCCTTGCAACCTTTCCTGGGCATCCTCTTCTCTACGCCCAGCTCCCCCTAACCCATCTCTCAGAGCCACACTAGAAATACTCCACACCCTTCCCACTGTCTAGACAAAAAGTTCATTTACCCATCTTCACCCCTTCTCTAACGTGGCTCTCAGCCAGGAGGCCTTAGCCATCGACCTCGCCCTTCTCAAGTCCATTGCTGGCACATGTGCCCCATGTCGTTTAGATCATCCCCATCAGTCTGGAGGGCTTCCTGATTCCCCGGAACCTCTCTTGCCTTTTCTCATTCTGTCTTCTTCCCTGCACATTTCTCTCTTGCCCTCCCTCTGCCACCTTTTTTGCTTCCTTGGGCTTCTGATTGACCTTTGTCACTTGCTTTTTTTTTTTTGCAAAACCATAAACTGAGAGCCAGTTAAGTTTGGAGATAAAATAAAATTACCATGAATGTCACCATTCCATAATTGCCTCAGACTCAAAGTGCTTTAAAAAATTCTAGATTGCCTGTTTTATCTCATTCCTCCCAACCTGAAAGGGCATCTGATGTGTGTTACATTATGTCAAGGCTTCTTTGCCAGTTTTTCCCTTACAGTCCCATCTTAGTGTACTGACTAGTGCTGGGATCCCTGTGGCAGGTATGGAGCCAGGATCAGCAAGACCCTCCCTGCTCCTACCCATTGGGCTTCAATGATCAATATCAATGGGGCTGATGTCTGCCTGGGGGTGTCAGGTGCCATGATGCTGACAGCCATACCACTAACATCCAAGGCTTTCCACATCTCATCATTCTTTTCTCATCATTATTTTCATGTCCAGTTCCTCAAGAATTAATTAACATGCTTTTTCTCTTGTTATTTACTAAGATTATTAGAATGCAAGCAGCCCGCATTTTGGTAAATTACTAGAGAAATTTTGGTTAACATGAAATGACAGCGAATATTTATGAATCTAATCTCTGGGTCAGACCTGTGTAAAGGGTGTTTCATTCCATTGATAATTATAAAGACTTTGTTTTCATTAATTTTCATTCACTTAACAAATATTACAGTAAAAGCTCTGGCTGAGTGATGTTTTTATACCACTTAAGAGATTAATATACTTTCTGCCATAGTACTTTAAACTTTTCTCTAATACTCCATTTTCGGCTGCTATTTATTAAAGCTGTGACCTTATCTCTAATCAGAACTCACTTATACAATGATGGAATGGCAGGCTCACACCATGCCCACTGTGTGGTCTCTCCTGCGATCCCTGCTCTGTTAGTAGTTGAATTGTCCCACCCAGAAAGGTATGCTGAGGTCCCTATTTCAGAACGTGAACTTAGTTGACATCAGGTCACTGCAGACATCATTAATTGAGTTTATACTGAGTAGGTTATGTCCTTAGTCAAATTCAACTGGTGTTCTTCTAAGAAGCAAAAACTTTGGACACAGACTGTGAATACAGCCATGGGAGAACTGTGGTAGAGATTGGAGTTTTGTTTCCATAAGCCAAGGAACAGGTGGCTCTACCAGAAGCTGAAAGAGGCAAGGACAGACCGCCCGCCAGAGCATGCGGAGGGAGCACAGTCCTGCTGGCAGCTTGACTTCTCGCTTGCAGAATCATGAGATTTATGTTGTAGTACCTAGTTTGTGGTACTTAGTTAAGGCAGCCTCAGGAAACTAATTTACTATATGAATAACAACTCTGCCATTAATTCACTTATTGAATTTGTCAACAACCACTTATTAGATGTCCACTGTTGGCCTCCAGGCTGAGTGCGAGGAACACAGAGATGAGTGATGAGGTCCTCACTTCAGAAACTCACAAAAAATCCCCGGGCAGGGGAGCTGGGGGTGGTGGGCAGACACACCAACTGCCAACTCTAGCCAGGGACATGCTTGGTATAGGAAAGAAATAAGTACCAAACACCAGAAGAGTGAGCACACGAATGCCTGAGTTGATTGGGGAAAGCTTCACGGCAGTGACCAGTAAGCTGGATCTAACGAACAAGTAGGAATTCTACAGAAATGGAAAGAGTAAGAGCTTTGGGGCTGGAGGGAACAAACCACATTAGGAGAGGAATTCACCATAATATTTTGCTGGGTTGGCCAGTTGGATCCTCATCCACATTCAAAGCCACGGGAATAATCCACTACACTGGCTTCCTGAAAACAAACCATAAAGCCTTGACTTCTGATATTCCAGCAAATCACTCTAAAGTACACATTTGTTTGCTCAGAACAGATAACTCTGTTGTCAAATGATAGAGTTCTTCAAAAACATCCTTCTTATCATTGAGCTCAATTTAGATAAAGTGCAATTCTCTTCCCTAAACTGTTCACCTATGAGAAATTATTTTAGTATTAAATGTATTCTAGAAATAATGGGATCCAAAACAGACAGCGGTGCCAGTAACAGGTTCCTAGCCCAGACACACCGGCATTTGGTAAGAGGACTAGAAGGGGACCTTGGCACTTATTTTTGTCAGATAAAGAAGCTGACTAGGAAGGACTCTCATTTGGACTAAATGAGAGTTAAAGAAGTTCATTTATGTCAACCTGAAGCAGATTGATTCATTTGGCTTTTATGCAGAGCACTATGGGAATAATGCCATTTATTTCCTCAAAAAGAAAGGAATGCTTCACCTTTCTGAAGATTAATGTTAGCAGGGCTGTTCCTGTACGGAATAAGACTTCCATCCTTCTTTCCTTTCTCCCTTCACCCTTCTATACCTTCACTCCTTTTCTTTCTTCCTTCTTTTGGGAAAAAAAAAAAAAGCATTTTGGGAATTGAAAGGTAAAATCTAACATAAGTAGTTCAAATTCTTACTTGGCCTTTGCTACCACTGACAGACATTGTTCAGGATATCAACCGTTAACATCTACTGACTATTTTCTATTTTCCAAGCACTATGCTAAGAGCTTTTACAAGCTTTACTTCATTTTATCCTCCTAATAACCTTTGAGACAGGTTTTCTCCTTCTATTGTGTTGTAAATAAAAAGGCTGGGGTTTGGGGTGGTGCCTGTGGCTCAAAGAGTAGGGCTCTGGTCCCATATACGGGAGGTGGCAGGTTCAAATCCAGCCCCGGCCAAAAACTGTAAAAAAAAAAAAAAAAAAAAAAAAGTCTGAGGTTTGGTGTTGTTGGGTAACTTGCCCACAGCGGCACAGTTAGAAGGAGTGTCGCAGGACCAAAAAGTCTGCCCACCTATCACCCAAGCCAATCAATGGAGAAGCAGATGAGAGCAGAGGAGAGCAGATAAAACCATTTCACTTTTATTCACAGAGAAGGCAGCAATTCTGAGAACAGCCAGGATATCTGTCTCCTCAGCTGTTCTGCCCTCTTGTTTCTTTTTGTTACTTTTATACTCTTACAGTAAGAGAATCAGGAATGTTATTAATCATAATGGTATACATGAAGCAGATTCCTCCTTATAGGTTACAAAGTTACACAATATCTTCCTATCTTAAAGTGGTTGTATCTTTAAAGCATTTTTATTCTAGACTAAATTTATAGTTCATCAACACTTTACTGGGTCCTTGACCGTTACCGTGCAGCCCAGTTCCCCAACTTATCTATGACAGTAGGCCTTGGAAGTGAACAACCTCCAGATATCAGCACGTAGGCTCACCTGCCTTGTTAGGGCCTGACCAGCAGTGCCCTGCATGAAATGGACAGTTAACAGTAGCTAGTAACAGGATTACCACAGACAGTCCATCGGACATTATAACCCATGTTCCTGACCGCAGTCCAGGGCTTCTTAAACTTCATGTGCTTAGAAAGCACCAGGGAGTCTTGTTAAGCCACAGTTGGCGATTCTCCAGGCCTCAGTAGAGTCTGCCTTTCTAACAAGTTCCAGGTCATGCTGTCAGCAGAAGGCCTTTTGAGTCCCAAGGCTGGGCTATTTATTGGCATAATGATCTATTTCAGGAAAACAAGAATCCCAGTTTTCTAAATGTCAAAGGTCAAAATAAATGGTGGAATCACCTGTTTAGCTTAAATCTTCAGGTGGTTTCTATTCCTGCGTGCTCTGTTGATTTATCCCTCCCCGCACCTCAAACCCCAGGCAACCACTGACCTTTTTACTGTTTCTGTAATTTGTCATTTGCAAAATGTCATATAGTTGGAATCATACAATCTGTAGCCTTTCTAGATTGGTTTCTTTCACTCAGCAATACGCAAGTGGGGTTCCTTTGTGTCTTTTCATGGTTTGGCAGCTCATTTCTTTTCATCCCTGAACACTGTTTCCTTATTCAGATGCATGACCACATGTTTACCCAGAGACCAACATTTTGATTGCTTCTAAGTTTTGTCAGTTGTGCATAAAGTTTCTAGCAAAACTCATTTTCCAGAAGATATTTAACATGATTTCAAGAGTTAGGAACTCAACTGTTTTAAGAAAATCTGCCTAGGCCTCTATTCTTCTTACTGCCTCCACAATAATGAATATTTTTTATGCATTAGACATTCTGCAAAATGCTTTAATAGTTTTAATTTATTCAAACCTCAAAACAACTGAAAAGAGGTAGGTACTATTACTTCATCCCATTTTACATATGGACAACTAAGACTTTCAAAAGGCAAATCAACTTCACTGTATATGTGTGTGTTTGTATTCATTGAGTCTATCCTTTGGGACTTAATAAAAACACTATACTCACACAATTTTTTTCGTTTAGTTGAATGTAATTTAACTCGTGCCCCGTTTTTGTTTGTTGTACTTTGATTTTTGCTTTTTTTTTTTTAGTAAATCTGGAAACCTATCTATAAGGTATCTTCTACCTGCTCAAATATTGTCCTATCTTTTGCTAGGATATGCTCTGTGTTTCTTCCCTAAAAAATCCACTATCTTGATTTAGTGCCTGTTTTCACTCTAATGCAATGGCTGACACATAGACTGTCTGGCCACATTTTTTTTCTGACATAATATTACAATAGACAAGTCTGCTAATTTTCGGCTCTTTCTATCTTTCCCCTGTCATCAAGGAAAACATTAGGATAATCCTTAAACAAAAATAAATTATCAAAGTAATGTTCTTTACAGAAATCCTTCCTAGGCACCATCATCCTCCCAGCTTCTTTCTCCATTTTTACTTATTTTTCCACCTTTATTTCTTACTATTTAGACTACTCATTTTATTTTATCTAATCTTGAAACACCCCATTTCAGGCCTTCCTTTAATTCATTAGAAAGAAGATCTTCCATAAATATAAACCTTTTACATATCAGGATTGTTTTGTGATAAAACATTTTTAGAGCCAGTATCATAAGATATGAAACATTTCCTGAGCCTCAGACTTTATGACGTTATCACAGTTGGAGGTCTGGGCATCTTCTAAGCGTGAAAGGAAGAGACTTGTGGACCTCAGGAAGGTTTGGTGATTTGTTTTCTTGTCACTGAGGTCAACAGTGAAGGAACTCATTTTGTAATTCTTTTCCCGAGAGGTTGACAAGGTTACAAATGGCTCTTCGGAGCCCCTCCTCTTTGCCTCCCCACACGCTCTCCAGTCCCAGTCAATAAAGACTCTCTGACCTTTTCAGGTAAAAGTGCAGGATGTGCTGGTTGCTTTATCATAGCAGCTATAAAACAAAGAGGGAAAAGCCATGCAAGCTAGAGGACATTTTGAGAAGTAAAAAATTTAAGATTCGTAACCTAGATTATTAGTTTCAAAACCAAGGGATGAGAGTGGCAATGAAGAACTGTAAAAGCAAAACTCGGAACACAAAATCTCAGCGTATGAGCTAGATGGCCTGTGCACACTCCTCGACAGACCTGGGTTTCCCCTACATGGGAGATCAGTCCATTTGTCTTAACACGCCGCACCATTGGCTGTGGACTGTCAGGCCAGTCAGCCAGTGCACTTGCCAGACTAGAGAGTTCCCAAAACCCAATGCACCCTCAAAGGAAGATGAACTGCCCTTGAGAAACAGCCAAAAGAATTTGCCAAGAATATTTATCAGCCCTCTTAGTAATCTGTATAATCTGGACTAAATAATTTGACACAATCTGGTTTCAGTCCTTTAAATTTATAAAAATATGCTTAACTGACTAGCATCTTTGGTGACCACACTGCAGTGAAGTGAGCTTTGTGTGTCAGGATGATGAAAGGATTTTCATTTCTAAGTTAATTTTATCAACACATCTTTCCCAGTTCTGCTTCTGTAATAATTATAACCCTTCCATGTCTGAAGTTTGTATCAATCTAGAGAAGTAGTGAAGTACATGTCTTACCATTTCTATGCCAAGAACTTAGAAAACAAATGTATGAGGAAGGCTAAGCCAGATAGCAAGGTAGAAAATAAATGGTCACATCTCTAATCGTTGCTGTTCAGTGATTCATTATGTTTGGCTTTACTTTATTCTATTTTTGTTTGCATACCAAAGTTTCTTTAGGGATTTGGACTCAGAGTGCAATGATCTCACACTTCTCCTCACTGTGCCTTTGGGCCCCATGGAGAAAGCATCATGAGCTGAATTGTGCACCCCTCAATTTATACGTTGAAACCCTAACCCCCAATGTGACTGTTTCGGGAGATGGGGCCTTTAAGGATGTAATTATGGTTAAATGAGATCATAAAGGTACCCATACCCTGAATTTGGACTTTCAGCCTCCAGAATTGTGAGAAAATAAGTTTCTGCTGTTTACTGCAGTGACTCTGTCCTCTACTGGTCTTCCCCAGTACACGGACACAGGCAGTTTCACTTTTGCCTCCCACGTGGATGAAATGCCACCTAATGTCGTTTTGTGAATGGAGTGTTATTTTCTTCATAAAATAATTGTTTCTCCAGAGATTGAATGTGTCCAAAAGAATTTAAAATAAGGCTAGAGAATTTAAGTTTGTAAAATTGACTATGATGGATGTGAATTAAAGCCAACTGACTTTTATACACATCACCTTAGTGTAAGTTAACAGGGACTACTGACTATTTCTAATTCTGACACTTGTGTACCTGGAAAGGCTTTCATTCATTTGTTCATCTATAGAATAAGCGTTAAGTACTCAATAATAATTAATTAACTACAACTGAGCACTTACCTGTGTCTAGCTGAATGCATTAACGGTGTGGTGAAATAGATAATGTCCTCCCATTTCACAGAACCCAGAGCTGAACACAACCCCTTTGTACTGAGAATGACATTGGATCCAGCGAAAAGACTGTATTTCCCAGTCTCCTTTGTGGACGTGAATGTGTGACACAGTTCTGGCCAAGAGCAATTGGAGAAGGGACTCATAAAGCCCCTTAGAAGGGATATAGACTCGGCCCTCGACCTTTCCTCCTTTTTGCTGCCTGAAACATGAACTCGTGACGGAGCTCCTCTTGCTGCACTGTGTTGGTGCTTGGCTAAGACCCAAGCCCTGCTGGAGGTGGAGCAGGAAGCCACAGCAGGCCTGGGTCTCTAACAGCAACATGGAGCAACCATGCCAAGTCCTACCAGTCCACCTCTCCCTTTCTTGTTAACATGTATAAAAATAAATGCCTACCTTTTAAGGCTGACCTCAGTCCCGAACTGACACATTATCTCATTTAGTCTTTCCCCACACCCTTAATACATGTAAGAGCAGGAAGAATCCAATACTAACAAAATAAACAACAGCAACAAACCTCATAATTGCGCAGTACAAAAAAGAAGCAAATTCAGTTTCTACTTGTCTCCCTCTCGTCACTTACCAAACCACTCTAAGTGCCCATGTGAGCAAACTTAAAAGTCCTCTTTGCTTGTCTCCCTCACCCAGGTCCATCGCCCACCTTTTAGTCTCACGTCTCCCTCTCCAGGGTTCCACTTCTTTTCTGGCTCTATCCTCCCCTCATCCCTCCTACACTCGGGCATTCTGTGCTCTCTGCTTTCCCCTTGGCAGAGCTGGAGTGGAGTGGAACCAGGGTGTAGAAGTTGGTGTCAGGGTCTGGGGGGAAATAAGATCAGGTGAGAGACCCTCTAAACAGGTGAAATGGACTAAACAAAATACAGACAAAACAGGAATAAAGAGGGACTCATGAGGGAATAGACTCCTGCTTGTTTTAACATCTATGAAATGAAACTAGCGACCTTACCAGTCAGAAAACCACAGTACTACTGCTTGAGCAAGAGTTAAGACCCTGTCTCTAAAAAACAAATATCCACAACCCTCATTTCACAAGACTACAGAGAAGTCATGTCCTCACAGGCATTAGGTTTCTACTAGACAAAATGAAAAAAATAACACTTTAACATGAATGTAACGTATTTGTTGATAAAACAGGATTCCTGAATGCACTAAAATTTGAACATTTATCTTATCCTTTGCCGTATCCCTGGAGCCTATTAAAATGTAGGGAGCAGATTACTGATTGATTATATACCTTTCAATGAGAAAAAGACCAACTGATAACTGACAGATGCAAAGAGGGATGGAAGAAAGGGGTGGGGCCCTATCAGCCATATGCAGAGAGCCCTGGA
Organism: Nycticebus coucang; assembly: GCF_027406575.1. Taxonomy (NCBI): domain Eukaryota; kingdom Metazoa; phylum Chordata; class Mammalia; order Primates; family Lorisidae; genus Nycticebus; species Nycticebus coucang. Next base: position 54,020,973 of record NC_069790.1, read on the forward strand.
GAGCAAGTGAGTGAACAGGGATGGGTTTTAAAGACCTGACTGTCGTTAAGTGTAAATGCATCTGGAATGATCACTGGAGTCTCAGGGTAAGCATCCATCACTGCCTTAGTCGGTGTGGGCTGGTATAACAAACTACTATAGACTGAGCGGTTTATAAGCAACAGAAATTTATTGCTCACAGTTCTGGAGTCTGGGAGGTCAAAGCCAGGCACCGGCACATTCAGCGTCAGGTAAGGGCTCACTTTGTGTTTCACAGATGGCCATCTTTTCACTGTGTCCTCACGTGACTGAAAAGCACAAGCGATCTCTCCAGGGCCTCTTTCATAAGGGTACTAATCATACTCACGAGGGCCCTACCTTCACGACCTAAGGGCCTCCTAAAGTTCTCAACTAGCACCGTGGCAGTGGACATTAGTTCCGCATATATTTGGAAGAGACACAAATATTCAGATCATAGCGATAACTAAAGATACAAGTCATTTAAGCTGTAATATTTGTTTTAATTCAAAAACATTTCATGACATGAATGGGATTACCATTTGATTTTTTAAAATTTATTCCCAAATCAACTTAAGTCTAAGAAAAGCTTATGAAAATGCTTTTTATCTTCCCAACCACCAGGCAATAAATAAGATTCTCAAGGTAACTACAAATTATTTAAGGAGGTCATTTGTTATTAACACTGTAGAAATACACTTTGCACACTGTATTATACAGATGATAGTTTAAAACTGAGTCTTAAAGTTTCTCTTTAACCCTCTTATTTCTAGTAGTTTTGGTGAATAATACCGTTGTTGAAGTTGGCTTCCTAGCCTCCCGTTGTTTTCTCAGAGTAAGAAATGTTACACTGTCAGCTGCTGACCTCTAGTGGTGTCTGTTGTACCTACAATGTAAAGTTGCACCTATTTCCCGCCTTTTTCATAGTTTGGCACGTGTACTACTGTGCTACAATAGTTTTCTGTTTATTTTTTAACTACATAAAGTGAAATACTTCATTTATCTTGAAGGTATACATAATTTTAAGTTTCAAATTACATTTACATCATGGTAAATCATTATTGTCACAAGAATTTCATTGAATAATCACATAATCAGCTGTGGTTTCCGATTGCAACTGTACTGCCACACGGCCTCAAAATTGGGATCAAAAAAATCAAGCACAACTGAGGCAAACAGCGAGTGTACAATGTGTTGGATGAAATACCAAGTGATGATGAGTTGTGTATCCAAAAGTGACAAGGAAGGTGAATTTGGAAATCCAGAAGGACATTTACCTTGAAATTTGGCTGATGAAACAGAAAATTTAGAAGGAGCTACAGGGCACTATGACACCCAAGTGCCTGCATGTGAAAATAATGAGCTTGCAGGAAATGTAGAGACTGGTTGCATCATTAGGTGTATAACACTGCCTCTGAATTTTCAGAAGAAGTTGGGTCAAATTTTTCTGAAGGAGTTTTGAGTGCTTACTTCCTTCAGAAATATGTCACAGTGGTAAAGGCCAAAATTATTTTCAAGGAGCTAAATCCAGGGGAGGGCATGAACTTCAAGACTTTCGATGAGCTGCAATTGCAGGACTGGAAGAGGAAAAACTAGATTCCCCCAAGAACAGAATATCAGTAACTCTTGTCAACCACTTCAAGCCATGCGTTCCTTGAGAGAAACGGTTGGACAAAGCTGCACACACACCTGCAGAGGGGACATTCCTAAGGTGTGCACTGTGCAGTAAGCTGGGAACATCGGGAAGGCGTGCACTGTGCGGTAAGCTGGGAACATCGGGAAGGCGTGCACTGTGCGGTAAGCTGGGAACATCGGGAAGGTGTGCACTGTGCAGTACAGCTGGATATCCTTGCCCTGCAAAATGGGAGTGTCCAACGTGTGGGGAACTAGATGCTGTATGAATAAGAACAAGAATTATTTTGCTGATTATCACAAAAAGTGAGTGACATCTGGTTTCCCAGTGGTCTTGATGTAAAACCAAACAAAAAAATGCAAAAACATTTTTACTAAAAAACTCTGTAAACATATGTATTCCTTGACTGTATAAATTTAAGATTAAAATTACAGAATTGTGTATATAATGCTTTTACTCTTTGGTAATCACAAGGTTAGCCTTTCACTGTGAATAAACAACTGAGGGAGAAGGGGCACTCAGAAGAAAAATTCTGTATGTATCAAAGCATAAATGATGAAATGTTCAGAGTGGCAATGTATTTTAACAATAATTTTGTTGGAATTCTACATCTATTACTATTGTGAAGCTAAAGAAAACCCAGCAGACTAATGTTTGAACAAGAATAGCACTTTAAAAATTTATATATAAACAAATTTAGGCAAAATTCCAGAAGTCTGTCCATTATAGACATTTATGTTTAGTCCCCAAATCAAACTCCATCCAACAAGTACTGTTACTCTACTAATGTCAGAGTTTTTCACTTGTCACTAGTGACCCTGAACCATATTCTGCATTCAGAACATCCAAAAATATAATACTTGATGTTTTATTAACATGAGGTATTCTCAAAGCTCAAATAATAAATTTTAAAAACCAATGACAGTTTAAAAGGGGAGGTTCTGAATTTTATACATTTTGTTAATCTTTCTTCTTATAGAGACTAACGCTTTGGTTTTGTAGACTCAGGAATACTAAATTGCCTATTGGGTTTAGTAGCTTCCCGCATCAGCTCCTGCAATTGTCCAATCTGTTCATCACGAAAGTCATTAAGTTTTTCTTCTGGGAGAGAGATGCCAAAACATGCTTTCTCAGTTGAATTTTGTCTGTTTTCATTAGTTTGTTGCCATAACACTGCTGCATACATCTAGTAAAAAGAGAGACAAAAGTAAAGGTCACAGATATAAAGTTTAAAAAATACTTATATTCACTTTAATGCTGGAGAACTTCAATTCTACTTCCAGGGCACCATTCTTCTCTATCACTAAATGTTCTGCATTTGGTCAGGAAGATATAAATAATACTGTTGTGTCTTTACTATTCAGTGGTAATTTTATCTACGTATTATTTTTAGTGTTTCAACCGTTTCAATAAGCTTTTAGCAAAGTTCTTAACCTGAGGATCACCAGGGAATGGAGCGGTCCATGGATGGCTTCAGGAGCATGCATAAACCACCCAAAACCAGATGCAAAGTTGTGTGCACATGCATACGCACATACTTACGTGCATCAAATTTTCAAAGGTGGGTCATGGGTCTTATAGGCCTAAAAGTAGGTCTCAATATACATTAAGTTCGGGGCAGTGCCTATGGCTCAGTGAGTAGGGCACTGGCCCCATATACTGAGGGTGGCGGGTTCAAACCCAGCCCCAGCCAAACTGCAACAACAACAAAAAATAGCCGGGCACTCTGGCAGGTGCCTGTAGTCCCAGCTACTCAGGAAGCTGAGGCAAGAGAATCACTTAAGCCCAAGAGCTGGAGATTGCTGTGAGCTGTGACACTACAGCACTCTACCGTGGGTGACAAAGTGAGACTCTGTCTCTAAAAAAAAAAAAACCTTAAGTTCATTCCTCTGTCTACAGTTTAAAATTTAAATTTAAACACATTAGAGCAAAAGAAACTTTTTAAATATGTCTTTGTTAAGAAAAACTCTATATCTTTTTATGTTGTAATTTTGCTCTTATTCATGATGTTCAGCCTAGTATTCCAAATGTCCCGTCTGCACAAGTGCCATTTTTATGAACAGACTCCCACTCTAAAATCAATCTTTTAATCAGGCAGGAAGTATCAATGAATTTCTTTTTTTTTTTTTTTCTTTTCCAGTGGTAAGACAGGACTTTTATTAGAAGTTAAAAGGAATACAGAAGAAGTAAAAAGCACCAGAGCTTCCAGAAGGGGGAAAGAACTGAAGAACTCCCTTGGGAGTCTCCACGTAGACACTTTTATCTAGGGGTCTTAAGTCTAGAGGATTGCACAGTATCAATGAATTTCAATTCATGAAGTTAAAGACTATATACACACTCTAGGTAAGTGAATGAAATGGTTAACTCTGGATAATACTACAATTCAATCTAGTCAATATATCTAAGTTACTTATAATTGCTAGATTGCCAGCATCACTAAAGCAACTTTAATGTTAATTCCAAACATTCCGAACCTTCACCTGTATTGGATATAACATCTTCTGCATATTTTTACAAAAGTACATTTCATATAATAACAAAATGAAAACACTGCATGTACCCTAAGCTTTATCAATTCTATTTCTAAGTATATGACTCAGAGCAGGGTTTCTCAACTTTGGTACTATTAAGATTTTTGGATAATTTGCATAATTCTCTGCTGTGAAGTGGGTGGGACTCTGCCCACATTGTAGAATGTTTAGCAGCATCTCTGACCTCTACCCGCTTGATGCCAGTAGCACCTCTTCCTTTAGTCATGATAATCAAAAATGTCTCCAACATTGTCAAATTTGTTCCCTAGCAGGCAAAATCACCCCTGGTTGAGAACTACAATCCTAAAGAAACTTTCAAACATGTCAACAAGTAGCATGCCAAGAGAATTCACTGGAAGCACTTCTTATTAAAGTAAAAAACTGTAAACAATCTAACTGTATTTCAGTAGGAGAAAGGACAACTACACTGAAGTTAATTCCGACAATGGATTAAAGAAGAAGTACCAAATAAATTAAATGCCTATGTATTAACATTAACAGTAAGCCTAAAAAGGTTACTCATTTGCAGAAATGGAAAAGCTGATATTCATACCCGAATGGAAATATAAGGGGCCCTGAATAGCCAAATTAATCTTGAATAAGAACAACAAAATTGAATGATTCATACCTCCCAATTTCAAAATGTACCACAAAGCTACCATAATCAAAACAGTGTGGTACTGGCATTAGGTTATACAAATAATACCAACAGAATAGAAATCAGAGTCCATAAATAAACCTTTATATATGAAAAATATAGCAAACTGATTTTTGACAAAAGAATATTTAATAGGGGAACCTCTTCATAGAATGGTGCTGAGAAAATCAGATTTTCACATGCAGAAGAGTCAAGTTGGACCCCTACCTTCAACCATATACAAAAATTAACTAGAAATGGATCTAAGACAGACATCATAAAATTCCTAGAAGATAACGTATGGGTAAATTTTTATGACCTTTGATTTGGCAATAGATTCTTACATATGACATCAAAAGCCTGAGTAGTAAAAGAAAAAAAAAAAAAGACTTCAGCAAAATGAAAAACTTTGTTTTAATTTTAATAGGCACTATCAAGAAAATAAAAAGACAAATTATATACTCAGAAAAAAAAAAAATCTGTGACTCATTTATCTGACAGGGGTTTAGTACCCAAACTACATAAAAAAGTACAACTCAACATCAAAAGGACAACCCAATTACAAAATGTTTCTCCAAAGAAGACATACAAATGGTCAAGCACACAAAAAGATACTCAATATCATTTGTTACTAGAGAAATAAAATCGAAACTACAGTAAGATACCACTTCACATTCACTAGGTTGGCTATTACAATTTTAAAAACCCAGAAAACACCAAACATTGGCAAGGATGTGAAAAAATTGGAACCCACATACATTAATGGTGAGAATATAAAATGGTATAGGCACTGAAGAAAAGTCTGGCAGTTCCTCAAAAAACTAAACATAGAATTGCCACGTGACCCACTATATGCGCTCAAGTAGTGGGTGGTCATAAAGTTTGTGTGCAATGTATATATCCAAAATAACTAAAAGCAGCGACAGATACTTGTATATGCATATTCACAGCAAAAACATTCATGACAACCAACAGGTGGAAACAACCCCAGTGCACATCAACAGATAACAGAAATGTGGTATAGACCTACAACGGAATATTATACACCCTGATCCATGCTACAACATGGATGAACCTTGAAAACACTGTGCTAAATGAAATAAGCCATACGTGACAGCACAAATTTTGTATGCCTCCACTTATAAGAAGTATCAAGAATAGGCAAGTTCATAAAAAGAGAAAGTAGAATAGACAATGCCAAGGACTGAGAGGGAGGTAGACTGAAGTGTTATTGCTTCATAGGCACGGAGTTGCTATTAAAACACGAGGTATACTTAGTGGTAACAAATGCTCACATTATAAACATAAAAAGCCCCTAAATTTTTGCATTTAAAAATAGGTAGAATGAGCCAGGTGCAGTAGTTCATGACTATAATTCTACCACTTTGGGAGGTAAGGAGGGAGGATCGCTTGAGTTCCAGACCAGCCTGAGCAAGAGTGAGACCCCTACTCTACCAAAAACAGAAGAAATTAGCTGGGTGTGGTGCACAAGCCTATAGTCCCAGCTACTCAGGAGGCTGAGGCAGCAGGATTACTTGTGGGTAGGAGTTTCAGGTTGCTGTGAGCTATGATGACACCACTGCATTTCACACTAGCCTGAGCAACAGAGTGAGACCTTGTCTCAAAAAAGAGAAGATGGTTAAAATGGCAAATTTTATGGTATATATTTTTACCACAAAAAATATATATACATATATATGTTTACTTAAAAAAATATGCAATTATTTCATTAATGGTGGAGTAGCTTTTATCAAAACAATCTTCCTACAGATAACATTATAAACTCTGGATAAAATATAACAAAATAACAATCCAAAGATACTAGAGACCAACCACATTTTAACAGAAATTGAAAAGTAGTTGACTCTTTGGAGGGCAGCAGAGAGAACTGGGTCAGAGTCTCATTTTTATAGCTATTTGTCTGAAGGAAGGTCTCCGTTGGTGCTGAGGGGTGCCTAGAATTTGAACAGTAGCCTGCAATGTCACGGACTGACGAATCAGAGGGCAATCTGGGACAAACACAAGGATTGGAAAGTGACATGGGGACATTCCCAGAAAAAATACATCTTGAGTACAAAGACTGTCACCAACAAACCCCCAAACCCTAGCTCCAAGCCTACCCCACACCACCCATTACCTAATAGTCTTTATCCCATGTACTCGCAATGTTCCTCTTCCGGGAGGACACAAAAGAGATAGCAAAAAAAAAATAGTACCGACTTTAACACAGTAGTTTGGAGATGTCCTGATACAGGGAACAGCAGAAATAAAATATGAATTTTCTTAATCGGTCACCCTGCCAGAAAGAAAATCAAGCTGGAAGGAAAGGGTGGAGGTAGGGAGTAACTAGACGTGAGCTGCTCTGCCCTCTGGTTTCAAGCTGCCCTCGAAGACTGAAGCTAACCCCCAAACTAGAAGATTCCTATGATTCATCTCTTGAATTAAAGTGAATGTACAGTGCTCCTCACCTCAGGTGAAGTGGCTGTCTCAGAGCTGCCTAGAGCAGATGTAGCGGAATGAATGCTGTCCCCCAAAGATGTCAAGTCTTTATCCCTGGAGTTTTGAGGGCTACCTTGTATGTTAAAGGTTTTGCAGATAAGATTAAATTAAATACTTTGTGATGAGATGATTATCCTGGATTACCTGCCTGGCTGTAAATACCATCACAAGTATTCTTATAAGAAGGAGGCTAAGAGAAATTAGGCAAGAGAGAGGAGAAGGTAATATGAAGACAGAGACGGAGTTTGGAGTGATACGGCGACAAATCAAGGGAATCCTGGCACCCAGCAGAAGCTGTAAGAGGCAAAATACGGATTTTCCCCTAGTGAGTTGACATTTTGATTAGTCTTCCAGAACTTAAAGAGAGTAAATTTGTTATTTCAAGCATTTAATTGTGTTAATTTATCATAGTAGCCGCTAGAAACCAATGTAACAGAGAACTATAGAAACATAGTCTTAAGAAATTCTAATGGAAAAAAAAAAACTGCCTTTCCTATTATGCTGAATTTAACAATTTAAATTTTAAGTTGTTAAATTTTAAATTGTTTAATTTACAATATTTAATTTACAGCCTAACTTCACAACTTAAATTTGTCAGTAAAAACAAATTAAGTATGGCTCACTAATCCTGTTTCTCAAGACAATTTTTGAAAAGGCAGACGCCCTGTAGTACCAGTTTATCAGTGACAGAATAATTGGAAACGTTTTGAGAGACCAGCTCTGTCCTCAGTCTTCTGTCTGTGTATTATACTTGTTTTTAATCAGAATCAAACTGATAACACTAAATTACCATTAGTAATTTGAATTAATAAAACTAAACCATTTCAAAGAATATGATAAGAAGAGAAACAACCAGATATTATGCATTCCTGATGGAAGCATATATCACCTATATCCTCCTAAAATTAATCTGCACCTAATAAGCCTCTAAATATAACTGCCAATTTAGGAAATACAGGATACAGAATAAAGTGTTTAAATCACCAAGGTAATGCAATAAGCAAAATGCAGACCACAAAAAACTGGATAACAACCCCACTGTCAGAACCAGCAAAGGAAAAACAACAACTTTACAATGAAGAAACCTGTAAGAAACCAAATGATCAAGGTGAATACCTGTAATAAGCCATATCGCCTCATGTACCGCCCAATAATCATGCACTAGGAGGAGAGTATCGTGTCTGTAGTGTTCTTTCCAGTAACATACAACCTCAATCTGAGCATAGGAAAATATCAGACAAACCCGCATTAGAGGACACTCTACAAAATAGCCAACCAGTACTCTCTAAAAGTTTTAAGGTCATGAAAGACAAGGAAGGACTGAGGAAATGTCACAGATTAAGAGAACTAGGGTGACCCAAATTATGCAGATTAAGTGATGTGGCATTATGGATTAGGCCATGGAATAGAAAAAGAAAATTAGTATAAATCCTAGTGAAATGTAACATAATCTGTAGTTAATAGTAGCATTGCATCAATGTTATGTCCTAGTTTTGATAACTGGTTATGTAAATTTAGCTAACATGAGAAGCCTCTAAGTCTAAAATTCACTCAAAATAAAAAGCTACAAAAAGGAAAAACTTTAGAAACAGATTTATTTGATTCTTATTAAAGCAAACAATACTGTTAATAAAAAGAGACAATCAGGAAACTTTAAACTGATTGGATGTTTGATGGTATTAAGAATTACTGCTGATATACGGAAGGCGGAGCATGATGGCGGACGGGAAGGACGTTTAGCTCAGCTCTGCTGGACAACAGGTGAGAGTGAGTGGGCTGGATCATTCCCTGCACGGAACACTGGTGTAGAGTGGCAGTTCGGGCGTGCAGCAAGGTGGCGGATTGCTGGACTTGGAGTGTAATCCAGAGCTGCAGAGACTGCCAGGAAAATTTGCGCCCCATGGCTACGGTGGCTGCAGGCAGCAGCTGCAGCAACCAGCCCCACCACGGAGGATTGCAGTTCCCAGTTCCTGGGAAAACTAGGTATTGTTTAATGTATCTTTTTGAGATTAACTACTTTGAAATAGTTATATTTACAAGTATGAATAAAACTGGGGCTGTTTAATACATCCTTTTGAGATTAACTACTTTGAAATAGTTACATTTGCAAGTATGGGAAACTAGGTATTGTGTGGAAAGACTGGTGAATTGTAAACTCCCCAGCAGAATTAGGTGGCCAGAGTGGGGTGCCTTCTGGTGCAGCACCACCACATCTAGGCAGGGGGAGAGACACTCAGACGGGAAAGATCCTGGATAGGAAGAGGCCAGTTTTGGAATTTGGGAGATGGCGATTGCCACAGGCACCTTTCTGCGTGGGCCAGGCGCAGCGATTTGAGTCTCACCCACAGCCAGTCGTCTTACACTCAGAACTGGCCGAGGATATCCCGCACTTCACAGGAACTGTGGCAGGGAGAATTTGTGAAACCTGTCTGTGAAGATTTTTTTGAGATGGTTGGACTCCCCAGTTCAGCAGGGTCTAGGCGCCAAGCAGGTATTCAGGCAAACAGCAAGAACAATTTAAGCCTGGGAACCACTCATGGTGCCACCTGGTGTCCAGAAAGTATATTACAACATTAAATACATTCCTACTAAATTGCATCCCTACTGCATATATATAGTTGCGTGTTGATATATATATCTATATAATTTTGTTGCCTTTTTTTCTCTCTTTGCTCATTCATTTTGCTTTTTTCCCTTTTTCTTTCTTGTAGGAGTCATTGTTAAAAATTTTTTGTTAATTATTTTTCTCTCTTTTTTTTTTTTTTAGACAGAGTTTTGCTATGTTGCCCTTGGTAGAGTGCTGTGGCATTGCAGCTCATGGCAACCTCTAACTCTCTTGGGCTGAACGGTTCTCTTGCCTCAGCCTCCCAGGTGGCTTGGGGCTGCAGGCACCCGCCACAGTACCCGGCTGTTTTTTAGTTGTGGTTGTCAAGGTTGTTTGATGGGCCCTGGGCCAGGTTCGAGCCTGCCAGCTCAGGTGCGTGTGGCCGGTGCCCTGGCTGCTGGGCTAAAGGCATTGAGCCCTCCCCTTCCTCTTATGGTTGCTGAGCGTGCTTACATCAGGCTATTCGAGTTTTGTTTGTTCTTGATTGTTTGTTTGTGTGTCTGATTTTTGTTTGTTTGTTTTGTTTCAATGTGCCTTGTGTTATGCTAAAACCTTGGGTTGGCTATTTTTTTTACCTTCAATTTTTACTTTGAACAAGAGCAAAGGGGTGTGGGGGATGATAGCCAACTGAAGCCAGCTTTCAACAGAAGCTCCCATCCAGAGGGAGAGATAACAGCCAGAAAGAACCCAACAAAGCTGAAGGGTGGGAGCCAAGCTGAAAGAAGAGGTTGATAATTGTACATCTTCTATGCTGAGGCAAGCTGCAACTCCAAGGAAACAAATTTCAGGTACAGAACCCACTCCAAAGAGGATACATGTCCATCCCCTCCCCCAAGAATTGTGTGCTTGCTTGCTGCGAGATCTCTACTATACTAGTAAGCGATGAACTGAGGTCTTCTCTCACCCCACAGAAACGAGTTGCTGAAAGGTGGAACTCTTTCTCCAGACAGTCCCTGCTGTGAGGCTTGGCATTCCCTTATCTGGCATGAAGGTTGAACAAATATTTTCCCTGCCACCTTGAACTCCTAGTCCACCCTTCCCCCTGGCCTGACAGTCTAGAAGCCCAACCCTTGAAGAGACTAGAACATTCCCAGTTCTTTATTAAGACTGGGCATTACATGGTTAGAGGTAGCGCAGCTACACTGTAACAGTGAATCTGCTAACAGTGAATCTGCTAACAGTGCGGAAAGGCACAAGGGTCTCTGGCTTGGTTCTGAGAAAGACCAACTCAGCAACGGGTAGAGGGTTAGGTCTCCCTACAATAGGTAGAGGCTTGGGAACCGTAGAGGCAGGGAAACCGAAGGGGAGACACCTCCCACCTAGCAGCAACATTAATAGAACGATCCTGCTAGGATCAAATTTTGGAGAGACACCTCCACAATTCTGTGGACTGCCAGAGGGAGCTAGATCTTGCATTGCAGGGATGCCAGAGGGGCAGAGCAGCTGGGGCAGAGGCATGATCTCTGAGGGCGAAAAATATTTGCTGCTTTGTTAACCTCTGGTTTGGAACGAGCTCAGGTGGAACACTCCCCAGTTTCCATTAAGCACCCGAGCTAGTCAGACTTCAACTCCCCCAGCCGGCTGGTGACAGAGTGTGGTCGCTTGGCTGATGAGGCATTGATTTCTCTCTGACTCTGGCAGGCCCAAATCCCTGGAGCATTTGCTCATTGGAGAGTACTGGGCCACAGTGCCTGGGTGTGACAGAGGTACAAGGCGAGAAAGAAGGCACCAGCACTCCCTGGACTATTTTGCTGGGTGGGCCTTTCTGCCTCCACAGAGAACTGGAGTAAGTTACACATGAACTGCCAGTGGACCCCTGCTGCCTAGATGCTGAAGACCTTTTGAACTCTCCCACCTGATCAGTGTTTGTGTTGACTGGGATAATTGGTTTTGAACTCTTGACCTGGGCCGATCACCCGGGGAACCAACAAGATTGTACCCTGGCTGTATTGTGGGAGTGTGGGATTCTCCTTTTCCAGTTGTTGACTCTTGGGTGGTGGGGTGTCTTGGTTGCTTATATATCTCCACAGCTGAGATTTCAGCCCAAAGCCACTGATTCACTAGGATTGGACAGAGACTAGCTGAATAAAGCCCTACCACACCAAGCAGTTCCCCAGAGTTTCATGCTATAGTACTGAATGGGACCTTTGTAAAGCTCTAGGGGAAAAGCTGCAATCAACAGTCCCAGTTTATTTGTAAAGGGCTGGTTAACTACAATTCCAGGAGCCCTCAATTAAATTTCATCTTACCAGCTTCTCTAGCAAAATGGTGAAAAAATATTCATGGTGGGGGCGGGGATCAGCAGAACAACTCTGGCAACATGAATAATCAGAGTAGATCAACTCCCCCAAAGAAGGCAAAGATGTTGTTTCAAAAGGCCCCAATGCTTTACTCCAAGAGATTATCGAGAACTTCCCAAATATGGCAAGAGAATCTGAAATTCAGATAGCAGACAGTTTCAGAATCCCAGCATGACTGAATCCAAATAAAATATCTCCCAGACACATTATACTTAACTTTGCCAAAGTTAACATGAAGGAGAAAAATCTGCAAGCAACCAGACGTAAGAAAACCATAACCTACAAGGGGAAGAATATTAAAATGACTGCAGATCTCTCTGCTGAAACTTTTCAAGCTAGAAAAGGGTGATCATTGACCTTTAATCTCCTAAAACAAAATAACTTTCAACCCAGGATACTTTATACAGCTAAACTGAGTTTCATTTATGATGGAGAAATTAAATACTTTCATGACATTCACATGCTGAAGAAAGTTGCCATAACTAAACCAGCTCTGCAGGATATTCTAATACCTATCCTCCATAATGACCAGCACAATGCTAAACCACAAAAGTAAACTCACTCAGAAACTTTTGATCAAATTCCAACTTCCACAGTGGTGAAAGAATTAAAAATGTCCACTGGACTTTCGAAAAACTTGATACCCAAAATTCTACCAGGCTTATCAATACTCTCAATTACTGTGAATGGCTTAAATTGTCCTCTAAACAGGCACAGGTTGGCTGACTGGATTCAAAAACTCAAGCCAGATATCTGCTGCATACAAGAATCTCATCTTACATTAAAAGACAAATATAGACTCAAGGTGAAGGGATGGTCATCTATACTCCAGGCAAATGGAAAGCAGAAAACAGCATGCATTGCAATGCTATTTGCAGATGCAATCGGTTTTAAACCAACCAAAATAAGGAAGGATAAGAATGGACACTTCATATTTGTCAAAGGTAATACTCAATACAATGAGATTTCAATTATTAATATTTATGCACCCAACCAAAACACACCTCAATTTAAAAGAGAAACTCTTAACAGACATGAGCAACTTGATTTCCTCCAGTTCCATAGTAGTTGGAGATTTTAACACCCCTTTAGCAGTGCTGGATAGATCCTCCAAAAAGAAGCTAAGCAAAGAAATCTTAGATTTAAAATTAAACATTCAACATCTGGATTTAACAGACATCTACAGAACATTTCATCCCAACAAAACTGAATACACATTCTTCTCAACAGCCCACGGAACATACTCCAAAATCGACCACATCCTGGGCCACAAATCTAACCTCAGCAAATTTAAAAAAATAGAAATTATCCCTTGAATCTTCTCAGCCCATCATGGAATAAATGTTGAAGTCAATAACAACAGGAATCTGTATACCCATACAAGAACATGGAAGCTAAATAACCTTATGCTGAAGGATAGATGGGTTATGACAATATTAAGAAGGAAATCACCAAATTTTTGGAACAAAACAACAATCAAGACACAAATTATCAGAACCTCTGGGATACTGCAAAGGCAGTTCTAAAAGGGAAATTTATAGCACTGCAAGCCTTCCTCAAGAAAACAGAAAGAGAGGAAGTTAATAACTTAATGGGACATCTCGAGCAACTGGAGAAGGAAGAACATTCCAACCCCAAACCCAGTAGAAGAAAAGAAATAGCCAAAATCAGAGCAGAATTAAATGAAATTGAAAATGAAAGAATTATACAACAGATCAATAAATCCAAAAGTTGTTTTTTTTAAAAGGTCAATAAAATAGATAAACCTTTGGCCAACCTAACCAGGAAAAAAAGAGTAAATCTCTAATTTCATCAATCAGAAATGGTAAAGATGAAATGACAACAGACCCCTCCAAAATTCAAAAAATCCTTAACGAATATTACAAGAAACTTTACTCTCAGAAATATGAAAATCTGAAAGAAATCGACCAATACTTGGAAGTACGCCACCTACCAAGACTTAACCAGAACGAAGAGGAAATTTTGAACAGGCCTATATCAAGTTCTGAAATAGCATCAACTATACAAAATCTCCCTAAAAAGAAAAGCCCAGGACCAGATGGCTTTATGTCAGAATTCTACCAAACCTTTAAAGAAGAACTAGTACCTATATTACTAAACCTCTTCCAAAATATAGAAAAAGAAGGAATATTACCCAACACATTCTACGAAGCAAACATCACCTTGATCCCTAAACCAGGGAAAGACCCAACAAGAAAAGAAAATTATAGACCAATATCACTAATGAATATTGATGCAAAAATACTTAATAAGATCCTAATAAATAGAATCCAACAACACATCAAAAAAATTATACACCATGACCAAGTGAGTTTTATCCCAGGGTCTCAAGGCTGGTTCAATATAAATAAACCTGTAAATATAATTCAGCACATAAACAAATTAAAAAACAAAGACCATATGATTCTCTCAATTGATGCAGAAAAAGACTTTGATAATATCCAGCATCCCTTCATGATCAGAACACTTAAGAAAATTGGTATAGAAGGGACATTTCTTAAACTAATAGAGGCCATCTACAGCAAACCCACAGCCAATATTGTATTGAATGGAGTTAAATTGAAATCATTTCCACTTAGATCAGGAACCAGGCAAGGTTACTTATTGTCTCCTTTGCTCTTTAACATTGTAATGGAAGTTTTAGCCATTGCAATTAGGGAAGAAAAGGCCATCAAGGGTATCCACATAGAGTCAGAAGAGATCAAACTTTCACTCTTCGCAGATGACATGATCGTATATCTGGAAAACACTAGGGGTTCTACTACAAAACTTTAAGAAGTGATCAAAGAATACAGCAATGTCTTAGGCTACAAAATCAACACCCATAAATCTGTAGCCTTTATATAAACCAATAATAGCCAAGCCAAAAAAACAGTCAAGGATTCTATTCCTTTCACAGTAGTGCCAAAGAAGATGAAATATTTGGGAGTTTATCTAACAAAGGATATGAAAGATCTCTATAAAGGGAACTATAAAACTTAAAGAAAAGAAATAGCTGAAGATGTTAACAAATGGAAAAACATACCATGCTCATGGCTGGGAAGAATCAACCATCAAAATGTCTGTATTACCCAAAGCAATATATAATTTTAATGCAATTCCTATCAAAGCTCCACTGTCATATTTTAAAGATCTTGAAAAAATAATACTTCATTTTATATGGAATCAGAAAAAACCTTGAATAGCCAAAACATTACTCAGAAATAAAAACAAAGCAGGAGAAATCACGCTACCAGACTTGAGACTGTACTATAATTTATAGTGATCAAAACAGCATGGTACTGGCACAAAAGCAGAGAAGTAGATGTCTGGAACAGAATAGAGAACCAAGAGATGAACCCAGCTACTTACTGTTATTTGATCTTTGACAAGCCAATTGCAAACATTGAGTGGGGAAAAGATTCCCTATTTAACAAATGGTGCTGGGTGAACTGGCTGGCGATCTGTTAAAGACTGAAACTGGATCCACACCTTCACTAAGATAGACTGTCACTGGATAAAAGATTTAAACTTAAGACATGAAACTATAAAAATGCTTGAAGAAAGTGCAGGGTAACCTCCTGAAGGAATCGGCCTGGGGGAATATTTTATGAGGAGGACTCCCCAGGCAACTGAAGCAGTATCAAAAATACATTACTGGGACCTACTAAAAAGCTTCTGCACAGCCAAGAACATAGTAAGCAAAGCAAGCAGAAAGCCCTCAGAATGGGAGAAAATATTTGCAGGTTATACCTCCGATAAAGGTCTAATAACCAGAATCCACAGAGAACTCAAACATATTAGCAAGAAAAGAATAAGTGATCCCATCTCAGGGTGGGCAAAGGACTTGAAGAGAAACCTCTCTAAAGAAGACAGACACACGATCTACAGACACATGTAGATCTGTAGACACATGAAAAAAAGCTCATCATCCTTAATCATCAGAGAAATGCAAATCAAAACCCAGTAAGAGTAGCCCACATAAAATCCCAAAACCAGAGATGTTGGCGTGGATGCGGAGAAAAGAGCGTACTTCTACACTGCTGGTGGGAATGCACACTAATACGTTCCTTTTGGAAGGATGTTTGGAGAATACTTAGAGATCTAAAAATAGACCTGTCATTTGATCCTATAATTCCTTTACTAGGTATATACCCAGAAGACCAAAAATCACAATATAACAAAGACATCTATACCAGAAAGTTCATTGCAGCCCAATTCATAATTGCTGAGTCATGGAAGAAGCCCAAGTGCCCATCAACCCACGAATGGACTAGCAAATTGTGTACATGTATACCATGGAACATTATGCAGCCTTAAAGAAAGATGGAGACTTTACCTCTTTCATGCTTACATGGATGGAGCTGCAACATGTTCTTCTTAGCAAAGTATCTCAAGAATGGAAGAAAAAGTATCCAATGTACTCAGCCCTACTATGAAGCTAATTTATAGCTTTTATATGAAGGCTATAACCCACTTATATGAAGTGTCGATGGGCACTTGGGCTTCGTCCATGACTCAGCAATTATGAATTGGGCTGCAATGAACATTCTGGTACAGATGTCTTTGTTATATTGTGATTTTTGGTCTTCTGGGTATAAACCTAGTTAAGGAATTATAGGATCGAATGGCAGGTCTATTTTTAGATCTCTAAGTATTCTCCAATAGTACAAGAATATGGGGAAAGGGCCAAGGGAGGGGAAGGGAAGGGGGAAGTCAGGGTGGAGGGAGGGTAATGGGTGGGGCCACACCTACGGTGCATCTTAGAATGGGTACAGGCGAAACCTACTAAATGCAGAAGACAAATGTCTACATACAACTAACAGTTTGATGAAAATATTTTAGATTGCATATGAAACCAGCACATTGTACCCCTTGATTGCACAAATGTACACAGCTATGACTTAACAATAAAAAAATTAAAAATAAACAAATAAAACTAGTTTTGTATCAAAAAAAAAATTGAACCAAGATTTACTTTTTCCCCCATCTCTGGGATATAGTATGCAATTATAGTTGAACAAATAGTCTTTCCAAAGGTGCTGTGAAACAAACCAGAAGGTAAAAATAAAACTACACCATTGTACTAAATTAGAGGTTTATGAAAAATCCAACAAGTTTTCATCCTGGGCAGAGATTGCCTAGCTGGTATAGAGTGTGATAAATTCCAAGAAACTTTACCTTTGCTTTAGATCCAAAAGTTCCTTATGTAATTGCCATATATGAACGTATAGCTTTTGTAACATTCTTTAATTGGAAATCTGAAATATCAAAATACCAATGTCCTGCCAGTTTAAGGGGGCATTGTAGAGCTGAACTTTGAGTTACTGTGCAAGACTTTTTTTTTTGATGTTGTCATTTGTAATATGTTTCGTGAGAATCCTTAGGATTAAAGTTTTGGTTACAACTGTTGTTTAACTTGAAAGTCTGTTTTGCCTTGCAAACCCAAATCTATGAGCTTGGTACAAAGTCCAGGTATAACATTCCTACTGTTAATAGTTACCCCTCCCTTTTTTATTATTTGGAATTCCTTGAGGGTACAAAGACTTAGGTTTTACTTATTGCATCTGTTAGATAAAGTCCCTCTTATAATCATGTCCCATCCCCAAGAGGTGTGCCATACGCCGTGAAGCCCCATCCCTCTCTCTCCTTCCCTCTCCCCACTTGCTTCATTCCCCTACCCCAGCCCCCATATTAGCTCATCTACTGCCTTCATATTAGAATTGAATACATTGGATTGTTGCTTCTCCATTCTTATGATGCTTTACTAAGAAGAATGTGTCCCATCTCTATCCAGGTTAATTTAATACAAAAGATGTACAATGTCCATCTTTTTTAGAGGCTGAATAGTATTCCATGGTACAGATATACCACAGTTTGTTAATCCATTCCTGGGTTGGTGGGCATTTAGGCTGTTTCCACATTTTGGCAATTATAAATCGAGCTATGGATAAACAGTCTAGTGCAAATGTCCTTATGATAAAAGGATTTTTTTTCTTCTAGATAGATGCCCATTAATGGGATTGCAGGATCAAATGGGATTTCTAATTTGAGTTCTGTGAGGATTCTCCATACTTCCTTCCCCTTCATAATAGCTTAAAAAAAAATTAAATAGCTAGGAATATATATAATAAAAGAAGTGAAAGACCTCTACAAAGAAAATTAAGAAACCCTAAAAAAAGAATAACAGAAGATATTAATAAATGGAAGAACACACCATGCTCATGGCTGGGAAGAATCAACATTGTGAAAATGTCTATAAAATGTTTTGGGTAATGTCTACCCAAAACAATCTATAGATTCAATGCAATCCCTATTAAAATACCATCATCATACTTTCAAGATTTGGAAAAATAATTCATTTTTTCATGTAACCAGAAGAAACCCTGTATAGCCAAAGCGATCCTTAATAATAAAAATAGGGTGACTCAAGGAGTAGGGTGCCAGCCCCATATACTGGAGGTGGTGGGTTCAAACCCGCTCCTGGCCAAAAACTGCAAATAATAATAATAAAAACAAAGCCAGAGGTATCACCCTACCAGACTTTCAGCTACACTTCAAGGCCATAGTGATCAAAACAGCATGGTATTGGCACAAAAATAGAGACATTGATAGAACCAAATAGAAAACCATGAGATGAAACTAACAGCTCACAGCCACCTGATTTTTGATAAGCCAACAAGAACATATACAGGGGCAAAGAATTCCTATTCAAAAAATGGTATTGGGAGAACTGGATAAACACATGTAAAAGACTGAAACTGGACCTACACTTCTCACCACTTACAAAATTTGATTCAAGATGGATAAAAGATTTAAATCTAAGGCATAAAACAATAAAAATCCTAGAAGAAAGTGTGGGGAAAATACTTGAAGATATCAGCCTGGGAAAAGATTTTAGAAAGAAGACTTCTGTGGCAATTGCAACAACAAAAAATAAACAAATAGGGTTTAATTAAACTGAAAAGCTTCTGTACAGCTAAGGAAACAATTATCCAAAGCAAACAGAAAACCTTCAGAATGGGAAAAGATATTTGCATATTATGAATCAGACAAAAGCTTGATAACGAGAATCTATAAAGAACTCAAATTAGTCAACAAAAAAAAGACCCAACAACTCCATATATCACTGGGTAAGAAACATGAATAGAATGTTCTCTAAACAAGACAAATGGCTAACAAACATACAAAAAACATGCTCATCATCCCTAATCATCAGAGAAATGCAAATCAAAACTACCCTGATATCACCTAACCCCAGTGAGAATGGCCCACATCACAAAGTCTCAAAGCTGCAGATGCTGCTGTGGATGTGGACAGAAGGGAACACTTTTATACTGCTGGGGGGACTACAAACTAACACAACCTTTTCAGAAGTCACTCCTTTTTTTGAAGAGTAGAAGCCAGTTCCAGATCCAAGATAGTGACCAACATTTTAAAGTCTAGCAACCTGGTATACTGGGACCCAAAGAGGCCCATTTGAAAATGGTTTTTATCTTTAGTATAAGAAGTGTCCACAAGTCTTAAAGGTTGGTTCTACTTTATAATTTGAGGTGCTGCATGGGAATTCTAAACCAGTGCCATCATGATGTAAAGTTCAGCTTCACAAGAAACAGCTAGCTCTCCTGTGTGTGCCATTTTATATATTTGAGTATCTTAGAGCTCCCCAGAAAGGTCATGAGACGTGTAGATGGCATCTCTACCCTGTCAGACTGCAGTTAGTAGTAGCTCATGCTCAAATCCCTCTCTGGGTGGGAGGGAGAAAAATTCTGGTTTATTTTCATTATATTCATTTTCATACAGTGCTTCTTAGTTAGGAATGGTGTTGATCATAGAGATTTTAAAAATATACAGCCTGGCTCCAGACTCTTTGATTTAGTGTTCCAGGGTGATCTAGCCATGTATAATAGGGAAGTGTTCTAGGTGATAAACATCCTTGGTTATATAAGAACCAGTTATCTAGTACTTTGTCTAAATGCTTTTTTCAGAATCCTGAATAGGATTTAGTTGTCAGATTTCGTGGGTGGTAATCTCTTCCAGTTGTATATTTGTATACTTCCTGACTGTTGCTTTCTGGTTTTCCATTTCTTTGAGAACATGAAAGATTTATAATTAAAATCACTGAAGAAAAAAAAAGAAAGAAAGAAAAGAAATCTATGGATCTCAGAGAGCTGAGACTCTAAATGTAAGTAATAGGAATTTCAAAGCAGAAAAACTAGTGAACTCATTCACATCTTAGAAAATACACATACATACAAAGACATACATATGAGGAGTAGTTGAATGAACTACGGTTCAGCTAGGCCAGTGTTTTTCAACCTTTTGTATCTCATGGCACACTTGAACCTATAGTTAAACTTCTATGGTCCAATTAAATTATGCTGATCAAAAAAATGGGAGGGGAGAATATATTTACTGTGCTTTGAACTTCTTTCCAAAATAATTTGATCACAGAGCTTTAAAAATTTTCACAGCATACCTGTTGAAAATCACTGATCTAGAATACAGAATAAAGTTAACAAGAATAAAGTCAAAAGTGTACTAACATAAAAAGCTCCCTAACATAAGCAAAAAAATAAATTACCAGAATACTATTTAAACATGATGACATGTTATATTTTAAAATGTGTACAAATTTATATAAGCATATAAATTACAGAATATTTATATATTTGTATATATAAACAAAAAACTGAAAGAATGCCTGCAAAATTTTTGAGGATAGCCTTTCATGTTTTATTCACAAATATTGTGAATATTGTGTAATATTTTGTAATATTTTGATTTTTTAATAATAAATGTTAAATAATTAAATGGAAGGGAAAGAAAGAAGGAAAAAGAGAAGCTATAGGAAAAAAATTAGAATGAAGAAGTTTTAGCTTTGGTTTTCATGATCTGTCCTAACAATAGAGACCAAATCAATTTGCCAATTGTAATCAATATAATTTGAACATAAAGAGTAATGGTTCTCATTATTTTGGTTTATCACATATCATTTGATCTTCTGTGTTCTTTAAGACAAAATTCCAACCAAATAGCCCAAAAGAAGGGTTAGAAACATTTTTATTTTAGGAAATCACAATAACTGAAAATCCAAACTCTCAAGCTCTATAAATGAGGGTAATTTTTTATAAAGGGACATTCATACTTAGAAAAGCATTTATCAAAGGCCTCCTTTCAAGTCAAAGTAAATGGTTTAAATATTTTATGAACATAGAATTTTAGAAGATAGCAGTTAGAACTCAACTATACAGAGTATAATTTAAGAAAATGCCTAACTATAACATTTGTCCTATAAAAACTTGACTTTTTTATATTTTATATACAAAGAATTTCCTTGAGAGCATAAAAAAAGATTTCTGATTAAATCATAAAAATGCTACCACAATTTTTGCACATGCTATATAATTGGAATTAGTCTGAAAAAGCCTATTTTTCTTTTGAATTATATGAAGCATTTTATAAATTCCCTTACAAAACAGGCATATATTGTGTTGCTATTCCCACAATTTCTTGGAAAAATAAAATGACAGTATTTTTTTATTTTTGAAAAATTAAATTTAAACTCTCAAAGAGAATGTCAAATTAGACATAGCAAGGGAAAAAGGTACCTTCTTTCAAAATGTATTCAATTATTTTAAGATTCTATTTAGCAATACTGAACCAGCAAATTTAAGCAGAGCACTCTGTCAAGCTTTCCCTGGAGAACTGATTAAAAAATGCCATGCCTCCCAAAGGAGCAAAAACCAAAACACAAGGGCCACAAGAAAACTGAAAGTCACTTGAATTACAGTAACTAAACTCAAAGACACCTTGGAGATTTGAAGCATATCTGCCAAAATAATTAACACAGAATGTTTTATTGTATAGAAAAAAGGAATCTATGTTGGCAATGATAATAAATTTGATGTCTTGGCTCTTTTGGACCAGTTTTTATAATTTCCAATCTCTCGTTGATGACAGATTATCAATTTGGACTGCACGAAGTATCATCAAATGACAACCTATGCTACTTCTCAGCCACTGAATGCTGATATGGATGACACACACAATATAAAGAATAGAAAGTGACACTAGGGTCCCATGAAACGAGGCCTCTCTGCAGTCAAATTCCCCAGGCTCTTCAGCCCAGGGCAGTAAACCAAACTCAGGATTCACCTATAACACCATGAATGAGCAAAAAAAAGGTGTTCTTTGCTATTTACAACACATAAGGTTCTTGGTTAAGGAAGTAGAAAGCCAGGTTAGGGAAGAACTAGTTTACAAATACTCTTTACATTTACCTACTATAAATTCTGTACAACTGTGACATATATACATCAAATATGTCATAGTTTATGTCATGCTATCAGAATGAGGAGTCAATGCATACACATGAGCACATTCTTGTTTATGAAATTTATTCGAACATTCCTAGAAGCTTAATAATAATAATAATAATAGCATTATACTTAAGGTAAATATAACTTATTTTACTAAAGGCAACTCTTGACCATCTAAAAATATATCAATAATACTAATTTTAAAAATATTTTCCTGATCATTTTTAAGGTACATAGACCACCATATTTTCCTGCATAAAATGTGCTCCCATGTATAACGCACACCCACATTTTTTGGCCCAAACTTTCAGGAAAATGCCCCTCAAGAAAGCAGCAGGCTTTCAGCAGGGAGAGACATCTAGGGAGGATTAACACTCCCCGGGTAAATGTGCAGATTGAACCACCCTCCCACAGCAGCAAGCTCTGTGAAGGCTGCCCCTTTCCCCTCTCCTGGGTGTTCTTCCCTCACCACATGGGGACTGCAGCCCAACTAAGATGGTCACATGTGCAGCTAGCCAGGCAGGAGCCTGATAAGGCTGCTCAGCCTGTGGGCAGCCAGGCAGGTCCCCTTCCGATCCTGATCTCCTCCATGCGGCTGGGCCTCAGCCCTTCTGTCACAACCATAGCCCACCTCACTTGTCCCACCACCATTCCTGCCCCTGATCAGGCCATTGTTAGAAGCAGCTCCAGCAGGCTCCCAACGGACCCTAGACCCTCCCAGAAAAGAATCCCATATGCTCAGAGGACACAGGTGGGAGGTAGCAGCCCTAGAAGGCCTGCTGGGCTCCCCCATTCCCGAGCTAGCCTACCTTCTATGTACATATTTTTCTCTCAAAAATTTGGGTAAAAGCATACGCATTAGCATGGCAAAATGCGGTATTTATATATTTTATGCTTTATATGGTAACTTTATTCTTTAGTAATATAATTTGTATCAATAAATTTCTTAATACGTCAGTATAGTATAGCTCTTGAACTAAATTTATAATCTATCAGCCTTTAACGTGGGGTATTAAAAAATGATAAAACTGTTATCCAGCATTCTAATTAATGAGATAACTTTATCAGAACCACCAAATGCTTACAGTAATAATATCTGGATTACCTACCTTACAGGACTATGGTGAGAAATAAATGGTAAACAGTTAATATTTTTAAAAAGTTATTTGTATCCAGACTGTAAAATACTATAGATTTTCTGGGTAGTGGGTCTTTGTGAGTATTCTTCCCCTTGTCTTAAGACTGCCTTTCTCACGCCTGGCTGCTGCTTCTCATCCCTCAGGTCTCCCCTTAAATGTCTCTTCCTCAGAGACACCTCCCTAACTCACCCATATAGCCCTGTTACTCTTTCTCAGAATCCTAAACTTCCTGCTCAGTATTTATCCTGATCTGTTATTATTCTGTTTCCCCCACTAGAATAAAACATTCATTTAAAAAAGGGGGCACACCTGTCTTTTCGATTGACTCGCCAACATCTAGCGTAATGCCTGGAACAGAGTACTTAGTAATTATCATCTTAATGATGAATAAATGAATGTTGTTTAAACATTTATCAGAAACCACTCTTTTGGGCGTTTTCATAGTTTTTCCTGGTAACTGTAAATATTATTCTATGAGGTTACACCAAACTGGATAAATGGCAATTTTTAAAGATTAGTTGCAATGTACCACTCATGTTAATGAACTTTTCCTACTCTATTATATTAAAATTCATTGCTTTCTCTTGTACTTTGAATTAACCTTTTATCCATACATAATTCTGTAACAACATGCAGTGGTTATTTGGAAAACATTGCTCACTAGATTATGTCAATCTTTCAAATGCTGATGTATTTTATCATGCAATATCAAACATGATATTTGTAAATATCACCTCTAATTGAATGAGGGAAACCCTGGGAACTGTCAGGCTTACAGTGGTAGAAACAAGTTTTCCAAAACACAAATTTGAGTTTTCAAGTGAAAATTTTACCTTTGGTAATAAATAAGGTCAGTTCTTTTCTTTGAAGTGACAGACTCACTCCATTCATTGGTGAGATGTTTGCAAACACCCAGATTTGAGTAACAGATATTTGTAAAGGTGCTATAAAATGAAGAAAGTGACTGATTTATTACAGATTGTAACTTAAATATATGTACAAGTGCTTTTACTCAAGACAATCTTCATACTTTGGTAGCGGTGCTTTGTTAAGTACTTCCCATTTCTTCATATAGAATTTTAAAAAGACACATACATAAAGGTCAACATTTAATAAAATTAACACGGTTTACTGTTTTGCTAAAGACATTCTTGAACAAAATTCACCTCTTTATGAAATAGCAAATGCAAGGCAGTGATGAATACAATAACCACTTGTGTTACGGCCTCAATTTGTGCCCAAGTGTCAGCAGCTGTATCCACTAGTGATTTTGCACCATCAGCTGCAATTCTAGAACACAGCCTTCCCCAAATTATCATTCACAACCTTTCATCCCAATAAATGTACTTCCTTAGGAAAAGAGAATCTCTGCTTAGGTGTATCTGGAAAATGCTGCACACTATATTCCATCTTAGAGGTTAACTCATTCATTAGCACATGAAGGTGTGAAAAGTATTGAGAGTGGAAGAGAGAAAGAAAAGAAAAACCGTAGACTCTTTAACACAATGTACCAAAACATACCTACAGACATATACAGATAATACATTACTTCTCCGTTAGCAAGAATTGTGAAAGTAAACTTTTTGAGAAGGGGTGTAGACAAGTCCTTTATACAAAAGTACTGAGACAAAGAGAAAATAATCATCAATTCTGGAAGTGAAAATGAAAAGTAATAGCAACCCTGGCAAATATAGCTGCTATAAATGACAAAATGTAAAAACTTCGAACATACAGGGTACAAATACTGACTTAAGAATATATCGTGACTATTCAGAAAAGAAGACGTATCAATATATAATAAAAATATTGGGGCTCAGTGCCTGTAGCTCAAGCAGCTAGGGCACCAGCCACATACACCAGAGCTGGCGGGTTTGAATCCAGCCCCAGCCGGCCAAACAACAATGACGACTACAACCAAAAAACAGCCGGGCATTGTGGTGGGCGCCTGTAGTCCCAGCTACTTGGGAGGCTGAGGCAAAGAGAATTGCTGAAGCCCAAGAGTTTGAGGTTGCTGTGAGCTGTGATGCCACAGCACTCTACCCAAGGCAACAGCTTGAGACTCTGTCTTAAAAAAAAAAATTATGAGGAAAGTAAATCTACTTTTCAAAGAAATGCAAAGAAAACAAAATGGAAGAAAACCACCTTTTAAGCTTACTGAATAAATAGTTTGGTTTGCTGTTCAGCTAATACTCAAGACTTAGGAAGATGATGCAAGATGAGTTACATCTAAGGGAGGTAAAAATTACCAATTTCTCAAAAGAAATTAGAAAATCTATAAAGAGCATCCAATTTTTAAAATACCTTTAAGTTTGATTAATTCTACTTCACGGAATGTATCTTAAGGAAAAATCAGAAATTTTCATTACGATTTTATATACTGGGATTCTTTATAATCTTGAAACAGTGAAAAATGAACCTAATTTAAATGGTCAATAAAAATAAATTGCTTATTTTATGGTATTTTTGTATAAAGGCTTTTAAGTAAAACTGAAAATGCTCATATTAAGTAAAATGAAAATGAATTAAATCTCAAATTTTCATGTCAGGCATCCTCAAACTTTTTAAACAGGGGGCCAATTCACTGTCCCTCAGACTGTTGGAGGGCCGGACTGTAGTTTAAAAAAAAGAACTATGAACAAATTCCTATGCACACTGGACATATCTTATTTTGAAGTAAAAAACAAAATGGGAACAAACACAATTCACACGGCTTCATGTGGCCCGCAGGCCGCAGTTTGAGGATGCCTGTTTTATGCCATAGAATCTATATATTATTTACCTGTGTATGTGTATATACATATATGTTTACATGTATACAAATAATAAAATATAAAAGTGGATATCTCTGAGTAAAAAAATTACTGGTGATTTTATTTCACTTTACTTTCTTTTATTTTCCAAATGTTCAATAATATACAAATTCTTACCATATATTAATACATACAGAGATAATAACTTTTCTTTAAAATTTTACCAATATATGTATGTCACTAATCATGTTTAGTTTTCCGGTTTTTAACTGTATATAAATAGAATACTTCATATTGTCACTTGTTTCTAAGATTCAGCCATACAGAAGCTTATTACTATATTCATTTTAATTGAATAATATTTTACCTTATGAACATACTACAATTTGTCCATTTTCCTGTCAAAAAAACTTGTGTTATAATCAATTTCATGTGCTAATTTCTAAACATGAAAAAATTACAAAAATAACTAGCAACTTACATTTCTGGTCATGATGGAATAACAGGGTCCTTATTTACCCTGCTTTTTTCCAACATTCCAAACATCCTGAGAGGAGAATTGCATTTATTCAACCACATAAACTGCATACATATACATGTAGGAAATTTCCCCAAAAGCTGGTAACCTGCACTCAGAATCACACAGGTAAAATATACGACTTTCAACACAGACCTAAATGCCTTCACATTTAAAAAATCAGAATTCTATATACAAGTTTTAAGCTCACAGAATTTGCTCCCTCTGTCTTAACAATTGAAACACTGGATAAAGCAACTGTCTCCAGATATCATGTGACAGGCAATGCAGGACAATCATGCCAGAAAAAGGGAAAAAAAAAGTTAAGCCCTCAATTGCTCCAGCTTATTTTCAGGCCATGGTACAGAAAAGGAAACCCAAATAGAGTCCAAAGGTATGCTGGAATTGAGGAGATAAAATGAGAATTCAGGGAGGTCAAAGCAGCTAAATTTATAGGGAAAAATACTGGAAAGGATAAAACTGCACAGAACGGAGACTACTACAGAGAGGGTGATGCAGGAAGTCTATAGTAATTCTCCTCAAGTCTTCAGCTGAGGACTCATCAGTACATTTCCGGGAGGAAGCAACCAGAGGAAAGAACCACCAAAACAAAACAAAACAAAACAGGCAGAATAATCTACAGAGATCGTACTGGATGTGGAACGTTCACACCAGCCAGAGTGGAAAAACCTTATTATACACAGAGTATCAGACAGAATACCAGGAAGGGTATCGCCTCAACAGGGGGGCAATACAGACTAAAAGCTGCTCTTGACCCACCTAACAAAGTTTAAAAGACTCCAAAGGATCTTCTGTTTCCAAGTAACTTAACTATGTCCCAGAACAAAGCTCAAGGATATTTAAGCAAACTTAAGAATATCCAGCAACCATTAAAGTAATAACACAATGCCTGACATCCAAGCA
Organism: Nycticebus coucang; assembly: GCF_027406575.1. Taxonomy (NCBI): domain Eukaryota; kingdom Metazoa; phylum Chordata; class Mammalia; order Primates; family Lorisidae; genus Nycticebus; species Nycticebus coucang. The sequence goes on from NC_069790.1 coordinate 54,048,827, forward strand.
AAAGCCATTAAGCATGCACAGAAGCAGGAAAATACAATCATAATGAGGAGAAAAATCAGTTAACAGAAACAGACCCAGAAGTGGCACAAGTGATAGAATGTCCTTCAACAATTGCTATACACTAAAAATTAAAAAATAGAAACCAAAGTATTAAAAACACTACCTTTTACAATAGCCCCAAACACAGAAATACTTAGGTATAAATCTAACATAATTTGTATAAGTTATGCATACTGGAAAGTACAAAACACCGATCAAAGAAACCAAAGATGATTTAAGTATACAGAGAAATATACCATGCTCATAGATGGGAAGATTCAATATTTTTACGATGTCAATTCTCCCCAAACTAATTCAGAGATTTCAATGTAGCCCCAATTAATACCTTAGCAGGGATTTTATAGAAATATACAAGGTGGTTTTAAAATAGATACAGAAAATCAAAGGAACTAGAATAGTCAAAATCGTTTTAAGAAAGAACAAAATTGGAAGACTCACACCATCTTATTTCAATACTTAGTATGAGGTTACAGTAATGAAGTCAGTGTGGTAGTGACAAAGGAACATACAGACTAAGAGAAGAAAACGCAGAACGCAGGAATAGCTCCATGCAAGCACAGACAACTGATTTTTAACAAAGGCAACTCAATGGAAAAAGAATCATTTCTAAGAAAAGATGGTAGAACTGAATCTCTATGCAGAAAAGTTAAATCAATACCTCACATCATGCAAAAACGTTAAACTAACATAAACTAACAAACATAAAACTGTAAAACTTTTAGAAGAACTTGTAAGGTAACATTGTTATGACCTTGGATTAGGTAAGAATTTCTTAGATCTAACACTAAAATAACTCTATGTGAAAAAAATCAATTGGATTTAAGCAAAAGTTTAAGTGTTTGCTTTTCTTAAAACGTGAGAATGCAAAGGCATACCCCATAAATTTACATATATGTGTAAAGCATACAATCTAATCCTTATCTTAAACATTGCTATTGTTTTTAAATTTTAAGCCTTTTTAATTTTGTGAAGGCAAAAAATGGAAACCTAAAAAACACATGTATATGCAAAAAAATAAATATTAATTTATAAAAAAAAGGGGGGGAGGGGAACAGGTAAAAGATATGAACAGATACTTCCACCAAAAATATAGTGAAAATGCTTACCATTAGTTATCAGGGAAATGAGCATAAAAACCACAGTGAGATACAACTGCACAGTCATTAAAGTAGCTAAAATTAAAAAAACCGGTAACATCAAGGGGTAGCATGTAGAACAACCAGAACTCTCCCACACTGCTAGCAGCAATGTAAAATGGTTCAAACTTTGGAAAACAGGTCTTAAAATGTAACCAGCTATTTCAATCCTAGATATTTGACCAAGAAAAATAAAAGCTTGTGTTCATACAAAGATCAGCACAGGAATATTCACAGCAGCTTTATTTGTAATAACCCAAACCAGGAACAACCCAAAATGTCCAATAAGAAGTGGATGGATAACAAATTAGGGTATGGTCATACAAGGGAATACTACTCAGCTATCTCTTAGCTACGATATTGATGAACCTCAAAAAGAATTAAACTGAGTGAAAGAAGTCAGAAAAAAACAAGTATTTACGGCACGCCATTTATTATAGTGACAAATTGTGTGTGTGTGTGTTGTGTGTGCGGTGGGCTGGGCACAAGGGGGAAGGGAGAGTGCAACAAAGAGGCACCAGAAAACTTCTAATTGCCTTGATTGTGATGACACTCTCATGGTGCATCCATATGTCAAAACTAACTTATGTACATCTTAGTATGTGCAATTCGTTATACATCACAATACAACAATACAGCTACTAAGTTAAAAAAAAAGAACTAGCTAACTCCTCCTTTTCTACTCATTGCCTATGCCTCACTTTGGGGGAGTGAGGATGGGGTCTAGGAAATCAGCAAGAAAATAAATTGACAACAACAGAGTGAAATACGAATGCATAAACACTACCAATGCAGAAACTCGTAAGAAATAGGACACAGTTTATATGGCTGATATGTAATTATAACAGAATCCAAAAAGCTTTAGAAAAAATTCTCTTCCTTCAAATAGTTTACCATTCAAAGGTTCAACCATAAAAAACTATTAAATTTTATAAATAACAAAAAAAATAGAAAAAAGTAGGCCTTTACAGAATAAAAACATACAGAATTCAACATTATAATTTGATTTTTCTTTTTTTTTTTAACAGAATTCATACTCTGATTTATCCAATAAAATGAGGATATTGAGTGAGATAGTACAAGCGTGATTATTTAGAGGTGGTTTTTATGTCTCCTTTATACTATTTTACAAAATCTCACCTACTCATTTTAATTTTTTAATCAGAAAAACATTAATATAAAAAAGGAAGCAAGTCTCTCTTATATCGTATTTGAAAGTGAAATGTTAATTTTCTAAGAAATAAAATACCTTAAACATATAAATAGAATGCTAAGTGGCAACCAAAATGAAAATGAGTAACAAGCAGCAAAACGAAAACAGAAAACTTTCTTTCTTATCCTAAATTTGAAGTGAAGAAATTGATTTTGCCAGTATAAATCCACGTGCAGCCTGGCCTTTCAAAAATTCGACCTAAAAAGGGTTTTAGAAATATCCGCATCTTCCTCTATTCCTTCCCCTGTGTACAGGTAAAAACTGCATCACTAGGGCGGCGCCTGTAGCTCAGTTGGTAAGGCACCGGCCCCATACACCGAGGGTGGCGGGTTCAAGCCCGGCCCCGGCCAAACTGCAACCAAAAAATAGCCGGGCGTTGTGGCGGGTGCCTGTAGTCCCAGCTACTCGGGAGGCTGAGGCAAGAGAATCGCTTAAGCCCAGGAGTTGGAGGTTGCTGTGAGCTGTGTGAGGCCACGGCACTCTACCGAGGGCCATAAAGTGAGACTCTGTCTCTACAAAAAAAAAAAAAACTGCATCACTAAAATTATCTCTATTGTAAATCACATCAATTTCCTTTACCTTTTTTTTATTGAAAGGATAAGATACAGCTATTTTATATACGTATCTAAAGTCTGCTTAACAAAAACAATTATTTTCAGAGAATAATTCTCATGGAAACATTGTCATGTTGCTTTCTAGATAGCTACATTTTAACCTTTTAAAAGTGAGTTATGATCAAAGAACTCCAAGCAATTGTTTCCATTAGTTTCCTAAATCATGACAAATCATTTCACAACTATGTTCTCTAATATATTTACTTTGCCACTTTCCTGCAGTTTCTGTTGACTGTGTAATTTTGTTTATATAATACATTGCTTCAGTATTTAGCAAGTTATGACAAATTATGTCCTTCTCCATCCCCACATGGGTAGACTAGTTTCACTACCAATCTTCACCCCCAGTTATTTGCTGCAAAGAATTCACAATTTACTTGTAAAATAATTCATAAAGATGACCAGTGGCATAGATGGCATAGATATATAAAATTCAGAATCATATTTCAACACATCTTTAGTTTAGCTCGGAGATAATAATTACCTTGCCACTATACGCTTTGTTAAATAAGAGGCCATACCATTAGCCTGAGGCTGTCTCTGTATTTCAAGCTCCTATCAAAAACCAACAACCTAACTTTGTACATAAACAAACCAAAACCTAACTTAGAAGTAGCTGATTTTCAGCCAAACACAAGCAGCTGACCTTCAGCCAAACACAGGCAGCTAATTCATCCCATCACGCCCAAATGTACTGTATGTATCTGATCTATCACCTGAATATCTGATCATGTGCCCTACGGCTTACTTAAAAATGACTGCTCTGAAAGGCAAATGTGCAGGAATGTGGAAAGCTAGGATAGGACAATGATTTTTTTTTTTTTTTATCACAAATGCTTTGGTACCACTTAACTTGTGAAACTATGTAAACATAAAACTTTGAAAAAGTAAAGAATGTTTGATGATTATGTCTTTCTGGCAGGTAGAGTGGGAACTTCTGAACTAGATCCCATTTTCCCATGTTCATATTCTCCAATTGTTTCTTAGACTTCCAACCTGCCTTCATCCCCTACAGTGCAGTCTTTTTTCTGTTTTTCATGGTTCAATCTTATCTCTATCACAAATCCCTAAAACAGAAAAGAGTAAGCATGGCATTCATAGCATTGCCTGGGAACTTACTAGAAATGCACTTTCTCAGGCCTCATTCCAGGTCTACAGAATCAGAAACTGGGAGTGGGGCCAGGAAAAGTGTGTTCCAAGAAGCGCTCCAGATTATTCTGATGTACCCTAAAGTTTGAGAACTACTGCTATAATGATTTAACATTCTCCTTTTCCTGATTCCCTCCACAAAGGCGGCATCCTACCAACTGCCATACAAACATGTTTATAAAGAGCACTGCCCTTGCACAGAATAGGTTCTATGTAGCATAAATACAGGTGGCAAAGGGGGCCAATTATCATAAACACCGTTCTGCACTTTAGTGCCCATGAATTTCTATGTATTTAATAATAGTTTGAAATGTTTTAAGAGGTTAATGAAAAGAAATGCATCAAAGGGATACCCGGGAGACCCTTTCACCAAATAAAAGTATCTCCTTTCTTACCTGTCAATTAAAACAAAGACAACCAATATTAACACTAAAAAGCTGAGTGTACTTACCATTGACCACTTTGACTCATGCTCTCTTAATTCTTATCACCAAATAAAACCAGAGAAAGTATTCTGTGGCATGTATCCAAAAATATTAACAAATCTAAACAAAGTTTTTAGGAATTATTCTTAAATCAAATTTTAGACAGGTTTATACTAGCCCAACAAGACGGCTTCGGATTTAATTCTAATATTCTTAAATGTCGCATCATAATGGGTGTTAAATACTTCACATCAGTAAATACTTGGGAAAATCAATTCCTATTCTGAAGATAAAAGCTAACCTGAGCCCTGGAACGTTACTGGCAATCAAATGAGTGTCTACTGGAGAAGAAAAGTATAGTTTAGTGGAACTTTGCTAAGTGCCAAAGTAAATTTCAGCAGAGGTAATCATAATATGCACGTAGTTTCAGTTTCTAAAAAAACTACCAGCATAAAATTAAAATGACTATAAAGACTAGAGTATTACTGAGTAAGAGTTTTTGTAATTTTATTCAATTTTGGTTATCTTAAATTTCAAAAACTTTTAAAATAATATATTTGATTGGCATAAAGGGCTTGGAGGAAGATTGCTTTCCTTAATGAATATTCATTATATTAAAATGGAAATTCAATGTATGCAATATGATCTGAGGATGAAAATAATAGAGCTACAATTTATTATCAGCTTAAAAATGTTCTACAATATATGGCTTTTAACATATATTCAGCACAGTAAATTTTCTGGGATATTCACGAATATAAACATGAATGGAATTTACTAAAAATAAAGAGGTACATATTAAATTACAGTAAAAATTACACCATTTCAAGTAAATATTCTAGGGTTTAAACCAAGTAAAGAAAAATCTGATACATCCTCATGATGGCTAATCTGTAAAATGACTCAAATAAAAACATAATTTCTAATCATTTATAATGCATCTGCTTATGTAAAAGTTCTTAAGCCTACTCCTAAAACTCTGGCTTACCAGTTTTTCTCATTAATGTTAAACCAAACTGAAGTAGAATCAGTCTAGAAAAAATGATACTCTTTTACAAAAAAAATGTGCCATTTCATACACAGCTTATACTCTCATATATTCTCTTTAAATACAACTTCTCAAAAAGAATTAGGCTTTAAAGGCTCTTACATACAATTAATTATAAAATCCCCAGAATAAGATCTAAATATTATTAATTTCCATAACAAACTATTCTCAATTGCACAATAAGAGACAACAGCTCATACCTGGTTAAATCTGACATACGCTACACTCAGCACAATTAGACTTTAAGGATCTATTTCCAAAGGCACTAGGTAGGCTACAGGGGTTTTGTATTACTGTTCTTTGTTGTATGTGGTAAGAACACATGAGCTCTCTTTAAAAAGAAAAAAAGAAGTGTACAGTTATATTGTTTACCTTGGGCACCATGCTATGCAATTTTATATCCTTTGAACAGCAACTCTCCATTCCTCTTCCACCCCAGCTTCTGGCACCTACCATCCTGCTTTTTGATTCTGTGAGTTTCATATAAATGAAATCTTATGTATTTGTCATTCTGTGACTGGCAGATTTTACTTAGCATAATGTCCTCCAGGTTCATCCATATTGTCATATAAAGCAGAATTTCCCTCTTTTTAAAGGCTGAGTTCAATTGTATTATTACATTTTATATACCATATTTTCTTTAGCCATTCATTCAACTGCCAATGGACATTTCAGTTGTTTTCACATCTTGGCTATTTTGAATAGCGATGTAGTGAACACAGGTGTGTGGTATCTCTTCGAGATTCTGATTTCAATTCTATTGAATAAATTCTCAGAAGTCAGAATGTTGGGTCACATGGCAGTTCTATTTTCAATTTTCTGAAGAACCACCATACTTTTTCCATAGCAGCTGCACCATTTTCTATTTCCCACACAGTGTACAGGGTTCCAATTACTTCACATCTTTGCCAACATTTGCTATCCTAATGGCCATCCTAAGAGGTGTGAGATGGTATCTCATCGTGGCTTAATTTGCATTTCCCTGATGATCACTGACGTTGAGTATCTTTTCATATAACAATTTGCTACTTATATGTCTTTCCTGAAGAAATGTCTATTCAAGTCATTTGCCCATTTTTAATTAAGTTATTGTTTTTTTGCTATTCAGTTTTAGGAGTTCCACATATATATTTTAGTTATGAGTCACTTATCAGATATATGGTTTGCATGTATTTTCTCCCATTCTATAGACTGTCTCTTCATTCTGTTGACTGTTGACTGTTTTGACTGTTTCTTTTTCTGTGTAGATTTCAGTTTAATGTAGTCCCACTTCTCTATTTTTGTTTTTGCTGCCTGTACCTTTGGTATCATATCCAAAAAAAAATCACTGTCAAGATCAATGTCATGAACCTTTTCCTCTATGTTTTCTTCTAGCAGTTTTACAGTGTCAGGTCTTACACTTAAGTCTTTGTTTCACTTTGAGTTATTTTTTTTTTGGCATGGTTTACGACAAACATCCAAATTCATTCTTTTGCATGTGGAAATCCATTTTCCCAACACCATCTGTTGGACAGACTAGCCTTTCCCATCATGTGCATTCTTGACACTCTGTCAAAGTTCCATTAGCCACATGTACACAGGTTAATTTCTGGGCTATCATATTTGGTTCCACTGGTTTGTTTTTATGACAGTAAAAACTGTCATAAATACTGTTTTAATTATTGCAGCTTCATAATTCATTTTGAAATCAGGAAGCATGATACCTCTAGCTTTATTCTTTCCGAAGATTACATTGGCTATTCAGGGCCCTATATGGTTCCAAATGAATTTTCGGATTTTTTTTTTTTTAAAAAGAAAGAGCCTCTGGAATTCTGATAGGGATTTCACTGAGCTGTATATAGCTTTGGGTGTTACAGAAATTTTGACAATATTGACTCTTCTGTTCCATGAACCCAGGATCTTTTTCCATTGATCTGTGCCTTCCTGACTTTCTTTAAGCAATGTTTTGTTGTCAATATGTGTTTCACCTCCTTAGTAAGAGTATTCCTACATGTTTTATTCTTTTGATGCTATTGTAAATGATATTTTTTCTTAATTTCCTCTTCAGATAAGTTTGTTATTAGTATACAGAAACTCAACTGATCCTACAACTTCACTGAATTCATTTATTAGTTCTAACTGTTTTTTGGTGGAGTCTTCAGTGTTTTCCACATATTAGATTATATCTTCTGCAAAGATAATTTTATTTCTTCTTTTCTAATACGAATGCTTTCTCTTTCTTTTTCTTGCCTAATTGTTCTGGGTAGGCCTTCCACTCTCATGTTGAAAAGATGTAGTAAGACCAACCATTCTTGTCTTATTCCTGATCTTAGAGGAAAAGCTTTCAGGTTTCCACCACTTTTCTACACAGAAAAGGAAACAGTCAACAGAATGAAGAGACAGTCTATAGAATGGGAGAAAATACATGCAAACCATATATCTGATAAGTGATTTATAACTAAAATATATACGTGGAACTCCTAAAACAGAATAGCAAAAAAACAATAACTTAATTAAAAATGGGCAAATGACTTTTCCTGTGGCCTTTTCATATATGACTTTTATTACACTGAAACAGACTATAGTTTTAAAAAACATGAGGTTAGAACCATGGTACCACTAAAAGTCTTAATCACTACAGGTTTTAAGAATAAGGGAGTGGCAATGGGGGCTGGATCTGTCTCCCATGCTCCATACTGAGCAAAGGAGAATCCTATCAGGATTCTGTAATCTTCACCCTTATCATTTCCTAGTTTTCTATCATCATGTTAAGACAATAAGAAAATGAAGAGAACTAGAGGTGCTTCACTCCACAAAGTTTGTGGTCCTATATCCTTTCCCAATCTCATTCTGTTAAGCCCTAGGTTCCAAGATATGTGTATAATTTCCTATGCATACAGATAATATTTAATATAAGTTCTTATACTAACACTCAGGCAATAACAGAATAAGAACACTTTAAAGAATATATATTCAAAAAATTAAATATTCAACTCTAAATAGAATTTCCTTAAAACCTCTATATTTCATTAGCAGACATACAAATTACTAACATTATCTATACCAATATGCTAGGTAAATGCTTTAGATGTTTCTACTTTGGGTAATATAGTCTAAAATACACTGTCCTCCTTTTCCAATTAAAAAAAATTATCACATTGGTAAAATACACTTTGGGAGCAATTAAAACTTCCATGATTACATCTTTCCTTTTCCAGTCCAATTATGGATTTTTTAAAGGAATAACTTCTAAGTCGCTAGAGAAAAATTATTTTGAAATTCTCAAAGGTAATGATTCAGTCTATGTTTTTAAAATACACTTTTAAAATTTAGTGAGATTGTTAATAGTTCCAAACAATTAAAGCCTCTGGTGTTTAACCCCAGAAATTGACAAGATACATTGGAATTTTTTATAAATTTCAACTTAAAGGTTTTTCATAGAATGTCGATAGGCCTATTGATATAGTGTTAAATATGGGAGAAATAAAGGCTGAAAGGGAAAGAAGAACAAGAAGAAACAGAAAATAGGATAAAATCAGTTTGAACACTTAGAGAATAGGCTAAATAATATAGAGTATGTATTTGTTAAGTATTTGTTGTTCAACTTAATTCAGCAGAGGTTAAAAAATTCTGATATTATGGGGACCAGAAAATAAGATGCCTTATTTTGGGGAAGTGTAGGCATTAGCAAAAAAAAAAAAAAAAAGTAACAGAAAATAAAAACTTCAATGCTTTTTTATTACAAATAAACCATTGTCTAATAAAACTTAGTGGAGAACCATTGCTATTGTAATCCTTTCTCCTCTAACCCTGACCAATCAGTAGCTAATTGTTATGTATGGTCCCACAGACTATACAGATGCTCCTCAACTTAGCAAGGGGTTGTAGCTTCATAAACCCATTATAAACTGAAACTATCAGTAAATCAAAAACACATTTACTACACCTAACCTACTGTCCATCACAGCTTAGTATAGCCTACCTTAAATACACTCAGAACACTGACATTGGCCTACAGTCAGGCAAATTAAATGCTGGCAACACAGTACACTGAGACTTACTGTTTACCCTCATGATTGAGTTTCTGCCTGGGAGCCCAGCCAACATCCAGCATCTCAAGAGGGTATATAGTACAGAAAATCGCCAGCAGGAAAAGATCAAATTTCAAAGGACAATTTCTATTGACTGTGCATCACTTTTGCAGCATTGTAAAGTCAAAAAAATCATTAAGTAGACTCATAAGTGGGGAATCATTAGTACAAAAGAAATTTTTTTAAGAGATGACAAACTGGGCTGGAAGCGGTAGCTCACTTCTGTGATCCGTGGGAGGCCAAGTTGAGAGGATTGCTTGAGCTCAGGAGTTTGAGACCAGCCTGAGGAAGAGTGAGATCCTGTCTCTACTAAAAGTAGAAGAAATAGCCAGCCAGCCAGATATGGTGGTGCACACCTATAATCCCAGCTACTCAGGAGGCTGAGGGAAGATGTCTACTTAAAACCAGTATTTTAAGGTTGCAGTGAGATATGATGATGCCACTAGACTCTACCCAGAGCAACAGAGAGAGGCTGAGAGAGAGAGGGAGAAGAACTGGAACAAGTGGAAATTAATGTGCTAATACACACAAAATTCCAAAAATCGTTATCTTTATCTTTAAAAAGAAAAAGAAATGTCCTATTGCACCCATTTCATAGGTTTCCATACATACATTGACTGCAATTGTTCTCCAAAAGCTGTGCCTCACAGCTTTTTGGTATTCCTTCCACAAATTCACTTCAAGTTCCGGAGCTTCAGCATTACCAAAATCAAAACCTAACACCTTAAACTCAGACACTGCTGCCTTTTACTACAGTCCCATATTTACAATCGCCTATGATGCACCCCATTTGGATATTTGGCCATTAGTTTATTCTTAACAAATCGCTATCATTATCATTTTCCCTTTCCCAATATCATCAGAATAAAGACATTCTCAAAAAAAACAAAAGATACAACTCCATGTCAGCAAAAATGGCAAAGAAGAGAATTCCAAACGTCTATCCCTCCACAAAGAAACAAATAAACTGGCAAAAACAGTCAGAATCAACTTTGTCAGAACTCTAGGAACTAATGTAAAAACCTGCATCAATCAGGTAAACATTGAGTCCAGAAAAAAGAGCTAATTCTCAGTAAGAGAGCTTTGTGGTATTACTCACTCTAATCCCTAGCCACGTTCCCCATATGAGTAGTGGTCTTGTAGACAGTAGCCCAAATTCCCAGTACCAGAGGGAACAGAATAGATGTTATTCTCAAAAGAACTGGGGTTGTTTACTGTGACCCGTTTGGTGACTGCCTGGAGAACCTGCTCAGAGGGATTGCCTTTATCCTGCCTGACTCGGACTCGCCCAGTGCCGAGAAGGCTACCTGGGAAATAGTCCTCAAAAACATGCAGTAAAACAAATGCATTCATCTCCACTGCTGCCTGGGGCAAGGGAAAACAATGGGGCAAACAACAGAGTAACCAAAATACTGAGGAGGAAAAGCTGGTGAATACGATTTGTAAGGAATTGGAAGAAATGTATGCTATTTTGCTGGGAAATAACGAAGAAACTATATATTTTTTGTAAAGAATGACTGATATCCTTATGCAATATTCTGCTCAATTAGGGTCTCGGCAAGTATATTTTCTTTATATTATTGAGCAACTGACAGAAACAAAATTAAAAAAACACTGTTTACACGTGTATGCGCTATTCAAGAAATTATTTTGAACAGTACATGTTTGCCACATTCAACCAAGTCTTAAATTTCATAACACAAATTACTAGGAAATGGAATTTCATATATGCCAATTTAAGTCTGCTAGAATATATCTATAAAGGGTCTTCAAATATTTCATGGAAAATGTAGATTCCCAAAAAACTATATATGGACTTCAATATTTTTGCACCAAAATAAAACTCACACTAACTTGTTATAATGTGTCTAAGTGGGATCTAATTTTAGGCCCTAAGAAGGACAAGACATCAGTTTGAAAAGAGGCCCTATTAGAGCAACATAAATTCTGCTAAAAGTAAAGCAAGAACATCAAGTTTAGGGTGAGTGAAAGACTGGTGAAATCATTGACACTTGGCATGTTTATGGGGGACAATGCCCCACAGAAATGAGCAGTTTACAAATGAGTAACTCATTTTAAGACGGGATAGATGATGTTAAAGATGAAGCCCACGGAAGTGACCATCCACATCAATTTGGAAAGAAAATACCAATTTTGTTTGTACTCTAATTGAAAAGAAACCAATGATTAACAGCAGAAACCGCAGCCAACACCACAGACATCTCGATTGGTTTGGCTTACACAAGTTAACTGAAAATTTTAAGTCGAGCAAACTTTCCACTCAATGGGTGCTAAAACTGCTGCACTCAGATCAGCTATACACAAAAGTAAAGCTTTCAGTGGGAATTTTAAATAAGTGGGATCAAATCCTGAAGCACCTCTTCAAAGAACTGTAACAGGAAATTAAATACAGCTTTGCCAGTACAATCCTGACGACAAAGCACATCAAAGCAATGGCTACTAAGAAATTAGAAGTGGTCCAGTCAAAGCAAAAGTGACCAAACAAGATCCAAGGTCACAGCAGTGATTTTTTAGATGCTCAAGCCATTTTGCTTCACTTTCTGGAGAGCCAATAACAATAATATCTGCTTCTTATCAGAGTGTTTTGAGAAAGTTAGCCAACATGTTAGTAGAAAAATGCCTAAGAAAGCTTCACCAGAGCCTTTCTCCACCATGACTAATGTTCCTACTCATTCCTTTCATCAAACAAGGGGAATTTTGCAAGAGTTTCGATGGGAAATCATTAGGCATCCATGTGAAGCCCCGAATTGGCTCATTCTGACCTTTTTGTTTGCCAATCTTAAAAATCTTAAAATGGCATCCATTTTTCTTCAGTTAATATGGAAAAGACTGGTTAAATTTAACCAACAACATGGTTAAATTCTCTCAGTTCTTTAGAGATACGAGGTAGGACAATTAAGTTAGTGAACTCATCCTTGAAAAGGGCTGCATACCTCACTGCTGAATATCACTATGGTCACCTTCAAAGTATCCCCTTCAAAAGCTATGAACCAATATCACTGCCTAGCCCACCCTTCAAAGCACTTATTCTAGGATGAGTTTGCAAACTTAATTGCCCAACCTTGCAGGCTAAATCTAGTATCATCTCTTACAAAAGTGTCTTGAACTTGACAGGGTTATGTTGAGAAATAAAGTTTGCATTTTTTGCTTTTAACTTTTAATTTCATTTTTCCATGAACTTTTTGAAGCCTCTTCATATTTTACAAGATGAGTTTTGTTCACCTGAATCAAAGAGTTTTAGCAATAACATTTGGGGGCAATAAATGTGAAAACAATAACTATGGACAAGTTTCAAGCTAAAAATGAATAAACATAGTCAATACAAATCTATTCAAATTACATTCAAATTCATGTAATTATTCTTCTAAATGAAAATGTCTCAGATGAGGAATACATGATAAGAGATCAACTCTAAATAATAAAATCATTGGGAACAATGAGAAAGTAAAATAACAGCTGAGAAAACATACAATTATTTACTGTTTAACTGCAATGACTAAAGCCATTCATGTTGGATATATATTTTTAAACAACAGCTTCACAGAATGCTCTAAAAGGTACTATAAAAAATATGAATTCTGGCAATAGCATCTCAAAACATGTCAAAAAGACATAAAATATTAACTTCCTTGAGCATGTTGCCATATGCCATGCTAAAAAATCACACTGTATATTTCTTTACCTCACAGTAGCATTAAAATGGCATCTACTACATTTCGCAAACTACCACTCTTACTTGGAGACTTAGCATTTAGTATTATTTAATACACAATTTTCTAAACACTAAAAAAAATATTATATCTAAAATGCCTATGTTACCTGTTTTCCTTAAAGGCTGAAGATACCTACTCAACTCCCCTAAACAACAGCAACAAAAACTGCATAATTAACCATTATATATCGGAAGTATAATTCACGGAAGCACAGACTTTTCAAGCATTACTTTATAGAAAGACTGCTAAATAGAATCAATTAACATAAAAGAATCCATCAATAATGCCTAAGGATTCATGCCTCACTTGAAACAATTTTGAAGAAGTTGCATGATGCAAATTTTACAAGCTTACATATTTTAAATGAACTATAGAATGAAATGGTTTATTCCTTAAAACTTTGTTAAAATTAAAAATCTCTTTGGAAATAATTGGTCCTAATTAATCAAAGTTTAAGTCCATATTTTGTACACTGAGTTTCTTAAAATAATCCCTGTCTATATTATTTTTTAATTACTTTTTTCTAATGATACAGATTATTTATCTTCCCATTTCAAAACAGGAAGTTTCAAAAGGAACAATAACTCAAGGGCAAAGGGCAAATATCCTTAGCAGCAGGCAGGATCAACTCTTCACCAATACAAAAAAAGAATGAAAAAATGCTAAACATAGAAAATTTTAGAGCTTTTGCTTATTCTCTGTGCCATTTTTAGAATTCTAAATCACTTCAGGTGCTATTATACTTCTTGTGTTTATTGTTTGAGTTTTTTCTTGAATAAAGGTTGGGTATTTGAGAAAACTAAAAAAAAAAGAAAAAAAATTCTTCATCACTAATAAAGGGCTCCTCAGCTTTACAATGAGGCCACTAAGAGTGACACTCTCAGTGCAGACACATTTGATGAAGGGGTGGCTTCAATAATTGCTTCTGTTCTTTGTGTTCATGATTTTGCTTTTGAAAAACTCCAAGGCCTTGCCTTCTAATGCACAGCGCTTGGTCTCCATGTGGCAAAGTAGTTCTGAAGATTTCCTGGCTTCATTAGACAGATGGTTGCCACATACCATACAAGGTGTGCTTGGAGAATGTGAATCACCTGTTGCAAAGAACATATAATTTAAGTAGGACACTTTTCAATACAGCTGTCATTCTGTAGGCAGTTCTAGTGTCTTCTGCTCTCTCATCATTGGGTCTTTCCCCTTTCCAAGGAAGCTCACCAGCAATATTTGTTTTTTACTCATTTTTGCTAGAGTTTGAGCTTACCAAAACTGTGACTGAGACAAGTTTGCAGTGTAGGTAAGAGGCTCAGATGAAAGTGGTAAATAAAATAATGGGTGGGCCATGCACAGACTAAAATTAGTGTTAGGCTCTGACTTACAGCCTGCCACCAGATGCAGCCGTACAACTGAAGGACATCAATTCACATGCCACAAGAAAGCCTGCCACCAGATGCAGCTTGTCACTTGCCACTCACTGATGGGGTCTTGATATGAGTCTGCAAGCAGCTGATTTATTATGGTCTCTGTGCAGTCAAACCTCTCTGCTATGATAATCTGAATTTGCAGCCACTCCCCAGCTCTAGCATCATCACC
This sequence comes from Nycticebus coucang, assembly GCF_027406575.1. Taxonomy (NCBI): domain Eukaryota; kingdom Metazoa; phylum Chordata; class Mammalia; order Primates; family Lorisidae; genus Nycticebus; species Nycticebus coucang. The sequence continues at coordinate 54,063,863 of NC_069790.1, forward strand.
TCAGCTCCACCTCGGATCATCAGGCATTAGATTCTCAGAAGGAGCATGTGACCTAGAGCCCTTACAAGTACAGTTTGCAGCAGGCTCCATGCTCCTGTGAGAATGTAATTCCACTGATCTGACAGGAGGAGGCGCTCAGGTGGTGATGCAAGCAGTGGGAACAGCTGTAAATACAGATGCAGCTTGGCTGGCCACCCATCACTCACCTCCTGCTGTGCGGTTCCCAACAGGCCACGGACCAGTACGAGTCTGTGGCCCAGGGACTGGGAACCGTAGATGTAGGATACGGGAAATAAATAATAGAAGGAAAGAAGAAGAATTCCCTAATGCCAATGAGAAAACCTCCTCTCCCTCCAGCAGCTGCTTTAGATGTAAAGTATTTAGATGTGCTACAGCCTGACATAACAGTTAAATGGATTTACAATTATACGTGTATTATCCAGTTTAATTAGACTATTCCCTAAAATGGACAGGTAGCTTTAAGATGCTGGTAAGGAATCTTCTGATTGAAGACAATGTTAATAAAGCAAGCACAAACAAAAGATGCTGAGAGTGGAGAACGGATACTTTTCCAACTACCAGTACAACTAATCAGCCACAGTACGGTAAAAACAACGGCACTACCATACACTTGGCATCTTGAGAACGGCACTTCACCTCTGTGCCCTTCCTCCCCAAACCCAAATCCTGATCTTTACATGAGAAAAATCATCAGACATCTCCCGACTTAGTGACCAAATACCTAGCTAGTACTGCTCGAAACTGTCAACATCATCAAGAAAAGGGAAATCTGAGAAACTGTTGACATCTACAGAAGGCTAAGGAGATGTGACAATTATAACATGGTCTCCTGGATGGTATCTTGGAACAGGAGAAGGTTATTAGGTTAAAGCCAGGCAAATGTAAATAAAAAGTGGACTTTAGTTAGTAAAAAACCAGTATCAATATTGGTTCACTAGATTTGACAAATGTACTATACTTTAAAAAAAAAAAATGGCAATATAATTGAGTCTAAAAAATTTTTCAAAAATATCATAACTATTTGGAATGCAAATTGATACCCACTGTTGTTAATGAACACCCCTTAAGTGAATATTATTCTTCAGATATAAGCTAATGATAATACAGACTCAAACGCATAAAATAATAAATATATATACATAAATGATATAGGCTCCCAAAGTTTACAGGTCATGATTGTAGAAAATAAGTAGCCACCATAAAAATAACTGGATGTGATACTAGTGTGCGTATGCCTCACTAATTACTTATTGTTCACACACTAAATGTCAGGTGCTAAAGATACAAAGACAATCGCATTTTGATTCAAAGCAGCTTGTAATGTAGTGGCAAAGCACAAAAGTAAAAAGGTAATTACCATGCAGTATGAAGAGAAGTGACTATAATTGCCATAAACAGAATTGAACACAGCAAGTTCAACGGGAGCACTTGGGCTGAGAAACGAGGTATGGGGCAGAAAAGGGTCTCCAGGACAAAGTGCCATCTAAGCTGAGTCTAAGAGGATAAGTAGGTCGAGCTAAATAAAAGGAATTCCAGAAACAGGGACCAGTGTGTACAGGAGTCCAGAGTTACACTGTCCAATGACTACTGAGCACTCAAAATATGGTTACTGAGAATGACAAGGAAAGTAAATTCTTCATTTTATTTCAATTATTTTGAATTTCAGCATAGAAAAGATTTCAATATTCTCCAAATTGACTTCTGCAGTTGAACACACAAATCCAGAAATGTTTTCTTAGACATAGACAAGTTTATTCTAGTATGTATAGCAGAAAATAAATGCCCTAAAATAGCCAAAATAATTTTGAAGAAGAATTAAGTATAAGGCTTACTTAATACATAGCCACAAGAAACAAGACAGCATGACAGCCACCTAGACATGGAACAGAAAAGAAAGTCCAGAAAAAGACTCAAATATGCCTAATTTTACTAAGGTGTGCAACCAATTCAATGCAAGAGAACCTTTCAACAAATAATGCTAAAGACACTGGATATCCATAAGCCAGTATGACTGGCTTAACTCTTGGACCTAAAACCTCAGACTATATGCAAAAGTTAATTCAAAACAGACCATGAGCTTGAAAGTAAAATTTAAAACTATCAGGAAAGACCAAGCGTGATGGCTCACACTTGTAATCCTAGCACTCTAGAAGGCCAAGGCAGGTGGACTGCTTGAGCTCAGGAGTTCCAGACCAGCCTGAACCAGAGCGAAACTCCGTCTCTACTAAAATTAGAAAAAAATAGCCGGGCATAGTGGCACATGTCTCTAGTCCCAGCTCCTTGGGAGGCGGAGGCAAGAGGATTGCTCAAGCCCAAGAATTTGAGGTTACTGTGAGCTTTGATGACACCACCACAATCTATCCAGGGTGAGAGAGTAGGACTCTGTCTCAAAAAAATAAAATAAATAAATAAAACTATCAAGAAAAAATAGGAGCACATCTTCCGATTCTAGGATTAGGCAAAGATTACTTAGACTTGACACCAAAAGCATGAACAGAACCAAATTAAGTGAGGGGTGCTGTGTTTTTCTGTAGTACGAACGTTAAGAGCCATAGACCTGGAACCACCTCTCTGCACAGCCCAATCTGGTCGTATCTCCCTGCATTTTCCCATCTCCTTCGTAGTAGTTTCCTGCCTATAAAACCTGCCCCCAGACCCAGCTCAGGAGAGTAGAATCTCTTTGGATGATATAACTCTGAACTTCCATTTCAAACTTTATCTCTGAGTGGTATTCACTATTAACATAACAAATACAAGTACCTTGCGTCAGAGCTCTAGTCTCCTTACCTCTTCTTCGTTATCTTAAAGTTTCTTGAGGCCCTAAATCACATATTAGGCTTCTTGAACCTAATAGATGCATGATAAATATGTTAAAGAATACATCAATTTCATTAAAATCTGTTTCGTTTTTTGTTTTTAATACATGGCAACTATGAACTATTACAGCACTCTGATGTAAAGCAGCAGACAAGATGTCAAGATGACCTAAAAATCTCTCCCAATCACTTCCCCCTGCATACATACATGCCTACATATCTCGTTTTCTCTTTTTAAAATGAACACTGGGACAAGTCACGGTAATTAGAAATTTAACATTTAAAAAGACAGAACAGAAAAACAAATGGGCTACTAGGCACTTAAGAAACACTGGCTTGCTAAAGTGTATTTAACATAACTGGAACACATCGGGAATTATGCAAATCTGTACTGAAATGCAAAAAGCTGCTGGAAGAGTATGACTGGCTTAAAGCTAGAAAGACTGTCAGAAAAAAAATCAAAATTGAAGTGGCACCTGTGGCTCAAGGAGTAGGGTGCCGGCCCCATAAACCAGAGGTGGCAAGTCCAAACCCGGCCCTGGCCCCAAACTGCAACAACAACAACAAAAAAATCAAAATTAAAAAGTGTTATAATCTGTTACTCCTAAAATGACAGGAAATTATGTAAAATGTACAAGTCTGTGTAACTCTTCGGAAAGAGTAAACTGAAGATTCAACTTCCTATCATGAGTGGACTCTTTACTCCCTTGTACTTCTGTAGTTATTTTGAAGTTTGAAGTGTCCAAATCTTCTTAAAAAAAACAAAAACAAACAAACAAAAACCCCCCAACTTATTTAGACATGAACCAGGTGGTGACTGGTTGTCCTAAAACAAGATGGCTACACACGAATTTCTTAACCAAAAGCTTTCATTATTCAGGTGTCAAATTAACCTTTTCTGCATGATCCAAATCTATTGCTGGGATTATTATAGACGAGTGCTAGCCTCAGAAATGCAAAATACCTTCAAGAAAAGTACAATTAAGGTTATGGGGGGGGAAGCAGAAAGAGGGACGGAGGGAGGCGGGTGGGGCCTTGGTGTGTGTCACACTTTATGGGGGCAAGACATGATTGCAAAAGGGACTTTACCTAACAATTGCAATCAGTGTAACCTGGCTTATTGTACCCTCAATGAATCTCCAACAATAAAAAAATAAAAAGAAAAGTAAACCATGAAAGCAAGGTGTTAAAGAAAAAGATACATGTGACACTTGTTATAAAAAGAAGTCAAGCTATCTTCAGGACTACAGTGGTATGTGTAAGGACCACTGCAATGGAACTTTGCAGTAGGGGAAAGAGACGGGGATCAACTCCTAACACACCAAAGAAAAGTAGACATTTATAGCCAAGAAGCACAGTGGGGTCAGTGGATGGAAAATTACTAAGAGGGTAGAGCAAATTCTTCACTAAACTGATCTAACCAAGATTCTCACTAAAGACAGAAACCAGAGTGATCAGAAACTACCGAAATAGCCCAGTCCAGCTGCATTTTCCCATCTCCCTCATAGCAGTCTTCTGCCCATAAAACCTGCCTCTAGACACAGCTTAGCTTGGGGAGTCTCTTTGGAGGACATAGCTCTGAATTTCCATTTCAAATCTTAACTTCTAGTGGTCTTCATTAATAACACAACAAATATGAATGCCTTGCACCGTAGCTGTAGTTTCCTTACCTTTTCCTCTGGGGGAAGATAAGGAACCCAGTTAGATTTTGAGGGTAATCAGATATGGAGGATAGGGAGATTCTGGCTAACTCAATTTGACAGAATCTTGCTAAAACTGTATTTTTGAAGGACATGCCAATATGGCCGAATCAGGTTCAAAGGAGCCTAAGTTTCATTAAGGAGAAAAATCTTTCTTAAATACCTGCATGAAATTCCTTGGGCAGACATTCAAAAATAGAAAGGGGGATAAGATGTTGAAGGAGCTGATTTTCTAGAATGAGATCCTTTGACTGGAAAGAGTGGCACAGCCCACTGAGCCAGCAAAAATTACAGACGGCAGATAATACAGTCCACCACAAGTATGCACCGTGACATAAACTTGAATTCTGTGATTAGCTATAGATGCAAGTTGACTTTCCTAAGGTGCAGAGTCCATCAAGAAGCCAGTTGTGCCATGGTGTACATATACTACAATTTATTAATCCATTCGTGGATCGATGGGCACTTGAGCTTTTTCCATGACTTAGCAATTATGAATTAGGCTGCAATAAACATTCTGGTACAAGTATCTTTGTTATAATGTGATTTTTGGTCTTCTGGGTATATACCTAGTAGGAGGAATTATAGGATTGAATGGCAGATCTATTTTTAGATCTCTAAGTGTTCTCCAAACATCCTTCCAAAAGGAATGTATTAATTTGCATTCCCACCAGCAGTGTAGAAGTATTCCCTTTTCTCCACATCCACGCCAACATCTCTGGTCTTGGGATTTTGTGATATGGGCTAATCTTACTAGAGTTAGATGATATCTCAAAGTAGTTTTGATTTGCATTTGTCTGATGATTAAGGATGATGAGCATTTTTTCATGTCTATAGGCCGTGCGCCTGTCTTCTTCAGAGAAGTTTCTCTTCAAGTCCCTTGCCCAGACTGCAATGGGATCACTTGTTCTTTTCTTGTCTATGTACACCATGGAATACTATTCAGCCTTAAAGAAAGATGGAGACTTTACCTCTTTCATGTTTACGTGGATGGAGCTAGAACATATTCTTCTTAGTAAAGTATCTCAAGAATAGAAGAAAAAGTATCCAATGTACTCAGCCCTACTATGAAACTAATTTATGGCTTTCATATGAAAGCTATAACCCAGTTATAACCTAAGAATATGGGGAAGAGAGAGAAGGAGGGGAGGGAGGGGGGAGGATGAGTGGAGGGAGGATGATTGGTGGGATTACACCTACGGTGCATCTTACAAGGGTACATGCGAAACTTAGTAAATGTAGAATATAAATGTCTTAACACAGTAACTAAGAAAATGCCAGGAAGGCTGTGTTAACCAGTGTGATGAAAATATGTCAAATGGTCTATAAAACCAGTGTATGGTGCCCATGATTGCATTAATGTCCACAGCTATAATTTAATAAAAAAAAAAAAGAAGCCAGTTGTGCCTTTGAGCTCAGTGGAGCATTTGCACAGATAGTTCTTAGGAGTACAAGTTGGCAGCCCTAACTTTTCACATCATAAGGCCATAATTCTTTTAAGTTTAGATTTATTTTGGAAAGAGTCCAAATGTCTTCCCAGGTCTAATTTGTAAAACTTACTACTTTCTATCAAATGGGCCTAAAAATATATAGGTTCTTTTTATTTAAAAAACAGAGAAAAAATTCAGGCACAAATAAACCAGGAAACATGACAAAGATGAAATAGCAAATCTGTAGATGATAGTGTAGAACTAAATACTTGATTAAATTCAACATTTATAAAATTAACAGCACACCACCTCTCTACCAAAACGATCATTATCAGACATAGCGCATAACAGCATGACACTTATACGTCCTTGTTTGTACAGGACTGTCCTTGTTTATGACTGTTGTCTTGACATCTCTCTTATCCAGTTTAAAATTTGTCCTGAATTTTTTTTGGGTACTATTTTATTTTTTATTATTATTTTTTAATTTCAAATTAATATGACGGCACAAATTTTTAGATTACATTGTTCCCACTTTCAAAGTACAGAAACAGTTGTAAAAGAACCCCTCACGGGGGGAGTGCTATGCACCCTCTCGTTGTGCTCACTTGTCATTAACATGTTAACAATGGCATTTGACAGCAGAGACGGTATTGGCAGACTCTGCCTCGTACTTCCAGCTTCAGCTACCATCTAGTGGCATGCCAGATGGGATGCCACAAACACAAGTTCCTTCTAAGTGGTTTAATCTGCAAGATGTCTACCTATTGACTCAGTGTAACCAATGCCTTCCTGATTCAGGGTAACTAATGCCTGCCTTTTAAGGGCAGTATACATGGCCTTGCTGATAAAGTAAAAACACTCAAATATCCTATTCTATTCTAGAACAAAATAATCAAATAAGCATTTGACTCTACTGTCCCTATCCGCTAATTAGTCTACCAGGCAGTTGTGATGTGGTCTGTGTTTCAGTCTATAAACTAGACAAAGCTGCCATTAAAAAGGTGGCACGGGAAATGGGAGAAATTGTAGGGTAGGTATATGTGAAATATGGCAGGTAACAGAGCATACAGAGAGCAACCACAACATCCTGGCATACCTCGTTTCATTGCACTTTGCTTTATCGTACTTTACAGGTCTTATTTTAAAATCAAGTTGAAGGTTTGTGACCATCACTGTGTCAAGCAAACCATTAGTGCCATTTTGCCAACATAATGTGCTCATTTGATGTCACCATGTCATACTTTGATAATTCTCACATTTCAAACTTTTTCATTATTATTTTATCTGTTACTGTAATCTGTGATCAGTGATCTTTGATGTTACTATTGTAAATGTTCAGCACCATAAGCTGTGCTAAAAAAGACAGCAAACTTAATAAATGTGTGTGTTCTACTGCTCCACTAACTGGCCATTCCCCCACCCCTCTGCTTCCTCTATTCCCTAAGACATAATAATGTGTTTGTCTTAATAATTGAAATAATTGTATAATTGAAATTAGGCCAATGAATACTCCTACGATGGTATCTAAGTGTTCAAGTGAAAGGAAGAGTTCTACATCTCTTCCTTCATAGCAAAAGCTAGAAATGATTTAGCTTAGTAAGGAAGGCATGTCAAAAGCCAAGACAGGCCAAAATCTAGGCTCTGTGTTAGCCAAGTTGTGAATGCAAAAGAAAAGTTCTTAAATGAAATTAAAAGGGCTTACCCAATGAACATAAAAATGGTAAGAAAGCAAAATAGCTTATTGCTTAAATGGAAAAAGTTTTAGTGGCCTAGATAGATCAAACCAGGCACGTTCCCTTAAGCCAAAGCCAAATCCAGAGCACAGCCCTAACTCTCTTCAATTCTGCGAGAGCTGGGAGAGGTGAGGAAGCTGCAGAAGAAAAGTGGAAGCTAGCAGAGGTTGGTGCAGAGGGTAGTATGAGGTTTAAGAAATGAAGCCATTTCTATAGCAGGAAAGTACAATACAATAAAAGGCATCAAGTGCTGATATAGAAGCTGCACCAAGTTACGCAGAAGACCTGGCTAAGATCACTGATGAAGGTGGCTGTAGTAAACAACAGATTTTCAGTGAGACAAAACAGCCTTACAGTGGAAGAAGACAACACCTATGACTTTCATAGCTAGACAGAAGTTAATGCCTGGCTTCAAAAGACAAGCTGACTCTCCTATTGGGGAGAGCTAAGGCAGCTGGTCAAAGTAGAAGCCAATACTCATTTGCCATTCTAAAAATCTGAGGGCCCTTAAGAATTATGCTAAATCAACTCTGCCTGTTCTTTATAAATGGAACAACAAAGCCTAGATAATAGAATATGTGTTTACATCATGGCTTATGAAATATTTTGAGCCCACTATTGAGACCTACAGATCAGAAAAAAAAAAAAGATTCCTTTCAAACTATGATATTTCTGCTCATTGATGATGTACCTGGTCACCAGATATAAAAGAAGACCAAAGGTATTTTCATGCCTGCTAATACAAGATCCATTCTGTAGCTCCCCTTGGATCAAGGAGTAATTTCAATTTTCAAGGCTTATTATTTAAGAAATACTTTTCAGAAGGATGTAGCTGCCATACATGGTGATTCCTCAGTGGAGCCCAAAGATGTGACTGAATTGCTGCAATCTCACGATAAAACAAATGGATGAGGAGTTCTTTCTTATAAATGAGCAAAGAAAGTATGTTCTTGAAATCGGATGTACTCCTGGTGAGCATGCTGTGAACACTGTTGAAACAACAACAACAACAAAAAAAGGATTTAGAATATTCTATAAACTTAATTGATAAAGCAGCAGTAGGGTTTGAGAAGGCTGATTCCAATTTTGAAAGTTCTACTGTGGATAAAATGCTATCCAACAGTATAACATGCCACAGAGAAATCTCGTGTGAAAGGAAGAGTTAATAGATTGTAGCAAACTTCATCGTCTTATTTAAAGAAACTCTCACAGCCACAGCCAGCCTACAGCAGCCACTACCTGATCAGTCAGGAGACATAAACATCAAGGTGAAAGTCTCCATCACAACTTTCTGAAGGCTCAGATGATTGTTAGCATATTTTAGCAATCAAATATTTTTAATTGAGGTATATGCATTATTGGACATAATGCTAGCGCACCCTAAACGGACTGCAGTATTAGTATTAAACACAACTTTAATATGTGCTAGGAAACCAAAAACTTCATGTGACTCACTTTATTAGGGTGTTTGTTGTATTACAGTGTTCGAGATCCAAACCTGCACTATCTGCAAACTATGCCTGTATAGTTTGATCCTACCACAATAGTTTTATCATTTAATATGCACATATTTGGTACAAATCTGAAACTATTTATTGTTTGGCAATGCTTTTTATTTTGCAATTAACTCTTTGGCACAAGTATGTGAGGGAAAAATTGAGTGTGGAATTTCCATTTGTCAAAAACATTTGATGATAAGCATGCAACAAAGAGATTATAGCAATATTATTGACTAAATGAAAACCAAAAGACACAAATCTATTGATAAAGGACCAGCATCTACTTTAAAAGGTATTTTGAATTGTTTTAAGACTGTATTTAGCTGAATACTATATCTATACTACAGATAGTATATTTTCATATTACAATGAGAAGCATGACTTTCTCTTTTTTTTTTTTGAGACAGAATCTCACCTTGTTGCCCTCGGTAGAGTGCCGTGGCATCACAGCTCCCAGCAACCTCAAACTCTTGGGCTTATGCAATTCTCTTGATTCAGCCTCCCGAGTAGCTGGGACTGCAGGCTCCCACCACAGTGCCTGGCTATTTTTTGTTGCAGTTGTCATTGTTTAGCTGGCCTTGGCTGGGTTCAAACCTGCCAGCCTCGGTGTATGTGGCTGGCACCATAACCACTGTGCTAAGGGCGCCGAGCCAAGAAGCATAACTTTTTAATTTATATCAAATTACCAATTATCTAAGTTAACTCACCATTTTTATCCCAAATTATCTTGTGCAAATATAAAAAATAAAGCAATAGTTGTTGAACTATTAACAAAAGAACCACTTTGGGGCAGCGCCTGTGGCTCAAAGGAGTGGCGCTGGCCCCATATACCAGAGGTGGCAGGTTCAAACCCAGACCTGGCCAAAAACTGCAAAAAAAAAAAGAAGGGCAGCACCTGTGGCTCAAAGGAGTAGGGCACTGGCCCCATATGCCAGAGGTGGTGGGTTCAAACCCAGCCCCAGCCAAAAACTGCAAAAAGAAAAAAAAACCACACCTTGCAAAAAGTTAAATTACATCAGCTTTCAATCAGTGATACCACATGCTTCAATTAAAAAATCAATTAAATTAAATCTAGTAACACTTTGATTTAACAAATTCACAGAATCAAAATAATGGTATTAGAAATTCACTTGTTTAAAGCTGAAATATCTGATGTTCTTGTGAGTGAGTGCCACTATAAAGTCAGTGTGAAAAAAAGTTCAACATTGAAGGTAAAACTGTTTGTTTTTACAGCAATAATATAAATACAAATCTGGGTGAAGCAGAATGTCAAGGTAAAAAAAAAAAAGTGTTCTTATTAGAGACTTTACAAGAATCAATGTACATGGAATGAGTTGTGATGTACATGATTTACAACCACACCCAAATTGTAATGATCTAATAATCAAAATAGAATCTGTTGTCAAATTTACACTTTACTAAAAAGCTACAGTAATAGTAATCTATAAAATTTCTGTAATATTGACTACTACTGAAGGCAAGCACTTCTGCATAGAGTGTGGCTTTCCCTTTGGGCTTATCATCTACAGAGTTTAGAACTATTGGAGCCTTTGCAAAATGAATTTGCAAATCATCTGAAGTGTCCTACAATGATAGTGAACTTTTCCATTTTGTTCAAATCAATAGATATTCCTTAATCAAGTCTTGAACAAATAAACTAAAAGCTGAAGCTTTTAGTAAGTGGTGCTTTTTGAAATCAAAGCTTGTAACTGAAAGACTAAAATTTACTAACAAAGAAACAGAGTTAAATTATGAAAGCCCAATAGTGTATAAGATTTCAGCTTAAATTCTATAACTGTACATCTCAACTTCTAGTAACAATCTTTTGAAGAACTTCTATTTATAACTGGGTTTACTTATATTCATACCAAATGGAAAAAACTGAAAAGTCCTATAATTTTGGAGCATCTAAATTTGGTAAATATTCAAAATAATCCTAAATACTGACAATTTACTTGACAAGTTTTGTCTTGAAAGAGAATCCTAATGAAGACAGAAAGAAAGTACTTTTTAAAATATTTGGGCTTAAGTATGTATATATTTAAAATTTAAAAAAAAGATTGAGAATATCCTGCACTGAGCAGAATTTGCTCTGATCTTTGCTATCTCAAAACCTATAGAAAGATAGTTTTCTCACTTACTCGTAAAATATAACTCCGAAAAAGATTCCAGGAAATTTTAAGAAAAAATTTTAAATAAATTCATATTGCAAAATGTGTTTTGAGGGGGAAAGTGACACAGTATTACAGATAGAACAGCTAAAAAAGAAAGTACATTAATATGGCTCAAGAATAATTATTTGTTATTTTTATAATATTCATATAATCACAATAAAGTGGGGTTTTTTTGCCTTAAACCTTACAAATCAATCTTTTTACATTTTGAAAACTTACTTTTGAGAATAGTTATAAAGATCTAACATAATAAACGCAATTATAAGTCAATGAATATACACTTGAAATAATGTGTATGATTTTATTTTAGTATTCCCAGTGTGTCCCAATTTTGACAGAAAATTATATAATCAAACTAATAACAGACAGGATAAAACACCAGCACATTAGAAAAGGCCAGAATATTCCTGACCAAAAATAAAAAGAGCCTTATGTTATCACCCCCATCTTTTTTAACTAGATCATTTACCATCTGGTGTTCAAAAAAAGAAATGAAAAAAAAAAGTGGCCTATTTATATTTCCACAGAACTTCCAATCCCTATTTTTATCTTTTCATCATTCATATAATTCATAATTTCAAAATTTTGCAATTCATTCACCATCTATATATAAAACTACATATTTTTTAAATTTTTATGAAAAATATATTTTGTTGTCGTAAGAACCACAGGCACTTTGGGAGGCTATGGAAGGAGGATCACTTCAGGCCAGGAGTTCAAGATCAACCTGGGCAACATAGTGAGACACCGTCTCTACAAAAAAATAGAAAAAATTAGCCAGGCATGGTGGCATAAGCCTTTGGGTTCAGCTATTCCAGAGGCTGATGTGGCAGGACTACTGGAGCCCAGGAATTCAAGGCTGTAGTAAACTATAATTGTACCGCTGGACCTCAGCCTGGACAACAGAGCGAGATCTGGTCACACACATACACACAAAGAGAACCATAAACATTAACTCAAAAGCAATCATGTATTTAATAGCTACCTGCCTTGCAAGATTGGAAAGTCCAGAAAACAAAGATTCTATCTGCTGTAATATTTAACAACTATGGACCATCAGTGTCTAGGGTGGCATCTGAAACATGGAAGGAATTCAATAAATGTTTACATTATGAATAAATTTCTTAAGTTAAAACAAAGAATTCTTAAGAGAAGACCTAACAATAAAGAAAAGAAGCAAGAATCAAAACAGTGAAGAGACCATGAGTCAGCCACTCGAAATTCTAGGCAAGTTAACATGAAAGAATGAGTACCAAATCAATTCCATATTTCTATATGTTCATCTAGAAATAGCAAATTACTACCTTCAATTTCCCCTAAACAAACTTACTAAAAGAAAAAGACATTTACCAAAACAATTGCTTAAAACACTATTCAGGGCTCATAGCACAGTGGTTATAGCACCAGCCACATACACCAAGGTTGGCGGGTTTGAAACCAGCCCGGGCCAGCTAAACAACAATGACAACTGCAACAAAAAAAGCTGAGCATTATGGTGGGTGCCTGTAGGTCCAACTACTTGGGAGGCTGAAGCAAGAGAATGGCTTAAGCCCAAGAGTTTGAGGTTGCTGTGAGCTGTAACACCACAGCACTCTACTGAGGGTGATATGGTGAGACTCTGTCTCAAAAAATAATAATAGTAATAACAAATAATAAAACACTATTCAGGGAGTACCTATGAAACCTTCAAAAATAAGAATTCTTTTTTTCTTTTCAACTGGGGCTGGGTTTGAACCCACCACCTCTGGTATATGGGTCCAGCACCCTACTCCTTGAGCCACAGGCACCACCCGAAACCATCAAAAATGGATTAAAATTGTAAGACAAAAAAAAATTTACTCCACTTTAAAATTAGTGAATACATCTAAAATACGTAAAGTGGAAATAAACCTATATCGTATAATACAAACATAAAAATACTAGGAATATGAAAAGACAAATATTATTTCAAACAAATTTGAAATATTAAGTTTTCTGAATTGCATGTACTAAGTCTTTCCAGACGTAAGTATCTTCTGCCACCATGTGGACACTTCTGAAATGACACATACACAAAAAAAAATCACTGTAATCTGACTAGGGCATTCATTTACCCCAATAGTTTCCAATATTTGAAAAGATGAAATCAGTTTTTAAGCAAAGTACTCTCAGAATTTAGTGAAAATAGTCACACACAGTGGTGCCCAGCTTCTCTCTTCTTCCCCAGAGAAGATGGCTTCATTCATACGTTAAAAGGGAACTGTGTGGCAGACACTCAATTTCACTTTGTTTCCAAAGTCCCAGCTCTTCTAGGTCTTTTCCAATTCATGATCTTAAATTTTTTAAATACTCTCTCCTTTTATCTCCCCTATCTTAGCCACTTAAAACACTACATTAAGTGGAAAAAGAAACAGGACTATTAAGCTACTTTAACTTGTCCTGAATAATTAGAAAGTACATATGCCCTCATACTAGGTTTTATAAAAGCCAAAAATATTAATATCCAAATAGCAAAAAAAAATAATTAAAAACTGACTCAGCTATACATATAATCATATGCCTAGTGACCTAACAGGATAAGAACATGAATTAAAGTGCTCGGATTAAATTCACCACCCTATGAAATATGAAACTCAATCTTCATATATTTATGAAATACAATTTAATTATTTAACCCTTTAATTACATTATTAACATTTATAAAGACTATAATTCACGCATTTGATTAATTTTTTATCCAGCTGCACACACATAAGCATGTCTGGTCTTAGCTAAAAAAAATAATGATTGATTTTTTTTTCCTTTGGATAAAAAAAGATTTACTAAATATCTATTGTAAATAAACTACTATCTTAGTAACTTTAAAGTACACAAAGGTAAGTGAAACATTTTTGTCTTCAAGGAACTTAGCATCTACTAGCACAAAAAGGTATATATCAGTAATATAAAACAGTTTAGAAAGACATTAAATAGCAAAACAGAGATACAAAAATAATGTTTTGGGAAAACTAAAAAGATATTTTCTTTTCACTGGGAAAATTAATCAAAAAAACATTGACTGCATAGTAATGGGGCTATTTTGAAAGACATTTTAAGTCTTGGCCATACAGAAAAAGTCAGGTCAACATTTAGGCCAAATGAATAGTCAGAATCAAAACAACTTGAGGCCACTTTCAAAGAACAATTTTCAATGGAAGGATAAGAAGGTAGAATTCATGACAAAGGATATTAAGATACATGGTAGGGAAAGTGTATTCTGGTCAGGTTTTACACTTGAGCTTCAGGTTAAAGACAGGGCAGCGGGAAAATAGGGATGGGTTTTGACAATGGCAATAAAATGATTAAGGTTGTGCTGTGTAAAGTGATGTGAAAAGAGACTAAAGGCAGGGTCATTTATGAAATTACTACAAACATCCAGAGGTAATGATAATTGAAATGGAGACGACAGGTCAGAGTTCGGATGTTGTAAAAGAAAAGAGAATCGACAAGATTTGGCAATTAACTTGATAGGGAAAGAAGAGAGTAGAAAGAATTAAGAATAATTAAATTACAACATTTGTTTTCAGGACCTTTAAAATTCTTTTCCTGGAACTACTGCCTCCTTCCTGTCAAACTCCTTCCTACCCTATACAAGAGCTAAAACAGCTAACATTTTTTTGAGCACTTAGTGTGTACAAGACACTGGGCAATTACTATGCAAATATTCTCTAATTTAACCCTTAACCTTAGAGGTAAGTACTGTTATACCCATTTTACTGATGAGGAAACTGAAGCTTGATATGGCTCATCAAATTTCCCAAGGTCACATACAGTAAGTGTACAGATGTTAACTAATGCACATAATCACTGAAAGTGTTTGCTTTTAATAAATTTACACAGGTACAGTGGTACACGCCTGTAGTCCCAGCTACTCAGAAAGATGAGTTAGAAGGAGTTCAAGACCTCTGCTGTTAAAACAAAACAGTGTTAAGCTGATAATAAATTTAAAATGGAATCCTTCATAGGGGTAAATACACTTTTAAAAGAAATTCAGAAGGTAACAAGATCTTCAAAATCCAATGGAACAAAGTCACATGAAGGAAATGGAAGAGTAACAGGGTAGAGACACTGGGTAGAGATGCCTCATCACAAATTCAAGGGCTATGGGAAAAAATAAGCTTTTCCTTTTGTACTCATACTACTTATACCCCAAGTCATCATCTGCACCATCTGCCAAAAGACCAACATTTCTCAACTACTATTCTTTAAGGCACAATGGTTGCCACTCTATCATATACTATTGGTAGGAGACTCGTAAACTCCTTTAAAAACACTGATCACGTATAGTTGAACCCCCATAGTTGACAACTCCCTTAACTTAACCTAATTTTTATAGACCAGATATGCACCTCATGTACGAATCAGTATAGCAGACCTTATGTTGACCACTTCCGTACGTTGACTAGTTTATTATAGTCCCGTATGTGGTCAGCTTACAGAGGTTCTACTACATTAACATCTGCATCCTCTAGAATGTAATTAGCTGCCAAATGACGGAGTAAACAATTAAATTCAGTTGGGCTGCCTCTCCCTAGTCCTTCCTGGCATATAGGGGTAGTGAACACCATCACAGTTTAAGGCCTACATTTTAAACAATTTCTCCATGTCTAGCCTTGAACTTGACCCCAAAAACCTTTGCCCCCAATCCTTTGTCTCCTTTTCATTTTTGAATCTGATAACTCTGGGTTATCCTTGACCCTTAACTTTTTGAGGACATGGATAAACCTGGTTGACTTATTTCTGGAATCTTACTAGATCCCAGAAAAATTCCAAGTGTTCCCTAACCCACAAACTTCTTCCTCAGTTATGAAGAAAGGATTTTCCATGAGCTCTAACAAAACACATGTTAAATCATGATCGATAACTAGTAGGCTATGCAGAGATTGTGAGAGATGTGGATAAGATGAGCTTTGAATGCTCTTGGCTTTAATTAGTATATACTTTCCCAGAGAAACAACACATTAAGTAGAGTAGTAAGGTTCCCAGATACCCCCCAACAAGAAAACCAAAACCAAAACAACACTATATTTAACCCATGGTGAAGTTAATTACAGAATGACAATCACATTTTATTTTATGTTTTCATTATAAAGATTTAGCTCTTCTATATTAAGAAATAAAAAGCTGCTGATAGCTAATTCTGATTAACAACATTTGAGTATTCAAACTAAGAGGACAATGAATTATCATTAATAATCTTGCAAGTATCAAGCAGAGCAATAAATTGGTGAATATAATCAAACTATATAGTAAGTAGTAAGCTAACAAACACATACATTTTGAAAGCACCATATACACCCACTTCTATAACTGCAGACTAAAATAAAGCAAAAATTTTAAAGCAAATTAAATTATTAATATTGCAGATTCCAGATTTACTACTTAAAAAAGGATAAAACTACTAAATAACTTTTTAAACTTTCCATTACTTCACACTAGGCCTGTTAAGAAAATGCACTATAGTTCAATCTTCATACATAAATTCTTGCCACCTCCTTAATTTAGGGTGTAGAACACATTTTGCTAACATCATTTTATTAAAAAGAATAGAGCTAGAATAATCTGGCATGCCTCACTCATCTAAAGTGCCAAATCTAAGTTTGTTCTTCACAAACAGAAATTAAATATTCTTCTTTTTGGATACATACATCTATAATTGTAGACATACCCTATTTAAAACAAATTTGATGTATATAGATACAGGTTTAAACAAAGAAACAAATTATAGGCTGATTGTTCACTTTACAAAAGGAGTCACAAAAATATTCCTTTAATTATTAAGTTTACCAGTATAGTTAAAACATTTTTAAATCAATTTATAAGCTTTTCAGAAATAACTTATAATATAAAATTAGAATATCAAGCTTCAAAAGCTCCCATTATTATTGTCCATGTCATAATAGCTTGACAAATGTAGGTAAAAATAATAAACAGCCAAAAGTGGCACAGAAATGTGTTTTTAGGATAGTTAGTGATATATATTTTATAACTATCCCAATAATCATAAACCTACCAAATTCTCCTTTAAAAATATACTAACAGGTCAGATGTGATGGTTCATGTCTATAATCCTTGCACTTTGGAAGGCAAAAACGGGAGGACTTGAGGCCAGGAGTTCAAGATCAGCCTGGGCAATATAGTGAGACCTCAACTTTTAAAAAAAATTAAAAAATTAGGCAGATATAGTGGCACACACCTGTAGTACCAGCTACTCAGGAGGCTGAGCCAGAAGGATCACTTGAGCAAGGAATTTGAAGCTGCAGTGAGCTAGGATCCCTTTCTAGCCTAGGTGACAGAGCAAGAAACAAAGAAACTTGTTTCTTTTTTGAAACAAGGTACATATATATATACACACACATACACACACATATATATTTTATACATATACATATATATAATTTGTCTTAGGAACCATAAAACAATAGAATCATTATGGCTAAATGTGACCTCAAGGAACCAACAGGCAAAGAGTAACTTTGCCTTCTTTTATAAGCAAGCAAGGAGTACAAGAAAAAAGAAAAATCCAAAGATCCCCATTAGCAGTGTGTTTTTTTAAGAAGTACTCCGAGACACAAGATAATATCTGGGAAAAGGAAATTCAAATCTGATGATCCAAAAATAAAGTATTTCGGACCAGCCATGAAAGGCAAAAAAGCAGGATCCTCAAGCCGGCAAATGGCCACTCCTGGCTGTGGCTTCTCATTCTGTTCATTTCCATCCTATGAATGAATCCACAAACCCTCGCAACTCCACTGAAGATCAAAATGCTATGTGTGATGTGAAGAAAGAAAATAAAACTCTCAGGACTCCTCCTCTCCCCCAACTCCTTATGCAAAATGGAAAGTAAAGACCTCAGGCACCTGTGAAGAACTAGCCCCGTGTATCATTCATTCAGGAGACTCCTTATTTGCCTTCCATAAGCAAGAACGTGCAAATGCTAACTTTACATCTGCATGCCAACTCTAGCTGCTAAAACTAAAGTCTGCTTGATTCCACACTAATGAGGAACGACAGTGTTATCTTCCCACGTGCAGAACAGAGACAAGACAGGATTGAACATCCTTCTACACACCCAGGGACATCTATGGAATTCACGCTTCCTTTACTCCCTTTTTCTCTTCTAACATTTACCTTAGCTTATGTAAAATATAGATTTTTCCAAGGTCTCACAAGAATGTAACCTTTTATCTCACTGCCCACCCATCCCCTGGTTTATTTTCTTTTTCCTTTCTGTGTGCCCTCCTCCCCTCAAATACGGAAACTTGCAAATTCCCCTTTAAAAAGAAAATAGCCACTAAATTTGTTTGTGGCTTACATTTTTCCCTAGTGTAGCCTTAATTCCGGCTTAATAAACCTCCAGTGATGGAGGTCTTTGCCTCAGTCACTTATTTTAGGTACGCAGGAATAATCTAAATGATAACAAAAAGGCAGTCTTACAAAAATTTAAGGGGATAAAGTCAAAGGAGAAATATGACAAGGATGTAGCTACTTTAGGAAAATCTGATGGTCCAACAGGGACAGCTAAAGTCTCTTGAAAAATACAAAAGAGGAAGATAAAGAGGATGAGATAGGAGGCAGAGGGTGAAAGAGGATTTGAGGAATGGGGCATGAAAAATAAAACTAAATATGTGTTACCATGTGAATTCCAGAGTATAGAAAACACCATAATACCACTCTCTCCCCTCATTAGATGTAATTACAAAGTTAGAATATAAGCATACTGCAACTTCTAAAAATTATCTGGAAATTTTTAGTATTTGCATTAAGCAGCCTGAAAACTGTATCAAAGTTGTAGAGATTTATAAACAATTTCAAGCAAGAAGTTTTTCTCACTCGGTCACCTTTCTCTTAGCCTTATAAAGGCATTTAATCATATTCACAGCATTTCTTTTAAGTAATGTTAACTATGGTTATTGATCAGAGATACTGAGTTATCAGTTATATGTTTCTGTAGCTCATAAAATGAATAGACTAAAACAACAGAGACAAATTCCTGAGCCCCAGACTCAGAAGCACAGGTAATGAACATGATGCTGTTTGGAGAAGTCATAATTCAAGGTATGTGCTATGATATCAGACCCACCGATGCTGCAGTAGCATCCATCTTACTCGTAGTTGTTTTGTGTGTGTGTGTTCACATACATACGCACATACTGGCTGCATGAAAAGTGTATGGAAAAGTATGTGGATTTTTTTTTTTTTTTTGAGACAAGAGTTTCACCTTGTCACCCTACGTAGAGTGCTGTTGCATCAAAGCTCACAGCTCACAGCAACCTCCAGCTCTTGGGCTTAGGCAATTCTCTTGCCTTGGCCACCTGAGTAGCTGGGATTACAGGCGCCCACCACAAGGCCCAGCTATTTTTTGTTTGCAGTTTGGCCAGGGCTGGGTTCGAACCTGCCACCCTCGGTATATGGGGCTGGCACCCTACTCACTGAGCCACAGGCACTGCCCCACATATGGATTTTCTTTTAATTAAGTAGGATTGTTTTTTGGGGGGTTTTTTGAGACAGAGTTTCACTTTGTCACCCTCAGTACAGTGCTATGGTGTCATAGTTCACAGCAACCTCAAACTTCTGGGCTAAAGCGATTCTCTTGTCTCAGCCTCCCAAGCAGCTGAGACTACAGGCGCCCACCACAACACCCAGCTATTTTTTTTTTTTTTTTTTTTTTTTTTAGAGATGGGGTCTTACTCTTGCTCAGACTGGTCTTGAACTCCTGAGCTCAGGTAATCTACCCACCTCAGCCTCCCAAAGTGCTAGGATTACAGGAGTGAGCCACCATGCCCCTGGGGCAAGTGGGATAGTTTTTAAACAAATTGTAGACCACTTCATCATTAGCAAAGAAACACTGCATCAAAGTAAGAAATCTTTCCTACTTAAATACAATTATGTAACATTCTGGCTTTGTTTTTGGTTTAGGTTGGGATTTTTTGGGGGGGGGTGTCACAGTTATAATAACATTATTTTAAGGAAAATAAACCATATTATAATTTTTAAATCTATTCAAATAAAGCATAAATATTTTAGTGTTTTAGAGTTTAGAAAGCCAAATGCAATTTACTTTAGGAATGCCTCAACTTATAATGTTTCAGGAGTAAAAAGAGGAAAAACTAGTAAATAAAGTAAATATGATGTTCCCTTGGGGAGTAAGCTGATCAAATTCACGCACAACGGGAAGAGTGTGAAATCTTTCAGGCCCAGAAGACTAAATTAAGTAGCTTAATCTATTATCAGGTATTATAACTATAATCATAATCATAATAACCAAAAAGAAAGAAGTAAGTTAACAAAATAAGGATTGTGGGCAAACTTGCTAACATCTGCCCAGCACTGGTCAGGAAAAGGGAGCATAGAAGCTGTGGGACCCACGAAAAAGATCACTAAATGCACTTTTCTGCTGAAGACACAGCAAGGCCTGAAGGAACATCTTTCATGCCTACTCACTCCCGTTATTTCAATTCCATGTTCACCAGACAACCTTCTAAATACTAATTCAGTTTCCCAGAACGCTTAATAGATATCCCCAATCCCTTATTTGCAATTTAGGAATCAAAGAAATTCTTAAAAACAAAAGCTCTTTCAGAACTTATCTGGCAGCACACCCTGACCTAAATGGACATGAAGTCTTTATTTACTCCACTTAATGTGAACAATTTTTTTCTGCATATAAATTAATGTATTTGATTACAGAGCACCACCCTAGATTCTATCACCATGTTTCTTAAAATTCACTACTTATTCCTTATGACTTTTATAAAATCTGAAAAATAGGGGATTCTGAGACATTTGAATAAGGGTCTCCTGGAAATAAATATAAATACTATAATTCCTGGAGAAAGAGAACCTCTCACCAGCTACTCTAGCAGCAAAAATAACTCACCATTATTTATATTTCAATACGATATAAATTTAATTAGTGTGAGTCTTATGGCAAGAATCTGATTATGTCTAGGTATGTTGGTACAGTACAGTTCTAGACCACAAAGTCAACTCCCAGGCCTTATAATCACAATGTGTGCGTGGCACATACCTACCCAGAACCTCTTTTCTAAACCTACTAGTTTCTAAGACAAAAGAGAGCCTGTTTGTCTTCTGTCTGCCCAACTGACCTGTCAGAAGACAAACCAAGAGTTAACCTATCTCCCCTCCCAATACTACCTATTAGCCCTCACTCAACTTTCTACAAAACTTAGAAAAAGAAAAGGTAAAAGATTAAAATATAATAGAATACAGTTATCAAGTAGAAACTTAATTTTTATCAATGTAAGTTATTGGAGAATCATTGAATATTTAAGTCTGATCTCTAAGAAATTTAGCAGCTATTCTTCAAGTTTTTTAAATAAGGACGTATTACTATCTCAGATAGAGGACCCCGATGATACCAGATAGATAACAACAATGATTCTTTTCTGATTTCAGTTTAGGGCCCTAAGAATTCTAAATATTTCTTTTAATAGTTAGGTAAACAAGAGTAACCATACAAATTTTAAGTTTGAGTCTGTCCATGTTTAGATTGTCATGCCATTTACAAAACTCAACAAGAAATCGTACAAAATATGTAGCTGGCATTAACATTTATGAAACATGACAAAGTCCAAGTTTAGCCTAAAACATTCAAAGGGAAAAATTAAGAACTATATAAATAAGGCGCTGGCATTTCGTTCATGTCTGTCTCAAGTCCTTTGTGAAAGAAGACTGATAGCAAAAACAGCAAGCATACGCCGCTGCGTTTTTAAGACGGCATTCACTGACTTCATTGTAATTACTGTACAATTCTTGCAGAGAATCCGGACAATCTGAGATCTAAAAAAGAAAATTACAATCATCTTAATCTTATCACCTAAGGATAAACACTGCTTATATTTAATTATTTTATGAGCAGTTTCCAATGTCTTTCTTTTGAAACACCATTTCTAACAGCTCCCTACTAACCCACCCATCATATGGCTATGTTATTTCATTCTTCTATCACTGCACACCTACTTTAAATTTCTTATTTTTACTATATATATATGCAAGGCAACAATTAACAGCTTTGGAAATAAATCACAGAGTTAGATTTTACTATATATATGCAAGATAGCAATGAACAGCTTTGTAGATAAATCACTGTTACAGTCCCTTTTGCCCATTCTTTTATTAAAGCTGGAGGTTTTTTCCTATCAAGCTAAATAAGCTCTTTTTATAGGAATACTATTCAATTATATATTAACCTCAAATATATTCCATTTGGCTTTTTATTTTTAACGATTTTTAATTTAGGAGTTTGTCATTTTACCTTAAATGTTAAATATGCCAAAGACAAAATATACTGTATTTTTATTACCCGTTCTATTGCTATACTAACACATAACCCTAAAGCTGACAGAAAAGGTGAAAGGGAAAAGTCAATGGTGCCGATGAAAAGTGTACACTGGGTTATGACATTTTTAAAAAATGTTTAAAGTCTTCATTGTTTCATTATCAAAAGTTTTCTTTCCACAGAAGAACAGCAATGTTGTGTCACTCCATATTCTATACAAAAGTCATATCCCTAGAAATGAGAGACAGTATTATATAAAGCTGGAGTACAAGGTCAAAGAGGCAATGGTTGCCAATACATTGGTATAGAGAAAGAATATGCATCTGTTAAAAAAGAGTCTGTGGCCAAGTGGAGGAACAGTAGCAGTGTACTGCACAGACGTCCAGAAGAAGAGGAAAGAAGAAGGACCAGAGAATGCACTTCCCGCAGGAAAAAGCCAAGAGATCACAGGCACAAAGAGCTCCCAGCTGCACCACCAGCTGTCTAATTCATGCATACCTGCATCCTTCTGTTTAAGTCTAGAACATTATAACACCAGGAACCATTTTCTGACTCGCGTGTAAAGAGTACAGCCACCTGCTGATATTTCGTCCTGCTGCTCATCATCACAGCTAAAAGGAAAAACTTGGGGTAGGAAATAAAACCTGTGGCTTTCAGCATCTTTAGTAAAAAGCTGAGCAAACTCAAAATTTATTCCCATGTTCTTGATAAATAAACTTTATAAAACAACAGAAGACAGCCGTCATAATTATTCCATTTTGGCTGAAGGCAAGGCAATTTTTATTTAGTTAATTGAATAAACATACAAACAAGTATCCTTCACAAAATACTGTCAGATCAACTTGAACATTTCCATAAGTAGCTCCTGGAAAAAGTACTGATAATTCTGAAATGTAAATGATCTCTATGATTTGGTCCTCATGTTTGCTTACTGGGGATTTTTTGGTAGATATATGTCTGAAGCTATGCAGCTGGATTGGCTACTTTCCATTAATTCATACAATAAATGTCTTTTATAAGGAAATAGCAGATGTATCATGAAGAAATCAAAACAGCTGAGAGGTATACAGGAAGAATTTGCATACCATCTTTGCACAAGGATAGCTATCCTAATCTCTGTATGGTTGAAACTTAGGTATATGTGCTGCCGAAGGGGTCATGGGTAAGCCATTTGATTCAACAGTTTAATTCATTTTGTATCTTAGAGGTAAAAGAGAACTTTTTGATCCATCCCTAACTTTGGGGTCAAAATATTATTTTTCTTAGTGAGCCAGTGGAGGCCCCAAGAAACCTTCCAAAAAATTACATGGAAAACAAATACATACTATATTTTTGCCTGATTAATATGAAAAATTAATAAGACTTGTATCCCAGCATCCCACTGTCATCTCATTACTGACAAAAATCTTTGAATTAAAATGTGAGGCAATTAACACCTCAAGCTAACAAACATAAAAGTAAGTTATTTAAACAATGTTTAAACATTTGTTTATAAGACATTATACTAGAGGTCTTCCCTTTCCCTCAGGAAAAATATATTTAAAAAGAATCATCAAATAGACAAATTGTAGCAGGCAAACAAGCAAGATTCAACAGGAAAAAAAAAATCTGTACCATTTTACAATTCAAAAGTTAAATAGTATTTCTGGAACAAAGTTAATTTTAACTAGACTTTCCTGAGGTAAAGAAAACAAGATTTTTATCCTATCTATCTGTGTTACACCAAATCATTTTACTTCTATTGACCTCCGTTTCTTCATCTTTAAAATGAAAGAATTGGGCAGGGCTCAGGGGCTTATTTGTGCCTAAAATTCTAGCACTTTGGGAGGAGGAGGCAGACGGATCCCTTGAGCTTGGGAGTTTGAGCTCAGCCTGAGCAAGAACAAGACGCCATCTCTACTAAAAATACAAAAATTAGCCAGGCACCTGTAAGACAGGAGGATAACTTAAACACGGGAGTCTGAAGTTGCTGCGCGCTAGGCTGACGCCATGGCACTCTAGCCTGGGCAACACAGTGAGACTCTGCCTCAAAAAAAAAAAAAAAGAAAAGAAAAGAAAAAAGAATATATAGAGGTATGAAAGGATTGAGGGTTTCTAGGTAAAAGTGGCAGACTAGACATATCACAGGAGCTTATTTCTTATTTTCTCTCCTTTCCAAAACCTGATTGAACTAGCAGTAAAAGATTTTTGAAAGGAATAATCAATCACAGCTAAAGAAACAAGAACACAACCATTGGCAGCCAGGCGATTTCAGCACATTTGTGAAGATGGCAACAGTGCAGGAGTGTAACTAAGCAGAGTAGGCAAAGGAAGCCGCAGCTCCAACACAGGAGAACACAGCAAAGAGACGCGGAAGCACTGAACCCAGACTCTAGGCAGGTAGGAAATCAAGAGTGGGGAGCGAATGCAAGCTAGCTGAAACTCTAAGCACAAAGGCAATCGCCCAGTCACCAAGCCCATGCGGCTTCCTCAGTTTCTTATTGCTTTCTTTGTAAATACAGACAGGTAACGGAAATTCAGAAGACATTTGAAACTTGACAGAGGCCAAAATAACACAAAAAATATCCCCACAAAGGAAAAACAGAACAACAGAAAAGAATATGTTAATCTTTTATTAAGCTTTATTATAAGCTCTCCAATGCTAATTTATTTTAACCACATGCATATATTACCTTAAGAAAAATAGTTGAAGTGTGTCAACTGTTAAAAAAGGGGTTTATTCAGCAAAGTAATCAGAAGTTCTCTTTCAGCCAATTCAGATCGACTCCCAATGTAAAACTGCAGAAGCATCTAAAGTTCTTATTAAGCAACACTGTAAGTATTTCATAAAATAGTAAGTACGACAAGTACAATTACTATCACACATATATAATCTTTCACTTCCTTAAATTCTGTACAACATCTTATTTCAAATTTGTAAGACTGCAGGCTATCGACAGATACACAACTGTTTCAAAACCATAACTACTAGCATATTATCATGCTATTTCCATTATTTTAAATCTGTAAATTTAATAATTTTCAATCATTTAAATAAAATATACTTCTATTTTCCATGGGCAGCACCTGTGGCTCAAAGGATTAGGGCACCAGCCCCATATGCCAGAGGTGGCGGGTTCAAACCCAGCCCTGGCCAAAAACTGCAATAAAAAAAAATATATATATATATATATATACACACACACACACACTTCTATTTTCCAATGACACACTATAAAGTTAGTAATTATCCAGTACTTATTATGCTTTTTAAACATTTTTTATAATATAAGCAATTATAACACATCTCATGATACTAATAAAAATTAAATATTCCCTAATAATAACTATCTTAAAAACTTCTTTAAAAATCCAAAGGCTTTAAGACACGGAGAAACAAAACAGTTTGTTGCAAGGGCATACCATTTTATATCTTCTCTTGTATCCCTTTTAAAAGTGTTAGTTGAGGACTATGATATGGCTGAATTTTTAAAAGGTAAACCTCGATGCAGAAAACATGTTAAGGGTAACACATCACCATGAACTATCACCAGAAAAGCTACATTGAGTAATATGCAGAATAAACAATACAACTGAGAGGGACCCAGGAGACCCACTCACGTACTTGGTAAATGTATCTCCCACACCTACAAGCTACCTACTAAACAGAGAAGTAATTCATTCCTTTTCTCCCACAAGCTAAAATACAAACTATAAATTAGGATGTTCAAAAACAACAAAATGAAGTCCCCACATTAGGTAAGAGAAACGTGCAATTATACAATCTAGCAAAATACCCATCCAATCCTAATTACACTAAGTTAAGAAAACTCTAAATATAGGTGACATGCCACTTAATCATACATTTTAATCTGATGATCCACTTCAAAGTCATAAATAAGAAAAAGATATCCCGTGTGAGCTACAAATGGATGACTACATGATATCTGCAGCATTTCCTCCTGTCCGACAAATCTAACAAAAAACAATAAGCAAATGTTTTATTATGATATCAAGATTAATTAACACAAAAATCTAAAGAACTAAACATAATCAATAAGGAAAAAAGCATGCTCTTTGCAGAAGTAGCTAGGAACAACTAAACACAGATGAAAAACATAGAAGAGTTCCAGTGCTTACTGTCACCTTTTTCTCTTAACTCCTAAATGTTACTATAGCATTCTATCTTTGACCACCTTCCCCTATGCTGTATCCAACTTGGGCACTTTCATCCATCCCTTTGGACTACTAACTACACATAATTTGAACATTATATCTCTAGCCACCATCTCTATCCTGAGTATCAGACCAATATATACCTCAGAACGCCTTTTGACCACAATTTTTAGCACAAAGCATACCAAACTAAACTTATTCCCCACCTGTTTCTCCTACATAACTATTCTGGTTATTGGTATCATGTCCTAAAACCTGAGAGTTACCCATTCTGTTTTCTCCCCCATACTCCCTATTAATGCTGCATTAGTCACCAAGTCAAGTCCCATTCTACCTTAAGAAAAAAGATAACTGATAGAAATCTATACTCTCTGTTCTCAACACCTGTCTTGGCACTTACATATATGAGATTACTACATCAATCTAACAGTTCTTCAATCTGGCCTTTTCCTTAATTATTCCTCTATAGTGCTGCTAAAGTGATCTTTCTAGACTATAATTTGAATCATTTCTACCACTGCTTAAAATCTGTCAGTGATTCAAAATAAAAACTTAAAATCGTTAGTAGAATAACCTGTCTCTTGTCATCTTTTTAAATTTCTCTTTTCCTAATCCTCCATATAGGACACTAAATTTCAAACATACCCCACAGCAGTTCCCAGAAAAAAGTCACATAATTTCTTACCTCAATGCCTCTTCATATGTTATTGCCTCTTTCTAGAAAGTTTTTACCTTGGCATAGTAACTTCGACTAGCTCAAAACTCAGCCCAACCATTTTATGTGCCACTCGACTTCTCCGATTCCTCTTTAATCCCACTGCCTTTGATGGACACTCTTTCATGCTACATTATAATTGTCTGATTTACCACACTAAACTTTGACACTGTGAAAGTAAAATACAGTTATTATTCATTTTTGTGTACCAACAATGCCTACCCCATTTTCTGGCAATAGTAAATGATCAAAACTAACTGCGAAATGTTTATGCCTTTTTGCTTTTTTCTATAAACAAAACTAATACATAAATACAATAAAACATCTCTAGCAAACACAAAACAAAGCAGCCACTTAGGAAAAACAATAGATACCAGGCAAGAAGGTAACTGGCATAAATAAATGGGATAGAAAAAGGAAAATTAAACACATGACATCTCTTCAAATTAACTCCTGAATGCACATTGTTTTCTGATCTTTGTCTTGTATTTTTTCACTAACATGTTTTACCTATTTAATCTCCAATGTTTATTCACGTTTCCTAGAAAATAAATAAGTGGCAGGCAGAGAAAAAATAAAAAAGGAAAGTATTACTTAATCAGCTATTCTGCAAACATAGCCTAATCAGAACTCTTAAAACGCCATAGTAGGATCTATCTAATTTCAATTTCACTTCTAACAGTTGCCTCCTCAACATTGAAGAGTGAGATTACAGTGGATATTTTATAAACCAGTTGCCATATATTCTCTCTTAAGTGGTTCCAAGCAACTCTCCCTGCATTTATATCTTTTTTTCTTATGGTAAGAAATTATATAAATTCACTATTTACTCTGTAAATACGTACCTATATTTTTATATGTAGGATGAAATGAAATACTTTCCTTCCACTTTCCTCCAACAGGTCCTTTAACAGAAACTTCCCCAGGTGAACTCTCTAGAATTTGCCAGTTTTCCATGACCATAAATGAAGGAAATTAGAAAGCACTCTTCCTAATATGGGGCCTCTAATATTCTTAATCCTTTCCTTTTTTCTCCAGTGGCACCCATATTCAACTTTGCCCATTCATATAAAACAAACTAAGAATCCATCAAGTCCATTATTGATTTTAGAAATGTGTGAGAGAATCCCAGAAATAAAACTCTATATACTGTATTAAGTTAAAAGTCCACAATAGTGTTAACTCTCAATTAGCCTGCTACAGTGTATAAACATATGCCTTCAAGTAGTAACATTCTGATAATACATACCAAGTTTGTAAACACCATGAACCGAAAAACATTAAAACCATACAAATTCATGCCTTATCTAGTGGCATCTAGCATGACACAATCATAACTTAGGTGTTTTGAAGAACAAGTGGAGAGAAAAGAGACTTGGAAGGCTGGTAAAAACTACCTTAGCAAGGTTTTTCTCCCTTCCAAATCGTAGCATTTTTGCTAGCCCTTCTCTTAGGAAGAGCAATTATCTTTCTTCGTAGGACCCATTCTACCCCTTCTAATTCTCAGGCTTAGAGTGTGCTGTCTCGCAACTGTGAGAATATTCTTTTATCCAAATGGATTATTAGATTTATCTTTACCAAGCTGCTGGTGCATTAACTACAGAGGTCTAGCCCCATGCAATAGCCCCTCTTTTCCTTCATTCTAAAAAATGAGTAAAAATGCTAGATCAACAATGGGGGAAAAGGGACCACTATTCTCTACAGAAGCATTTCAATGAGAGAAACAGAAAATTACCACTAGAACACAATGGCAAAATCCACTAGCATTACCTGGCAAAGCTTAAAGAGAAACAGAATATCTGCATAGCCTCAGAGTACCTGCCACAAAATTTGTATTAATTTCAAAAGGGAAAACAGTAACTGTACAATGGAGATACCTGGCAGGTTCACCATAGCCAAGTGACCACAGTTATCACCAATGATATTTATGACTGGAGAAGTACAGGGAGATCTTTTAAAAGGATAAAAAGGGATTTTATGACCACAGCAAGCGTGCAACTTAACTTTAAAAGATGCTTTGGTGGATGCTAATGGAAAGATTAAACAATGTCTCTGGATGTTAATAAATTTCTGCAAACTAAAAAAAAAAAAAGAAGACATGTTAATACCATGTACCCTCTGATGAGAGGTGTTGAGAAGGGTAATTCACACATGTAGTATTCTCAATAATGCACCAAACTAATCTAATCATGAACAAACATCAGACAAACCCAAACTGAGAGATATTCCACAAAGTAACTGACCAGCGCTTTTCAAAAAGCTGTCAAGGTCATGAAAGATAAGAAAAATATAGAAACTGTCACAGACTGAAGTTTAAGGACAAAGGCTAAATAAATGCAATGTGGGATCCAGGACTGGATTCTGGAACAGAATAAGGACATTAGTAAAAGTATTGGCAAAACATGAATAAAGCCTGCAGTTTCAATGTTTATTTCTTAGTTTTGATCATTGTACCCTGGTTATGAAAGACAAAGGGAAACAGGATGTAGGACGTATGGGGAATCTGTACCATACTGTCTTTGTAAATTCTGTAAGCCTAAAATTATTCCAAAAGAGTTTTTAGAGGCTAAATTCCTGTTACCAAGCCTACTAGGTCTATTAACATATTTTTTATTTACCCAGTTCTTTTTTAATACTGTCTCTCCTTCAGCCCATTATCAATTTATTCTGAGTTCCCATTCTTTCCTACTTTCCCCTGAAAAGGTTTGTAGTTCTTATTCTTTAGGACTTCTCAGAGCAGCCTAATTTCTTCCCAGCACAGACCTACACTCTCCTTCCTGTCTAGCCACAAACTGACCTAACTTAAAAGATGTCACTTAAATACCTTAATACAGTAGCCTCATAGCAATTAATAATATAGAAAGTGCTTTTGAATACATTTACATACACTAATTTTGACATGCATATTATAAATACTGTCCTTATTTTACAGATGAGAAAATAAGACTAGAAAAATTAAGTAATCTGACACTTAATAAATGTGAAAGCCTGAATCTGAATCTACTTCTTCTGTCATATAGAACAAATCACCTTATTAAGTCTGTATTTAAAAAAGATTAAACTTCCCTGACTTAAGGCAAGCAAATTACATCAAATACACCAGGACTTTCAAGAAAGTTTTAAATTTCACCGCCGTTCAAAATGTCCCTCTTTAAAGTTTGAAACAAAAATTCTACAAAAACTCCATAATTCCGTGACAAATTTCTATGTTCACCCTTATAACCTTTGTGATTTTTTAAAAAGCAGCCTCCAGTCATCTCATCTTCCGCCATCAACATTTTAGGCTGACACCTCTATTTTCATACTAACACTGCCTCATGCTTTCAAAAATACCTGAGAAGTCGCTCTCACCTTCCAAATTATTTCTCAATATTTGCAAATCTGAATTATGGACAAGTCTAGAGGGCCCCAGCCCTCCAGAAGTCTCTGAATATCTTGGTTTCCTTCACTCAAGAAAAAAAAAAAAAAAAAAGTCATGCAACTTATCCCTAATGCATGTGTCTGCTTACCGTTTAAGCAGGGCAACATAACAAAATAACATAACTTGAGACTTTGGAAAAATCAACTTTTGCCAGACTTAACTCCAACCAGCATTTGGGGACTCGTAATCCCCAAAAGTCTTTTTTATGTTATCTGATTTCTCTATCAGTCAAGTGATGAAATTACTAAAAACCCAACCAAGACGGCTGAGATTAAAGATCTAATAATAAATTATGGAAACAAGTCTCTTAAGTCTAAACACTGAGAGAGCATTTAACTTATGAATATTGCTACGTGCCAAAGGTATTGAAGTGGACAAACGGGAGCTGAGGTCTTTTGAGCGCTGGTTGGTGATTGATTCAATTCTGTGACCTCCCACCCTCTCCCCTCAAGCACCTGCCATCTGCAGGAGCTAAAAGAGTTGAACTGAACTGGAGGCGCTGAAGCGACGGAATCTGCTCCAGCAAAGAACCTGTGGGAGAAATCGGGGATCCTCAGGAAGTAACTTTAGGAAATGTTGTACAAACAGCTTTAAGCTGTTTAATTCAAACAGAATAGGTTGCCGCTCTGTTTAATCCTGCTAGGGGTACTGGGAACAAACCGGGATAGGCATTCTCTGGAAGTGACAAATGGGGACACTGAGGACCCCCCAAAGGTCTGGGGCAAAGAAAAGGGGGCGTCACTTGCCTCCCATTCCTGCAAGAAACGCTGGGCCTCGTCAGAACCAACAGCCTTATGTCTCCTAAATTCATCCTTCACGTACTGGTCACCCAGGGCTTTGAGGTCCGGGGGCAGAACCCGGTGCAGCTGCAAGATGAGCCTATACAAGGTCCGGACTCGGGAGACGTGCCGCCCGGGCATTGCGGAGCGCGTGGATCATGGACTGCGCCTGCGCAAAGGGACGGCGCGTCCCCGCCTCACCGAGCAGCCCGGGTCCTAGTGAACCGGAAAGCCGGCGGAAGAGGGCGCGCGAGCTCGATCCGCTTCGGTCCTCTCCGAAATCAGGTCCTACCGGAAAGCCAAAGTCGCCTGAGGGCGGGAACGGGCGGGGCTTCTCCGGGAGGGGGTGTGGCCTTCCTGAAGTCGCGTCTGCGCTTAGTCTTGGCTTCTGCGCTGCGTCCTCCGAGAAAGCCCGCTAACCAGAAGTCTGGCGTGCCTTGTTGGCACCAATCTGTCCCAAGCCGTATTTTCCATTCATGTCCGCCCCTTCCCTCCTATTAAAGGCTTGAGGTAGCCTTTTTCAAAATCGGACTCCCCCAGGAAGCTTTCTGTGGCTAACCCAATCCCCTTGAGGCATCTTAGATTCCTGCAGTCTGTGTGAGGATATGAATGGGATTGAGTTCCCAATCTACTAGCCCACCGACTTTGCACGAGGCTATACTCCCTAGTGGACCTTGACGACGTGGGCTTGTTCTTGTAACAAACAAGTGAGCCATGAGCCCGCGGACTTCCTTAGTCCAAGTCAAGTGATTGCTAAAGAATTACTGAGAAGCACTTTAAAAATGAATTGTTTTTAGGGCTAAGATCCTCAAAGTTCTGATTAGTCTGGTATGAAAACAAGGAAATCTACACAAAACTTCACCTTTTACAAAACTAATAGTGAGAATGAAACTGGTTTCCAAAGGTAGCGGCTCCTAAGGTACTTTCTCTCTGATCACAATCTGGATCCTTCAGCAAAATCTGAAGGTTCCACCAACAAGATGTATGTAGAAATCAACCTTTTCACACCACGTACTCTATCATAATCCCCTCTCTTTACTGGATATTGTGTTAACTTCCTTGTCTGTATATTCTGCTTCTGGCCATGACCCACTTTGGTCATGATCCAACTTAAATGTGACTTAAAGCCTCCATATTTGGCATTCTTTGGTAGGGAGCTGAAACATAAGAGTGAAGAAGTATTTTATTTGTAACAAGTAGATGAGTCTCAGCCAATCACAGTAGATGGAGGGGGAAAAATGAAGAAAAAAATCCCCACAAAAATCATAGTAAGTTGAGCTTCAGTCAATCACAGGCTAACTGATTAGATCGTGCCCATATACTATACCTATATTATATTTGAAAGGGCATTAATTAAATTTACTCACAGTGGGTAGAGAAAGAGTTCTCAAAGTTTAGGATAGAAAAAAGTATAAAGTTTATTTTGCCAAGAAAGAAAGAGAGGAAGAGATTGAGAGAAAAAATAAAGAGAGAGAAAGAAAGGCCTTAGCTAGAAGGAAGGAAGAAAGTGGTAGGCACTTCAGCAAAAGTGTCTGGTGGTTTTAAAGGGCAAAAATGGTCCCTTTGTTATTCCCTGCTTCAGCAGACTGGTTACAAAAACAGCTGTGAAGCTGCTGTGTTTGGCTTTCTTTTGTTTCTCCCATAGCAGATTGATAAGAGAAATTAGTTTCTTCTTTCTTCTTGAAATTGGGAGGCATCTGGTACTCTCCCTGAGGAAGCAGGGGAAGTTGGTACTTCTGTCCACTCAGCAACTTTTTCAAGGCTGCTTAAACAATACACAAGAAGACCTTTGTACAGGCAATGATTTTTTTTTGCTGACAGTCCTTCACATAATCTACCCTTCCCTCCCCTTTCTCCTTTCCCCTTTCCCAGAGACTCCGTTTTCCTTTAAAAAGTGAAGTGATAAGCTCTGGAGAATGGTAAGGAAGATTTACACCTTCTTTTGGTGTTCAGCTTTTTTTTTTTTTTTTTTTGTAGAGACAGAGTCTCACTTTATGTCCCTCGGTAGAGTGCTGTAGCATCACACAGCTCACAGCAACGTCCAACTCCTGGGCTTAAGCGATTCTCTTGCCTCAGCGTCCCGAGTAGCTGGGACTACAGGCGCCCACCACAACGCCCGGCTATTTTTTTTGTTGTTGTTGTTGCAGTTCAGCCGGGGCCGGACTTGAACCCGCCATCCTCGGTATATGGGGCCGGCGCCTTACCAACTGAGCCACAGGCGCCGCCCAGTGTTCAGCTTTTTTACATGCTAGGAAAACATCTCTGTAGGAGAGACATTCATATCATTGACCTTAAAGCCAGGGTTCGTGATACTCTAAGTGGCTGCCAGTTAGAAATTTAT
Source organism: Nycticebus coucang (assembly GCF_027406575.1). Lineage (NCBI taxonomy): Eukaryota > Metazoa > Chordata > Mammalia > Primates > Lorisidae > Nycticebus > Nycticebus coucang. The sequence continues at coordinate 54,097,970 of NC_069790.1, forward strand.
TTTCTTGTTAGCCTGTTAGTTAGCAAGACCATTTTTCAAGATTATATTATATATGCCTCATTTGGACATTTTGGCCAAATAAGGCAAAACAGCCAGCAATGACCAATCACTCTCTCTCTATAGTGCCTTTAAATACAGTCTGTGCCAGTTGCTAGGTGGAGCTCTCTGAACCTCTTCTGGTTCTGAATGTGGCCTGATTTATAAATCATTCTTTGCTCCTATAAACTGCTAAATTTAATTTGTCTAAACCTTTTCTTTTAACAAGCTAAGCTGTAAATCAGATCGTGTCACTTCTCTGCTCAATAAACTCCAGGGATTTTCATCAGACTTTTCTCTCTACTTTTGAAAGCTCTACATTTTCCCCTACAACTTTCTTCCTCATTGGCCAGTTCTAACCATACTGGCCTTCTAGCTCTTAGTTCTTCTTTTAAAAGGCCAGTCACACTCCCGAGGGTCTTGGCACCTGCTGTTCCCTCAGCTTTGAATATTCTTTGACATATATCTTCTTGGCTAACACTGTTGTTTCATTCCACTTATTTCTTTGGATCCTCTTCAGATGAGATCCTCCGTGGTAAGCCTATTGAAATTCTACTTGAAATTATAGCATCACCAGGCCAAGAACTCCCTATGCCCCTCCTTTGCTTCATTTTCTCAGTAGCACTTATATAGTTTATTTCTTTTCTTATTCTTGGTTTTCCCCCACTAGAATACATATTCCATGGAGGCAGAGATTTTGTGACTTGGTTACTGGTGTATCAGTGACCTGCATTAGAGCTGTCATAAGCACTCAGTAAATATTTGTTGAATTAGTGTGTGAAACTCATTAAGAGGCAGGAATGTGGGAATTTGAGTGATTCTCTCAGAAACCTCAGACGTTTGTGCAAAGACTCTGACTGTCAAAGAAGACAGACACAGGCCTTATTTTAGTATCCTTTATAGAGTCCGCCACAGTGCCTTAGAAATAATAAGCACTCCAATATTTACTACCTTAAAAGGAGTTTTCCTTTTGCTTAAATTTTTTAAAAATTTCTTTAAAAATTTTTTTTAAATGGATTTAATTTGGTATTATAACAAACCACATTAATGGCAAGGATTGAACGGCAGTGTGGTTATTTTATTTCAGGAAATTTTTTCTAACCATACTTCATCTGTTAATATTCCTGTAAATTGAAAATTAATATCTTGTTCCAGTTTACTTTTTTTCTGGTTTCCTTTGGGGTTAAAGTACATGCATAATAAATACCTCTTTCAGAGCCAAAGCTGTTATAAAAATGTGGGAAAACATTCTGCCAGTGAATTAATAAAAAATAATAAAAAAAGATTAATTGAGCCTAAAGAGAGCAGAAAAGGTCCACAAAGCACTGGGAAATCCATGCTCAGAAACGGCAGATGATGGGTGAGAGAGAAGCCAAGACGTAGTGTGTGGCTGGGCCTTGAGGAAAGGAATCAAGCAGTAACAGTGAGAATAATAACAGATAACCTTTATTTATTTATCTATTTACAATAGGCTATGTTTTGAGGACAAAAATTTTTCTGTTTCCTTGACCTTCTAGTGTAGGCTGACCAGTTTTCCTCTTGCAGTCAAAATAGCTAAGAAATGAAAGTAAGATCTGAGTTATATTCCTGGCTACGAATGCAGATCAGTATACTTCATCTAGGCCTTTGCTTTACTCTTCTCCCCTGTGTTTCTCTTCCTCTGTGTCATTCCGCAAGCCACTTAACTACTCTGTGCCTAGATTCCTCGTGTGCCAGATCGGCTAGATTAGGTAATTCTCAGTACCTTTCAATTTCACTAATCTACAATTATGACTTCTTCCAGATTACCTGGAAGAAACATTATAAAATGTTTTATAAAGTGAAAGAAGACATGTATTTACCCTTAAATAATTGCTTTGAAAATGTTTTTAAGAAAGGGGAAATGCCTCCAAACTGTATGAGCAGCACTTCACTAAATGTCCCAGAGCGCACAAAATTTAATAACCACATTCACCCATAGGGAAGATCAACATAGAAATGGCACTGTTCGGTGTGGTGCTTGTACAGACGGCCTCCCACACAAACAGAAAGAGTAGAGCCAGCTAGAGAAGGTGTTAGACAAATAGAGTTTCAAGGCCAGAAGAGATAGAGTGAAATGATGAATAACAAATGAAAAATAAACTTAAAGAAGGAGAAATGGAACACCCACATGGAACATACTGTATTGTTACTTTGTAGTCTACCTTAGTCTTTATATTAAAATGTGGAAAATAAATCTTTCTTGCAAATATGTTACGTAATTTTTCACTCCAACAGAAGTTAGAAAAGATGGGAGAATAGGAGAGGCTTGTTTTGAAAGATTTGGAAACTGCTTTATGTCATATAAGGAAACAAATATGCAGATTTGGATTCGATTGCAATAAGTGGTTGAATTTTTTAATTTATGGTTATTCAAATCTCAACTTCTGAATTATTAGGAATAATGAAAAGTCTGGGACAAGATATGTCTTGGACCCAAACAACCTTCATGTTCTTAGGACCTGGAAAGAGGAACAAATCTGAGTTAAGCATGGTAACTATCCATAGCCTCCCCAAACAGCACCAGAAATAGTTCCTCCTTTCCTATCTTTCTTTGGAGTCTTAAAGCTGGGTATATCCATGTGTGGCGATGAAAAGTGAAAGAAGGAAGAAATTTCCTTAGACATTTTTATTTGATATCTGAATGTTTCCAATTATTGAAATTCAGGCCAGGTACAGTGGTTTGTGCCAGTAATCCTCACACTCTGGGAGACTGAGGCACATGGATTGCTTGAGGTCAGGAATTTGAGATAATCCTGAACAAGAGTGAGACCCCATCTACTAAAAATAGAAAAACTAGCTGGTATCGTGGTGGGAACCTCTAGTCCCAGTGACTTGGCAGGCTGAGGCGAGGGGATTGGTCAAGCCCAAGAGTTTGAGGTTGCTGTGAGCCCATGACACCACGGCACTACCCAGGGCAACAGAGTGAGACTTTGTCTCAAAAATAATAAGAATAAAAAGGAATCAGATCTTGAAAACCAAAATCTGCTTAACCATACAGATTAAAGAATGGGAGATGCAATTAAGTTCATGGACAGTCTATTCTCTGAAAGTCAGCTTAGAAAACATAGTAGTCTTTATTTAGTACATACATATTTTCCTGAATTTCTCCAATATATTACATAAAAATACCAAAGAGGAACTAAATATGTTTGTATCTGGAAAGATCAAACTACAAGGTGTGTTTTTAAATGTTTACAATTGTTGATTAATCAAGATAAAAAAAAACAACCCAAAGTCTGGATAAATTGTCATGTTTAATAATTTAAAGTACCAATGATATATTAACAGATCTAAGGAGAAAAAAGTAATCAATGCCACAGAAACTGAAAAGCAATTGGCATATTCAATGCTCATTTCTGATTTACAATTAATAATAATAAAATAGAAATCAAAAGGAGGAGAAAAGGAGACCAGTATGTGAGTCTGAATGGACTACATCAGTGGTTCTCAACCTTCCTGATGCTGCAGCCCTTTAATATAGTTCCTGTGGGTCGCAACCCACAGGTTGAAAACCACTGGACTAGGCTTGGTACCTGTAGCTCAGTGGCTAGAGTGCCAGCCACAAACACTGGAACTGATGGTTTCAAATCCACCCTGGGCCTGCCAAACAATAATGACAATGGCGACAACAGAAAAATAACCAGGCGTTGTGGCAGGTGCCTGTAGTCCCAGCTACTTGGGAGCCTGAGGCACGAGAATCCCTTAAGCGCAAGAGTTGGAGGTTGCTATGAGCTGTGATGCCATGGCACTCTACCCAGGGCACCAGCTTGAGACTGTCTCAAAAAAAAAAAAAAAATTGAGAACTGCTGGACTAGATGGAGGTCTGCCGTCAATGTTGCAAACACCATTCAATTAGCCAGGTGCGCAGAGAAAACAAATACAGATGGGAAATTGGTCTCTCTTTGGGAGCTGGGACAGGTTTTTCTTCTGCTGCCTTAGATATCAGAAATTTGACTTCACAAAAATTTATTATGACGATGCTGACTTTGTGTGTAAGCATTGCATGTGTGCATAAAAACATTGAAACTTCCACAATAAAAAATACTCAACAGCGCAAAGCATCAGAGAAATACAAATTAAAACCACAATGAGGGTGGTGCCTGCGGCTCAATGGAGTAGGGCGCTGGCCCCATATGCCGGAGGTGGCTGGTTCAAACCCAGCCCCGGCCAAAAACTACAAAACACACACACAGACACACACACACACACACACAATGAGATGTCATCTTACCCCAGTTATATAGGCCATTATTAAAAAAATAATAATAACAGATGATGGCAAGGACGTGAAGAAAAGGGAATTCATACACTGTTGGCAATAAAAATTGGTACAATCACTATGGAAACAGTATGGAGATTTCTCAAAAAACTAAAAATATTACTACCACACTGTGCAGCAATTTCCCTACTGAGTATTTATCCAAAGGAAGAAAAATCTATATATCAAAGGGATATTTGCACTTGCATGTTTATTGCAGCACTATTCACAATAGCAAATATTTGCAACCAACCTAAACATCATTAATAAGTGAGTGGATGAAGAAAATATGGCATATATACACATATATACACACACAAAGGAATACTATTCATCTGCTAAAAAGAATGAAATTAAGTAATTAGAAGCAACATGAATAGAACTGGAAGCCACTATATAAAGTGAAATAAGCCAGTCATAGAGAGACAAATGCTATATGTTCTCACTCATATATGGGGTCTAAAAACTGACCTTACAGAGATAGAGAGTAGAATGATAGATACCAGAGGCTGGGAAGGGATGGGTGGTTGGGTGGGGACAAAGAAAGGTTGTTTTCTTTGTAGGTACAAAGATATAATTAAATAGAATTAATAAGGCCCAATATTTGAGAGTGTAGAAGAGTGACTATAGTTAGCAATAAAGTATTGTATATTTTAAAGTATCTGGAAGAGAGAAATTGAAATGTTGCCAACCCCTAGAAGTGATTAATGTTCAAGGTGATGGATATCCCAGATACCTTGACTTGATTATTACATATTCTATGCATGCAACAAATACATGTACCACATAAATACATAAAATATTTTCTATCAGTAAAAAAAATTTTTTGAAGAAACTTCCTCAATACATAAAGAGATTTCCTTTTTTGTACATTTGTATTTGTGAAAGTTAGAATTCCTCATAATCTCAGCTCTTTGGACAATTGAGAATGTGGTGGTGACCCATTGCAGTTTTTGATTGATCTGGTTAAAAGATTTAGTTTGTCCATCACAATATTTCAAATGACCACAGTTATAAAGCTGAGTGCACATAATTATCAAACACATTTCCTACTTTGACCCATTTCTTGGTAAATACCATTTGTCTACACATGACTGTCATATCTGTGTTACTGTTATTATGCCTGTTTATGCTTGCAAAATATGTGTTATTGCTGTTTTATTGTGCAAGAACTATAAAGTATTCTCTCATGTTTTTTACATGTTCCTCAAATAAATTCCCCTTTAAAAATGTAAATAAACATTTTTTAAAATTATTTTTTCCAGAATAATGTTTACAGATATTGATCTTTCAGGATTGTGACTTTTGGAATTTTAGACTTTAAGGATTTTGATCTTTTTGAGCTTCAAGTATTGAAATTATCGCATTTGGATAATTATCGCATTTGGTAAGTGTGTCTTTCGGGGTTATGACAGGCTCACAAAAGAACCACACACACACAATATGGCTTTACGGACGGTGAAACTGAGGTCAGAGATGTTAAGTCAATTCCTTCATTGAATACGTTTAGATTACACAGAGCCTTAAATGGCACACAAAGCACTTCACCACACGTAAGGTAAGAAATGAGGAGTTAATGGAAGTTTTGAACCAGGAGGAAATGGTGAAAACAGTCCTTTAAAAAGAGTAACCGGCAGTCATGCGCAAAATAGACTATTAAAAGAGTAAATGAACACATGCCTTCATTCAAAGAGAAGGCCTTACATGAACCCACAACAACATTCCACATGCTAAAGAAAATAACTCAAGGGATCGCCAGAGGTTGATGATTAACCTGGAGGTCAGCAGAGCTCTGGGAGCACTGGCAGGAGACTATGAAGGACATTGGATTTAAGGACTAACTGGATATGGGAAATGAAAAAACAAAATACAAAAACTGAATCTAAGACAGCTCCATGTTTTCCTTTATGGAGGTGCAATTGACAAAGACAGAAAAGGCGGGAGGTAATTCACTTAATTAATATTTTAGTCATATGTTTGAAAGGATCGCCTACTCTAAGTTATACATAAAAAATTGCCTAACAGCATCAGTACTATTCCTTAAAAGTCTAAGTCAAAGGTTCTCAGCTTTTGCTGTATGTTATTATAAAATCACCTGGGAAGCTAGGTAAAAATACTGATACTTGGGCCCAACTCCTAACAAGTTACGTTAGGCCTCAATTCAAACCTCCAAACGGGGGGCGGGGGAGGGCAAGGCATTGACATCACTTAGAAGCTCCCACAAGGTGATTCTAACATGCAGCCAATGGTCTAACTCCCATTCTGAAGACACTTGCATTTGGGGAAAAATACCCAAAATATTAAGATACTATGTTAATATCTAGTTACTAAATGTACAGTCTTTTTGCTATTAAAATCTTCTTGCAACAATGGAGAAAAAGATTTTTATACAGTTAACAATATTTTAAATAATAAAAGTGAAATATGACCCCAGGGAATAGAATGTAAAGTAAAAACAGCAAAAACATAACAGGATATCATCTGAGAAGTATCTTCATAATTATCCCCTTGTTTTTTCTCTCACTGGCATCTTCAATTACTTTCTTTGTATTATCCCACTGAGCTCACACGCAGTCAGAAAATACGTCAGATTAAAAAGAAAATCTTTCCATCTATTCTGCCTCCCTTTTAAACTACCATCATATTACTCTGTTTCTTTTCATTGGCAGACTTAAAAATACGTATTCCCACTTTCTCCTTCACCATATACCCATTCCCCATTAAATTCCTTTAAGCCTGGTATTCGCCTCAATATTCTTCTGCAATCACTTTCTTCAAAGTCACCAGGCAGTTGCTTCTGTTTACACACTCCCCAGTGTGTAAAAGTTTCTGACTCTCTAGAAACTTTTGCGTCTTTGGCTTCCATATATGTCTGCTGTCCAGGTGATCCCACCAGCAGGGTCCCACAGTCTCTGGCTTCTTCAGGGGCTGCGGCACTTTCTTTCAGCCCCCCAGATGTGAACACATCTGAAAGCTCAAGGCAAACATTAATGGCCAGTCAGCGCTAAAGCTCTGCTGCCCCCACCTGGTCAGGCCCACTCTAACCACTGCAGAGGCCCTCGCAGGACCCTTACCTGTAAGACTACCAGGAAACCCTTTCCAAATCTTGCACGCACTTATGACCTCTACACAGTTTCAGCCTCCCTCTCTGTACAGCCAATGGATAAGCCCAAACTGGATAACCTGTCATCCCTTGAGAGCCCCTGTTCAAAAGTAAACTAATCAATTTTCTCCAAAGGCCTTTCTGTCTCCACCACTCTTCAACTTACCCAGACTCAAAACTTGGGTAGCACCTGTGACATATTTTCTTCTCTTCCTATGTCTCATTATTGAGGAATCCTTCTTGTGACTTTGTTAATGAGTCACTTTTTTTCCCTTTTCACTGTCCCACCTGCCTAGACTTTGCATCCTTTGATTGCAATAGTCTTCTAATTGGATTACCTTTCATTAGTTTTTTCTACTTCCAATGAATAGAACATAAAATGTCCAAATTACAGTAGAACTTCCATAAATTGACCACCCAAGGGACTGTAACATACAGGGTCAAATACAGAGGTGGTCAACATAAGGAACTAGGCCTACTGCACTGATACACATACATGTGAGTGTGTGTCTAGTCTATGAAAATTAGGTCAACCTAAGGAGGTGGTCAATTGTAGGGAGATAGTCAACCGTGGAGGTTCTACTGTAATTTTTTGGAAATATGACCTCACTCAGATGTCACCCAGAGCTCAAAGGCTTCTAAAGCCTTCCCATTGTTCTCAGGGTAAAATCTGTGCCACCAGAGTATAAAAATGGATATAATACCACATTCCCATCAAAGGCATGACCCGTGTTTTCATTATATTGTACTTGACACTCTTAAAATTAAAAAGTACAATAATAATTTAGACAAAGATTTCAACTTCATAATTCCATTACCATCTGACATACAGAAAGTGAAAGTAAGTCAAAACTGTGCATAGGCAAATACTAAAATGCTATCTGACAAAAGAAGTTATTCCTTTTCTTTCCCTCTCCCAAATTTAGAATAAATTTACAGTATGCTATTGTTTCACAAATGTAAGGTGACTAAATTATAATCAACTGGATTCCAGCTCTGCCACTTGTTAACTATGTGATCTTAGACAAGTTATTTAACTTTTCCTGGTCCTCAGCTTACTGCTCTTAAAATGAAAATAATGGGCCCAGCGCAGTGGCTCACACCTGCAATCCTAGCACTCTGGGAAGTCAAGGTAGGTGTATTGCTTGAGCTCAGGAGTTTGAGACAAGCCTGAGCAAGAGTGAAACCCCCATCTCTATTAAAAATAGAAAGAAAAAAAAACCGAGCTGGACATTATGGCAGGCTCCTGTAGTCCCAGCAATTTGGGAAGCTGAGGCAAGAGGATCGCTTAAGCCCAAGCGTTTGAGGTAGCAGTGACTATAGCGCTCTACACTGGGACTCTGTCTCAAAAAAGAAGCAGAAAGAAAAGAAAAGAAAGGGAAAGAAAAGGAAAGAAAACACAACAAAATTATGTTATGTCTCTCAAAAACTTCTTGCACAATTTAACAATTTAATTGTTAGACTTTTTAAGACTAAAAAGTATTCAGACTAGTCAGTGCTTGGCACATAGAAAGCGGTGATTAAGTTAATGGTGAAGAAGATAATGGTGGTGTAAACGATAGCGGAAACTGCATGAACTATTTTAAGAAATAAGTTTTTTAACTTCATTCTCATTTTAGAACATTGCATTAGTATTAGATATACTGAATTTAAATTAAATAATGATGTGACCAGACTCAATTCTTTTCATTTTACTTTTTAAGATTATTTTTCCAGTTTTAGTGAGGCATTTTATTGACACAGTATTTTACTGACGAATAAAAAAATCGTGTCTATTTAAGGTGTGCAATGTGATGTCTTTATATATAGAGAGAGGAAAATTGTGGCATTATTACCACAATCAAACTAATTAATGTATCCATCACTTCACATATAGCCATATGCTGGAGTTATTGTAGACTCAGTTCCAGATCATTGCAGTGGAGTGAAGAGCACAGTGAAGTGAGTCCGTACACTCTCACTTTCCTCTGTGGGACCAATCACGGGCCAAGGAGGTCTCTCCTGGCACTGGGCTGTGCCACCTTGGAGGAGTGGTGATGTGAGTAAAGTGAAACTGTTTTTATTATTCTCTCCTTTACGTCTATTCTCATACTTATTGCTCCAGAATTGTGCTGTCCAGTCTCTGCTGGACTCTGAGACTCTTACAAAGGTAATCTCATTCATGAGTAGTTATCAAAGTTGAGGCTTCCACAGGGAGGTGACAGCAGAAAGTTCCTATTCTGCTATGTTGCTGGTGTCCCTTGACTGTATAAATCTTTAAACCAGAGTTCACGTCTGAGCTTTTACTATTAAATAAGCATGGTGGCTTTCGTTGGCGTAACAAGAAGAGTTGTTCGCGAAATGATGATCTTTTGTATACCTGGGCTGAGCTTACTGATTCAAGATAAATCCTAAAGTATCTGACAGATTCTCAGGACCACTAGCAAGAACAGAGCTTCTTGGTCTTTTGTATTACTCATGCTGGCTGAGAATGAGTATGACAAGTTAAGTGAAAATTAGTGTTCAGTCTCTCTGTACCGTTCTATAGAAACAATGATAAGGAAGAATTATTTATTTATGGAATGAAGAGCGGGACCTCAAGAAACTTAGAAACCACATTATTCTGAAACTGCAACTTCTCAAATATTATTTTCAAGACTGTACCAGGAGTGTTTTAACAAATAAGCAATGAATGGTTACAGTATTTCTTTAGAAATGTATGAGCAAATGTCACAAAGTTCTTAGAATTAGGCTTAAAATTTTAGAGCAAAACACAAAATTAGTTTATTCATTTTAATTATCTTATTAAAACTTAAACTCCAAATAGCCTTTTGGATAGCACAACAATGTTATGAATCAGATGAGATTATTTTAAAATGTAAGCATGTCACAAGAGATGCAATCAGTGATAAAACATACATTTCGAAGTTAGGTCAAATGGGATCTATATTAACCAAAAGAAAAAGGACATAGCTGTATTCTTCCTTTATGGAAATATGATGGAATTATATAGCCTTTTCAAGAACACTGGCAGAATAAACATTCAATAGAGCATCTATTTTGCCATATGTAATTATATAATGTTAAGGAAATTTGTTGTTCACAGTACTACATTTAAATACAATCACGCATTGCACACATTTCAGTCAACAACAGATCACATATAAAATGGTGGCCCCATAAGATTATCAGGGAGTTGAAAAATTCCTGTTGCCTAGTGACATTGTAGCTATCACAAAACTATCATGGAGAACCTACATGTTACCTCAGGAAGATGGTAGCGGGGAGGTGAGGGAGGAAGGATTTTCCAGAAGGCCTTCATCCAAATCAATGCTTCTCAAACTTTAATGTGCTCACTAGTCATCTGGATGGCCTGTTAGAGTGCAGGTGCAGATTTAGTGAGGGCACAGCAGGGCCTAACATCCTGGTTCTCTAACAAGCTGGTGATGCCGATGCTGTTGGACTATAGACCACACTTGAAGAAGCCCAGTCCTAAAACATAATACAAACCATAACAGAGAGTGACATTTTGCTTTCCCCTTCTTAACTTTCTTTTTATTCAGATGCGTATGATTTGGATACGTTAGGTGACTTGTAAACAATTATCATTTCTCTAAATTGAAGCCCAGTTTAAAATCATTAAAGAAAGGAGCAAAAAATAAGGTTACAAGTATATTTTTTGAGCTAAAGAGGTAAGGCAGGAGAAAAAGGGTCTTACATTGGTGAAGGTCAATCAGCTCAGCCTGGAAACCATTGTCTTCAGGTGTGGGGGCTTGCTCAGCCTGGGTGGATAGCTTTTGCACAGGGTCTGGCGTACCAATTGAATCCTAAGTACTTAAGGCTAAAAGGATTCATGTAAGTCTACCGTTGCTTAATCAGATTGCTTTTATGCTTTTGGATCATCATTACATTACCCCACAGGGGATTTAAACACAGCATAAACATGTATTTAAATGAACTTGGAAGAAAGCTTGTTGTCCCATCTCCTGTTTTAATTAGATATGTCTTATATAAGACACATATAAATGCATACTCTGTGGTTTCCCTGGCGAGGCTACAGCACTAAGTAAATCCACTATAGTATTATTTTGTTTGCTTTTTTCCCCTTAATTAAGTTTTTAAAGTTTCCTTAGCTCTCTGTGTGGCTGCTTCAGCTTTGGCAGCCGTGTCTGTGGTGAAGAGTTGGGAGAGCACATACCGGCCTCCCCTTACCCTTCCTGGCCGCACCTCCTGGACAGCTTGATAGCAACGCAGAAGAAACAGGAGGGCGGGGACGTCCCAACTGAATAATAGATGTCATTCATATAAATCCTTTTATATCATACTTAAGAAAAGCCCGTTATTTTGTCTAGCATATCAATAGAGTGGACGGTGCTCAAAAAAAAGCCTTAACTTCTAAGTATGTGGACAACCTTCCAAGGCTTATGGAAAACAAGGCTAGTGTCCAATTATACAAGGCTAATGTATTAAAATATTTTGCTGGCCCCACCGTTATCTTCACCATAGATCTCTGGAGTGGAGGCTTCTCTGGAAGCCAATTTTAGGGGCTGCAATCATATCCACTAGCAAAATATCCAACATGGGCAACACACAGGCCTCTAAGTTTTCTCTTCTTTTTATGAAAACCTCAGCAAAGAAAGCCAGAGTTGACAAATGGCACACAGTGCTGAATGCTATTTAAATTAGAAAGCTGAATGGTTTCCAAACATGCTGAGGCTTTTTCTCTTGCCTTTTTGGATTTTGTTTTGTTTTAGTTTAGACCACAACTGAGTACTGCTAAAATCGAAAGTAAGAAGGAACTTATGTATAATATGAAGTGTGTGTTGATACAGCTGATTAAGCTAATGGTGACTCAGACAAGATATAGCTATGTATAAATGCAGATTTCTTTTGTTTTAAGACAACAACAGGGAAGAAAACTTAGTAAATCCATGTAGTACTTTTTAATATATGCTTCTGTTCTCTAAGTTACGTACTTTGTTTAAACACATTAAAATTTATATCAGGGCGGCGCCTGTGGCTCAGTGGGTAAGGTGCCGGTCCCACATGCCGGAGGTGGCGGGTTCAAACCCAGCCCCGGCCAAATTAAAAAAAAAAATAAAATAAAATAAAATAAAATAAAATTTATATCAGAACAAAGGTTTACACAGAAAAAGACCAGAAGAAATACACCCAAATGTTAATACTGATTATCTATAAAAGGCAAAATTGGAGCTGATTTTTATTTTTTTTTTGATGCTTCTTTTCCTTTCCCCCCTTCAAAATTTCTGAGGCTTTAAAAAAAAAAATACTATACTACAAGCAGAAACATTAATGATTTTTCTTGTCAATGTTTGATCCACAACTACTTTACAGAGATTACTTAATCCCATCATTCAACACAATTTATTAAGACTCTCCTGTGGGCCCGTTACTGTGCATGTGTTACACCCGAGAATCGAAATCCCCAATGACCATACGAGAGAGCCAGACACCGATGCAAATCACACGAGGGCGTTTATTGAGGGCTTTTATTCTGGCTCGAGCCAGGGCTGCCAGCATTCCCAGATGCAACTGGGGCTGAGAGCGCTGTGCTCCTTGCCCCGCGGGGTTTTTATGCAGTGGTTATGGGGTGAGGGGCATGGGAAACAAAGCATGGCCTTTGGGTCGATTATCTCTTATGCTGACACTAGAATTTAAGGCTGATAGGGTCCCACCAATCTCAACAGCGGGGGGGGGGGGGGGGGGGGGGGTTCTGACGCACTCCGGGAGATAGGGACACATCCCGGGAGGTAGGGAGGGGTGTGGTTTACTAAGAAACGAAACAAAGGATTTTCAGGTTGCTTTTAAAATGGAGGACAAAAGCCTGAAATGATGAAAAGCCCAAAATGGTATCACTGGGTCCTTCACATGGCATTAGGAAAGCACAAATACACCTACATTACATATTTTTACAAAACAATTATCTCACTACATGCTCTCCATTGACCTGTGGAAGGATGCTGCAAGTTCAGGGTCCAAGGTGCCCCTGGTCCTCTACTCAATTACTCCTTATGCTCTACGTTTCCTTAACGTAACTGAGAGTGGAATTACTCTACGTAAGCTTTTTTTCTCACCTTATTTTGATGTTCGGTGAAAGAAATGTCACCTAATGGTTCAGAAAGTAACTGCCCTCAGTATGAAAACACAAGCCTGTGTCCACCTTTTCAAGGCTTCGTGCTAAGAACCAGCAGTGATAGAGCAACCCGCACACTGCTCTGAGTCAGGGACGGGCCTGGGGAGGTGGCAGAGAACCACTGCTCTTTCTCTTCTGCAGACGTTTGCATTTAAGAAGTCCCAAAGAAAGCTGTGTGAGACTAGGCTCACCAAACAAAATCAACAAAACTTGATAAAACACTCAAAGAGCAAAGTCTGTAAAAGATGCCTCGCTCCTTAAATATAGAGCTTCAGAATGGATCTTTTGTATATGCTCTAGGTTCCGGAAGAAACCACTATGATCAGCAACTTACACTCACCTTGAAAGCCTAATGTAGCTAAGTAATGCTTCTTTGTTGTCTAGGGGTAGTGTGCTATTTATTTATTTATTTATTTATTTTTATTTATTTTTTTTTTGCAGTTTTTGGTCAGGGCTGGGTTTGAACCTGCAACCTCCAGCTTATGGGGCTGGTGCCCTCCCTACTCCTTTGAGCCACTGGAGCCGCTTGGGGTAGTGTGTTATTTTAAATTATCTGCAGGCAAGCCCACTCTGTTGCTTTCCATACTAGGCAGCACATCCAGAAGATTTTTTGATGGCATATTCATGGTCCTTGCTAAAACTGATCCAAGGGCCAGGCATGGTGGCTCATGTCTGAACTCATTCATGGCACTCTGAGAGACCAAAGTGGGTGGATAGCTTGGATTCAGGAGTTCAAGACCAGCCTGAGCAAGAGTGAGACCCTGTTTTCTATTTATAAAAATAAATAAATAAATAAATAGAAAAACTAGCTGGGTGTTGAGGCAGGCACCTATAGTCCCAGCCACTCAGGAGGCTGAGGCAAGAGGATTGCTTGAGCCCAGAAGTTTGAGGTTGCTGTGAGCTATGATGCCATGGCACTCTAGCCTGGGGCAACAGAGTTATAAAAAAAGAAAAAAAAAAACTGATCCAGGTCCTTGCCCCTCTCACTTAATCCTCACACAGCCTTTCATGCTCCCCTCCCCCGTCCACCATTTTATCTCTCCTCCAGTGATAGATAACATTTGCTTCTTCGGGAATGTTCCTGGGACAACGTCCATCCCAGCACACTCTTCATCTCTAGACTCCACTGTGCTGTTCTCCATAGAACTCACTGGGCCATGCGTGGGCATGAGGAGATAGATGGTTGGGATTGAGTGGAGTTATCAGTCCCCAGTCTACACACTCTTAAAATGTCTTCTTTCTCTAGCCCCTTACTATTCAGTACTGGTGCTTTGGCTTTGCTGTCTCTTGCATGAGACAGACAGCCTGTGCAACAGGAAGCTTAGACAGGACTTCAATGGGCCCTAAGGGCCTCTTGTGTTGCACAACCATAGTGGGTAATTGAGTGTCCAATCATTATTTTATGATCTTATTGCTCCTTAACTTTTTAAGATTGAATCTACACAAGTTGACTTTGTGCTTTTGGGAGGCAAAAATCATCTCAAATTTCTTTCAGCTCTCAGAACTCCCAAGGCAATGTTTTGCACACACTAAGTCGTCAATAAAAATGTGTTTGTTGATTTGTTTCTTATTCAAGGCTATCAACAACAAAGTGATCCCACAGAAAGACTTCAAAGGATCACACCTGTGGTGCATATTACAGGGGTATTTGCGAAACTTGGTAAATGTAGAATATAAATGTTTTGGCACAGTAACTGAGATAACGCCGGAAAGGCTATGTTAACCACTGGGATAAAAATGTGTCAAATGGTTTATGAAGTGAGTGTATGATGCCCCATAATCATATCATTGTATACACTTATGATTTAATAAAAAAATTAAAAAAAAAAAAAAAAAAAAAAAAAAAAGAAAAGTTGCCTTGTTAATCTGGAGCTGGTCAGCTCTCCAGCTCCACCCCCTGGCTCCTTTTACAGCCTCGGTGTTCTCCATGACAACACACTGGTGCAGCCGCAGTGACTCAGGCGAGAAAGGGGAGCATGAACATTTTGGTGTTATTATCCCTTCTCCCAGAAATCAATGTTTTATGATAGAGACCGTCTATTATTCATCCTTAGGTCTTCCATTTAGAAGTAGAAATCCCACATTTTAACCAAAGACGTGCTGCCACGCTGGGGACTATATTTTCCAGCATTCCTTGTTATCTAGGTAGAGTATATGACTAAATTCTAGCCAGTAGAATGTTTTAAAAAGTGTGCAACCTGTTGATCAAATCCCTTAGAAAGGAATTTTCTTGAACTACTATCTAGCCATTCTCTCTCTCCTTTCCCTTACCCCAGACTCAAACACACAACATAAAGCCAGAGAGCAAACTTCGAAGATGACAACACCCTAAAGAATAACATCGCTGCAAGATAGAGAAAACTCAGTTTCTGAATTACTTCATGGAGCAGAAAAACCTACATGGTCTAAATTATCAATTAATTCTGGACTGTTATATGAGGGAGACATAAAATTCCATCTTATTTGACCCATTGTATTTTCACATTTTTTTTTTTGAGGCAGAGTATTACTCTGTTGCCCAGGTTAGAGTGCTGTAGTTATTAGCCTCGCTCACAGCAACCCCAAATTCATGGGTTCAGTGATCCTCCTGTCGTAGCTTCCCCAGGAGCTGAGACTACAGGCACCCACCATAACGCATCGCTAATTTTTCTATTTTTAGTACTGACAGGGTCCCACTCTTCTCAGGCTGGTCTATAACCTAAGTTCAAAGAATCCTCCTTCCTCAGCTTCCCAGAATGCTAGGATCATAGGAGTGAGCCACTGTGCTCGGCATGTATTTTCAGATTTTTTTATGCGAGTAAAAGCCTATAATTAATACACATATTTTCCAGATAAATAGGACTTCTTAAGTGCCACCTCTGACCTTTGATTATACCACATTCCTTACTTTCCAGCAAGCTCATGCAATGGATATGGCTTCTGTCTAGATTTATTTCAATATATGAAACTGCTTAAAGGGCTCGGTGCCCATGGCTTAGTGGTTGGGGCACCGGTCACATACCCTGAGCCTGGCGGGTTCGAAGCCAGCCTGGGCCTGCTAAACAACAATGACAACTGCAACAACAACAAAAAAATAGCCGGGCATTGTGGAGGGCACCTGTAGTCCTAGCTACTTGGGAGGCTGAGGCTAGAGAACCACTTAACCCCAAGAGTTTGCAATTGCTGTGAGCTGTAGTGCCATGACACTCTACCAAGGGAACATAGTTAGACCCTGTCTCAAAGAAAAAAATAAAATAAAATAAACATGCTTAAAGATATAATAACAATATAGACATGGTGCATCGCCTTTACCCACTGTAGACTTAAGTGAGTTATAAGGAGTGGTTTCTCTAGGATAAGTACCACAAAATTTTGTCTTTTCTCACTTCATCTTTCTTTCTTTTTTGGCCAAACATAGACTTCAATGTATTTGATGTGTTCAGCAATTTCTCTTTAGATCAAAGAACCAATTTTTGTGCAGAGGTCTACCATAATACATGTTTTTCCAGGAACTCATTACATCTGAACACTGGGCTCCAGAACACCAAAGGCACAATCCATGAAAGAACTAATTAATATGCTAGACTTTATTAAATTTAAAAACTTCTACTCTGTGAAAGTCACTGTCAAGAGAATAAAAAGATAAGCCACCAAGTGGAAGAAAATGTTTGCAAAAGACATATGTGATAAATGACTGTTATCCAAAATATACAAAGAGCTACTAAAACCCAGCAATAGGAAAACAAACACACCAATTTAAAAATGTCCACAAACCCTAACCAACTTCCTCAAGAAGACATAAAGGTGCTATAAAAAAGCATGAAATGATGCTCCACATCATAGGCATTAGGGAAATGCAAATTAAAACAGCAATGAGACACTTCTACAGACTAATCAGAGTGGCTAAACTCCAAAGCACTGACCACAAATGCTGGTGAGGATATAGAGCAACACGAATTCTCATTCATTGCTGGTGAGAACACAAACTGGTATAGACACTGTGGAAGACAGTTTAGCAATTTCTTACAAAATTAAACATGTTCTTATCATATGATCGAGTAATGACACTCCTTGGTTATTTACCCAAATGAGTTGAAAATTTATGTACACACAAAAACCCACATACACACATCCCTAGCAGTTTTGTTCATACTTGCACAGATGTCCTTCAGTAGATGAATGGATAAATAAATTGTGGTATATATAGACAAAGGAAATTTATTTAGCACCACAAAGAAATGAGCTAGAAGGCTCTGAAAAGACATGGAGGTACCTAAATGCATATTGCTATGTGAAAGAAGCAATCTGAAAGAGCTAAATACTGTGTCATTCCAGTATACAACTTTCAGGAAAAGGCAAAACTTTGGAGACAGTAGAAAGATCAGTGGTCACAAGGAGAGAGGGGGAAGAAGGGATGAGTTGGCAGAGGAGAGGGTTTTGAGGGCAGTGAAACTACTCTGAGGGACACCGTAATGATGATACATGTCATTATATATCTATCAAAATCCATACAATATGCAATGTCAAGAGGGAACCCTAATATAAACTATGGTCTTTGGGCAATAATGATGTGTCAATGTAGTGCACTGATTGTAATCAATGTGCCAACCCTGGTGCAGGAGTTTGATAGTGAGGGAAGCTGAGCATGTGTGGCAACAGTGAGCATACTGGAAATGTCTGTACTTTCTGCTCAGTTTTGCTTCCACTTGGCTGGCTGAAACATTTCTGTGGGAAGTGTGGGATGCCCTGTTCTAAGCCCTCTCACCTGAGGCTGCTCTGCTGGGAGGAAGCCCTCACTGAGCCCCCTCCGAATAGTCCATATGGAAAGGCCCTGAGCTTATGCAAAGAGAGTGGTGCCAAGCCAGCTCCCAGCTGCCTCTCTCCCCCAGATCCAGCTGCAGCCACCATCTGACCCCAATCACAGGAAATACCAGAGCCAGAACTACTGAGCCTAGCCCTTCTTGAGTTGCCAGCCTATAAAAATCATGCAAGATTATAAAAAAAATTCTAAAAACATGCTATTGTTTTAACCTACTAAGTTTTGGGGTAGTTTGTTACACAGCACAGATAACCAGAACAGCTACCCAAAGCACAGACACCACTACCCAATTTTGCCTGGGGCCAGAGGTAGTGCCGCCTGACAATTTTAGCCTACAGATCACAGAGTTGGAGTCAAGAGTCTCAGTCTTTATCTTTTGCCCCAACTTGATTATAAAGGATGACTTTCAGCAATTCACTTGATTTTTTTTAGAGTCCACATCTACAAAGCAAAGAGAACCAGGCCTTGCTTCCTGTGTGGCTCTGAGGAAGACTCCTGCACACAATAGGAACAATCCTTCCAAGAAAATTGTTCAAGTAAATGTAAGCTGAGATTTGCCTTCCTCAGGACTGTCCATCTTCTGGAGGGTCTTGTAAGAAGCCTCATGAAATGAATAATAACTCATTAACTGGACTTACCTCTAGCACAACTCTAACAGACTTAACCTAGACCCCTGTGAGTTACCTTTTGGCTTGTAAAACGTCAGAAAAACACTGGCCTCTGCGTGATTTGCACAGAAGAATGTTGCTTCCATCCTAGATCTCTGTTCTCTAACTCCACAGTCCCCATTACTTTTAGTTTTTTTAATGTGCTTTTTATTCAAATTAATATGAGCGTACACATTTTTAGGTTACATTGTTCTCACTTCCACGGTAAAGTTCCATTTGTAAAAGAGCCCCTCACCCAGGGGGCATGTTATACACCCTCACAATGAGCACATTAGGTGAGATCCCACCTCACGCCCTCCCTTCTTCTGCCAATCGTCCTTCCCCTCACCCCTCTCTCTATTCCCATACTAGACTATATTTGTGTTTTATTGTTCATGTGAGCATGTAATTGTTTATATGTTGGTTTCATATTAGTATGGAGTACATTGGATATTTATTTTTCCATTCTTCCAATACTTTACTAAGAAGAATGTATTTCAACTCCATCCAGGTAAATGTAAAAGACATAAAGTCTCCATCTTTTTTAATGGCTGAATAGTACTCCATGGTATACATATACCACAGTTTGTTGATCCATTCACAAATTGATGAGCCCTTAGGTTGCTTCCACGACTTGGCAATTATGAATTGAGCCATAATAAAAATTCTGGTGCAAATGTCTCTGTGGTAAAATGATTTTTGTTCTTCTGGGTAATGGGATTGCTAGATCAAATGGAAGGTCTACTTTTAGATCTTTAAGGATTCTCCATACTTCTCTCCAAAAAGGCTGTATTAGTTTTCAATAGGAAAAAAAATACTTCTTTCCAAAAGGGCCTCTTTTATGAGCTTTGTGCTCTGGCTCTGTGAGATCTCAGGGAACATATGTGGTCAGGATCATTTCTTCCAATACCACAGCTCTTTCCAAAATTCTTCCTTTGGCTGCCTGTGAGTTTCTTATAATCCCTCTGGAAATAGCTTTTCCCTGAAAATAATTGCCCTGGCAATGAGGCAGGGAAGAATGTATAACTATGTCCCAGGAAAGCCATGTCTGAGGGTCTCATTTTATGCCAATTCTAGCACAATATGGTGACTACTAAAGGAAATACTGCCTTAATATAGAAATCAGGCGCTGTGGCTGCTCAGCGTGGGTGGCCTGGCAACCAGGTGGGAAGCAACTGCAGGGATAGTTCTTCACCTGGGTCACTTCTAAGGTTCAATGGCAAGAGGAAAATACTGAAAATTAATTACTTTGCTGTCTATTCAGATATCCATCCTGCCTCTAACCAGCTGGAAGCAAAATCTGAAATACCTGCTAGCTTAAAAACCAAATTGAAGAATATTTGTTAAAATATTCTTTTTAATTTATCTACTTGTATATATATGCAGTATGAATGTGAATTTTAGTGAAAACCTTGAGCAGGCTACTTATTAATAGTGATGCCCACAAAGCTCAATATTTTTGAAAAAAAGAAGTTGGGTACAGATCCTTACTGATTACTGCACTTATTAGGATTCTGAAAATTTAATGAAACAGCTATGTGGAATGTAGTAAAATTGATTTTGATTGCATTAAGATAACTGATAACATCCATGAGTTACATTTCATAGGCTATGTTTTGGGTGATATTTTCCTCATCTTCCACTCTGTTTCCACAACAGAGTAGAAACACAAAGACATTTCGTTTCTGGCTGATATAGGCTCCTTTTGATTTTTAAAAATCTAGTGTGAAGCAAACTCAATTTTTCAAAGGCTATTTTGACTCTTACCATTAAAAGTGTTAAAAATACTAATTTTTAGATATATGAAAGCATGCATATTTTTCAAAAAAATAATACATTCAAATGATTAGCAATTTTTTAATTGACCTTTTTTTCTGTTATTATTATTTCTAAGTCTTTCGGGCCTTTTAATGGAAGCTTTGAGGGCTCTATCCTGAGTCGTTTCATTTCTGTTAACAGATCTGTCCTGGCTTCATATTGGCATTTATTCCTATGCCACCCACGTAGAACTCCAAATGTGGATCCAAGGACTGCTGAGCTGTGAACACCCTATTTGTGTAATTCTGCCAGTGACCACCCTTAAACCTCAAAAGAATCAAAGGAAGCAAAGATAAGCTAAAATGTTAAAAAAGAAAAAAAAACTTGAGAGGACACTTACAAGAATGTGAGTTCTTCTGCACTGCACCCTGTCAAATCTGGGTTCAAAGGGTCAGGACCACCTATGCACAGTTTTTAGCTGCTAGGGATTCTGGGCATGATCTGTGGCAAAGCTGTATGCACATATGTACCAGCCTGCCCAGAGCTCCACAAGAAAATCAAGATTAACCACAGCCTGAAAGAGGAAACTCTCATTTGGTGCAAGGAGTAGGTGAATTGTGAACTCCGGGTCACAATGCTTGCTTTTACCTCCCTGCATCCTTAAATAGGATTTGCATGTATACATTCATGTATATTTGCATGCACACGTGCATGCTCGTGCTTTGTACCGTAAGTCAAAATGTAAAGAAAGGAGACCGTAGGGCTTCCCCATCCAGACACAGTAGTCATTTGAACCTTAACCGTTGACTTTCTTGCCAGCATCATCAACAATAAGAGCTTTGTTTTGCCTTGATTTCAATTTGTAATTTCAGTTTTATTTGGTGTTCTGAATTAAAGTAAGTGGTTTCATTGATATTGAAGATAGAAAAAAAGAATTAAAGTAGGGGGAACATCGGTTAATTATAAGTTAATTTTCCTATAATCTGGAATAAATTATATGATTGCTTAGTTCACATAAATATATTATAATCATAAATTGGGATTTGAGACTTCGAAGGGAGCTTTGAAATTACTTCCCATCCAAACCTCTCATTTTAGAGAAGAAAAAAAATGGGGATCCACTATGATTAAATGACCTGCTCAAGGTCATACAGCTAATTAAAAGCTAAGTAACAGTTAAATTCCATGTCTCCTGATTTCCCATCAGGGTGTTTGTTTTTTGTAATATTGTACCTCAGCTTTTGATTAGTCATAATAAGAGGTAGTAATGACTTGGATTAAACAAAATAGTAAATAGACCTCCTATACCCTTTCTTTGGATCCTTGAAAATTAGGTTGTTTTGTTGTTGGTTTAGTTATTTTTATATCCTCCACATCACCTAACACAGTGTAGGTTTGCTGCAAAAATGTGTCGAGTTAATTGCACTGAAGAGAGAAATTAACTGATTTATCCTTTGAAAAACAGCAGATTGACGTTAGGATTATCATTATGGATGGGGAAAGAAGGCTGCCAGCCAGGTGGGGCATGATGGGGGAAGCTGGTTTGGTATTTACATTTTCCATTTCTACACCACAAAGAACAAACCACATAGAGGCAATAGAGACTCAACAGGAAAACACAAACAGCAGTATCATTCACATTATGTGAATAAGCCATTCCTTTTTCTCATTATCCTGCTCAAGTTGCTAATGAATCGTGTGTAACTCTCTTTCTCACAATTTGTTCCTCTTTCACAGACATAACTTTTATCATCTCCCTATTGTGCAATGTATAACTAGTCCTGAGCTTATGAGGTTTCAAAACAGGTTGCTAATTAAAATTTTATGAGGCAATATGTCTTACAAAGAGCACTTGAACTGAGAATTAGGAGATGTGGTTTTAGTCCTGGACCTCTTGATAATAAGTTGTATGATTTTGAAACGGTTGTATAAAGTCCCTGGCGATCCTCTGTCTCTCTTCCAGCTTTTAAACCAGGTGACTCCATATTCTTTCTTAATGAAGTCACAAGAATGTATTGAACACTGCCTGGGTATTCATTGTTCTAAAGAAGATAGCTATCTCGGGGAGGTGCCTGTGGCTCAAAGGGGTATGGCGTGGGTCCCATATGCCAGAGGTGGTGGGTTCAAACCCATCCCTGGCCAAAAAACCACACACACACACACACAAAAGATAACTATCTCATTTAGAGAGAGTGGACTTAACAGAGAGTAGTATCATAAACAAAAGACTCACTTGTTAGGCATCAAGGAGATTGATGTAGGGCAATGGAGCACACACCAGGACCTTGGAGCCTTAGCTGCTGTGTGGTCCTGCCTTCCTCTACCTCCTCAGGATGAGCTCTCAGCAGCCCACTCCCCTACTCCCTGGCACCACACTCTGGCTAAATTTCCCCTACCTTGACCCACAATAACTGCCACCCACCACCCCTGGCAGGGGCCTAGGAGCAATGCTGAGGGGGGAGGGGTTAGTATCTGCAGGCTGTAGCATCCTGGGATAGGACAGGATGGCACCACTGCACATCTACAGAGCTGCCCACCAGAGGCCTCATCTGGGTGGGTCGTGGGGTGAGGGGGAGGTGAGCCTCTCCTCTGCCCCATCCAGATCCTAAGCACATTCCAGCCCTGAAGGTTAATGGTTCTTGAGGATCACCCATCTATGGTAGACAGAGGCAGCACCTTCAATTTCCCTAGTTCCTGCCCCAGGCTGAGTTGCAGAGATCCCAAGGTTGGCAAAAGTAGAACCCAGTGACTGACAGTACCAGGCACTCCCCCTTGGTCAACAAGTAACCCCTGCTCCACCCCCCGGGGGACCTCTCTCTGCCTCCTTCTACCCTTCCTGAATATGGTTTGTATTTGTCTGTGCTGAACTGCTGGAAGCAAAATATTTCCTGTTCATTTTTATATTATGCTCTGATAAGCATATTTGCATTTGAAACTGGCATTACACAATGTAAAAGGAATGGAAAAATTCATGCTAAACATTTAATAACAAAATTTTTCTTTCCTTAGAATGACATTAAATAGAAAATAAAAACACCATTAGTTTGAGAGTGAAACTGTGGAAGAAAAAGCTTCATATGTATCTTTCACAGCACTTTTCTCCTTGATTTTTTAGAGAAGGGTCCCACATTTTCATTTTGTACTGGGACTTACAAATTATGAATCGGCCTCACAAACAAAAGAGAAATTCTACCCTAAAAAACTTTACTGACTACCTTATTGGTAGGCTCCTCAATCCTCAAGAGAACCTGAATTTTAATATCTGATTCTTGGAAACAGTTGTTCCACTATCATTCATATCTTTTTGGACAATATTTTAAATCAAAATTCTGCAATAAATACAAACCAAATGGCAGAAAGAGAGACATTAGAAGAACAATCAGCACTTGCTGCATAATACTTACAATTGAGGATGTCAGAGGCTGGTGCTCCACGGCCTAAAATATCTCACTAGGTCTCATTGGCTGAGGGAGTACAGTACACTCAGCAGATGAGGGCAAGATAGTATAAGTGCAAAATAGTGATTTCGTTTTAAAATTTTTAAAGGAAAATATCATACAAATCACTTATAAGCTAGATGGCATGAACAGACTATGTGCTTCCAATTTTGGACCCTGCATTCTTCATTTACTCTTAAAACATCACTCCAAAAGTATTTGCTATAATTTACTTTGTATTTTATTACCTCTGAATATTACTTATTTTTGGTTTTGTGTCTTAAACACTTCCACATTTAGGATTACTTTTTTATGGATATATTCCCTATTATTGGGACAAATAATATGATATTGATAAAGAATAGAGTAGGTATTTTCAAATTGTTTTCAAAGAATGCTACAGAAATGTCTACCTCTACAAACTTGAATATTTTGTAGTATCTTCAGCATCTTAGTCCATTTTCTGCTGCTATGACTGGGTAATTTATAAAGACTGGGTAATTTATAAAGGAAGAAGTTTATTTGGTTCATGGTTTCAGGGGACTGGAAAGTCCAAGAGTCTGGCACCAGCATTTAACAAGGTCATTCCATAGGGAAAGGGTGGAATGAGGGTGGGCGAGACAGCAGGTAGAAGAGCAAGCTCACTTTTATAACAAAGCCACTTCCACAATAACTAACACCGTCCCATGATAATAGCATTAATCTTTGCATAAGAGTGAAGACTTCATGACTCCTTTACCTCCCAAAGATCCCATCCCTCAACACTGTCAATCACAACTAAGCTTCCAACACAAAAACTTTTGGAGGACATATTGAAACCATAGCAAACAGCATCCTTTCCAATGCTTTAATTTGTCACCTAATTAATCAATCAGTAATTTTTCAATTAAAAAGTAAATCATGCCTCATTGTGGTTTTAATCTTTGAATACTAATAAAACATATTATACATTAGTCACTTTTAATACCTCTTTAGTAGACTGTCTTTTTATGTCCTTTTATAAGAATGAATAGGCCATGATGGTAAATATGGGCCATATTAGCCCCAGGTTTATACCTTACCAGCATAGCAATGCCAACAAAAATAACCTCTTCTTGCTTGAACTTATTACACTGGCCTAGATAAGAGAATACTTATATTCTTGAACCGGTCATCATGGGTAAGGGATAGAGTGCTACCCTAGCCTGACCATTTTCAAGGCCTGGGTCATGTGCTATCTCATCATGCCACAACAAACATCACTGCCCCATACAAGCTCCTGAACCAGACTCAGGAAAACCATACAATCCCCTGACTTCCAATGTCATAGCATATATAGTGTTCAGTGTCTTTCCACACCTTAAATTGGGTGTAAATTCTCCTGGGCTAAAGGGAATTGAGGACCATTTGTGAAAGGCAGATGTACTGCAGGTGATCAATTATCACGTGCTTAACTTCCCACCATATAAAAAGAAGGTTCCCTTTTAGAACTAGACATCAGGCCGAGAACAGTTGCTCATGCCTGTAATCCTAGAACTCTGGGAGGCCATGGAGAGTGGCTTGTCCAAGCTCACGGGTTAGAGACCAGACCAAGCAAGAGCAAGACCCCATCTCTGAAAAAAAAAATAGCCAGACATTGTGGTGGGTGCCTATAGTCGCAGCTACTTGAGAGGCTGAGGCAAGAGAATTGCTTGAGCCCAAGAGTTTGAGGTTGCTGTGAGCTATGATGCCACAGCACTCTTCCAAGGGCGACAAAGTCAGACTCTGTCTCAAAAAAAAAAAAAAAGAACTAAACATCAGCTAAAAGCAAGTATTGGATGATATCTATTGTATACAGTAGCTTATGAAAACATCAAATTGTATCTTTAAATCTTTAATGCATGTCCAAACAAATCTCACCTGGACACATCAGCTATTATTATCTTTTCCTCTGAGTAAATTTGTCTGGAGTGAAATAGAACAACAAAAACCTTTGTAAAAAAAGTAATAATGGAAAAGTATCTCTTTTAAGAGATACACTTTCAGCTTATAGGGTTTAGAGAGATATAAACCGTGAGAAGTCAGTCGGTGGGGCGCCGGCCCCATATACCGAGGGTGACAGGTTCAAACCCCGCCCCGGCCAAACTGCAACCAAAAAATAGCCGGGCATTGTGGCGGGCTCCTGTAGTCCAAGCTACTGGGGAGGCTGAGGCAAGAGAATCGCTTAAGCCCAGGAGTTGGAGGTTGATGTGAGCTGTGTGAGGGCACGGCACCCTACCGAGGGCCATAAAGTGAGACTCTGTCTCTATAAAAAAAAAAAAAGAAAAAGAAATGGATTCTGAAATCTTTTTTTTTTTTTTTGTGGTTTTTTGGCCGGGGCTGGGTTTTGAAGCCGCCACCTCCGGCATATGGGACCGGCACCCTACTCCTTGAGCCACAGGCGCCGCCCGGATTCTGAAATCTTGAAGTTCAAATGCAGGAAAGTATACAGTAAAAGAATTCTCTGAAAGTATAAACAAAAGGAGCAACTTGCATAAGATCACTTCTTGGTTATTTGGTCTTCTTAATCATATACTGTTCCACTTATATTTTGATCACAAAGACACCAGTATCATGAAGCATCAATTCAGTTACTTATGTTGACTCTGAAATGTAAGTTACTATTATACTTTCACGCTATTAACATGTTTCAGTGCCCCTTTCATACTGGGGGGAAAATCAAAGATGTAAAGGTGGGAAGCTGTGGGGATTGAGGGGGGTGGGAGATGTACAAAGAAGCTAAGAAACTTTCCTAAAGTCACTCAAATGATCACTTAGAGAGCCAGGAACCAAAAGCCTGTGTTCTCTCTAGTCTAACACACGAAATCCCTCCAACGATCATCGTGACCTCAGCAATTGGACTTTCTGGGTGTGCATTCAAATGGCTAGAAATCAGGTGAACTGTCAATGCCACAAGTGAGGGCTAAATATGAACTCAAAGCATCCAGAACTGAACCTAAGTCTCAACTCTAAACATTTTGTAGTCAATTCATTTTCACATATTTTTCTGAGTTTCCTGGATATTATTATAGCTCTGGAAAGAGAGATGGTTGAAAAACTTGGCATCAGCTGTGCAAATAAAATGAAGTGAATACTTTTTAAAAAGAGTTTATTTCTTAAAAACATCAGTTTAGAAGCTGTGGAAGCAGCCGTGTTTAATTAAACAAATGTTAAGAAACCTCATGTTTTCGGAGGAGCAGCATGGTTTCTGCCATCTGTCTTTTTGCAATTGTAAAGTCTCCACATGGTACAAGGGGCAAAAGAAATCATGATTTGTTTCTTCCCTAACAAATGTGTTTCATGAAAATTGTCTTCATCTTAACTACTATCAGAATGAACAAAATATGACAAAATAGATAAAAAAGAAGTAGAATTTCCAAATAGGCTTTTGAAAAGGGCCTGATTTTGGTGATACACTGTCCATTTCCTCATTCAAAACAGATACACAGACAGTTGTCAAATAGGGACTTCTAAGCAGATGGATGAATGCAAGTTCCCTGATTTTGAAGATAGCAGAGTACCTGGAATTGCCTTGAAAACCTACAGTTCAGAAAAATGAAATGCTAAAATACAATATAAAGCAATTTGAAGATCAAGAAGGTGGCAGGATTCGGTTTTCACTTTGGATAAATCGCCAATATGTGCAGGTATCAATTTTGTATTTGCCAAGTTGGAATAATAATGTTAGTTTCACATACTGAAAGGGACATTTTATGGTTACCAGGAATGAGTACTTTAAAAGCAAATACTGGGCGGCACCTGTGGCCCCATACACCGGAGGTGGTGGGTTCAAGCACAGCCCTGATCAAAAACTAACTGCAAGTTATATCATTCAAAGACTCCCTGAAGACCAAGAACAATAAAATGACCCCAAATAATAAAAAATAATAAATAAATAAAAGCAAATTACCTGGGAATATTATTACAGTCATTTCAAATCCTTACCTCAAAAATAGTTTACAATGTAGAATCATAAACTTCACTTCCAGAATATCTGTTGAGTCTGCATATTTCTCTTCACTGTCTTCATCATTATCCGAATCTAAAACGGCATGATCTCACACCAAGATTGGTGTCACAATCTACCCACTCCTATCTCTGCCTTCCTTCTTGCTGAGGGTTGACCTTAGAGACTTCGTGTCATGAAAAGATTATAGCGCCCTCCTTTTAAAAGATTTCGGCATGTGACTTTGGAAAAGTTTGCCTTTTTCTGTTTTTCAAGGTAAGCATGTGATTTTTCACTTTTCGGATATTTAACACTACTATTTGGTACAGAATTACCTCTTTGTCGTCATGCTCTGCATTTCTAGATCATATTAATTAGAATCCAGAACTAAGTTCTGATAGATTGAAAAAAGGAAGCCATGAGTCATAGCTTCATTTTCATGAACCTTAATCAAAATTTCAAACTCAAGAATGATGAGGACAAAACAACAGAAATGCTACTTCTATGGCACTTTCTATTCCTGCAAAACAAAATGCTTTAGTGAAGTACACATCTGTTGTTTTTGCCTACTAAGCATCCAGTAACTGTTCTAAGGAGAACCACATCTCAACCGTGGGATATGGGCTGGAGAAGACTGAAATCAGTGAAATGAGCACATGATCTAAGCTGGGTTAATTAGAGGCTCTCTTCCTGGACCCTAAATCTGGAGCAAGTAACAAAGACTAAAAAAAAATAATTCAAGCTTACTCATCCTGATAGCAATGAGGAACTGTCAGCTAATTTCTGATACCTGTATTCCTGGAAACTACTCTTTTTTTTTTTTACTTAAAATCAAATAAGCTTTTATTTTCAATGTTTAGAATACATGCATTATTGAATTAAAAACTTACAAATAGGGGTGACACCTGTGACTCAGCAAATAGGGCGCCGGCCCTGTATACAGAGGGTGGTGGGTTCAAACCCAGCTCTGGCCAAACAACAACAACAACAACAACAACAAAATAGCTGGGTGTTGTGGCAGACGCCTATAGTCCCAGCTACTTGGGAGGCTAAGGCAAGAGAATCGCCTAAGCCCAAGAGCTGGAGGTTGCTGTGAGCTGTGACACCACCGCACTCAACCGAGGGTGACAAAGTGAGACTCTGTCTCTAAAAAAACAAAACTTACAAATGAAGGCTCCCGTGCTGTCTTTAATCTTGTAAGATAAGCCTTTAAGATTTTGTCTATTAAAGGCCAAACTGAGAGTGGGTGTTAAAGAAAAAAAATACAGTAGAACCTCTGTAAGTTGACCACCCAAAGGACTGCAACAAATTGGTCAACAATGGAGGCAGTCAACATGAGGAAGTGGTACATGTATGTGTACTGATAACACATACCTGTGGTACATGATGGGTCTATAAAAATTAGGTCAACTTAAGGAGGGGTCAATGTAGGGAAGTGGTCAACTTTGAAGGTTGTACTGTACTTGGTGACAGTTGTTAAAGCATAGTAGTCCATACTGTATTCAAGACCATCGTGATAGGTATGGGGGTCACTGCAATGGGATTTTGAAGTGGAAGGAAAAAACTGATCTTAACTCCAGACACAGCAAAGACAAGTAGGAATTCCTTGCCAAGGAGTAGGGGGAGGGTCAGCAGACAGGAAATTACGAAGAGGAAATATCAGAGGTTAGGGGGAGTCTGCTAAAGGGATCTAACAGGATTCTTGCTGAAGATAGGGCAGAACAATCAGACATCCCCTGCGGGAAGGTGGAAAAGAGGAACCCTGCCAGATACTGAAGCAGATCGGAGAGTGAGGCTGGGAGGTTCTTGCTAAACTGAAGTAGACTGGGAAGTACACAGACAGGTCCAGCGGAAGGTTCCGGAGCCTGACAAATGTCTGGCTCTTTGTCACCTCCCAAACTTTTTGTAAGACTGTATTCCAAAACCAGAGTACTTGTTGCATAATAACAAATCTGACTGTTTTTTGTCCCCGGTCCTTGGATTTCCCAAGTCGGAGGAGTGAGTATCTTTGTTCTTCATGAACCTCCTGGACCACCCTTGAGTTCATGCTAAAGGATGAGATGACTTGGGATAGAGGCAGGTCACCAGGAAGACTCCCATACGACTTGAAGCTTGGGGCTTGTGTCAGGAGGCTGATGAGCCCCAATTCCAGGGCAAGGGGCACGGAAACTCTATGTTTGGGCCCCACCAAACCTAGTTCCAGGTGTCCCTTGACCTGACTGGTCCTGATTTGTATCCTTTATGATAAAACTGCAATCATAAATATGGCATTTTCCTGAGTTCTGTGAGTCTTTTGAACAAATTATTTGAGGGTGCTCATGGGAGCCCTCTGAATCCGGAGCCAGTCATGGGAGTGCAGGAGGCCTGAGAGTGCCACCATGGCTGGCATCTGAAGTGGGGGCAGACCGCCTGGGAACCAAGCCCTTTCACCTGTGGGTTATGCACCAACTCCAAGCGGTCGGTGTCAGAATTACATTGCAATATCCCAGGCAGGTAAGACTAGCACCTTTGTGCACTTACATCTCAACGGCAGTCAGATTGTCCGCAGCAGTGCGCAGTGCAGGCTTCTGCTTCTTCAGTTTGCACTGAGTGTGGACGCGTGCGGCCACCAGGCTCTCTCCTGAAGATTCCCTTCTCGTTGCACTGCTAGACCTCTCCTCATGAATCCAACAAGCGTCTTTCATGAGAAAACAAGGTGTGAGAAACACTGAACCATTTATCCAACAGATTCATGGAGCACCCACTCTGTGCCAGGAACAGGTCTAAGCTCTGGGTATGAGCAGTGAACAAAACAGTCAAAACTCCTGCCTCTGGAGTTTCTGTTCTTTTAGAGTTGAGCTGTCAGGACTTGTGCTCAGGAGGGCCCACACATGTTTGTGCAATGAGAGAACAAGCACCTCTTGCCCCCTGAATTAGTTATTTTCTGCAACAGAATCTTCTGAAAACACCCATGCTATTTCTCTACACTCTGTGACAAGTGGAGGGTTTCCCCATGCACTAAGCAATTCTCCACCAGACACCGACTGGGTGTCCTATAAACCAATTCAATTCTGACACTACCTGGAGATGTCAGATCCCACAAGTCTCACAAGGCTGCCCTCACTTCAGATATCAGTCACCGATCCCAGGTTGTCACTTGTGCTTCTCATTTACCAGGCACAAACCAGTCCCACGTACTCATTCCCTGGGTTCCAATGAACTACTGGGGCAGTTCACAGAACTCAGGGAAACACATCACTTACCCATAGATTTATACAAAGAATGTTATAAAGGATACGGGAGAAGCAAAACACAGGGCAAGGTCTAGAAAGGTTCTATGCCCAGAAGCCTGGGTCTCCATGGAGTTGGAGTGTGCTACCACACCTGCACCCCAGCACACAATGTGTTCACTAGCCTGGAAGCTCTCCTGGAATATTCTACTTTCCATCCTTTTGGAGACCAGTCTCTTTGGGTTCTGGTATCAATATCTTTCCAGTAATTTTCTTTTTGTTTAAATTAGTCAGAGTTGACATGTGTTTGCTTCTGACACTATCAGATAGTGTCAGAATTAAAGTGAAAGAACTCTACTTAGTACAGCTTTTACACTTTTTTTGTCTAAATACTATTTAGAATACCTCATAGTACTTAATTTCCTAGCACAGAAAGTTTGGGGTCAATTAAAAGCAGAAAATCTTATACTCATGTAGTTCTGGTCTTTTTTAGTGTCTTTTTGGACAGAGGGTGATGCTGAGGATATTCTAATGATTTTCTGTCACACACACATGGGCGCACACACACACCTACCTACATCCCACTCGAGTAGCCATTGAACTTACTGTTAATCCAAAGCGAGGCAGCTCAAGCACACATTTCTCACCTATGTTAAGACTATCTACAACTGAAGAGCCACCCCCTAGTTGTTCCAAGAAGCTGAGATTTCTTCTTATAATTCTTTCCTTATAGAGAATGTGAATACCTCCTGCCAGGTAACCGCAGGGCCTTAGATGGAGATGGGCAAGGAAGATTTGGAGCTAAGAAAGCAGTAATCACGTCCAGCTCGGTTGTTACCGAGTCAACCTCTCTTTCCATGGTCTCTGGAGAGACAAAATTCCTCTATCCTCACCAGAGACTGTCAAGTAATTACTCTTTTAAAGACAGGGTCTCTCTCTCTCTTTCTCTCTCTCCCCCCACCCCCAGGCTGGAGTGCAATGGCACAATTATCTCTGCAGCCTCCAATTCCTGGCCTCAAATGATCCTCCTACCTCAGCCTTCTGAGTAGTTGGAACGACTGGTACCACACATGGCTAATTTTTTAATTTTCTTTTTGGTAGAAAATAAAATTGCCCTGGCTGGTCTTGAACTCCTAACCGCAAGCAGTGTTCTTGCTTTGGCTTCCCAAAGCTCTAGACACTGCACCCAGTCAATAAATATTTTACTTTCCAACTTATTTAACTCTAAAGACCTTGAAAAATCAGCAATGGCAAAAAGCATAAATCGAAAAGAATATTATTTAGACAGCTCAAGATGTTCTCCATTTACGTGGATAGTGCAAAAAATATTTTATAGAGTCTCTTTTAGAACTATCTAGTCTTGTTATTTTTTGACCATCAAAAGACCTAATGCCAAGTAATTATTTTTGTATCTAAAAATCAGTTTATCTCCACAGAAGGAAAATATATTCCTTTTCCAAAGAATAAAATTTCAGAACAATGGATACAGTAAGATTCGATTTTGTGAAACCAAATGCAGATATATTCAATACACATTCTTTCCTCATTTTAATCCAGAGGTGTTTCTCAATCCCCAAAAGCTATTATTGAAATAAGGGTTCATCACACAATCATTGGCATCTTACAAATGAAAAACATTACAGATAACCTAAGTGTTCCCCAGTCTTCCCTCTTACTTTAATATCGCTTTCCTTTAATGTCCATGGCAAACAGCTCAGATTTCTCTCTGATTTCTGCAGGATCTAACACCCATCCCAAAACATCCTAGGGTTCTTTAGAGTCCCTGTCTTCATCTCTCAGTATGAACATTAGCTTTGTTTAAAATGTTGATTTATATTCATCATCTCACCTTCCTCTCTTGCAGTCCTTCAGATGACTGGTCATTAGCCTTCTTTATTTCCCAAGCATTATTAACACAAGGCTTTCAAGATATGGAGAATTTCTTCAGCATTTGCAGAAAATAAAGACATATTATAGGTCAGCAAAAAATAGCAACTAATGTGGAATAGGATTTTACAAGTCTTAAAGGTTCTTACCCCTCCCAGCTCTCGGGAAATTCTCACTGGCAGTTCTTCCTCCCTGGTTCTACTTCCCACCATATTTTGGGGGGTCCCTTTCTCCTTGTTGGGTGCATCTCTTCTCCATTTCCTCCTCTTTCAGGCCTAAGAGGACACTTAGGGGTGGCCAACCTTTTTTCCTTTCTGCCACATATTAAAAACATTAGAATTGTCTTTGGCCACACATTAAATACACA
Source organism: Nycticebus coucang (assembly GCF_027406575.1). NCBI lineage: Eukaryota > Metazoa > Chordata > Mammalia > Primates > Lorisidae > Nycticebus > Nycticebus coucang. The sequence continues at coordinate 54,131,567 of NC_069790.1, forward strand.
AACACTAACAAAAGCTGATGAGTAATAAAATGAAAGATCTGTGCATACTTTGTGCAATATCTGACATCACAGATAAGCAAAACGGGCCTCAGATAATCTGCACGAGCCCACAGGTTGAACACCTCTACATCCTCCCCCTCCAGTTTCTAGAGGAAACTCAATACTTCTAATATGTATTATACAGAATAATCAGCTTTTAACCTTTACTCCAGAGCAGGTTCACAAAAATATTATTTCATATCAAAAACTAAGTTTCTGGCAAAAAGTTTCATAACAAAGTTTTTGATATGAAAACACGTTTGGATCGTGTTGATAATCCTGGATGCTGGGCAGTGAATTTGTAATATTAATCTTTCTCCTTTTATAGATGTAATATAATGATGAGTTTTTTAAAAGACAAATAGATAACATGCGTGGAGTGAGTGTAAGGGTGAGCTGGTTTTTCTGTGGCAGTGGATGGCTCTGAGAAACCAGTATCTACGGAGCGACTCTTACAAATGGTGAGAACTTGTGTAGAAGCAGTTACTGCCCAATCACCCCTTTTTAAAAGGCTGGTTTCAGGTAGTTTCATAAAACAGTCTCCTTAGCAAAGTATCACAAGAATGGAAAAGCAAGTATTCAATGTACTCAATACTAATAAGAAACCAGTAGACAGTCAAATACATGTGTACACAAGAGAAAAACACAAACTCAAGTTGGGGGGCGGGAGAGGTGAGGGGGGAGAAGGGAGGAGGGGGGATTGGTGTGTTCTCACCTAACAGGGACAGCGTAGAGGCATGTGGCACACCTCCTGGGGGAGGGGCACAACTACAAGTCGGACTTGACCTAACAAATGCAAACAAAGTAACCTAATCATTTGTACCCTCATGTTAATCTCAAATTTTTGAAAATGGTAGTTACATAAAATATATAGATTCATAAATACCGTTGCCTTCTCTCCCCTTTGCGAAATTTTGCACCTGGTGCTCCCCTTACACGGAACACTAGCCTATTTACCTATTCCGGCCTTCACGTTTACCTGCTAACTTTCACGATTTATATTTCAGATCTCCCTTCCTTCGTGAGGCTGTGTCCCTAGACTAACTTGGGTTCTCCTGACACCTTTACTTGCCCTTCTCAACTCTCCTCACACATTTGTGTGTTTGTTTATATCAAACTGTATGCTCCGCAAGGGCAGAGCAAACTATGTCTTGTCTTAGGCTATAGCCAGTGTTTATCATAATGCCCAGGTTGCAGAAGGCATCAATAAATATTCATGGGCTAAATGATTGAATGCTTGATCGAGTAAAGCTGGGTTCCTGGTCAAATAACAGACCATCAATAAACAAGGGTTGAGAGAAGGAGGGAAGGGAGAAACCGAGATTGAGAATCAGGTTTGCTCCAAGGTGGAAAGAAATGGAGATATTCACTCAAGCTGGGTGTCCCCTACCTCATCAGTGAAGGAGGGGGTTAGAAAAACAGCAAGCGGGCGGTACCTGTGGCTCAGCGGGTAGGGCGCCAGCCCCATATGCCGAGGGTGGCAGGTTCAAACCCAGCCCCAGCCAAACTGCAACAAAAAAATAGCTGGGCGTTGTGCCTGACGCCTGTAGTTCCAGCTACTTGGGAGGCTGAGTCAAGAGGATCGCCTAAACCCAAGGATTTGGAGGCTGCTGTGAGCTGTGTGATGCCACGGCACTCTACCGAGGGGGATCAGGTGAGACTCTGTCTCTACAAAAAAAAAAAAAAAGAAAGAAAAACAGTAAGTGGATGACAAGCAATAAAAACAAATGACATACAAACAAATGTATTTTTTAGATCTATTCTATTTCATTGCACTCTGTTATTGTACTCATGCTTGAGTCACCTATACTTAAAGGTCTATCAGCCTCACCATCTTTTAATATGCTTATTATATTTAATCTAAGAACAAAGCACATTGGTAGTGTATTATTTTAAGACAAAATTTATTTTGATGCATTAATTTCGCGAAAGAATGAGCTGAAATTGTGTAGAAATGGGCAATTGCTGATCTGTCTTCATTTGTCCTTTGTGTGTTCATCCATCTTTGCGTATAGATGTTTATATACATATATATTTACATGGCTTTGGGTGAAAGCAGCAGCTAGTTCATTGGGCTGGGGTGGAGAGCATTATCTACATTTTAAATGTATCATCAAAATTTCTTCCTTTTTTTTCTTTCCTTAGAATTCTTAGAAAAACCAAGGTTTTTCTCTGGTAATTTTCTAATATTCCCTCTACCATCACAGCAGGACTGATTTTTTTTTTTTTTACCCCTAACTCAGAAAAAGCATTAGGCCTAGCCTTGAAATGAAGGTTTTCATAATATTTAATCTTTTTTTTTCTTCTTCCTTTGCTGCAGCTTAAGTCCCATTACTCCTAGTCCTGTCCTTGTTGACTAATGAGGATAATTGGTCCCTTTCCTCCTGAAAACATCCTTTTATGTATTTTGGAGAGTTATTATGGCCCTTTTCAGTTCTCTCTTCTCTAGGCAGAACAGGCCTGATTCTCTTAACCTTTCCTCACAGGGCTGATTTTCCAAACCTTTGATCATTTTTGTTCTTCCCCTCTGAACTCTCTCCAATTTGTCTGTCTCTTTCAAAATGTGGTGCCTAGGACAGAATTCAATCCTTCAGTTGAATCTTAACCAATATGATATTAACCTGGCTAATGCTTAGTAGATGTGTAATAGAATCTTAGATTTATTCATCCAAATTCTGGTATGGAAGTTCCTTTTATTTAAAAAATAATAGAAATTAAGAATTTTAATTTAGCACTGAGTGTTCCTTAGATAATACACATGATTAGGGCACCACAATTTTTGAAAAGTAGTGGTCTGTCAAACAAAAGTGAACAGAAGTTCAGTTGGAGATATAGGATAACATTTTAGAGTGGATGAGTTTCCTGAAGGAAGGGAAATGGAGATTTTTTTAAACACAAAGAAAGATTTCCACACTATTCTATGTCATTTTGCTCAGTTGTGCTGTATTTAATGTTTATAAAGGGAATTCATTCTACATTTATTATGTTGCTTGAAAATCTCCTGGGAACAAATTTTAATAACAAGTCAAGTTGATCTAAGGTTTATTTATTATGTTGCATCTCAGCTTTGACATTATGCTAGTAGTTACCAACAAGTACAGTCCACCTACTAGTTAGAGAAGAAGAAAGAGAGTTTTTCCATTGAAATTTGAGGAAAGATTAAGGAATGGTTTAGAAAAGGATATGTTTTATATATTTTACACCATTTAAAAAACCATGGAAAATACACGCAGGGTTTAAACACTAGCATATGAGATAAGACCAACAAACAGTGAGATCATTTCATGCTTCACTGTGTGGTACTAAGTGTGGATAAAATGGAAATTCAGAGAAGAGAGAGATAACAGACTGGGGGAATAAAGAAGAAATGGCTTTAAACCTTGAAAACTGGGCATCAGAGAAGAAAAAAAGAGACAGAAATGGAGGAACAAAGTCAGAGAAGCAGAAATGAATGGGTTCTGAGGACAGAGAGGAAACTAACTTGGCCTTGGAGTCAAGAAAGGAGTTGAGGGACTGTGAGAAGTAAGTAAGGTGGACGATTCTTAGGAGTGGTTTCTAGGCACGTATGGATTCAACGTGGTTGGGAGCTGAGGACAACTGAAGGATTGATGAGAGTTACAATTTGGGGAGATTGGTCTGGTGGCAGCCTCCTGTGTGAGGGGGGCAGGGCAGTGCTGAACAGCAAACAGAGCACCTGTGAGCGTTCTACCCATCACCAAGTGTTTCAGGCTGTCAAACTTGTCCTTTTAAACATTTGAGCCCAATTATTCTCCTTTTGCTATATGTTAGGTGACTTTCGTACGAGTCAAAGAAATACTCAGTTAAAATGTCCTGATCCATCAACACATGCATCTAAAGCACCTTAGAGATCCAGATCCACCATTTAAGGGTGGATGCTAGTAGAGAGATTCAATTTTAAACGCGGGACTCTGACATTATTCTTTCTTTGTGTGTGGGGAGAGGGGATTTGTCGGGTGGGAGAAACAGGAAAAAGAGGTGGGGGAATGGAGTCAGCGTGACCACTAGATGTCACTGTTGGCAGGCTACCTCAAGGTTAGCGGTACAGTTTTCATGGCCTTCACTTCCCGTTAAATTTTCAGTGCCAGAGAAAATGAAAAAATCTGTAATACTTGCAGCCAAAATGCTCTTCAACCCACTTGTCCTCACTTCCAACCTCTGCCCAAGAGGCAAATTCAAGCTTCTCATCTGTGGAGATACAATTTCTAAAATAAGAAGGCAGCAATTTTTGCGTTCTTACTTTTTTTTTTTAATGTCCTCATTTATTTAATTTAATTTTTTTTTTTTTTTAGAGACAGAGTTTCACTCCGTGGCCCTTGGTAGAGTGCTATGGCATCACAGCTCACAGCAACCTCCAGCTCTTGGGCTTTGGCAATTCTCTTGCCTCAGCCTCCCAAGTAGCTGGGACTACAGGCTCCAGCCACAACACTGGGCTATTTTTTTTTTTTTTTTTTTTGAATTGCAGTTTGGCAGAGACCGGGTTTGAACCCGCCATCCTCAGTATATGGGGCCGGCGCCCTACTCACTGAGCCACAGGCGCTGCCTGCATTCTTACTTTTTTTAAAGCAGCGCTGGACTCTGAGGTTCTGTGTGCATGGCTGGACTAGTGCTTCTGAAGCAGTAAACCTAGCCATAATGACATAATGGATTAGTTATTTTTCAAGTGATTCTTTTTTTTTTCCAAGTGATTCTTAAAATTGTTTAATCAGTTAATATTTAACTTGGGAAGCATTCAATTGTGTGTTGCGTGTGTGTTGTGAGCATTCAGTTGTGTGTGACATGGGTTTATTGCTACAGCAGAATTCCAGAGTTCTCTGTCATTATTTCATAACATAGCACTTAAATACAGTGGATAATTTGGAAGCCCACAGAACATTTTCTCATGTGTTTACACAGTCCTAATTACCATGCCATTAAATATGTTTTGGTTATTTTAATTATTTTAGATAATTAGGCTGTATCTTATAGCTTATGGTATGAACACAGCACCCTATATGACAATGTTTGGGATATGTAATAAAGGCTCTGAAGCAGCACTGTATGTACCCTTGTAAATAGATAACTACTTAAAATACCATATAAAATATCTAATGCCCATCTCCTTTAGTAACTGAATTGCATTTCACCAAAATTCCTGTCCCCCCCCCATTCCATAAAGATACTATTTAAATTAAGGTGATAGGAAGCCACCTATGTGCTAAAGAGGAAGCAAGGATTTCATAAGCCTGAAACTGTAAGCACCTGGTTTTCTTCCCATCGCCTGCTTTCTTGGGAGTATCAGAAGCATTCTAGCTCTTGTTTCTATGACTGATTATAACTACATAAAGGAGCTAAAGATGGGGACATCACAAACCACTATTTTAAAGAAAAAGATGTATAATTACTTTTCAAACTCCTGGAAATGGCTATAGAACTTTTAATGGAAAGTTGGCGGTGGGGGTGGAAGGGTGTTTTGATGCCTCCAAATCTGATTTCCCCTCTGAACTTTAGAGGTCATAGAGAGCCAGGTCTCCAAGTCGTACTTTTCTTCCAGACATTTGCATCTCTGGAGAACTGCTTGGTCACTGCTAGACAAAAGCACAAAATCTGATTTCAGCAATGTAGGGAACTCAAAAGATAATGAGGGCAAAGATGTTCAAGATCCCGGAGAGAATGAGTCAGCCAGCAATGTGTAAACAGCCGGCTTCTTAAGGGCACCGTGGATATACCAGACAAGGATGCTGTTTTTCCTCTCCTCATCCCCTCCAAAGGAGACTTTCTTTTCTTTCCATCTAATCTGACTCTCTACAAGGGACAGATTCAGGCTGACAGATTGCCTGAGTGGCATCCATGCAAAATGGAATCGAATGACCAGAAAAACTTACTTCTCTAAAAATACCAAGATGTGAAAAAGTGTATCAACTCCTTTTTAAAATAGGAGAAACTTGCTTCTCTAAAATATCATATATTATGATCATATTTGGGATTATTGTATATATTTGAATGTTAATACATTGATTTAATCTTAAATAATTAACACACATTTCTTTTTGTAAGTAAAAATGGAGATATAAAAGAAGAAATATTTACACTGGCAAAATAAAATGAGACATTGAAACAACATGGATAATTTTTTTAAGGACTCTTGATACTGACAGGAAAATAAAAAGGTTGTTCTGTTTTTTATGAAGTATAAATCATAAATTTATAAATCTCAAATTAACTTCATAATCATTCAATTATCTTCATCAATTCATCTGCAGCTTAAGTAATTGGAAAAGAACTGATACTATGGTCCATATGTATAAATTAAATTGGTCCATAAGTATAAATTAAAGTTTTTACCCACTGATACTGTGAAGTCTACATTTTTAAGCTAAAATATTTACTTGCAAAAAAGTTTACATATTTTTCTGGGCGACGCCTGTGGCTCAAGGAGCAGGGAGCCAGTCCCATATGCCGGAGGTGGCGGGTTCAAACCCAGCCCTGGCCAAAAAAAACACCAAAAAAAAAAAAAAATTTACATTTTCTTCATTAAGAATCATGTTAGAAATACTTCAGGGAGTTTGTTAAGTCATCTGTAGGATACTTTAGAGCAACAAAAAAGAAACTGCTGGTATTCTTCTGTTCTATAATATTAGAAGCCATGCAAATCTTTCCTATTTTATAGGATGCAATAATATTTGTAATATAGGTAGTTCTTTCCACTTGAGATCAAAATATGGCAACGATAGAAAATCAAACATTTGGTGGAAATTCCAGCTGTAAGCTTTATGAATCAGAGGAAAGTTTTGATCTCTGGTAACTGTATTTGGTTTAAGAAAATGTCTTCTCAAATAAACTATTTGCTATTGGTAGTCAAGTCTGATGAAATATTTTAATCTGAACTAAAATTTAATAGTTCAGATAGAAGGCCCAGATTAGAAGAGGGAAAAAGCAACAAAAACTTCAAAACAGTGTCTTAGGAGATACACATTCTACATGGTGAAATGTGTCTGGAGTTCACTTGGAAATGCTCTTTCTGGATGTTTCCACAGTCCTACATGGGAACTGTGCCAGTTGCACACTACATCCAAGATAAGAGAATAGTCTTGTCTGTTCCAAATCCAAACTCTGCACAGTTAATAAGGAGAAAAATCTGAGTTCAATGGTTCATGCCTATAATCCCAGTTACTCAGGAGGCTGAGGCAGGAGGATTGCTTGAAGCTAGGAGTTCAAGGCTGCAGTGATCTATGATTGTGCCACTGCACTTCACCTTGGACAACAGAGTGAGACCCTGTTTCTAAAAAGGAAAATGGAGAAAAGAATCTTTTGGCTACACAGAGCACATCTCATAAACTGATTCACAGTATTTGCAATATATTTTAGATATATGATCATATTGCCTGCAAACAAAGATAATTTGACTTCCTCCTTTCCAATTTGGATAAATGCCCTTTATTTCTTTTCCTTATCTGATTATCTAGTAATATGTTGAATAATAGCAGTGAAAGTGGCTAATTTGTCTTTTTCAAGATCTTAGAGGAAAAGCTTTCAGTTTTTCTCCATCAACATGTAATATGATACATGGCAGATAGTTTTTATCATGAAGGGATGTTGAATTTTATCAAATGCTTTTTAAGCATCAGTTGAAATGATCATATGTTTTTTGTCCTTTGTTTGGTTGATATATCACATTGAACAACCTGGATGGAGCTAGAGAACCTAAAGACTTCACCCCAAAACTACTAGAACTGATAAACAAATTCAGTAAAGCTGCAGGATACAAAATCAACATACAAAAATCAGTAGCATTTCTATATGTCAACAGTAAATAATCTGAGATAGAAACCAAGAAAATAACCCATTTATGATAGTTACAAATGTAACAAAATAAAATACCTAGCAATGAACTTAACAAAAGAAGTAATAGATCTGTATAGTGAAAACTGTAAAACATTGAGGAAAGAAATTAAAGAGGAGACACAAAATAACAGAAAGATATTCCATGCTCATGGAACGGAAGAATCAATATTGTTAAAATGTCCATACTACCCAAAGTAATTTACAGATTCAATGCAATCCCCATCAAAATACCAATGGCATTCTTCAGATAAACAGAAAAAAAGTAATTTTAAAATTTATATGAAACCACGCAAGATCCAGAATAGCCAAAGCCATCCTGAGTGAAAAGAACAAAACTGAAGAAATCACACTACCTGGTTTCAATTTATACTACACAGCTATAGTAAGTAAAACACTATGATCTTGGCGTAAAAATAGACACATAGACCAATGGAACAGCATAGAGAACCCATAAATAAATCCAAACATCTATAGTGAACTTATCTTTGACTCTGGTGCCAAAAACATACAGAGGGGAATGGGATGTCTCTTCAAATATGGTGCTGAAAAAACTGGATATCCATATGCAGAAGACCCTTAACCAGACCCTTAACACTCACCATATACAAAAATCAAATCAAAATGGATTAAAGACTTAAATCTAAGATCTGAAACTATGAAACTACTAAAAAAAAAAAATTGAAGCAATCCTTCAGGATATTGGTCAGACCAAGGACTGCTTGGGTCATACCCCTAAAGCACAGGCAACCAAAGCAAAATCGGACAAACAGGATCACTCCAAGCTAAAATGTTTCTGCACAGCAATCAACAAAGTGAAGAGATAACCCACAGAATGGGAGAAAATATTTGCAAACTACCCATCTGACAGGGGATTGATAACTAGAATGCTCAATAGAAAACAATCAAATAATCCAATTTAAAAATGGGCAAAGGATCAGAGTAGACATTTCTCAAAAGAAGACACACAAAAATCATCAACATGCACATGAAGAAAATGCTCAACATCGGTAATCATCAGATGGAAACCGAAACGTCAATGAGATAGCATTTCACCCCAGTTAAAATGGCTTTTTTTTTAAATCAAAAAGTCAGGCAATAACGAATCTGAGAAGGATATGGAGAAAGGGGGCCCCTTGTGCACTGGTACTGGAAATGTGAATTAGTGCAACCACTGTGGAGAATGGTATGGAGGATTCTCAAAAACTAAAAATAGAACTACCATATGATCCAGTAATCCCACTGCTGGGCATATATCTAAAGGAGGGAAATTCAGAACATTGGAAAGATATCTGCATTCTCGTGTTTATTGCAGCACTATTCACAAAAGCCAAGATTTGGAAGCAACCTTAGTGCCCATCAATGGATGAATGGATAAAGAAATTGTGGTACATGTACACAATGGAATATTATATAGTCACAAAAAGGATGAATCTACCATTTGCAAACACATGCGTGGAACTAGAAAACATTATATTAAGTGAAATAAGCCAAGCACAGGAAAAATCTCGCATGTTCTCACTCATATGTGAGAGATAAATATTAAAAACAACTATCTCATAAAGATAGAAAGTGGAATGACAGTTACTAAAGCCTGAAAAGGGTATCAGAGGTAAGGGGAGGATAAAGTGGGGATGGTTAATGTATGCAAAAATATAGTCAGCAAGTTATATAGAAAGAACAATATTTGATAGCAGAACAAAGTGACTATAATCTGCAGTAAATTAGGGTATAACTTAAAATAACTGAAAGAGTGGAATTGGAATATTCCTAACACAAAGAAATGTTAAGTGTTTGAGTGGATGGATACCCCAATTACCTTGATTTGATTAATTCTTATTGCATTCATGTATCAAAACATCACATGTACCCTATAAAGATGAACAACTATTACGTACCATAATAATTAAAAATTAAATTAAATTTAAAAAATATAATCAGCCAGGCACAGAGGTGCACACTTGTAATCCTAGCACTCTGGGATTACGCTGAGGCGGGTGGATTGCTTGAACTCAGGATTTTGAGACCAGCCTGAGCAAGAGTGAGACCCCGTCTCTAAAAATAGCTGGGTGTTGTGGTGGGAGCCTATAGTCCCAGCTTCTTGGGAGGCTGAGACAAGAGGATCACTTGAGCCCAAGAGTTTGAGGTTGCTGTGAGCTGTGACACCATGGCATTCTTCCGAGGGTGATAATATCAGACTCTGTCTCAAAAAATAAATAAATAAAATAAAATGCATTTAAATACATTAATTTCCATATTGATATGTTTGTCTCATCAGGTATTACTGTTTGAAGGTATGCAGGTGGCTCCCTCCATAAAGTCACCTGGAGACAAGAACTCAAGCACAGGTAGGCTATGCACACTGGACCATGGCGGTAGGACGTGAAGGAAAGGGTGCCTTGTCCTATCAGACAAGACACTGTATATGCTAGCAGTGATCTTCTAACCTGTATACTGTGCTCTATCCTTTCCAATTTGACCCTTATGTCTGAAGACAAGAGGCAATATTGTATATTTCCTTGTTTCAACTACAGCTGCTTATTTACTTCCCATTCAAAATAAGTGAATAAGTTAATAACCCAACAACTAGAAATTTAAACTGGTACATTTTAGAGATGATATTTTCAGGTCCTGCCCTCACCTGTGAATTCAGGAGACTAGCACAAAAAGTAATAATCACGAAAGCACAAAAGCAGAGTTTTTAGGTACTCAAGAAGATAGAACAGAAGAACCCCCATGGTGCTGTGGTTTGAGGAGCCCAAAATGTCTGGACAACCCCCCAAACATCTTCTGTGCTGCCTTGCTGCAGCTCACTAAAAGTCCATCTATTCAGGTTAAGGCATGCATTCTCAATGGAGTGGTAGCTTTTTATGTATGGATACATACAGATATTTTATAAAGAGACAGACTATCTATCTGTAGTATTAAAATTTCATGGGGAAGATGATGACCAAAAAAAAAAAGAAGTCTATAAAAGCTTGGGCCAAGTGAGTTCAAAGATGAAAAACATATTGTGAAACACTGGATTAGGCATTTTCCTCCAAAAAAACACTGTCAAAATTATATCAGCAGGAACAACATAGAAACAAATCATGGGCCAATAATTATTGGGCCCACAACCTGTGCAGAGTTCTGTATTAGCCATTATAAGAGAATCAAAGAGATAAAAATTTGTTTCCTTTTTTTAAGATGTGCATAGATTAGTTGGATTGAGAGAATTTAGCACAAAATAAATGAATGCTGATATGGGTTACCAGTATGTGAATATATAAACAATTATTTTAAATGTTTTAAATAATGTTTAGCCATTTATGAAAAAAAGTAAGTAGTGGTACAAACGTCTAAAATAAAGAGGAAAATGATCCACATATGATTAGTTAGAACAATATACATTAAAATGTTACTTTTTTGCTATAAAATTTTTAAATTAAAAAAAATTAAAGTTTCTCAAGGAAAAAAAACTATGGTACAAACAATAAGGTCAAGAGTAGCTCAAGGACAGAAGGTTAGGGTGATGACTGGGAGGATGTCTGTAGCAAACAGGATTTGAACTGGACCTCAAAAGACGGGGGGTTGGACTCAGAAGGGAAGAGATGGGAAAGCGTCCAAGCAAGGCAGTACTTTCATCAGAATACAGATAAGACTCTAACTCAGAAGGAAAATGAAGTCTCAAGGATTCTAGAGAGAGGTTGGAGACCTATGCCAAGTTTTGGCTAATTTGAATGTACTGGAAACTTCCCCCCCCCCATTAAAAATTTTTTTAGAGCAATTCTAGTGCATGCAAAGTGGAACCCCACGGTGCTTTATTTTACATTTATATTTAGTAAAATATACATAATGTAAAATTTACCATTTTAACCACTTCTAAGTACACAGTTCAGTGGCATTAAGTACATTCACATTATGCAACCATCAGTACTATGCATCTCCAGAACTATGCCATCATTTCATGCTGAAACTCTATACACATCAAATAATTCCTCACTGCCCTTTTCCCCCCAGACTCTAGTAACAACTGTTCTACTTTCTATCTCTACATATTTGACTATTCTAGGTACCTGCCTTAGTTTGTTTTCTGTTGCTTGTAATTTAATACCCAAAACTGGATAATTTATAAAGAAAAGGAATTTATTTCTTACAGGCATAGAGGCTGAGAAGTCCAAGGTTGAGGGCTTTCTTGCTAGTGGAGACTCCCTGCGTTGCCCTGAGGCAGTGCAGGACATCACATGGCAAGGGCTTTGAGTGTACTAGCTCAGGTCTCTTTTCCAGCTTTTTATGAAGTCTCAAGTCACACTCCCATCGTAACTCATTAATCCATTAATCTATGAGTGGATTAATCCATTCATGAGGGCAAAGCCTTCATAATCCTTGAGAGGCCTTACCTCTCAATATTGCCACATTGAGGATTAAGTTTCAACATGAGTCCTGAATGGGACAAACATTCAAGGCCCAGCAGTACTTCATACACATCTAAGAGGAATCATACAATATGTGGTCTTTGGTGTCTGGCTTATTGATGTCTTCAGTTTTTTCTGTGTTGCAAAATCAGGGTTTAATTCTTTTTAAAGTTACATTTATTCCATTATATCCAGTCCTTTCTTCATGGTCTTAGTTTCTTCATCATTATAACTGAGAGACTAAAAGTATAGGCATTGTTTTTGAAGGCCTTAGAGCACTGTAACTATGGAGAGGTTGACCAAGGTTGAGTAGTAGTCACAGAAAAGACTCCCAAAATAAGGGTAGATGTAAACAGTTAGGAAAACTCCTCTCCAGAGACAGGACTGGTTGAGAGTGGTATAGAGCAGACTACTAAGAGCATGCCAGACTAGCAATCTGCATCTCTGGCCTTAATTGGGGAAGAGAGCTACAGGGTGACAGTTAGTAGAGTGCTGAGGAAGGCCAAGACTGGGGACTGCAGCAAGGGGAAGGGACTGTATCCCAGGAAATAAAACCAGGGAATGATTTGATGTCAAATACCATTGTTATTCTAATCCTCAGAGCTTAAGGGAAAAGAAAGAAGCATGCAGAAAGTTTGATTTAGCTCGGAATTACAAGATGGTTTAGTGGAGAAAAGAGGTAAAAAGTAAGAAGATAAAGCAGTTATCATGACACATGACAGGAAAAAAAGAGGCAACAGAACATATTATTACTTCTGTAGGTGTATCAGTCAGCTATTGCTGTATAACAAACCAATCAAAATACTTGGTGGTTTAGAATGACTGTGTGTTCTTTATAATAAATCTATAATTCGGCTAAAGGATTCTGCTTTTCTGGAACAGACTTGGCTGATTTCAGCAGGGCTCATTTATGAGTCATCTGTTATGTCAGTTAGGGGTTGGTGGGACTAGGATGACATCATCTAAGATGACTTGTGTCCTCATGAGTTCTCTCTTCTCCAGCAAGCTAGCAAGGTTGGTTCTCATGGTGATAATAGATAATAGAAGTCCAGGAGAGCAATGAAAGGCCTCCTGAAGCCTGGGCTTGAAACTGGTGTATCATGATTTCCAGCATGTTCTTTTAGCCAAAGAAAGTCACAAATCCAGCTCAGATTCCAAAAATAGAGCCTACGTCTTGATGGAAGGAGCTGCCATGTTAGAAAATAAATACAGAAGAATGAAGAATTAGGTCCATTTTTTGCAAGTTATCTTACCACAGAAAGAGATGTGTAATAAAATTTGGAATTATACGAGTTATGCATATGAGGGGAAAAAAATCTCGCTTCTCTCTTTTCTATAAGTAATGATTTCTATAAGTAAGTGATTACCTTTCTTATGAGACTCCATTACCCTAAGTATGAGTCTGGGGCCAACAAAGTTTAAAATTCCAAATGTCCTAGTCTCTCTGTTTTAAAGTCCCTGGTAGGCACTCAGTCTGTTTTGAAAGCTGCCTCCTTCAGATTCTCTCCCTTTCTCTGCTCCTCCCCACAGTGGAGTCTCACTGTCTCACAGTGGAGACTCATGTGACATCATAGCAATGACAGAGTTGGAACTGTGAATAGTCATCCAAGTCCTGGCTTCTGTCTGCTGAGTTGGGGCTGGGGAACATTCATGCTGTTCTCTTTACTTGATCCAAAACCAATGGTCCTCCCTTGCTGACTCTGTTCCATCATGATAATATACATTGCTGTAATCATCTATTGAGTCTCTGTGATTTTTTTTCTGCCCTGATTGATTCTGTGAGCAGGGTCACCTAACCCCTTCCCACAACAGTTCCCACAAAAGTTTATCCACTCAGGCATCTTCCATATTGTCCCATGAAACGTGCAGAAATTTCTGAGTCCCTGCACATCACATGGGAGCTGAGGAAGACAGCCTTCTCTTTAATCATCCATATCGATATCTCTACATTTGTGGTATTTTCTTGTTATGGGGTTACTACACATGGTGGCCTTCTCTGGGCATTCCAACCAGAAGCATATCAAAAGCCTCTTTCTCCACAACCTAGCTAACAATCCCTCCCTCCCCCATATCTGCAAATATCAGCCCAGAGATGGAAGCTATGACCATGCCTCTCCACGTTGCTTCCTCAACATCTCCTTCTTTCTTTTCCCTAGTCTTCCCAGGCAGGTGGGGGACAGAAAATCCAGGCTTTCTCTCCTCCCAAAGTGGTAGAAGTTTTCCCTACATCACATCTGGCACCTTTGGTGTCTCCTACTAATCTAACTTTATTCACGAGTTCCAGCCCACTCCACTGAAAGAGGAGGAAGGGTAAACTTACTCAATGACTTTATTTCATTCTCTGTAGCTTTAACTAGCTCTTCCTTTGAGTAATTCAGTCTATTTAAAGTTTGTGGATCAAACTTTGAAATTTCTCTCCCTCATCCTACTGCACCCTGAAGTAACATCTGGGAATACGTAGCAAGGTTGGGGATGGTTTATGTGGCTTAATGGCAGTGAACAGGAAAAGGCCTCGAATCCACATGATCTATGCCAAAGGTGGCTGAGTGGTTCCTTGTGCCCTCTGTCAACCAAAAGATGTCTGTTTGATCTGACTTTGTCATCAAAATAAATCACAGATATTTTATTTCACACTATAGGTATTGCAGCTATCACTATATATCATTTTGTCATCACTATTTTGGAATTATGGCAGTTACTATGCCTGCCACTGTATTTCATGACTTAATGCATTCATAAAGAAGCACATATATTACTGTAACACAGATTTGCTTTTTGTGATAGTTTATTGACTATATTTTAAAATAATTAGTTTTCATTATAATCTTTTGGTTTTATTTCATGCATTTGAAAACACTCCTAAAACAGTTTGTAGGCTCCACCAAACTGCAACAAGGATACATAATGGCTCAAAAAATGTGAAGAACTCTTGCCTGAGGTCCTCAGAGTTTTCCACTAGATTTGAAAGATTCAGGATGACCACACTAAGGGTTTTAATGACCCAAACTACAATTGATGAATCCATCACTCCTGCTCCATTCTGTTGGCCAGAATGGCAACATGGCCCCAACTGATGGCAAGGGGACCCAAGAAATATAGTCTGAGTGTCTTCCAGGCCAAAAAGAAGCTTGGTGAGCTTCTCTCAAGCTCTACCTCAGGGAGGAAAGGCTCTGTTTATGGCTTCCCCCTCATTCCTAACTTTCACTCTGGAACTTCAGTACAGCAGAGAATCACAGCTTGCTTTTCTACCACTGATTTAGTCCTTCTTTTTCTCCTGCTCCCAGAATGAATAGCATCTGCCTTTCCTCTTCCTCTCAGCTTCAACTCTTGTGTTATATCTCTTGTGTATTCTAGGGCAGAATTTCATGTCCTACCCATCAAAGGCAGAAGGTAAGCTTTTGTCATACTATGAAGTACACTCCCTGCTAAAAGCTGGCCAGATTTGGTCTGGATATAAGATCTTAGGGGTAATTAGATATTCCCAATGATAAAACATGTAAGTTTATATCACCCTCCTTTAAAAAGCATCTTATTCCAAAAATAAGAGACAAAGGTTAGTCAGGATTGATTGCAAAGTTTTCCACCTTTATGACTGACAGAATTTTGGATTCCTTGAAGAAAATGGGAAGTGTGAAGCATAATGGTGAATTCCATCCTGAGCTGGAGGTAATCATGGAATAAAATGAAATGTCTACTTGAAGATACATGACCATAATTTAGAAGTCTGAAAAGGGGAAATAGATCTGGGATCATGGGTTGATATGCAGAAAATTCAGAGCACTGAATGAGTTATTTCAGAAATAGGACACAGACAGACTCCATGTGACAGGTTCCAAATTCTGCCCCAGTGGAGAAGAAGAAAGATATGATATAAAAAAGAATCAATGAGAAGAATAAGAAAAGAACCAATAGATAATAACTTGAGGTCAGGAGCCATGCTTTTGTTATCTTTCTATCCCTGATACATATAGTACCTATCATTGTACTAAGTGCTCAAAGGGGGTATTAAGAACGATAACAGGAAAGAAGGAAGTAAGTCAGGAAATAAAGAAGTAAATGTGGATCAGGATGGTGTGACACTGTGGAAGCATGTGAGGCAGGTGGAATAATAGCCACCCAAATGTGTCAATGTCCTAGTCCATGGAACCTTAAATAAGTTATCTTATATGGCAAAAGGGACTGTGCAGAAGTGATTAAGTTTACAACCTGGAGAGCAGATGATTATTCTGGATTATTAGAGTGGGCTCAATATAATCATCTTAGCCCTTAAAAGCAGAAGAGTGGGTCAGAGAGATGCAATATGAGAAGGTCTCCATTCCTTGTTGCTGGCTTTGAAGATGGAGGTAGAGGTCTGTGAGCTAAGGAACACAGTGGCCTCTAGAAATTTGGAACAGCTTTCAGCTGACAGCCAGCAAGAAAACTGGAACCTCAGTCTGAAAACAGGAAATGATTCTCTTGGAGCCTCTAGAAGGAATGCAGTCTGCCAACACCTTGATTTTAGTCTGGTGAAACCCACACTAGATTTGTAAGATAACCAATTGTGTTATTTTATGGCACTAAGGTTATGGTAATTTGTTATGGGAGCAATAGGCTAGGTAAAGGTAATAAGGAGATGATATGGATTATAGGGAGGCATAGGTACATGAAATGCTCATCACTTCATCAGTTTTAGGTCAATAGCTCTAAATGGTGAGCACCCTGAGGAATGGAAGAAATGGTAAATGATATAGCTCTGGAATATAGTGCAATTCCCAGAGAAGAAAAGCCTATTGGAAACCTTAAATACCCAGAAGAGAGCTCTGAGAACCTAAGAGAAAGAAAAAAGGAATACTTAAAGACAGAGGTCAATTTAGATAAATTTCACCTACTTAGCAGTTTTTCTTAAGGTTGGACATGGGAATATATAATATGGCTTCTATTTTTATGGTAGGTTTCTGTTTTTTTTGTTTTTGCTTTTTTAGTTTTTGTTTTTTGTTTTCTGTTTGCCAGTTGTGATTATTTCCTGGTAGAAAAGAAATAACAAAAAAGAGAAAGACTCAGTTACTAAGTTTATGTTTACAAACTGTAATAATTATAAATAACACAAAAGCATAAAAATAGGAAGTAGATTTGTTTATGATCCCACATTGAAGTGTAATCCGTGTATTTTGTTATCAGATTAAAAAATGAATCTTACTTTTACAATCTAAGAAAGTTACTTCACTTCTCTGCGTCACAATTTATTCATTTATAAACCCAAGCATTCCTTTCTGCAGACAAAGAGCTTCAACAGGTCATTTCCTGAAGCCTTTTACAGATCTAAAATCTATGATTCAAGACTAGTTACTTTTCTTCACACATTTACAGATATCCTTACTGCAGACCATCATACTTTGAGGTTAGGGAATAATCAACTCAGAATTGCAATCCAAAATAATCAAAGCCTGTCCAGGTGCCTGCAGCATAGACGTCAAGGATGGCAAAAGGGGGTTTTCTAAAGCATTATTTCTTATCAGTTGATTGAGAATGACTTGAGTACTATGACTTAAGTACTCAATGACTTAAGAAGGATTCTGAGGCCAATTCCAGGCTGAGTAAATCTTGTGCTTTAATCTTGCAATTCAAGTGAGATGACATCAAAGGAGTAGGAAGGCATGGTATGGCTATGTGAACCATGTATTGACCATCT
Source organism: Nycticebus coucang (assembly GCF_027406575.1). Lineage (NCBI taxonomy): Eukaryota > Metazoa > Chordata > Mammalia > Primates > Lorisidae > Nycticebus > Nycticebus coucang. The sequence goes on from NC_069790.1 coordinate 54,149,510, forward strand.
CTTCAATATAAGTTAAAGATGATTAGGACCATCAAGATTTACCATTAACATTGTTTACTACTTCCTGTGGAGGAGACATTTGAACTGATGGTTGAAATGGGTAAATAAAATTTTGGTAGACAGAAAAGATTCCTTCCCTTTTCCAGGGATTGGTGTTAAACTGGCTCTCTTAACGTTCATCCAAACTTATTTCTAGTTGCCTCTGTGTACAGCAAGACTTTTCTGCAATGCACAATAAATGGCCTTCTGTTCAATGTAGAAAGAAGAAGTGAACAAAAGGCCATTTTCATATCCTATTGGCTTTTATTGTTAGTAACAGGGTATGGGAAAAAGGAATTTTTGTGGTTTCCCCCAGTTGCATTCCAATGTTTTTTTCTCCAGCTTCTTTGGTTGACAGGCAATTGTAGCAGTAGTGATGGCAGCAGCTTCTGATCCCTGGGTTATTCCCACAGCAGAAGGTTTTGAATTTAGTGTTTCTGCAATTACCCTCTCTGGTGCTCCAGGAGTCTTCCCCAGACGCTCAGCCTAGACTATCTCTCTAACTCTTCTGACACTTTGTAAGTGCCCAATCTCCTGTATTCAATACCTTGATGCCTAAAACATCTGGAATGGCTTCTGCTTCCTATACTGAATCCTGGATATAGGTAGGGGATACACAGCCAAAGGCACAGAGGTGGAAAAATGTTTGGTATGATCAGGCAACAAGTTAGACATCAACTTGACTGAACATTCTTTGCGGCGCTCAAAGGAGATGGAGAAACACTGGACTGTTGGGGTCAGAGCAGATTCTGGAAGACTTCTGTGCTACGCTGTGAAGTTCAGACTTCATAGGGAACAGCTATCATTGGTGAAGTGGCCAGAGGGGGGCGCAAAGGAAGAGAACCAAGGTAGGAAGACCAATTGGAAGTTATGCAATAGCAGGGCCTGAGGTGACCTGAGAATGAGCCAGGTTGGGAGTTACGAGGAAAGAGTAAATCCCAAGGTATAAAGAAAGACTGAAGGTTGTGCCTAAGATAGAACAGATGCAATATTCCTGCCCTCAAAAGCTCATTTGATGAAAAATACTGTTTGTCTCAAAGTAGATATGGCTATAAATAGGCCAATATAAAGGGACATACGTATAATTCCAGGTGTTATGACTTTATTCAATTAAAGTGAAAATTTATATTCCTCTCATTTCGTTTCTTCCTTTTGAAGGTGGGTGGAGAAAAAATGGGTAAAACAGTATTAGTCAAAGTTAGACAAACAAGTTCTGACCCATCTATAGGCTTCATTCGCTGACACTGCTTTCCTTTACTGCCAAATCATTGTAGAGAATATCAAAGAGAAAAATAAGAATCCAAGAGATTGGACTATTACCCCATCCAAGCAGTGTAAAGAAGGGCTAAGAGTAAAGAAATGTCTCCTGAGAAGTCCCACTCTTGAGCCACCAAAGTTTCTGCACCAGTTGTCAGCTCAGGCAAGGCCTCTTGAATTATAGGAAATAATCCTCTTTGTTAAGCTTCTACTAGGACCAAGCACCAAGCTGAGAATTTTACATCTGTCATCTCATTTTAGCCCCAATATCTTTGCCATACATATTTACCTCATGATTGAGAAAACTGAGGCTCAAAATTTCAAGGCTTTTCAACTATCAAGATGTCTATAGTCCTAAAGTTGTTTCTGTAGCATCTTTTAATCACATCAAGTGATTTTCCTAGATCAAATCAATTCCATTTGGTTAAGATGGAGCCTTTAAATAATTCAAGATTACTTATCTACCAAAACTTTCACAAAACCTAGAAGAATGGATTCTCATCATTTGCCATGACAGTCATGTAAATGGAAAGTAGGGAAAGTGGAATACTCAAAGCAAGTGGAATTTCCTCACCTCTCTGGCTTTTCAAGATAGTGATTAGTTACTATGAATCTTTATACCCAACTTTGCTAGGCCTAAAAAAAGTCAAAGAAGTTAAGAAAAGTTCAGCCACTGCCTGGTCCTATAACATTGTCTAAAATCACTCCCTTTATTATCCTACTTGGTAAAAAAAGAGTAGTAAGTTTTGCTGGATCCTAGGAGTATTGAGCAGACTAATTAATAGCTATAAAATGCTTTCAAATGCCGGATGCTATATCTGTATGTGCTAACTTTTTTTCAGTAATCATGTTAATACCCTATTCATTTCACTGGTAATTGTATAGCGCCATCATAATGCAATAATGTGAGCCATGCAGAAGTCAGGTGAGATGATCTAATGATGTCAAGATGAAATGCTGTCAGTGTAAGTCTATAAAGATAGTATAACACTGTCAAAAATGAAAGGAAATTATGGCATTGTAAGTTCTACTACAATTAAAAGATGTGAGAAGGAAAGGGTTCCACAATCTGGGGCAATGTCTGTTATGACAGATCTGCTCAAGCAACTTAAAAGACAAACTGGCATTCTTCATCTAATTTTCTTTATCCAAAGAGTTTTTATTAAAATTTTCTGTTAATTTCCTACATGAATGTCTTCAAGCCAAGAATAGGACTATGTTTCTCAAAAGCAATTTGTGTCTGAAACATTCATTGTTCTTTGGATCTATGGTCCAACATTAATTGCACCATATAATCATTTTTCTTGCAAGGGCAGGGAGTACATTTTAAAAGTTTTGTGAAGGGTAATAGTCCTCAAAGTTTTACCTTTTGAAGAGACCTTGGCAGTAACAGAGATCTTACTTACATATGGTGTATCTCACAGGAAAAAGGAAATAGGATTTATCCTCTAAATATATCAGATTTGAAAAGCTTTAGGAATGTCCAAGCTGATAAGAAATGAAAACTTTTCTATATACTTTTGTGCATTTGGAAGCCTCCAGTCTCAATTCTCTAAAGTTTTCTATTATGTGAGGGGTTCAGATTTAGTGCTATAAAAAATACAAAGCCACAATTTCTGCCAAAACTATTCAAAAGATAAAAATCAAAATGATATAAGGAATATAGAGGAACATTATAGGAAAAGTTAGACTTGAAAGTTAGAATTGAACTTTGTGGTGCTCAGGGACTCCTCCAGCCCATGTGGTTCTTTTGCTTGAGTTAGAAACACAGTCTCCTCCATTCAGGCAAATGCAGTCCCTGTCCTGGGTATGGGGCAGGCTAGATTTCAGCTCCCATTTCCCCTTTATCACAGAACACTTGTGCAGTGCACAGCCTGCATAACCACAGGCAGTGGCCCTTACCATTCCTCGCTAGCTGACATAAGCCATATAGATCAACTCTAAGGCATCTAGAAAATCTCTGCTTTGCCAGGCTACCAGACAGGACTGTCAAAAGGGCCTTCTGAAGACCTTGGGTGTGTGTTAGAAATATACCACGAAATCAAGGTTTGGCCAATACCATTCAAGTTTAATTCTATTGTCCTAGTATAGTTTTTATCTTTCACTTTCAAAAATGTCCCCGTTCAGGCTCAGCACCTGTGGCTCAAGCAGCTAAGGAGCCACCTGAGCTGGCGGGTTTGAATCCAGACCTGGCCCGCCAAACAATAATGATGGCTGCAACCAAAAAATAGCCAGGCATTGTGGTGGGCGCCTGTAGTCCCAACTACTTGGGAGGCGGAGGCAGGAGAATTGCTTGAGCCCAGGAGTTTGAGGTTGCTGTGAGCTGTGAGGCCACAGCACTCTACCCAGGGTGCCAGCTTGAGGCCCTGTCTCAAAAAAAAAAAAAAGTCCCCGTTCAGATGACAAATTATAGGATCATCCTAAATGTAACTTTGATAGGAAACACTGTAAAAATTTTGTCCGAAATTTCTACAAACAGATGTGTTTAGATACATATGTGGAGATGGAAAGGAAGAGGAAAGAAAGAATGGCAAAAAGAGTGGCCGCAAATGGTGGGACAAAACCTCCTCAGTTCTGTGTGTGTCTGTCATCAGTTAGTTCCTGGGGCTAAGCGCTCATTGACATTCAACACCAGTTACAGAATTAAGTTTTCCCTTTAGGGCAACTTCCTCCTGAATGTTCCTTGCTCCAATACTACAGACTCTTTCTACTCCAGATACACAGCCTATCTCGGGAAAGTTTCCTAAAGTGTGGGTGCTGATATCTAACAACTGGATTCCAAAGAAAAGTGAAACTCATTAAAGGGAAAGAAAACTGTTGATATAAACAAACTATTAAAACTGAAACCGATGCAATTTATCGTGTGTGTCCTTAGGACTAAGACGATAACGAAGAGAGTAGCAACAGAAATGCTGTCCGGTATTTAAAGCCTCTGTTTGTTGCTTTTATTTTCCATAGGGTATAGGATTTCTGATTTTAGAGAATTCCCACACAATAAATTTATTAGCCACAGGCTCATAATTGTTTTAACGTCTCTGTCTGATGTTTCTCAGTATAAAACAGGATGATGATGCACTGCCTTACAAGCTGTTACGAAGATTAAATGAAATAATATACACAAAGGATTCAGCCTGTAGAAATGGCCTAATATGACTATTTTTAATATTAAGAGTAGCAAGTTTGCATTAGACTATAACCAACTCTTCGTGTGTGTGTCTAACCTATGGGAAAACTGACTACTCTTAGGTAACGACACAGTTTTATATAGCACGTGTCAAATGGGAAGTTAGGAAATCAGGGCTCTCTGTGCCTTACTTTCTGGGAGTACTGTGAGAATAAACATTAAATTATATGAGAAACCTCTAAAGTTTAAAGAAAAAGTTTTAAAACTCTAAGCAAATACAAGGTATTATTATTATGAAAGTGGTCTCTTTGGGTCTCAGTGTATTAATCTGTCAAACAGGTATTCAAGGAGTAACTTTATTCAAAAACAAACATATTTGAAAGTAGATATCCATTCCCAAAGAGCTAACCAAATATAAAACCCCTAGCTTGCTCTGGCCCAGCCACCTGGAGAGCAGGTGAGGTGGCCATTTGTGTTTCAGGGGTATGAGAGAGCTAAGCCATATACCTCCCTTTTCTCAGGAGTACACTGACCTACACCTGGACCACACCTGGGCCACACACTCTCCACACCTGGAGCTGAAGGTTCAGCAAGCCCAATGTTTACCCTCCATGCCCACGAGAAAGTAAGAACTGCAAGGATGTCAGTTAGGAGAAAGAGGCAGTCAGTCAGATAAGGGGAAACGGTAGCCCCACACTGAGCCAGCAATTCCAGGCTCAGATATTTCTAGGTACAGTGTGGGGTGGAAGGGACACACATAGGGCAATGTTCACTTCAGTCCTCAAAGGCCAGGCAGGCACTTTACTCTCCACAGCAGTGGCTGGCAGGCAGTGCCACCGCATCTCTGCTCAACCCCACCAATAAAGGGTGAGGTACAAATGCCAATATGGAACATGAGCAAGTTCAACTTAAATGAAAGGCAAATACATAAAAGTTGAGGACCACCCATAACAGCCTGACACAGCTAATTCTCGAGGCTACTGTGAAAGTAGAAGTGAATTATATGTGAAATCCCTTTGGGACAAACCATTTAAAGGTCTATAAAATTTGCAAAAGGCACGCCAAATGTTCACCATAAGACTGTGAAGAGAAATGGAGCCCAATAACATTTTAGAAACATTTAGAGAACACTTTCCCTAAACTGTAATATTTAGGGCCAAGTTGGATTTTTAATGACCCTAGTAAAAGAAAGTCACAAAGAAGTGAACAATCATTAGCACCTATTACCCCATTCATTCCAGTTTCTCTGAGAAGTGTCCCCCAAAGACAGTCCTTGAGTGAGCTAGGGCTTTTCCCTAAGTGTCACCCCAGTGATTATTCTCATTCAGAGAGCAGAGTGGTTCTGTTTCTCTCTTTTTATTTTCTGTTCTTCCACCTATTTCTTTTCTAATCTCTTTCACTCTCGTTACAGGTTAGGAAATATTGTCAAGCAATTTTGATTATTAGCTACTTTCCCTCTATTAAAAGCATTATCCCTGAAGCAAAGATGATCTTCTCTTTGGTTCATCTCCTTTTCTCACTGCTAAAAATTCTTCCTACCTTCTCCAAGATTGCTGTGTAAGTTAACTACCAGTGACTTAGCATAGTTACTCTATAACATTAAATGAAATATCTCTGAAACTCTTAGCACGTGTACAAAAGCTTTAAAGCAGTACACCTTCAAAGCAGCTAGAGATTCAAATAACAAAGAAGGCAATGAAAAGATGTAAGGAAAAGAAACATCCAATAATACATTCTGAATTTTTTTCATGTATTAATACAGCTACTCTTCCCTGTATCTGTTATTTTTTTATTTTGTTTGTTGCTTTTCTTCTTAGCTTTTATACCTAGGAAAATATTTAACACAACATCTTTCCATATCCTGTAGCTAGCTGAAGTCCAGAGTGTCATAAGGAATATCTTTCCCTCCTTCAACTTCAAGAATGCCTGGAACTTGTAATAAAAATTCTAGACATCTCTAAACCTCATTTTAGTACATGCAGACACATAGTAGGTTGACTGCAAAGTGAGGTCTGTCAAAGAGTTGATTTCCTAAGTAACCAACTGAAATGCATACATCAATTGATTGAGGGGTCTGTGAGAAGCATCGGGCACATGCAGTTACATGCCCCAAATTGCAAACCAGGATGCAGCAATAAATTACAGGAATACATACGTTTATTATGCCTTGCTACACACACCATCCAAGAACCTGCAATGTTGAAAGAGTGAAATAAAATAAAACTGAAGACTTAATGATGAAAAAGTAAAATTTTGCTTACCCGTCCATGACCTATATAAATTGAGTGTTACTAAGATTCTGACTGCAAGTAATAGATCTTGTCTGTCCACAATTTCAAAAAGTGACTGCATTGCTGTGTCAGCTACACTTCACTTGGAAAGCTATTGACTTTTCCTTTCTGTTGCCTTAATTTTCTTCTGCAAGAGCACAGAGGGATGCAAGTCCAGGTGGGCACTGTGCCTTCGGCTGATTGTGCTGTATAACACAGCAGGGAAACCTCTTATCTCAGACTGGGATTGCCTGTTTAAGAATTTTTTTCTCTCTGTAAGGTGTAAGGTAGTAAATACAGCTGTAGAAAAGGGTTTTGTATTTTCTTGCTGTTTTTTTAAATCTATTAAAATGATATAATTAAGGCAGAGTGCAAAAATGACTAAAATTATACCGTCTGCTTTTGTGCATACATGTTGGTAGCCAGGTTTTACCTGGCCCACAGTGTTTAAATAACCTGAATGGATTTTACTTTAGAACTGGTTTTCTACATCTTTGCATGCAGGGTTGTCAGATCATAAAATACAGTGGCTTAGGATCAATGAACTCTAAAATTCTAAATTGATCTTGGAATTAGGATGTTATTTAAGATGTCTTAAGCTTCACTCTTGCTTTTCCTTGCCAGAGCTGGATCATAGCTCTGAATTCCTGTCTGCCAATTACTTTTCTTTTAACTCCACAAGGGGTATTTTTTTTAATTGGAATATTTATATATCTTTAAGAAGAATAAAGATTTTGTAAATAGTATTATAGCCAAACCTTCCTTTCAAGAAGATGAAATCTGAGTTTAGGATGAAGAATATGCCTCAATTTCAATTTGCAAAGACATATAATAATATAATCCCATTTACTTCCTACTTAGATGAACTTGAAGTGTTTTCAGCTGTGGTATATTAAATTCGCCTCCTCATAGAGAATAGATTTGAGTGGATACTTAAGGCCTTTTCCTAGCTAGTTACGTTTAAGTTAAATGAATAAACATATTTTAATGTCTTAATTACAAAAACAAAACGTGTAGAAGTCTATGATCTGCCCTATCATTTGGAAATAAACTGAAAAATCCTATTAGGTTGGAATTAAGTGGAAAATAGTTTTCCCCACTGGGGATTTTTAATTTATTCAGAATATGTATATAATTGCCTGCCAGTGAATCCTTTGAGATTACTTTGTTGAAGATGCTCTTTAACATCAAACACGTTTTTCTTGAGGACAAGGGGGTGTTATAATTAATCTCAGCATGGGAGGAAGTCCTCTATTTATCCCTTCCATCACCTACTCACACCCCTTTTCCATCTTCTTCTTCCCTGGATGACCTCATTTTTAGTTTATATGGGCTGCTACACATTTTGGCCTGGGCCTAGTTAGTTCAGCATCAAGGACCTGGGAAGATCGTTGAACAAGGATGGGAAATTAAACGGATTTGCTAATGCAGAAGATGAGCCACCTCTGAATATCATTCTGAGTCAGTGTGCCTGTGTTGGGACAAAAAGGCCATTCAGTTGTACTGCCAAAAGCCAATCACTGACTTATTAAATATTTTTGAAAGCCCTCACTACTTTTGCAGTCATGACCCATGTCTTTTAATCTCACCTACATTCACAGAAATATATCTTTTCTATGCAAACATCACACTGAATATTTCAGGGCTGTTACCTTGAGTTAATAAGTGGTCTTAATATCCTAACTCAAAGATAACTGCAGCTAGGTTTATGGTGGCTCATGCCTATTAACCTAGCACTCTGGGAGGCTGAGACAGGAAGCTTACTCAAGTTCACAGTTTGAGACCAGCCTGAGCAAGATGGAGACCTAGTCTCTACTAAAGATTGAAAAACTTGCTCGGTGTTGTGGTAGGTGCCTGTAGTCCCCAATACTTGGGAAACTGAGGAAGGAAAATCGCTTGAACCCAGGAGTTTGAGGTTGCTGTGAACTAGGCTGAGGTCATGACACTCTAGCCTGGGCAACAGAGTAAGACTCTGTCTCTAAATAAATAAATAACTGCAGATCCATTGTAAAGAAAATGATTACTCAGATTTACCTTCACAAAATGTATGATTCAACCAGCTTTGTTTGGGATTTAAAAAAATGTTTTATAAACCATAATCAATAAAGACCTTGTGACAATGAACTTCCCTAACAGCATTTTTCACTAGATATTTTAAAGTAATAGATAAAGCACTAAAAATAAAGAGAAAAATATACCTCAGCTCAAGAACAGACTTTTGAAAGATAAGTATTCCACTGATAGAAATTCTAAAGTCAAAAAGCATTGTTTATATCAAGTGCTAGCGTGTTATGGGGTTTCTATTTACCAAAATTAAGTGCATCCAATTGGTGCATACGATGTATGTTTTAAATGAATGTAAGTTTCCATATTGAAAATATATCCATTTCCATAAATTATTGTCAAATACATTAAACTGTCTGACTTCAAGCCCCAAAGAAAATGTGTTCTACTTATGGCAAACCTAGGAGTAAACAGATTTCCAGATGGGCCAGAGGGGAAAAGTGAGTAATGCTGCTATTAAAATTATCTGTCCCCCTTCTATCTCAGTCTCCCTACTGACTCAGAGTGGTACTATCTTTCCGGTTCATAATGAGTAACCACCAGAAGTGTCCTCATCTAGCTAGAGTGGGACCTGCTTCTTCAGAACTGTCTAGGGAAGAAAGGTCACCACCGATGTCATCCGGTCACCCGGGTTGGGAGACTGAGCAGAGCTGTTACACCTGAGAGTCTGGAGTGGGTGTAGAGGTCGGTGGATTCTACCCACCACTTCCGGCCGCCTGCTGAAACCCAGATAAAGGTGAGCTGATGGGACGGGGGAGGAATTGTATGAATGTGCAAAGCTCAAGGAATAAAGGAAAGGAAGGAAAGTGCGTGAGAGTGGAGAAAGATCTATTGGAAATAGAAAAAAAGCCACTTGGTATTGGACAGGGAAGACCAGACGGTGTTGTCTGGCTAGTGACCGAGCTTGGGAACTTTGCCATTTGAGAGCTGTGCCTCGAGAACACTGGGTGGCGCTCGAGGTAAAGACTTGTGCTTCTCCTGAGGGTTCCCTCTCCGCAACATCCTCCTCCACCCCTTTGCAGATTTCCGCTACTAAAAGATGAAATTACTCACATTCTTCCTACGTGTCCCAGTGGGGAGCACTTGCTGGAGGAGTTAGATACCGTAGGGCCGTCTCTCCAAGGGCTGGGTCTGTGGGTGCATTTTGAGAGGCAACAGAGTCCTGCCCGCTGGCCTTTGGGCAAAGCTCAAGGCCTTGTCACAGCTTGTCACAGCCACCCCACAGTACCGGCAAAAGTTGCCGGGATGCCCGGCGCGTGTGGACCCTGAGAGGGGGTCGGACTTGGAGGCCAGGCCAGGCCCAGGGCGCCAGAGCAGAGACCCACAATGACTAACTATATTGTAGGATGAAATGAAACTGTCGGGTGAAGAGACTCGGCTGCTTTTAACTTCCCGTTCCCTCTCCCTCTGGGCTGTCTTTAAGGAAAGGGTGTGGGAGAAAAGTGGGTTAACCCAGAAAAGAAGCAAAACGAAGTCAAGAATGTCAGAGATACAGTAAGATTTGGCCTCACCCAGAGGCGCATTTTCCACTAGTGGCCCTGCTGGGAGTGAGAGCCAATGTCATAGCGGTTTAGAAATTCGAAGGAAGTTAACATTCTTCACTCCAGTCCCAGTTCTTTTTGTCTTATAAAATATGGGTTAAAATGTCTTTTTTGACCTCCGCGGGTGTATATGTGTGTGTTGGGGGGAGGATTTAACAAGGTCTAGAACTTTGTAATATTGTTCAACCAGATCCAGAACGTGTAAATATTGCCCAAATTCCAAAGCTTCCAGTCCCATCCTAGTTGGAATCTACCTTCCCAGAAAGGTGTGAGGGCATCGCTAGCCCTGTTTGACATAGCCGCATTGCCTTTACTGGCCCTTCACATTGGAACTCTTAAATCTCTATTAAACGAATATTGTTGAGGATGGGGGGTGCAAAAGAGGGGCTGCCTGGGGCCCTGCCTCCTTGCCTTTGCTGGGAGGCGCTTTGAACTGTTCCTGGGATTGATTTGGGAAAGAGATTTGATTCATGTAATTAAATGCAAGGTGACATGTGGCTTGATGGGTGCGGAGAACTTCTCCTGAGCAGAAACCAGAATCCCAGTCCCGTGGGGTCAATAGTGTTTTTCTGCCGCCCGGTAGCTCCTCACAGCCTAAATCTAGAAAGAGAAGAGCAGCGTGGAAATCGTTAGCGCGAGGATCAGGACCCGCGGGCAGCTGCGCCTCTGGTTACCCCGAAATCCATCTCAGAGGCGTCTGTCTGCAGGCGATTCGGGCCAGGGGGAGGAGGAGGAAGGAGGATGGTCCCGGACTCCAGGTTCTCTGTGAGCACTCAGCACTGAAGTTTCTCCCAATGGTTGTGGTGTTATAGCTCCCAGACAGCAGAGGCAGAGGGTTGATGCACACAGCTTAAAGTTCCGGTGTGGGGCTGGCATCCTATACCGAGTCCCAGACACCTCAGCTCTCCCTGCTGGTCTGTTCTGGGCCACGTAGCTTCACAGCCAATATAAGGCTAAACTAAGACTAGACAAAACTAACTTGATGCTTTCTTCTTCAGTTGAGTGGAGGAAGGGAGTGAGGCCTGGTAGATAGTCTCACTCTGAATAGATCATGGAGCTCCCAGGTTGCTGGTCTTGTATCCCCTACAGGGAAGACCCTGGAAGGCCCCAAACCAGGGTCCAGCTTCTGGATTTGCCTATTTGAGGGGAATGGAAATGGGGAGCGGACAAGACACATGTTAAATTTCTAAGCTCCTAGCTGGATCAGGAGTAGCACATCATGAAAAGGCAAACTTTAGACTGCAGATACTGAGAGTATAATTTTTGAACACCTTCTCTCTTTGCATATGAGCTAAGATGTTTAATGGGGGTGGGAGGGCAGAAAAGGAGAGGTCACGGGAACCCAGGCCTGGGGAATGGAAAGGCTGGCCTTGGATGCCACTTCCATGGAATTAGTGGGGGAAAATCAGTGGGGATCATCTGACTTCCTAGAAGGGCTTTAATCCTCCTTTCCTTTCTCATCTTTTAGACATTCTTATTCCTACCCACAGGGATGACAGATCGTAGATGGATCGGTTAACTTTTCTAAAAGTCTTTGGCCATGGAATAGTCTGTAGATCCTGTTCCTATGGCTTCTCAATAGATCAGAATACTAAAGAAGTGAGGCTGTGGCTCTTGGAAGCCAGCAAGGACTTAGAAGTCAGTAAGTTATTTGTGCTCAAGACAATGATTTTTTTTAAAGTCATTGTGAGGACTTCAGGAACTCTCTGCTATTGACCAATGAATGGACAGTGTGCATTCACCGCTTGTCTGAGAGATACTCATTTCCTGCAAACAAAGTTTTCTCTTACCCCAAATCGCAAATTTTCAACACATGTAAGTTGTAACTTTATTCCCAACACTCCCCTGTTAAAAAAAAAAAAATACTGTTTTCTGCTCCTTTTCACCTTCACCCTACATCCCCATATCATCATCAGTGTTCAATTCTACAAGCACCTTGGGTGCAGCCCATGGGGGCGGGGAGATGGGGAGCAAGGAGAGACAGTCACGGACCTCATCCCCAGACAGGCACTTCAGAGTCTGCTGGTTGGAACACATTGTCTCCAGATCTCACAGAGCTGGGTGCTGGGGCGTCTGCCTTCTCTTTGGCATTCACTAAAAACAGATTGACTGAGACTTCCCCTCCCCCAACAAGCAAAAACACACATACACGCGCGCGCGCACTCACACACACACACACAAAAAACACGCTCCTCCCGCCTTCATCCCCCCTCTTTTTTAAGCAATGCTTTGTTGTGCTAAAACTAGTTGGACGGGTTAGGGTGTTGCTGCTGCTCAGTAGGCCCTGGCCAATGGAACCCGATCCACCCCGCTGTGCGTAAGCGCGCAATTAAGGATTTAACCAAGGCTGTGCTGCGCCTCAGCCAGCAGTCAGCGGGCCGGAGACAGAGACTCCACGACTCCCAGCCTCCTCCTCGCCGCGGCCGTCGCCGCCTCCTCCTCTTCCTCCTCCTCCTTCGCTCCCACTGCCATGTCTGCTTAGACCAGAGCAGCCCCACAGCCAACTCAGGCAGCAGCCACCTCCACACCAGCAAGAACAGCGGCTGCCGCCACCGCCAGTGAGCGATGACAGGAGTGTTTGACAGAAGGGTCCCCAGCATCCGATCCGGCGACTTCCAAGCTCCGTTCCAGACGTCCGCAGCCATGCACCATCCGTCTCAGGAATCGCCAACTTTGCCTGAGTCGTCAGCCACCGATTCCGACTACTACAGTCCCACTGGGGGTGCCCCGCATGGTTACTGCTCTCCTACCTCGGCTTCTTATGGTAAAGCGCTGAACCCCTACCAGTATCAGTACCACGGTGTGAACGGTTCCGCCGGGAGCTACCCAGCCAAAGCTTACGCCGACTACAGCTACGCCAGCTCCTACCACCAGTACGGCGGCGCCTACAACCGTGTCCCGAGTGCCACCAGCCAGCCAGGTACCAGGGCGCGGGGAGGAAGGCATATATCAGGGGGAACAGGACACCAGGGGTGCGAGGGAGGGTGGTAGATTGGGGACCACCCGTCCGCTGCCGTGGAGGTGCACCCAGCAGAAAGGAGTAGGAGCCCGACTCTGCCACCAAGAAAGGTTGTTAGGCCAGCATTTTACAAATTCTTAGGGCAAGAACCCTGCGGGTTTTTGAACTAGTGTCTCTGTCCTCAGGCACCTTCTAGAGCCCTTCAGTCGGTGAATTCCCAGCTTTCCTGGCCAGGAAGCCGCTAGGCTGCAAAGGGGGTAGGGGTAGAAAGAAGAAAGAATCAAGCAGCCTCAGTGGCATTTGCGTAATAAAGGAGGTTAGTTGTTGGACATTTTGGTAAGCGCGCGGGCTTGGTGCGAGTGGGAGTGGAAGCCTGCCTCCAATACTCAGTCGAGTTAGGTCTGGGGTCTGCCGCGAAGTAGCGTGGTGCGGGTGCCCGGAGCGCGCCGGGTGGGGGTAGGGGGTTGGGGAGCTGCAGCCCGCCTGGGAAGAGCTAGCCGAGAGCTTTGCGGTTTATCCAAGGCATTTCCAAAAACAAAAAGCCATTTAAAGGTAGAGAAGGGTTGCTGAGAGGTCGCGTTGTAGGAGAATTCTTTTTTCCTTTCTCTATGGGTGCCTAAAATGTGTCTTCCCCCTCCCCCCTCCTCCTTTTTAGTCCATCTTGAAACTTACTTGGACTGTTTAAGAGGTTTAGTGAACTTGGGCGGTATGAGAGAGGCATGAGGTCAGGTTTGATCTCTTCCCACTAGCACATTAATAATCCTGCTAATATTAGCATCCCCTCCTCTGGCAGACCACAGTGCTCATCCTCCACCCTTCTTCTCCCAGAAGCTCAACACACATACATGCGTACACACACCCTGGAGGCGTTCTCTACCCAGTCCTGGTATGTGGTACTTGGAGGGGGGGGACTTGTGGCCCCAGGACATGTTTGTAAAACAAGCCTTCAGAAACTCTCCGCCCCATCCCTCCCCCACACCCCTACTCGAGACAGTAAGAAATTCGTCCTGTCTTGCCACCCCTTTCCTACGAAAACACCCCACTGCCACTGATTCCTTTTCAATGTGTAACTCTCGATGAATTTTGAAAGAGAGCCCGGGGGTGGGGTGTATTCGTTTCTTTCACTGTCTCTGCATTTCGTGCATAAGTGGAAGATTTTTTTCTTTTGGCCAAGAACATATTAAGTCTATTTGCAAAAGAAACCAGACACATCTGTGCCCTCGCAGATCTGCAGCGAGATTATGGGGGCTGCATAATCGGCCCTCTGTCTGCGGCCGCCGCGACCGCTTGCTGCTGAAGTGAAGGAGCATAGTTTGCTTGTGGGTCTTTGAACTTTGGAGACCTCGGTTAACGTCTTCCCTGCCCATGCGTCTGGTCTCTGCGGGCGCCCGAACAGACGCCGACAGAAGCGGGGTCACGGCCTGGGGCCTCCCCCTGGAAGCCCCGGGAGAGGTTGGCTGTTCTTGTGTCCTAGAAATGCCAAGAGCACAGAGTGGGCCTAAAAACAAGTCCAGGATAAGTTGGAACGCCCGCAAGTTCTGAATCTCGGACACTGAGATGAAAACTGTGTTATAGGAAGGGCTTTGCACAAATTTACCTGAATGAACAGAGTGGGAATTCAATAACCACCCGCTTTTCCATGCTTCTGGGGAGGGGACATATAGCTCTGGGTCTTGAAAAGCAAAGGTGACAATATGGAGAAAGTGTGAAGACTGCATGTTAAGAAACTCAAGGATTGTATTTGAGACCTTTCTGCAAAAGGGCCATTGTCTGATTACAAGCTCTAACCAAGTCTGTTTCGATTATTTAGAGAAAGAAGTGGCTGAGCCCGAGGTGAGGATGGTGAATGGCAAACCAAAGAAAGTTCGTAAACCCAGGACTATTTATTCCAGCTTTCAGCTGGCTGCATTACAGAGAAGGTTTCAGAAGACTCAGTACCTCGCCCTTCCAGAACGAGCCGAGCTGGCCGCCTCGCTGGGACTGACACAAACACAGGTAAATCCAGCCGCGGCAGTGCACGGGTCCCGCCTAGGCTGCAAGCCTGGCTGGGCTGGGGTTTGGTCCCGACTGCCTGGTGCCGATTCGTTAGTACCCAAGAGAAACTAACAGTCACTAGCCTCTGCGCCCTTTTTTTCATGAGTCAGGCCTTGTGTCGCTGTCATGTGACTGTGACAGTGGAAATGGGATTCATCGTTTGTCTGCAGATGTTCCCACATCGGGCCTCCGGGGGCGGGGTGCTAGTATGTAAGGTTGGAAACAAGGGGAGGCTCATTTCTAGAATGGTCTCGCAGCCTTAAGAAAAGTATCTGGATCCCTTCACAATGCGCAGCCTCCCCGTGGAGAACATGGCCGGGAGGCCTAGAAGCGGTCCTAGGTCAGCAAAGGCTGAACACGTTGCCTCAGCCCGGAGAAACTGTAGGGTAGTGCCCTAGGCCTTCGGGAGTTTCGGGCCCCAGCAGCCTGAGGGTCGCGAGGTGAGGGGCGCTGGTGTATGGGGCAATCTTCCCGGATTGTTCCTTTACTCCTCCAACCCAGCCGGGCCTATAGTAGCATAAAGAATGTACTAGTCACCGCCCTGAGCTTCAGGGGAAATTTGGCCTCACAGAGCTGGGGAAGGAGTGAGTGGAGTCGTGAAGAAGGTTGGGGTCTCTCTTTTTCCTGATCCCCACGCCCCCTCCCCGCCAGGCTCCGGCCATTGTTTTGGAGACCGTCATTGCGCCGAGTTCTGAGCGCCCTGCACAGGCCTACATGTGCTCATAGGCCGCCGCCGACCCTCGGGCTCCCACTTACCGCGCTCACGCCTCCCTCCCCCAAACCCAACAAAAGACAAAAGCTTTGGGGTCATGCCCTTGCAGTAGCCGGTGGGCACAGAGCTGGGCAGGGCGCCCTGTGAGGCCAGCACTCTACCGTTTGCCTCGGGCCCAGCTTGTTGGCCGCAGGGCCAGGCTGCCTGGGGGCCCGAGGATGCTTCCAGTAGCCACCCCAGGGAGGCGCGGGCGACCTCTGAGTGTCCCGGTAACATGTGCCTTTGTTCCCCCACCCAGGTGAAAATTTGGTTTCAGAACAAAAGATCCAAGATCAAGAAGATCATGAAAAACGGGGAGATGCCCCCGGAGCACAGTCCCAGCTCCAGCGACCCAATGGCGTGTAACTCGCCGCAGTCTCCGGCTGTGTGGGAGCCCCAGGGCTCGTCCCGCTCGCTCAGCCACCACCCTCATGCCCACCCTCCGACCTCCAATCAGTCCCCCGCATCCAGCTACCTGGAGAACTCCGCTTCCTGGTACCCAAGCACAGCCAGCTCAATCAATTCCCATCTGCCACCGCCCGGCTCCTTACAGCACCCGCTGGCGCTGGCCTCCGGGACACTCTATTAGATGGGCCGCTCTCTCTTGCTCACTTTTTTGGGACTACTGTGTTTTGCTGTTTTAGAATATCATAAAGAAAGGAATTCATAAGGGGAAGTTTGGAAAACGGAAACAAAAAAGATTCATGTGTAAAGCTTTTTTGCATGTAAGTTATTGCATTTCAAAGGACTCTCTCCTCCCCCCCCCTTTTTTACAGATGAACTTTTTTGCGCAACTGTGGACACTATCAATGGTGCCTTGAAATCTATGACCTCAACTTTTCAAAAGACTTTTTTCAATGTTATTTTAACCATGTAAATAAGTGTAGATAGAGGAATTAAACTGTATATTCTGGATAAATAAAATTATTTCAACCATGACAGCAGAATGTTTCTGAAAAATACTTCTTTTTGCCCCCCGATAACTAGCTAGTAAAGTTTTATGGAGGCAATTAAAGAAAGACAAGCTCTTCAGAGATCTAACAAGGCAAAAGAAAACAGAAGTCAGGAGCTATACGCATGCAGACCAAGTATGTGTACGTATTGGATGCTGTATTTGTGTGTCTATATACATATGTAGAATGTTTATAGTACTGCTGTATCATATATATATTTAGGTGGTTTTCAGCCTAGCCACACACACAAAAACAACAACACAAAACTTTAGATAATTTTAGTTTAAATTCAAATTGTTTCAGGTAGAAAGTAATGCTGAAAGTAATCAAAATACCTCCCTCCCACTCTGTGTGTCTGTGAGAAGGCAGCAGAAATCCCTCAATAACTCCTCTGAATTCTAAGCTCAAAGCAATTATCTTGGAGAACTGCCCCCCACCCCCACCCCTTCAGCCTCTGCATAGTGCCAGAACAATTAGACAAATTACCCTTCAAAGGGTTCGTCCAGAGATGAAAAAATAAAAAGAAAGGGAAAAAAATAATCTTCCCTCATTCCTATTATATTTTTTTAAAAATCTGAAATGTTTGGGGCTGGTAAATGGTATAGCCTTGAACTCCTTAAGGGCATGATTATACATTTGTCTGAGGTCTTTCAGAGAGAGGAAAATGTCCTGGAGACTGAGAACAATGACAGACCTAAATCAGTAGGCCACGCAGGGCATGTGATGGTGGTGGTAGAAGGGCATTATTTCTCTCTTCAAGAGAAGAAATCGGCAAGAAAGTGAACCTAGGGGGTGAGGAGGGGAGGAAGAAGTTGTGGTGCCTTATTAATTTCATTTGCATAAGGTAATATTCTTAATATAAATGTTTTTCTTCCATCCTCTTAGCTACTATAGCTTTTTCAGGAAGGAGCTTCCTCTGTTTTGCTTTTACATAAAACAGTGAGAAAGCAAGTTCCAAACAATGAGAAATGGAATCTGTTTCTAGGAGATTCCTCCTTTGTGAAGCCTCCTTTGGGGCAGAGAGGATGCACTTGCAGAAACAGTGCCCTGTGACCCTTCCTTCTTCTTGCACTCCTGCGTGAAATTACCAACAGTGTGACCAGAGCTACACCTAGGCCTGACTTGTAGGTGTCTTTTCTGGTTGTCTGCCCTTTGGTCCACCTGACTTTATTTTCTTAGGATACCAAGGGAAATCCTGTGTTGGAAATTACAAGATGTGTGTGAAATATTTTACAGCAAGGAAGTCAGCAGCAATAAATGTGACAAAAGAGCTTTCTTAAAGGAGGGGGGGATTAGAGCGTAAAATTATATCCTGTCATCTGAGGATTTCTGAGAAGACTCTTCCAGGGTTGGTAGACTAAACCTGAAAAGGCATGCTGTGTGCCCTGAGGGGAATTTACCAGAGCTTCTCTCCTTCACCTGCTCTCTCCTGCCCTCCCAGCTGCCCGTCTTCTCCATCCCTCCGATTTTTCTTTCTCTTCCTTCTTTCTTTCCAGAAGTGATACCAGGCTCCAGTTTGGAATGGCTTGGGCCTTAGAGGATTCAAGGGTTTGACGCATAGTTAGACATAGCCCTGCCTGGCCACGGAGCAGCACACCGCAGCCTTCTGAGCTGTGGACCTCTCCTGCTCGGCTCCGACACCCCGAAGCCAAGCAGTGCACCTCACAGTTCTCCTTCCTGCCCTTTCTTTCTCCTGCCGACCCTTCTCCGAAGAAGCGTTGGATGGGATGGGGGTTCGGCAGGCAAATGTTGTTCCAGTTTGCTTTCTGTGCTCACGGAGAATAGGGGGGTGGGGGAAGAAATGGAGGTATCTACTTCCTGCTTTACTTTATTTGCTAGTAAGGATTTGGGGAGTTTCCATTACACGAAAAGCTAATATTTTATTTCTAGCGACACTGGCTGGGAGAAACCCGCGGCCACGCTTTGCCAAGGGCGCCTGGCTTTCCCTGCAAGGGCGCCTCTCCCTGCCCGGGGGTGCTGGCTTGGGAAGAGGGGCGCACCAGTATACTCCTCTAACGTTTCCTACCTATTGGCTGCTTGAAAGTGGCAAGAATGCGCTTGGAATATGTTTTTTCTCTTTCTGCACATTATGAGGGCCGATATTTTTTCCCGTGTCTCGTCATACCCCACCCCCATTGCAGGTGTGAAAAAAAAGAGGAATCCTTTTATCACCCCCCAATCAGTAGTCAAGGTCACGCAGAGGGAAGGGTGGATTCGGACTCTTCTAGAGAAAAAAGAGGGAAGTTCTTTTTTAAATAATTACTCCTCCACTCCTAGATTTGACGCTGCTTGTTGTTAAGGACATTAAAGCCTCATTGCGAGGTGGCCAGGCCCAATGCCTGGGGTGGGGGGTGGATACACACTTGGTTTTAAGATTCCTCCCCTTGTGCTAACCTCACTTCTTCCACTAGCAATGGTCTCTTCTCTCGCGCGTTTTTTTTTTTTCTTTTTAACTTGGTCAGGGAGCCATGGACAAAAATATTCTGGTAAACCAGTCTGCAGCGGGCTTTCCCTGGCACCATAGGGATTCTCCCCGGGGAATTTAACTCCCTGCAGTCCCGCGCCCAAAGATAAAAATAACAGATCCTCAGCAAAGTCTAAAAATATCTATGTGATGTTTCTCTCCCTCACGCCTCTTCCACCTTCCTCTCTATTGTTTATTCCTGCGTCTAATATAAACGTATACCATTCCCCAGCCTATTCTGGGACAGAGACCCCACACTCCGGGAGTTTGCGCTGCCTGTCCGTTCTCCCGGCCCCTTCCGGTCCCCAGTTGCCTAGCTCTCTCAGTCTAGGGCTCCCAAGACGAATCAAGCCCATCTCAAGATTAATTTTCTTTTCTGTGGGTCTCTCTCTCTCTCACACACACACACACAGAAATGCTTCCAATCCTTTGCCCCCATCTTTAGAGTTTCTCACAAAGCCCCGGAGGCTTGGGGCATGCCGGCAGGGCCAGTGCCGTCCCTCAGTGCCCTGCCAGCCTCCTGGTCCCTCCTGTAAGAGATCAGTAAAATTGGCCTTTGTTTGAAGCTCGGGTTGGGCTAGGCGGATTTCTGCCCTTTCCCCCCCTTTTTCCTGGCGGCCACCTCCATGTGGGACAAGGAGCGGCCTGGGGATCCGAGAGAAGCCGCATTCCTGTGGGTGCCAGGCGGCTCCAGTGCTGAGCCACAGGGCCTGAGACACACACACACACAGAGGAACCCACAGACCTCACTGCCCTTGATCTCTCTTCTCTCTCTCCCTCTCTCTCTCCCCTTCCCGTCGGGGCATCCACCCGGGAGCCTGTCCAGCCACACTTGGATCCACCCAGGACTCTGCCTCGGGCTGCAGCGCGATGACCCGCACAAAGACACGCGCACACAGCCCCTCCCGGTGACACAGGCCAGGCCAGGATCCCCGCCCATGCCAGTCCTCTCTCTCCCGCCCCTTATCCCACAATCCCAGACGCGCCGGCTGGCCTCCTCTGGCTCCTTTGATCCCACCGGACGCCCCACGGCTCGCGGCGTCCTGGCCGCGCCGTCCTGGGAGTCACCCACAGTGCGCCAAAGCCAGGCCGCTGTCGCCTCCTCCCAGCCTGCCCTATAGCTCACTTCGGCCTTGACACCGCTCAGTCTCCTGAGCCCCGGCCCGAAGCACAGGAGATGCCTGCTAGAACACTGCTCCCGCCTCTCGGCTACTCCGCCTCGGCGCTCCACTGTATTAGGGAAGAGGGATCTTTAGGGCTACCCCACCACCTCCTCCTCCTCTTCCCATCTCCGCAACCCCTGGGATCGCACGCCTCCCACTGGCCGCTGGGATCTCGCCAACCAAGCGTTCTCCAGCCCTCCCCGGAGGCACACCCTGAGGGCAGACGCCCTCGGGCACCTCCGGGAAGCGCGCCACGCCGGCAGATCCGCCTGCGGTCACCGCTCCTCTCCGCCCTGAAGCACCCCCTCCCACAAAAGCTGGGTGGAGGAGGCTCTCGCCGCCCAGGACTTGGGGAGGGGGCGCTGCTGCGGCTGCTTTCGCCGGCTCGCGTTCCCAGGTTGCCCGCGGTCTTTACAAACAGTACTTAGTGTTTTTTCAACCCTGGCCCAGTCACAGAGAACTCTGGGCCTCAAATAGCCAAAATAGTGGCGGCATATGTCGGATTTGTTAAATACTTTTTTACGCAGCCAGACTCTTCCCCCCACCCTCAGCGTTTTCTTTTGCATGTGACAGGTTTAGATTTCTCAGTGGTGCAAGGTAAAAAGTGTACACGATATCTACTGCAGCGGCCGAGAGTGTTGGGTGGCGGGAGGAGGGGACCAGAGGGGAGAGGCTTGCCTTTCAATCATCCAGAGCTGCCGGCAGTAATGTAATAACCTGTTTTATAGGTCGAGCTCTAACCGTGAAGATAGGAACTAGGGGAATTTACATGAATCTCTCTTTAAAGGAGATGAGAGTCCTGTTTTGCTGCAATTAAGTGTTTCTGCTCTTTTGTTCGCTTGGACTTATTTACTTCGGATTTATGGGGGTCTGAAGGAGACTCTTTGCCAAAAGCGCATGTATTATTGAGTCTGTTCCACATCCTAAACCAAGATTTATATAAAACCATGAAATACCACACATTACGACCTTTCACCACAGGAAGGGAAAAAATGGCTTCATAACACCATTACACACACACACTCCATCCCTCCTTCCCAGTTTCAGTAAGGATTCTCTGTAGAATCTTCACCGGCATAAGCAATCAAGAGTAATTTTTTCTAAAGAAGTGTGTGGGGGTGAAGGGCAGTAAATAGTTTCCAAGCTACGATTATTTTAACGTTTTTTTTTTTTTTCCGGGCTAGGCTAGAAGACAGAAATCTGCCACTGGAAGCTTATTGTCATCCAAGGACTATTTCTGCCGCTTGTCTTTTGCAAGGTGGGGAAAGAGGGGCGTGGAGGAAGAGGCTGGATATGGACTCAGCTTTCATCTATAAACAGGGGTCACTAAACAGGGGATATTTCATTATTGCCCTTAAATTCCCAGGAGCTAGGAAGCCAGTTTGCCACCATGCACGGTGGCCTTGGCTGGGCATCTCCTGGGTCTGTGAAGTGGTGGAAGGAGGGGACAGTCAACTCACACTGGCCTAGAGGCTGAAAAAGATGCCATGGAAATTCTCTGTGCTCATAGTGGAAAAATGGAGCTCCTGGATGTAAGGGCTTTAGATATCCTTGACTGACAGGTTCCCACCAAGAACCAATAGGGACTCCAGAATCCTCAACCAGGGCAGGGTTCATCCTCCTGGAAGCAACAGCTTGAACCCCCAGAGAGATTTGACTCTGTGACCTGCACAGTCCCTCCGTCTCTCTCCAGCCTCTCTTGCTCTAACTTCTCCAACCCCCTCTCTCTTTTGTCTTCCCTTATTTTAAGGAGACTGACTTTGCTCATTTTGGCGTATCAGTGATGTGACAAAAGCAGCAGCTGGACTGGTTATTTGGGGGGGGTGTTAATTAATAAAAGATAATGATGGGATTAAAACCAAAAGCTAGATGAGCTGACTGGAGAAGACAGTTTCCCAGCTAGCTATATTTAATTAGCAGCAATTAATACACTTTGGGCGTATATCCAGTAGGACTCTTAATGATTTAGTTCAATATGAAAGAGAATGGAGACAGAGCACTGGAACACCACTTACAAGTGTCCAGGGTATATTGCTCTGGTAACAAGAGAAATCGCAAATTCATTTAAGAAAATGATCACAAACCAGTGACTGGCATACTCTGAGGCCACTTTGGAGGAAATATTGGTGAAACACAGTTCTGTGTGTGTGTTGAGGAAGAGGTGCTTTTTTTAAAAAAAAAAAGCAGAGACACACATTAGGTAAAAAGAAAAACAAATAGAAGGTTGAAAAGAAAAAAAGATACTTCAGACCCCAGGCAGCAGCAGACACAGCAGCCCTTACAAACACATCAGCCCTGCACTATTGAAGATTTGGACACATAATGCTTCAGGCCACTGATTTGCTATTTTCTTAATTCCTGCTCTTCTTTTTCCATATGAATCAAACAGTCTTTTGTCCTTCAGGGTTTGATTTGATCGCTACTGTTCACATTTCACTTTTGTATTTTCCTCTTCCTATACCATTACTCATTGAGTGCCCCGTGAAATTACAATCGTACATTTTCAACTCAGCAACCCATTTGCAGTGCAAAAATAGGGTCTAAATAATGGCTGAATTAGCCCTACTGGACAGTTTCAGATGTAACACTCTGTAATAATTATATTGCAGGCTGGATTAGGATGCTATTATCATAATCTGGACGTTTACAATTATCTGTAATTTGCAAAGATGCGCCAGGTCTTGATTACAGCAGTTTTTTTTTTTTTTGTATCACGCTAACCATCACTAAACAGTGACAGTAATAACAGCTAATTTTGCTGGCAATATAAGAGGTGCTGGGGTGTGCAAACAATTTCACACCTGGATGTGCTCACTCAACCAAGAATATAGAGAAAGAGCTTCTGCCCTGAGACTCAGAAAAATATTCTCCTCTGCTTCGGTTCAGTATAGATTTCTAGACCCTGATCATTGCTTAAGAGATATTCACTGGGGGTAAGTTTTTATTTCTTAAATACTTCAAGGCACAACTCATGTTTCTCTGCTTACACTTCCAACCTATATGTGTTGCTGTTGTAATTTATCATGGGCTACAACTTTGCTGTATAGGTTTTTCAATTCTGACCTTTTATCCCCCTTTAACAGTAAAGGGGTTGGTTGTTCTGGTCAGTAAAAGGATTTGGGTGAGTGTGGAATACTTAAGAACTGGACTTGTCTTTCTTGCTTTCTATGTTGTTAATGTATGTATTTGGTGTAACTAGAGATTGCAGAAAGGACCAGTTTTCTAGAAGGTGTGGAGGGAGCTAGTTGGAGAATCCAAGATGAAATCTATGAAAATTGTTACAGCTAATCTAACTGAATCCATTGAGGTCTTTACATGTGGGCATGACAAGGTTTTGAGGCATCAAGAAGTCTAACGGAGCTGGTGATGGGGCTCCGTTAGAATCACAGGTATGCGGACATTTGCAAGGACAGGTGCAGACTGAATCTATCGCTTGTGCAGCCCTTTCTAACTGGCCTCTGAAACCGTTCAAGGCTGCTTTTCGTGGCCTTCTCCTCGAGTCAGTGTTTTGGGCGGTGAGGGAAGGGTAGGATAAGGCGGATCTCGGAGCTATTGCCCGCGGAGCCCAAATGCTGAGACCTTGGGGTTGGAAGGGCGAGATTGTTTGAGGCACAGCACGGAGCTGCGGTTTAGGAAAGCACCAACACTCCAACAAGAAGCAGTGCTATTCTATCTATAGATGACGCTGTTTCCTGACCTTGTAGACTTTATAAGCAACTGGAGATGTTAAGTGCAAGACCCTGAGAAATCTTTGGCTTCCCCACTCCAGAACATAAAGGGCTTTCTCTGGTGGTGGAAGCCTTCTGGCTAAGTTGTGTCAAAAGATGAGATGCTTTTTAGCGCAAAAGAGAAATGGTCCTGGTCAATCCCCCCATTGTGTTCTCCCTCTCTCTGTCTCTCAAATAGGAATATGGTCAGAACTAGGCTCAAGAACTCGAACTCTACAACCTCTGGGGAAGTTTGAACGTGGGGAGGCGTAGTAGTCACTGCCACTAGGCGAAGCTTTCGCTCACGCCCCTCCTACCAATCCCTCCCTCAGGAATAGGCTTACTATGGGGTCAATAAATTCTAAGGAGTGAAAATATTAACCCTTGAGGTTCAAAGAATCCAAAGGAAGCCCAGTTCCAAGGAAAGTCTGGGGGTACTCCCTGGCAGAATTCAATTAATCTGATGTTAAGTGGCAAAAAATTGATATAAGATGCATCATGACTGCACTTCTGATATATTAACATGCATTTGCTGGGTTTCAATATTCCTTGCACTCACAGTGGTTTGGCATGTATCTGGTGAATTTTTTTTTAAAGAAAAATTAGTGTTGGTTTCGATGTATGGTAGCTTTCTAACGTAATTTGAATAATTCAGCAAAGCCCCACTACCAGCTGTACTTCTGCAGCCTCTTCCATTCTTTTCAGCATTATAATTTTGGTTAATTTTCAATTTTAGGTCCTACGTCTCTGCAATTTGTGTATGAATAACAGAATAATTTCCCTCTTTTGTTTCGCCTTTCCTGTTCCTGAATCTAAATAAAGATGGCTTTTTAGTATTAAAAGTGGAAGAAAATTACAGGTAATTATCTTTGACGGTAAAAACGCTGTAATCAGCGGGCTACATGAAAAATTACTCTAATTATGGCTGCATTTAAGAGAATGGAAAAAAACCTTCTTGTGGATAAAAACCTTAAATTGTCCCCAATGTCTGCTTCAAATTGGATGGCACTGCAGCTGGAGGCTTTGTTCAGAATTGATCCTGGGGAGCTACGAACCCAAAGTTTCACAGTAGGAAGGGGGAAAAAAGAAAAGAAAACATTTTTCCTAATGTAACAATGCGAATGCTAGAAAATGACAAGACTGATCAGTTTTAAACCATTCTGAAGACTGACTGAGAGTGGAAGTTGCTCAACAAAAAAAGGAACGGGTATATTGGTAAGTAGTCTTTGCTTTGTGTCTAATTATAGTGACTGTCCTTTTGCACAACTGTATGTCGCTGTCATTATATGGAGCACTCTGAGTATCTCTATTGACTTCTGATAAATGGCTCAGTGGTTTCAAGGTTCATAATTTGAAGGATGCCCAGGTCTGTAGCCATTAATTCTCCCAGTATGGGGCTTCCTGCTTCTATGACGAAAGGACTTTTCATTTTCATTATTTCTGTGCTTTCCCCAAGATCGGAAGGATGTATTTTATCCAGGATAGTGCTTTTCCTACCTAGCTAACTGGCAATGGGTCTTGAACATTAAGTAGGCATAATTGTGCATTCTACTTTCTGGGATTTTTTTCTTTTATTCTTGCTTCTTTTTGTTAAAACAAACAAAAAAAAAAACAAAAAAAACCTGCTTCCAAACAAAGACAAATATGCCTGTATTTTTTTCAGCTGGGAAAAGGGAAAGGAGAATACTCAGTTTCAGCATTAGAAACTACTGGAGGTTTAGAGGTTAACTTGAGGATGGGGCATTCTAATGTTTAAAAAAATAAATGTGTAGAGATTACAATAAAAACTGAATACGTAAAGAAAGCTGAGGAAACGTCTGTGGTTAAAGTACTTAAGACAAAGGCTGGTGGTGCAAAGTGACATCTCTGCAAGCACTTGATATTTATATATAGGACTTCCCATATTAGGAAATAGAAATTCTTTTAAGAGTAATAGAAAATATAATGGGAGGGAGAGGAAGAGATGGGGGGGAAGGAAGAGAGAGACAGAGGCACACAGAGAGAAATACGCAAGACACTCTCAGCGTTTCGTGGCTTTTACTCCATATATGAAAGAAGACAAAAACATACAAAGTATATGTACAACTAAAATTCAACAATATATACAGAAATGTTTCTTGATATAAACGTCCCTATTAGCTTAGTGAATGCCACCAATTCACTTAGTAAAGGTGTCAAAGCAATAGAATGGTGATTTTGGTTGTTTCCTCTTTCCTTATTCCAGTTCAGGGTTTGTGGGTGGGGTGGGGAAAGAGCGGTTTTTTTGTTTGTTTGTTTTAATCAATCATCATTCCTGGTCATTTCATTTTGATAAAACATGCAGCGTTTCCTTTGATGCAATGTTCTAATCTTACAGCCGATTTTTCCTTTTTCTTTAGAAAAAAGACTTATGTGAGGGTTTTTCTTTTTCTTTCTTTCTTTCCTTTTTTTTTTTTTTTTTTTGTCAGTCTGGGATTGGTAAATAAAAATGCAGGAGTCCAAAATGCTTCCCTTTCATCATGTAATGTCTTAAGCTTATTAAACAAGTAAAAACGCTGCCATGTTTGTGCAGATTCTTCTGGTGGTGGTGGGGAAATGTCCATTAAAAAAGTCATTTTGATGCATACTCCCAAAGAGAAGAGAAGGCTCAAAGCCTGGATCCCAAGGGGTAAAGGAAAATATCCTTACAGTAAGGGGTTTCAGGAGTGATGCCATAGAAACCAGTCTCCCCTCCTCTCTCTCTCTCTGACATACAGTATCAATTACTGAGGTTGCTCAAGGGAGAAGGCAAATGAGAAGAAAAAAAGAAAGAGAAAAAGGAAAAAATGATAGAAAGGAAAAGGAAGGATGAAAATAAAAGAGAGGGAAGAAGAGCTGAAAAGAAAGGAAGGAGAAAGAGGGCGAGGGGGAGGGTAATGGGGGAAGAGAGAGAGAGAGACACACACACACAATTGCCCAGGTGGCTTCTAGCCACACATACAAAGTTCTCTCGAGCCTGCTCCTTTGGCTCGGTTTGGCAGATGCAAGCAGGTCCCAGATCCTTCTTGCCTTATTCAGATGTTTCCCTAGGGTGTTCCCTTGGACAACTCACATCATCTGTGGTCTCTGCATCGTGTCCTGGTGTGGAGAGGAGTACCAGTGCGAATAGCCAGGCATGTAGCTGTTGGGGGGCATACTGACACCCTTGGCTGAGGCTGAAACGTCCCACACTGGAGGCAGTGCCGGAGAGCGTGGCGACAGGGCTGCTGAGCCAGGGAGGGGGTCACTCTCATGAGGGTTACTGCCTTGCTTCAGCAGTTTCTTAAACTTAGAGCGTTTGTTCTGAAACCATATCTTCACCTGCAAGAAATTCAGCAATCATTAGGCCTGATAAATATTGAACTAGTACATCTAGTGTCACTCCAGGCTTTGGAAGCAATATTTAAAAAACAAAAATAAAATCAGAAAACCACTCCTGCAAAAGCCAACAAGACAAGTCCCCAACTTCCCCCGCCTCTTTCTAGCCTCTTCCATTCGCTCTTCTTCCAACCTACTAGGTATCTTGTCTGGATACCTAAAATAATTCTTGAGTTGGATGTTAGCTCGGGTTTAAAAAGACAGCATAAATAAGAATAAAATAAAAAATAAAGTGAATGAGATGAACAAATTCAAAGTCTAAAGAAGGATTTTAAAAGGAGCACTTTTTGGGGTGGCGCCTGTGGCTCAAGGAGTAGGGCGCCGGTCCCATATGCCGGAGGCGGCGGGTTCAAACCCAGCTCCGGCCAAAAAAAAAAAAAAAAAAAAAAGGAGCACTTTTTGGATCAAAACCATACAATCGAACGCATCTCCTCTGACAGTCTATGTTTGTATATTTGCTAGCCTCCAAAACCAGTATTCTATGAATATACAGGGAGCATATGATTGTAAAATGATCAGACCCTATACATTTAAAACTAAATGCCCTGAAGGTATCTTTGCATATCTTGCACATGACATAGACTATGCATGGAGCATCTTTCTCCAGAGGTACAAATATATATCCTCATAATCCTGCAGGGATTAAGGATTGCATCTCTCTCATCTCCTACTTTGCATGTTGTTTGGTCAAATTGTAGTCGACAATCATCACATGATCATTAGTGTAGTAACTAAAAATCGGGGCTTCCAAAAATTAAATGTGAATCAGGAATGTGGGATGGTATCTATCCTGACCAATGTTCTGGATTTACTGTATTTGAAGAAAAAAATTCTACTGTGGTTTCCTTTACCTTTAAAATTCCTTAGTCACAGGTATCTGCTTTTCCAAGAGGAATATGTGTCACTGAGTAGCTAGAATCCCTTCATATGAAACTCCAAATATTTTCAGTGGCAATATGGCAAGAGAAAACAGGCTAAATTGGAAAGAAGAGCTTAAGGACTATCTATTTTAAGGCCATGCACAATGAGTCCCCAGCAATGGTCTCATTAAAGATTATTTACCTTTAATTATTTACCCTTGTTAAAGATTATTTACCTCCAGTGAGGCCTACCACTCTATGCAGCTAAGTTTATCAGCAAGGACAAAAACTGCAGGTGATTGCAGCCTGGCTTCATGACCTGAGTCCTCCTATACTCAACTTAAGCTTCTTCTTGTTATATCTGAAATGCCCCAGATGTCTTTCAATTAGTAGGACAAAAGAACTTAAGTAAATGAACATAACTGTGGCTCCACCTGTTATCATTTGCACAATACTTCTCTCTAATCTCTAACTCTGCCACGGTACACCCGTCCTATGCTCCAAGAAGGTAGCTCAGACTGCACCAGCCACATCACCTAGGATGACTTAACCACTAAGTTAGGGAAATCTTCTGAAAAACTCATCCAGTCTGCATGTTTGTGCCTTTACTAAACTACATTGGAGCCTATGTCTTACCTGTCTTTTTTTTTTTCTTTTCCTATTTCATTTTATAATTCTTCTGTATTAATAAGTTAAAATTCTTGTTAGCTCCCAGGGCCTACAAAAGGATCCTTAAGAAAGGTGAACCTTATTCTGTCACCTGGTCTGTTTACCATTTTTTCCTAAATGTTTGTTCTCTTTCATGTCATTCTGCTCTGGAATAAGACTCAATTGAATTATTAGTTTGGTCATCAAAGGATGCTAGGCTGGGGTGGGGTCGCAGAGGGCTAGGAGGATGCGCAAATCCAATCCAGTATTCAATACCAGGTCATTCATTCCGAACTGTGTTGTCCCAGGAAAGTGGATAACTGGAGCAAAGGCATTTGTCATTAAGCTCCTTCCATCCTTAGTTGACTAGGCCAAGAATTCCTCCTGACGTTTTCCCTGCCCCATCTGCAAGCAGGGCCAGCATTTCAGGGATACTCAGGCTTCTCGGGAATTACCTGTGTTTGTGTCAGTCCTAAGGAAGCTGCCAGTTCAGCTCTCTCAGGAAGGGCCAGGTATTGAGTTTGCTGAAAGCGATGGTTTAAAGCCTGGAGCTGTAGGCTGGAATAAATGGTCCGAGGCTTCCGAATCTTTTTCCCTTTTCCATTGAACCTGATTTCCCCATTTTCAATCACTGTAGTTTTTTGTTGATCTGCAAGCAAATGACACAGAGAAATGGTTACTGTGAGGCCACTGCTGCTGTCTCCCTGCACGTGGCCTGGTCTGCCCCAGGTCTCCCCCAAAGCCCAATAAGGTATTTCCTAGAAGAGTTCCCACAAAGCCCTGGCCTCTCTGAGTCTAGGTGCCCATGTGCTCCCAGTGGGTTGCAGAAGTTTCTCCCTGAGACTGTCTCTGGCCCAAACTACGTGGTGGCTGGGTTGAGGGTGAGCCCAAGGCCCTCAGGAAAACAGAGGGCTCTGCCTCCCCGGAGGCAGCGCTGGCCCTAAGTGGCACAAGGCGTAGCTCTACTACGCTGCTGCAGCTCTACTTGGCTGCTACTCTACAGGCGGAGCCAAGGCCCTCGGCCTTTACAGTGCCCGAAGCTGTGCTTGAACTACGCAGGGGTTTTTGCAGCCAGTTGTGTGGATGTCACCAGCTCCAAGCCCGGTGCATCAACCCCCCTCGGCATGTCCGAGATGATTCTTCTAAGAGGGGCCAAAACCCCGAACAAAACACAACGAACCGCTCAGACCTGCCCGCGAGCAACCTGCACCTCTCACGGCAACTCCGTCCCTTTTTGATGCTGAGAACCATCAGCCTGAGATCCTCCTCTCCTTAGCCTCCAGGAACAAAGAAGCAGCCAATATTTTACCAAAAAACCAGAGGGAGGGGGCTAAGTCCGAGATGGAGGTGGGGGACACCTAAAAGTCTACAGGAAAGAGCCCAACTGTCACTAGTTTAACCACAGCCAAAGGCCACGCCAGCTTCCCACCGAGTCACTGAGACGCACGGGGCGCCCCACGCAAAGTAGGCCACTGCCTGCCCAGCATGGGCTGCGATGAAAAACAGGACCCCCAGTTCCGGCCCAGAAATGTCCCCAGTTCTGGCAAAGGTGGGTTACAGCTCGGAGAGACGAAGCAATGGAAAAGGGCGCACAGACCCAGTGGGCTGGAGAGCGTAGAGAGGACCAACTTGTCGAGCGATGCCTGCAGCGAACCCGGGGCGCAGCCCAAGCTGCTCGCGGGAGGCGAGGGAGCGAGGAGGGCCGCGCTGCAAGGAAGCCGGGGGTCCGCGGCGGCGGGAAGGGGCCCAGCTGGGAGAGGCCGGCAGGCAGGCGCCAAGCAAGCGGGCGCACGCGGGGCCAGGCGGAGGGCGCGCCGGGCCGCCTGGGGGAGGGGGCCGGCGGAGGCCCCGGCGTTGAGGAAGTGAGCGGGGCGGGCGGGGTAGGGGGCAGTCGGGAGGCGGGAGAAGCGAGCTGCCCCGGCGGCCTCTCACCTGTGTCGTCCCCTCGTGTCTGGGCGGCCGCGCTGCTGTTGTGGTAGGACTGGAGGTAAGGGCTGTGCTGCGAGTGGCTCATGTAGGGGTAGGCGGCGAGCGAGCGGTGGTTGTAGGAGTTGCCTCCGCCTGACGCGTAGGGCGAGCCGTGGTGGTGGTGCTGGTGGTGGTGGTGATGGTGAGAGCCGGCCGCCGCCGCCGCCGCCGCCGAGTGCAGGCAGTGCAGAGGGTAGTGCGCGCCTGCCATGGCCGGGGAGCTCTGCTGTGAGTGCGGCTGCGGCGGCGGCGGCGGCGGCGGCGGTGGCTGCTGTTGCTGCTGCTGCTGCTGCTGTTGCTGCTGCTGCTGCTGCTGCTGCCCGAACTCCATGAAAGCAGATTTGGACGAGTCCTGGCCTTCCAAGCCGTCAGCCATCGTAGTCATGGTCATCATCAAAACTTTGGGGGCTGGAGAAAGCCTTCTCCCGGGTTTCCTCCACCCTCCCCCACTTGGCTCGCGCCGCTCTCCCCTCTGCAGCCACCTTAGCTCTTTGGATCCTTGCAAAAAATTTAAAAAAAAATTTTAAAAGAGGGGGCGGAGGTGGTTCTCCCTCTCCCTCGCTCTTCTCTAATATATATATTTTTAATATAAAGAGATATAGTGAGCGGGGCCTTGTTAACTCAAAGGGAGGAGGAAGGGGGAGGGATGGGAGAGGAGAGGGGGAGGGGGGAATCTGCTCTCCCCCCCTACTTTCCCCCCTTGGATTTTTTGGGGGCTGGTGCAGTTTAAGGCAGAGATTTTAAGGTGGATTCTGCGAAAGTTGCGCGTCTGCTTTCAGACTTGATGCAGACGCCACGAGTCGAATGGTTTGTCTCCAAAGGGCAGCGCGTTCCCATTGGTCAGTCGCCCCCTGACGTCACAGGCGCACGGCTTCTACTGGCGTGTGAGCCGCTCGCCGAGTTCTTCTGCCTACCTAAACGCAAACTCCAATCCCAGTCCGGAGCTGCAGCCGGGGGCCGCTCCGCGCGGTGCCCGGGACCGCCGCGGAGGGAGGCGCCTCCGCCCGGCCGGACGCCGATGCTCCTCGCTGCCCCGCGTGTCCCAAATTCCGTTGTCGCAGTTCTTAGTGTCTCAGCTCTGAAACAGCCTGGCCGGGGGGTTCCTCTCGGCACCCTTGCAGGCTGCCTGTGCGCAGAAGCAGTGCCCCCTGCATTTAAATCCAGGCCCCCTCCCTTGACCTCCCTCCTACCCCAGTCCCACTACACTCCCGAGGGAGCGCCCTGTCATCGTGGATTTTTCTAGACGTACTTTATTGAAACTACAGAGGGAAGAAGAACCCCCACACCTGGGCTCCACTCCATGGGGGGTTGGTAAAGAAAATGAAAAATTAGACCGTGTTCTGGCGAGGTTCCTGCTTGTTTCAGGCCATATTTTCTATATATTGGACCAGAAGGAGGGCGGGGGTCCTTTTCTTTTTCCCCCAGAACGCAGCAGCCTTTTCGGAAAACGAATCGTTGGAGGGCTGACAGTAATGCATTTTTTCCTATTGAAAACAGAAGCTACTGTAATGCTTTCAAATATATGCAAATGATACATGCGGTTAGTGGTTTGGCAAATCTTGATTACAATATAAACTACCCAAGTAAAAGTGCCTTCGTCCTAAATTTGTCTCTCGATTACAATTCCAATTGATTTTATTTTATTGTCAACATTGTTAATGATAAAAATAGAGTCGTTTTACAGTTATTTTTACTTTCTGGAAGGAGGCAATTAGAGTTCTAATCAGGAATACACAAAAATCTCCCATGATTAACTGCAGTACTTTGTTCAAATTGCTGCTATAAAATTCTGAACAATTTGCCTGTAATGATTATGGACTGGGTTTATTTTGGGAGGTGGAATAAAAGTGGATATAGCATAAATTATCCTCTAATTATACACCAGTGTCGCCTCAATTATCCTCTTATCAAAATGGTTGTCTAACTGCCGCATTTAGTTTCAATTCTCTCCTTTTTTTCTATAAAAAGAACTTCATACCTTGTTATTATTAATCCATTTATTATTTGCAAGGGGATTTATATCCGCACATCCAGGTGGTAGAACCACTTCTCTTTCAAAGATGGACTGGGGAAAGACATTAAGTTCGGAGCAGCCCAAGAATGTGGATCTAGCCTTTCTCCCTCCGGTCTCCAGACCCACTCTGGTCCAGGCATCGGAGCAGAGACAGCGGAACCCTGGCTCGCAGTCCAGGCCCGAGCACCAGGTAGGAAGGCCGGACCCAGGACCCAGGACCAGGCTCCGAGGGCAGGTCGGGCCACGCCAAGGTTCTGAGTCCAGAGACTGCGGGAAGGCCCCGTGAGCCGGTGTTGACAGAGTATTGAGACTGGGTGGGCAAGACCTGCAGACAGACCCCCTCCGTCTCTGCGTCCACTTTTCCGTCTGCGCAGAGACCTAAGCTTTGAGCCTTTGGCAACACGGAGAATTGTACAATATAACAACTCTGTGTTACCCTGTCCGGAATTTGAGGGCACAAGTCTGTCTTGTTTTGGGAAAGCCATTGGGAACTTCTTTGCACCCTACTTCGCTTGGACCCCATAAATTATAGGACCCAAGGAAACCGAGAAATGGAGAAATTTTGCTGCTTGCCCATGTAACTCCATAAAAAGGTGGCTGCGTGACGGACCTGAGCGGACCCTACACGTTGCGGGAAGCTGGCCACCAGCGGTTTATGCTAATTGATATTCCCAGCTCCCAGCCGGGGGTCTCCAGGCATCTCTTGGCCAGTTTGCCTTTTTCTTTTTCTTTTTTTCCTTCCTTTTATATATAAGAAGACCTGAAGCTCTCACCCGGCAGCCCGCAGCCCGCAGGTTTTCTTCAGAGTTCCCAGGTCAGCAGCGTTTGCTCTCCTCGCCCCCTCCTTTCCCATCCGTGCTGAACTTCTGGAGTCTCGGGAGCCGGTTCAGGAACTTTGAATTCA
This sequence comes from Nycticebus coucang, assembly GCF_027406575.1. NCBI lineage: Eukaryota > Metazoa > Chordata > Mammalia > Primates > Lorisidae > Nycticebus > Nycticebus coucang. The sequence goes on from NC_069790.1 coordinate 54,183,605, forward strand.
TTTTTAAGCTGCGTGCCTAGTTCCCCTCCTTTTAATAAGAGGTGCACTTTAGCACGCGAACCAGTAACCCGATCCACACGTTTACAAATCTGCAGTGAATTAAAACAACAAAAAAGCTTCAAGGAAAATGAAAGGTGGACTGGGTAAGGGGTAAATGCTGGGGGTGGGGGGAGGCACAAAAGGGGAGATCAGGGAAAGGTCCCGCACTCCTTTCACCCCACAACCCTAGGGCGCTCTCAAATGCACCCGGGCTGCGCGCCGAGACTGTTTGTAATGTCCTCCAAGCCAGCAGGTAGACGTGGCAGTTTTATTGTTTTATGCCCTGCAGCTTGCTGTTAACACGGTGAAGGTGTTTCGCCCCCTATGCTTGTGTGTTTCTCCCTTTAAGCTCGCAGGTGCATTGCTTTTCTAGATAGCTTCCCGCGACTCTGGCCGCACCCCGAGCAAGGTGGGTCGGGTCGTGGGGGGCCAGGGAAGGACCGTGCACTTGAGCACCAGACGAACAGTGCAGCTGCCTCTATTTGCAAAGGGATTTTTTTTTTTTTTCTGGTTTGGTGCTTGAGGAAGCTCAGCGGGCTGGGATTGTCTTAAGTGTAGCTTAGCGGCTCGCAGCACTCTCCATTATGCAGTGGATAAAATCCTTTCATTTCACTGTTCCAGTGGAGCAAGTGTGCAACTGCACCGAGAAGGCAATTGTTGCGTGTGGTAAAGGTTCTGCTGAGACCTACTAGGAGATGCAGGCTGGGCTTAGAGGGTCAGGGGCTGGCGAGTGGAGCCATCCGGTTCGGTCCCTTCTGGCTTGATAGTGCTTTCTCTGTGCATTTGAGGGATAGAATCTAAAATGCAAGCCTGACCGTACGACTTTCCTGATAGTTCTGAAAATAGAAAGCCAGAGAACTAATATTGCCCGCACACAACGCGCCAAGGTGACGCGCCGCGAGTGGCCTCTGCCACCAGGCACTGCCGGTACATTTCGCCGGGCAGAGTCGGTTTCACAGCGGGAGCCTCTCGGGGCGGTCATTCCCCTGTAATTTCTCTCCGCCGATCTGCTTCCCAGTCCTTCCCTCAGTTTCTTTGGCGGCAATAAAGACCCGAAGCTCGGAGATTGGAGTCATCCTTAGCTTGCCCTAGTCCAGCCCGCAACTCCCGTCTGTCTTCGAGAGGTAAAAACTCTAGTCTTTCGGGGCCTTGTTGGAAGGCGCACACCTCAGGGGCTCCAGGCTCCTCGGCGCCAGCGAGAGTCCTGGCTCCTACCGCTTTGTCTCGCCCGCAGGGAACCCGGACTAACCCTTGTGGATGGGAGGAGGAAAAGAGCAGACGGGGCCAGTGAAGCCTTTATCATTCAAAAATAAAAGTAAACTCTGCTATCTGGCCTGGGAGGCCTGAGGCTCTTTTAGGGTTTGTACTAAATTAGGGTCACATTCACTTAGAAGTTTAAGAGGCAGGATTTGAGGCCTAAGCTGCTTTTTGCTTCTTAAGGTGTTGAGGTATTAGAACTTGTATTGCAAGTGTCCATGTTATTTAGCGAGAAATACTTGCATGTTGCCAACATGAGACCTCCTGGGTCCACTGAAGGCCACTGTTGGAGCAAGGCCTCCAGCTGTTCCGACTCTGAACTGGTGTTTGCCCACGCATGTAGTCCTGGGAATGCATTCAGTGTCCAAGGTGGTTTTGCAGCCTCCTCTGGCTGTAGAAGTACATTCAAGCCAGTCAGGGCCTGGCTGGGTTTTGTTGCTAAGTTGAGCTCAGTTATCACGTAATTCTAAAGAAATTAGACCTGGATAAATAGCTTTTGAATTCAAAGAAATAACTTGGTATTGATTTACACAGCCATGGGATTGTGGATAAAATCCCTTCACTCTGTTCCAGTGAACCCCCTTCTCAACAGGAGACATTGGTGGAAAAAAAAATTCCTGCTAGTCTTTTCCTCATTCAGAGTACTGTAAAATTCTGTTTGTGCATGTGTGTACAGAAAGGGTGCCTGATATCCTGAAATCCAGAACACCTTTCTCCCCTCCCCCAACATGCACACCTGTGAAAGCTCCCGGGCACATGGGAGCTGCCTCTTTCCTTTTCTTAGACCAGGCCAGTGGTGGTATCTTCAGTAGCCAAAAGTATCAGCCTATGCAGAGAAAGCAAGAAAACACTGAGAGTTTGGTGTTATTTTCTCTATTGATAAAGCTGTAATGTTCATATTAACACCTTTCTCTCTCAGATTCCTCAAAATCCAACTAAGAATCGGGCTGTTTATTCCACGCCCAAAAGGAGCTTCACTGAAGTTTTGGGGACAACATTTCCCTCATCTCTCCAGTCCTTGGTATCAAGAACAGGCAGCTGGTAAACTCCAACATGTTACATCCTACCCTGGGAGAGGGAGCATCACAGATTTTTTCAGGATTGAATTTGGAGAATATTAACTATGCATGCCCCAATCTAGAAGCTCCTTTACAGGCTTTTAACCTAGAATCCAATGGAGTTATGAAAACAAAGTGAACTAGTCCTCAAAATGAATACCATTTGCCTCCTGACTCCATTCCCAGGTATGTGAGCACCCAAAAATTTCTATATTGGACCTGAATTGATTCAGGGAAAAAGCAACACATGTTTCTACATTCCCTAATTTTGGGATTGCATATGAAGGATGTCTGCCTGTTTGCAGTCTTCTCTTTCTCTTTTCGCAAGTGTAGGACTCCACTCTCTACTACACAAGCATTCTTCTTTTTCCAAGCCCAGAAAAAAAGAACTCCACAATGTTTAAACACTTAGATTAAATCAAGATAAATGTCAATGTTTGTCTTTTTAATCTGTAGGCTAAGCCAAGGCTGAGCACCCACTTCCATATTTGCCCCGCTGGTAAATATATTAGGGCAAAGGGAGAAAGAAAGGAGTGTTAGTGAGTTTTAATCAAACCAGTCTTTGGAAAACAGGACCCCCCTGACCATTGCAGGATAAATGCAGCCCTGGAGTAGGAGGGGAAAAGTATCAACAGGAAACAGCGGACTATTTTTAGGCATAATAAGGAGTTAATATAGCTGTCCAAGCATCTTCCTAAATGCCTTGAACAAGCGTCTTCCTAAATGCCTTGAAGCATCTTCTGTTTAATTCCTTCATCCCTTCATCAGCAGTAACAATAACAAAGTCACAGCAAATGCCTCAACATTAAGGGACAGTTAGGTTTGGGACAGCTCTTCAGGAAAACCTGGTATGGAAAACATCCTCTTGCTATCATGTGAACTTTTAGATGGTTCTCTTGTTACAACAGAAAAATAAATGGAAACCACTTGGGGGTGGGAGGGTGAGTGAGAGAATTGTTTTGTATCTGACTACCCTTGTGATGTAAATGAACTGGTGGTTTTCATATTCATATGTTCATGGCTACTTCTTTATTTTAGAAGAAATGAGAAGGTAATTTATTAGTTTTTTTAGCAAAACTTTTCTTAGAGAACAACAGATTTGAGAGTCCTTAGAAGCAGGTGTGGGGGGGTGTTGTTTTTCTTTTTCTTTCTTTTTTCTTTTGTTGTTTTTCTTAAGCCCATTCTTTAAACTGTGCCCTTTCTCTTTTCTTTTATTCAGAAAAATGTCTTTTTTTTAAGCATAAACCTAGAAAAAAGGAAGCCACCTCCATCCATCTTACCCTGAGAATGAAATAGTTTGCTGTATTTTTTTTCTGCAGGTTTCACTAATTTTGTTTAGAGAGCAAAAATGGTTCTCATCCTTTTCACTCTGCAAGCAGGGCCCTTCCTTCACAGAGGCTTGAATTCTGTCAATACTCATTGAAAGGTTGTGCCCATTTGTCTGGCTCATCTTTGGGTTCACCATTTTTCCCTCCACATACTTTGTGGAGAGGGAAGGAGAGAGTGGAAAAAGAACAGGAGGTATACAGGGAATGGAAGTTAGAAAAAGAATGGGGCAGAAGAGAATGAATGTGAATCTGCTGCATTATGAGAGTGCCAGTCTTTAAATTTTCTTCCCCATCCTGTTCGCTAGGTACCATTCTCCCACAAAGTATACTACAAGTAAACACAACTAACGCTGATAAAAGTGGTCCTGTTTGTCTGCGGATCCGCGCCCTGCACATTTCCTTCTGGAGCTGGTGGGATGGAGTGGGGGAGGTAGACCTCCAATTCGCACTTCATCTTCCAGTCTCCTACCTCTGACTCCTCTCCTCCCTGTTTCTTAGCCTGTTTTTCCCTCAAACAGCCAGGGCATCACATTGCCAGCTCTAACAGCAGCGAAGTCGAAGCAGGACGACTGGTTGAAAAACTACAAGGGGGTCACCTTCCCTGGAGAAAATGAACCATTTTAAGAATGAGGCTTGGGAGTCTCAAATGTCTTGAACCCAAGAGTCAAGCGAGCGTAGCGTTTCGGGATGTCACTGCAGCGATCCCAAACAGACAGGCAGGCGTCCCAGGCTCTCCAAAGCCTGGGGTAAAGGAAGGGGCGAGGGGCAGGAGACAGGAGGGACAGCAGCAGCAGAGGGCGACAGGAACGCCCGCGCCCGCAGCTGGCTCCCTCGCGCCGCCGTCTGCGGGGAACTAGGGGCCCGATAATGGGATTCAGGAGGCAGAGATCCTCCAAGAGCCAGCCACTGTCTTGTACAGATTTGTAGAGAAACCCTCACTGTAATTAAAACCGTACAGTCAGATTAATTCAATGTGTTGCTCGGCAGCGATTTTAATAGTAAAAATCCGCTTTAAAATTGAATTAGGGTCGAAGAAAATTTCTGCTAGACTCGCCGGATTTGTCAGCTTTCATTGAAGCCAGCCTGGGTTGGACTTAGGCGGTGGCTGCACAGTGTGGCTCTTCCCCAACCCCCAGCTCCAGACTGGGGAAGGTGAAGCAGGGGGGTGGCTGATCAACAGAAGATGCCGGTTCGGTCTGTAGGATGGGCGCAGGGCTGGGGTTAACACTTCTGGTCTCACAGTTAGAACTATGCACAGATTTTTGACATCCTGGACTTCCCTTTCCTTGCCATCCTCTCTGTGAAGTTCTCAGCACGGGAAAGGTGGGGGTAGGGAAAGAATAAATCCCTACTGTATCTTGAAGCAATTTCTCATTGTGTGTTCCCCCATATGACAGAGGCTGGAGTCCTCTCGGTCCTCTCTGGCCGCTTGAATTACAGGAGAAAGTTGCGGTTCTTTCAACGCTCCCCCCCCCTTGAAAATCTTACCAAAATTAAAAGCAGTATTTCAAGCGCCCTGTCAAACTGTCTCCCAAGCTTTGATTTGGCCGCTCCCCATTTTCCTCCCCTCCTCGAATCCTTTGCATTTCTCTTGACTGTGAAATAAAAGTTGGTACTATTGTGTTTTTCCCCTTTAAGGTCAGACACCTGGGAGCTGAAAACTTGCTCCAGAGTTCTTAAATGGCGACTGAGCACTAATAGAGGGGCTCTCGCTTGAGACAGGCTGGAGGTGGGGTGGGGGGATAGGATGAACAGCGGGGCTAGGCTCTTTCTCAAAGCCAACCAGGTTTCTAGGGGTCCAGAAATGGTCGTAGGCTCCCTCTTCCCCACGGATTCGGCCACTGCTCGTAGATTGCTGAATGCGCGCGCGCGCGCACACACACACAGTCACACAACCTGGGACGCAAATTCCCCAACGAGTTAGTCACATCATCAGGCCTGGGAAAACAAAAACCGCTGTGGGTCCCTGTTCCTCCGGCAACAGCGCGCAGACGCTTTAATTGCCGCAAATTGTCATTGTGTCCCCTTTTCATTTGCTCATTCCTTCGTTTATTTTTAGTACACTTCAAATGCCTACACACTTCCCTAGTAAGGAGAGAGCCGAGCAATTATTGCCTTTGCCTTCAGGGCCTGCTTTGCCAATCACTGAATGGGGATGGAGTAAACAGGTCGAAAAGCTAGGCGCGTTATTGGTCTTGCTTATTTCAGGTGCAGGGCGGTAAATAACTCTCCCTACTGCGCCACCCTCTTCTCGTTGCTTGACTCCCAATTACCTGGAAGAAAGGAGATGCACCCCCTCCTCCCTCCTGCTCCCCATCACACCCCACCCCATGCGCCAAGTTTTACTCAATCCAGCAAATCCCGTCAGAATTGGCGGGTTCCTCAGAGAGCAGTTAGGAAGAGAATTCCATAGGGACATGGCTCTTAATTCTGTATTGAATAGAAAGGCGCACGGTGCGCAGACACCTTCCCTGCCCCCACGCAGGAAAATAGAGCCCTTTTTGTCTGAGGGCTGCGGGGGAGACAGACGCCCAAGGCAGGTTATAGAGAGCCCCCAGGGGCTCCTTTTCGGTCAGGGCAAGCTTTCAGATAGGATTGGAGCAGTTCGGACGTTCTGTTAGGACGGCTCTCGCTATTGATTGACGCTGCTGTTGTTCTAAATATTAGCCAGGAATTCTTAAAGGAGAACTTTAAATTTTGTGAATGCTGCTAGGTGCATTCTGCACCTTGCTGTCTCTTTTCTGTCTTTCACGGGACAAGTGCAGCAGTACAGGATAGGGAGCGAGGCAGGTGTTTGCAGCAGCCACGAGGGGGGTATCCGGCGTCCTGCAGATGGATCCGAAACAAATCCCTGTGGGATTAACTTGTCTGTCTGCTGAATTGTCTCCAACTGCAAAAGCAGTGTGGGCCTCGCTTGATGGAGCTGGTTCGGGTTGCTTGCTTGTTCTGGACGCTCGGTCCCGTCCCTCCCTTGGCTGGGGCTGGCAGGCCAGCCGGGGACCTGTCGAGAGCCGGGGACCTGTCGAGCGCCGGGGACGGCTGTCTGGACTTTTTAAAGGAACGAAGCAAATATGACTGCTGCATTCTCACACACGCACCTCTCTCCTATTTCTTTTTTATGCAAACATTTACAGGGAACCTAATTTCAGATCCCGTGGAAGTAAATTTCATGCTAGGATATATTTTACAAAACATGTAATCTTTTGAGGCCAGAAGACGTTTAATTAAAACCATACTTTGACAAGTTGAGTTTCAAAAGGAAGTCACACCAGCTCAGAAGGCTAATTCATATTCAAGATGTAGCCTGTAATTCAAGTTGTTTGAGAATGCCAGCAGGGTAACTGGAGGCTAGCCTGGTTTGCTACCTGCCTAAGGGACCCTGGACTCCAAAGAGTTCTACGTTTGGACCAGAGTCCTGCCACCCCCACGCTCAGGTGCCCTCCTGTGGACTGGCTAGGGTTAGCTCCCTGGTTTATAGAGAGGGAGGAAAGCTCCCTCCAGCACCTTCAGTGTCCTTACATAACTTCATGGCAGTCAGAGGATCCTAGGCACACAGGACCCCCTGAAGAGCAGGAGGGACCCAGGGAAGACAAGGTACCTCCTGGAGGTTCAGTGGAACTGATGAGGGTCTCAACGTGCTCCAGCTGCCTTCTTGCCTCCTGGCTGAACTATGCTAAAGGAAAGGGAGTCCCTGGAAGTTACCCCCTTAACTGAGGACACAAAACGTTAAGGGGAAATTGTTCACTGCAGCTGACTTATGAGATAGCCCTCAGAGTCCTCAAGGAAGAGGACTCCCAAAAGTCTCCACACTGTGGACTGCATTTTTGCAGTAATGGTCCTCAGTAATTTCCTTCTTTAATCTCCTTTGCTGTTTCCTCATAATTTGACCAGTCTCAACTTAAATCAGAAGGGTTTAAGTCAGAAGGCAAGACTCCCAGCTCTCTCTTTTTTAACCAACTAGTCATGCTGACCCAGGGTGCTAATGACTAGCCATACCAGCTAGGGATGAGAAGGAGCCAGTAGGTACCCGCAATGGGCACAAATGTAAAACAAAGAGACTTTGCAAAGCAGTCTGAATTGGAGCTGACTGTGCCCGTAAATAGCAGCTCCAGTCTGAATGTGGCTAATGTTGGTTACCCAGTCATGGTTCTGAGCCTACACTGCAGTGTCCCTCTCCAGACCCCCAGCCTGCTGGTCTTTTCTTCTTTCAGAGATGAAAATGAATTGTTATCAAAGTTAGCCTCATAGATGATCTGAAATTTGTCTTACAAAGAGGCTTATATTGGTTCAGTTTTACCCAAAATTCTCAAGAAGAAAAGCCTCTTCACTTTCCACAGCTACCCACAAGACAGGGAAGGAGAATGTTGCTTCAATTGGAGGTTGTAAAAATTATTGATTGACTGAAGGACATTTTTTTTTAGGTCTATGCTTTCTTTCAAACACACTATTATTATCCTATTCCTTAAATCACAAAGATAAGTCTATTAAAAGCCTAAAATCCAAAGTGTTCAAGAAGTATTTTAAACCACATGGCTATCTCAGTGTGAAGCTGTACATGACTGAAGTCAACACTCTAATTTTATTGGGCTAATTTAGGAGAAAGTTTAACTTTTGAAAAGACAATCCAAAAAAAACAATTATGAGAAAGTTTGTTGTTCTATACAAAGACTATCTACCAGCTGGCATTTCTGAAAGTTCAGTAAGTATCTCCTTTTTTGAAAATAGACATGGTATTGAAAGCTATGTCCTTAAACAGTATGCCAGCTTATTACTTACTGGTCAAATAATAATGATTTTTAGATCACTTTTCAGGGTCTCACATTTTGGAGGGCTATTGTAAGTCTCTGGTTCACACTCTAAAAAGGAAGAAAGGAATGAAGGAGGGAAAGAAGGAAGTAAGGAGGAAAGAAAGAAAAGAAGGAAGGCAAAAAGAAAAGGGGGGGAATGTTATAACCATAAGTCTGGAAGGTAAGAAAGACCTAGAGGCAAATAGAGGCACTGCCAGGATGGTTTTAAGTATCATATCCCTCGAGTGTAACTTTAAAATGCATGTACCTGACCAAATGCATTTGAAGCCTAATCTTACATTGGAGACTTTTGAATTACACAAAAGGGAAGAGGAGCTGCAAACAATAATCCCCACCTGTTTTATTTCAGTAATAAGAACAAGCAGTTTTCTTGTCACAGGGTATGAGCACTCTCAGACAGGGGTGCTGGAGGCCCATTTGTGGGCAATAACTCTGGCTGAGATACATGGCCAGAAGAGTACAAGGTTGATGGCAATGGTCAGAATGATGCTGCATGGAGGGTGGGCAGCAGCCGTGGTATGTAGAAGGGGCAGCCGGGTAATATTTCCCAGATGGCCCACCCCTTATGTAGCCCAAGAGAATCAACCTCATCTTTTCAGCTTCAGAGCTTGGATGGAGGCAAGAGAGGGTCAGAGTTGATGGAGATTCATGGCAATTCTCTACCTTTCTTATTTCCTCTGCCTTTCTGTAATTAGCCCCATTTTGCAGATACAAGAGTTAACACATGGACTTCACCTTAAAAACAGCTAGATGTTCTAGCTTCTTATCTCCCTGGCAACCATGTGTGTCTGGGGATGCGGTGGGGAAAGAGCTGGGTTTGGTGGTGTTTTCCCAAGCCAGGCTTGTACAGGTAATGTTTCTGCTTTTGAGGCTTATTTGGTCAATGAAGTAGCTGCGATTTTCATGTAAGAGTTAAGTCTCAAAGAGTCAGCCTTGTCCTGACTTAGGGGTCTAAAAGCAGCAGTTCCAGGATTCCTCGACTTCCCGCCCGTGCTCTTTAAACAGTTGCCTCTCTCATGCCTTCTACCTTTCTCTTAGATTCTGAATATTTTAACTCTTGCTTGTAGTAAATGTATTTGTAGTTCTAAAATGTGTCTATTTCCCGTAGAAAATCTTCAGTGTCTAGGTGAGATCAATACTATAACACTCTTTTTATTTTTAAAGTGGGTTTTAAAGGCCTATTGTTGGGGGAACTGAGACATCAATGTGACCCAGAGACGCAGCAAGAACGGGATTCTATTGGCAGCCGCGGCCCTGCGGGGGCCGCGCCAGAGTTGGCTCACGTGTGTCTTATCATGCAAAGCCTACAGCTCGGGCATGCGCACTGATGCCTCCGGCACTCGCCTTCCTCTGTAGTAGGGACTAAGACTTCCAGATGCGCAATAATTAGGTTTCCTCATTAAACAAAGGTTTCCCCATCATCCCCCTCTTCCCACCGTTCTCAGCCACTGGAGCTCCAAGCCATACCAAGCTTACCCATCTCCCCCTCCCCCGCCCTTCCCCCTCCTACCGCCCAGTCTCTTTTTTTCCAGACTTAGGGCCACCACTCCCATTTCATCTTAGGGTCCTCTGCATTTCTCATCGTTTTTCTTTTGATCTCCTTTAAAGAATATTAAAATCTATTCTTCTCTTTGTTTTAGGTCCCCTTCCTCATCTGACCCTCCCAATGAAATAAAAAAAAAAAATCCCCCACTGATCTACCCGAGGGAAAGAGGGTGTCACCTCCGCAGCTCCCATTTTGCGCTTGGCTTGGACCCCTTCCCAGCCCTCCCCCAGGGGAGGTTTCACGCCTAAGCCCTGGACTCCGATGGTCCAAGAACTCGACGGGTACTAGAGCCAGTCACCCACCAACCCTCTCATCCCCAGGAATCAGCCCAGGCCGCTGAGAAGCCCAAGCCGGGCATTTGTAGAGCACCCGGGCGTGTGGGGCGCTGCTCTTCACGTCTCAGCTTCCACGTGGTGGGAGAAGCACACGACTCTGGGAACGCCTCCGGGGATATCGTCTAAGCCCCTCCAGGACCCCCTGTGCGGGCATGGGGTCCTCAGGGATCCATCTCCTCGGAGCAGGAGAATAGTCTTTTTCGGAAAGGGATCTCAGTAGGTGAGAAATAGCCACCATTATGTTCAAAGCCTCCCGCGGGAAAGCGCGGTGGTAACGCTCAGAGTTCAGCATGACCCGAGCTCTTCGCCACAAGGACCGCGCCCACAGGCGTTCTCCAAATCGCAGTTAGCTGGTTCTCTCTGGTAGAAACAGGTATAGCTCCTCTGGCTTTCAATTACTCTCCGTTTACCTGCAGGGCGAACGGATTTGTATTTTTCCATCAGAAACCTCCATCCCTGATACCACCGAAGTCTCCCCTCCCCCATCCCACTTTAATCGGGAGAAAAGGGCGAAATAGGGACTTGATTCTCTGATATGACACGGATAATTGTTGCATCATGTAACTTCCTACATCTTGGTTTTAATTTTCAGTGAACCAAACAAAGATATTTGCAATTTTAAAATAAGCACTCGACTTAATAAATGGGAACATTGTGCAGGGAAGACTGTGCCACCCCCCCCTCACCCCCTTCAGAAGATGTTATTAGCTCTGACAGCATGCCGCTCAGGTTCGCAGAAAGGATTTTGTAAAGGGATGACAGACAAGAAGGCCAGCAATCATGGGCTCCTTGGGCTGAGCTTTTTTTCCCCCTTTCTTTCTTTTCCTTTTTTTTTTCTTCTTCTTCGTCTTTTTTTTTTTTTTATCAGAATGTTCTGTTCGATGCCATTTATCCTTGATGATAGAAAATTGCGCTGTTGCCAGGACGCTGCTGCTGCCGCCGCTGAAATAGAGGGCAGGAGCCACATTTCCATTTTCCGGCTTGAAAGCTATTCAAATGAATTTGCAGAGTGGGGGGGAAAGTCTAGCGATAAACAAATGAGAATAAATCGAGTTCCCCTTTCCATTCTTTCCTTTAAATGGGTAGCTCTTCATTTCTGATATAAAGATTTTTGTTCATCAGTGTTTAGGAATACCTGGAAGATAGTGTAAGCCAACGCACAATTTATTTTGATGCTCTTAAAGTGACTAACCACATAAACATTTAAAAAGAAGTGTATGTCTAAATATATATAAAGTATAAGAATTATATATACATAGATCATGTACATACATATCCTCACACAATTCTGCACTACAATGGAAGATAAACTCTTTCAGCACCATTTCAATTGAGTATAATTTCCAAGCAATGCTGGCTGTTGACAGTTATGGCTTTCTTACTAAAGGTGTATATATAAGCATTACTAGATGATATAATTTTTAAAGCCCTTATTATGTATATACACCATATAATTTAATTACTCTGTAGGTCTTGCTAATCAAAAAACACTCCTCTCCAAAAAAAAATATAATAGATAAAAGTCATCTATTATGTGTTTCTTTCAAGTTAATTTTACAAATTTACCTTTAAAGTTTCTAAGTTAGGAAATACAAGTCCAAAGACTTGGTACTCAGTGCCAGTAAAAGATGTGAAATAAAGAGAGACTGAAGCCTTGCTTCCCCCTTTTAAAATTTAGATTCTTTGCTAGTTTAAGAAGATCATGTTTTGGAACTCAAAGGATCCAAAATATGACATTTAAGGAATAAGAACTTAAAAACTACACCTCATACGATTCTCTCTGTGTATATAATATTTACATGTATATATACTATAATGACACATCAGCAATGTTTTGAAAAAGCTATACAACTTTTAGGGCCACCACTGTGTTTTAATTAAGTTTTATTAAATTCCAATTCTAATGTTTTGTTGCAAAGTCATACAGGCATTTAGGAAGTTTTCAGTAATGCAAAGCCCTTTAAATTACAGCAACTAATTGTATTTGAGATTTCAGCTAGTACTTTAAGCTTAAAAAAAAAAATCCCCAAACACCAGACAACATTTTAAAACTTCACATTTTTTAAACGAATTGTGGGTCAACTACTGTGTTTTTAGCTACATTGCTGAGTGATAGGCCCCCGCTGGGCAAACCAGGGCGGCACAGAGAATAGTAGCACAAAGTCAAAAAGAGAAGAGCAGAAGTGGGTTGCTATTGGCGTTCCGAACTTTTCCAGTAGAATTCTTGCCTGTACTTCTTGCAGGCAGCCTTGATTCCTAGTTATTGATTCCCGAGAAATCCTAGTTCAGCGGAAAATTTCCTTTTTAAGAAATTAGCATAATAATAAGAAAACAATTAAGACAGACGAGCTAAAAAAGCAAGGGATCAGCCCAAGTAAAGTCCAATTTCCTTGTGTTTGTTGTAAAAATAATTGGGGGCGAGCTTAAAGTGTTTGGGCACTGAGATTCCCTCTTTTATTCTTAGCCCTTAGCCCTGGGAATTGTAATTTGGACCAAAAGCTTCACTATCCCGCTCCTTTTCCAGTTGAGGCAACTCACGGGGTTCTTGGGCAAATTTCCCCTGCAGGTACAAGCTTGGGGCGGGCAGCGGGAGTCCGGCGCCGCCAGGACGCCAAGGTGAAGGCATAGGCGCTCTCAGGCTGGGTTGCCGGGCTCCAGAGTTTGGGACCCCCCCCCACCCCGCCCCACTCCCGCACGCCTTGCTGGGGTGGGGGGAAGAGTCTGACTCCAAGCTCCCCCACCCCACACCCAGTCCTGCCGCTTCCAGTGGGACTAGAATAAGGGGCATTAGGCAGAAGTGGATGGAGCCTTCCTTGAGTGCCAAGGCGGGGTACACGCTGGTCCCCCGGTGCCAGGGCGTGGTGAGCCCTCTCTCCCTGGTCTACTTTAATGTGTCTTCAATTCGGGTCACTTCCTGGGCTTTGGCTGCGGCAGCTTAGTGTAGATGAGTGTGGAGTGTGGCCTCCAGACAGGGGCTGGAGGGGCTGTGAGAGAAAAGATAGGGGTTTCTTTAGGTTAAGTTAATATGATTTTTTTTACTGCTTACGTTCCACATCTCAAAAATTTGCAGTCTGGTTTAACCTAAAGGTAGTGAACAGAGAGAAAGTAAAGTTGTCCTCAGGAATTGTGTACCTTGTGAAAATCCGGTTCCTCTGGTTGAATGGGATGTAGGTGTTGGGACTTCTTGTTGTAAGGGTGTCTTTGTGTGGCTGGGTGTGCAGAGTTGTGGAAAAGTTGAGCTTTGGGTGGAATTGTATAAGCCAGGAGTGGAGACGATGGAGTCACATCCTGGGCTGAGAGAACCTCCACCCCACCCCCATGATCCTGTTCTCCCAGGGAGTACTGAGTTCATCTAAAACTGTGTGTTGATTTACACTGTGGCACGCCCTTTTCTAGGTAATACTCCTAAAAGCACAGTGGGTTTGGAGGGGGGAGCTCCCCCCACACCAAGAAATGTGTTCACTGAGCATTAAAAATGAAAGCGGTTTTTCTTCACCTTCTGAGATCTCAGAAATGGGGGACTTGCCTTTTTCTTTGACAAAAGAGCAAGTCATTCTGAAAGGCCTCAGAAACACTCACCCATTAGGAATTCCAGGATACAGGAATGTCACTTGCAGCTGAAACACAAAAGCTCAACGTTTTGATATTTTAAAAGATTTTTTTCCTCTTGTAAGTCCTTGTAAATGTCTGGTTGTAGCAACTCAAAAAGTGCATTCCTGTGAAAACATTCGGCAGGGTTTCCTTCCCTTTTCATATGTACTAGCAGCTGCAAAACATTCCAAATGAGCTAGAAGGTCATTATGGAGACTATTAATGAAATGACATTCAGTGCTGGCCTCATCAACCAGCCAAAAGCCTTGCCCCAGAAAATGAGAAGGGAGAAAGCAACTGTGCTTACAAATACAAAATACTCTAAATTCTATACTGCCTCCCAAATAGCAAACAACTTTTCACAGGTAGCTAGCCCTTGCTGTAACTCACCTCACTCATGCTCAGTTTCCCCTGTGTTTAAGGGCTGGATTTGCAGTTATTTCTTAAGTCTCCGGAGCTTTGAGATGTGCCATGCAAACAGTAAAGAATCACATTAATCCTGCTTTGATGTTGGAAGGGAGATCATAGCAGAAATCAGGTCACCACACAGATAGGTGCTGCTGTGAAAATGAGCCATGCCCCCTCCTTTTTTCCTTGTACCTATCTCCCTTGGTTTCAGGGTATTCATTGCCAGTTGGCAAACTGGAAAGTTGTCAATATGAACTATTAATATCTTGTGATTTAAAAGCAGGGCAATTAAGCTTCTTAGAGCCATTTTTTGTCTCATAGATTGAGACACAGGAGTTAGGGACTCGCCTTGTCTACCTGTTTATTTACATAAATACATTGGACCACGTTCCAGATACATTCCCCAAACACAACCTCCATGCAATTTAATTGCCTAGAAAAAAAAAAAAAGTTGTGTTTCCTCTGCTGTCTTTTACCCCTGAGTCTTGTAGCATAGAATGATAATAATTAATCTGCTTAGATAATTTAAGACTTAAAGATTAGAAGGCCTATATTGACAATTTCAAATTCAAGTCTGAGTGCTTTGGCTAAGCAAAGCTTAGGAGATGACAGATGTGATAAAAGAACTGCCAAAAACTAGACTTTATTAAAACTAAAAAGTGTGATGTTTTTGTGGCTTTGAAAGAAATGATTGTTAGAATGCTCACTCAATTCAAATGTGTCCCTAAACAAACAACTACAGATGTACTTTATTTTATGCTACCTGATATTTATATGCACGATGTATTTCTCCTTTGCATATACACATACTGATGAATTTTATAGTGCTTTTCAATCCACTCCCATATATATACATATATATATATGCACTACATAAATACTATCAGTTAGTATAGTTAATAGAGCTGAGCTACATATGCAACACAAGTGACATGTGTATAATCACAAGTATTTGTGCCATATACACACCCTCATTTCCCAATTTGCTGTCATAGCATCAACATTATGTTGCAGGAGGCTGCTTATGAAGCTGTAGCTGCCACCTAGTTTTCTTCAGAATTTGTAGAATGGAAAGAACACACTCAGATATCTGAATTTGTTAAAAATGCTCTTCTATTTCAAATAATCCCTATTAAATTTGATTTTCATTTAACCTCAGTGGGCAGTCTTGATGACAGCCCAAATCGCACTGACACCAAGGCTACTCAAATGCTTTTACGTGTAGGACACAGTACATTAAGCTGCTTTGTATCAAATAAGTCCCTTTAAAGTGATTTTTATACCCCTGGTTTGGGAGCACAGCTTGGGAGGAGGTCTAAAGTAGAAAGAAGTTCAGAGAGAAAGAAAGCCAAGCGAGAAAGAAGGTGAAGGAAAGAGAACCATGTGAATGGTTATTTAGGCGGAGAAATCATTTGTGGGCATAGATTGTGTCTTGTGAATTGTTGAGGATATTTTCAGAGTCACTGTCTGCTTTCACCTTACTGATTCCCCTCCCCCCCAATCCATTCCTCTAAATCTGCTACCATTAAAATCAGGTTCTAGAGACTTTGTAGTAGAAGCTACCAAAGTATTTCTTTATAGGATATTGGGGGCATTGCATTGGTTACAGATACATAAAACATTGCACTAAGTAGTCCAGGAATGCTCATTTTGCTAATATTTTGCCAAACAGTGTATTGTGTTCATACGAGCTGACTTGTGCATTGTCTTACTTGTTACTTAATCTGGCTCTACACTTCATTTTAGAAGCTAATTTCACCCTTATTTTGAAGTCCTACATACTTTCTCCGTGGAAAAGCAAGAAACGATGGTTACTTTATGGTTCTTAAAGATGGGAACACACATTCCATCTTAATTATATTTAGGGTTTTGTTAAAAATTATAATCTTTTCAATCTGCTCTTTCTTTTACCAGTATCCCAAGAGCCTAGCATGTCGCAAGTGTGGAAGGAGAGAGAATAGACCTCCTTGTCTTTTTAATTAAAGTTTATGCAGCTTGTAGAAAGTAGTAATTTTCTAGAAAATTAGATCATTTTAGATCACTATAGTTCCACTTTTCTCTTTTTAACATGGTTCTAAGCAAATCTTGCCCTTTAAAAACCATCAATTATAAAGCAAAGATTGCTGGAGAGGTATTCTGGATTTAAAGTACTTGGATTTAGAAATCTGACCTTGCTTCTATGAGAGTATATATGAATTTTGAATCCGACCATGTATGCACAGTGTGACAGCCCACATTAGTTTCTGTATGGCATATCAGAGTGACACATGACAGTTCTCATTCCTGCTTGTTGGAAACAGTATCATTGTTACTTCTTTCTTCATTCTGGGTGTTATGGTTCACATGCACAGAAAGTCCTTCTTAAATCACTGTTTCTTTTCTAAACAAGGTGGGAACCAAATTTAATAAGGAAGTAATCATGGTATGGAGCCAAAGGATTAAAAAAAAATTGACAGAGAAATGGGAGTCACTTTTCATAAAAAGTTGTTATGCTTACTTTTAAGAGATTCACCTAAAATTCTATGGTGGCTCCCCCTTGTCTGTACAGGAAAACACAAGCTCCCATTGTGGCATACCTGGGGAGACAGTGGAGTCTAATGGTGAACATAAGGTTAGAGTCAAATCCTGGATAATCTTGAATAGGTTATTTTACTTCTCAGAGCCTCAGTTTCCTTCCGTTACAATTGGAATAATAATAGAACTGATATATTCATTCATTCATTCATTTTCTTATTTATATTTTGAGACAAGGTATTACTGTGTCACCTGTGTAGTGGTGTCATCATACCTCACTGCAACCTCAAACTCCTGGGCTCCAGTGATTCTCCCACCTCAGTCTCCCAAATAGCTGGACTATAGGTACATGTCACCAGGCCCAGCTCGTTTTTAAATATTTGTAGTAACAAAGTCTTGCTATGTTGTTCAGGAATCCTCACACCTTAGCTTCCCAAAGTGGTAGGATTATAAGCATGAAACTCTGTGCTGGATCGTAGAATTGATTTAAATGGTGATGGTAAAACTAAATGAGATAAATACCTATAAAGTACTTACCAAGGTTCCTTGTGAAAAGTAAATGTTCAAAGAATACTAGTTAATGCCTAACATTAATATTAATAGAATGCTTAACAAGGCCTTTTAGTTTCTGCTTCTGCTTATCACCCGTTTGGCTAACTTCTCACCCTTCAACTCAGCTCAAGTGACCACTCTTGGGAAACCTTCCAGAGAAGTATTCCATCAAAATGCTTGAAATTAGGTGCCTGCTTTTATGCCTCTCTAGTACCCACTATTTATTTCTTTTATAGCATTTTGCAGGTTTTATTGCAAGTGTTCTTTTGCTTATCTGTCTGCTTAGTTAGACTGTATTAATAAGTTATAGCAAGAATGATGTAGTATTTATCTTTTTCAAAGCAATTGAGCCTAATGTATAGCAAAGACTCAGTGTGTAATATGTATGCTGAATGAATAAATATTCATTTGTTTTCTTTCTCTCTTGCTTGCATTTATAAATAAGTTGTAATTGGATGTATTCTTCTACTTTTGGTTTTCTCTACTTAGCATTTCTCAAGGAGCGTGCTAAGAGGAACTTATGATTCCCATGAGTAATAATGAAGAGTTTTGATTGTGGGTCCTGTAATGAATTGTTGACACATTCAGGACAAACTATCTATGGTGAGTTTCTTGTTTTAAATGAAGAACTCATGGACAAGTTGTGGGACTTGACTATAGTCAACCAATCCTTAGTTGACCATACTATTCAATATAAGGCTTATACATACTCCTTCAATGTTGATTTGGATTATCTATGTGAGTATTAATAATTAGGTTTCAACTACCCCAATTTGCTGGCCAAGTGGACTTCCAATGAATCTAATTATGTTATTGGTTTAAAGGTCATATGCAAATGACGTAGTTAATATGATTAGAAGAGTCATAACCATTTCAAAAAACCTTTTACATTTGCTTCACTGGCATCTTGGGTTTGTACAACTCTTACACAGAAATATGGGGAAATCTTGACTCTGGCAGGCAAACTCAAGGGAAGACCAGTAAAAACTATTTCAGAATTATAGAATATTGTGATCTACTTTATAGTACATATTTATAGAAGCCAAGGACCAATACTCTGTGGCCAAGACTCATGATTGGATCTGCTTTAATGAGTAGGCCAGAATTCTTTGTAATTATTTCATTAATCGACAGAAACAGTTGTTACTAGAGTGTCTGAAAGCCGTTTGTTTTCTTAAGAAGATTAATCACCCCCTGCAAAGAGTATTTAATTGAATCTGTAAACTCTGTTCTACTAAAGAAAAAGTTAAGCCAATTTCCCTTCTTGGAATTATTAACTGTTTTGATGGCACAGGTCTAAATTGACTAGATTTCCCTGGAATAACAATAAATATACAATTTGAATGATAATAATGATGATTCCTGCTGTTCCACTCATGTAAACCATAATTAATGTTTATAACCTTTCTCCTAGCCCCTTCAAAAATATTATAATACAGCAATACAAAATTACAAAAAAGCAAAGAAAAGAAAAGAAATTCCTTTGTGAGAACAATAGAATTTTCGTTGATGATGAAGGGTTCTGAAAATGAAAAATGAAGTAAATATTTTGATTTGGTTTCAGGTCCAGAGAATGAGCCTTGCAGAAAGCTGTAAAAGGGAATTGGGGAGGGTCATGCAGTCTGTTTTCTTGCATCCTCCCACGGTACTGCTGCTAAGCCATCACAGAGCCAGCACTGCTTAATGCCTACGACAACACTAACCCCACACTCCGTGAAGCATTTCAGTTGCCTGCTCAGAAAATGGAGATCAATGAAAGGGAACATACGGAGAGACAAGAATTGTATTCTGCACTGGGTATAATATGGTATGAGATATGGAATCCTAAGATTAGGAAATGGTAAATTACTAGGAAGGAAAATGGTAAGGTTTGCCTTGTGAATGAATCTTACTGTTTCTGCCATTTCTTTTGCGGCACTTTGTATTTATTTATGCCCCACATATTTCCATGAAAGATTTGAAGTGGCTTTAATAACTGACATATAAGACAAAACAAATATTCTACTCTGCCCACTCTCATTTTAGATTCAAGCTTTGGAGTTGCTCGCAGCAGGCTGACCAAGAAATTTCTACCAATGGAACTAATCATTAACTGGTTTTATTATTAACACAATGACGTGCATAAAAAAAAACCCTTTGCTTTCTTTTTCTTTGTAGATAATTCCGGTCCCAGAAAAGACAACCTCTTTTCCACCTTTCAAATATCAAAATCAGTTTTTGTCATGGATATAGAGCCTAATTAACCATATTTAACCATATGGATATAGAGCCTAATTAACCATATTTAAAAGGTATTCAAACAAGAGCCTACAACTTCTCTTCGAAGTCTATTCTTTGTGGTTGCAGAAAGGATAGTGTGAAAACTTTATTGTTTCAGATTAGACCTCCCAAGCCTGACTGAATTTTTATGCTTGGGCACCTAAAAACTCCAAGAAAAACATAGCTCAAACCACCACATTTTGCTTGCCTTCACGTTCAAATCCTATAAAACCACCACATTTTGTATGGTTTCCACCTCAAACCGTAAGTTGGCACGGGATCTTGCTGGATGCTCTGCACGGGTCTAATTGAAATGTTCACCCACCTTGACGGCATTTTTGGCTAGCTTGTCATTTATTTGGAATGCAGGTGAAAGAAGCTGAGTTCTCAGCAATAGTTTCTTCATTTTGATTTCTTTGCCTTACCCCTGCCATCAGCTAGGGACATGGAGCCATTTTGTTGTCCTCACTCAATCATTGTTACTTGCTCTGTGACATTCTGCTTCTGTGGGAGACAAAATGCTTGCCTTGCTTGGGGCCTTTGTTGGAAAGGCCTCTTTTCTTTCCCTCAAACTTACCTCTTGTATTATCATTCCCTCAGGTTGTGCGCTCTCAGCTAATCAGACAAATCAGTTTTTGCAAAGGTATTAACAGATGTCAGAGTTCTTGGGAAATGCATAAGGCACTAGATCATAAGTTCCTATGGGCAGGCATGCTCTCTTGCTGACAATTTAGAGTTGCCAGATAAACTACAGGATTTTTATTTACTGAATCTGGCAACCCTATGACCACTGCATTTTTATTTTCTAGTAACCTCCTTACATCAAATGCTCAATAACTATTGCTTGAAGATGAATAAATGAAAGTAGTAGGGAATATTTATCTTTGAATCTTTTGGTTGTCTCTAAATTGTATTGCATAGGGAACTGGCTCACCCTAGAGGACTATTCATATAATCTTACACTGCAGAGTCTTTTTTTTTTTCTTCCTTTGGAGACAGGGTCTTGCTCTGTCCCCCAGGCTACAGTACCAAGGTACACTCATAGCTCACTGTAATCTCAAATTCCTGGGCTCAAGAGATCCTCTCTAGTAGCTTGGGCTACAGGCAGTGGCTGCCATGCTTGACTAGTTTTTAATTTTTTAACTTTGTGGCGGGGAGGGTAGAGATGGGATCTTACTATGTGGCCAAAGCTGGACTTGAACTCATAGCCTCAAGTGGTCCTCCTGCCTTGGCCTCCCCCAGTGCTGGAATTACTTATAGGTGTGAGCCACTGAGCACAGCCTCAGTCTTGCTTTAGATGAAGATTGAGAAAAGCCTAGTCTTTTACTTTCTTCATTCTGTTGTTTTCTTGTGGCCATTCTTCTAAAAGAGCACCCTTCTCCCTCCAGCAAGCCTGTAGGATAGAATGGGGGAAGGGAAGAAACACCTGCTGTCATCTCATAGCTCACTTAGGGAAGAACAATCTGGACAATTGATTTGGGGGGCGTTGAGAGAATGGTTGTATCCTACTGTCATTCTTTCCCCACCAGGAGTAGGAGGTCCCTTGATAACTACAAATAGGAGACTCTTGGGAGTCCATGGGTGCTGAGAGGGGGAGTCATAATAGCAGTTTGGGCTGAGTAGAATTTTTCATAAAGAGTCCTTATGTCCCAAAAGTCATCATCATGAGGATTCTTAAGGCCTCTGTGGAAAGGGGAAAACTGTCTCAACGTGTTTATTTTGTAATTATGTTAAATTATCAATTACATTTATTATCACAATTGCTATAAAATCTTAAGTGTGCACTTTAAGAGCTAGAAGCCATTGGACATAAAGGTAGTGTTGACTTTGTCTTCATTTATTGCCTGTATTGTTTTCTTCAGGAAGTTCCTGGAACTTTTCCAGGAACTTGGCCTGGGTCAGTCAGTGTCTCTTAGAAAAATGAGACCTGGAAAATTAAGAACTTGGTGGGTAAAGAGCTTACACTTCAAGGACCTGCTGCATATATTGTATGTTGGCATGTTGTCTATTTATTTAGAGCTCTGACTGACGTTCACAGTGGATATCTTTGCATATATTGGCTGCTCCTGAAAGACAAGGGAAATATTTTAACCTTGAGACAGCAGCTCTGAGCCAGACTGAGTCCAGAATGTGAACTCCCACCCACACACTCCCGCAAATTTTGTTTTGTGAGTGGATTATCTCTGTCGCTTGTTTATCTGATTTCTAGAATCTACTGCTGGCCTCAGGCACATGGACAGATAGAGGAAAACTATGTAGTGTCGTTGCTACTGGATTCTCTTCCTCTAACAAAACAAGGTCAAAGTTCCTTAAAGGTTCATTGAGGAAGAATGTTTTCAAAAGTGGGGGATTTTAATTTTTTATAGATGATGGTTAAAAATGTGGACTTCGGAGTCAGTTTTAACTGGAATGGAATTCTGGATCTATCTCTTTAATAGATGGAGGCAAGTTATTGTACCTTTATTAAGCTCCAGTTTTCCAGCACATGAAGAGGAGGTAATTACAGTATAGGATTGTTGTTAGAATTAAATGATTATTGTGTGTTGAGTCTAGCCCATACCTAGTAAGTGCTCAACAAATGACAGTCATTATTGTTCAAAGTCTGGAGCAGAAGATTTGCCTTTTTAACAGAATCTCAGAATGCTTTTGTCCAACAAATATACCTGTGTGGCCTGAATCCTGCTTGTGGGCCATGCTGGGAACTGTGGCAGTAATGTCCCTGCACCTGGCTGTCCACATTCCTGGCCCCTCCCCTGAATGTCCAGCTTCTGGTTTAACTGGAAGTTGAGAGGCAGGATTAGGACACTCTTGCACCCTCTGCAATAGCCAGTGTTGGGACTTAGTGGAAAGTGGGTGAGGCCTCTCGGATGCTAACCCAAATTGCCTCTGACTTGCCTACCTGTCCTCCAATCCAACTTTCCAATGGCTATTTTGGTGGCAGTGCATTCCCAGAGCTACAGAGGTGCTGGCTGGGCCCACTGCATGGGCTCTGCTGGGTTTCTGGCCCTGTTCCCAAACTTCCAGTGCTCTTCTGGCTCAACCAGAAGTTCAGGTGTGAGGTGTCCTGGTGGTGTGTGTCGGCCTAGGAGAGGGTGGGGTGCAGTGAAGAGCAGCACTTGAGCAATTTATCTAGAGGCCCTAGGGAAGTTTTGTTTTGTTTTGATGAGTGGAATTTTGTTTCATGCCAATTCTTCCTTTTACCTACTCTGAGATTTCAGTGGGTTCAATTCTACTAGGAGCATAAAGACCACTGCAGATGTGTCTTGGAAAGAAGAGGGGAGAGGAAGAAGGCAGGACTTGAGATGGGCCCCTCCAACATCCTCTCTCCTCCTAGCTCTTCTTCCTTTTAGTCTTTCTTAAATATACGTCTGTTTCTAGGCATTACAGAAAGAGAATCTGTACTTGAAAGATTTGGGAGCTTTAAAATTCTTGTTTTTTCATCTTTAACTCACCCTTCCAACACTGCCTTCTATTCTTTCTGCTATTCTTCTTTTTTAGAGCATAGGAAAGGGGAGCTTTTAAATTAATACTCAAAACATGGAAAAAAGAGAACTTCAGAAGAAAATAAAGAAGAAGATGAGGCTGGTAAAGTAAGGAAGATGGAGAGGAGGAGGCAGAGGAGGAGAGGGAGGAAGGCTTAGTCCCAAACCCCAAGTTAAGAAACTGTTTCAAGTTAATACGGAGCAGGTGAGGCCTCTTGTTTTACTTAAACGTCTGAAAAAGATTCACTGAAACATGATAAAAATGGAAAGAAAAATCCTAGGGGAGAAAAATCTTTCAAATAGTGATAATATTGAATAACTCAAAGCACTGAAGAAATCTGACCCATGCAGACAGACCAAAAGGGTTAGAATTATCTCTTGGTATTGGTACTAATTCTTGGTATCTGGCTACTACTGGTAATTTAAAATTTTAGAAACAATTTTTTTTTATGACAGCTATGATGTATTATATATAAGATAAAAATTACATCTATAGGCTCACTGTAATAGGTTTTATTTTTTATGCATCATTAATTTAGCTTAAATTTACTCATTTGATTTTTACCACATTTGAAACATTCACTAATTCTAGGCTAGTCATTACAAAGTAGGAAGATGATCTCTGTATGTATGGAAGCTATAAATGAAGGAGGAGACTCCCAAACTATGAAAAAGCCAACCGACTTAAATCATAACTATTAAACATGAGCCAGTATTTTCCTTTTATAGGACGATGTTATATATATGGATTTGTACAATTGACTTTCTAAATGCTTGGCAATGGGAGAAGATTCTGCTTTGAAAGGATCCCAGGTGTTTTTGTATCTCCTCCAGAGGAGCAGCCACCCAGCCAGGCAGTAGCCACCATCCTTTTTGTGTCTTCAGCACTGGTTCAGAGCTGGGCACAGAGAGTCCCCAATGTTTCTCAAGCCACACCAAACCGTGGTGGAAAATAATGGAGGGAAAAATCTGAGGAAAAGTTGTTTGTTTGTTTGTTTGTTTGGTTATGTTAGCATCCTTGTTGCCTTGGTGGTAATCTGGTTTAGAAACCTGTTCCCGGGTTGGGCGTGGTGGCTGTCACCTGTAATCCTAGCACTCTGGGAGGCGGAGGTAAGTAGATTGCCCGAGTTTAGGAGTTTGAGACCAGCCTGAGCTAGAGTGAGACCTGTCTCTACTAAAAATAGAAAAACTAGCTGGGCATAGCGGTCGGTGCCTATAGTCCTAGCTACTTGGGAGGCTAAGGTGAGAGGATCCCTTGAGCCCAAAAGTTTGAGGTTGCTTTGAGCTATCATAATTAATGATCATGGCATTCTACCTAGGGCAACCGAGTGAGACTTTGTTTCACACACACAAAAGGGAAACCTGTTCTGATTTTTTTTTTCCTGAGACTAAGTGCCCAGAATATGTTAATAAAAAAAAAATGTTTGCCTCTGTTTGTTGCACAGTTATCACATGTCAGGCCGTTAAATATCCTAAGTACTCAGGACTCCTCATTTGAGATTACTTAATGCTCACACAGGCCAGTAACATGGGAGACCTGACTGTCTCCCTCATTGCCAGGGCTCAATGCATCATAAACAATAGCAGCAACAGCTGTGAGAGGAATCCAAGTACCAATTTGTTGAAATAAAGCAAAACAGGGCTTTACCATATGGGAGATATATCTAAGATGGGTTTATTAGATGTAGGATGATTTTTCTTATAGCCTCAGGGCTTTCTGGAGGGAACCTGAAATCTTTTCACTGTGCTCACATCATTGCCAGATGTGGATATGATGAAACAGACCTCATCCTGTGTGTGTCTCAGTGTGTGTGTATGTGTGTAAAAGTGGCAAATTCTGGCTCACATACCAAGTTTCAGTTTATCTCACACTCATTTTCTTGTGCAAAATTTCTTCATGAACCTTCTAAATATGCAGCAAGACTCTCCCCCCTCCCTATTCTAGGTCCAAATAAATCCATGCTCACCAATATGTAAAACCAGTGGCAGTAAAATAATGATAAAATATGGTTGTTTCATAAAGAGCTTGTTAGTTTTGTACTCTCATAGTAGAATATAATAGAGCACTCCACAAAAACCTAAAAATTCATAATGATTATTGACATCATTAATCAGAATTTGCCATGTGAACAGCTCAGGGATCTGTTGTATTAAGCTGTCATATGGTTGCAATCATACCTTTTTAACTGCCATCAGAGGTAACTGTCAGCAACACCATATCTTCTCTCCAGTCTATTATGGCTTCAGTTCCCCAGGGTTCCAGCCTGAGTCCAGGGCGATTTGTATGGTACACTAATGACCTGCTGATTGTCTGCACAAAAGCGAAATCATACGCTGTTCAGGCAACACAGTGATTCCACACAAAAGCAAAGGACTGTCTGGTGTCAAAATAATACCGTACTCTAACTTTGATAAAGGTTTTTTAAACTGACTACAAGGTACTATTTGGTGCTAAAGTGTGTGGCAGAAATAATATTTATTCAAATAACTAACAAACTGGCAGTGGGTAAATTTCAGGAGTGTGTGTAGGCAAGGGATGCTATTTAGGTAGCTATTTCTGTTTAGACATTTGGTCCTAATTTTGAAAGACATAGAAACTAGCCAAATATCTTTGTTTCAGTTAGTTATTTGTTGGTGATTATTCTTCTTTCATTCTTTCTTTTCTTTTTCTTTCTTTTTTTTTTAAACAAAGTCTTACTCTGTTGCCCTGGATAGAGTGCCCTGGTATCATTATAGCTGACAGGAGCCTTAAACTCTTGGGCTTGAGTAATCCTCTTGCCTCAGCCTCCCGAGTAGCTGGGACTACAGGTGCCCACCCTATACCCAGCTAGTTTTTCTATTTTTAGTAAAGACAGAGTCTTACTCTTGCTCAGGCTGGTCTTGAAGTCCTGAGCTCAAGAAATTTACCTGCCTTGGTCTCCCAGAGTACTAAGGTTACAGGTCTGAGCCACTGCACCCAAGCCCAATTTTATATACATTTTAAATAATATGTCACCAGAGAGTTTTCTTAATAGTTTTTGAAAACATGTGGTGAACACTATATTGATCTATCTACCCGTTCACCTATTGCTCTATCTCTGTAGCTGAGCCTCAGTGAGCAAGTTTGGGGTTATAAGGGTCGGTTGAAACCACATCAATATTCTATGTAGAAATGCCCCACAGTGTCTCCCTCTGAACCTGAGGACACAGGAGAGAAGATGGGCTGGGACTGGAAAACCTTGTAAAATCCTATCCTACCCCTCGTTTCCCTGTCCCCATACTCCACTGGTTGTGCAGTCTGGTGTGTGTGTGCACGCTAATGGGCTTATTTTCTCTAGGGGACTTGTCACTGAGTCATTTATCTGTTCAGCGATAGAGAAGAATTCCAGCTGAGACTGACCCAGATTCCAAAGCTTTATTCCAAGACTTGACTTGTATGCTTGTTGGTTTGTTCATTTGTTTATTCTTTCATTCATGCAGTGACTATTTTTTTTTTCTGAACAATTTTATCTTTAAAAAAAAAAAAAAAAGAAAGAAAGAAAGGAAGAAAAAGAAAACATCCCACAAGGGGGACATGCAGTGACTATTTTAAGCCTGTTGCTATATACTCACCACTATGCTAGGTGCTGGGATGATGATGATGACCAACATTCAGTCTCAACTCTCAAGCCCTAAAGTCTTGTAGGAGCAAGTAATGGGTCCACTGGCGGTTACCAAATATTTAACAAACTACCAAGGATCCCTTGTGTGCTCAATCCTGTGAATTGTATCATTCTGGCAACATGAAGGCTCCTCCACTAGACTGTGAGCTGGTTTAGGACAAGAACCAAGTCTTGTTGGTGAAATTATTCATAGATCTGAGCACAGGAAGAACATAGAGCATAAATTCCATAAATTGTTGTTAGATTTTTTGAAATGTCTTAAAAATCTTTAGGGATGGGCAATAAATTACAGACATCAAGAGTAAGGGCTTTGGTGTCATGATAGGCCTCTACTGATAGATTGACTGAGTAATCCTTGGCAGCCTTGCCCATCAAATTTATTTTCAATTTAAAAACGTATGTATTTAGCACCTATGATATGTTAGGGCATGTGTTAGTTATTGTGGATCCAAAGGTGAACTAGATAGAAACAGGATCTTTCTTCATGTAGCTTGCAGTAGAAGGGATATGGGACTATCAGAGCAGGTAGAGAGAGAAGGGCTGTTGTTGCCTAGAATGCTGAAAGGGAAAGATTAGGAGGACAAGGGGAAGAGTGCCTCAGGCATAAGGGACAAAGTATGCAAAGGCCTGGAGGTGAGAATGAACATAGTGCATTCCAGGGACTTTAATATATTCAGAGTCATTGCATCATTACCTGCAACAGAGGGGCTTGAGATGCAGCTGGGAAGGTGAGCAGGGCCAGATCCAGGACCTGGTAGGGAACACTAAGCAGTTTGGACTCCATCGAATGATCAAGGGAAACCTCTTGACAGGATTTGAACAGGATAGCGCTGGGATGAAATCTGCTTACATCTTGAATGGGGGATTGGAGAGAGTAAGCGAGATATCAGTTAGGAAGGCTTCTGCAGTAATCCAGATTGAAGGCAGCTCCTAGTCCAACCTTGTGGTGTAGTGGAAAAATGCATGAGCTTGAGAATCCAACAAGACTTGGATCTTAAACTCACTATCTATGTCGCTTTTAGCAAGTAACCAATTTTACATAGCCTCCACATATTTTTCTCCTGCAAAATGGAGTAACTTTACCTATCTGATGTGGGACTTAAGTGGAATACTGTGTGTCGGATGCCAGGCATTACACAACACACTCGTAAATGACAGTCCCTTCCTGTTGCTGTCAGTGATGCTGCCTCCTCCAACCACCTTGTATTTCTTCCCTTTTAATGTACAACTTGATGCTTCTAAATGGGATATTTTGTTACCGTTCTTGTTGGTCCTTTTCAGCCCTGGGCCATGTGTGTGGCGAAGGCTCCTCCATTCTGCTCCTGCCTTTTGCCTCCTGCAGTCCTCCCAGAATGTTCCACGCCATCACAACGTTACCTCTGGAAAAGTCCGTTCTGTCAAACACTTTATTCCGGTTTGGATGATGTTATAACCAATGAAAACCAAGCTTGGCGAGGACTGAAATCCTCACTCCTTCCCTGTGGGGACTTTCTGCTAGCTGTGTTCTCCTCCTCATGCCCTCGGAATGTAGCTTTGGTGTTATCTTTGGCTCTCCACAGGGCTGCTTTTTAAGCACTTATGGAGAGAGAATTTTGTATTTTTTACAGATTAGAACTTATTTTCACTCTGAGAATATTCCAGAATCCTGTCATATTTTCCTTTCTGACATCTCTAAGACTCATCTTTTCCTGTTGGTCTCTGATCACTAAAATCCTTCCTCATAGTTTGGCCCTCTTTTTCTTTTGCTCCTTTGAAATACCCCCACAGTGGCCTCTGTTCTTGAGTCCTGTCTCTGTTAAAGCAATCTCTTGGTGCCTTCATGACAACATCTTTTTAAAATGCCTGCGCTGAGATCTCTTGTGTGCATGCATCTAAACTGTAGGGACCTACACTGTTCTTCATTGCCTCATTGTTTTTCCCTGCTGGTTCCCCAAATTTCTTCTTAATTTTTAATGCCTGCTCTCTTTACATATGTTCTTTTTCTTTCCCTCATTCACTTTTGTTTTCCTACATAGTTTTAAAGCTGTCTCCTCCCCAGCCAAGAACATTTTCTTTTCCTTTTATATGGCAAGACCAACCTCAGTCAAGTTGTATCCGGAAACCTCAATTTCTCTCCTAGCTCTCCTCATCACAGTAGCTAATGTTTCCCTCTTCATGATGATAATCTTTTTCAAGGTCAAATACTGTCGTAGCTATTTAGTAGAGTGCATGTAAATACCCTTTTGATGTAAGCAGATCTCATTTATCAGGGAAGATCCTCCATTGCCACTGCCTTGATAGGAGGCTGACAAATGCACTTACTTCCCATTTGGTTGCCTGTTTCAACTGTCTTTCCCAGCTATTCTACCTTCACATCACCCCGAATGATGTCTTTGTGGTCTGGTCCTTTTCCCTTCTTCAATAAAACAAAACAAAGCTTGGCTTTCCCTGGCCTACAAAGTGAAGTTTCCCTTCCCCCCACAGGGGAGTGTTCCTGATTCCCCCTGTCCCTTTTTACCTCAAATCCCAAATCTCATCACACAGAGCTGCTCAAGGAGGCCATTTACTATGTGTTGAAAGTGGGCTGCTCTAGGCCATGTAGAGTCTCTAGAATTCTTTGCCATCTTTTAAAAACTGAAAGATTTCATGCAAAAATCTAGTTTTCCAGCTTCGTCTCAGAAAACACGGCAGCACTATTCCATACACCTAGCTGGCAGCAGGGGGTTGGAGATGAATGGCAGCCGCCCCTTTGGGTGAGGCAGCCTGTCTCCACTTCGTCCATTCCTGCACCCTCTATTATATTCCCAGCATCGAGTCAAAGTGTCATTTCCCATTTATTATTGCTCTGGTGCTTTGTTTCATCTTCTAGTACTAGCAGAAAATTGGCACCATGTCTTTATAGGTGAATGAAAGATGAGCGGATTTGTATATCAAGAAATACTACACAGGGGCCACTTTACCCTTTGGTTGTCCTGTCCTTTGCAGCATCTCATCTCTGACTAAGTAGTAGCTTAGCTTAGCATGAAGGATCTGTTTTCAAATTCTGACTCTATCACTTGCCTTCTGGCTCTATCACTTGCCTTCTGGCTCTATCACTTGCCATCTGTGTAGCTTTGGTCAAGTTACTTAAACATTCTCTACCCCAGTTTAAACATCTACAAGTTGGGGATGGCAAAAGTATACTTCACAGAGTTTTTGTGACAATTGCGTAAGATAATCTATGTAGAGAATTTAGCAGAGGGTTTAAACATGGAAAGCACTCTGTAAATCTTAGCAACATTGTTGTCATCATTATTATTATTCTAAATTTCACAAATCTAATGGCAGGAATATCCCATTCATGGGGTCGTGACATAGGGGAGAGGGTCACTTGGTGCTTATTAAGCCCTACCTCCTAGCTATCAGTTTTGCCCATTACTAGCTGTGGATTTGGTCAAGTTATTTAAACTCACCATGCCTTCATGTTATCATCTTTGAAATGTTAGTAATAATAGTATGATAATAAAACCATCTACATCTTTGGTTATGATGTCTCATCTGATATAACCATGTGCTGAAACAACCATGTACTGTGTGTAATGTGTGTCTGTGACATAACAAGTACACAATAAATAGTAGCTATTATTGTCATCACCTGCCCTGCCTCTAGCTCTGGGGACATCACCTAATAGTCATGAGGATCTAGGGAACCAGGTGGCCTACCTGTGTGTTTTATGTGGTGCCCACATTTCTACATGGGCTTTTCAAAAATTGAGATGCAGTTCACAGACCATAAAATTCACCCTCAAAGTGGATAATCTAGATGGTGTTAGTAGAATCACAAAAGTCATGTAATCATTACCACTATCTAATTCTAGGATGTCTTCATCATCTCTAAAAAGAAACTCCATGTCCATTAGCAGTTGTTCCCCTATTCCACCCTTGACCCTGCCCTTGGCACTAATTTACTTTCTGTCCCTGTGGGTTTGCCTATTGTAGACATTTCATGTAAACAGAATCATACAATATGTGGCTGTATAGAGGCTTCTGCCTGTGTGTTTCCTGAAGAATAAAGCTGAGCCCTTTTCCAGAAAACAGATTCCTAATGGCTACATGCAGAAGGTCTTGAGTAGGAAGCTGTAAAAGTGGGAAGATAGAATAGGCCAACATTGACCTAAGAGGAATAAAACTAAACAGACCTGGGTTCTACAGGCTAGTTTGAGTAGGTTAAAAATTTTGAGAAGCAGCAAACCCTTAGTATAAAGAAATAACCAACCTAGATTCCCTTGGATTCTTCATAGCCTGGTCCTTAACATACTATAACGATCTCAAATGCCCATTTGCCAACTGGCTGAATGGGACTCATCTCATAGCTGGTTAAAAATACAGATTATGAACTCTTTCCAGGCTCATTGAATCATAAATCCCTGAGGTGGAGGTTTAGGAATTGCCACAGATAATTCTGCCAGGAATTGGGGTTGAGAATCATTAAGTTACAAGAGACATGCTGATATGGCACCAATCTGTGTTGTTGTGTTTATCCTCAACTACACGCTCTGTAATGTTGATGTCTTTTAAAATGAATGTGTCTGATCTTCTTAATAGATTATTTACAACTAGGATTTACTATTCTTTGCCCATCTCAGCCCCCCTGCACACAGTCTTACACAAAGTAGGGGCTCAGCACATGTTGGAAGTTTGGTTATCTGAGAATCTTGAAGGTATCACTGGGATATTGCCAGCCACAAAGTCATTGAGGTCAACAGGTCTAAGAGGAGACCTTTCTGGCTCATTCTAAGCATTCCTAGTTTGAGATTTCAAGGCTGGTGTTTGTTATCAGGGCTCTGACTTGTGACCCAGTGGTCAGGAGCCTTTTGGTGTTTGTGCTTGAGAGGATGTCCCCAGAGCAGTCCCTTCAGGGGGACCTTCCAGCCCTCTGAATGGTGCTGATAGGCAGCGAGGTGACCAAGTGTAGGTATTGTTCCTGTACCTAGAAGACAGAGTCCCCCAGGGAGCTTGTTATCACACAGATTCTTCTGCCTCACTCCAGACCCACTGAACCAAATTGTTGTGAAGGAAGGGGAAATGACTGTCCACATACAAACAAAACACTACTCCAGACTTCAAGAAGTAGGATCTTCCTGCCTGTGTCTGAAGCAAAAACAACATTCTGTGTTCATGGGAATTTACCTAGGCAGGTTAGTGCACTGGGACTGGACTTAGGCTTGGGCTTAGTCCTGGCCCAAACATGTAGTTAGTCCCTGTGTGACACGGGGTTAGTCATTCACTTTTCAGTTTTCTTATTTGCAAAGTGAAGGACTAGAGTGGGAACTGGGAAGGCAGACATAATTATTGATATGTGGAAGGAGCTTCTTTAGAGGTCTGGAAGTCAGTTCTAAAGGATCTACCTTTTCTGTGTGCTCTGAGGACAGGACTGTTTTTCTTAGCTGTCCAGTATCACTGGAGGCAAAGTTGCTGGAGCCCAGTGTTTGGAAATTTGGTGGCTGATGTAGGATGATGATGACATTCAACGAGAAGCGTGTCAAGCCTCTCCACATTTTTTGCTTACATGCCCTCCTTATCTCTTCTTCCCACATTCTAGTAATTAAGAGTTTCATATATACAAACTCCATTTATAAATTGCAAGTACTTCATACTAAAGTCACCACTTGTTAATACTCTATGAAGACTTTCTGTTTAACTGCTGTCTGTCACAGTAAAGAAATTAGAGTGGGTAGATAACAGTACATGGACACCAGGCTTCTGAAGCCTGGGGAGGAGGACAGAGGAGTCCAGCTAGGGAGAGGATGGCAGCCAAAGACAGTTATTGACTTGGCAGCTTTCCCCAGTTCCTTGGAAGTGGCGCTATAATACATCACTTTGATGCTTTTGATAGAAATGTCCTAAGATCGTGATGTTTCATAGGCCATCTTTGGGTGAGATTATTACCATTCTGTCTTATTTTGCTAAAGACTCTGGAAATCAATCATATCGATTGCCCAGGAGCTGCATAAGCCTTGGGTTACTATGCTTCTAACTTTTCATAGAATCTTAGATCCAAGTTTCTCCCTAAATATTCAGCTCTCACTCAGGTCACATAATCACTGTCATTCAGGTCAGCCCTGTGGAATACTATGAAGCAGCAGCAACTGTTTTTGAATTCTTTGAGTTCTCTTTCCTTTTCTCTCATTTTATCCCTTCCTAGACCTCTTCTTAGCTTTATGCACAAAGATACACTTGTATTAAATTTCCATGATAATTTTTCTTTTTTCTTTGGTATAGGAAAATTATGAAGGACAGGGAATTCTTAGGCATAAAAGTTGTGTATTCCTGTACTCCCTACCCCATTGTCTGGAAAACCACAGGCTTTGCTTAGACACCAATGAATCCATCATCAAGCTTGTTTAAGCTCTGTATTTAGCAAGATCCTCACTTGAGCAGTGGCTTAACTATTTAATCTTTGACTTACAATTTTACAGTTGCTGAGACAGAAGGAAAACCCACTCCTTTGGAGGAACACAGCCTTTTCCTACATTGCTTCCCACCACTGCTGTTGAACTCCTTGAACTTTGGACCCTGCACACCACCAACAAGAAGATGTTATGGATGGGCTGTCCACCACCTGCGAGAAGAGAAAGATCAACTGCAGTTTCTCATGAGATTGCCTCCTTCATTTCAAGGAATGACTGTTATCAGGGTCAGATTAAAGACAAGCCAGCTAAACAACTGTTTGGGACTAACTATCAGGGCACTAAAATGTCAATAGCGTGCTAACAAATTCACAGAAATTCAAGGAGAGGAAAATATATTTACCAGACCTTCTTCCCAGAGAGAATTCTGTGGGTATGGGAAGATATGGTTCAATAAATTCCTTAGGGGTGGAAAGTAGGGGAGTAATCAGAGTATAGAGGAGTAGAGGGTTTTTGCACTGCAGGGTTCCTGTTTTTTTCTACAAGGATATATAAATTGGGTGCTCCAACTGGGTAGTTTATGACTGCAGAGGATAGGTTGAGTACCCCAGTAGTCCTCCTGCTTAGTTTTTACCCATGTGGAGCTCATCCTTTCTTCTAGTAAAGACTGAACAAGCAGTAGTTTGAGGGAGACACCAATTCATTAGCCTTCTTGTCCCTTCTCTGTACTCCAGGTCTTGACAATAAAGACATTGGCATAGATATCTATAGTCCAGTTCTAGAATGTGAACCATTAGGGTACTTTGTTCACTGGGGTAAGGGTCATTGTTAACAGACTACTTTGAGTCAAATAGAACTTGAACTCTTTGCCTATTTGCCTAGTGGTTAGACCCTGTCTGTGATGAGTTAATTAGACCACTGGAAATACCAAGTGGAGCTGAGAACTTCAAAGGTATTTGGCTGAAGGGTGATATTGCTGGTTATAGATGAAGCAATCATGACATATGGAACTGGTGGTCATGTTTAATAACTCAACAAATAGTTAAGTCCTTACTAGATACCGTGGAAACTTAGGAGCAAGACAGACATGGTTCCTACCCCCATGAAGCTTATACTCAAACTTTCTGTTAGATATAAAGAGTAGTGGCTACAGATAACAAATGGCCACAGAGATATTCTTGAGACAATTTTCTAATTATTAGGCTAATTTTTTTTCTTGAGACAGAATCTCACCTTGTCGCCCTTGGTAGAGTGCCATGGCATCACACAGCTGACAGCAACCTCCAACTCCTGGGCTTAGGCGGTTCTCTTGCCTCAGCCTCCCGAGTAGCTGGGACTACAGGTGCCCTCCTATTAGGCTAATTTCTATTGCCCTAATCATGCCTAGTGACCATGCTCTATAGCCTGCATTCTATAAATGCACTACGAACACGGGCTGTTTGCCCCAGTGAGCTGCACAAACTCCTGTGGTGCCAAGAGAAGGTGTTAGGTGGGTAGAACTGCTGGGAGGGAAATAATGAAGCGATTTGAGTTAGCAGATAGGAAGGGATGGGATTCAGGAATGAGCATTGATTCTAATCTAAGTAGGAAACTGCTGTGTGAAATTTCTTGGGCTGGGACCTTTGAGACCAGGGATTTACTGAGAATTAAAACCAGGGTATTAAAACAAATCCCCTCCCCACAAAATGCCAGTTAAGTCAAATAGATCTTCAGTAGTTGCTTGACTGGCATTTTGTGGGGGAGGGGATTTGTTTTAATAACCTTTTGGGATACAATGAATCTGCATCTCCCCTTAAAGTTAAGAAGGATCAAGCAACCAACCCTACAGAGCTTACAGAGACTTTTCCTCCTTCTTTCCCACCTTTCTCTCTATCCTTCTTCACATTTCTTTCTTTCCTTTTTTTTTTTTTTATTGTTGGGGATTCATTGAGGGTACAATAAGCCAGGTTACACTGATTGCAATTGTTAGGTAAAGTCCCTCTTGCAATCATGTCTTGCCCCCATAAAGTGTGACACACACCAAGGCCCCACCCCCCTCCCTCCGTCCCTCTTTCTGCTCCCCCCCCATAACCTTAATTGTCATTAATTGTCCTCATATCAAAATTGAGTACATAGGATTCATGCTTCTCCATTCTTGTGATGCTTTACTAAGAATAATGTCTTCCACTTCCATCCAGGTTAATACGAAGGATGTAAAGTCTCCATTTTTTTTAATGGCTGAATAGCATTCCATGGTGTACATATACCACAGCTTGTTAATCCATTCCTGGGTTGGTGGGCATTTAGGCTGTTTCCACATTTTGGCAATTGTAAATAGAGCTGCAATAAACAGTCTAGTACAAGTGTCCTTATGATAAAAGGATTTCTTTCCTTCTGGGTAGATGCCCAGTAATGGGATTGCAGGATCAAATGGGAGGTCTAGCTTGAGTGCTTTGAGGTTTCTCCATACTTCCTTCCAGAACGGTTGTACTAGTTTGCAGTCCCACCAGCAGTGTAAAAGTGTTCCCTTCTCTACACATCCACGCCAGCATCTGCAGTTTTGAGATTTTGTGATGTGGGCCATTCTCACTGGGGTTAGATGATATCTCAGGGTTGTTTTGATTTGCATTTCTCTAATATATAGAGACGATGAACATTTCTTCATGTGTTTGTTAGCCATTCGTCTGTCATCTTTAGAGAAAGTTCTATTCATGTCTCTTGCCCATTGATATATGGGATTGTTGGCTTTTTTCATGTGGATTAATTTGAGTTCTCTATAGATCCTAGTTATCAAGCTTTTGTCTGATTGAAAATATGCAAATATCCTTTCCCATTGTGTAGGTTGTCTCTTTGCTTTGGTTACTGTCTCCTTAGCTGTACAGAAGCTTTTCAGTTTAATGAAGTCCCATTTGTTTATTTTTGTTGTTGTTGCAATTGCCATGGCAGTTTTCTTCATGAAGTCTTTCCCCAGGCCAATATCTTTCAGTGTTTTTCCTATGCTTTCTTGGAGGATTTTTATTGTTTCATGCCTTAAATTTAAGTCCTTTATCCATCTTGAATCAATTTTTGTGAGTGGTGAAAGGTGTGGGTCCAGTTTCAGTCTTTTACATGTAGACATCCAGTTCTCCCAACACCATTTATTGAATAGGGAGTCTTTCCCCCAAGGTATGTTCTTGTTTGGTTTCTCAAAGATTAGGTGGTTGTAAGATGTTAGTTTCATTTCTTGGTTTTCGATTCGATTCCAAGTGTTTATGTCTCTGTTTTTGTGCCAGTGCCATGCTGCCTTGAGCACTATGGCTTTGTAGTACAGACTAAAATCTGGTATGCTGATGCCCCCAGCTTTATTTTTATTACTAAGAACTGCCTTAGCTATATGGGTTTTTTTCCGGTTCCATACAAAACGCAGAATCATTTTTTCCAAATCTTGAAAGTACGATGTTGGTACATTTTTTCCAAATCTTGAAAGTACGATGTTAGTATTTTGATAGGAATGGCATTCAATAGGTAGATTGCTTTGGGAAGTATAGACATTTTAACAATTTTGATTCTTCCCATCCATGAGCATGGTATGTTCTTCCATTTGTTAATATCCTCTGCTATTTCCTTTCTGAGGAGTTCATAGTTTTCTTTATAGAGGTCCTTCACCTCCTTCATTAGGTATATTCCTAGGTATTTCATTTTCTTTGAAACGATGGTGAAGGGAGTTGTGTCCTTAATTAGCTTCTCCTCTTCACTATTATTGGTGTATACAAAGGCTACTGACTTGTGGACATTGATTTTATATCCTGAAACATTACTGTATTTTTTGATGACTTCTAGGAGTCTTGCGGTTGAGTCTTTGGGGTTCTCTAAGTATAAGATCATGTCGTCAGCAAAGAGGGAGAGTTTGACCTCCTCTGCTCCCATTTGGATTCCCTTTATTTCCTTGTCTTGCCTAATTGTATTGGCTAGAACTGCCAGCATTATGTTGAATAGTAAAGGTGACAAAGGACAACCTTGTCTGGTTCCAGTTCTAAGAGGAAAAGCTTTCAGTTTTACTCCGTTCAGTAAAATATTGGCTGTGGGTTTGTCATAGATAGCTTCAATCAGTTTTAGAAATGTGCCGCCTATGCCTATACTCTTCAGTGTTCTAATTAGAAAAGGATGCTGGATTTTATCAAATGCTTTTTCTGTATCTATTGAGAGGATCATGTGATCTTTATTTTTGCCTCTGTTAATATGGTGGATAACGTTTATGGACTTGCATATGTTAAACCAGCCTTCCATCCCTGGGATGAAGCCTACTTGATCATGATAAATGACTTTTTTGATGCTAAGCTGTAATCTATACGCTAGGATTTTGTTGAGAATTTTTGCGTCTATATTCATGAGTGAGATTGGTCTGAAATTCTCCTTTTTGTTTGGGTCTTTTCCTGGTTTTGGTAGCAGGGTGATGTTTGCTTCATAGAATGTGTTGGGGAAGATTCCTTCCTCCAATTTTTTGGAATAATTTCTGCAGTACAGGAATAAGCTCTTCCTTGAAGGTTTGATAGAATTCTGGAGTGAAGCCATCTGGACCAGGGCATTTTTTGGTTGGAAGATTTTTTATTATTTCTTTGATCTCAGTGCTTGAAATTGGATCTGTTCAGCAGCTCTATTTCTTCCTGGCTGAGTCTAGGGAGAGGGTGTGATTCCAAATATTGACCATTTCCTTCACATTGTCAAATTTCTGGGCATAGAGTTTCCGGTGGTATTCAGAGATGATCTCTTGTATCTCTGTGGGATCAGTTATTATTTCCCCTTTATCATTTCTGATTGAGGTTACTAGAGATTTTACTTTTCTAAAGTAAAATCGTTAGTCTGGCCAATGGTTTATCTATTTTATTTATTTTTTCAAAAAACGAACTCCTTGTTTCATTAATTTTCTGAATGAGTCTTTTGTTTTCAATTTCATTGATCTCTGATTTGATTTTGGATATTTCTTTTCTTCTACTGAGTTTAGGCTTCGATTGTTCTTCTTTTTCCAATTCTGTAAGATCTCTTGTGAGATTGTTGATGTGCTCTCTTCCTGTTTTTCGAATGTAGACATCTAAAGCGATGAATTTTCCTCTCAAAACTGCTTTTGCAGTATCCCACAAGTTTTGGTAGCTTGTGTCTTCATTGTTGTTATGCTCAAGGAAGTTAATGATTTCCTGTTTTATTTCTTCCTTCACCCATCTGTTATTCAACAGAAGATTGTTTAATTTCCATGCCTTTGTGTGGGGTTGAGCATTTTTGTTAGAATTGAGTTCCACCTTTAGTGCCTTATGGTCTGAGAAGATACAAGGTAAAATTTCAATTCTGTTGATATTTGTTTTGTGTCCCAGGATATGATCAATTTTGGAGAATGTTCCATGGGGTGATGAGAAGAATGTATATTCTTTATCTTTGGGATGGAGTGTTCTATATGCGTCTATCAAGCACAGTTGTTCTAAGGTCTTATTTAGATCTCTTATATCTTTGTTTAATTTCTGTTTCGAGGATCTGTCCAGTTCTGTAAGAGGAGTGCTAAAGTCCCCTGTTATTATGGTATTATCAGATATCATATTGCTCAGACTGAGTAAGGTCTGTTTCAGGAATCTGGGAGCATTTAAATTGGGTGCATAAATATTTAGAATTGAAACATCTTCTTGTATTTTTCCCTTGACCAATATAAAGTGACTATCTTTGTTTTTTTGACTTTAGTTGCTTTAAATCCACATGTATCTGAAAATAAGATTGCAACTCCTCTTTTCTTTTCTTTTTTTTTTTGGCCGGGGCTGGGTTTGAACCCGCCACCTCTGGCATATGGGACCAGCGCCCTACTCCTTGAGCCACAGGCACCGCCCTGCAACTCCTCTTTTCTTCTGAATTCCATTTGCCTGAAAAATTGTCTTCCAACCCTTGACTTGGAGCTTTAATTTGTCTTTTGAAGCCAGGTGTGTTTCTTGCAGACAGCAAATAGATGGCTTGTGTTTTTTAATCCAGTCAGCCAATCTATGTCTCTTCAGTGGGCAATTCAAGCCATTAACATTTATTGAGATAATTGATAAGTGTGGTAGTATTCTATTCATCTTATTTTGTGAGAGTCCATTGCTTAGTTTTATCTTTTGCATCAGTGTGGAGGTTAGGTTCTGTCCTTTAATTTCTGAGTTCTGACTTTGCTGCTGATCCATTGTGGTGGTCAGTGTGCAGAACAGGTTGAAGTATTTCCTGTAGAGCTGGTCTTGTTGTGGCGAATTTCCTCAATGTTTGTGTATCCGTAAATGATTTGATTTCTCCGTCAATTTTTAAGCTTAGCTTAGCAGGGTACAGAATTGTGGGCTGGAAATTGTTCTGTTTAAGTAGATTAAAGGTAGATGACCATTGTCTTCTTGCTTGGAAAGTTTCATTAGAGAAGTCTGCGGTCACTCTGATGGATTTGCCCCTGTAGGTCAACTGGCTCTTACTCCTGGCAGCTTGCAGAATCTTTTCTTTTGTCTTGACTTTGGACAGGTTCATCACAATGTGTCTTGGAGAAGCTCGGTTAGAGTTGAGGCGACCTGGGGTCCGATAGCCCTCTGAAAGCAGTGTGTCAGAATCTTTGGTGATATTTGGGAAATTTTCTTTTATAATATTCTCTAGTATGGCTTCCATTCCTCTGGGGCATTCTTCTTCCCCTTCTGGAATGCCTATAACTCGTATGTTGGAACGCTTCATAAAGTCCCATAATTCTGACAGTGAATGTTCTGCTTTCTCTCTCTTCTTTTCTGCCTCTTTTACTATCTGAGTTATCTCAAGAACTTTGTCTTCTACCTCTGAAATTCTTTCTTCTGCATGGTCTAACATGTTGCTGATACTTTCCATTGCATCTTTAAGTTCCCTAATTGACTGTTTCATTTCCTTAAGCTCTGCTATATCCTTTTTATATTCTTCATATCGTTCATCTCTGATTTGATTCTGTTTTTGGATTTCCTTTTGGTTATTTTCCACTTTATTAGCAGTTTCCTTCATTGTTTCCATCATTTCTTTCATTGTTTTCAACATGTGTATTCTAAATTCCCTTTCTGTCATTCCTAACATTTCTGTATAGGTGGAATCCTCTGCAGTAGCTACCTCATGGTCCCTTGGCGGGGTCGTTCTGGACTGGTTCTTCATGTTGCCTGGAGTTTTCTGCTGATTCTTCCTCATGAGTGATTTCTTTTATCTGTTTCCTTGCCGTAATTTTCCTTTCACTTCCTCTTGCTCTTTAAGTTCTTGTGCCTGTGGACTAAGGGTTACAGGACCAGCAGGGTGAGAAGGTTGAAGAGCAAAAAAGGGATGAAAGAAAGGAGGTCCGAGTGATAAGAAAAAAAAAGAAAAATAGAGAAAGGAGAGGGGTTGGGTAAAAGGAATATTGACAAAAAGAAGAGAGGCACAGAAAGAGGGAGACAGAGCAATATAGGTATATAGTAGCGTACTTTGACACAACCTTAAAGAAACCCCACCTTCTGGGGGTACCCAGTTGGGTGGTTCCCTTGTGGTCAGCAGCTCTTTTCTAACCTGATCACAGTACCCCACCTCCACCAAGTAGAGAGGAAGGACAAAAATGCTATAAATCAAACCAAAACAAGCAAACAGAAAACTTTACAGGATAAAGTTGGGTGAAAAACCAAATAATAGTGGTAGAAACAGTAGCAAAAATGAAGTTCTAGTTATTGAAAATGGCAGCAATGGGAAATTATAATTAAACTAGAAAAATTGAGGAAGAAAAAAGATCTGTATGGAAAAGGTTGAAATTAAAAAACAAAACAACATCAAAATAAAAATACAACCAATCCAAAAAACAAAAAAAAACACAACCCAAAACAAAGCAGTATGTATATGTTATTGAATATTGTCTGGGCAACACGTGGTCTTCTGGGATATGAGATGTTAATCACAGTCCTGATATGACTGGAGGCTGCTGATTTCTCAAACCCCAGCAGGTAGACACCCTAAATCTCTCTTCAGCCCACTTAAAAGGCACTTTGAACTTGTAAACTTGCTGAGCAGAAGCTTTCCCAGGAAAGTGCTTGTTGCTGGAATCACTGCTGAAGTGGCTATTCACTTACCCAGTGTGCCAAAACCGGTCTCACTCTGCCCCTCAGGGTTAGGGCTGCAAGGCGGCTCAGACCCCACACTTAGGCTACTTGGTCACTGGGTTACCAGCTCCCACCCAATTCTAGCTCTGTGACCCTGAGGGCAGAGCTTGCTGGGGCAGATCGCTCACAATGGCTCCCTGTGACCCACACCCAAACCCTATTAGCTCTGTCTAGCTCAGCAGCTCAGACTGGGGCCCTAGACAACGGCCAAAGTTCTCCACACTCCTGCTCAGGCTCTCCCCAAGGCAGTTCAACTGAGTGCCAAGTCCAAAGACACCAAAACAGTTCACAGGTAAGGCCTTTCTGGTTTGCAGTCTCGCTGCTACTGAACTTATAGTTGCGGGCGGGTTTAGATGGATTGAACACACGCGACCACTTGCCATTTTTCCACTGTTTTAGTCCTCCTCTTGGGGTCCAGAAGTCTCTCGCTGACTCCCTGTATCCTCACAGGGGTGATGATAGGCAGATCCCACCAGTCAGAGAAGCCTGGAGTCCTATCTCCCCAGACTCACAGTGCCCAGATGCAAGGAAGCTGTTACTCAGCCGCCATCTTGCTTCGCCTCCTCCTTCTTCACATTTCTATTAGGCGTATGCCATGTGCCACCTCCAAGCAGTGTGCCAGGTTTGGAGATACAAGGCAGACCTGCCTTGGGGGGGAAACTCCATTTTCCAGAAATTTTCACAGGGGAGGGGACAAAACCCTCTTTCATCTGCTGTCTTTTACTTTGGAGAAAATCAGCCACATACTGGGGAATGTGCACATGTCCCACTGTAACCAACTAAAGAGTGATGCTCCGTTCTGCTCAAACAATTTTGGAATGTCCTGAGATGCACGTCAGGTGATCATTTAGGCCCAGAGTCACCATGAAAAGCACTCTCCTCAGGTATAAGAAAGAAGCCTTCTCTTATTTGTTGGGATAAAGCTGTAGAGCAGTGGTCCTCAACCTTCCCAACTCTGCAACCCTTTAATACAGTTCCTCATGTTGTGGTGACCCCTAACCATAAAATTATTTTCATTGCTAGTAGCAATGACATGAGGAACTGTATTAAAGGGTCGCAGCATTAGGAAGGTTGAGAAATATTGCAGAAGGACAACTTTCCATGTGGTGAAGACCACTAACTACTTAACCTTCTGCAACTTATCCCTACTCTAGTAGGGTAAATCTAGGTGACTACTTCCTAAACTTAAAAAAATACCTCTCAACAAGTACATATCTTTTATATATACTGTGCTTCATACAGTCCCTAAAACTGGTGACCTCTTCAGAAAGGTGAACACAATTAGAAAGGTGTTGCTGTGAATTCTTACCTTATTGTAAATTCCATATAAGAAACTCCTCATCTTTGTTTCTCCCATCTTTAGGGAATCTGTTTGCTATGTATCTCTTAGTGTAGAAAATATTTTATAGAAATTTAAATCCATGGGATTCAAATTCAAAATTACACAAACTATTTGGTTTGAGATATTTATCCTGGGAAACATCTTTAGAGATTTCAATTTCTGGCTTAAATGGTGGAATTAATTACTCTTGATTCTCAATTTGTCTTCTGAGTTGAG
This sequence comes from Nycticebus coucang, assembly GCF_027406575.1. Classification (NCBI taxonomy): domain Eukaryota; kingdom Metazoa; phylum Chordata; class Mammalia; order Primates; family Lorisidae; genus Nycticebus; species Nycticebus coucang. The sequence goes on from NC_069790.1 coordinate 54,226,427, forward strand.
GTCAAGGACAAAAAGACACTGCCAGTTAACGTTTATACTGCTCCATGGCCAAGAGCTTTAATTTTCTCTCTTGCCTTCATTTTTGCAGATGTAAACCATTACTAAACAGATTGACTGGTGTTTCATTCCCTCTCCTTCTCCTTACTTTCCTCTGGAAATATATATTAAAACAGCATAAGATTCATAAGATAGAATGGCTAGAAGGTCTCAGAAGAGAAACAAAGGGCCAGATAACTTATCTCAGTGGGAAATTGACCTGGGAATAATTGACAACATATATGTAGTGTGTTTTACTCCCATGAAGGAGAAGTAAAATCTGTAGATCTACATGACTCTAAACATTCTAATGAAAAGGGGAAGGAACATTATGTCAGTCATCTCACATTTTCAAATATTTGGGTATTGGCCATTGTGAAGACAAAACACACAGATGATGGACTGTCTTTCTACTTCTTGTTTGTGTGACTTGGGGACATGGGGCTTCTGCCATTGGCTCTAAGGCAATTTACATTTGTTTCCTTTGTCCCTCTTGAGAGAAAACAAAAATCTTACTTTTCCAAGCGATTAAAACTCTTCTGCCTCAGCTATGATGAAAGAATTCTGTCTCCTTGTATATAATTGGATGTTTCATCTTTATTTTAATGATTGACAGAAAACTGATAAACTGAGATATCTCTGAATCGGGGTTGAATGTACTCTCTTGGTGGCCTCTTTGCTAATTTGTTTGACTGTTTTGCAGGATTTATTACTCTGTAATGGAAAGCTTTATTAAATATGAGGGGTGCAAAGCTTTCTGAATGCTAATGAACTTATTTGCCAAAATTTAAATGTTCTTCTTGTCAGTGAATGCCTGTCTCACTTAACAGGATCCAAATTGAATAATGAAGAAAATTAGACTGTATTGTACCCTCAAGAGAAATCATGTATGAATCGTAGTAGAATACTGAGGGGGAAAGGGGTCACATTTGAGGGAAAAAAATAGATAATTTGGATTACTTAAAAAAAGGATTAATTCAGGAAAACCCAATTCTTTTCAAAGAAACAGTTATTCAAGGAGCAGGATTTCCCACTGCACAGACAATCTATATCTTTGGGCAGTTTAGAATGAGTGTAAAGTCATAATCATATGGAAATGCATGCTCTGTTATATGGGAATTCCCTTAATATGCCTGTGCTGAAATGGAAAATCAATAAGCTTGAAAAATAAACACTGTTTTTTAGATAAATTTAACAAGGATTCAGAGTTTGGGAAATTGCCCCAATTCTTCCTTTAAGCATAATGTAATGAGGCTATCCCTTAGTCAGTGCTTTTATTCCATTGCCTTGGTGTTATCTCCAAGGAAGTGGATGATCATGATGCCTTTCCCTTGCCAGATGGTGGTCCTCTTGACTAATAAGACAGGCTGTGGGAGCTCCAGTAGCCACACAAATTTCCAAACATATTAAGGTCCAGAAATAACGTATGTGTGAGACAAAATAAAGTGACAGAGGAGCAGTGAGGAAGAATATAAAGGTGAGAGTGTGAAAAGAAATTCATCCCTATCATAAGCTTGAAATAAGGACCCTGAGGTAGAGAAAATAAAGGGAAGAACAAATATCTCCAGTATTTGTTAAAATAATTCTCCTGAGATTTCAGGACAAGGAAAGGAAGATCAAGAGAAAGGGGAAATGGCCCCAAAGCCTGTGAAAGTTCAAAAACAAAACGTGAAAAAGTTTGAAAACTAAAATTAATGCTCTTCTAGGAAAAGAGACTGGATGCTAACAGAAAGTGTTCTAATAGCAGAATTTGCATTTTGGTAATTCCTTAAGATCCCTAAGCGAAAAGGTTTATATGACATTGATCCATAAGGTATCAATGTGTCTTTTAGCTATGATGCCCAGTTTCGTTTTCAAAGGAGAAAACGTATGGTCTACACATCTCAGATTAACACCAACCAACTGTGCCATATTTCATTTGAAGGATGCATTTCCTTGTATCCACTTGTGTATTTAATTGCTTCTGTGGGAAGGATTGAGGACTATAAACCTAGATTTATCTCTTGGAATGATAATTGAATTTTAAAAATGAAGTAAATAAATGGAAGGAGATTAAGATTCCCTTCCACCCTTTCAAATCATGACCTGCACCTTGGGAAACAAAAAGGAACTTCAAAATGGGAAGGTGAGGTGGATGAGCAAGAAGGATGCAAACCAAACCAGACAATTTTTAAGAAAATTGAGTGAACTATTGAGTCTGAAGGAAAGGCGGGTCATGAGAACTGTGAGATAGAAAGATATTTAAAAATAGGAAAGTGTTGGGAAAGTTGGGATGACTGCTGAATTACATGGGAGATGATTAAAGGATTGGGGAAAGTGAGGAAGGGAGGGGATAATTGACATGGGAAATAAAACAAGACTAATGGCTGGAAAAGGGTAAGTTTCAACTCTTGTTGGCACATTCCCCAAACTGCAGAGAATGAGCATGACCTAGAAATAAAGGAGAAAAAAATGAAAAGAGTTCACGGTTAACAGGAAATCATTGGGACAATAGAGGAAGCAATAAGCATGATTAGGCTTCAGGAATGAAAGCATTTCTAGGGAAATGTATTAGTCTATAGTCTCCACTCATTTATGAGTAGAATAGTCTTCATTTACTTTTACAAAAGTTTCGTTTATGAAATGAATACTATTGAAGGAAAGAAAAGCTAAGCATTATCAGGGAAGTTGAAGGCAAGGTTGCATGAAGTAGGGAATGAGCAAACCTGTTCACACCCTTTTATATAAAATTTTGAAATTCAGCATCTTAATGAAAGCACTGGAGATGCTTTATCCAAATAGAGAGGTGGGTAGTGATGAGGGAGGATATTTGAACTGTTGTAAATATTTTAGAATGGATTCTTCCACAACTTCTTCCCCCCCCTCCAAATCAAGGAAGACAAAGTTTAATAGCTTCTGTGTATTGCTTTAAATACTTTGGAAGAGAGGATTTATACAAATGTAAGATTATTCTTAGTAATAGAAATAACATTAATTTTTCAAAAATGTATTGGGAGGGCGGCACCTGTGGCTCAGTTGAATAGGGCATCAGCCCCATATACCGAGGGTAGTGGGTTCAAATCCGGCCCTGACCAAACTGCACAAAAAGTAGCCAGGCATTGTGGTGGGCACCTGTAGTCCCAGCTAGTCGGGAGGCTGAGGTAAGAGAATCACCTAAGCCCAGGAGTTGGAGGTTGCTGTGAACTGTGATGCCGCGGCACTCTACCGAGGGTGACAAAGTTAGACTCTGTCTCAAAAAAATAAAAAATGTATTTGGAGCAGGTCTAGCTGCCTGTGATTATCCTTTTTGCTTTCCTGTGTTTGTGTAGGGGATTCTGTTCTGCCAGACGGTACTAGACCCCCTTCAGAGGGAAGCTGATAAAGTAATTTAGGTGGAAAAGCTTAATGAGATAATGATGCTAAGGCCAGTTAACACCTAATAAGAACATAACCACCAGGGATGATACTGTTGCTTATTAATTATAATGATGATGTAGAGGAAAGAGACAAGGTGGCACTCATTTAGCAGAGAGTACTCATGAGTGAGGCTGCTTTCCCCAAGGAGAAGTGTTGTAGGCAGTTAGAAGTAGGTCAACATTTAGCAGAATTTGAAATTTACAACTGCTGGGTTATCCTGGTGACCACAGGACAGAGGGCCAAGCAGGAGGTAACAGATGCCTTCCTGACGGTGGCCAGGGCCAGAGTGGAGACTGTTGCGGTTGCTGGGCCATGCTCAGAGGCAGGGACTCTAGGCCGAGTTTTGAAGGCAGTTTGCTGGCCTTAGATCCCACAGTGGTCATGGGTGGGCAGACAGGCAGGTGTCCAGAACCGGACTGGGTGTGCTTCCAGTTCTGTGACCTTCCACTCCACTCCTCTGGGTCCAGTGAGTCAGACCCACGTGTAGCCTTTCTTTTTTTTTTTGGCCAGGGCTGGGTTTGAACCCGCCACCTCCGGCATATGGGATCAAGGTTGGCACCCTGCTTTGTTGAGGGACCAGAAGATCCTTTGGTGCTGTTTCTAGAGGCACAAATGTAGATATTATCTGTTGACTTGCATTTAAAGGTTTCTTGGTGTTAGTCATTGCCCTAACTCTGCTTCCTGAATTCATTTATGCGTCTGAATTCATGTTTTCCCAGGACAGGAGAATTGTAGTGCAAATTTATTGCAGATGAACTAATGTCTGTATTAGTCATGTGGGCACGAGTAGAGAATTTGAGGAAGAAGCAGCCATGTGGAAAAACCTGAAGATTTTAGAAATCTTATGACTCTTCAAGAAGCTTGAAACATAGGACTGGGAAGGACTAGAGAAGCTGCTTTGGGCCCAGTGAAATAGGAAACTCTCCATAGTCACCATCTCTTCCCTTACAATGTGTGTCTTTGGGTCCTGGAGCCTGGGCTACTGCTGACTCCCCTTCTGGGTGTTTGGATGCCCCCTCTGCAACGATGGGGGCGCTTTCTGCATCTTTTTTCTGCCGTTAATTTTTATGCTAGTGCTGCATGAACATCACTTCAAACAGGATTTTTCTCGTCCTGTTTAATGATTTCAGTGAACCCTGCAACAAAAAGGAAATAATGTTCTCATCCTTAGCTTTTTCAGGCAAGTATATTTTATTTTTATTAAATGTGTGGTTTGAGAGAGTCAAAAAGTGCAATATGCTGGGCTAGAAGATGGAAATTATGGTCCAATCCTGACCCTTATACCTATCGGCTCTGTGACCTTGGGCAAGTCTCATGCGTTTCTGAGCCTCAGTTTCCCCATTCATAAAATGAGGGGTTACTGAAGAAAATCTTTATGGTTTTAAAGCCCTTTGTAGCTCTAAAGTTCTCATGTACCCATATATGCTTATACATTGTACAGATTCCACAGCTATTAATCCTTTATGAGAGAAGTAACTGGTAAGCATGTAGGATAACAAATATTGCCTTAAATCTGTGGTTCGGAGTAGACAATTATGTGCAGAGTTAACAAGGAACCAAAGGCGTAACTATTGAGCACTAACTATGTGGCAGTCACACGCCAGCTTTAAAGGCAGATGTTTCACAGGTGAGGAAATGAGAGCTTTCCTAAGGTTAAATAAATAATTCAAGAGCATACATGCATATAATCAATAAGAAGTGGAGTGGACATGCAAACCCAGGTCTCGCTGAAACTACAGCCCATGATCTTAATACCATAGTGTACATCGCCCGCTATTCAGAACCCAACGCTTATATCCATAATGGTTCTTAACTATGATGAGAGGCGGGAGCAAGGGAAGGAGTAGTTTGGAAATCTCCCCTGCTGATTCTGATACACACATCTCTATGCCTCTAAACCAATGATTTTACCTGGTATCTTAGGTGTGCTGTGAAAATTTTTAAATTTAATTATTTATGAAAGAAGTTCAAAGCACAGTAAACATATTCTTTTTTTTACTCTGATTTTGATCAACATAACTTAACTGTACTGCGGAAGTTTAACTATAGGTTCAAGTGTGCTGTGAGATAAAAAAAAAAAAAAGATCGAAAACACTGTTATAAACCCACATGCTCTCTTTGCGGCCTCACTTGGCCAGAGTTATAACATAATTACAGCGAGGGTACCTCACCTAAAACTTCCCCTTATGTGCAGGTTCATATTTCTGTCTCTTCCAGCATGTCTTTGGAGTAGGCAGAGGCATTAAACACAATTATTCCTTTTGTCTTCGAAATGGGAACTGGAGTAAAAAGAACCAAATGATTCAGCTTCGCCCAATTCTGTGTTTCTAGCCAGTTTAGTTAATAATGTATTTTATATAGAAGGAAAGCATCACTATTATTCCCTCCCCCTCCCCCTGGAGATTTCCTGGTAAAGGAATCATTTAATGACATTAATTTTTTCACAATATCTGTAAAACCAGCCTCCCTGAAAAGTATCAACTGCAATGCCATTGAAAAATGCTAGATGGAGGAGCATGGTTTCTGAACCAGGCATTTGTATTAGCAAAAAAGGGACTTTCTAGACATCCATTGACTTGTCCCAACAAAATGCTCCATTGAGATCATCAGAAGGGTTTAAGTGACCACAACAAAGAATAGCTGGTCACTGTATCTTCTCTGAAAATGACAAAAATAATCCATTCTTCTTTAAAAATAAGAATGTCCTTATCACCTAGAAGTTCTCATTTTTTTTTTCCCTAGGCAAGAACTTTAATGAACTGAACAGTTATCAGCATCTGAAACCAATGTAGGAGATACAAAATTATCATCTTATGTCTGAAAATTTCTCACACTGGCAACAGCGTAGATCCTGCTGAATTCCAAGTGACTGGCGTATTACCTCTACCCTGTGAGTGTCCACTGGGTTTCTGGTGAACATGGGAGTATCTCAGCATAAAGTTCCTTTTCCCTGACAACTGTAGGGAAGGAGAGATGAAGGGAGTGTACCCAAAGGGAAGGGGGTGAGTCTAGGGACCCTGTGCAGACAGCACTCGCAGGGGTCCCTGAGCCCAGGGCTCAGAACTTCAGGGGAATGACAGGCCAGTACTTGGGCTGCTTTCTGTCACAGTGCTTGTCAAAGCTCAGCTGCACTGCAGCCTCCATGGCCTGGATCTTGGCAGCGCTGTACCCATGCAAGCATTTCATCTCGGCTTTGTGTGGCTCGCCCAGCCTCTCAGTGGGGGGTTTGACTGACCTGTGGGGGTTGTAGCGTAGGTCATGGTCGGCATTCATGTAGTCATTCAGGCACTGTGCATCCAGCAGCTGCTGCCGCCGTCACTCTTCTCTGTGCCTCTCGGTCTCTGCAAAGTACTGGCCGAGCTCCTCCGTGATTTCCATGTTGCTCAGGTCCCATTCTACCCCTCCGTCTGACTCAGTCTCTACCTCCTCATCTTTGGAGGAAGTTTGGTCTTCTCTTACGGGTCCCTGGAACCTCTTGCTAATGTGTCGTTGCTTCCTAGACCTTCTGAAATGTGAACCCCAGTGGTGGTCCTGCTGGGCTAAGCGATGGTCACTGAAAGACTGAGGATCTCCAGCCTCATCATCACAAGAGCTTTGGGAAGAAACTGCAGAAGGGAGATGCCATGGGAAACTGAAATGGAATTGCACGGCCTTTCTGTAGGCCTTCTGGTGGTTTCGCATCCAAGCCACTGCTCGATGATAATGTTGCCAGTATCTTGCTTACGCTGGGTGAGAATACCAAGACTCAGAAGCTTTCGATGTTGATGCCTGTGCTGCCATCCTTCTTGTGAAAGTCCAAATCGGCACTGAATCTTGCGGGCACATAGCTTGTAGATCCTGGGCGGTGGGCAAGAAGGTGCCTAATTTTCGTGGGAGACACAGAGGGGAAGGGGAATGGGGAGGGGGGTACCGCAGGAGATACTGGACCTCATTGTTTTTTAATAATGTATTTTCATGGTGATGAAGCCTTCGGATGTAATTCACAATTCTTAGACTCTCAAATGCCTTCTCCAGGCCTTCTTTTTATTTCAGTTTCTTCTTCCTTTTGCTGAATAAATTCTAATTTGTTGCTCAGTATGGCTATATTCGGCTAATTGTGGAAAATTAGAACTATCCAGATATATGATTTCATTAAAGATACGGTAGATTTTAGAAATCTTATGACTAATATATTGCTGTTTAAAGGTATATGAGGCAGCTGCATCTATGGAATGATCTCTAAGATACGTAGTTAAATTTTAAAACACAAGGTATGGAACAGTGTGCATGGTATCCTATCATTTGTATAAAGACATACATAGATATGCCTACATGCCTCGCCTAACAGTGGAAGGACATTTAAGGAACTGGTAATAGTGGTTGTCTCTGGAGAGAAACTGGCTGGGAGATGGGAGAAAGACTCTCTCCTCCTGTTGTCCCTTTCACACTGTATAAAGTATCTAGCGTATCATGTTCATGTATTGCCTATTCAGTTGTTCTTTTTTTTTTTATAAAGATGGATTTAGAGCCATTTCTACTGAGATGTAAAAGTACCAAAAGACATTGTTAGGTATAAGAAACAAGTTGCAAAATAGGGTAAGTAGTATATGATCCTATTTTTGTAATATTTGTACATCATATATGTATGTGTATACACACTCTCACATCTGTAGGGATGTGCACCAAATTGTTAACAGTGGTTCTCTCTAGGGAAAAAGAAAGTGTGTGTGTGTGTGTGTGTATTACTGTCATTTTTTTAACCTGTGTTTGTCTATATTGTCTGAATTTTTTTACACAAAACTAATTCACAATAGATAACTCAACCCAACCAAAGGATTACACTTGACTACTACACACTTATAATTAAAATTTCCCAGCATTTCTGGACAGCCTTATTTTACTTTTTGTCATATCTCATGAGTTCAGTTTAGATGTCTTCTTTTACCTCTTTTCAGAAGCTTCCTGAAGTTTCTGCTCCTTTATCTTCACTCATCTTCACTCACTTTTATCAACAGAGCCCAGCTAAGGTCATGGAAATACTACTGAAAGTTCCTCTCTTAACCACTTTGCTTTGAAATTAATCCAGAATGGTGTAGCCAAAATCCTCCCCATTCCCAGGTTAGAGACTTGAGCTTGGGTTAAATTGCATTCCCTACTTATTTTATGAAAATTGCTTGCTTTCTGGATCCTTTTTATCAGCACAAAAATATGCAGTATCTTCCATCTCAAACAACAACAAAACCCAAGAAATCGCTCTCCAATCCATACTCTCTAAATACCATCCCATTTCTCTGTATTCCTTTACAGCAATTCTCCTTGACAAAGTTGCCTTTATGTTCATAAATATATTTTCTTTTCATTCCCCATGCACTTTTATTTTATTTTATATTTTAATTAATTATTATTTTCTTTCTTTGCCCCACTCATTTTTAAACCCACGCTTCTCAGGCTTTCAGCCCTAACCACTCTCCCTTAACTCTTCTGTTAAGGTCATTTTTTGTATTTCCTTGTCAAACCCAATGTTCAATTTTCAGTCCTCATGTTCTCTACTTCTCAACTCATTGTTCATGTTTGGTCACTTTCTCCTTCTTGAAATACTTTATTCTTTTGGTTTTTTGGACACCTCTCTTTCTTAGAGCTCCCCCTACCTTCAAGATGGCTTCTTTTTAGTTTCTTCTTTATCCTCTTAAAGGTTGGGACTACTAAGAGCTCAGTTCTCAGGCCACCTGCTGTCTTTGTTGAAATTCATTCCCTTGGTAATATCATCTAGCCTTTGTCTTTGAATACCATATCCATGCTACGTTCTGCTGAGTTTCTGTCATTTTTTTATCCTACAAATATTTATCATGTGTATACTGTGTGCTAAGTTCTTCCCAGCAATGGTCTCTTATTCTCCAAGTTGATCTGGGATGAATATTACCTTTAATACTTTGTAAGTTCTGAAAGGTAGATTGAAAACTTCTGTTTTCCAGGTAAGTAGGTTATTCATCATGGAATAGGCATTTATATTAAGTGAATGCGTATTATTATGCTCTGATAAGTGGCTTCTAGAGTTGAAAAAAACCAGTGTCCTCTTCAATATGCCTGTCATGTAAGATAATCTACCATTTGACAACATAAGGCCTATGACCAGAGGCTATGAAAAAAACATCACTAAGCTCTATTGTTAAAATAAGCATGTATTAAACTTCCTATAAAAAACCTCCTTTAATATCGAACATGAATTAGAAACCCACCTCATGTTAGTGTTCTTCCACAATCAATCTCCTTTCCAGTTTTAATAAGGTGAATAGAAACCCTGTTTGCCTGACCTATCCTGGTTCACACTTGTTGGGCCAGCGTAATTGCTAATTGCAGGTCCTTTCACTCTTTAAAGAATCTTGGTTTGGACAATAAATTATATGGTCAACCCAAGTATTAGGGTCTCTGGGATAAACGATCAAGGCGCCATTGCTATTTATTGGTATTACCTTGTCACAAGCTGTGAAAACAGTTTTCCTTTTGATTATTTCTTCCTGAGTTGTCACAAAGACCTTCACATAAAATCACTCTCTCCCATTAAAGTAATTATGGAAACGCTGCTTGGTAATGACCACTTGTTTTAGTTTTCCTCCTCAGATTCCAAAGACCAAATGTAGAGATTGCTTTTGCTGGGTCAGGATCAAAATTGTTCAGAGACAAGCAGGCTTGGACAGAGAAAATTTTATCTGACTATCTAATCCACAGAATCTTGAAAAGAAATTTTTCCTTGGTAACATCATCTTTAGAAAGAGTCTATGAGTGACTGCTAATTTTAGCCCAGAGATAATGGAAAACCCAACATACATAATTTCAATGGGACATACATATTTGTGGACTAAGATACTTAATGTTTTTGAGTTGCTACTAGGAAGTATTTGAAATATGAGTATTTGAAAGGTGAACCTGGTGGCTTCATAGACATAATCTCTTTTAAAACTATTTAATCTCTTGATTCACAAGGAAGTATTTTCTTGAGTCAAAGAGCAGAATGACATTTCTGGAATTACATGTTTCTACACTGTATTCTTGACCAATGGTAGTAAAAGTATTGCACCCAATCAACTCAATGTAAAGTATATGTATGTAAAAAAGTATATATTTTTTAATAATATGGACTCATGAAGACAAAAGAACTCAGGAGGAAAGTAAATTGTTTAATCTAATTGTTTCAATCCTTTTGTAACTTCCTGATACCATTGCTATGAGAGTAAATCATATACTTAGTAAAACATTATGAGCATTTGGGGTAATGAATGAGGAATGATTTTATCATTCTTGTCTGTAGCTTGCTTGAAAATTAAAGTGAATGAGACAAAATGTTCAATGCGTGTTGTTTTCCTCCTTTCCTTCTTTTTTTCCTTCTCTAATTAAAGAAGTAGAGAAAGTTGTTATTACTAGTCATAGTTAGCTTCATGAGACACCACTGGACCCTAAAATATCAACAATATTCATGTGGTATTGACTTAAACAAATTCTATGCTGTTATCAAAATTTAGAAGATTCCATGAAAACTGGGCTCCTAAATCCTTTCTTAACCCAAAGAACAGGATTGGATAGCTAAAGACAAGTAATTATTCCTTTTCCTATTGTAGGTATCCGCTCTATCCTCCTTACCCCCTCTTAGCTGCCCCTCCTAGAAAATCCATAATTAAAGCTGGACATTCCCCTTTTATGACTTGAGGTAGCTCTTTTGCCAGAAGTTCCAGGGCTTGTTTAGAAACATGACCTGGGAAAATTGTCCCAAGATTCCTGCAGTCCTTGAGTGGAGAGGGAAGTGCCATGATTTGGAAGCAGTAGCATCAGGTGGTTGGAGAGGGTGGGGTGATGTACCAGTCTTGCAGAAAATTAATTCCATTCGGATCATCTCGATAGATCATATTTTATATTATGTATTAAAAAAATCTTTAGTTCTCTCAAAGAATAAAGATCTGCAGAAAGAAGGTAAGGATTTGATAAGATAGAAAATGGTATTTTTTCTTCTTAAAAATAATAATGGCCTATTCCTAACTATGGGATAAGAACTTTCCAGAATATACTATATCAACTTTTGGCAGGGTTACTCTGAATAGCTTGTGCACATCTCTGCAATTCTCAAGAGATGTACTCACTGTCTTTTAGCCAACAATATGACGAGGATTTCCTGATGTGCCAAGGTCAGGGGTTGGGTGTCAGAATGAAGAAATCTGGAATATGATCATTTAGTTGAAGAGCTATAGATTTCTTGAATATTTTGTGGTTCACAGAAAAACTTAGAGGTTTCCATAGAAACTGGAAATCTCCCCAATGGGAAACATGCAGAGGGACAGAGTCGGGGGGGTGGGGCATATGTTTATGGGGAAGAAGTGACATTTTTTTCTTTCTTTTTTTTATTAAGTCATATACACATAGATCATGAATACATTTATGCATATGTGGGTACAATGTGTTGATTTTTTTGTTGTTAGGGATTCATTGAGGGTACAATAAAACAGGTTACACTGATTGCATTTGTTAGGCAAAGTCCCTCTTGCAATCGTGTAGAAGTGACATTTTCTTATGGTATATTTTGCTAGAAGGTCTCCCCTGTAGTAGGGCCAGCCTTAGGAATATTCTGGGGAGTTGTTCTTGGGCAATATTTACCTATTTTGGAAGTTCTTCCCTCTCTCCTACTCTCTCTCACCCACCAACTCCACCCAGAGGTATAATTTCATATTCTGGTTACTCAAGGTCCCTTTGCTGTGGCTTTCACTTGGGTTGATGTGCTCTGGACCTTGTATACCTCTCATATCGACCAAATTGTCTATCAAATTCTACCTGCTTCATGCTGTATTCCTGTGGGATGTTTATTTCTGCTTTCCAGGGGAACAGGAAGTTATCTGGTAACCTAATTAGAATGATAGCAGAAAGGGTAAAAACAGTTTAATATGCTGTCCCCCCTAAAATGGAAGGTGGGGGCCTTACCCTTCATTAGTAGGTCCTAGAACAGGAGTATTTTAAGTCAAAGATGTGAATTTTTTTTTAGACAGAGCCTCAAGCTGTCACCCTGGGTAGAGTGCCGTGGCGTTACAGCTCACAGCAACCTCCAACTCCTGGGCTCAAGCGATTCTCTTGCTTCTGCCTCCAGAGTAGCTGGGACTACAGGCACCTGCCACAACGCCCGGCTATTTTTTGTTGCAGCCATCATTGTTGTTTGGTTGGCCCGGGCTAGATTCGAACCCGACAGCTCAGGTGTATGTGGCTGGTGACTTAGCCACTTGAGCCACAGGCGCCAAGCCAAAGATGTGAATTTTAAACGGTAAAATTTCCAAAGCTATGTTTCAAATTGATGGCAACAATATTTTGGGAAGAAGGACACATTTTTTAGCACCCTTAAAATGATGCACATAGAAAACGATCTGCTCTGAGTAAAGAAGACCCAGCCTGAGAGATTGAGAGAGTCAGAGTATCAGTTTTGCATGGCCAGTTGTCATCACACTTGAGGGATGAGGCACTATCCAGAGGGCAGACAGCCTGAAAATGTGCCGCCCACGGGAGACCGCCAGCACTGTACCTCCGTGTTGCCTACCTTTCTCCTCCACAGTGGCTGGGACCAAAAGAGGGTGCTGGACACCCCTCCCATGCGCACATGCACCCTCACGCAGGCACTCCAGCCTTACCCCATGGTTTACCTACAGGCTGATTCCTAAAAGATCAGAAAGACAAATGATTCAGAAAGGGCTGCCGCTGATGCCTTCTTAGAACATGTAATCTCACAAGGCATGTCTGTTCTAAGTGTTTATGTGCCATTGATCAAATCACTCTGCTCTTCCTCTTCCTCTGTCCCTTAGAAAACAGGAGCAAGGCTTTGTTTCTGATTACATAATGACTTAAGCCAGGAACTTAAAAAAAAAAATGCCCACAGCAGTTTTAATCTGACAGCGTTGTTTCATTTTTGCTCTACTAACCCAAGATTTTCTGAACATCTTCATAGCTAGGCAGAACAAACTCACAGAATTATTGACTGGGCAGGGCTCTGATTTAACTTTGAACTCTTAGAAAAATTGCCCATCTGACTCTCAGTGATTTCCAGTGAGAATCAAGAGCACCATTGTCAGTTCTTAATAATTATGTGGTTTCTGTACGTAAATGCGTGTCTTTCACGTGTATAAACGCACACGGGCATAGAATTTCCAGTGTTGGCATAAGTGAATACCCCTTGTCCCCCAGGAGTCTCTGGTCTTCATTTACTAATTATTCTCTTATTTGAGGTAACTTCTCCATTGCTCCTATAACCTTTGAGTAATAATAAATACAGAAGGATGCTTATGCAAAAAACCTAGAATCATAATTGTTTAGTTTTAAGAAAGAATGGCATCAAGGCTAGACATACACAACTAGGCAGGGATTTCTTTTTCTGGGAAAGTGGTGGTAAACAGCAACTGCTTTATTAGCAAAAGAGTCAATGGTCTTATAATTTTTTAAAATAGCGACATTGACTAACGCATAAAGAAATGCCATTCAGAAAGGTTTTTTCCTGAATGCAGTGTAGATCTCTGTGTGTGAGCCCATGATGCTCTTACTGTTTACTTTCACAAAAACCACAATATTAACACTGTCAAGAGCTTATTACAGTGATGTGCTGTGCTGCAGGGATGCTAAACGGACAGCTTCTCAAAAAACTCAAGCAGGAGAAAATATATATGATAAATAAAATGTTGAAACAATTACAAATTAGGGTCAAGTCCACTCCCTTCTAGAGAGGAAGCAATTGGTTATGAATATTGTACCAGGTTTTAAAAATTCTCACAAGTTTCTAGATAATAAGAGCAAATAACAATTTTTGAGTACTGGGCCTATTCTAAGTCTCATGCTTAGCCCTTTGTTTTGTTCTTATTTGAGCCTCATAATTACTCTGTTGGTAGAAACTAGTGTCATGCCCATTGTTTACATGCATGTATATTTTAGAAACACACACATGCAAACTCCAATACCCAGAACATGTGAATTTGAGGTCCTTCCCAAATACACATACGTGACTTATTGGGGAGCTATGTTAGGATACACAGACAGCACAATTTTGTTCCCCCGAGACTCACAATTGATGTGCTCCACGGCATCATGATGTTTCTCTGCATGTGCACATGTGCAAGACACATTTTAGTTTTTGTCACCAGTTTTTTCCCCTTTTCTGTTACCACCTTATATATGATGGACAAATCTGCTCACTTTGAAGTTGCTTGCTGCGGAATCTCTTTTCTAGTAAACTTTCATGGTAGTTTATATTTCCCAGGAAGTCACCTTAACAGCTTTCAAAGGGATATTAACTTTTTAAAACACAAGCACACATAAAGTCTTAAGTTCCCTGTGAGAGAGATGTTACGTCTCCCAGCGCCACTCATGCTGTAAGGGCTAATGTCATTGTAGGCATGACCTCATCCTGTTTCTTTTCTGTCTTTCTTATAAAGGCTCGGGGTCTTTATAGCTTTTACATCTCTTTGCCTGGCTCCAAAATCAGGCTCTCTGACATGTACTTCTGTGTTGCTTAGAGAGGCAACTTAAAATATACAATCTCCAGATGGGAATGATTTAACAAAATTAAAAACAGACAGGGGGCAGAGAAGGCGGGAGGTGTCAAATGTTTCTTCTACTCCACTATCAGTTTGATGTGGTGGCTTGTTCCTACCTAGTCCCCCTGCATGCTGTCCACTACCCAAAGTTACAAAGTCTGAAATGTTAACAGAATACACATGGATAGGGATGTGAATACCCTTCCTTCTCCCTCCTAACCCAGCACATGGAGTTTTAATTGTGGCTTGTTTCAACTTAATTTTGTTTCACTCTTAGGATGAAAAAGACTTGTTTCAATAAGTCCGAAGAGGCTTTATAAAGCGTATAAATAATTGCAAGCATTTGCTTAGCCACCTCCAAAGACAATCATTACTTTTGATAGACATTTTACTTTTGGAATGAGCTTCCTTCCTCTTTCTAAACACAAACATGGTCATATTGGTGAGCTGAGATTAAAGTTGCTGACTTCATAATGCACACAGTTCTTTATTATTAATACACAAGGATAAGTAAAATCTCTGCTCTGGTTAAAAATAAATATAATAAGGAACATCCAAAAGGGCTATGTACAGGGAAGCAGTATCATGTAATATATCCTTTTTTTTTTTTTTAGTTCCTGCCTGGAATAAGATATGGAAGGCCACAGCTCAATAATGCTAGGAGGTTTTATTACAAACGGAGAATTTTCAATTATCTTAAAATCAGCATGGTCTAACATGACCCATTAAGCCATCATTAGACCCAAGGTGACGACCTGCATTAGGATGGAATGGCTCTCACTGCATGCAGACTTGGTATTAAGAAGCCTGAGCACCCTCATTTTCTTCTTATCATTGCTCCACTGTTTTCAGATCTTTTGTTCATTTTCAAATCCATACCAGACAAAAAGCTACTGGTTAGGCTGCACCTAATCTCCAGCATGCCTTCGGAACACGGCCGTGGTATGCACTTACCACTGTTTTAGGCTGTGACTAACTTTCAAAGTGGTTTCAAGCACAATTTCTGAGCTCTAGTGGGACTGAAAGCCCTTGTACCCTCCTCTTGTTTCTTGTTAGCACCTTGCTTGGCTTTCTGTAAGACACGACCCATGGATTTCTGCAGCACAAAAAAAAGATAAGATGTTCAGTATCTTTCATTTTCTGCAAATAGTCTGTATTTACAATACTACTCCAGTGGTTTCTGACTACCGCTTAGGGCAATTTTGCTTAGCCTAGCGGAATGTCCTGGAAACTACTGGCAATGATTTAGCCTCCAAAATTGGAACACATTTAGTAGAGACAGAAAGCCTATGAACAAATAGTGGGCATGTGCCAGAGTAAATAAGTGTGGTTCATGAGCTGCGGTCAGAAATGTCTCTCTTTCAGTATGCAGGGCAGAGCTGTTGCCAGCATTTGCCATAAAGTCATCACACAAAGCAGTTTTTCCTCTCAGTATGACAGACTCAATGAAAGAGGGCTTCTAGTCTCACAATCTGCTCTAAGGCCCGCAGTCACAAGTCATGCCAACGGAGACCTGAGGCAAGGGCTCTCTTTTTCTCAAGTTAGCCTTTTTTGTCCAGACCGCCAAGCTTCTATGGAAAAGAATAAAAAACCACCAGGGAGTAGGAGGAGGCTGGAAGGGTTGGAGGAGGAAAGATTCTTTGTAACACTCAAAGCTCCTCCCAGGATCTCATAACAAACCACAGAGTCAGTTTGCTTCCTCTCTTTTCCAAACCCAAACTTTGGCCCTTACTGTATAACTCCTTCGAAGCACTTGGTGAGGCTGTCATTCCTGGGTGAGCTATTAAGACAACGTTAAGAAGCTTTGCTGCCTCCTTCCTCTGCAGAGTTCTGTCACAGAGACTGGAGAAGACAGACAGATATGGTTTCCACTTTAGGCTGTTTGCATTTTCCTTTAGAACTTAACTCCTTGACCACACATTACAGAAGGATTTAGTACATTCGGATTGGAATGACATGATTTTGGGTGCAGTGTGCATGCTTGCCCTCTGAGCTTAGAGGTCTGGTTTCATGTAGTTTTCTATTCCTATGTAGACTGTGCAGTCTTAGTAACCGCTGAAATTCAAGAAGGAACCATTAAAAAAAAAACTATTGAAGAAACTATCAATCAATATCCAGTAAAACATTCATTATAGGGATGTTGTTGGGGGCGGGGGGCATGTGTAGTTCACCTTCTAAGAAAAACACACAATAGAAGATGTCATTTTCCAAGCTTTCCTATGATTACCATTGTCATCTTCAGTAAGACCTCAAACATGACAACTTTAGAAATAAAGGAATAACCTGAAGATGTTATTTCCATACTAGGTAACAAATTTGCCAATTCATTTTCACAATTATGGATCCCAAAGTTAAATTTCACTGATATTCACTGGACACCCACTCTGTGCCAGACTTTATGCCAGGTACCGAAAACACAGAGATGAAATAAAACATATATCTAAATGTTGACATTTGTCAGTTCTGAGTTGTGGGACTTTAAGAGTTTGCAATCTGTTCAATTTAGAAACTTAAATAAGATTTTTTAAAAAACTAACAAGAAAGAAAGCAAAAAGCCAGGCTGTATAACTCACACCTGTAATCTTATCACTGGAGAATGAGGTGGAGAACCAACCTGGGCAACATAGTGAGACTCTATCTCTATAAAAAGTGAAAAAAAATTAGCTGGACATACTGGTACATGCCTGAGGTACCAGCCACTTGGGAGGCTGAGGCAGTAGAGTCATTTGAGCCCAGGAGTTCAAGGTCGCAGTGATCTGTGATTATGACACTAGACTCTAGCCCGGGCAATAGAGTGATAGCCCTTCTCTTAAAAAGAAAGGAGACATTCTCCCATTTCAAAAAGCTCAAAGTTGATGGCTATAAAGACGAGTGATCCAGTAATTTAAATACAGGGTGGTAAGTAGCATGATAGCAGAATGTTCTGAGAGAGCACACTTTTCACAGGGCACTGGTGCTAAGTTGGCTATGAATCTCGTATTCTACCGTGAAGGATAGAGTTGGAAAGGTGAAGCTCATTTTGGACTCTTGTTTCTTGCTTATCCATCTGATTATAAACCAATTACTTAACCTCTCTAATTCACAGGTTCTTCTTCTGTCAAATGAGATCATATTCTCTGTCTCGTTTAGTTATAGGCTTGTTGGGAGGATTTAAATGCGAAAATATAAATGAGAGGGCACCAAGAGCTGTGCATATAATATAAATAAAAGATGACATTATTATTATCATTAGTCTCAGAGTCTTACTTGCTGGGAAAATCCTCAGAGCCGACAGCATTTTACCATTATCTATCTGACTACTGAAGGTAATGTTTCACTTTCTTTTCATATGAAGATCTCCAAAGTCTTTTTCCAAAATCTTATAATCGAAGACTTTAAATTCCAAAAATCAGAAGTAACTAGGCTCGTATCATTGAATCAGCCTAGTCCTCAACCAAGAGAATCAATGGACTTTTGGTGCTTCAAGGGAAGTTGGGAGGCAGAATGACCTGGTGAGGTGAGCAGGTGCTTTGGAGTAGATGAAGCTGTAAGCTCTTAAATTCCTGAATCTCAATTTTCTCCCTCCCAATCTCAAAGTGGCATAATAATATCTAGCTCAAGTTTTTTGTGAGGATTAAATGAGATGCATGTATGAAATAGTTGGAATGTGGGAGCCACTCGGTAAATGCAACCCGTTCTTTAAGTACCAATGATGTTGATCCATAATGATCCCAAATTTTATTTTGTAGAGTCTGTCTCCTTCTTCTATGACTCAGTGCTAAGAAGTAAAATACTCTATGTCAACATTTCCATATGAGAATGCGAGTGACAATTAGCAGAAAAGGAAGAATTGAAAAGGAAAGTGGAAGGAAATTTATATTCACTGCATGGAGTAAGCTGATCTGGAAGTTCTGGGTTGACCTGAAATATTAAACGAACGATGGAGTAAATGTGAACTCCCAGGAGATAACTAAGATGTGCTTAAACTGAACACTGGGCATTGCAATCTCACTTTGCTTATTTTTCTAATTCCCTAATCATTCTGCCCAAACTTCTCCCAAACAAAAAACAAACACCTTTCCCATCCAGTTTTCTTTTTTAATTTTGTATAGCAAGTTCACTTTTATGAAAGGCATAGAGACAATAAACAAAGTAAACATGTAATCAGATCTTAACTCCTGTCCTAGAATTGTTCCATTAAGTTCTAGTCTCTAAAGATGTCAGGCCAAAACTTGTCATCTTCTTCATAGTCCATTACTTTTCTTCTGTTAAATTGAACTGTTGTCTTCTTCTTTTTTTTTTTTGTTTGTAGAGACAGAGTCTCACTTTATGGCCCTCGGTAGAGTGCGGTGGCATCACACAGCTCACAGCAACCTCCAACTCCTGGGCCCAAGCGATTCTCTTGCCTCAGCCTCCCAAGTAGCTGGGACTACAGGCGCCTGCCACAACGCCTAGCTATTTTTTGGTTGCAGTTCAGCAGGGGCCGGGTTTGAACCCGCCACCCTCGGTATGTGGGGCCAGCGCCTTACCAACTGAGCCACAGGCGCCGCCCTGAACTGTTGTTTTCTTTCCTGTTTGTTGGCTTACTTTTTCAAGGATTTCTATTAAACCTTGTTCTCATACCGGCCCACTTAGTTGTCCATATCTTGCTGTCTATATAAGGTCATTCTCCACTGCTTTAGTTTTTTCAGGCTTTGCAAGTGCTAAATTACTTAACTTGGCCCTGGGCTGACTGACTGATCCAGAACATGGGCCAAGGTATCGTTTCTTATTTCTGCTTCCCTGGGCTTTGCTTCCTGTTGTGCTGCATCCACCATCCCGGTGCTTTGCCTGCAGCTCGGCCAGCCTCTGCTTCTTCAGCACCTCCAGCTCTTTGTCCACTGTGGTACATCCATCCAGGGTCAAGCAGCCACAGTCACCCCACAGCCCACTCATGGGGACCTCCCCATACCCCCTTGGGCCCCATCCAGTTGCTTAGTCCCTTTAATTTTACCTGGATTCATGTTCTTTAGTGCTGGATCCAGCAGATACTATAATAATATTTTTGCCAAGCTTCTGCAAAGCGCCCTGCAATCATAGAATTCCTTCACCTGCTTTCTCCCCGCCTGTCACAAAAGAACAGGATTACCTATATTCAAAATGCACAGGTAAAAAACCAAGCCAAACTGAAACAAAGAAACAAAAACCTCCCACCAGTTTTTACTGTGGAACTTTTTTGTCCTTCCAGTGGACAAAAAGTTTCCATAGTAAATGTCATTTACATTCGAGGTTCTGAAAAATGGTGCTATACTGTCATCGCTTTCTTTGCCCGTCCCCCAAGTACCATCACCCACAGTTAGGGATGAAAGAGTAACTTAAGGATGGGTAACTCATTCCATAGAGAAAACATTCAATTCTCTCCAAAATTGTTTAAGTTTTTGATTTTTCTCAATTTGGTGATTTTTATCAGTAGAAAACGTTTCTCCCAACACCACTGTCTGTTTTCTAAGAGTTTCACTCTGGACTACATAGCAGCTAAGGGTTGTAAAACCTAATGAAATATGGCAGAATCAAAACCCAGCCATCATTATTTTGATAATCTCAGCCATATCCAATGATCACATTAAAAAAAAAATTGTTTTGATGGGTCTTTATTTCTTTTAAAAGCTTTCAAAGGTATGGGGAGAGAAGATGGTATAGAACCTGGTGAAGGCGAAGTGCCAGATTACATAAATTGGAACAGATTAAATATTAGGCTATTGGTCTAGTCAAACTGGAGAAAGCAAATAAGATCATTTTGGTGAGGAGCAATTCAAACCCATACAGGTATTCACACCCACCCACACACAGACACACGCACACATTCACAGGCCACAGACTACGTTTCTTTACCTGCCTTTGTTTTCTTTCTCTCTCCTATCCTTGCCTGACCTGCATCCTTCCAGTATTAAAAATATATTCCTCGCTATTTACTTTGGTCAAAAAAACCATTAGGCTATTTCAAAGGCATGTGAAAAACACAACTGAGAAATGGTGTAAATCAAACTGATCCACCTTCTGACTTGCAATGTGGTCAGGGTATCTGGACACTGTCAGGGCACTACAACCCATAGCCCAAAGTGACTTTGTTATATGAAAGGAGTTTCACTTTTCTCCTCTTTGTAACCTTGTGAAATTTCCACATTAAAAAGCAATCACATCTTTCAAACGAGAAATGATTGTGTTTGGCACCACAGTCTCTGGTGGAATGGGTTGAGCTTGTTTTCGCTAAAACGAAATCAGCTTTCAAAATAAATCATCTGTAACAACATTCTACTCCCCAAATCGTATAATCCTATTAACAGTGTTTCATTTTTTTTTTTTCATTGTCACTGAGCTGACAAGATTGGCCCAGTTTCAACATAGAGAAACAGAAAGCTTTGGAGGTCCTGGCCAAGGCAAGGCGAGCTACCCAGTTCCAGCCCTGCCAAAGTTAGGTGCTTCATCTCCACCCAACGGGGGCTTTGAGGGGAACAGGGCCCTCCAATCACTGAGCTATTCAAGCCACTCAACGCATAGTCTAGTTGGGACAATTGAAGGACAGTGGGCCCTTCAATTGGGTTACCATGGCCATCCCTGTGAATAAGACCTTTTCCAAAATTGCATAGGAGTGCCGACGGGCTGAATGAAAACGGATCCTAAGTGGTTACTGGGAGAAATCTTTGCCAGAAGTGTAAATTATGCGGCAATGTCTAAAAAAATAAAAACCTTATAATTTCAGATTTCCTGGGAAAGCATATTTTTCTTTGGGAATAAAAGGGGGAAAACATCTAACAACCAAGTGCTCCTAGAAAATGTTTTAGGAGTTCCCACCCAAATGCACTGTTCAGCTTGCTCTTTGCTCCTTTCAAACAGTGAGACACTATTTGCACATGGGTTTATCAGTCAAACACCTGGAAGTCTGTAAGTATAATGTTCTTATTAAGGAAACCCAGCTGAAGGAATTGGAGGCTGCAATCAAGTTAAAATTTTCTATTAAGTGATAGGTCACAATCGCTGTTAGCCATAATCTGGTTCTGTCTTGGATGGGCTGTTCCCTTTGGGGCTGAAATTCACAGACAACCCATCTCTTCTCCCCAGATAGTCTTCTTCAAGTCAGTCTCCTTGGGGATGATTTTTCAGGAGCCAGTGACATAACATTTCCATATAGGTTCAGGGAAACTCAATTAATGCAAACTTGGTATTGGTCTTACCTTGTCCTTGGGAAAGCTTTTCCCAGGATAGAGTCTGCTGTCAGATTCATTGCTTTTCAAAGTTTCTTACTCAATTGGCAAGCAGTTAACTCTGACTCCAGAATCAGTCCTGGATTTGAATTCTGTCTCTGCTATTCACTAGCCTAATAAATCTGGCCAAGGTATTTAACCTCTTTAAGACCCAGTTACTCAATTTATTGAAAGGGTGTAATAATATTACTTGGCTTAAAGAATTATTGTGAGGATCAAGTAATAAATCAGCAATTAAGGACATTAGCAGTATCCCCTTAGAATAATCATAGGACCCTTGTGCATAATTCTTTATGAGTGAGCAATAGCAAACAGTAGGAATAGATGATTCTTGCAATCTCAAACCTCAGGAAATGTTTCTCCCAAACTTTTATAATAAAAAGGGTAATTAGATACAAATGGAGGGTCCTAGATTTTCACCATTTACCTCCCCTGAGTTCCCTAGAAATAGAGCGGTTTCCTTACATTACAGATTAAGAAGTATTTAAGAGTTGATCGATTTCTTAGACCACAAGAAAAGCAGTAATTTTCTATGGGAAGTTACTTTTGGGTCTGAAACAGTTTCAGATAAACTAGCAGGGACCATAGAAAGTGAATGAATGATAACTGGCTTTTGTAAGGTATCCTGCTGTTTAAGATTTTATGGTCATTATTTCAAATCAGTGAAAATAAAAGTTACATTAAAGCAAAGAGAATATTTCTGTTTCAGTGAAAAGTTTAGTAGTTATACTTAAATGGTTGAATATTTTGTCCTCTATTCTATGTAAGGCATCCAGCCATAGAAAAATAGCCATATAGTATGTGGAGATTTCAATTTTTTTAAAAAAAAATTGAATACTACCTTCCTATGAGAAACCTATGTATATAATCCTATCAGAACCTCACACAATTATGCTTAAGGAGATGGTTATAAAATTCTTTCTGAGATTATATTTTTTGTTTTGGTTTGCCAGGCTAAAGTGCCCTGGTGTCAGCCTAGCTCACAGCAACCTCAAACTCCTAGGATCAAGAGATCCTCCTGCCTCAGCCTCCCAAGTAGCTGGGACTACAGGTGCCCACCACAATGCCTGGCTAAGTTTTCTATTTTTAGTAGAGACAGGGACTCACTCTTGCTCAAGCTGATCTCCAACTCCTGAGCTCCAGTGATCTTCCCACTTTGGCCTCCTTGAGTGCTAGGATTACAAGCATAAGCCATTGTGCCCCACCTCTTTGAGATCATCCGTAAAGTCTTATTGTTATTCTTTCCCAATGGCTGCTTGGGAAATACTCATCCTTATTTATATACTGTCTAGATCCAAAACATATTTTTAATTTTTCAAAATGTATTATTCTGTGTTTAATTGGAGATGTGAGCAAATAAATATTTACCTTGATTTGCCAGAAACCAAATTAGACTCTGGCAAATCATTTCCTATGCTAAATTGGGACATCGAGGGGCCATATTAGTGACATATATATTTATGACTGATTGTGCTGGGCATGAAGTTAATTCAAACTATTGTAGTTGTCAAAATATCTGAAAATATCACAAATAATATATTTTTATTTTGTTCATTTAACAATATTATTTATTTTAAACATTATTACTAAGATTGATGTATCATATTTTGCATACCATAAAATTCTCCCATTGTAAATGGACACTTCAGTATTTTAAAAGTGAGTTAATAGAGTTGTATAACCATCACCACAACCCAGTGTTATTGTACATTGACCAAGAAGTGCTCCTGAATTTTAGGTTGTTTAGACAGATTCTCTGTAGCTAAAGTGGAAGGGTCTTCAAACAAGTTCACCATTCTCTGGCCACATTACTAACCTTTATTATACAGAAGCAAAATCATTTATATACCTCATGTCCGTCTCCCTGACTAGCCCCTGAGCTCTGTTTAATGCCTTTCCTGAAAATACCAAAACCTGAGAATGTCACCTCTGTGGATGGCAGATCCAGCCCTAAGGCCAATCTTAGGGTTTGGTTCCTGGGCGTCTCTAACTTTTCATTTCAGTTTCCTTAGTGTTAATATTTCTCATACTAGAAGTGTTTTGACAAGCATAAAACAGGTAAACTTTGGGCCGCTAACCTGGCATTTTTAAACAGCAGGTTCTTTTGCCAGTAAACAAGAAGGCAGTGATCTGAGAAGGTGGACACAGAACATTCTGAATCCCAGAGCAGAGGCAATCTGTCCATGCACCTGCATTTGTGGAGTTGCTTCTGTCAAGGACTGACTCTGGGGCTCCACTGTTGTCCCATCAGTATCTCCATATAGCAAGAGATACTATGTAAATATCACACAAAAGTGGTAGTTGAAAATTGCTACTCCCAGATAATAATCATTGTGCTTCCAGGCAACCAGATGTTGAGTATGGTACTATAGTCACGGAAACTGGCGTGCTTCACTCTGATGGCAATAGCATTCAACTGAGGACAGATCATCTGGCCCTTTCCTCCAAGCTGCTAAAACAACTGGCTGAAGAGTACAAATGCAGTCAAATCAATTCACTCCTTTGATACCAGATGGATTCCTCCTTATCCCTACACTGCAAGACCAAACTCATTTGAATGGCTTTTCAAATGAGTAGGCAGCCATTTTGGCAGTTTGTAGAGCATCTAGTGAAAAACACTGTGAGGCAGGTACTGGTCTCCCGGAACCTGATGATTTAACCACCCTTATGCTGCAATGGTCCTGGGCGCAGCAGAGCAACAGGCAAACCAGGTATTCCCTAATATAATACATGACTTATTTCACAAAACAATGAAAAAAAAATGGCTGTCAGCAAGGAATCTTGCCTGTCTGGGCTTTTTTCAGAGGATGTCTTAGAAAGGAGGATGTGTTTGCAGTCTGCTGGGACAATCACTCTAGGAAACACTGATTCCTCGGTCCCCTTCAGAACATTAAATCGTAACTTCTACAGACAAAAGGCAGAGCCTAGACTCAGAATTTACAAAGTTAATTTAACGCTGAGCTAGAGTAAGTAAGGATATTACCCCATTAACCCTGGGCAGACAACTGGGCTTATATTATGGTCTGGAATCTTGCCCTTAAAATCCACAATTGCTGTGTTCACTGCCTGCTAACAATTACTCCCATGTGGTAGGATGATATTTTTTTTTCCTGCTTGTAATAATATGACAATTTCCCTGGAGTACAGGTGTCATTTGGAGAAGGCCCTATCTTTTATAGGATTTTTTTTTTCCAGAAGTTTTCCTTGCCAAATGGTTACCACTATATCTGTGATAACATTTTATAGCCCAGGCAGAAATACACATAAAATCTGAGGAGGACATTGGGTTTTGTACTCTGCAGCAGAGTAGGTAAATCAAAGACCAGAATCATTAAATAAAGCTTTTCATTTATGAGGATGACATGAGTTTGGTCAATTCAAGATGGAAGCTTCTTAATTGGGGCATCTAAAATTTCCCGATCATAAAAAAGTCCCATAGTGTTATGCTGGTCAGGTTGGTATAGAACAATGGTCAGTCGTGGTGAACTCGTAAACCTAAGAGCCATAAATTATGCTCACAGACTAGATGGTGAAACATGGAACATTTTCTTTTAGATCCTGTTCATGACACACTATGACACAAAGATGGAGCTTGGCATGTATCGAGAAGTGCATGGCGGTATTTCATATGTTGCTGTGTCATTACGGTCACATTTTAATGTGGCTGTTCTTTATTAGGCTGTGGCTCTGTGAGAACAAAGGCTAAATCTTAGCCATTTTTTAATCTACAGCTTCCATCCAGCTATTTTGTGAATGAATGACGCACAGCAGTGTGAAGAGACTGAAGGCATGAAATGATATGTCTTGAATGACATGATGTTGAACTTAACACAAGTTTTAGCATTGGTGATTTCCTTAAGTTCCCATCATTTGGTGAAAAATAATTCATCTTCCAATTTTGGCTAATTTAAGCCTCAGACAAATAATTATCATATGTTTTGTCTTCCTTTATGGATCCTGGATCAAATATAGTACAAGGTCACCCTTAATACTAATGTAAAATCAAATCAGTTAAAAGTATATGTATGTTCCTTTTTTTTTTTTGGCTGGGACCAGGTTTGAACCTGCCACCTCCGGGACATGGGGCCGGCACCCTACTCACTGAGCCACAGGCACCACCCTATATGTATGTTCAAAATACTCTTCTAGTTTTCAAAGTCTGCACAAATAGCTAGAGCCCTCATTGGTAGCACTCCTTTTGGGGGGTGAGTCTTTCAAATATTTCAGGGGACTGAATTTCCTATTCATCTCAGATTAACACCCACAGAGGCACTTGCTGGTGGCCACCACCGTTGACAGAAAGATTACATAAATTTACACGTGTCTAGCTGACCCTGAACCCAGTGGTTCATATTTCTATGAAAGAGATTCTGAATAGTTTGTTATAGATTTTTCTAGTTATTAAGAGACATTTTCTTAGTCCCTTAAGGAGGTGTGAAGCTTGTTTCACCTGATTAATACAGAGGGTGTCAAAAATATGTACACATTTTAAGAAAGGGAAAAAACATTAACATTATATTACTCAGTATATATCAGTAATATTTGTTATCTTGTATATCGTATCTTGTATCTCTTGTAATTGCAGCATCAAACATGACTTCACTATTACAATTTTAATACAGTTTTTTCCTTTCTTAAAATGTGTATGCATTTGTGGGCACCATCTATCTACTACACAATGCTACGCACTCTCACTGTATATTACTGTAGTGTCTGGGGATTATTGGGTTCTAGATAACTTCATGTTTTACATGACCTGACTTCTACTGAAGTTGTATTTATCAGGAACCTTAAAAACTTGATTGTACTTATTCTTTACTTCACGTACTATACTTTTTACCCAAGGACACTCAGAGTATTATGTCAGATACCAGTTTATTAATTTTCATTACATTTCAATAAAGTGGCAAACGTGATGTTAATCCCGGATTTTAGGAATTGAAGAGAAGTTAGATCATTGTCATAGGTCAATCAGATTACATGCTCATTCCTTCAATATCCAGTAATCACTCCTGATAGTGCGCAGTACATATCAGAATAGAAAAGAGTAGAAAATGAAAACAGATAACACTTTAAAGTGCTTTAAGTTCTTGTGCCCTCTTGTCTGCAGTATTCATATGCTAAATATTTAACTTGTGCTAACTGGCTTAATACTAGTGGTATTAGGGTAATACTAACTTTATAACAAGTAAAGGCAAAAAGTATAAGGGCTCGTAGAATAGACGTTTATTTCTTGCCTATAAAGTGTCATTTAAGGTAAATGGAAAGTGTAGAGAAAGGGACGTTTCCAGTAATTCAGGAATAGGGCTGATGGAGGCTCCGCAAATCTTCAGCATTTAGCTTCCCAGGTCACTGTGATTGTTTCTGCTCCATGGCTGGAGGAGGACAGCGGTGGAGGAGGTTTTGGAAGTTTTGCCAGCTGGGCCTGAATGTGGCATCTGACATGTCCTCACACTTCCACTCCTATCCCGTATAAAGCTAAAGCTCAGGCATATGGTATATTGCCCAGATGCAGAGAGGGCTTGGAAATTATAATCCTAGCCGAGGAGCCTATTTTGTTATAACTCTGTGCCATGGAAGGAGAAACACAAACCCCCGTTTTGGGGAAGAGTTAACTGTCATTGTCATGTAACCTAAGTTGTAAGGAAGCTTTTCTGACCTTGTACTTTAAAGATTTTTCATCAGTCCTGTCCTCTTCTACTGGGATCACCAAGATGATGACTTGATGTCAGAGCAACCCTGGCTCTAAACAGGAGCAGCTGCACTGAGTCATGGTCACGTGTGTTCTCTGCTTGACCCATTTTTCTTATGTAAGTATGAGTTTTCTCAAGCCTTGAGCTATTGCTAATTTCTTTCTTTCTTTCTTTTTTAGAAAGGGGCTCTTGCTTGCTCTGTGTCCCATGCTAGAGTGCAGTGACTTCATCACAGATCACTGGAATCCTGAACTCCTGGACTCAAGTGATTCTCCTGCCTTAGCCTCCCGAGTAGCTAGAATTACAGCTATGTGCCATGATGCTTGGCCAGTTTAAAAAAACATTTTTTGTTTGTTTTTGTTTTTATAGAGACAGGGTCTTATGATGTTGTCCAGGCTAGCCTCAAACACTTGGTCTCAAGTGATTCTCCTGCTTAGTCTCCCAAAGCCCTGGGATCACAGGTGGCACCAGTCGGCCAGTGCTAATTTAATGCCTGGGTCAAGTTCACTCTGGTGACTGTCATTTCTAAGGCTTCACCACCAGCTCCACACTGGCTGGCATCTCTGTCTATGTTGGTGTGCCCAGTGTGTTTGTTGTGGATCATTTAAATGCTTTCATAAATAGCTGTCTGTTATGTAAGTATAATCATCTCCTACATTTGCTATTTATCACTGGAAAGTCTCTTGGGAGCTGGAAAATAACGGCTCTTCATTTCGAGTATATCTTTTTTCCTACTTCTAGTTCTGTTTTTCTGCCCTTGTATTCAATAGCTTCAAAGGGCTTTAAAGAACCTTGAATATGTCTATAGCGTCTGTTTTGATTACACCCAGGAGCCAGTAAGAAAGAATTTCACCAGGGTGCTGAATGGCATCCTAGATAAATACATTGTGGAAGAAAAATGCAACTCTCTGGAGAAGTGAGAAACAAAGGCTAACATATATTAAACATGTAGTACTTTCCAGCTATGATGAGTGACTTGGTGTATCAACTTGACTGGGCCGTGAGGTGACCAGATTAAACCTTTATTTTTGGATGTGTCTGTGCAGGTGTTTCTAGATAAGATTAGTGTAGAAATCTGTGGACTCAATCAAGTAGATCACCTTCCCTAATGTGGGAGGGCATCATCGTATGTGTTGAGGGCCTGGATAGGACAAAAAGTGGACAAAGGCAGACTTCACCCCTTATTCCCCTTTCTCACTGCTTGAGTTGGGACAGCTCACCTCATGTGTTCTTGCTGTCTTGAGACTTACTCCATGGGCACCCCCGGATCTCAGGCCTCCAGACTCTAACTGGAGTGCCCTACCACCGCTGTCCTGAGTCTCTAGCTCAGCCTCCATAATTGTGTGAGCCAATTCCTCACACTGAGCACTTCTCTCTATATATAGTTACACATATATATATATTTTTGGTTCTGCTTCTCTAAAGATCCCTGATTAACACACCAGACTAGGCTGGGCGTGGTGGCTCATACCTGTAATCCTACCACTCTAGTAGGCCGAGGTGGGTGAATTGCCTGAGCTCAGGAGTTTGAGACCAGCCTGAGCAAGAATGAGACTCTGTCTCCGGTAAAAATAGAAAAAAAAAAAAATCCAGAAAAACCCCACCTCACTGGGTATTGTAGTAGATGCCTGTAGACCCAGCTACAAGGGAGACTGAGGCAAGAGAATCGCTGAAGCCCAAGAGTTTGAGGTTGCTGTGAGCTGTGGTGACACCATGACACTTCAGCCTGGGCGACACAGTGAGACTCTGTCTCAAAAAAAAAAAAACACACCAGACTAAATGCTGAGCTTTCTGTAGACATAATTTCACTTAATTCCCATAATAATTTTTGGAGGTAGATATCTTATTCTCATTTTTCACACTATGAAAGTGAGATGAAGTGGGGATCAGGAACTTACCTATCTAGGCTGTCCCAGAAGTAGGTGGCAGTGCTGTGAGTGGAGCCAATATTTGTCTAATTCCATCTCTGAGTTTGCAACCATGTTAGTGTCCTGCAAATGGATGACATCTCGAAGTTCCTATTTTCCACAGTTCCTATTTTTCACAGATCCTCCATATATAAAATCTACATATCCTATTAATACTCTTGGCAAATAAATGGTGCACTAAATAAAACTAGATATTTCAAGAC
Organism: Nycticebus coucang; assembly: GCF_027406575.1. NCBI lineage: Eukaryota > Metazoa > Chordata > Mammalia > Primates > Lorisidae > Nycticebus > Nycticebus coucang. The sequence goes on from NC_069790.1 coordinate 54,256,428, forward strand.
ATTTATTTGATTGTCTTGTTCCTCCCCTTAAATTATATGCAGCGAGGAAGGAACAGGCATCTAGAATCCAAAGCACACTTCCCACTAGATGAGCCAAGATTTGCAGCTTCACCAGCAGCACTTGACAGCATTGCTTAATAAAAGATTTATATCCACCTACAGCTTCATGCTCAAGAACAGATTACACCATCCTTTAAAGGCAAAATAGTATGAGAAAAATGATCATGTAACTATTCCCTGTTGTGTATTGACGAAATGTGAGCATTATGATCTCATTATGTTGGTTAATTCAGATTGGGATTAACTCAAGTTAAGTTTAATTTGGTACTACTGACAAAAGAAATCCAGGAATATGAATGGGTAGAATCAATGACACACACCAGCCATAATTAAATTTCAAGCCTTGACATATCTTAAAGATATTTTGGCTTATTTTCCTTACTTATTCTAATATCCATCTGGAGTCAGAGAGATCTGACCCCATGCATGACTTTGGGCAACTTGTATATCCTTCCTAAACCTCAGTTTACTTGTATTTAATAGCGTCACAGAGTTCAATGTGAAGATTAAAGGAGGTAGTGTGAAGCATTTGGGGATCACCAAGCAATGACAAGTGCTTGTATCAGTCTGCTTGGGCTGCCCTGATAGAATACTACAGACTGAGCAGTTTAAACAACAGAAATTAATTTTATTACAGGTCTGAAGTCTCAAAGTCCAAAGATGAAGGTGTTGTCAGGATCAGCTTCTGGTGAGGTCTCTCTTTCCGGCTTGTAGATAGCTGCCTTCGTGCTGTGCACTCACATGGCCCTTCCTCTGTGTGTGTGTCTGTGTTGAGAGCAAGAGGACACTCTTTTGTGTCTCTTCTTTTTCTTATAAGGACACCCGTCCCACTGGATTAAGAGCCCAACCTTGGGACCTCACTTAACCTTTCTAACCTCCTTATACGCCCAGCCTCCAAATAGTCACATTAAGATTTAGGACTTCATTACATAAATTTCAGGGGGACACAATTCAGTATACAACAGTGCTTTTATGATTTCATTTTTATTATGTATCCAGTCAGTACACTGCTTTATCTTTCATGGATATGAAACCTTATAAATGTTTTCCAAGTTTAAGCTTAATTTAGATTCCTGAAGGAAATCTCCAGAGCAAAAGCAGCACTTACGTATTGCTCAGAGTTACTGGTAGAGTGAAATATTAATTTAATCTCTGGAGACATATGGTAGTGGTGATGGTGTGTGCATGGGGGAGGAGCTATCCATATAGCACGCTACAGATAGAAGTGACTTAAGTCTTGAAAATACTGGCACACTTGAATTAAAATTTTAAGACATGTGCACAACTTAGGTTGTTATAAGAAAACTAATGCTTCTTTCTTTTTCTTTCACATTTTTTGTCTAATTAAAATGGAGCCAGGACTGTGAATGCCCATTTTGGCTGAATTAGAAATCTGGAGTCAATGCTTAGCTAAATGCTCGCCCTTCCTTCCTTCCTTCCTTCCTTCCTTCCTTCCTTCCTTCCTTCCTTCCTTCCTTCCTTCCTTCCTTCCTTCCTTCCTTCCTTCCTTCCTTCCTTCCTTCCTTCCTTCCTTCCTTCCTTCCTTCCTTCCTTCCTTCCTTCCTTCCTTCCTTCCTTCCTTCCTTCCTTCCTTCCTTCCTTCCTTCCTTCCTTCCTTCCTTCCTTCCTTCCTTCCTTCCTTCCTTCCTTCCTTCCTTCCTTCCTTCCTTCCTTCCTTCCTTCCTTCCTTCCTTCCTTCCTTCCTTCCTTCCTTCCTTCCTTCCTTCCTTCCTTCCTTCCTTCCTTCCTTCCTTCCTTCCTTCCTTCCTTCCTTCCTTCCTTCCTTCCTTCCTTCCTTCCTTCCTTCCTTCCTTCCTTCCTTCCTTCCTTCCTTCCTTCCTTCCTTCCTTCCTTCCTTCGTATTTTGTACCCTGCTGTCTACTTTCTGCTTCATCCCAGTCCAAGCATCTGACAGGTGGTAGGAGTCCATATCTTGAAGAATCAAGCATCCTTTCTGAAGTTCAATGCCTGAATTATTCATGGGGATTCTGACATTTGAGGGTCATTTTGCTGACCACCAAAGATTGACAACACAGAGCAAATGTTAGCAAGACGACAGGCTTTGATTCTTAGTCAACACAATTTCTAAAGCAAGTCTCAGTCTTAAAAGAGCACTTTTCAAGACTTAGAAGTGACAAGCTGTCTAAGTAGGGGAGGGTCAAGGGGGGAGATTATACTGCTGGACAGAGCCACCTGCATTTCCAGAATAACTTTGAAAGGTTTGGGGTTTTTAAAATTTTCTTTTTTTTACTTTTGGCAGGACATTAGTCATCATAATAAAGATCTGGTATTTACCAGATCCATTTAAACAAATAATCTAAAAGCAACAAGAGGAAATCTGCAATAACTTACAATCAGCTCTTAATTTAGAGCAGTTTAGATTTTTCACCGTATGTCTGAAACTAACAATGTTTATAAGAAGTTCAAGTCTTCCACAAACAAATCTGCTCTCCTGAAGGTGACAGCTTGCTCCCAGTACTCAGAAACCAAGGCCTGGGGTTTCATGTCATGTTCCAAGATCAATGCCTGGGCAGTAGGTATACCGCTCTGCAGAAGGCTTATGAGAAAAAGACCACTCTGGGGAAAATGACCTTCCTCCCCCTCACCCCCCCAGAAGCTTACATTTCTGTTACATTAACTTTAAGACAAGTAAATCCAGATCTATGCTGAGGACTTGGCAAAGATAATGAGTAAAATTCTGACTCCTAATCCCGGCAGCATCTGAGTGAGGTAAGGCGGCAAGACCTAACCCAGTCATCCAGCCCATCAGTGAATGCATCACGACATGAATATGGAACTGACTTCAAGTGCTTTTTCAAGCCCCAACAGGCAAAAATCACTGTGCACTGCAGTGAGAAAGGTGGGACTTCAGCTCAGCCTTTTCATTCATTCAACAGATATGTATCGAACACTTTCTCCATACGGTCACTGAGCTGAGTGGAGGATAGTGATAAAGAAAGCAGAGTACCTAAGACAGCTTACGTGCAAATGAGGGAGAGAGACTTTACACAGCTGAGAAAGAATTACAGAGTAGGAAAGGGGACAACGAGGTCAATGAAAAATTTACAGTAAACAAAAGAGAGACAAGCCATCGCAGTGTGGCCAGGGAGTGTCTCTATTGGGGCCAGGGAGGTGCCATTTTAGCCCCTACTGGATAGTGGGAAAGAGCCAGCCATGAGGGGAAGACACTGCTGAATAGGGAAGCACCCAGGTGAAGAGCAAGGCTGACACAGCCCAGTCCCTGAGCCTGACCCAGCCCTGCGGGAGACCACCTGGTGTGACTGATGCTGGGAGTGTGGGGTGGAGGCGGCTGATTTTAAAGCACTAATACACTTTCCCTGCAGAGGCAGGCTGAGTAACATGCTGGAACTTTATAAGGCACAACAAATACAGTGAAACTGAGCACTGATTGTGGCCGTCACGTGATCACTCGCAGAACTCCTTCAGACCTGGGGACCCAGGTCTCTAGGATTCTTTTTTCTTTCTAAAGAGGCTTCCTCGTTCCCATCTCTAGAAGAGGAGGAAATTTGCTTTTATAATGTTTGCTTATCTTAAAATGTGAAATGTGCCTTCTTAAGCTAGTGGATGTCTATGTGTGCCTATGGGTATGCGTGTGACAGTCCTGTGTCTCTGAGGTCTGACGTGGGGTGGGCCCCTGCTTCCTTCCCTTGCCTCCTGCCATTTGCTCATGTGTCAGTTGAGATCTGCCAGAGCCTCTCTCTAATGGTTCCCAGGGCTGTGCTCGGGGCCACGGAGCCACAGCAGACTTTTTCCATGGGGCTCATCGCTGAAAGTCCTTTCCCTTCCTGCGCTGTGAAAGCATGACTTTGTTTCAATGTTTCTGGCTCCCATTCTTTGGAAGCCATTGTGCAGGGCTTTCATCAGGGTCCTCAGTGCTGGCCCACCCAACTTGGCATTGCATCAGCAGAAATTCTGCCCCTGAATCAAGAGTGGTGTATTATTCCAGATAGGTCATTAACCAAACGATGATGTGGTTGCCCTCCTAATGCTGTGGTGGGCAGAATGTGTTTTGATCTGTGTTTATTTGTAAACAGCCTCAGGCCCTGAAGTAAAAGCAAGCTTTGTACTATTAGACTGTGTAGGATTAGACCCACATATGCTCCATAGCTCACCCTGGAAAGAGGTATTGGTACATTTTTCTGCACAGACCATAATTTCTGCTCTTGAACAAATTGCTTCTCAGCCTGCCTTCCTATAAATCAACGTGCATTTCAGAAAAGAAGCTATTGTTGTTTTGTTTTTTCCTAATGAAAGAGGGACAAAAATAAAATAAAAGTCATGATAAATCTTTATAGAACTAACTCCTTCATGATAAAATCTTCAGAAAATAAGCTTTAAAGATGAGAAGAGTTGGATCATCTGATTTCTTTAATTCACACAATGGGGAACATGCTAATGTTATCATGATACTACATACAAACTTTCTTATTAATATTCAACAAGAGAAACATAAATATCAAATTTCAACTATAAACAATCTAAAAATATAACCAAATTACATACAGTCAATTTTCAGAAGGGCAATCTTTCTTTCAGAAAGGCAATATTTTTAGAAAGGCAATCTTTCTTTTCTCTATGCTTAGAAACAAATTTTCTTCGGTGAAAATTAAATTTATCATATAAGGATTATATTATTTCAGATACAGGTTCTGTGCAAATATTTATTACTTCTTCCACTGCTTTTTAAAATTCTGAGTTTGAAACTCACAAAATTACTTTGAACTATATCCATGTCCTTCCTTTGAGGAACTTCACGTTTTTGTGGGGTATTAGCAAATCCTGGGAGTAAAGAAAGAAGAGGGATTTTGTTTAAATTTCCAGGTGAGACTCAGCGAGGTGTTTATGACTCATCTCAGCAATCATCTGGGTTAGGGATGAATTGGACCCAGGCATGTCCAGTCCAGGGCACTAGCCATTGGTCAGAGAGAAGCTGAGCAGTAAATCAGTGCAGCGAGCTCCATGAGGATGGATAATGGGGAAAGTGACCGGGGCTCTGACCATGCTGCCCCACTCAGCTCTGTGGTGTCAATTGTGACTTCCTGCTGGGCACCTGAGGCTGGAGGCAGCAGCATCGTCTAACTGTACCCAGTATTTAATAGAGTATACATGCTTTGATCATCAATAGGAGATTATCGGATTACCTGGGATAAAAAAAGGAAGGTCATTGGATCAGCTGACACCAGGTCCAATTTAGGCTTTAAAACTATAACAACTTCTTGGCTTTTAAACAAGTCTATCAGCAACTTTTTCTTTCTCAAGGCTAAAGCCACCTTTTCAAGGGCTTCTCGGAGTTGAAAGGCAATGAACTTATAAGTGTTTCCTAATTTGTAGGTATTCAAGTTTTATTTAATAGTTTCCTAATTTGTAAAATTAGGATAATAACATCTATCTTGTAGGGTTGCTAAAGGATTAAGTCAGAGAAACTAAATAAAATTCATAATACTGCCTAGAATATAATAACCTCTCAGTAATAATAAATGATTATTATAAACCAGGAATATTTGGAGCTTCTAATACATTGTCTCCTCTTTTTAATGGTGTTTCTATTTTTTTTAATTTTGGATTAATATGAGAGTACGATTAGGTTACAATGTTTTCAATTGTTAGGTAAGGTCCCTGTTGTAGTTGTGCCCATTAGGTGGGACACGTCAACCCACCCTCCTCCCTTTTCCCCTCCCCCCTCCCTTCCGCCCAGTTTGAATTAAATTGAGTTTTTCTCTTGTGTGGGCATGTATTAATTTGTCTACTGGCTTCATATTAGTATTAAATACATTGGATGCTTGCTTTTTCACTTTTGTGATACTTTGCTAAAGAGAATGTTCTCCAATTCTATCCAGGTTAATACAAAAGATATAAAGGCTCCATCTTTTTTTTTTTATAGTTGAATAGCATTCCATATTACATATACTACAGTTTATTAATACATTCCTAGGTTGATGGGCACTTGGGTTGATTCCACATCTTTTTGTAAATGATTGTAAATTGAGCTGCAATAAACAATCTCGTGCAAATGTCCTTAAGATAGAATGGTTTCTTTTCTTCTAAGTAGATGCCTACTAATGGGGTTGCAGGATCAAATGGAAAGTCTTCTTTAAGCTCTTTGAGGATTCTCCACATTTCTTCCAAAGAGACTGTATGAGTTTGCAATCCCACCAACAATGTTAAAGTGTTCCCTCCTCTCCATATCTGCACCTGCAACGTTGGGACTTTGTGATGTAGGTTGTTCTCACCGGGGTTAAGTGATATCTCAGGGTGGTTTTGATTTGCATTTCTCTGATGTTTAGAGATGATGAGCATTTTTTCATATGTTTGTTGGACATTCATTTTCTTCAGAGAAGGTTCTTTTCGAGTCTCTTGCCAAGGGATATAAAGAATTAATACAAGTGTTTTCTAAACAATTGAACTTGGTGCCATATATGTTTCAGACCCTACTATAAACAGATAACTATATTCATCCATGCCGTTGAGTCTCTATTATACATATCCTATGCCAGACATTATTTCAGCTCCCCAAGCTATAGCAACAGAGAAACCAAAGTCCTTATTCCCATGTAACATAAACTCTTTCAGAAGACAGACAAAACAACAAAAAGGAGATACATGATATGTGAAATATCAGGTAATAAATGATTAGGAAAAAATAATAGCGTAGAGGCTGGCAGGATGGGGATTGTTTGCTGAGAGGAGGGATGGGAAAGCCTCTGTGGAGATGATATTAAAATGAAGACTGGCATAAATGCAGGGAGAAGGGCATTTGATGATCTGAGAAAACAGTGTTCAAGATCAAGGCTATAGTGAAATCAAAGTCTTTGCAGCAAAAAGAATGTCAAAGTTTTCCAGAAGAAGCAAGAGTGTCTCAAGGTCTCTTTTCACCTCTACTTTTTTTTTTAAACAAATTAATTTTTATTTGTTTATTTTTTTTTGAGATAGAGTCTCACTCAGTCACCCTTGGTAGAGGGCTATGGTGTCATAGCTCACAGCAACCCCAGACTCTTGGGCAATCCACCTGCCAGGCCTCCCAGAGTGCTGGAATCACTTCTACTTCCCTAGCAGGCTCCTGACTCCTTACTTTGCCTCTTACTGTCAACTCTCCAAGCAGCAATCACAATGCTGATTAAAAATCCTTAGGTCATTTTATTTCCCGGGTTGCAATTTGACCTATGATTTCATATCACATTTGGAAACAAGTCTACATTCCTCAAATGGCTTTCGAGGGCCCCAAGATTGTCTGGGTCCTGCCTGTCTCCCCAGTTGGGAGTGAGATGAGCTTGGCACTGAGCTCAGTCAGGAGCGGGTGAGGTGAGCTTGGCAGGATACCTATCAGGAGGCAGTGGCTGTAGTCAGGGTGAGAGTCGAAGGCCTGACTGGGAGTGGGGCAGGGTGGCTAGACTGGGGATATATGTGAGGGAAACTCTAGTCCTTGCTGAAGGACTGGCTGTGGGGCTGGCTCCATATCTCCTTGTCACGTGTTGTTAACTGCTGCGCCTAGCTTGGGCCTCCCCTGTCTCTGGAGGCTTTGTTCTTCTGTAACAGGCTAAAGGGCTGCACATCAAACTTTATTTTTTAAATGATAAAAATTTCTCCATCACCTCAGAATCGTGACCTCAGAGTCGAAGCCAATTCTCCAGAGCTATAGTAGAACACGGACTCTGTGTAGGGTGGGCATTCTACCAGGGGCTTAGTCAGGGCACTGAAAGGGAGAATGAAAAAGAAAAAGAGGCGGACATCAAATCACCATTATCAGCATGATTCAGACATCCTTGTTCTGATACAACTTTCATTGACATTCTTAGTAAGAAAGACTTTTGGATTATCCACAAGTCTATCATTGCTGCTATGGAACTTATTTTACAGGGTTGAGACTATTAAATGATGAGAACGTGTTTTGCAAACAACAAATGCCAAACGCCTGGTCATGGCCTCTGAGGCCTGTAAGCTGGCTCTCATTCCCCGCCTGGCTGCTGCTCCCTCACTCCTCACTCTGCAACTTCCCCATCGGTCTCACTGCCATTTCTACAACACCCCTGCTGAAGTATTTTGCACTGGCTTGAGCATTTTGCCTCTTCTTCATGCCAAAGCCTGACTCACTTTCTTCATTCAAGTTCTGCTCACGTGTCATCTCTCCCTGAGCCTGCTCAGACCATTGTATCTAAATCACACGCAGCTCCCCGGCCCCACCCTCTCCCTCACTCCTGACCCCTCACCCAGTTCCACACGTCCCACAACACATATTCCAAACTGCTATGTGGTTTACTTTGCGTGTGTTTGGTTTATTGTTTGTCTCACTAGGATGAAGCTCTACAAGGGCAAAGATTTTTCACCTATTTTGCTCTCTGACGTAGTCCAAGTACCTAAGACAGGGTCTGGCACATGCTAGGTGCTCAGTGAATGCTTACTGAATGAATGAACTGTTATTTTTGTTGTAAATGGTAAGGCGGGGAGTGGAATGGAGGAAACTTCAGGATGAGGACTTAAGCTGTATGCCTACCACAAATTCAGGTACAGTCATGCGCCATTTATAGACCAAGACATGTTCTGAGAAATGCATCCTTAGACAATTCTGTGGTTTTACACAGATAGTGTACTTACACAAACCTAGATGGACCGGCCTGCTACACACCTAGATTACATGGTACCGCCCCTTGCACCCAGGCTGCAAACCCGAGCAGCATCTCACCGTACTGCAGACTGCAGGCAGTGGTAACACAATGGTAATTACTGTGTGTCTAAACATAGAAAAGGGACTGTAAAAAATAGTATAAAAGATAAAAAGAGTACACGCATGTAAGGGCACTTACTGTGAGTGGAGCAGGTGAGAGGCGAGTGCGTGGTCAACGTGAAGGCCTAGGACACTAGTGTACACCTCTGTCAACTTCATGAACACTATCCCCGAAAATGTTTTTTCTTTATAAACTTTCATTTTTTTAATCCTTCAACTCTTTTGTTATCACACTTAGCTTAAAACACACATTATACAGCTGAACAAAAATATTTTCTTTCTATCCTTTTTCTGTATTTTTTTCCCTATTTTTAAATTAAAATTTTTTTTTACTTATTCACTTTTTTGTTAAAAACTAAGACACAATCTATACACATGAGCATAGGCCTACACAGGGTAAGGACCATCACTGTCACTGCTTTCCACCACATCTTGTCCCACCGCAAGGTCTTCAGGAGTAATAACCCCAGTGGGGCTGTCATTGTCTTATGGTGACAATGCCTTCTACTGGAAAACCTCCTGACAGGCATGACTGAGCCTGTTTTAGAGTTGACTTTCCCCCCATAAGTAGGAGTATACTCTAAAATAGCAATACAAAGTATAGCAAATACATAAACCAATAACATGGTTGTTCATTATTATTACCAATCTTATGTATGTATCATTGTATGTGCTGTGCTTTCGTATAACTGGCAGCCCAGTAGGTTTGTTTACTCCAGCATCACTCTAAACATGTGAGTGTTGCTCTGAGCTAAGGCATTTTGACAGCTACTCTGTCCCTGGGTGACAGGCATTTCTCAGCTTCCTTATAACCGTTTGAGACTCATGTTGATTACGTGGTTTATTATTGACCAAAACATCACTATGCTGTATGTGACTGTGTCTATTTCCATGGACAGTCTTCCTAAAGACCAAAAAACCCCACATAGGAAGGAGAAATGGCTGGACAAAGCTGGCCGAGGGATCCTCAGCTTCCCTGCTCTAAATTGCTAGGACTAAGGATTGCTCTGCTACAGTGCTCTGAGTGAGAAAGTAACCCATGCTGGGGAAAAATGTCTAAATAAGTTCATCAAAGGAAGCTGGCACCATTATTGCCTCTGACCCCTCTCCCTCTGGACCAGGCCCAGAGTCCTAAGAGGGCTGGAAAAAGAGTGGGGCTGACACAGAGCTATGTCATGAGGCAGCACTGTTTTGTGGCCTTATAGCAGGGTGTGATGCTGTCAGGGGAGGATATCTCCCTAGACCTTCATCAGTTTGGGAGCTATTTGGAAGTCAACGAAAAGGGGCCTCATAGGAACACAGCAGAGTAATTGCTCCAACAATTTCTTCTGGTAGCTGGGTCTAAAGGAGGACTACAGGAGAATGATTTATACACTTGCACAAAGATTGTCCCCTGAGGCCACAGCCTGGGTCTGGGGGCCACTGCTAGGAATGGAAGGATGTAGCCTGAAGGGTCCACAGGCACCTAACTAGGGTGGGGAAGACCCAAGAAGTGGTCTATTATTTCTGTTGCTGGAGCTTTGTTATACTAACCTTGTTTGTCTTAAGGAAATTCCTAGTAGATCACACTTATTGTTGGGGTTATTGTTAGAATGGGGAGAAAATAAAAGAGTCCTTCTTGGAATAAAGGGTTTTCAGGTCAAAGAAGTCCTTCCCAAGCTCCTCTTTGGGTAGCCTTTGATTCCCTAGATGTGTTGCTTTGAGGGAAGGCTAGGAATTCTGGTTACTCTACAAGAATAACCCAAGATCCCCATGAACTTGGGCATTTGGGGAAGGAGTCAAGGGTAGGATCCAAGACTCTGCTAGTTCTGCGTTCTGGGTGGTGTGGTGAGAACTTGCTAGTGAACTGTGGAAGTCACACCTGCAAAATGAGGCTGGTAGCACCAGAAGGGAGAGAAAAGAGCTAAGAAGCCACATTTCTCTGGGACTTCCTTTCTTTTTCTAGGCCACCTAAAAATGACACGGAAAGCAATCCTCTTTCTAGGACTTTGGCACTTTTGTTTTCTTTGGAGATAATTAAAGTGAAGCAGCAGCTAAAATTGTTTGGGATTTCCCAACATGATACAATTGAAGTAAGATTGTACTTTTATTTCATTCCCTTGAGAAAAGACCCTAGAAGTGAAATAAAATGAGAAAAAAATGTTAGAGATGTAACTCTTTCTTGAGTGCTCCTGCTATAAATGAGAGGTGATTTCTGCATTGCAGGTAGGGGACACCCTACACTGGCTCAGTTATTTTTTAAAATAAACACCAGTTTATTTTGTGCTGCTGTAACTTAAAAAGGAGAACCACACACTAAATCTGATATTTAAGAGGCCCTTGCTAGCCTCTGTCAGCTCTGGTACCTCTTCTTATCACAATATGTGCCTGACCCATTACCTCCAGAGTGATCAAGCCCATTAGAAATGTAAACTGAACGTGTAAGAAACTACTGAGTTTCTTTTCTTCACATGGATGGAGCTGGAACATATTCTTCTTCGTAAAGTATCTTAAGAATGGAAGAAAAAATACCCGATGTACTCAGCCCTACTATGAAACTAATTTATGGCTTTCACATGAAAGCTATAACCCAGTTACAACCTAAGAATAGGGGGAAGAGGGAAAGGGAGGGGAGGGAGGGGGGAGGTGGGCAGTGGGAGGGGGATCGGTGGGATTACACCTGCGGTCCATCTTACAAGGGTATATGTGAAACTTAGTAAATGTGGAATGTAAATGTCTTAGCACAATAACTAAGACAATGCCAGGAAGGCTGTTAACCAGTGTGATGAAAATGTGTCAAACGGTCTATGAAACCAGTGCATGGTGCCCCATGATCACATTAATGTACACTGCTATGATTTAATAAAAAAAATTATAAATTCTGCAAATCTTAAAAAAAAAAAAAAAAGAAACTACTGAGTTTCCCTGGGAGCATCACAAGTCCCAAAGTTGCACAACTTCTTGAAGAGTATTAGGAAAGGGAGATGTGATATTTATTGCAGAGTGATACCCTTAAAAGTCACAGGAAACAAATTTTTTGAGTTAGTAAGGACTAGCCATCTGATGGGGATGGACTTTATGAGGTTCCATATTTTCCCATTTGTTGCCAGAATACTAATCTCCCAGAACACTCTAACTGTTTTGTAACAGCACAGGTACAAGAACACAAACCTCCTTCTCTGCTTCTTCCCCCGGCCCCAGCAGCATGGTAGGCTTCCTGCTGAGAAGGAGTCACAGACTAAATGTTGTTTCCTTTTGTTCACTGGAACTAAAATTTTGGCTTTCCGAGCAGTAGTTCCCAATCCTGGTAGATCTATCTGCTAGATTACCTTGGAGATTGCTTTGGAAAAGTATAATCATTGAATTTCACACTAGACTTGCTGGGATGGTGGGACACAGATATTTGTATTTGAACAAACTTT